>NW_026575141.1:15306666-16633333 GCF_905146905.1 Nyctereutes procyonoides | reverse complement strand
CATTTTACCATAGAACTCATATATATGATAATCAAATTCTTCTATATTGTCTTCTTATAATAAAATAGAATTTTTGTTATTTTATTAAAGAAACACCAAGTGTTAATTTAAAAATAACTAAAGACATTTCTGAATGACTGTGGTAATTATCCTAGCCTTAAAAATAAATCAAGGAAACAGCTTCTAGACTATGTTTTCAGTTGTGCTATTGATTTGGTTTCCTGTTCTAGTAAATATTGTCATTCCATGTGGTCATGTGGTTTACCTTTCTGTAAACTGGGTATATATATATATATATATTGGTGAGTGGGGTGGCTGGGCCTGTGCACTGTATAGCAATGTTTGTTCCCTGTTTTAAGTCTTGAATTTGTTATATACACAGAGCTCCATGAGAAACCTCTCTGTTCTAGAGAGACAAATTAGAATTGAACTGCAATTAATCCAGTGCCACAAACTCTGAACTTCCATGGCATTTAACAAAGTATTAACTGATAGTAGTATTAGCAAACCCCTCCCAAAAGTGTTGCTTTTTATATTTGAATATTCCTTTGTTAATGTATTTAATAGGCTTCTCTTTATACCTTTCTAAATTATTTCAACATTTTTCTTTCCAGTGCTTAATTAAGCTGATTATAAAACAGCAGTTGATATGGACCAGATGGAAACATTTGGCTGGATCTATTTCCCACAGTTCTTTGGTTTAGGAGAGCACTGGGATCAACATTAGCCTTACCACTGATACTGGGCTAAGAAAATCCTTTATGGATTGAGTATTTTGATTTTGATCTTAATTATCTTTGGCGACATAGACTGCATTTAATTCTAATAGACGGAGAAAAATATAGTACTGCGTTGTTAAACTGCATACTGTAAGAATATTGAGACTGTTAATCAGGGAGTATTAGTTGTAATCTACCCCAGTATTCACCTTAGTGGCCAACTCTGCCATTAGCACAATTCCCCAGAGAGCAACTTTTACATTGAAGCACTTGTGAATAATTGCTTCAATAAAGTTAGAAAAAAGAATATAAATAATTTACATCTGTCTTTGAGCAGTAATCATTCCAAAGTATGATTATTAGTTTACATGTATGATTTAGATAAAAGTCAATATAGTCAATACAGTTGATCTAGGAAGATAACATTTGTCTACTGGTTTTGTTTTGTTGTGGGATAGAGGGGTAGAGGGTGAGGGAGAGAGGAAATCAGGCTTGACCCCAACATGGACCCCAACGTGGCACTCAATCTCACAACCCTGATTTCATGACCTGAGCCAAAATTAAGAGTTGGATGCCTGACTGAGCCACCCAGGCATCCTGTGTAATGATTTTAAAATGAGTAGCCATAAATCTCTTAATGCCTTTTAGATTTGGTTCTTGTTGAAGATTTTTGGTGGTAATAATGAATTGCTAATGAAAACTAAGAAGCCTTATTGGCCCATAACCATTCAACAAGGAATGTTCATCAAGAGACTCTAAAGGGAAATATATTGGGGTGCCTGAGTGGCTCAGTTGGTTAAGCATCTGCCTTTGACTGAGGTCATGATCCTAGTATCTGGGAAGGAGCCCATTTTGTGATTGAGCCCCACACAGGGTTCCCAGCTCAGTGGGTAGCCTGCTTCTCAATCTCCCACTGAAGTTCCTCCTGCTTTACTATTCTCTCTATATATATCAAAAAAATAAAGTCTTTAAAAAAAGAAAGGGAAATATATTGTCATTATTTCAAATTAATTATTAAAAATGTATGACAAATTAGAATTCTATAAAAATATAAAGTAAAATATCTATTAACCAAGAGAAAGAATGAAATATACTTAAAATACTGAACAATCTTCAAATTGTCAATTTAAGAGACAAAAAATATCAAACTTCTATGTATTTTCCAAAGCAAAATTTCACATACTTTTTAAAAGAAAAATTATCAACAACTTATTTTCAATTACCAAATATTGATTTTAAATGTACATATTTCTAGTCAGTGTGAAATATGGAAAGAGCATGGTTTTGAAGAACTGTTTTCAAATTTTGTCTCTGCCCCTCATTGAGAGAACTTTAAGTAAAGACACTTAATATGTGCAAACCTTTGTTTCCTTATGCATAAAGTGAGGATAATGTTTATTTGCATTTGATATGAAGATAATGTAATAAATATAATTACTCAGTTCATTTTAGTTTCCTTTCTTCCTTTCTACCTGTTCTTTCTTTAAAAAAAAAAAAAGAAAAGAAAAAAAAAAGTCCATTTTGGGCAGCCCAGGAGGCTTAGCAGTTTAGTGCCGCCTTCAGCCCAGGGTATGATCCTGGAGTCCCAGGATTGGGTCCCACATCCGGCTCCTTGCATGGAGCCTGCTTCTCCCTCTGCCTGTGTCTCTGCCTCTCTCTCTCTCTCTCTCTCTCTCTATGTGTGTGTGTGTCTCTCATGAATAAATAAATAAAATCTTTTTTAAAAAGTCCATTTTAATACATGTTTTAATTTGGCTAAAAACTACTATACTATATATTTTGAGACACAACCAGCAATGATAATAGGTTTTCTTGATAAACATTAGGTTCCATCTGTATCTTTCCAAAGAACACCAAAACTTTCCTGAGCCTAAAGCCTTAAGTTCAAAGGTGTTGCAGTGGAGAACAGAGGCTAAGGGAAGAACTCTGTTACCCGTCACCTTCCTACTAGCAGTTAGTTCAGGTCCCAGGAAGACCTGCCCATGAGCTACTGTGCCCAATAACAACAGCAGAGCAGTGAATTTATATTAGTCAACTTACATTAGAGAAGCAAGTTGCCAGTCAAGGTTCCTTGAGAGAAGTCACAGGTCGTATTAGAGTAAACTCTTGGTCAACTCAGTTATTCCAATTCACTTCATGGCATTACATGAATTCTAGCATTTACCTCTCCAGTGCTTCCTTTAGCTACTATCCTGAACACAAACTACCAGAGGGAGGCAGGGGAAGTATAAAGAGCTGTCATAAGGATCCCTGCGTAGCTCAGCGGTTTGACGCCTGCCTTCTGCCCAGGGCGTAATCCTGGAGACCCAGGATCGAGTCCCACATCAGGCTCCCTGCATGGAGCCTGCTTTTCCCTCTGCCTGTGTCTCTGCCTCTCTCTCTCTCTCTGTGTGTGTCTCTCATGAATAAATAAATAAAACCTTAAAAAAAAAGAGCTGCCATAGAAATTCAGTCAGAGATTGGGAAAATATGAATAGGGATTACTTATGGATAGAGATGATCTAGATGCCTCCCAGACATGTTCTGAATTCACTGAACTTGGCTTCATGCTTCTCAGTTATTATCCCATCTACATCGCCAAGACAAATCACATGCATTAAGATTACTTCTTTGGTATTCCTAATTAAATGTATGATTGGCTAAGTTTTATTTTATGGACCATAACTTCTTTACATATATAATTTTTAAAAAGTGAATTGACAAAGTGAGTCACAATAAAGTTTTCTTTTAAAAAAGAAAATAGCTTTCATTAATAAAGCACATTACCATGTTGGCTTCACCTGAAATATTAAATTGTCACATTGAAATTGACTTTGACACCATCATTTTAGACAAGTTCCTTAAATCATCATCTTGAATATTAACTAATAGGGTCATAGTGGGAAACAATTGCTATGATGAAGACCATTTGCATCATCATGGCCAACATTGAGGGTTCCAGCTTGCCTAGCCATCTCTGATGTCATTAATCCCACTTAATCCCTATTTTTCAAGGGAATTCAGCTAATTTTACAGAAACTTTTGAACTGCTTACACAGCCATGCAAAATGGATAATTTTCAAGGTACTCAAATTTCAAGGAAATGGACCCTTAAATAATTTAATAGGAAGAAAAGGAAAGCTTTGTAATGGTTAAAATTATATCTGATATAATGCCTTTCTCTATTAGTAAATATATGCTACTGGAATTGGAAAAGCAGGAGCAAGCTTGTCCCTTGTAAGGTTTTCAGTGAAATATCTTTGTGTAGAATCCCAGAAATGGTGAAGGGATTGGGAAACATGTATAAATAAAGGGGGCACTTAAGAGTAGCTCCCACTCAGGCATTCTCTGTACAACATAATGGCTCGTAAGTGCAAAAAGTGCATCTGACTCAGTAAATATTTGATGAGTGAATTTATAAATACAATAATAACTCTTTGCCTCATTCCATTCCACCTTCATTTCTGCAGAGACACAAACATACAGAGATACATGCACAATGAACACCAAGGTTATAGGAAAGAGGAGGAAAGTAGAGAACTCCAAGTCTGGCTTACAGAAGCTGGTGAGCACTGGTACAATACAGCTTGTGGTTAATAGCCAGCAATTGTCCTGATTGGTGGATATGGAAGTAGCAGCCACTATTAAGGATTTTGAATAACACCCCAGGATATTCCTTTATTTAATCCACTTTATTTAGGCCTAAGCATCTTCTACCCTAAGATATCCTTGATATCAGAATCAATTGGAAATTCCTAAAGGTGACTAAGAGGAACCAAACTGGGCAAGAGGATGAACTTGGTTGTGGTTTATGTCTTTCCCAACTAAACTAGACCATACAGGCTTTACTAGCAGAGGGTTGAAGTCAGCTAGAAAAAAAAAACTTTTGATATGAGGCATCGTAGTAGTTTACAGTGCCCACTCATTTGGGAATATGATAGACATTTAACTAGAGCTCTTCCACTAACCTTTTAACCAATTTGAGGGATACCGTTTCAGTAGGTTTTCATTAACTCATCTGTACAATGAGAGGTTTGGGAAATTTGAATTCTAGAATCTCTTCCAGTTCCATCGTTCAGTGAAACCAGGCATATCTTTTTCTGAAAGAAGTAGTTTGTCAGAGGTGTATGACGACACAATAATGTGCATGTAAGAACTAAATCATAAACCCACAATTTTGAATTCCTGTTGATATTTATAGAATGGTTTGATGTGTGTAGGACAGTGAATTCTACATAAATATTTTAAAGTTTGACTTAAAAGAGCTTATAATTTGAATCAACCAGTACAGCACCTCTCAGGAAGTCTCCTGGGTAAGAGAGAAGGAAACTTTTCACATATCAGTAAGTGAACCTTCAAAACAAAGCACAAACATATTTTTTTTATTGGCTGTATTCCTTATGCTGTAATAGCACCAACATACTTAATCATCTATTCATCAGGGTTGCAGTAATCTAGACAAGTCCTGTCATTTCTATTCAGTATAATAAAGAAATGCTAATAAATCTGCAACATTTGCCTGTAACTGTAGTCTTTTCTGCTAATAAAGAGAGAGCAACACACCTTTCATTCACTGAAATCAGTGGAAGTCAACTATTAGCCAAGCTTCCTTGTTCATTACTTGGGCGCTAATTCATGTTTTTACTGGTAAAGTAATTGATAACAAGAGCTAACTTAGAATTTAGTTAAAGGATCCATTGCTGCAGTATCCTAATATAAACATATTTTTTTTTCCAAAAAAGAACACATTGGTATTCCAACATTTCTCAAACCTTGTCCTGGTGAACTACTCTTTGCCTTTTTCTTTTTCTTTTTTTTTTCTTTCCCCTTTTCATTATTAAATGAGTCATCACAAGGATTATATTTTGGACAACACAATGTGGAAAATGCTATCTTTATTTTCTACTGGGGTGTCAAAAAGACCCAATATTTATCTAATTGCTATGCTTGCTCTTTCTCCAAAATATATTTTTATGTTATTACAATTCAACTCACAGCCAATGTTGGAGTGATAAGAACCCTAAATTAGAGTCCGTCTAATTTATAGATAATGAAATTGATGTCCAGAAAGGTGCAGTAACATGCTTAAAAGTCCATAATGAGTTAGAGGTTGTTTTAGGGTTAGAATATGGATTCCTTATTCCTTAGCCCAAGATTTTTTTTCCTTTACACTGCACTGACACCTCTTCCCATATCCACCATAGCTGATCTCAACAGAGACCATGAGCTTATAAAGTTACTAGCTTATAGAGAAGCAGTGAGCATGGTAATTAAAATCATGTGCATTTTAAGTTCTCCGCATGGGCAACACTGCTGACAACTTGAATTTCATTTGTACAAAGCTGAGCGTATTCCTTTCATGTCAGATGGCAGTATATATGTAATGACCAGGAATATAAACTTCAGAACCAGCACAATTAGAGTTTCTTCAATATATTCAGTGATTCCCACATCCTCATCTTTGCCCATGCTGACCCTTTAGACTGGACTATTTTTCTTCCAACCTCTCATATTGAAGCTGAACTTTATTTTGAGATGATATTAAGGCACACATAGTAAGTGCATGACGTGTTTTTAATTAAATTGATTTGAATCAAACAGTTCTTATTTCTCTATCATGGCTCTATTGGAGATCCAGTACTAGAAAGTATTGATGAGGTCACAATACCTTTTCCTCAAATTGGTCTTAATTAACCAAATCCTATTTAATTATTCATTAATAATATCCATTTGAGTAATCTCACACTTTTGAACTGCACGTGATCCTGAACCATTTCTCCAAGATTTCCCACTGATTGATGTTGCCTAGCCAACTGCTTAAAGGCAAGCTATTTTTTTCATTCAATAAATGTTTATTGAACACTTACTATGTCGGGCCATTGACAAGAGTCAAAGAAAAAGTCATTTTTTAAAATCTGACATCATTTTTATTCTGCTTCCCTTCTCATATAGGTTCTTTTACATGATGTGCCAACCTGTTTACCAAATAAACAGCTCCCCATTGCAGAGACACCAGTTTTTACTAACTAAACTTGGAGCTTGGAATTAGATGAACATTTTAAACTCATAATGAGAAGCAAAAAGCCATTCTGCTTTGTTCAATACGTCAACATAAATTGGGTTTATGATGACATTATGTCTTGACAAATGAGTTCCTGTAGTAATGAAGAACAACTTTCTAATAGATCATATAATCAAGGAGTTATCCAAACATCCAAGGAATTGCTGAGGCAACAAACCAGCATACCCTGTGGCTTCACAAAATTTATTTACCTGTTCACTTGGACTATGTCTACAGAAACTTATTAGATAGATCTGTTCCCAAAAGAAATGTCAAATTTCAAATTTGAAACAAATTCTAGCCCGTAGGTGACAAAAAGCTATAACTATTTTGAGATAAGCAGTGCCGGTCTCTTCTCTTTGCTACTCTTTGTGCATACCCTCATCCTACTTATGTTCTCATAGCCAGGGATTTAGGGGAGAGGTTCTTAACAAATATTGCTCCAAAGGAGCAATTGCCTCTGAGATGCCTTTTATAGCTTTGGGCTTTGTACCAACGCTAGGGAATATTTAAGACCTCAGAAATTCCACTTTTGCTCCATGGAGGAGAAAAAAGAAATTTTTAAGTAAAAGGGCAGCTCTTTCTCATGACTTACAAACTTAATAGACTATGGTGGGTTAGAAATTGCCATTGAGCCAAAAGAGTATTTTCCAAAGTATATTCTGTAGATGGGTTAATAAATGTTATTGCAAAAAAAAATTTTATCATAGTCAAACAGGTTTGGAGAATGAAGACAAAGTCAAACTAGTGATTTTGGTACAGGAAAATTAAATACTTTAAAGTGCTAATGTCTATAGTAGATCTCTAAGAAGAATATAGGAAATGCTTAATTTCCTAAACATTTTTGGCCATGGAAACTTTATTTTATGCTGCTTCTCATGGGATTACTGCTATTCTATGGAATACACTTTTGGAAATGCTGATCTATGAGAATAGACACATTATTTTCAGACATTGACATTTCATATTCTTTCCACAAAAAAATAAATAAAAACAATATAACTTTACATGTCAAGGAAGTTTGTTCTCATTCAATGAAGATTATTCTATTCACTCATCATCACTGAATTAGTGATTTATACTCTGTGTATTAATAAAAGTGGTTTCCACTGACCTACTCATCCTCTGTGACAAAAGAATACAATTTTCTAGAGAAAAGATTAGTGATGAGTGCTCATTTGTAGATTCAAAGCAATGCAGATTCTGTTGTCCCACCCAGTAATTGAACCACTGTTCAAGGTTATTTCATTTACATGTTCTAAATCAGGCTCCATAATCAAGTTTTTGGATTCCACATTCATCTGGTTTATATATGTTAAACATATATATATATGTTTATTTTTTAGAAAAAGGTGACTAAGAGACATCTTGGAAACCACTGCCCTAACTAGACTGCTGGACAGATCCAGAGGGCTTGTTATGCTTCCCGTATGGAAGTGTGTTCTTCTCCTACTCAAGAAGGAATGGCTAAGGAGTCTTTATAGACAAGAAACTGGCATAGAGGTGAAACTCCTTGACGAAAACAAAAGAAATAATAAAAGTAAAAGCAGAAATTAGAATCTCTTAACTCTACAACTATGACTCTTTGGGAAAAGAATAATGCTTACTGCCTTACCAAATTCTGACCCTACGTCATCCCTTAAACTAAGCAACCAACATTTACTGAGCACTGTGTTCCAGATTTCTTTCTGGGTTCTTGGGTTAAAAAACTGAATAAAGTCCTTCTGAACCTAACCTACTGGAAATTCCATGTTAGTCTTTCCATCAAGTTTTTTCCTTGATTCCATCCTACAGTCTATCCATTCTTTAATCATCCATTCAACTAAGCTATAGGTTAGTTCATTTTGGGTTTCCGCATTCATTGTTCTTTTTAACTTTCTTCATTCTTTTTTTTTTTTCTCCTTCCTTGGAAGAATCTTAGTGAAGATGAATTACTTCTTCACCACTCTGATTCTACTCTTCTTTGCCATGAAGAAGGCATTCTTTTTCTTCCTTAAATTCATAAAGCCCTTTCTTCATAATTCTACTTATATGATCTTTCTCTCCTCTTCACAGATCACCACGAAATACTTCTCTCAAAGAGAGGCAAAGTACTATTTAATCCTGGAGAATTACAGCTGAAATTTTCTGACCAGAGTTAAGTTTGGTACAGCCCAGATCTGCTTTAAAATTGTACATGAGAAATTTATTATAGTTCAAAATCATGCAAGAGTATGTAAAATTATACACCTCTCAATTATTGGAAAAAGGAAAGGACTTTGTTTCTCGACTAAACTCCTCTGTCATTTCCAAATTTTCAATCTCAGATCCATGTTCATACTATTTTCATTCACCATAGTTGTTCGTGGTACAATCATAAAAGTAGTGTGTGAGGCTTTGAAACCATGGGGCTCCCCTTTCCTACAGCAAAATGACTGCAGCCTCACTCCGTTGTAGGGGAACAATTCTCCCACAGCCTCTGACGCTCCTCAGGGTGATGATACCGTGAGCCAAAACCTAGCAACTTATACTTTATAAAATATCAAATGACATCAAATATATGACATAGAAGAAGCCAATTAATTGCCTAATCACCCCATATTCACCTTCATAGAGAAGCTGACTTCTCACTGTGCTTAGCCCTCGCATTTGGAATTAATGAGTAGGACTTTCATCTAAAGAAGAGATTGGGCTTTTCATTCTGGCACCTGTAACATTCCCCACATTTTGCTTCTCTCAGAGGCTAAATCATAGGACTACCATAAGCAGCCAACTTTTAGAAATTCAATGTATATCTATAATTTCCTTCTAAAAAAAGCAAGATCTAATTAAGGAAAGCTGTGTTAATTTCATGAGTACACATAACACATTTCAAAAGTCCTACCTTTTACCCCAGAAATAAGGCTCATCCAATACTCACATAGTAATATTGTCAGTTAAGGGAAAAGACAAATTAAAAGCTCCTTCTCTTTCCCCTACTTTCCTTCCTGAATTCCTTCCCTATCCACCATTATACCCATGCTAGCAATCTGGGAGAAAACTTTAGTTTCTCCTTCTTTATTTTCTCTTCTCTTACTGATATGTAAATGGAGTATAGCTTACTCTTTTGGGAGCAAGTATATTAGGCAAACTGTTAGATACTAACTTAAGCCTGGCATAAAAAACTGTTATTTGTAATACAGCAGCATGTTTCTAACTCTTCTATGCTTTTGGGTAGGAATGGTGAGCTGTTAGGTGACATACTTAATCCTTGCTATTGAAGCAATTTATTCTTAGTAGCAACTTGAAGTTTGTTGAAAATTTTGTAGGAAAGAAAAATACTCAAGGCTCTAAAAAGACTACTTAAATCAAAGTTGGCCTTAAATTACCTAGAGGGCATGATTAATGATCCTCTACAAATCATAGACTGTATTTGTTCATGTCCAATGAACCAATGAAGTGATTTCTTTTTGGATGTTTCCATTGAAATTTTCAGCAGTTCTACTGGTAACACGTGTTAACTGAAGTCCACATTGATTGCTCTTGATGTCTCTGAATTCCTTATTTTTGTCCTGATACGTAAAGATGGCTGTGGGATTTCTTAATAGGAGGACTTTAGACAACAAACAGACACCAGTCATTCGTGGCTGAAAGGAAGGCCAATGGAACATGTAAATGCATTTGCATCACCAATATATTGAAGATCATCTCCAAGTCAACTAGAAAGAACAAGAAAAACAAATTGACTATAGTCAATATTAAAGCTCTATTTATTAATTTAAATGTCTTTGTTACTTGTATGTTTTTCTAGGACTTAGAAGATCATCCTCAAAAACCAAAAATGAAGTTCACACTCACACGCCGGTGCTTGGTACTCTTCATCTTTCTAAATGTAAGTAAAACATCATTTAAGCTAATCAAGAATGCTGAAAATAGAGTGTATGAATGAATGGGCATTTGCAAGGGTAGACATCTTGTCAAAACCAAGTTCCACAAGCCAAGACTAAGTTCCTCAAAACTATCATTTTCTTTGTGTTTTGTTAAGAGATCCCTGCTCTGAACTTTCACAATTTAGATTACTATTATGGTTCACTGAGAAATGTGAACTTTGTTTACAAAAATTTAGCATTAACTTGAGAGAGATCTCCACATTATCTTAGAAATTAACATGGAAAGTCAATAATGTTCTTGGGTAAAATGTTTTTCATGTTAGACATGGATTTGAAACAATTTCAAAATTATGAGTCTTCATAGACCAATGTCATGCCATAACTCTCTAACCTTTTAAATCATGTCCAATTTATGTAATTTTTATACAATTTTATTCCTAAAAGGTTAGCAAGTAGCCAGAACTGCAGTTATCCTAGAAAATACTCTCAAGGCCTATTTACTTGTGTTGATTTTGCTAATCCACCATCACATCAATTTCCACAGCACATGAAAGAGAGATGGGTAAATTTTATATAAACAAATTAGGAGTTGTCTTGATCCTTATCCTTTCTAGCACATCAGAAGAATATTGGCCAGTGAATTATAGCTGGTAATAAAAATCAGTCAGTACCTGATATTATACTCACCCAAATAAAACTTGTCCAGGGTTCCAGGATTTACATTATTAATTAATGTGTTGTCTGAGGCTTACAGTTTTGCATAAACTGTTTCTCTTAACATATTTCAGGGGAAAATATTAGAAATATTTCACAAATGTTCATCTAATTTTAAGGGAATTTTTATTTTGTAATCTTATACATCAAATAAATGGCTTATGGTATGATTGTTAAAGTAGCCTTTTTGTATCCACTTGGATATTGAGTAGAGTCTATTTTATTATGCAAGATTGTCATTATTTTAAACTTTAGATAAAATACAGTATAATTTGCTTTAAGTATAATTTAAGTATAATTACTTTTAAGTAATCTAGTATAAATGCAGGTAACTTCATGTCATTGTAAATATAATAAAAACAAATAAATAATTACACAGTAAATACAGTAAAAAAACAAGAATATTATAGGAACTACTAGCATATTTTAATTTTGTCTATAAATGCCTAAGGTGAAATTCTATAGTTACAGAAATGGTGGTATATTCCATTCATAATTTATACTGTTCTTTTTAGAGCTTAAATTAAATCCTATGCAATCAATTATATGGAAATATTTCTAGATAATTTTATTTCATAAACCATGTAATTATATTAGACATTGATAGAAGAAAAACTGAAGTAGCTTACTAGATATAGAAATTACAGTTTGGGTACTGCCATCTTTTTTATCATAAAGACTACAGCTCATTTTTGGTGTATTAAAATTAAAGTAGACCACTTCTATTCAAAACTTTTACCTAACATACCTTAAAATTCAGAGATTAAAAGAATTTCATGTATTTGAGCCATGGACAGAAATGTTTTATGGTTTGTGGGCATCTCTTTGCTAGCAAATGTACTGCACAGGGCACTTGAGTGGCTCTGTGCTCTCTTTGCTGTGACAAACAGGAATTACTTCTCTATCTTTTATTTGGATCATATATTTGATTTGAAGAGTTTTCCCATAAAAAATTTTTGAAATGTCAGTTTGCTTCTAAAACATTCATCGTGTTCCACATTGATACTCCTCCCAGAAAAGTAATTTTTTTAAAAAGTGGCATTGATTTTAATTACCATAAAATATTACCTCTTCAATATATTACTGTGAAAAACACTACCAGTATATTCGTTGAATTTTACCAATCTGATTTCCAAATGCTCTTTAAAATATCAGTTTGCCACCCCATTCCATGAGCCTCAATCTACATTAAGCAAAATCACCCACTCACTTCCTCTCCCTTATCTGCAGTAATGCAGTAGGCTTAGAACAGTGCTTGACACATAGTGAGCACTCAAAAAAGTGTAGTGATGATGATGATTATAACAATAATGATGAAGGCATAGAAAAACTAGATTCTTCTGAGAAGCATTTTGTTGTTGCTGTTAATTAAACTGTATTCCCTAATTTGCTTAGAATTTATCATTATGCAATAGCTTTGTTATTTATATAACTCGTAAGTAGAAATTACATAGGATACCAACCATCTGATCCTACCTGGAAGAACCAGGGTTAACACTTTACAAAGTTCTGTTTTATCCTTCATTATTTTGAAAGGTATAAGAAACTGAAAACTACAAATAACAAATAATTCCAACATCTACACTGTCATTATTAAGGATGGTGACATCAAAATCCTATTGGTTATGTCAATTTGTGGGTTCTAGAATCATGTTCCTTTTAGAGTAGTTCTTTCTGTGGTAATCATTAGGAATTTTTCCCTTCAGCACTGCAGCATGGGTTCCCACGTTCATTAGGTTTGAACCACTGCAGAGATGGACCATTTCTTAAAGTTTTACATAGAACAGTCCTGTAATTGTTTTGTCTCTGTGCTTCTAGAAATCACCTGTAACACAAAAGTAGCCTGGTTGTCTTACATCAAAGTAAGAATTGCTTGAGTATATGGCCATTCAAACCAGATTTGAACTTCATGATTAGTGTGTACAAAACCTAGAATGTAAGCCCCATGAGGGCAAGGACCTTGCCAGTCTTGTTCACTGATAACTCTCCAGTACATAGAACAGTACCTGGCATGTGGGAAGCAAAGTATTTATTAACGAAAAGAACCAATGGTGTTTCAGCTGAGGACTGCAGGTATTGGTGGCAGCTTGGTGGCCGTATGTGTGGCGCCATTTACTTGAACCTTTAGGAGTGACATCACATATACGGCGGCTAAACTGCTACATAGGACAACAATTAAGAGCTTGTTTTTTGTTTTGCTTTGGAAAAATCATGTAAGGTGGCTTGTATGCAAATTTTGAACACCAGTCTTTATCCACAAAAACAATGTGCCCTTAATATCTCATCTCTATACTCATGTGAGCATAAAATATTTATTTATGCCCCCAAATATATATATATAAACATATATATAAATATAATACTTATGATAAGTAAAATATCTTTAAGTCTTTCACATTGTTTGGTAGTCTTACCTAATCACTACTGCTTCTATTTTGCCTAATATTGCTG
Source organism: Nyctereutes procyonoides (assembly GCF_905146905.1). Classification (NCBI taxonomy): domain Eukaryota; kingdom Metazoa; phylum Chordata; class Mammalia; order Carnivora; family Canidae; genus Nyctereutes; species Nyctereutes procyonoides. The sequence continues at coordinate 16,619,561 of NW_026575141.1, read as the reverse complement.
AGAACTATATACTACCTCACTAGCCATTTTTATTGGTACAAAATCATCAACAAAAAGTTTATATGTCCAGTGAACTTCATAAAATTTGTATATGTATTATTTTAAGCAGTAGTAACTCCATTATTGGAAATATATATTATATATATGTATATATAAAAGAGTTAGCTATCTTTATCTACTTGATAGACAGCATGCCTCAATGTGTCTGTTATTTTCAGAAGAAATCCACTGAAACATTCAGTTACCACTGGAAAAATTCCATCGTCAATGCTCACACACGAACCAGATGAGGAGCGGACTCAGATTACTATGGCTCATCTACGACAGACAGAAGTTCTAATTTCTCATTCCTTCAGTGTTGAAACAATCTCTATTGAACCAGGCTCCAAACCAAGTTCACTGGAGTTTGTTTCAATATTGCAAGAATGATAAGATTGATGCTACTATCGTCTACACCTGCTCTTTCCGATGGTCATATCTATACTGTTATTGATGTTAAAACTGCATTAAAGCAAATAATACTGTAATTGAAAATACAAGCACAGGGTTTTCCTCTTGATATCCTTGCACATAATGCTTCCCCATGGCTTCCATGAATTTCCATCTAGCACAGGAACATTTCTTAGCTGGTTGCCCAGTCCACGTAAAGATAGAATTCAGAATGTTACTTCTGGAAGGAATGCCAAACTTAAACTAAATAGTCCCTAATGTCTCAAATATCTAATATAAGTGACAGAAAGTATGTGTATATATATATATATACATATATATATATATATATGACAATACATTCCATCTTCTCATTTGATTTGAATATGAGAAAATGAACCAGAAATAAATAATATATCAAGTGATAATTCTCATGTCAATTAAAGATTCTAAGAATAGAGCTACAAAGAATCTAAAATAGGTGCATAAGGTTAACCTATAATTAATATCTCTTATTGGGAGGCCACAATGATCTATTAAATACCATGGTTATGTGATCTTCAGTGAGATCATTAAAACACACACAGATGCATGCATTCATACAAATTTAGACTAATACAATCCAAAATAAAGCCTTAAAATGAAATCTCTTCGAAATATATACTTTTTACTCCCAAACCACATTCCAGTTCCTGAAGGAATATCTGAGCAGTTGATGATTGATGGTTCTTTACTTTTAACAAAATTTCTGGTGTCAGAAAATATTTTATAATGTTGGTCTTTCTTGCTAGTCTGTAAGCTCCATGAGGGCAGGATCTATGCTTGTTTTATTCAGCAGTGTATTCTCAGCGTCTAGCATAATGCTTGGCTTATCAGGTTTAATGAATATTTGCTGATTTATTGGTCTTAAAGCCAGTAAGATAGAGTCATATGACAACAGAATGATATTCAAATACATTGGTATAGGATTTGTACATTTTAAATAATTTCTGTCTGTACATTAATTTCTCTTTTCTCTGTCATACATTCAAGAGGCATTAGGATTGGAAATAATCCTAATATTTAAAAAGTAGCATCAGCTGTATTCAGAGTAAGTGTCCATCTAGGGCTATAACAGTAATAAGTACTCACCCTCTTCTGTTGCAAGTAATTTCTACTTAGATGGCTTGCTGGCACCTTTAGATAAAGTACAAAAGAGAACTTACCTTCTTCCCATAGTAAGGTTTTCCTTTCCCAAGTTCTCCTTTCTTGGAGCACTCCCATTTTTTCCTATTATATAGGTTAAAATATCAGAGCTATTTGACTATTACTGTTCTCCATTCCTTATATTCAAATGTATGTTTTTATTATTTGAACAAGTGCTGAGGGTTGTGCTCCCCTGTTCTCTCATGCAGTGGTCTAGTCCATGCCTTCTGCTTCCTGGCTTCCTCCGCAGCTCTGATCTATGGACATCTCATGCCCACCACATGAATTTTACTAGCACTCTCCTTTCCCAATCTTCTCTGATCAAAAACCTGCATGACATCTTTATTTTATTGTCATGTTTTAATAATATTAGATAAAATGTACTGAGCCTTTCATTGCACCATGCACTTAGTGTTCATCTTTTCAGAGCTCTGTATTATCTGATTTTCCTTGACTCCATTTCTTACTAACCCCCAAAGATGCTCTCCTCCAAGGATGGTTTCCATACAGTGTCTTACACATGCCATTTCCCACCTCTGGGACTTAGATGCATTCCTTTCCCCCTAGCCAAAAAGCCTTCCCTCTCCTCTGCCTGTGCAGCCACTCAAAGTCCAATTCAAATTCAAATTCAAAGTCCCTGACCATTCTTATTCCATGCCCTCTGTCTGTTCTGAGTTTTTGTTGTATTATTCATTGTACAGTTTAGCATTTAGCCCCATGCTATCTTATAGGACAGGATGCCATGTCTACACAACATACACTGAAAAACACTGCAGTTCTGCTATGAGTAGCCTGATGTATACAAGTCAACTTAATAAAAGTGAGTTTGTTTTAGAGACTGTAAGAAATAGAGGAAAGTACATTACACTATTTTTGCCACCAATACATTTGGAGAAACTTCAATCTGAGAATAATTTAGACAGAATAAGGCCAAATAAAAATGTGTTTAACAGGTGTGTTAGAGCAAGGAGTATTCTTAACTTCAGAAGAAGAATAGTCAGTGCAGACTGAAGCTTTCAGTCTTCTTCAAAAAATTCTCTATGCAGAACATGGATATAGAAAATAACAGATTCAAGCACCACCAAAAACATCATGGCCATGAAAGAAATTGAAATCTACACAAATACAATTTAGGATGATGTGTTAGACGGTGATCATGACCAATGCAGCCTGTATCAAAAATGCAGAAATGCTAAGAGAAATATTTAAGATTTACATTGATTTTCAGCAGTGAAATAAATTACCCTGTGTAGGTCATATACTGATGAAACCAATTTAAAGATATTAAGGCCAATTATCCAACACAGACTATCTCAGAAGAACAGATTTTTTTGTTTTATGGAATAGCAAGTGAATTTTTGGCAGTGTACATAATCTAAGCACAAATTTTTAAAAAGCTGAAATAATTCAATATAAAAGCTTATTTATTGCACGAATATATCTATTTTTAATAGCATGACTCATGGTTATTAGAAGTTCCAAAGAAGGCAAAATTGATTTAATATTAGTGTTTTTTGGAAATCAGGTTATTTGTTTTGTTTACTTCTAAACTTTACAGTGATAATAAAATTAAAAGTCTTATATGATAAAGAGGTGCATGAGTTTGGGTGGGTTCTATACATTTTCAGTAGTGAATAGAACGAATGCAAATATGAAATTTGCAGGTAGAAGTTGTAGATGAAGTATAAATATACTTTTTAGTTATGAAGAAAAATATCCTACATGGAGACCATCAATAATTGTTGCTCATGAAGGGAAATGTTTTCAAACTTTTTGATTGTTTCATTTTTTTTTCTATTACACCCATTCCTGCTCTCTATAAGTAACTGATTTTTCTTTTTAATACAGCACCCAACCCCAGTTCTTCCTGCTACTTCAAATGACACCTATCCTCCCAATATGGAGTCCGAGCCATTTCTGTACGTCCTAGGACGAAAGAAAATGTCAGATGCTCAGTACAAATGCTATGACCGCATGCAGCAGTTACCCCCATACCAAGGAGAAGGTAAAAAGAAGGATGTATGCAAACATGATTTCAAACATCATTAAAGCCTTATTTTCTTCTGTGGATAAATATGTGTTGGCTAATTTTAATATGCCAGCAGTTTTAACAGTGGTTTTCAAGCTATGGTATGTTTGTGTATTTCATGCTAGAGACATGTCTACTTTCTTTACCCAAGTTCACCCAACTGGTTTTGGGCTAACAACTGAACTTCTTGACAAAATTATTACAATAACTCAGTATTCATGCCTGGCAAGTAGGAACAATACAGGATTAAGTGATGGAGGAATTGGAAAATGACAGGAAGGGAAGTGGAAAATGGTGGGCAGAGAATTAGCCCCAGGTGAATCCTGTCAAAACCATGTCTTGGTTGGGTTAATTAGGCAGTATCTTCCCTTAACTGTCAATTGGTTGGCAACTCCTGCTATTCCTTCCTCTTTTCTACCCACATTTCCCAGAGGAATTAGAAAAAGCTCTCTCCTAGGCAGAGGCATTGTTTACCTATCACCTTCTCTAGAATACTCTGACTGTTCAAATGTTTTCAGGGCCAGGCACATTCTATTAGCTATAGAAGGCTATGTGATGGCCAGACATTACTACTTCCATTTCAGTTCTCTGCCCTGTCCCCTAAAGCATTTGAAAAGTCCCAACGAGATTTCTACACCGTTGTATATTCTAAGATAACACTGCTTGGTAGGGTGGAAAATCTTCTAAGTATATTCTATTTCTACAAATTGTTTGCCTTCAAATAGTTAAAGTTTTAATTTCTAATTCCTATTTTTACCATTTTCCTTTATTTTCTTTTTGTTTTGTTTTGTTTTTTACCATTTTCCTTTAAACAAAACTCAAGACCATTAAAAGACAGATACATGTTATTCTTCTGTCTGTGGTAGTTTCAGTGTTTTTTAAGAACCTGAAAAGTCATTAGATGCAACTCTGCCCAAAGACAAACCATTCCTCTGAAGTAAATGAAACAACAGAAACACAAAATTTATTTTCAGAGGCCAGGTGAGAGCAGCCTCCTTCACTTCAGTATTAATCATTTTGGAAGCTTGAATTTTTGTACTATGATCATTATTTTAAGATTTTTTTCTTTTCTTTTTTCTTTTTTCTCTCTTCTTTCTTTCTTTTGACTGACTTCAAAGACTGAGTCTTATTCTTTTGAATAGCTTTATAGAGGCAGATCTTCATGTTTTAAGGTAGATTAAATTTTGAAAGCAGTGAGAAACCACTCGGAGCCAATGTTGATAAATACAAAAACTGCTCAAACTGAGCATTATTTTAGCCACTGACAAAGTGTGATTCTAAAATAATAAGACTAGTTATGTAAGTGATCTATTAACTATCTACAAATGCATCTCCAATAGGAATTTTGAACAATTAAACTTTAAACCCTTGGATTAAGAATAGAACTATCCAAGGGATGGTGGCTCAGTCAGTTAAGGATCTGACTCCTGATTTCGGCTCAGGGTCCTGGGATTGAGACCCATGTCATCAGGCTCCTCGCTCAGCAGGGAATCTGCTTGAGATTTTTTTTCTCCCTTACCCTCTGCCTCTTCCCTGCTCTTGTGCATGCATGTGGACTCTTGTCTCTCTCTCTCAAATAAATAAATAAATCTTAAAAAAAAAAAAAAGAATAGAACTATCCAAGGCAACCCCTCTTAAGGTTAATGGTTAGTTGCATCTATCTGTTCCATAGCCATATCGTTTTTTCAAGGTAAGCCTCTTATCCAGGGGTGATATTGCATATACTTTCACAAGATTTCTTTGCAGCATTTCTGGTGATACATTAAAGGAAAGATTTGGTGGAAAGATTCCATACAGATGACATGTATGTCTTTTGAAAAGCAAATGGAAAAAACCCTATAAAAATGTAAATTTGATTAAGAGTTAGTAAAGTTAATTAATTATCTTTATTTTGTTGCTCTTGTTCTTTTTAATATTTGCAAGTGCACGTAGAGAGCTCCAGAATAACTATTAAATAGTTAGATCCTATTGAACACTGTTAAATCCTGCTGATAATTCTGCAACTTTTTCAAACTTTAATATTAATTTCTTTCTGAATAATCAGGTCCATATTGCAACCGCACCTGGGATGGATGGCTGTGCTGGGATGATACACCGGCTGGAGTATTATCCCATCAGTACTGCCCAGATTATTTTCCAGACTTTGATCCATCAGGTAAAATGTTTATTTTTATTTCATATTTTGCTATGAAGCTTTTTGAAGCTTTTAGAATTTTCAGGGTTCTGAAGAGAAAATCAGATATAAAAGATACCTATCTAATCATATTCTGCATGTTTCAGCACTTTCTGAAGCATTTCCTTACTTGAAATATTACCCAGGTATAGAAATATTTCAAGTTCTCCGTATTTTTTAGGTTACATTACTGGTCAGTTGTGCACGTTGGTCTTAAATTCCAAATAAAAGTTAAAATTTTACACATTTTAAATATTAATATTAAATTTTAATAAAATTTAAATTTTGTTTAACTCTGTGAAGTTTTACTTAAATGTGGTTTAGTAAATGTGTTTTTACTTTTAAGTTTTACTTAAATGTGGTTTAGTAAATGTGTTTTTCAGTTTTCAATTGTCTTCTATTTGGTGACTTATGCAAATACTTGATCTAGACTTTGGGTATACTGGGCTAATATAGAATGCACAATGGAAACCGTGACTTTCAGATTTTCCCAAGATTTGTTTGGTCAATTTCTACCACCTTTCAGATTTTCCTAAGATTTGTTTGGTCAGTTTCTACCACCTTTCCAGGTCAACCAGCCCTTCTGTTTACTTTTGCTCACTGACATGAATGATAGGAGCTTATACTGTGCATAGACCAAAAGTGAAAACATCACTTAAGAAAGAAAACAATTGGGCAGCCCTGGTGGCCCAGCGGTTCCTGTCAGGCTCCCTGCATGGAGTCTGCTTCTTCTTCTGCCTCTCCCCGCCCCCCAACACCCCCGTCTGTCATGAATAAATAAATAAAATCTTAAGAAAGAAAGAAAGAAAGAAAGAAAGAAAGAAAGAAAGAAAGAAAGAAGAAAGAAAGAAAGAAAGAAAAGAAAGAAAAGAAAAGAAAAGAAAAGAAAAGAAAAGAAAAGAAAAGAAAGAAAAGAAAAGAAAAGAAAAGAAAAGAAAAGAAAAGAAAAGAAAAGAAAAGAAAACAATTGTCAAATAGTAAAATCTAGGCAAGAAAGTTTCCAGGATCTAGATTAGAGCAGAGCAATTACTCTTTCCCTGTGTCAATGTTTAAGAGATGCTTTTGGTGCTTCTAACAAGAATGAGATCCAAAATTCTACCCCATTAAAGCTGAGATAATGAAAATGAGATTACAGGGGGCTACTTTAAAACCAGTTCAGGCCAGCCACTTCTGAAAATTCTCATCGTGTAAAGAGGAAGGGCTGAGTGCTCTGCCCTGCTCAGCACTACATTCCTGTAAACTCTAACTCAGTGCTCTTTGATGATCATCTTTCATGATGACTCTTCCCAATAAATGATGCTTTGTTCATCTTGATTTGACAACTACATTAGAGATAACTTGATTGGCATAAAGAGCTTTTCTGCAATTGAGGCTACAAGGCCATTCCAGAGCAGCAATGGGCTCTTGCCAAAGTGGCTATAATTATTGACTAAAAGACAAGTTTTTGGTCAGCAAAATAGGGATTTCCTGGCATAAATCCATTTTATCAGCCTGGTTTTTAGAAAGAACTCTCTCAAGTGGGGGACAAATCCGCTTCAAAAGAAAAACACATCTTAAAAATACCTATATTCAACAAATTGAAATTCTTTAGGACTTCATTGACCCAACAGTATATTTTAATGATAAACAAAACAGTTTAATGAAATGACAGAGATTTCATTTTAGACAAAGTGCTTGGTAAAAGGTAATAATAGAGTGAATAACAGCATTGAAATTCAAAAGAGGCTGGTAGCCTGAAGGAATAAGCTAGAATGTAAAAAGCACATTTAACAAGTAGGTACTTAAGGCATCAAACACTTAATCAGTGTTAATGGCACAGATCCAAGATGGTTAACAAATGGTTTAGGACAATGATTCTCAACCCTGCTACCCTTTGGAATGGGTGAGCCTTTTAAAAATGCTGATGCCTGGATACCTCTTCAGATAAGGAAATTTGAATCTCTGCGAATTGGGCCTGAGAATCTGTAAAAAGCTCCCCCATGTGGATGTGGAGTGAAATAAGAATGCTGTGTTCTTCATGGGGGCAGTCCAAACTTAAAACTATTTCAGAGGGAAATACCAGTATCGAGCACATGCAGAGTGACTCCAGGTTGTGAAGGAACACCAAGCTGTGTAGTGTGAGTAAACGGGAATGTTTGGTTTGGAAAGGGAAGTTAGGGTAGTAGTCATATCCTTTCTTCAGATGTTGAAAGATTTGCCAAGTGGAAGAGGACTCAAATCTTCTAGCTGCAATCGATAAGGAAATGCAGGAAATGCATTTCCAGGAAACCCCTAGATCCAGACTTTAGTAACATCAGAAGAAAATAGTCTCTTCTACAGTCTTGTCTGTGATTAGAATGGACTTTTTCAGGAAGTATACCCCTCCCTCCTCCATAGAATGTATTTTGCCTTATATAGCTAAATAACTCTGTTAAAACTTCCTTTTGATGAAATAATAAGCTACTTTCTGACAATATAATAAATATAAAATGCTTCAATACAAACCACTTTTTAGAAATTGCAACTAAGCTTGGAATGGTCATCATTGACTAATAACATCAGCAAAATCATTGACCAATTGTCAATACCAGTTTTTCTATTCTGTTTAGTCCTAACCCTTTTTTGAAATATTGTTGGTATCCAATGGTGATTCTTTAAATAGTTTTAGTCCAATGATTGTCTCAGCAAATTCACAATTAAAAAATTTTCTATTTAACTTTCTAACACATATACATTAAGCAATGATGGTTCTAACAGGTTGCTTGAAAACATCTTTTGCTTGAAAAATGTGTTTTTTCAGCTGCTTGAAATAATTGTTGGAGTACAATTTGGAGTACATACAAACGAATCTACGGTTCCATACAGTCAACCTAATAAATACATATTGCATATAAATGAAGGAAAGTATGGTCTTGCCATTCTCACATAGTTCCTATCTAAAATAAAAAATGTAAGGTTTGTTTAAAAATACTAGGTATGGTATAGGAAGCACTTTTTAGTGCGATGGACTTGAGAGTAAATCCTAGCTGACCCACTATCTAGTGACTTCAAACTCTCTGCTTCCTGTTTGTAAAATAGAGATGGGAACATTTGCTTTATGTGGCTCTGCTGACAACACATACTAAACAAGACAACACATACTAAAACATCTTGTAAAATGCATGATTCATGGTAGTGTCTATTGACCTATATTCATATTCAAGTTCTATAAAGTGATGAACAATTGTGCAATGGCTCTTAAGCTTTATTTTTCCTTCTTGGTATTTTGAGATAGTAATGTAATAACTGTTATGTTTCATTAACAGAAAAGGTTACAAAATACTGTGATGAAAAAGGGGATTGGTATAAACATCCTGAGAACAATCGAACCTGGTCCAACTATACTATGTGTAATGCTTTCACTCCTGAGAAACTGAAGGTAGGTTCTATTTCAAATCTCAGTATTGGGAGAGAATGCCATTATTTTTACACAGAAATGCATGCATGACTATAAAACACCTGCTACTGAAAAGCTAACCTATTCTATAGAAGGAAATCAGATCATGGCCTGTGAGTTCTAGGGACTCTATGAAGTAGCATTAGAGAAAATGATATTTTACTTCTTGGTTGGCACTTAGTGTCAAAGAGTTCCTCGAGCATATAGAATCAGGTCATTTATAGTGAGGGAAATAGTGTCCATAGAAGAGATGATGGGATTCCCCCAGATGCTACACATCAGGCAGCATTTCCAGGGACTTTCTAAGATCTCTCTTCTACCGAAAGAGTTCCAGAATTATAGATTTTTTTCCCAAGTCACAAAGTTGACAGTTGCTCCCCCCCTTTCCTGCCCCAAGAGGCCCATTATAGTTTTACTATCAGGACTTGAAGGAACCCTTAGAATAAGGCTTCTTATCAGCCAGTTGATACAGGTGTGGCAGTTTAGTCTGTTCTGATTTGTTGGAATTTATGTCTTAGTGCCTATTAAATATTTGTAATATCATCTCTGCTTGGAAGCATTTAAGCCAACGGAAAAAAATCCAGATACCTACCTACTCTCCAAATGCATGAGAAATCTGAAAAAAAGAATCCCTAAGCCGACAATCAGCCTCTTCTCCCCATGTTGCTGGGAGAAACGGTGGATCAGTACTTAACCACACAGGCTATCCCTGAGCAGCCCTGGCGTTGCAACAGAAATCTGTTGTTTCCTTCAAAGACAGGCCTGTATGCTAAATAATTACTAAGTTGGAAGCTAAAAGCACATCACTACTTCTGTTAATTATAGAGCGGATTTAGGAGTATAGAAAATTTTCCTTTATTAAAAACAAAACAAGCAAGAACAAAAAGCAAACAAGATGAATAGGTAGCTTAGAGACCAGCTGGCTAGAGACTAGGGGAGTATCTTGTCACAGGCACAGGCTGGGGGCACCAAAGCCTGTTCCCCTTTACAAATTACTTAGTCACCTCTGAGAATCAGATGCATGTCTACATCCTAATGGAGAGCTATTTACTTAATAAGATCTGATTGAAACTCCATGTCACCAAATAAGGAATTCCTGAATGAGGGCTGATTATGATTTTACAGAAAAAAATAGTAAACTTGTTAACTGAATTGTTACAAAGAGTGCAGACCCAAATAAATAATTCTTAGTGCTGCCATATTTGTCATCTTCTCACTCTGGCCACATCTGAGATAGTAATAAAATATTTTAAGAGTTAATGTTCCCCTCCACACACCTAACATAATGGTCGAAATTCTTTGCACAAATCTTCCAGCTACCAACAGGCAAAAAATATATGTTTTTCAAAGAAACCAACTTAGTATTTTTAAAAAAGTGTTTCTCAGTCTTAAGAATGACACCAAGAATGGCAACTAAATTATGAGCTGTTGGTTTAATCTTACACATTTAGACAACTTTGTTTCAGAAGAGTAAATATTTTTAAAGTATTCTGGAGGCAACTGAAAGAAAATGAATTAAGTTATATAAAGTTTTCTTAGAAATAAATATACAGAGATAAAAATAAAGTCATGACAGAGGATAGAGTCATGGGTATATATCCAAATTAAAAACAGTATTTTAAATGGCAAGGGGATTCTATATGGTGAATTCCTTAAAAGGAAGAACTCATAGAATGTGCCACTCATGGTTTTGTCTAGTGGAGAAGTTAGAAAAGTAGCCAGAAAGTGAATTGGTGGGAGAAAAGTTAGGAGATGAGTATTTGTTTCCTTGCAAAGATTCCTAAATATTTTCTAAGAAAGAGAGTATAAGCTATTTTGAAGTCCTTAACATCTCTAGCTATAAGCCAACTATTCCAACCTTGTAATCATTTGTGCAAGGATAAACAGGGTGCTATTAGGAGAGTAGTATACTGAAAGTGTCAAATAATATGTAAATACCCCATCAACTGGTTCAACAGCCACAATTCAAGAGAGGTTGATTAATTCATTTTGAAATTTCAATGCCTAGAAAGGCAATATTTGTTTCTGTCCAGCAATAATACATATCACCAAACAAAAGGCTCTGCATGCTTTGAGGGCCTTTTAGCAGAATCAGTGCTTCAATATCAGGTTCTTCACAAGGAAATTGATAAGAATCAAATGTTGAAGCCTAATGATTTGTACATAAATGCCACATTTCTCCCAGGAATTAAAAAACTTCACAGAAATTATCCAACATATCTACACTGCATTTGTATCATCTGCTCTGTTGATTACTAAGTGATGTCAGTTTTTGCTTTATGCTTCATGTGGTTTGAGTTTATATTATTAGGTTAATAGAAATTAAAAATCGCTCTGTCTTCCTGAATTAGCATCTGGACCTGTATGACACCAGTTTTCTTGTGGTTAGTGTTTACCCAGATCAGCTTTTCTCATCCTTTTATGGTCAATATTTCTGTATCCCAGTAGTTAATGATGTTTCTTATAAGCAGCATATAACTGTTTGAAAAATCATTGACTTTGACCAAATTATTTTAGAGATGAGGACTACTGAGACCTAGAGAGGTGAACTGACTTATGAGAGTCACACAAAGATTTAAGGATGAGTACTCTGAGTAAAGAATAGCTCTGATAAAAAAAAAAAAAAAGAATAGCTCTGATGACTCCAGTCTTAGATTCTTCCCACCCTATCATGCATATTCTAATATAACTGATAATCTTATAATATTTAACCTCTTAATCCCAAATATTATGATTCAATATAATTTAATTATCTGAAACATTTCTTACCCTTCTGGTAGATTTTTTAAAGGATGAGAACAGTTGTTGATTTACACTAATATTAAAAATAGAAACTATTTTCCCTCCTCTACTATCATTTATTTGCCTGTTTATTTTTATAACTGTTCCGTTCTTGTTGTTTCAGAATGCATATGTTCTGTACTACTTGGCTATTGTGGGCCATTCTTTGTCGATTTTCACCTTGGTGATTTCGCTGGGGATTTTCGTGTTTTTCAAGTAAGTAGCCTCATAGCATCTGCTTTTTATTTTCTTCTTTAAGGTACTGAAATAAATGGCAAACTGCAAGAGTTAGGGGAAGGGTGTGATCCTCTGCAAACCACAAGAGAAATACAACACTGGGAGTTATGAAATAGCACGGAAAATGAAATTAATTAAAACATGCTTTTTAACCCCATCTCTGAGGAAAATAAGATGGATTCATATAATTTTCAAAGGCAGTGTGGCTCCTTCCCAGTATGAAACAGTCCTATAAACCCCATAAGGACATTGTATTAAAATGTGGAAGGCTAAGCTCCACTCACAGTGGTTAAGGTTGCAGGAAGTATTGAGGAGACGCTCTTCTTTTACCTCTATCCTAAATATGGAGGCCATGGCCAGAAGCTCAAATGTACCTTGCCTAATTATGAGTTGTATCACAGGCAGATTTGGCCAGAAGAGAAGTGTTGCTATTTGGCCAGAAAAGAAGTGTTGCTAGTGAGACCAGGATAGTGTTTAGCCATAGAAGGAAGGTAAGGCTCCCTTCTGGCCCTGACTCACTCAGCTGGGACCAAGGAGAATCTCTGGAAGAAGAGTCAAGTGTCAATGTTTTACCCACGAAAACAGCATTTTAACTGCAGTTATAGTCTAAGACACTGTGAGGAGTAAAATCCCAATGAGATTTCTATTCTGAGACCATGTCTATGCACTTGATTGCATTATCTATGGCAAAATGATTAAGTTGATATAATACTGATTTTGTAATAATGGAGAATTTGAAGCTTTGAGTCTGTTTTTTTAGGAATGACTTCATCATGCATGTGAGATAGTAATATATATTAAATTCAGGCCTAGAAACATCCTAAATTTGCTGTGATTTCTTTAAATCAAAGGCATCATAAGTCACTATATCCCTTTCCTGAAAATTCTGACAAATTTCTACACTACTCTTTCCTTCAAGTAATACTTTCTGTAGCTGTGGTGGTATTATACAAATGGTTAAGAAAAGTTCCTTCATAGGTTCAGACTACAAATAATCCTCCACATTTTAAAGATGTGATAATGCAGGACGGATGCCTGGGTGGCTCAGCGGTTGAGCATCTGCCTTCAGCTCAGAGCCTGATCCTGGGATCAAGGATCCAGTACACATGGGGCTCCTTGCACGGAGTCTGCTTCTCCCTCTTCCTGTGTCTCTGCCTCTGTGTCTCTCTCTTTCTCTTTCTGTCTCTCATGAGTAAATAAATAAAATCTTAAAAAAAAATGTGATAATGTAACTAAATATACAGTGATTCATACATAGTATAACAAATTTGGTTTTTGTTAAGATATTATCATGATAATACTAAAGAAAATTAAGCCAAGAGGTATAAGCACTCCCTGAACACAACTACTATTTTTCCCTTGATCCTTTTTATCTTTTTTTAAGATTTTATTTATTTATTCATGAGAGACACAGAGAGGGAGAGAGAGACAGAGACACAGGCAGAGGGAGAAGCAGGCTCCATGCAGGGAGCCTGACATGGGACTGGATCCCGGGTCCCCAGGATCACGCCCAGGGCCGAAGGCGGCACCAAACTGCTGAGCTACTCGGGCTGCCCTCCCTTTTTAATCTTTGTCTTCATCTTATACCATTATCATATTATGTCTATATCTTACATAGTCAAGGTTCTTATTCTGATCAAGCAATGTAACTGGGTAGAATTTTTTTGTTAAGTGATTAATAATAAATAAATAATAATTTAAATAAACAGAGAATTACCTCCTTCCATATATGGTTTAACAGGAGAAAGATATAAACAAAGCAACAAGATATAGGGGATTAATTACTAGAATTAGACTAGAAGAGCATTTTCAATTATAATCAGAATATAGCAGAGTAAACACATAGCATGATTAATCTTGGAATGTCTATTCATTTTTCAATTGCACTTGGCCACGGTGAATAAATACATCATCATGGCTCCCATACAACTTTGATTAAAAAGTCTGTCACTAAAAGTCTAACCTTTAAAAATTTTAATATAACCATAGAAAAAAATTGAAAGGAAAAAAATTGAAAGAACAGCCCCCAAATTTGTAATGATGCAACTAATAAATGTATTCAGGAGTTTAAAGATAAAAAATGTCAACGGGACATTTCTTAGTTTTTTATTTCTTTAGTCACTTAAATAAGTGATGAGATGTGAGAGCCAAATCAGCAAAGAAAATAAAAATATTACTTCTACATTCATTTCTATTTTAAGCCACTGAAGATGTGTGTTTAAAAGTGCAGCGCATAAGCAAAGTAAAATATTTCTCAACTCCACTTAGACCCAGAACAAAGTTAATCTGGCCAAACCTTCAAGCAAATTTGGGGGCAGATTGTCTAGAAAGCACCTAATTTTGTCCTACTGTCTCTCAGTTCCAAAAGCCTACCAAACAGCAACTTAAATCTTGGGAGGAAAACTAAGTCTTATTGATTTATAATCTGAATACAGTAATGGGAAAGCAGAAACTGAAATAGCTTGTTCTCCAGAGCACACACAACAAGAGACAAATAGGTTATGAAAAACATACATGCTGAGATATCAAATATTCAAATCTGAAAGAAGTCACATCTGATTTTTATACTTGTTTTTAATTTTATCTTAAGCCTATCCAAACTAAAAATACCAAGGGCATACATTTTCTTAAAATTAAAGTATTAAAAAATTAAAGTATGTTTCTGAATCTTTGGATTTTTTTCTATACATTTGCATTTCATAAATATTAAAAGCAAAAAATAAAAGGTAATTCTAATCTATCACTGGATTTTATCTTTTAATTAGCAACATTTTCCCAGAATTGTTTTCAGATGTTCAACACCACCCTTAAGGTCTTTACTGCTTATTACAATGGAAGCTTTTATGATTTATGCACTTAAATGGCATCGTCTGTGTGAAACCTGAGCAAAAATATAATCATCACTCCCTTGCTTAATTCTACATTCCCAGGCTTGAGTTATTTTTGCAAAATCCAATCAATTTCATAAAACTTTCAAGAAATCAAAATGAGGAGTTACACCCAGCTCCACTTTTGAAACCTAATGCCCCATTCATAATCATCTCTTTGAAATCTCTCTCTTAACTCATAAAATGTGCCTTATAGTGTCTATAAAAAGGAATAACCCTCCAGGTGTCCCCCTCAAACCAGCAGGCTAAGAAAGCCTGCAGAGGAATTTAAAGTTACTAAATATACGGAAGGCTATGGAACTGCCAATACTTTGCTGCTAAAAATCTGGGAAATTACTCATATATATATATATATATATATATATATATATATATATATATATTCATTTTCTTTGCAGGAAAAATAGGAGCAACAATATGGAGAGAGATTAAATAGAAACATCAAATGTATTCAGCAAGACTCCTCACTACTAGATGCCAATAATAAATGTCAACAAGAGAGTTAAGATGAAGATACCCTTAGGGAAGACTATCTTAAGAAAGTCACATAAGTGGCCATTTATTTGTCTTTGTTTCCTTACCATTTTAAGCAAATTTGCAATAAAAGTCACTTATCCAATCAGTTCCACTTAGAATTTATCAATTGACATTTCTATGGAATAGTCCTAAATTACTAAACATCTCAGTTTTCTCTCAGGAAAGCACAATAATTGAACATTCATTAGCATCCATTTTGACTGCTTGATACTCATGCCTTACTGATCATCAAATTTTGAATATTAATTACTCTTGCCTGAAAGTTAATAAAGATATGTGTTGGAAGACAAGAGGTGTCTTTATTGCATTACATTGTCTATGTTACATTACATTGGCCATATCAGCACAAAAGGAGGGTTTCCACTGGGACTTGCAGAAGCAATACTGATTCCTCTCTACTTACTCAGTATTCACTATTACTCTCTGTCACATCTACATGGTGGATGGAGAGATATCACTTTATCTTGTACTTGTATAGTGGCCAACATTATACATCTCTGGTTGTCTTCCTATTGTTCCAGAGAAACCACTAAATCAATGGCACCAAAGATAGCCTCCTTTCTTCCAACCCACCCTTGACATGACAGGACACAAAAGATAACTGTTGCTCATGTCTTGGCAAACTGTTCATTCATAGAACAGTAGTAATAGGAAAAGAAGCAAGAATTTTGATTGAAAAGGAATTCCTTAAGTATAGAGATTGTGTGCTAAATCCAAAGGTTTAAAGTCTCTTGTTGGAGAGGAAAGATGTATATAATGGATTGGGTTTCAAACTTTTCTTGGAGTCTTAATGTGATCCGTTCCACATTCCCTCCCCTCTCCTCACTTGTCTTTCATTGTAAACAAGATATGATAGCTAGGTAAAGGAAAATGTAGAGATACATTGAAACATGACTACTTGTACCGATCACAATGGTTATTCCAATGCATATTTTTGCATGCACCAATAAATTCAAATGACTTTTACTTGTTTCATGACTTGCTTCTTTCCTTACTTACTTTGAATGTGACTGTAATGACAGTCTTATAAAGGACTAAGCACTGCTGTTCCTTATTCTATGATATCAAAATGGTTTATGCAATCTGCAAAACTCAGGGCAAATATAAATGCCTTCTCATACAGCCACAGGCTCCCCAAAATCACACACATACATACATAGGGTCCCAATTACTTGAAACAAATTTTAGTGTGGAAGATTTACACCAAGCAAACTAAAACCATGAAAATAACATTTAGTGTTATCCTTAAAATATGACATCTTGAGATTCATACCTAAGTAAATCATTATCTCTTCCTCACCTTTGAGTGAGTTTGGTTGGGCCAAGACAGAAGTAGATTATGTTGCCTTATCTCTGCTATTAGAGATTCTATAGTACTTGGTTTCCTTCCATTCAGAGAGTAAGCAATGTTCTATCTATCTAAATACCTATTTCTTTTAATAAAGAGGAATGAAGTACAGCTAAGATCAGGTTTGTGCTATTTTCTACTTAAGACATTTCAGAGCTGACAGAGCATGTTCACTGAAGCAACAAGATGCTTGCATTGAGAACTAAACACCTAGTTACTTATATTAAGTTCAATTAACCTCTTTAGCATGCTATACCTCTCCTTCAGAACATTTATCATAAGAGTAAATAAACAATTATGTAGCATATAAGGTCCCTGAAGACAGAAGTGGTCTATTCTGTTCACCCATATCTCTAGCATCTACCAGAAGGTCTGAATCATATGGTAATGTGTATTGGATTATTAAATGGGTACACAGTAATATGTGTTGGATTACTGAATGAATTTTAATAAACTTAAAGTACCTCTAACTTGCTTCAAAAAGCTGAGTGTAAATGTCATCAAGTAAGTGTAATAAAATTTTTTAAACTCAATAAGCAGAAATTATATTGAAATTTCTAGACACAGAAACTCATATTATATACTAGTTATATTCTTCCTTTGGAACCTAACAGTTTATCTGGCTTTAAACCAGATCATTGCTCATTATGTACATAATACTGCACTGGATATAGGTTTTCCCCACTGTTGAACAACAGCATAATGTCCAATATTAGTTAGTTAATACCTATAGCAAGAACTTGGCAAATGTTCAGTATGATACAAAGTATAAGATATGAGACAATATAGCATTCAATGTAATTCTCTGATGTACTGGAAAGCTGTTTACTGGTCACAGCTTGAAGAGGAAAACTGCTCTTATGTAAAGATTTTTAATTTAAAAACATGAGTATCCAGCCCCACAAGGTATCAGACACTGTTCTAGGTGGACAAAATGAATTCCTCTAGCATCCCCAATCTGGCGAGAGAAACAGAGAAAATAAGAGGCAATAAACAGATAGATGATATGTCAGGAGGTGGTGTTAAGAACAAAAAATAATAAAGCAGGGATAAAAGAGCCAGGAAGTAATAAGCTAAAAGTGGAGGAAGTATATTTTTGATTTACACAGAAGACTAAGCATTAACCAGTCCTTTAAACTGATGGCATATATCAGCAGATTATTGTACTCTTCCTGGTCAAGAGAAAACCAGGCATGAGAATAGCAGCCCTGTATGATGCAATCATCCATACTCTTTAGTTCTGGATAATGCCAACTGTTGTTGGTTTAAGCTGGGCTGAATTTAATAAAGAGACCACCGATATTCGCCCCCCCACCCCCAATGAGAAGAATTATAAAATGCTATTATGACTATATGGAAAATGACAGGTCACAGGTTTAATGTAGCAGTTGCAATATTACAGAGTTTATGCAGTGTAAGTGGGTATGATATTTCACATAAATAATTTTTTAAAGCCTTAAGTTTGCAACCTACTTTTATAGTACTATAATAAAACCAATTAGGTTTGGTTTATTTAATGGAGTTTTCTGCTGCTAAATAAAGTAGTAAGTACGTGGGTGTGTTCATGCCGTGTGTGTGTGTGTGTGTGTGTGTGTGTGTGAATTCTTCTCTAAACCTTTCCTGGATAAAAAGTTCTTCATTGTATCCCTGCTCAACAAGTTGCAAATATTTAAATATTCTGTAGTAACTATTTACTAATGGCTATGCTTCCTGAAAGTTGAAAGATGTAGCTACAATAATCAAAATATGCTCTAATAGTTACCCTCACTACTTAAATATACTTTTTACTGCAATTTATTATTTGAAATTTAGGAAAGCATTGTAAGTAAACCCAGACCATTCTCATATTTCATCTTTCCCCAGAATTCCCATTTCAAAATTCCTGGAATTCTAACTTCATTCCATGATTTTCTTAAGGAATGGTTACTGTGATCAACCATTGGCATCATTAACCAAATGTTTTAAATTTTCACATTATGCTAAACACTTTTTGACTGGATCAGTTATGGTAAATGAGAGATTTTTGTTCATCAAGAATAATCATTCCAATTTTGTTATAGCCATCCTGCAGGGCTTTCTCCATTTGCATCAAAAAGTGAAATAGGATATTCAAACTAATGTTTATTTATATGACCATTCACACAAATACATATGTACATGCTTATGAAGTGGAGGAGAAAGGACTGAAAAATCCAACAAATTGTTTTGTATCCAAAAGGTGGGAAATGGCTATGCCAACAAGTGGCAGCATTTGGATGGGTTTCATCAGATCCAAACCACAATATGCCTCATAATGAGATCAAATTTGAGCCTATTTAGAATTCTCTGACTGTGTCTGAGCTCCACCATCAGGAGGATGTGGAAAGGGAGAACCACAGCGTTAATTCTAGTTGGAATATGAGAAATAAGAAGATATTTGAAGAAATGGCAAAAGGGAACAATGACAGAGACATAATAAAGTCTGTGTCTGATGGGTCAAGGACACGAATTCAGTACTTCGTTGAGGACAACCTTGGTTCTGACTTCATGCTCTGTTATCCCGTTTGCCACACAGTTTCTGCCTGGTTACATCAATGAATATTCGACTTTTCGTCTAAAGCACACTCCAAGCCCTAATGGTTTCTCTTCTAAGAGTCCTTCTCTTAATTAATTTCACAATATGTGTTATAATTAAAAGTGATTTTATCACTCACTCTTTCGGTTATTGTATGAAGTCACCCTGAGGACTGAAAACTATGAGCTACTGTGACTGGAAAACTTTTTTTAAAAATCAGGCAGAAAAGTGGTAATGAGTCTTAAAGACAGGACAAGCCTCACTTATTTCTATAGGTCTCTCATCTATTGCTAAAAGAAATATTACAAATATTAGCAAAATGTTTTTTTTCCAGGTACTTCAACATTTTGGCACTGGTTAATGCTTTCTGTTACCTTTTCTTCCAGGAGCCTTGGCTGCCAAAGGGTGACTCTGCACAAGAACATGTTTCTGACTTACATTCTGAATTCTATGATTATCATCATCCACTTGGTTGAAGTAGTACCCAATGGAGAGCTCGTGAGAAGGGATCCGGTAAACACTGCATTATTTGCTTGTTATTTATTCTTAAGGACATAGTACCTGTAAATAGTGAACATGCTGCTGTTGTCTGACTTAACCAGCTGTTTACATGTGCTGCCATATTTACTTTTACAGTTGAGTTTTGCACTAAGCATGGCATATTATTTCTATACAGTTATCAGAAGTAATTACCATAAGCAGTAGTAAAGGGATGGGAATAATTAAGTCATAGCCAAATAAGAATTATAGAACACATCATGAGTTTTTACTACTAATTAAAAATGTATTAACATCCTATGGGAAGTGAGCATGTCTTGTGAACATCAGACAGTTTGAGGTATACTAAGGCAATGTCGAAGTGTGTCACAAATAGGTTATGGGTATGCCTATATAGTAATCCCCTTAGCATCCTGGCACCAGGCTGGGCTTGTGCCAGTCAATTGAGCTATGAGTAGCTATGCATTTACTCTACTAAGCCACATAAATACTATCATATTTTATGTCTTCATGACTTGAAAAAGTTTTATATACCCTGAGCTGACTCACTCTCACTCCCAGCCTCTGCTGATTATTCCCAATAACTATAACCCAGAGGACAAGGAAGCCCTGATGGAGATGTACAGATGGGTTTCTCTGGGCCGAGGGCAATGGGGGCAGGGTGGAGAGTGCATTTGAAAGCACAAACGGAAGCTATTTAGTACACAATGAATGACCAAGGGATATTTTCATTTTTGTTTCCCTGTTTAACTGTGTTATGCAAGCATCTGTAGATAGCCTCATCTTTCAAACTGGCATTTGACAGCTTTGCCAACCCAAAGACAAAAATGCGTGAAATCTGCCCAGAGCATGCATCCTGCGTGACAGTGGCATGGCATGGGAAAGCAGCTTAATTTGGCTTCTAATGAATCCACAGTGTTAATAATTTTTTGCAGTGTGAATATATCCAGAAAGATAGTATGGTCCATCTTTTAAAACCATGACATCTGTTATCAGAGACAGTCTTATCTGCAGAATGTGACCTAATGGGTTTATCTTGATGAGTTTTCTTTCTTAATGTCAACTGATTTTAATAAAAATAATTTCATTTCATCTAGTCTTTCCAAAACTCCAGCAAATGATAGATATTATTCCCATTATTAACCAAGTAAACTGAGGCTCAGTGAAGGGACAGGTACTCTGTATTGTGGTTATTTAGAGATGGGATTCAAACCAAAACGTGTCTCACTCAGAAGCCCATCCTCTCTTCTATATACCACATAGTGCTCTTGATGGATTTCCTTAGAAAGATGTGTTCTTAAAGAAATGGGCTCAGCCATTCCAAAATGATAATTGTCCATAATTGGATATATACAGTATGTTTAATTAGGGAAGCTGACTCCTACTAAGATGTAGAAGCAATTAACTAAGCATTTCTCAGCAGAAAAGACTCAAATCTTTGGTTTCCTATACCCCATTAAGTGTGGAAATCCTAAAAAAGTTACTATCTGCATGGAATAGGCCAGGAAATGGCACTTTAGCACTTTAGTCATTAAGTAATCAATCGTGGGAGCAGTGCTCAGTCATATTATGAAGTATTATAATTTCTTGAGTAGGCTCTCTCCCATCTCTCTTGTGAGGGGTCTCATACCCATGTATCATTCCACCAGCCCACACTCTGGCTCTTATGAAGAAGAGGGCTTCTCACCCATTTTAAGACCATACTAAACCTGTTATCTTCCCCAAATAGTCTAAATTAAAGATTTTTCTGAATTTGCTATTGAATTACAGAAGCCATTTAACCTTATCCATCAATGAGAAAAATAAAAACTTCTCTGCTTACTTCCAAGAGCTTGTCCTGGAGTCCCAAAAGAAGCATAAAGCTTTTAAAAATTCCCAAGGGTACAATATTGCAAGTGATTGCTCACAGGGTTGCTGCTAACTCTTGGCCTGTAACTAATGCCCTAGCTTTCTGCACTTGGCTTCCCTAACCCATCTAGTGTGCTCATTGCTCTTAACAGTCTTATGAGTTATCATCACTGGATGTTCTCACTTTCATAGGATACGTTAGGGACAGACATGCCTATACACTTTGCCAGTCATCATACAGGCTGCCTCCTAGCTACTACCAGTCAGCCCAGCTCTGTCTTGCGGCTTCTCTATTGCCTAGAAACCTAAAACCTGTAAGCAGATACCTAGGGACCCAGTTCAACCCCTATGCAGCTGATCTCCTGGGAGAATATAAGTGTAAGAAGAGAGGAGCCAGAGAAATTAACAGGAAGTTTTCTTACGGAGGATTGAGGGTGGCTCTGTCGCACACATTAGGCAACCTCAAAGTGACCTAAGTTTGAAAAACAGGAAAAAAAGCTTACCTTTATGGCATGACTAGCACCTGGTTTTGCCAATCAATATGTCAACCTAGCAAATGTTACTTTTAGCTATGCAAGAACAAACTCCCTAGGGAAAAATTGTAAAATCTTGAAAGGTAGAATTTAATTCAATCAATCAAGTGTTTATTGAGTGCTTAAAACTCAAATGTTAGTCTTTAAGGTAAACTAAATTCATAGAATTTGGGGGGAAATAGCTATTTATGATATCCTCATCACAATCCATAGGAATGGAACATGTCTCAGGTGGAAACAGCTTCCTATGTCTCACAACCATACCTGGGGGCAGGGGGAGCTCAGCCCTTTGTTTACCTATTTCCCAGTGTTTGTAGGGTTTTTTTTTTTTTTTAACAGAAAACAAAGGAGCAAAAAGACTGTGTGCCTGAAAGAGAAGCCTCCTCTCCTCTGAAAGCAGACAAAATGAGAATAAGCCATTAATAAGCCACCAACAGTGGGAAACAGGGAACACCATAATATGTGAACACCCTCTGCCCTCTTTCACATTTCCAAAAGTCTTTTTATTCCATAAGACAAAATTTGGAAATTTGCACCTTTTACCAAATACATATAGTGTCAGCTAAAAACGAATTACTATAATGACAGAAATTAATTCATGTTTGTAAATTGTGAAGTATACACACAGCCCCCCAAAACTAGGTCATTTGTGTTTAGTACATCTTCTATTTGAAACGGTCATGGTTTTCCAGTGAGATATTGCTAAATCTCTTCTCTAATTCTTCATATGCAAACAACACAGGGCTGCTCTGTCTAAGCAAACAAAGTTCTTCAACAAAGGGCAAGAAAGAACCCTCAGGTAGACATGTCTTTTATGTTTTCATCCTTGAAACTCTTATTTACTATCTCCAGGAGAGAGACAGGTCTTGAAATTTATGTTTTAGCTCACCTTGAAAATACATATTCTGTCATAAATGCATTCATAGAAACCCAATTTCTTAAATATCATTTCCTATCCAGAAGACTGAAAGTGAGTTGCAGTTGAAACTATGAATTGAGGCATCAAGAAAGGAGAAATTTTTCCTCTTGTAATATATTTAAATGTATAGGAGATAAACAAGAAATAGGAAAAGTTTAAGAAGGAAAGCACCATCTTCCCTAAGAGTAAAGTTCTCCACCTCTAAAGAGACAGACAAAATAACTTCTCAGTACTGAGAATCAAGTCGTCAATATATTACTAAGTCACATGGAAAATTATATATTTAGGGTTTACTTTAAATGAATTACTTGAAATATTGCGTTTTTCTTTAAAAAGTGATACTCCAGAAAACATTAGATTAAGGTTCTCTATAGCTAAGAAGAGTGGAGACAATAAAGACAAACCTAAGAAAAGAACAACAACAAAAAAAAAAGCACAAGTACTTTTTGAAAAAGGGATGTTATTGGACATTGTCAATTACAAATACTGATTGGAATTATAATTAACAAAAAAATATAACCACAGCCATAAATTATACCATATTTATCAGTATTCCATTTATCTGTCATTCGGGTATGTGTCTCCTTTAAAAAAAAACAAAATACATAATTTTTAAAGACATTTTTTCTCTTAAGCAAACTAAAGGCAGAACTGTGGATTGTTTTTTCATTTTGACCCAATTCTCAGGTCACTGAATCAGCAGTTAAGAGGCAAAAAGATTTTCCTTCCAGTGCCCAAGGGAATATATTAAAAAGAAAGTTATTTCTTGTAAAAAGAGGCTGCATCATCCCAAATGCTGTTGCACTACTTCTTTAAGAGTTTATTTTGTTGGGGGCAAAATAAAACAATGTTCTCACTCCTCAGTAGGGAATCCCCATGGGTCATGGGTTTGTGGTCCCTTTCCCATCAAAGAAGCTAGTTTCTTCCCTTGGAAGTTTTTTAGTTAGGCAGATTCTCTCCTGTAAAACCAGGGGTGAGAATTTCATTCCTTGACATTCTTTTTTAAAAAGTTAAACTCAAAATAACTCATGGCATAAATAAGGACTGAATAGAGCCTCAGTTTATTGAGTGATGTGAAAATTGCCCATTGTCATTTGTGTCATTTGAGCATTTCATTTCCATAACATCTAAAATTTCATTTTCTTGTTCTATCTGCTTATTTGATGATCTTCAGGTAGAGAGTCAGGAGGCAGAATTAAAAGCATTGTTCTTACTGCATCTAAAGGAAGCTGGCAGCATATTTGTCATTTGCTAGAAAGAAATGTCTCTTTGAACTTTTTATCTGGGTCTAAAAGGGACAATACATGGAGATTAGTTTTTACTGGGAACCTGGGCACTTTGCACTTAAAAAGCCAAAATAATCCAGTCACATTCTCCATAGCCTCTTATATAAGTAAAGTCAAATGAGTCCCAAGTTGTGAAAAACAAAGTCAATTTCTTCTAGTTCTAATTTGTTCAAGACAGTTGAGTCACCAGACTATGTCAGAACGTCATCCTCCTCACAGGAAGATCAGTTTGGAATGCATGTCCAGAACTGAGACACGAGAGACAGATGAAACCTAGGATTGGAAACTGAACTCCTCCTCCCCAGCCCAGAGGAGGCTGGTGCAAGGGAAGCCATCTCAGCGTGATAGAAGTGACAGGGACAGCAGAGTTTTTGAGATGAGAGAGATCAATGCAGATAAAAATAGACTGGAAATATCCACTTTAATAGCCTATGGAAGAGATTAGACTGGGAATGAAAAAGTATGATGGATTTGAGGGACAATGCAGAGAGAATGATGTAAGGAAATGAAATATCTTACTCTGGTCATTTTTGCCGTTTTACTTACACATCAAAACCAATAAATGGCATTTTAACCAAGATCATATAGTGCAGAAAAGTAGGGAAGATTTCTTTATTTCTTTTAAAATTTTTTATTTATAACTGACCACTTTCCCATATGTATTTGTAGACTTTATTGCTAAAATGTCTATAAACATCAACCCAACCTCCAGTTTCTCTCATCTGGCCATTCTGGGTGGTTCCTTTGCACAGGAAATCAGTGACTTACAAATGGTACCTTGTGACATGGTTTACGTAGTGAGGCTTCATGTCAACATTTGCAGCTAGCTTCTTCTGCTTTGAGAAGGCTATCATGAATTTCTTATAGATTTGTTTCCATTCTCAAAAACCTTCTAGTTGATTTAGAAGGAATTTTGTACCTTCCCTTGGCAGTACACTCCGTTGGTTCATTGCTAGAAAGCTATGGAGCCAGTCAGTTTGATATTTGCTGTACTTAGTTGGATTGCTCCAAATATTATAGCATTGATCTTACTGATCTTACAGGACCTCAAATCCTTAGCTCTTCTACTTACAGATTATTCTGCAACATTGAGCAATGTACTTAACCTCATTTTTCTAATGTGTAAAGTGCAAATGATAATAGGCACCTTCCCTATAGAGACATTTGTGAGAGTTAAATGAAGTGATACACTTAAAATCTTCAAAACAGTCTGGCACATAAAAACTCTCAAATGTTAGCTATTATTATTTATATTATACTTGTTACCATTGTTGTTAGGCCTTAAGCACTTGTCATTTTCTCACCATGGCACCTAGTTTCATTTCTATGTTATATAGCATAGATTTGGAAACTCAGAGCATTTGCAAAATACTGCTTAAACCCAAAAGGGACTAAGTGTAAAAGCAGAATGCAGAGAATATTCAGAGGTTATTAAATTGGAAATAACCAAAAGGGCAGTGGTCTGAGAAAATAAAACTAAGTCAGTCATGGCTTGTGAATCTCTAGTGAAGAGTGACATAATACCGTCATTATACCATACAGAGAAAGACCCTTGAGCATAGCAAGCTGTTAATTTGTACTCCCCTGTCGCATTCCTAACAGGTTTTTGTTTCCATCATGTGTATATCCTGCTTTTTGGTTTACTGTGGCTTTGTTTTCTGAACCCTTCCAGAGTGCTTCTTTTCCCAATTTGTGGGTCATCTTCCAAAGTAGGTAGGACTTTTATCTCCAGTGCCTTTTCCCCCCAAACCCACTGAATCATGAGTATAGTTCCACAGATTCAAGCTCATTTTCTCTGAGGCTTTATCAGAAATCAACTCAGGATTGCACGATAGACTCACATTTAATTGAAAATGTTATATTCTTAAATTCCTCTGGAAAAAGGCTGCAGGACTTCTTATAAAGTTATCAAATGCTGACTTTCTGACGGGGATTTTTCTCCTTCATTTGGCTAGCCTTAAAGACTGTACAAGTTGACAGTTTTCAAGTTCATATGAGTGCCTTTTGCTCCTTCATTTATCAACTGTACTGGCATCTTGACAAAAGATACTGTAATTCCTTCTCCTGAGGTTTTAGTATCCATGTGAATCAAAGCCAGGACTTTCCGCACTGCATTGTTAGTCTACTGGAACATAGACAATTAGGATTAGCAGCACCGGAAGGCCAGCAAAACAGAAATCAAGTACATTGAAGAAATTCCTTGTATACCCTAAGTCCATTCAAAGAGCACCCCCAGACCAACAGCACCATGATCCCCAAGTACTTGCTAGAAATGCAGAATCTCAGATGGTCACTCGTGAGACCATCTGAATCATAATCTCTACTACTGGGGCCCAAGAACCTGTATTTTGTCAGGCTCTCCCAGTGATTTTGATGCATGCTAAAATAAGAGAAAATCACCCCCACAGGATGATAACTACTGGGGACTCCTTTATTATTTACACTGAACTGGACATATTCGGAGACTTGCATTATAAAATGCTGTCAGGAACTCATACTCCTCTAAGTCAACCATACCTACCCCTTTTAGAATTTAATATTAAGAAGTAGATGAGGGGCACATGGGTGGCACTAGTTGGTTGAGCATCTGACTCTTGGTTCGGGTCAAGATCTCAGGGTGTGGAATTGAACCCCACATAGGGCTCCTCACTCAGCACAGAGTCTGCCTGAGATTCTCATTCTCTCTCTCTCACTCTGCCACTCCCCTCCACCCAACAAAATAAATAAATATACCTTTTTAAAAAGGAGTCGATTAAAGGGCATTTTCAAGCTTGTAAGATATATGAAGGCATGGAGAAGAAAAGTTAAGCAATATTCCTTTTCAGTTCTCCACCTATCAAAATAACCCTCTCACTTCAATAGAAGAGAGCTGGGAAAATTACCAGCCTCATTGAATGTCAGTCTCATTTAAGCCATCCTCTCTGGTAGACAAACAAAACATTTGCCTGTAAATTCACAGCATGTTCACTCCAGTTCCAGATAATTCAGGGAAGAGCATGGAGATGCAGCCTCCATTTCCCAAAAGTTTGTGCTGACACAAGACAGAATGATGTACACACCATGTAGGTACAAGAGGCAGAACAAGCCAGAGACACAGTGCCAGCTGGTACCTTGTTTATACACATATATATGTTGGCCTGCTTTTCCTGGAACATCCACAGAACAAAAAATGTGATTTCCAGAAACATAACAGACTCCAACAAAATTGACTAGACGATCAGAATCCTTTTTGTTTTGGCTTTTAGTTGTGATTAACCTCTCTCTCTCCCACAAGGATTTTCTTCTCTAGTCTTTACTCACCATTCCTTCCTGTCTCCTAGTTCTTCTGGGTAGTTTCACTGCAGTTTTCACTTGTGATCAATCCTGGTGGTCTGTGTGGAAGTGACTAGAACATGGACAAAGTCTTAATCCAAGCATTCACAGGAGATTGCAATGTCCCTGCAGTCCTGACTGCTTTTTCCAAAGGAAACCCCCTTATTGACTCTGAAAGTATAAAATATCTCTTCCATTTCACCTGGGCCCAGTATGGCATGT
This sequence comes from Nyctereutes procyonoides, assembly GCF_905146905.1. Classification (NCBI taxonomy): domain Eukaryota; kingdom Metazoa; phylum Chordata; class Mammalia; order Carnivora; family Canidae; genus Nyctereutes; species Nyctereutes procyonoides. Next base: position 16,591,367 of record NW_026575141.1, on the reverse strand, counting down.
TTCCCTGAAGAAACTAGAAGAAGCCCTTTCCAGTATTTCCTGATCCACACAACCTCCTGAGACACTCTTGACTAACACAAAACACTTCCCTGGAGTAGTACTATTACAACTTCCCCAAAAAGTTCTAAAGAGAAGTTGCCCTGAAAAAAGTAATCAAAAATCTCCCTCATAGGAAGATAAAGAAACCTTGAGTATTTAGAAATATCATTTAGAAATAGAAACACCTCAGAAAAGAAAATTTACACTTTTGTGTCTAGAGCAAAGTAAATGCTGGTCTGAAAAGCAGACATACTATAGGCAAGATCCTATACTATTGGATGAAAACAAGAAACCTTCACAGAAACCTGAAATTTGAGGGCATGAGGCACCAAGCCAGAGGTAAGATACCTTTGAAATAAATATACCACATTCCAGAGAAACATTCTCATTTCTCCCTCTGAACTCCGCATATTTAGAATGTAGTTCAATGGTTGATATGTTGAAGAAACAAATGACATTCCTAATAGCATGAAATAATCAGTCACCTAATAAAGACATTTATTTAAAGAATATAGGGGCAGCCTGGGTGTTTCAGTGGTTTAGCGCCACCTTTGGCCCAGGGCCTGATCCTGGAGACCCAGGATCGAGTCTCACTTCAGACTCCCTGCAGGAAGCCTGCTTCTCCCTCTGCCTGTGTCTCTGCCTTCTCCCTATCTCTCTCACTCTGTGTGTGTGTGTGTCTCATGAATAAACAAGTAAAATCTTTAAAAAAAATAAAGAATATAAAGTTTGGGGGTGCCTGAGTGGCTCGGTCGTTTCAGCGTCTGCCTTCAGCTCAGGTCATGATCCCAAAGTCCTGGGATCAAGCCCCACGTCAGGCTTCCTGCTCAGGGGAGTCTGCTTCTCCCTCCTCCTCTCCCCTTTCTCATGCTCTGTCTCTCTCAAATAAATAAAAATCTTTTAAAAAAAATAAAGAATATAAAGTTTTGTTTAAAAATTTACAAGTAATTCTTAAAGACCTAAAAAGAGAAACAGTATAGTGGAGTTGTATGATATTAGGGGTGTTGGGTATTAACATTTGCCTATAAAAATAGAATTCTTGGGCAGCCCGGGTGGCTTAGTGGTTTAGCACCGCCTTCAGCCCAGGGCCTGATCCTGGAGACCTGGGATCAAGTCCCACATCAGGTTCCCTGCATGGAACCTGCTTCTCCCTCTGCCTGTGTCTCTGCCTCTCTCTCTCTCTATCTATCTATCTCCCCCAATCTGTGTGTCTCTCATAAATAAATAAAATGTTTTTTAAAATGAAAAATAAAAAAAAATTCTCTAATAATCAAAATTATCCTCCAAAATCCCTTAGATCATGTATCAAGTACAATATATATTCCTGTACATAAATGCTTGTGCACACAAAAGTTTGAGGATACTTCGGGTTGTTTCTCTGGGCGTCTTTCTCTGTTGGGAATGTGGAGTTCCCTGCTTTCAAATAGCTTCCAGAATGATAAGGGACCACTCACAAAAGAGAGAAGATGGCAGTGATAAAATAACATTACTAAATTTTTGCTAAATCTTTTTGGAAACTTTGTAAAAGTGATAATGTTTTAGAAGGAAAAAATCAATAGAAAAGATTAAAAATGCAAATCATTGACTCTAAAAATGTAAAATAATTTACCTTTCTTTGACTTCATATCAAAATATTCAGATATCTCATCCTCCCCTAACATGTCTCAAGATACAATCACAATTTCAAATAACTAAGAAAGGAAAGTAAAACTCTTCTCGCATCCCTCATCTCATCAGATCTAGTATTTCCCATTTTGTTTGGTTCAATAGTGTTTACATGAGTGAGAAATAGACACACGTCCCATCATATCACAGAAAATGGGAACACTTGTAATCTTTTTCACATAAAACGAAAAGCTAATTATGAAAACTTTCTTCAATAGTAATACTTTAAAATGATCCTGAAATCAAAATTCTTTCTCACAGATAGGGGGCAGACCTATGAAGGGCCTGTAAAGAAGGACCTTTTTCAATCATTTGAGAGCAGGTTTTCCCTTGATTTTCTGTTTCCTAAAGAAGTGCTGTTTGGAATGGTGGGGTGGACAGAAGAGATACTGAGTACATTTAACTCAGACAAAAGCTTGTTTTCTTTTCATTGAAATGATAAGGGAAGCAGCAAAAGACATACTTTTAAATAGGTCTCATATAAAGATGGCCATTGTAGAAAAAATGTTTCAATTGCATATATAAATAGTACTTCAGTGGAGAGCATCCATCTTCCTGTCACATGCAATTGAATTCAGCTGATAAATAAGTCTTGCATCTCTCCTTTATGAGAAAAAAAAAGTGATTATGGATTTTACATGTAATAAGCTCAAAAGCCTTGAAAAGTTCTGGATAATTTGCATGCAGTGTAAATAATTGAAAAATGTGAACCATTGTGGCAGAGTAAAAAGCAGGTGTATTATCAAAATTAAACTACCAGGTTTAGAGCTGACAGTATTTTTAAATATGTTATTTAACCATTATTTCAAGATGGGGAATGTATTAAGATAAACTGCAAATCATGAAGATTGGAAGTGTCTTCGGAAAGAGGAATTTGTATGCCCAGTTTGAAGAGCTCTGTGCAAAGAGAAAGACCTGCTTTTCCAGCGCTCTAGGGCATAAGTGACAGGGAATTTCTGACCTTGGCAATGCTACCTTCTAAGATACCAAAACTTAGAAGAACATGGCAGAGACCCAGAAGGGCACCCCTGCCAGGGATCCTGCCCAGCATTGTAAGGTTTTTTATTGATGTCAATAGCCTGACTCCTTCAGAAATTTGCAAAAACCATAGGCCTGTTAGGAAAAAAAGGACCCTAGAATTCATTTGTCAAATCTTGATTAAGCAGCTCTTTTTTGAAAATAATAAGCAGTACTTGAGAAATAATCAAATTAGGTGTTGAAATACTTTCAGTGGACTTTATAAACACTACCCAAAGCCATATTCATTTAAATTTAATTAGCATATACTGCTCACCTTCTGTATAAATATTATTGGGTTTAAATTCTGAGGGTGGAGAGCAGAGAAACAGCAGAGACAAAAAGATGATCAAGCAGACACATATTTAACAGCAATTACATGTTCACTCAATATGTAACCTAAATGTCCATTAAGTAAAATTTAATAAATAAATAAATAAATAAATATCCATAAAATGAAATTTAATAAAAAATAAAAAGTTTAACCAAAACAAACCACAAATCTTTGTTATTCAGGGCTTGTTTTAAATGTCTTTTCCTTCCAGCGAAATATCTAGAGATTGACTTTTTGATTCTTCTTCCTTGGCTAAGTAAAAATAGTTTTGTACCCTGCCTTCTGTGCTAAAATGAACTGATGAGAAAACATTTCTAGAAGCTTCAGGGAAACATAAATAATCATGCTTAATCACTGGAAATCACTCTGAACCTATAGCAAACTTTAAACTTTTTACTTTAAAGCATGACTTAGAAATAAACGTGGCATCTTTGACTTGACAGAACTTATACAGAAACTGAACCCATTCACCTGACTTTGTATTTTACCAATGAAAGGGAGATATTGCAAGGATTTTTTTGTAAAAGAGAAGAGTTTTTGGTCACATATAAAATGTTTATGTGAATGAAGTATGCACTGGTTTGGCCCTTGCCAAAGATTTCCAGTGGAGAAAGCCCACTGTTGGCAGCACTTCTCTGGGCCTTCAAGACTCTAAGTTTCTTGGGAGTAGGGTCAGCGTTTGACAACTTTAATCTTCCAGCCTAATGCCTGCATCCAATACAAGATTAATAAGTATTTGTTATGCCACCTTCCAAATCTGTATTTCCCATGTCCTCCATCCCCATTCCCTTTAAAGTTTTCAATCACTCTAAGATTTCTATGAATGATAGAGTAAAATGTGTAATTCTTTCCAGAGGTATGGCATTTAATAAGGAAAATAGTCTTAAGCTAAAGAAATGAAATTCTGTGGCATTTCAGACATTATGAAGATGGTGGAATAAGTTCTGGGAGGCAAGATGGTATTCCCTAGATCCCTTTTAGACCTGGTAACATACCCATAGGGCAAATGGTACCAAGAATGGTTCATGGTAGATTCTTCAGTGGCTTAAAAGTAGGATACAGACTGGTACCTACTGTTGCCTACATTGCTTCCATACATCAGTGCTGATTTCCTTTCTACTTCTCATCCCCAAATCCTTCCCTTATCCCCAGCACAACAGAAGAACACCTCAGAACACTGACTACCTGTCCTAAGGTTGGTTTTTCTAAAAGACCAAAAAATTGCAGAGCAGTTTTCATAGGGAGGCATTCTTCCCTCCATTGAAGGGGGTTGTTTTGTTTGTGAGATTTATTTATTTGAGACAGAGAGAGCGTGAGCAGAGAGAGGGCCAAAGGAAGGGAGAGAAAGAATCCCAAGGAAACTCTGAGCTGAGGGTATAGCCCGATATAGGGCTTGATCCCATGATCCTGAGATCATGACCTGAACCAAAACACTTAGCCAGTGGAGCCACCCAGGTGCCCCTCATTGACTGATTCTTAAACATATTGACACACAATATTTTCTACACTATACACATGAGAAGAATTTTCTTAAGTGGGGTTGGGAGACATAATTAGAATAAAATCCACAACTGATCATCAACATTCTATAGAACTTTGATGTTGACTTAATTTATTAGACTATAGAAAATCTTTGTTCTATAACAAAGAACAAAGACTATACCTTATTCATCTTTTTAATCAAATTACTATAAAAGCTCTTTATGTCATTTGATGGAAAACATAGATTTGTCTAATGAGTGTACCTAATCAAGAAAACTGTAGGATCTCTTCTCTTGATACTGACATTATTGCTCAACAAATTTTATGTTATTGAAATATAATACAGGGGATCCCTGGGTGGCTCAGAGGTTTGGCGCCTGCCTTTGGGCGTGATCCTGGAGTCCTGGGATCGAATCCCACATTAGGCTCCCTGCATGGAGCCTGCTTCTCCCTCTGCCTGTGTCTCTGCCTCTCTCTGTGTGTGTCTCTCATGAATAAATAAATAAAATCTTAAAAAAAAAGAAATACAATACAAAATGAAAACAGTAAATGATGATACAATTCATCTGAAGACAAAGGGATAGTATTGCTTTTACTTCTTAGGATACATATCATTCAGAGTAGAATTATCTCTTTGTTGCCCATATTAATGAAGAAAATAAAATAGAGCATAATTCACAAATTCCATATAGCTTTGGCTTGGAGCATTTGTTCTTTTATTTGGGATTGATCTAGTTATAGTCGAATATAGATTATTTCTTGCAATTTGGGAAATCACTACTCTAAACAAAATTACAGTATTGTGACTGCTTCCTGAAAGAATAGTAAAAGCTATTTAGCTTATTTGATCTCAAAGTTAATATCTTATTACCTCATGCTGCGAAGCAGAAAATCAACCCAGAATGATGGGAAGGACTAACCTTAGACAAGAGGCTCTATCTGTCTATCGAATACTTGGTTTACTCCATCCTTGAGGGAAAGGTTGTAATCAAGCCAGAGATTATATGACTATGCCTTATTCATCTTGATATTCACAGAGTTAGTATACTTCCTGGCTCATAGGTTCTCCAAAAATGATTGTTGAATGCAACTGAATGACCTTGAATATCTCAGGCATATGATTCTTCACTAGGAACCTACATTAGAAACTCCTAAAATATTTTGAAAATACACAATGGAGATGAGGTCTGGTTATGTAATATTTTGTAAGGGTTCCCCAGATGATACTGATAACCCCAATTATGAACAACTAATCTAAGTGGTGACCAATTTTATAAAAATTTTAATAATCATCTTGATCATCTAGATATATCCAATTATGCCCATGGTATGTTGGAGGGGGAACTAATAGACTGGTGATGTCCAGAATTTCTGTAAACTTTTGAGCCATTTATCCTCAAAGAATACTTTACCCTTAACCCAAATACAACTGATTCTCATTATTCTCAGATTCCATGTTTGCACATTTGCCTACTTGCTAGAATTTATTTGTAAGTCCAAAATCCATATTCTCAGTGCTTTCATGGTCATTCATGAACATGCACAGAATAGCAGAAAACAGAGTCACTTGATGTACACGTTCCCAGCTGAGGTTGAACAAGGCAACACTCTGTCTTATTTCATCTCTCAGTGTAAATGTCCTCTTCATGGTCTATTTAATGCCATGTTTTTCACATTTTTTTTTTTGCTTTTTGTTGGTGATTTCACTGCTTAAAATAGTCCCCAAGCACATTGCCTAAGCAGTCATATTCCTAAGTATAAGCAGTCTGTGGTGTATCTTAGAGAAAAAAATAGGTATGTTTGATAAGTTCCCCTCAGGCATAAGTTATAGTGTTGTTGGCCATGAGTCCAAAGTTAACAAATCAACAATATACATTAAATAAAGTATCTTTAAACAGAAACAAATAAAAGTTATATATTGATTGGTTTATGAAAATATTTTGACCAGAGGCTTGTAGGAACCTAACCCTATATTTTCCCTAGGAGCAGTGGTTCAGTATTTGCTAATTCAATTTTTGCAGTAACTTTGTAGAACATAACTATTGTGAATAGTGAGGATTGACTGTATATAAAACATGAAGCCAAAACTGCTCTGGATGACAAAAAGCCACATATTTGCACGAGGCTATCATCTTATCTTCTTCCTATCTCTTCCTCTACAAGTGGCAGCCACCAAGGCAACTACACTGGAATTTCTGATCCAGAAAGGATAGGGCTTTCAAATAAGAGTATTCTTCAAGATGAATCCAGAATATCGACTAAATTTCTTATTTCACCTATATTTTTGAGTCCTTGTGCACCTAGCAAGTATTGCTAAACAAATGCAAACTAATATAAAATTAAATCAAATAATCAGGAAGGTATTCAGGTGAAAAGAAAAAGTCAGTGCCTTACTAAGTCAAATATAAATTACTTTGGGATTACCTGATCTTTTGAATCCTCTGCACTACTGTTCCACTTTGGTCAGAATCAGAAGTCGCTTCTGTCTCTGAAAATGCAATATTTGCCTTCTTGTGCACCCAGCTGGCTTTTCTCTGTTTTATGAGTCCCCAAAGGACTGAGAACATTAGATTTCAATAAATAAATAATTATAGCTATGCATTAAATAGAAATGTGCAGTCCTGAAAAGGTTAGTGCAGCACTGAAAGTCATGTTATAGCTACCTTACTTTGTAAAAAAGAAAGCCTGATATCAGTCAAATTCAAAATGTAATAGGGAGCAACATAATGTAAAGCAGAGCAATTGGTAAAATAATAATGCAAATAATCATCCCTAAAACCTAACATCTTGAATGGTAAATGGTGTTGTCATTGTTGTCAGAGAAAGTTAAGCATAGCTAAATATCCTAGAGTAGTGATCCTCAACCAGGAACATTTTTCTCCCCAGGCTATATTTGGTAATGTCTGGCGACATTTTTGGTTTCATTAATGGGTAGGGGATGCTACTGGCATCTAATGGACAGAAATCAGGAATACTGCTAAATACCCAACAATGCACAGGACAGCACCCCACAACAACAAAAAAATCATCCGGTCCAAAATATCTGTAGTGCCAAGATGAGAAGCCCTATTCTAAAGGTGACTATGAAATAATTTAGGGTGTTCTGTTATACAGTTTAGACAATGATTATTTCTATACAGACAACAATATGTGGCTGATCTGGTTCCCCCAGAGATGTGGCTCCTACATTTGCATTGAGTACTAAGCAAGGATGGTATTGCTAATCTCTGTGCACCAAACATGTGGATTGCTAGAATCCTATATAGAAGCTAAGCCTCCCATATGAAAACAAAATTACATCAGTTGGGTTCAGCATAGCTCCTGGCTCATATATGAGAAATTTATCACTTGGTTCTCTCCTCTGTATTGCTAACGAGACATCAACAACGATCAATGAACTTTAGGAGCATCATTAACAATTTCTGGGTTATATGCCTCATTAGCCACAGATAAAGGGCCATAAAAGTCATGTGGAAAACCCTTGGATGCTCTCAAAAATTATGGACCTCAGAAATATTGAAGGGAAATCAACCTGTCTAGTCTATATAAGTCACCAGAATGAACAGGAAAAGAACATTTTGAGTACTAGGCTTCCATTGCCCTAGATGGCTATTTACCTGTAATACTAATGCTCTAGGCACTATCATTCTGATTTGTGGATATAGAAGGCAGCACATGTCCACAGATGCTTGGAAAACTCCTTCACACACTGAATGTAAATACTTTGGCTTATTTTCACATTTACCCTCTGTTCAGTCATCCCCTTGCCAGTATCTTCCACTGACTTTCTCCATTTCTTTCTGACAGCTGAGCTGCAAGATTTTGCATTTTTTTCACCAGTACATGATGGCATGCAATTATTTCTGGATGCTCTGTGAAGGAATCTATCTGCACACACTCATTGTGGTGGCCGTGTTCACTGAGGAGCAACACCTGCGGTGGTATTATCTCTTGGGCTGGGGTATGTATTTTTTCCAGCTGAGTTTTGAGCCACCCTCACCTCTGTCTCATATTTACAGTCTTCTTCTAGTCTTGGTCTCAGAAAATGATCAGGGGTCTAGGTATTGTGAGGAATGATGGGACACAGGTGGGAGCAGGAGTTCAGTCTCCAAGAGAGCTTGGTAGAAGCCCTTTAACAAGTTCATATGGATTGTGATCAGCATGGAAGTCAGTGCAGAGAAGTGTGACTATGCATTTCTCTAGGAAACAAACCCAGCTAACAGATGGACAAATATGTCCTGACTGAGAGAAGATCTGATGAGACCCTCCCTTCAGTTTTATTTATCACCAGTTTGTAGAGCAAAGGAGAGTCTCGTATTTTGAATCCTGTATCTCTTCCATCCAGACCACCTCCTCTCAATCCACCAGCAGGACTCCTCAGTGAAAGGTCAGGAGGAAGAATCCCACTGAACAATAGACCTAAATAACCTCATGGGACTCCAAGTGGAGCCTACCTGACACCATAGCGCATGGCAATGACTCTGAAAGGCCCGTGGTTGGTTGCTTAAGTCATGGCTGCTTCTGTACAGATTGACTAAGGCAGGGTGCTGAGGTCAACGAGGCCATGCTGGAACTTCTCCCCTTTCTCCAGGGATGCTAAAGTCTAGCTCACTCTAACTGAAGGGAACTAGGTAGGTAGTGAGGCTGGGAGATTGAAAAAGCTCTGGGACAAAAATGTATGCTGCTTTATCAAAATGTGAATCTCCCATACCAGAGGAGGATCTTGACTATAGAGCGAAAGGCTTGCCATTATTCTCCACTGATGGGGTGACTTTGGCCCTTGGAGTAGAAGCTGTGGATTGCCCTCAATTAAGCCTCCTCTTTAATGCAGATTTTTCAGAGCCTCTGAAAATATTAAATGAGGAGACAAGATAATCCAGGGGCTTTCTAAAAACTTCAACCTTTGTATTTAAACCCCTACTCAACAGGCATTGTCACCAACTGTATGGAAATATGTCTGGGAAGTCATGTAAGTGACCTAAAGTCTTCCACAATCTATACCAGGACTGGCCCTATGCAATATCTGTTCCATTTATAACAAGTATATATGGATGTTAACAATACACATGACCCAAAGCCAATAGGACAATCTATAATAGTGGGTTAGTGCAGCAAATATTTGGGGTGTGTCATCGATGAACTGATGATGCTGTGTCTCTTTGGTGGCAATTAGCAGAGAACAAGATTTTCTAATTTAAACAAAAAGAGAGAAATTATCAAAATCTAGACTATCTCATGGAAGTCAAGGGCTGAAACAGCTCTAAGGCTACTACAGGGCTGTACCCTGGGACTAGAAAGCTGGGAGCACTCTCCCTCTGTCTTTTGTCTCGGTCTTGTTTTTGTTTTATCTTCTACGTATCTGTTTTAACCCTTCTTTTTTTCTACAGACCATAGATCACAGGGTCTCTGCTCCCCAAATCCTAATGGTCAATACAAGCTACCCTAAATTTTCCTGAGCTCACATTTTTCTTTTCAAGGTGCATGGAAACACTAGATGCTTGTCTTTAAGTCCCAATTCTAAATAGCCAGGACAAGAGAGTCTGTTTGGTCTAACTGAAGTCAGGGGGCCAGCTATGGTTCAGTGAATCATGGCCAAGGACTTTGAGAGGGATATTATCACATAGTGCAAACATGTCTGGAGATGGATGACCCATCTAGAAAAAAAAATGGGAGAGGGGTCTCTGTGAACTAGACTGCTCATCTAGAATACACTCCAAACCACCTCACCACTATTCCCCCTTGGTCCCCTCATTCTGTTACCTTAACCATCCAGCAAGTTTAGAAAGCAGGCTTGTAACTATCCTGCCAATTTCACATCCAGTGCTAGGTTCCTTTGCTCTTCCCTGTCCTCAATCAGGTCAGAATACAAAGATCAAAGTGGCCTTTTATTATTTTTTTCTTTTAGCTGCAGCCTTCCACAAGAGGCTGATCTTACCTTTCCCTGACCTTTTCAGCCTCATACACACCTTGTCAGAGATTTCTAGCCTTCCAAAGCTAATCATACCAGGAGTCAGCTGAATACAGTTTCATGTCCCTCAACAGTAATTCTGATCATCACAATGCTAATGATGGGTATTGGTCAGATGCCTTCCAACTGAGGACCTAGAAATAACATCCCACCCCTGATGTGACACACACACACACACACACACACACACACACCCCGCATTTCTTACTGGTGTATTTTATTTGCTTCTCTTAAAAATTATGGCATATTTCTTACACTGGTTTTGACTATTCAGAAACATCTATCTGCCATACTCAGAAAATTTTCCATGGAATAAAAAAGGCTATAAATTTCTTCCTGCCTGTGACATTCAGCAAAGATGAGGGCACCCTGGAAGGAACATTTATAACCACTCTTTCCATTCTGATGCATTGTGAATTAGTTATAGAACTTTTGCTATCATCATAGATAGCTCAATGAAGACATCTGCTTAACACGCAAAAATAATTCAAAGGGAAAAAGGAACAAGATGTTTAGCTGTATCAAAAAGAAGGTAATAAAAATAAGGAAAAATATTTATGGGATACCTTAACCTTTCTTAATCAGAAAATACTTAAAACTTTATCAGAATGATTGAAGTGAGATCCCAAGGAACATTGCCCTCAGTAAGGTAAGTGGAATCATAAATTTAAAGGAGTGAGGATTTGCACTTCCCCCTAAATAGATGTTTGGAAAGACAGATAGTCAACCAATACAGTCCTAAATGTAATTATTTTTAGCATGCCAAACCTAAATCTATCTTTCTCTACTTCTACGCACATAGGCATGTGCATATGTACATGTGCACGCCCCAAAATTCTACAAAACTCTTTACCATCTCTGAGAACAAAATTGAGAAACAACCATGATGATGTATTTTTTTAAGATTTTAATTTATTCATTTAAGAGAGAGCATGCGCACAAGCAGGGGGAGAGGCAGAGGGAGAAGGAAAAGCAGACTCCCTGCTGCACTGGGAGCCCAACGTGGGACTCAATTCCAGGGTTCTGGTATCATGACCTGAATGGAAGGCAGATGCTTAGCCATCTGAGCCACGCAAGCACCCCACAATGATGCATTTTAAACCAATAGTTCTGTCTTAGCATTTTAGGCAAGCATGATCTTTGGATGGAAAGAAAACAAGTAAAAGTACAACTGAAATAACTCCTCAAGAAAAATAGTGTCACAGGATCTTTAAAGAATGTAATGGAGCAGAGAAGAAGAAATTTCCACTGGATAATAGTTTTATTGTGCTTTTGAAATTATTTTCATACCTAAAAAGTATGATAGGTCCTAAATTTTACAGCGCCATGAAATAAGGCATAACCTGTGCTTTTAAAAGAGTCTGAAAGTGAGACAGCAGATTTAGCCCAAGAAAGCTACTTCCTAAGACCTACCTTTGTTTGCAGGTGATGTACATTCCATCCATTCATTTCAGCTGTGAATACTATTACCCACTCTGGGATCTGGAACAGATCCTAAAAATTATAAGAGACATTATGAACATCACCCTCTGGGAAAAAAAGTATCTAGCAGTGCAATTCTCCCCAACAAAATAAAAGAATCTTCTTCTGGTAGTTGTTCCCTTACAAATCTGCACGGAGCCACTTACTAGTTGACTTCTCTCAAATCGAAGTAACTTCAAATAGTGAAGTTTAGCTCTCAGAAAAAATCATGTATTTTACAACCCTCTCCAGATTGATTCTTTGCCTTGCTGATTCTCCTCTTGTTATAAATCAAAGAAGGAAAAGCCCCTCATGGACTTTTGCAACAAACACATAGAATGTAACTAGTCCCCCTTAAAAAAAAAAATAAGGAATCCTACCGAAAAGGGATTATTTTTACCCTTACTAACCAGTGAAAGGAAGGGCTGTTATGGCTCTTGGAGCTTGGAGGATAGGAAGAAGAGGAAGGGGAAAACAAACTGCATAAAAAGAGGCTTCATGCCTAGAGCAAGGCAACGAGCACAGGAATTAGTAGATACAGGGTCTGTGCTCCTCTGTACATTAAGAAACACATCTTCCTCTCTATGAAATGATGAGGCGGGAGTGAGATCTTCATATGCTCCTTCTGTCTAATTCTAAAATGTATGTTTCATAATAAATCCAGAGAACAAATTTCCATTTCTAAAACCCAAGTGGGCAAATGATATGTTAGAACCTCTATGAATAAAATATAATTATGTTTTGGGTAAAGAGTCTAACTCAAAATACCCTCAGGTCAAGCATTTCATTACTGGCCCTATTAAATTAGATGTGGGGTCACTTCCCTCCATGATGACCCCACTAAAGTCCAGTTCACATGAAGTGAAGAGCTTTCTGGTCTCAACTAATAGTCGTCTTGCCATCATCATCATCATCATCATCATCATCACCACAGACAGAATCAAGAGCATTTTTACTTGGTTTGACCAAAACTAGTTGGTGTAAAAATCAGGGAAGTATTTTGACAGAGATATTAAAATTTGCCACTATTTTTGAAAATAAACTACCATTTTCCATGCAATCATAGTTGCAGCTTCTGCCCAAAAAATCAGGTGTGATTTCTGTTTTTTTACATTTTTAGGGTTCCCACTGGTGCCAACCACTATCCATGCGATTACTAGGGCGCTGTACTTCAATGACAAGTAAGTATTTTGGTGGTTTTTAAGTGAACATATTTGCAAATAAAATGCACTTATATTTATGTCCCTTCCCTCTTTTTTTTTTCAGCTGCTGGCTGAGTGTGGAAACCCATTTGCTATATATCATCCATGGCCCCGTCATGGCAGCACTGGTGGTGAGAATTGCTTTTTATTTATTTTGCTGTTGTTGTTGAGAATTGCTTTTAAATCCATTATTAAGTGTTATCTCTTTGTGAAGATCTCTGTAAAGATGGCTCTGGGTAGCCTATGTATCATAACTTCAAAATTAGACTAATGTAATGGTAATCTATAATGAGATAATCTGTAACAATTCAATTTGAGGATCTTCAAATTAAAAAATAATTTTTATTTAATACAGTCGGGGAAGGGGCATAAGTTCATTTCTACACCCACCATAACTAAAATATAGCTTTCCTTAACCAATCCTATACCAAAATGCTCCTCATTAAAGGTAGAGACCAAGGGGCTGAAGAATGGTAAGATGTTACTGCTAAAGAAAGTGAAAAACCACACAATCCCTCTGCCCCTTTTTCCCTGTTTTTTTTTTTTTTTCCCAAACAAAATGATCTTTCATTTCATCTTTGGTATGTGAGCTGTCGTTAGACCTGCCACTGAGGATGCACTTAAAAGTATTTCAGGCACTTCACATACATTGCCAGGCTGTTCCTAACAGCAGCACTTCAAAGGAGATATATCAGGACTACTTTTACTCACTGGGAAAACTAGACCCAAAAACACAAGAACTAACTCACCCCAAATCATGTGACTAGTGAAAAGTAGGGTAAAATATGACCATCTGCATCTATCTCCAAGCTCTTTGTTTTTACCTAAGGTTTACTATGTGCTGGCCAGCATCACAACTATCACATTTAATATTTAGACATTATTTGGCCCACTAGCCTCAAAGGTGGGTAGGAATGAGAAAAATAAAAACAATCTGAGTCATAAACCATGTTCTGCTCATGTTTGGAAGAAATATCCATTAGTAAGCAACCAACCCAAGTATATCATCCAGCCTGACTTCCCACTGCCCCAATCTCTCCAGAGTAAAGTCCATTTCTTTTGCTCTCCTCCAGAGCAGTGACAGACTTACCACCCGACTGTCCTCACCAGGACCCGCTGATGTGGGTCTTGAATATTGCCAATACCTCATAAGAGTTTAATAATTACCAAAGGTCTCTTTCCTTCCTTGAATTTTTTTTGGCAACAATGTTTCCTTCTATTCCAGGTAGAAAAATCATTCTAATCATTTAAAAATAAATCATCAATTCAATTTTAAAAACAACTCCAGTTTCAAAACGAATTTTCACAGCCGAAAATAGTTTGGGATGCACCAGAATGGCTAATATTAAAAAGTGTGACCATCCCAAGTGTTGGCAAGGGTAAAGAACAACTGGAATTCTCAACTAGAGCTGGAGGGAACATAAAATGAAGCCACCTCTCTGGAAGACAGTTTGGCAGCCTCTTACAAAGTTAAATATATGCTTGCCATGTCAACAGGCAATCTACTCCTGGGCACTTATTCAAGAGAAATTAAAACATATGTCCACACAAAGACTTGTATACAAATATTCATAGCATATTTATTCACAATAGTCAAATTGTGGCAACCATGCCAATTTCCATCAACAATAGAATGAATAAACAAATACGGTGTGTTATCCATGAAAGGGAGTACTACTCAGCAATAAAAATGAATGACATGCTAATATATACAACATGGATGAATTTCACAGATAATATGTCAAATCAAAGAAGCCAGACACAAATGAGTATGTACTATGTAATTAGCGGTTGCTTGAGGTGGAGGGGAGAGGGTGGTTGACTGCAAAGGAACAGAAGAGAACTTTCTGGGGTTATGAAAATGCTCTTTGCTTATTTGGAGTGGTTGTTACAGAGACACATACATTTCTGTAAGCTTCTTGAATATAAACTTAAAATCTCCATTTTACTGAATGAGCCTTATACCTCAATGAAGTTATTTCCCTTAAAAAATGTTACAAAGAAGAAGGCTGGGTTATCTGTCTCCACTACATCAACTTTACAGATAACATTTTTTGGTCTGCATTTCACTTTCAGTGATGTAGTCCTGCCTAAGAGGAATAATCCTTGTAATGAAATGACCAGAAAGCAAGATCTAAAAGTGTCATTTATGACTCTCCTTTGTAAAAATCATAAAAATCAAAGAATAAACCGCTCTCATTAGAATTGCACCTAATCTATTTACCGCTACAGGAAAAAAAAATATTTTATCATTTGGACAAAAAAAAAAAAAAGGAAATGTGAATTCAGGTCTGACAAGAGTCTTTGGTTATATGGATGCAGCTGGTAATGCTGAGAGAATTAGACCACCTGACCCTAGTCCCAGAACTAGACTAACAAGAACTGAGGAAAGTGGGCGTCCTTAAGTCATTCCCACCTGGATGATTCCCTCATAAGCTCATGTCTTTGCAGGTCAATTTCTTCTTCCTGCTCAACATCGTCCGCGTGCTCGTGAGCAAAATGAGGGAAACCCAGGAAGCCGAATCCCACATGTACCTGAAGGCGGTGAGGGCCACTCTGATCCTGGTGCCCCTGCTGGGGATCCAGTTTGTCGTCTTTCCCTGGAGGCCTTCGAACAAGATGCTTGGGAAGATATACGATTACCTGATGCACTCTCTGATTCATTTCCAGGTAAATAAACCAGAGGTTTATTTATTCAACTACTTACTCAGCAGGTTAATGTAGGGTGAGCCATTTTCTAAGGCTCATCTGTGATTAGAAGGTAGATGTAACCTGGAAGGGTCTCCTTCTCACTGCCAGCCCCCCCCCCTTTTTTGAATTTCAAAACTGGGGAAGGAAACGAAGGGAATATGAACTTTGAGAACACATCTTTCTGAGGACAAATATTTGACCGAGGATGGACCCACAGCACAGTCCTGAGTACTGGGGACAGAACTTCTATTCCCACTGTCCTTTTGATTTTTCCCTCCTCTCTCCAGGATTTGAGGGCCACATTTTCCCTTCATTAAGGGGAGTTTTGGAGATCAACATAGCCAATGCCAATCAGTTTCCCAACCTGGATTGCTATCATCATAGTCATAAATGCCATGAAAACACAGGGCAGAGAAGCAGATGTTTCTAGCAGTATGAAATGCCTCCACTGGACCCCAAGCTGGAAGCCATATCCATCTTAAACTAGAATATTCTTGTAGTGAAGCACTGAATATGAGTGCACTAGTAATTGTCTTTCATTGAGCCTTGACTTGCTATTGCAATAGTGACATGTTCCTCTCCAGGCTGTCTATTTATATAGATTCCTAAACAACATAATGCACACAAAAATAACTTCAATTCTCTTTTTCCTCCTCTCTTTAGGGATTCTTCGTCGCCGTGATTTACTGCTTCTGCAACAATGAGGTAGGCATGCATTTCACATAACACCATCACTCATTGATACAAAGCCAAAACTTTACAGTTCCCAAAGGGCCTCTGTGCACACTTCATTTGCTCTTACTTCTGCAGTTGACCTCACAGGGTTTCATGACATGCAGGATCATGTATTTTTTTCACTATTTCAAGCTGAATTGTATCCAGTCAATGGGACGATTGTTTCTGTGGTATGATTGCGGATGTTATCCACACAGGCAGCTAAGTTCTGATTTCCTTGGATGGCATGTTAAGCTGGTCAGTTCCTTGAGCAGCAACAGTGAAAGCTGTTCTGGAAGTCATGCTGTCATCTCTTTGGAAGACCCACTCCTCACCAGGGCAGAGCCAATATCCAGCCAGTATGAACTGGTTCACTGCTTTCTTTCCCTGGTGTCATACCACTTATTCAACATTTTGAAAATCCTCCTGAAGTTAAGAACCAAAAACGATTCTCAAATAATTAATGTATTATCTGAATATTTAGATCAGTAAAATCTAGGGATCCATGCGGCCAGTATTGTCAGGGCGTTTTAGCCAGAGTTCCATTTCTTCTTATGGAAACTTCTTGCCTAAGACCCCAACTGTAAAGCATAAAAATGGAGCTGCTTACTGTTGCTGGGAATGCAAACTGGTACAGCCCCTATGGAAAACAGTATGGAGGCTCCTTGGAAAATTAAAAATAGAAATATCATATGATCTAGTAATTCTACTACTAGATATTAACCCCAAGAAAATGAAAATACTAATTCAAAGAGATATATGCACTCCTATGTGTATAGCAGCTAGCTAAGATGTGGAAGCAACCTAAGTGTGTCCACTAATGGATGGATGGATAAAGAAGATCTGGTATATTCATACAATGGAATATTATTCAGCCATAAAAAATGAAATCTTACCATTTGTAACATACATGTTAATTATACTTGAATTAAAAAAAAACAAGTGGGGCTGTTTAAATTTGTACCAAAGAATATCCAGGGCTTCAAGAAACATGGTTGATAATGCCTCATTTTTCAGGTGAGAAATCTATACTCCAGAAGAACATATGACTTGCACAATGTCACAATCATAGTTATATAACCAGGACTAGAATCCAAATTTCCTGATTCTTAATTAAATGAACTAAATCTTCCACTGCACCATAATATATCTATGATTCCTTCCTGGAGCTTTGTAAGTATACATACTCTAGTTATATACCATATAAATTGTAATGTACAATTAATTTTTATAATTTTGCATTGATTCCTCTTAAGAATAATTCTTTTTATTTATTTGAGAGAAAAGGATTCGGGGTGGGGGCGGGGGGAGCTGAACAGGGAACCTGGCTCAGGGCTCAGTCCCAGGACCCTGGGTCATAATCTGAGCTGAAGGCAGACACTTAACTAATTGAGCCACCCAGGTGCCCCTTAAGAATAATTCTATAACAAGGAAAATAACATTTGGTTAAGACATCAACAAACATTTTATTTTCCTCTTATAATTAAAACGGTTTTCTAACCAGAATTAATTGATATTCAATTGATTCTCTGTTCTTTATTTCTTCAGTTAAACAGTGAGCACCTATAATATTTCGTTCTATAACCTGTTACTTATCTCCCACCTTGACATTGCATTGCAAGATTTCTGTCATTCTCCTTCTCCTTTATAATTTTATCCCTCCTTCATCCATTCATCCATAAACTCATCCATAAACTCATTCCTCCATTCAGCAGAAATATATTGTGCATTCACTAGCACTAGGGCATAGACTGAAGGCCTGGGACAGAAATGAAAAGGCATCCTTCTGCTGCCAGCTCTTAGTGTCTCTTTGGTTTTTTTGTTTGCTTGTTTTAAGATCAGCAAACACCAATAAATAAATAGGGCTTAGGGCATCCTGTCTGCATATCCATTTCCGTGAACATGTATCTCTCTCTTTTGGGTTGTTTCAGGTGCCACACGAATAGATGTTTCCACCTAAAGCAATATCTATTATAGGGCTAATATAAAAATCAGTTTCAGGAGGGGCATACCTTGAAAACATGGGAGGACCGCATGCATTTGCAAAAATACCTCAGCACTTACTGTGTTTTAACCACGAGGCTGTCTTTGAAGTGTCAGGCACAGAACGCAAGCCAGGAAGTACTCCTAACAATTGAATGTTCCGAGTTCATTTGAGTATGTTATCTCTGCTTTTCGAAGTAAAGAAACCATTTCCATTTTAATTAAGATTCTGTTACGGGGGGAGGCTACAAGTGTGACATTTCTAATAAGCTAGAAATTGCATACTGTGCCAAATGTCACATCACAGCCCCATGCATTTGAGGCATGTGGCTCTCTGCTGGGTCTCCTGTGAGTCCCTGGCTTACCCCGTAAGCCAGCAGGGCACTCGCACCTGCAGGAGGTTCCTGCAGCTGCAGCTGCCGCAGAGCTGTGACTGGGCTGTGCCCAGCAGCACACTGAGTTTTAGCAGAGATCTAGGAGGCCGCGATGTCAGACAGGGAAGATGAAGTTTTCATTTTTATTTTTTATCTGTTTGTTTTCAGTGATTCCTATTGTGGAAATGGGTCACATAGTGGACAGATAGACTAGAAGCAGGGAAGAAATTTGGAGAATTACAGCAGAAGGAACCAGGAAGCCACAATGAGAGGATGTTTAGGGATCACATAGTTCCTACAAATCTTCCAAGAGTATGAACACTGGAAGCCTTTCAGTAAATTATTAAGTATCTAAAGGACTTCAAAAAGGTGGTGACAGCTAGAAAGATGCCGAGTGTTTCCAAGCCGCAGCTTAAAACTTGAGCGAGCACCGACAACACCGTGCATGTTCTCCCTGTTTCATGTTTCCTGCTATTGTCCGTGCATTGTGGATAAGATAAAATCATTTGTAGACCAAAGGAGCATGATCAGAAGGATCTCAAGTTAACAGTAACAGATTGGAGTGTATGGAAACTACAACTATTTTTCTTCATTGTAACTTATCTTGCTTTAAAGAGCCCATCCCACCAGATTCTAAGAGACAGCAGTCTCTTTCTAGAAAATATTTAGTTCCAAAGCCTTTGTCCAGATGTGCGGCTGGTAGCCCCTTTGGGATCCCAAGGTGGCTCCCCTCTCTTCTGAGGACCCCAGAGATCCTTTTACTGTGTAGCCTCCTTGACCAGGCCCCTGCCCTATCCTTTAAAAAAAAAAAAAGATTTTATTTATTCATTCACGAGAGAAACAGAGAGAGAGAGGCAGAGACACAGGCAGAGGGATAAGCAGGCTCCATGCAGGGAGCCCGACGTGGGACTCGATCCTGGGACTCCAAGATCAAACCCCAGGCCAAAGACAGGCACTAAACCACTGAGCCACCCAGAGATCCCGACCCCGGCCCTATCCTTTTTTTTTTTTTTTAAAGATTTTATTTATTTATCCGTGAAAAACAGAGAGAGAGACAGAGACAGAGGCAGAGGGAGAAGCAGGCTCCCTGTAGGGAGCCTGATCCCAGGACTCAATTCCAGGACTCCAGGATCATGCCCTGGGCTGAAGGCAGATGTTTTAACTGCTGAGCCACCCAGGTGTCCCACCCTATGTCTAGATAGCTAATGCTATGCACCTGTTCTCTCTTCCAAGCCACCCAAGGAGCCTGGGAGTCAGCCTCCTTTCCTCACACTGTGAATTTCTCTTTAACCCATGTCATAGCCATTCCCATTCCACCGCTCGGGCACCAAGTTGGTTATGATTCCAAGCCAAATGTGTGACTTCTTTGTATGGCTTATCAATTTCTAGACCTGTACTCTCTGAATCAAAAAAGACTTGCTATACTGAGGTGTTTCTATTACTACTGCCTTCTTTCTTCTCTCCACTTCCCCAGGTATTTCCACCATGAAGGGGAGATGCAAGGTCACTGGTCTCTATATCTCTCTTCTCTTCCTCTTAGGTTTGGAAGGACTTTGTACTCACTACTTCTTCCTCTTTGCAGGGGACTCTCCTTATGCCATATCCTGCATGTTCTCTATACTATAGCTTTTAGTAAAATCCTATTTTCAGAGTAGTATGGTTTTCACTTCATATGCAAAGATAAGCTTTTCTATTAAGAAATTCTTTCTCTTATTCAATAAAACCTGGTTTTTGCAGCTGTTGTTTTTCTAGAGGGTCAAGAATGTCAGCTTTGAGGCTTAAAGCTAAGCAATAATTTGTTCTACACCTATATTCTCAAACTTAGGTGCTTCTCAGGATCACCTGGAAAGTTTGTTAAAACAAGAGTGCTTGGCCCCTACCAGAAGAGTTTCCTATTCAGTAGGACAGGGATGGGGCCTGAAAATTTGGATTTCTAAGAGGTTTCCAGCTGATGATGCTGCTGCTGATCAGAGAACACACTTTGAGAACCTACTCTAGACAAAATCTAATTTGTTCTTCAAGCAATGAATGACCTTGACTTAATGAATGAGGGAGTTGAGGGGGAATTTTATTTAGGAAATACAATAAATATTTTCAAAAATATTAACCTTATTGTAGATGGTATTTATCAATTGTTGTCTTCTAGAACAGGAAAGCTTCTACAAACACAGGAGAGTAGATAGTAAAAGGGAATTAGAAAGTCTTGATCGGGATCCCTGGGTGGCGCAGCGGTTTGGCGCCTGCCTTTGGCCTAGGGCGCGATCCTGTAGACCCAGGATCGAATCCCATGTCGGGCTCCCGGTGCATGGGGCCTGCTTCTCCCTCTGCCTGTGTTTCTGCCTCTCTCTCTCTCACTGTGTGCCTATCATAAATAAATAAAAATTAAAAAAAAAAAGTTTAAAAAAAAAAAAAAGAAAGTCTTGATCTTACAATCATGAAGTACCCAATTACCTCCAACTGTAGAGCATGTAAACTCTGTAAGATAAAGACCAGTAAGGACAATGCTCCAAAAGGGTGAAAAACATATCAGTAACAACTTTATAAATAATATTCAGAAGTATCCCCTTCAGTATCTAATAGGGATCCAGTTTCAAAAAATCATATAAAAGCATTTAAAGCATACTTCCTAGTGTTTTTAAAACTCATAATTTTTCATCTTACATTTAGATTGCAGCAGGTCTGTTGAGTTATGGCATCAGCAAGTGAAGGTATGAGGGAGTAGATCTGAAAATCTTGGTATGTGTTTAGTCAAAACTCCTGGAGATAAATCCCACCTTCCATTCAGCTGTACTGCTGGTGCTTGTACTGAACTTCAGGAAAACAAAGGCCAAAGATAAAAGCATTCAAGTCTAACCATGGAGATTCCGGTCTGATTTTCTTTTACACAAATGTATAAACTGAGGCCCAAATATATCAACCTTATATAGATGGTTAATAAGACAGCCAGGTGTAAATTATGTCTTCAAACCATCAGACCAGGGCTCTATTTTTAAAGTTGGCAATAAATAAATTGATATAATTAGGGAAAATATAAAGTGATCTGTGTTAATTGCTTTTATAATGAGTGATGAATCTATATAATTCAAAACTTTGTATGTTATATTTATCACATTGGAAACTCCTAACATTTCTGATGCTTTTCAAGAGCAATGAAAAGTCTTCCTGGTTTGTTTGTTTGCTTGTTTGTTTGTTTTCAAACAGATTCATTGCCCTTATTCTTGTGATCAAAGCAGCATCAAGCTCAACCTGTGGTATTGTAGGAGATAATTGCCCTATTAAACTATAATTATTCAAGTGTCTTTTACATCCTCTAAGGGCCTATTCTTATATGTGTGGTTTACAAATTGACGCAGATTGCCATCTCCACACAAAAGAATAGATTATAATTCAGGAATGCAATTATATAACTATGAACATTTCTGTAATAATAATATTAAAAACATAAAATAGGCCTCAAATCCTTTGGCCTCCTGCTGGGCAAGGTACTTCATTAATATGCATAGATACTCCAATGGGGATTATTTTGAAAGAACAGGTGAAGAAAAACAAAGACTGCTTTGTTTTGTTTTTTGTTTTTTGTTTTTTTGGTCTGCTGGACACTTTTACAAAGTCACTCTAAACTTATACTGTGTACTTTGGATACTTCTAAATATCTGTGTAAATTTTATCTATAAAGACAGTGTTGGTATTTGAGAGATGCTGAATCCACAGAAACTATCAATTCCCTTTGTGTGGAGATATCACTTTTCCAAAAATATGCTGAAGCAGTATATTTCCTAATTCCTCAACTGGGCATTTTATGGTTCCTAGATTATAAACCTGGTATTTAAAGCATTTAAAGACCTACATTTAATAGACAATACAACCCAAATAAAACCATGCCATCTCTTGGGTAGTCCCGACAGAAAAATATCTTGTACGGAAATCCAAAGGAAATCCAGGAAGTAGCAAGCTTGAGCCATAGAGCACTCTTTGGAGACCTAGTTTGGAATGTATGAGATCAGTAACTATGTGTGTCATTGCGAGGTCTTTTTATTTTCTTAGCACCCCCCCCCAAAAAAAAGAACATGACAGAAGAGTTTCATTTTAGTCTGAAGACTTGAGGTCAACATCCTGTCATAATAACAGTACAATAATAGCAATAATAACAGTAGCCTCCCTGTATGGTACTTTAAAACTTAGATGCCACTTTGATATATATTGTCACAATTTAATCCTTCAAACAGAAAGTGAGGTAGAAGAGTTGTATTAAAGAAAGGAATATCAGAGAGGTTAACAGTCCTACCCAAGATTACAAGGCTAATGTGGGCAGAGTGAGTTCCTTGACCCAAAGTTCAGTCCTTTCTTTCCTGGCATCGAATGAGACCTGGTGAAATGATCCTATTGGTGGAAAATTAACAGAAAGGTGGTATGATGTTACCCACTGACAGTCTTCCTTTCCTATCCAGCTGGTTGCCCGTACAATGTAACAAGTGCCTGCTTCTGATCCCTTCCAAAAGTAGCAACTCATTGGAGTTCAAGAGCAGTTCCCCAAAACACTTACCATGGCATAAGAGAAGACCTAGTAACAGTTGTAGATGATCTAACATCCAATGGCTTACACTTCACCTCAGGAAGGAATTCAGGTTCTCAAAAAACAGTGATTCTAGGTCTCATATCAAAACCCAGTGTTTCCTGTTTGCATGAAAGAAAATTTCAATTTCTCCATTAGGTTTGTTCTAGATGCTTTCAGTTCCCCACCCTAGGACCACTGGATACCAATGCACTAATTTTGGTCATTAGTGATCACTTTCTTGGCTGAAAGAGCTATGAATTCATTCTAGAATGGATGTTGACAATCAGTCAACAAGTATTTGTTGAATAACTAACTGCTATATGCCAAACAGCATGACATGTTCTGGGAATATAAAAAGAACAAGACATCCTGCTTTTAAGGATTTCAATGTAATAAGAGCAATAATGAGCATACATAACTGCAACAAGTGCACAGAAAAGAGACTCCTGACTCTGGATCAGGGGGTCAAGAAAAGATTCCTGGGGAAACAGAGTTGAGTCCTGAAAAACAAGTTTTGGCCACAGTGAAGGGTGAGAGAGGGGCATTTCGGTCAGGGGGAGCAGTGTGAGCAGAGGAGCCTGATGGAAAGAAACAATATAGCTGGTGGAGAGAGACCAGCAGCTTGTTAATTTTTGGAGAATTCAGGTCAAGGCAATAAGTGGCTTAAAACCACTTTGGCAGAGGATTGGCCGACTCAGGCAAAAGCAGTAGGATTATGGGAATCTTCCACTCCCGCCACTGACAGCAGCTCTGTGCCTAGTGTCTAAGTGCTCTTACAGGACCCAAATCCCTTCTATGTGTGCCTGGCCTAGTGGCTGAAATGGAGGCATTTTTGGTAAGTAGCTCAAGGACAAAACCATCAAACCAAGATTTCAGGTCACTTTTGGGTGTGGACTAAACTCCTTCTGAAGAGAATAACCCAGATCAAGTTCAGCCCATTTGGAGTATGTCACCCGACTACTGTTTTGAACAGCAATAGCTGAGTCCAGGAAGCCACTGTGTGTAAAGGAGCACAGTGTTTCAAGTAGAGAGAATAAATGGGCCTAATCTTTCAGACTTTGTCTTCTCTTTGTATCTTGATCTCTAGACAGAAATGTCTCAGAGGGTTAACAAATTAGTCAATGCTCAGTTATTCAGCACCTAGTGTAGATAAACTGTCCTAATTGCTTTTCTTTTTTACTGTTTCATTCTTCCTCATTTCTGCCTCTTCCATTCCTCCAATCCATCCTGTCCTCTCTAGCTGTATTACAGCTTCTATTTGTACCTCTTCTACTAATGTGCTTAGAAAACCATAGGAGGGAAACACTTCCATGAATCAATTTCCAACCAGTAAATAGCCCTAATAAGAACTAGACCAGATAGGAGCCTACAGGTTCTGGATTATCATAAGGGAGATACTTGACTCTCTCAAATCCAGCCACCTTGACTGGAAGATCCTTGGAAGGGAGTCAGCATGGTGAGAGAATCACAGAAAAAGTAGGGATGCACCAGCATAGCATACTAGGTGATTTAAATAACCTCAGTAAATCTTACTCATAACTCTGAATTAGTGTCATCATCTCCTTTTTACAAAGGAGAAAAGTCTAAGAAAGAAAAAGGGGGGGAAAAACATGTAGCAAACAAACTGGGACTCAACCGCAAACAGCACGGTCTTTGGAGCATATGTGTAAACACTTAATGCCTATGCAATGACCACAAGAAACAAATCATTTCTCAATTTAGTTCTAAACTTAATGATGAGCTCTCTACAGTGTATGCTGTGGCCAAGCGGCATGGTCAAGAGTCATGGGCTTCACCTGGCCTTGTGGTCCCACCACATTTCCAATTGTCAGACCCTGGACACATTGCATAACCTTTGCCCCTCTTTGTAAAGTGAAGGAAACAGTAGTAGTGCCTTCTCAGAGGGCTATTGTAAGGATTATATAAGTTCATACTAATCAAGAGCTTGGAAAATGGCACATGGTAAGCCCTCAATAAAATACCAGCTACAGCTACAGCTTTTCATGCCATCCGTGGTCCTCTGTACATCTTTTGTCAATGCAAGGTTCAGCTGCATGACACATGGCTTGACCATAGCACTTAAAGTATTGGTCTTTGTCTCCCTGAAATAAAATCAGATGGATACTGCTCTGCACTCATGCACTCATCACCTCCAAAAAAACCAAAAACACAAAACAAGAGTCTGTTGCCACAGTAATTCCAAATGGTCAGCTTACCAGTATTCCAAATTATCAGATTACCAAATTCCTCTGATTGCCCCTTGCCATCTTGAACTTGACAGCTCCTCTGCTGTATGAAGAGGAACCTCTCCAGTTACAAGTTTCATACCCTCTTGTCTTCAGTGAATCATTTGACTCTTTTGCCTTTTTCTGAGTAAAATATTTAAAATGATATGACAAATACTAATAGTCATTTGGAAAAATTGTTCTGCTATGATACACAGAAAATGTATTTGCCAGAGAAATTATTCAGTCTGCTATCATGCTTATTGCTTTATAACATTAATAGGCTGTGCTATCATTTATACCTTCTTTTCCATTCATGCAAACATGGCTCTTCACAGTCAACGTGTTACATGCTTTATCTCATGTCCTACTGTTTCCCAATTCCCCCTCCTATGCCCCCCTTAATGGATGGATCTTATATTCAAGTTTGGTAGCAAAATAGCTGAAGATGTATTAATAAACTGATGCAAAGATTTTACATAACAGTTTGTCTCATGCACTGAGCAACAGAAACTCAGACACGTAGAGCAGATATTGTAGCAATACTAATTATTTTAGTCTTGTTCAGCTATAGAGAAAAGCAAGAAGTTAGGAGACGGCAGGGAAGATGAACTTAACAACTAAATTGAATTCAGTTCTGAAGAAAGCAGAGCTAGACAAGCAGCATTACTGTCTGTACAGGTTCTCCTCCACTGTGGTCATTGCCGTTTTCGTATTTAGAGCTTCCCAGCATTAGCATCTTCTCCTTCTCCTGTGTTCAATAGAGAGTTTATCGTATTTAGAAAGCAGTTCTGGTAAGTTTGTTTACATATTAGAAGTTTTTCCATAGGAAAGGATGGAAATTTTATTCCTAAAAGCATGGCACTCCATTAACCAGAGTTCTATCTGGCACACCCCCACCTCAAGCCTAGTTGAAGAAAGGAAAATCAGCAGTACGATGCCCTGATCTCAAGACCCGGGGCTGTGCTTTGGGTTACTTTTTTTTTTTTTCATGACCAGTAATGTGTAGGTTTAGATGAAAGCTTCTGCCTTGTTGGAGATGGTAGCCGATCAAAAACTTTTTTCAAAATCTTTTCCTCTGATATGACATGTAGACCATATTTGGGTCTAAAACCAAGTCACATTTCATTAATTGGACATAAAGAGGTAATGAAGAGACTTTTACTCAAAGGAGGAAACGCCCTTGCCAGTGGTGGCTGAGGCAAGCATCTCGTTTCTCCGATTTGCCAATTCTCCCAAAATGGTACGTTCTGCCACCGGAGCGGATGTACTGCGAGGTCCTTTGGCTCGGAATTGCGACTCGACCTCTTTCAACCTCGGATAAGCCCCAAGCACTACGTCCATAAGCTTGGCTTGGGTCGTTTCTGACACTGATGCCAAAACAAGGCTCCCTTTTCTCTTCCAGGTCCAAACCACTGTGAAACGTCAGTGGGCCCAGTTTAAAACCCAGTGGGACCAGCGCTGGGGGCGGCCGAACCCCCGGCGCTCCGCGGCCAGTGCCGCCGCCGCCGCCGCCGAGGCCGGGGACGTCCCGGTTTACATCTGCCATCAGGAGCCGAGGAACGAAGCCGCCAACAACCTGGGCGAGGAAGGTGCCGAGGTCATCGCTCTGGAAATCATCGAGCAAGAGTCATCCGCTTGAATGTGAAGCTAATGCAGCATCGTGATCACTGAGCCTTCATTTCCTGGGAGACAGACCGACCATGCGTTTAAAGTGATCCCCATCCTCCCAGGAGCTGAGCATATCATTTGTGAAGAATTATTAAGTGAATTTGTCCATAGTAAACCTGGAGAAAGTTATCCTTGGTACTATTGCTGTGGGAGACAGTCTAGGA
The DNA here is from genome assembly GCF_905146905.1 of Nyctereutes procyonoides. Classification (NCBI taxonomy): domain Eukaryota; kingdom Metazoa; phylum Chordata; class Mammalia; order Carnivora; family Canidae; genus Nyctereutes; species Nyctereutes procyonoides. The sequence goes on along the minus strand of NW_026575141.1, from coordinate 16,563,822 downwards.
ATGGGGTCTCCCACTGCATCCCTTGTGAACTCCATCTTTCATCCGGGACTGAGATGCAGATGTCATAGTAATGCAAGCAAAGTATCCAAGAAAAACACAATTAAATTGACCTAGTTCAGAAACAGGGTGCTCCTTGTTAATCTTGAGCCATTTATAACTTTGAAAAATTAAAATCACGGTCACTATCTTTCTTTTTAACTCTAGACTTTGAATTAGAATATTTCTGTATTTGGCTATGGATCTGATTTTTAATTTTTTTATTTCAATCAATTCCGATATTACTCAGATGTTTTACCATCCACACAATGTAAACCACACAAATTATATGACCTCTGCAAGACCAAGTGGCTTTGACAGGAATGAAATTTTGTCTTCGAATGAAAAAAGAAATTTAGGGTCAATTTGCTCAAAACATTAGATGGGCCAATTTGTTAATTGGTTTGTTAGTATCATGTGCTCAGTGTGGCTTTGGATAGTCCTGTCCACTGAAAAGGCCCCATCAGCTGTGAAGAACTGGCCTGCATGCTGAATGTGCTCTAGTCGCGGACATTTATACGAGGGGAGGTCACAAAGAATCCATCACTAAATTTTTCACAAAACTGCCAAAAATATAATTTCTAGTAGAAGAGAATATTCTCTTTAAAGAGAGTTTTCCACTTTCTTAAGCTCCAGGATTTATAAAGCAAATCACTCTAAGGTTTATAAAGCAGATTACCTCTTGCCCTTGGGTGCTATCTAGCAGTAAAAGATAAATTTGCTTAAGACTGGTAATTAAAAGACTCCATATAAATCCATTAACTGCCTTCTACCCAGCTTCAAAGCTTAACAAGATCTCAGTCTTTTCCAGGAAGATTCAGTAGGGCTAATGAGAAATCAGTTTGTAGTTGACCTCTTGTTTGCTGCTATTAGCAAAACAGGAGGAGGAAAAGTAACTGCTACAAGTTGAACCATCTCCCAGTTCATTTCAAATAAAAGTAGAGGTTCTTATTAAAACCCAATACTATATCACCACGTCTCTCTTTACATCCTCAGTATAAAATCTTCAAACATCCCCGAATAAACCAGTTCTCGTTACTGGCACCTGAAGTTCATTTGTGAATTTGCAAGAGTCATCAGAGTTACCATCATTTGATTTTGTGCTAAATGAGGAGATCCATTGAAACCCTCCAAATCTGAAGTCTCATCTATGTCGATGCCACTGCCTTTCAGAGGTGATGTAGTTGTAGAAAAACAAAAAGTTGATTTGTTCTGGTTACATATTTCGTGCACCCAAAGAAAATTATATTCCTTCAGTGAAAATGTATTTTGGATACTAAAGTGGTTTACATCTCCTTTACTGAATGTAAGGGAGGAATTGAAAAGAAGGTATTTTTCCAATCACAGTGTTTATGTAGTGGTGTTCCTATTTTCGTTTACAAACATGGAAAACAGAGTATTTGAGGCAGCTCTAGTACAAATGTGATAATATATTGCTAAATATTCTAGACATTATTGTGCTATTTTAGTAGGGGCTGACGGAACAACACAGCTTACCGTAGAATTATACATAGTGCCAAAATGATGTGAACTGCTTACGCTATGTATATGTATAAATTAATACAGAGTATGTTAAAAGCAAAAAGATGTATATGTGCATATTTTTCTAAAGAAATATATTCTCATCTTTCATTCATTCATCTCGTCTCCTGCTCATTCCATGTTCATCTTTTCACTTCAGCCATGGGCAGCTAACATCCCATTTAGTTTGGGTAGCAGGAAGGGGAAAGATAATCCAAAAGTATAGGTTAGAAAACCATGTGCAAAAACATCAAGAATATTGTCTTTGTCAGTGTGATCATCTTTCATCTTCAACTAGACTATAAACTCCAAAGCACAGTTCTCATGCCCTTCATAATGCAAAAACCACACACAACTGTTGATCTCTATGGTGGAAGTTTGGGAAGCACAGCAAAGAAATCTAGGGCAAGGAGTATCACATCCTTTTATTGTTCTTAACTTTTTTTTTCTTTCATTATTCTTGGACAAGACTTGAACTGTCCAACATCACATCAGATCATTAGAATTGTTACAATCATTGATTTTTAATATAGTTTGGGAGAGAGACTAAGGCAGGATAAAAGGCGACTAATTAAATGTCATTAGAATGCATAAAGGCCACTATTGGAAAGATTTTCAGATCTGGAAAGCATGAAATGGAAGAAATGAGGATTAAATGAGAACTGTGATAGGCTAATAAAGGGGAACAGGAACAATTTGTAGTTTCTGCACACTATTCAACTATTGTCCTCGTGAGAGCTGGAGAACTTTTTCAGAAAAGACACATAAGGGCTACATCTTTCCCTTTCTGTCCCAGGAGGCAATACGGATAGATATTATTACCCTTGTGATCTTGAAAAACAAGTTGTTTTCCATCATACCATAAACCTGATTCTTCCAGAGGGCAACTTGAACTCAGATGGTCAGTTACCCACCTGCTTTGATCCCTACTACAAAATGATCCAAAATAGACCTTTGAGTATGCATAGATATCATGGTTCTTAAAGAAGGAAAGGTGTTGAAAAAGAAATGACAGAAACACTATCGTTGTGGAGCTCCAACCTGGTCACTCATTCCTTCATTCATTATCATCGATTCAACAGACATTTCATACACCTTATTTAGCTCCACGACAAATATTTATGAGTTATCATGGCAAAGTTTCTTGGCAGTGATTGCTGCTTCTTTCCTGTGTCAGTGGCACAAATCAAAACCTACGAAGTGAATCATTACCCTAAAACCATAACCATGATATCTTTGGAGTGGGAAAACAAAGGACCCATGTGGTTGGAACTGGTAGCTGAATGTGAACCTTCCTTCTCATTAGTGCTGGGTAGGAAAGCTCAAGTTATAAGAAACATTCTTAGAACAAGATCTCTGCATAAGCACTTAGCAAGGACTCATTTTCTTAAGAACATGGTCTAAAACAGTGATTCTGTTTTAGAATTCATGGGCTAGATTACCCGCAACTGATTATTGGGGAGGTTAACACTATAGAGTTTAAAATAAGATTATAGATGAAAAGGGGAGATCAGAAGCCATTTTTAGAAAAGCAATCAGGTAAATTCAGAAGGAAAGTCCATTTATTATTTTGAGAGGGGAGTCAAGATGCCTCACTCCTAGCTTAAGCTTACATAAAATTGATTTTTCCAAATTAATCCATAGATAATTTACATGTGTGCAGAGGGTAGTTGGGGGGGTACATAACTAGAAACATAAAAAGAAAGAATTATAAGTGCTTGTAAGAGTCAAGCAAAGTGGAAAAAACACATTTGAAAAGTAAAAACTATTGTTAAGATTATTTTTGTTCTTCTGGACATAGGATTAACATCTGTTTACTATCTGTGAATACTATGAAGCATTGAAAGAGCTAAAATACAGTCTGACTCAGGTCAGGAAGATTTTCTAATAGCATACCTTCCTCCACTTGGATCAGTGAGCATCTTTGAGAGATTTCAGAGATTTTCCATTATCTTAAGCATTGACCAGCCAGGCTCTCAGTTCACTGATCAGTGTCCATTTTCCACTTACGGAAATTCAATGCCTTCTTTCTCTCTTACTTTCCAGAAACCCTTCTTCCCCTGAGACTCTAAGTGTGCCCTAGCTCTTAGCTGACTGACCAGCAGTGCCGCTGCTTGTCACTGCCATCTCCTCTACTTAAGAGACTTCTTATTTTAATTTGAGAAACTGCTTCCAAACAAAATCTCAGAGTACAACAAGCGAAATGGTGAACAGAAATTCAGTAAAACCAGTTGAGATGTCCTCAATGAGGGGAGGGGAAAAATACATTCAGAATAGTTCAGGAAAGCTGTCTCCATCACTCCCCACCTACCCTTGCCATGACTGGCTAGTCAAGGCTGGTGCACCAGTCCTACGCACCAGAACATATACCCAGCTGCAAACTCTCGAAATGTGTGCACAGCCTGGTGGGTAGTTACTCTCAGGGCTGCAAGCATTTCCCTTCTGTGCCCATGCATTAGAGCTTCTGTGTGCTGTCATCACAAGAGGGGTATTGTCATGGAGACTTAAAGTTATGGAGAGCATTCCTAAAACAAAAATGATTTATGAAAAAAAAAATAAAGAAAGGAACACCAATCATTGAAACACCAGAGTCAATATGAATAGACTTACAGACACTAGTTTACTTACTCTTTGTAACAACGAAATCTGTTTTTATCCCAATTTTAGTGATGAGAAAACTAAGTGGAAGAGAAGTTAAATAATGCATTCACCATGGTCACACAATTGGTAGTAAGTGGCAGGGCTAGAATTTGAATCCAGAGTACCTGGTGCCTTTGCTCTCTAAATTGCCAGCTTGGTTAGACCTACTACTGTACCGTCCTGTATCTCAAAGTAAGACCTCTGCCCTCTTAATTGTAAGGGATACCAGATGGTTGTCTCCTGTTGACTGGGAAGATAGAAACTGTTTGCAACATGTATCTTTTTTGGTCCAAAATTAACCTAATTCATGGTCCATAGATTCCTTCAAAAATGAGTGGTCTTTAGATGAAATTCAGCATTCTATAGTTTAGAGTTTCTTTCTATAGTGATGACTTCTTTTTCTACCCAAAGATTTATTTACTTATTTATTTATTTTTTTTACAGTGCTGGTTGCACCTTTTCCATTTCAGATGTGGTCTTTGTACAGACCTTTGGGAGACAAAACATGCTTTGGGAGACTCTCAGTGGATGTCCCAGGCCTAACTTGAGGCCTGCTGAAGAGCTGAAGGGGAAGCAGTAGGGCTGATTTTAGCACTCTTTGTAGTAAGACTTCCACTCACTGATTTTCAAGAATGGAGGCCTGCATAGATAGGACAATAAAGACCATGAACATGAATTCATCTATGGAAATAGGCATCAGGTGATGAAGAGAGGCAGAGAGTGGAGAAGGAAGAGACTCAAGGAACTGCAAGGCCAACCATGAGGGCAAAGTAGTTAGGGCTGCTGGCCCCAACTCCAGATATCAACCTTGGAGAAACTATAGAAACAGGGCACATATGCATTTCAGGAATTAGCATTTAATGAGGAGGGGGGAAAAAGGAAAAAGAAAAAAATTAATAAACAAAAATGAGAAACTCTAGGTTTCTCGAATGAGTGCATATTTTGAGGAGGGAGGAGGGGGTCTAGAGAACAGCTGGAGGCCATGGCAATAAAGAGTGGAACAGAGAAAAGAGCTTCATTGTGTTCTGCTCTTCACCTTCTCAGGGCTCTGGGAACTTACCTGAAGCAACAGGCCTCACTGCTGGTCCCAGTGTCCACAGAATATTCTCAGGGAGGCACAAAAGCCCTAAAGGAGTAAGGAATTCATGGAAACACTAAGCAGCCACCCTGGGCAGTTATTCTTGCCCCTCGTTTCTTCTCCAACACCACAAGACTAGGGTCTTATAACTGGGGTGGGGTGGGGTGGGGAGTGTCTTGTCCCCATGCTACATACCAGTGGCCAGGTATAAGTTCTCCTGCTGGAGTAGCAGCACAGGAAAGCATTCCAGGATACAGCAGGGTAACTTGGTCTTTACCCTGGGACTCACTCCCTCCATTCTCCTTAAATCCACCAGCATCCACAAAGCCATGGCTTTGGCCACTCCCCAAGTAATTAGAGACCAATTACTCCAAAGACAGGAGCTCATAGATCAAGACAACTAGACATCTCAGAAATACACCATTCCAAAGAAGAGCCAACAAATTAAAGAAAGTATATAATAAGCCAGAGTGATTAGGAAATGCTGATGAAAAATTCCAAATGAATTAGAAAACATATATTGAAGGGCATAAATAAAGATTATTAGCAATACAGAAAGGAACAAGAAACAATACAAAAGAATCTGGGGGAATAGCTTATGAAAAAATACGATAGCTGAAAAAAAAAACTCTACATGCAATAATTGCAATGAATAACAATTAGTAAGATGGAAGCAGCTTTTAAAGGAATTAGTAAGTAAGAAGATCTGATTAGGACTCTCCCTCCCCCAGAGGAAGCAAGAAAGAATGAAGAGATAGAAAACAGAAAAGATAAAACACAGAAAACAGAAAAGAGAGGTGGAAGTGCCAATGTGTAGACAACAGGGGAACCCGGAAGGATACCAAAAACATATAAATGGGGAAGGGGAAATGTTGTGTTGTTGTTGTTTTTTTTTTTTTTAAGATTTATTTATTTACTTATTCATGATAGACACAGAGATTGAGAGAGAGGCAGAGATACAGGAGGAGGGAGAAGCAGGCTCCATGCCGGGAGCCCGATGTGGGACCCGATCCCGGGACTCCAGGATCGCGCCCTGGCCCAAAGGCAGGTGCCAAACCGCTGAGCCACCCAGGGATCCCCGGGAAGGGGAAATGTTTGAAGAAATATATATATTTTTAATTAATTAAGGAAAGAGACCTCGAATAAAATTTGTGTTAATAAATGCCCCAAACTAAAATTCTTGTTAAGATTGACAAGATCGGGGACAAGATCAACAGGACAAGCAAGCAGACTAAAACTTTTCTGTTTTTTTGTTTTGTTTTTTGTTTTGTTTTGTTTTTTTTTTTTTTTTTGGTTGGGGGACAAAAGGGGAAAGAGATTGGGATAATTAAGAAAGCAATATGGATAAATAAACATGAATATGGGTCTTAACATGTGTGAAATAGTCTTAATATAATATTAACTATAATACAGTGGTTGTGGTCACCAATTTAACACAAAGAATCTCAGATTAAAAAAAATAAAGCCCCACAGTGTATAAGCAACAAGAAATACACGTAAGACAAGAAGAAAACTAAAGGTTGAAAATGGATGGGAAGAGTTTGCTAGGGAAATATGAACCCAAAGAAAGGTGGGGTTGTCTTTAATTTCTGACTAAATAGAATTTAAGACAAAAAAAAAAAACAACACAAAAAACCCATAAAGAACAGAAAGGAAATTATGTATTAGTAAAAGAAATAATTGAACCAGAAGATTATAACTATCATACTCATATGCACCCTAAAATACAGCCTCAAAACATATCAATACCAAAAGAACTTCAGGAAGAAATATGTAACTTATCAATTGTAGTTGATGATTTTCTAAAAAGATTTATTTATTTATTTTAGAGGGCGGGGGGCAGGACACAGGGAGAGAGAGAGAAAGAATCTCAAGTAGACTCCTCACTGAGCATGGGGCTTGCCACGGGGCTCAGTCTCATGACCCTCAGATCATGATCCTGAGATCATTACCCAAACTGAAATCAAGAGTCCAAGGCTTAACTGACTGAGCCATCCAGGTGCCCCAATTGTAGTTGATGATTTTTTTAAAATTTTTATTTATTTATGATAGTCACAGAGAGAGAGAGAGAGAGAGAGAGAGAGAGAGAGAGGCAGAGACATAGGCAGAGGAAGAAGCAGGCTCCATGCACCCGAAGCCTGACGTGGGATTCGATCCCGGGTCTCCAGGATCGCGCCCTGGGCCAAAGGCAGGCGCTAAACCGCTGCACCACCCAGGGATCCCTGTAGTTGATTATTTTAACATACTTGCCTCTGAATCTGATAGGTGAAGCAAATAAAATGTTAGAAGTGTTATAAAAATATCTGGAAAATATAATTACCAAACTCAAGCTACTAAAAATATATTAGCTATATTAGCTATGCTCAACAAAAAGGAAATATGCATTCTTTTCAAGTATACACAGTATGTTTATAAAAACAGCCATCTCTATGATCATAAAGAAAATCTCTATTAATTCCAAATGATTAATACCATTCAAAAGATCTCTGACCTTCTGAATGGTATTAATAAAGCAGTAACATTAGAAATTATTAACAAAATTGTCGGCTCATGGGGTGACTGGATGACTCAGTTAGTAGTGTCTGCCTTTGGCTCAGGTCATCATCCCAGAGTCCTAGGAAAGCATCCCCCACATCAGGCTCCCTGCTCAGTGGAGAACCTACTTCTCCTTCTCCCTCTGCCTCCACTCCTCCTGCTTGTGCTCTCTCTGCCAAATAAATAAATAAAATCTTTAAAAAACTTTTGTTGGTTCAGCAGTCTGATGTTGGAAATAATAAATATTTTAATATAACCCTTACTTTTAAAAGAATATTGTAAAAAGTATAGAATGGAAACTGTCTTATATTATGGCATATTAGTTATTAACTATTAATTTAGCACTACATTTCTAAATTTACAGGACATACTAAAGCAGTTTCTTGAAGGACACTTAAACTTTATTTTTTTTTCCAATCTAAGTAATTTATTTAAGCCATCTCCTGCCATAAGCAAAGAGATGGAAGATCAGTATGCTGGTCATCATTTGATACAAGTAAGGAAGGTGAGTTTAAGGTCCCATGTACTCTTCTGGCTTATGTGCAGCCATAATCCAAATCAGTGCTGTGGTCCCCACTGGGTAGTGGGAAGACACTTAAACTTTAGATATGTTTATCCAAGAAGAAATAAGAAAGTGAGTAACAGAATGAAAGCAGAAAAACATAAGAAAGAAAATGTTATGTGAGAAATTCCCCAGAGGTGATGGTATTCTCCAAGTATACACTTGGGCAAGCTATCTCAGAAGTCTTGGCCTGCAAAGGCTTATAGACCAAATTAAGATGCTCAAATCATGCAGTTTATTTAACCAACTGAAAACACTCAGTGGGAAGCTTGAAGAAGATAATCTCAGGATATATTACAACAGGATAGACTAACCATACTACCTGAATCCTTAGACAGTGTTCACATTTATTCTCTAGGCCAATATATTTTCTGCTGAAGGGATAGATATGAGGACCAGAGTTGAGATTTGAGCAAAGAGGCACAAAAGATGGAAGATGCCTAGAGCCAACATATTGTATTTGCTCTACCAGGGAGATGCAGGACTAAATACTCATGGCTGTAACTGTAGCTTGCCAATTACCATAATTAACAGCTATGGGTTTTATTTGCAGAGGACACAGGAACTAGAATAGATATATTTAATCTCATGACTACTGAATGTCTTAGAAGCCCCATGCATATATAGTGTATCATTAATACTGGGGTTTACATGCCCTGGTATCTTCAGTATATCATAAATCTTTGGTATCTTGTGGTTCCTCCATATCTTATAGTCTATGTTAAACACATATATGCTCTATTCAAATTATTCTACATCAAATATCTCACAGTATTACTCTCTGTATATAGTATATAGTATATCTCACAGGTTACTAATCTATTCATTATTCATACCTCTCATTTACTTTCTTTGTCCTCTATGGAAGAATTGAATATTCTAACTAACTCATCAAACATGTATTGCAGAAGCAGAGCAGACTTCAATAGAATAAAAAACAAAAAAAGAGAAGAGCAACAAAACCAAATATTTGGTTCTTTGAAAAAAAGTATTTAAAAAGGCCTCTAATGAGACTGATCAAGGAAAAAAGAGAGACAATGCTTAGTTTAAAAAACATAATAAAATGATGAATAATAAGGAAGACACAGAGATTATAAAAACAATAAGACCATTATAATGTCTATATATGTATGTTCAACATACAACCATACACTTATAAATTTGAAAAACTTATATGAAACAACTATATTTCCAGAAAAATACATATAAACGGACCAAAAATACAATACTTGAATAAACTAGTCAAAAACCACAGTCTTAGATGGTTTTATAGATAAGTTATATCAAATTTGTTGAGGAATTGTTAATTTCTACCATAAAATATTTTCCAAAAATACAAGATTTTCCAGAATATATAACAAAGATAGTACTACAAATCATGGAAAAACAATGATTTGTTTAATAGAGGGTGTTGGAAAAACTGGCTCACAACATGGAAAAAAAAGCTGAATCTCTTATTAATCCTACATAAAGAAGCAGAGTTGGGGGATATTAAATATATAATTATAAAAGAAAGTATATGCATGTACGAAAAGAATATGTAAACAAATAGCTTGAGGACAGGGAAAGGTTTCTTAAACAAATAGCATAAACCAAAAGACAAAAAAGGAAAAAAAAAAAGACAACTGTGTGGTCAACGAGGGTGAAATTAAAACAATGCATTGCAATCAGCAATGACAACCAAAAAACCCCTACCAATATAAAACTCAATAACAAGAAACAGCCTGTCTACCCCTGTACTTGAAATATGTTGAAATAACTGAATCATAGAAGATACTTCATGCATTTAAAAAGCGGATAATTCTCCATTCTAGAACAGTGAGTATGTTAATGAACTAATTAGCCAATCATCACCTTTCCACTCACACCACCATGTAAGAGAATCTATCTCCCACCCATGTTTTGGCAGCTATATTTAGACCACATGACCTCACTGTCTTTGCCAGAGCACATTGGACCATAAGTAGATACCTAGCCTGATCTGAACTAATCAAATTCACTCTGTCTCAAGAATCCTAAGAGACACGAACATTATTAATTATATGGGGATGGACTTTGGAGATAAATTACAAGTAAGGAAGTAAGTCCTTGGAGATAAAAGCCCACAAAGATTCTGAGTTGGCAGACATTTTTAGCCAGATATACACTGATAAATAAAAAAGAGAATCAGGAGAACAAAACAGACACATTGAGGGAATACAGACAAGGAACCATGATGAGAGAGAGGGAGGCTGGGAGGGGAAAAGGGAGAGAGAGGAAGAAAGAAATGGAAAAAATAGCTGCCTGATTGCTTTCTCTCTCTCAAGAGACCTGGCTGAATTTCCAACAATTGGATTCTATAATATTGCCATGTATTCTTACAATTAATTGCTCTTTTCCTTGAAATAGTTTCACTGGATTCCTGTCCAAATATCACAATGTGCCCTAAGATAATTGGCTTCTTAGAACATATGTCTAAGCCCTGAACAAAAGCTTGCCAAGGCTCATTAAATGCACCAGACATACTCTTCTTACTCCTATAGGAATGAATAGTAATGTCATAAAAAATGATCCCTGTCAGAGGGTTTAGGTAAGAAGCTGAGGGTCATGGAAGCACAGACGGTTTTCATTTCTTCTTCCAAATGATGGTAGTAGCTTTGTCAGGGAAAGAAGATAAAATAAGAGGATATTAATGAAAAATGAATTTGGTTTTCTGAATCTTATTACAACAGCACATTGAGTCTCTGCTGAGGACCTGCTTGCTCTACCTAAAGGCTGAGGGGATTCTACTGGGCAAAAAGCCTACTGGTAAAATAAAAAAATTATTTTGAACTGAAAAATGAAAACAAAAGTAGTAGTAATCCCCAGATATAGCTCCACAACCTTCTCTGGAAGACCCCAGCATGCCAAATAAAGTAAACTGAAGAAGAATAGGATATGTTTTATAAAAAAGTATCTAGGAGGAAAGTCAGAAATAATTCTTATATCCTACAAAAACTATATGACAATGTGAGGTATGGCAGTAACAAAGTAAATCAGAAATGTTAATACAAATAGAGAAGTACTGTCACATGGATGTTACAGAAAGATGGAGAGTTGACAATAGAAACGTGATTTTGTGTGTGTGTGCAAAATGATGCCAAACATATATATTTATTATATACATATATTTTCAGCTCAACTATCAAAGAAATGAAAGACCAGAATAGTATATCAAGAATACATGGAAAAATAATTGATATGCCTATAAAACCAATAATGGACCTAGTGAGGAAGGAAAGAGCATCTAAAGAAATCAGCATGGTATCCATAAAGCTCTCTGAGATACAGCACATTATGAAGAAATATATTCAACTGGAATACCTGTTTCTTTTTTTAAAATTCTATTTATTTGAGAGAGAAATAGAGAGCATGAGTGGGGGGAGGAGGGCAGAGGGAGAAGCAGACTCTCCACTGAGTAGGGAGCCTGATATGGGGCTCAATCCCTAGACTTTGAGATCATGACCTGAGCCAAAGGCAGATGCTTAATGAACTGAGCCACCCAGGTGCCCCTGGAATTCTTATTTCTATTAGTGGTTTGTTAGGTAGTTCAGATTAATTCTTCCAGAAAATAATTTAAAACTTTGATGAAATATTAAAATCATCTTGTTAAAAACATAGAAATGAAAACAAGAAAAGAGCCAAGGCACAAAATCAAAAATGAATGGGAAATAATAAGCCAGAAAGATTAAGTGCTCTCAGAAGCCACTCACACACTAAGGGCATTTGCTGATGTGAACCTTGATTTTGACATACAAGGAAGCAAGACAACTAACCATAATAAGCTATCATCCCTAAGAGGCCATACTGTCAGGAATCAGGATGAGGGTGAAGTAAAGTGAAATAATTTATGGAATTACATCCCATCTTACTCTTCAGGATAAACTAAGGAATTTCAACTCTTGAATTTAGTTTAAGTTCTTCAGAAACACTTGTGCTCCCCACCTTTAGCTTTAGCAAAAGCAAACTCAAATGTTCTGGCGAACTCAATATTCTATTTTTTTAATGTAAGTTTTGCCAAAAGTAAAAAAAAAAATCAAAAATACTGTGCAATACACAGTCAAAAATGACTAGGCACATAGGAAGTAGGTTTTGTGGGAACAGGAAAAAAAAATAGACTTGCAGGCACCAGATATTGAAATTGCCGTGTACAGACTACGAAATAATTTTGCTAACTATGTTAAACATGTGAAAAAGAATGGAAATAGCTACAGAGAATTAAAAAAATATAAATAGTATATAAAAGAATCAAAATAATTTGCATAATGAAAAATATAATAATATTTGAGAGACAGTAGATGAGTTTAGTGGATGATAAGGTAGAGATACAGAAGATTCACGGACTAACAGAAGAGTGAGATGAAAATATCTGGAGTTCACACAGATTGAGAGAAGAAACAGACAGAAGAGAAGCTAATAAATGTGAGAAGGTCTAACATCTGTTTAATCAGAGCTCCAAATATGATGAAGAAAAAGAATGAATTCCAAGTAATATTTGAAGAGATAATGGCTTAGAATTTTCCATAAACTTGAGACACATCAACCCACAGACATAAGGAGCGCAACAAAGCCAAGAAGAGTAAAGAAAAGAAATTCAGTCATAGACTAAAGTCACAAAAATCCAAAAATAAGAACTCTTAAAAAGCAACCAATGACAATAAACAGACTAACTTCCTAATGAGCACACTAGAGTTAGTTCTCAACATTAATAATGGAAGAGAGGAGACTGAAAGAATCAGTAAGATAAAATAAAATTAATATCTATCTAGACTATGCTTGAATTCAAAGATCTTTTAAGAATCAAGGCAAAAGAGACAAGAGGCACATCCCAAATGGCAGAATAAGGACTTCCAAAAATCTGCTCCTCCATCAAAGCAATGAGAACACTGGCAAAAGCTGTCAAAATCAATATTTTCAGAACTCTGAAAATTAACCAAAGACAGAATTATTCTGGGAAGGTCATTAAACAACTTATCTAGAGGCTTCTCCCTGGGAAAGGAAAAAGTTGGAGCATACCTCTAATGTTCCAGCTTTTGGGGCCAGGGAATACCCAAGAGACTTGTCTCTGTCTCACACGCTAGGGGCACTGATGGGACCAGAATACTCTGGGAGCCTGTGGGGGCTGCTGAAAACAATAGAAAACTGGGAGGTTTACAGCTGCTCCAGAGAACCTGCAGTACTTCAGACAGACACCAGAGGGAGGAAGAGATCACAAACTCGGGACGGGGTGGGGGTGGAGGGGAGGAGGGTGGGTGGGGGTTGGAAATCCCTCTAATTGAGAATTTATACATACAAATCCAGAAAAGACACATCAACAGAAAAGGTTTGACAGGCCGCTGGAATCTCTAGCCGAGTGATTTGGTGGTGGTTTTTCCTGTGCAAAGCCAATTTGTAAAAACTAATCAATTATTTTCCTAATGACACTAAATCAGGAACTAAACAATAGAGGCCATTCTCAAACACAGGTCTTCTCACTTCGCGTCACTATTCACTATTTTTACCACATCAGCTTGCCTTCATGTGAGAAAGCTTGAGATTTGATAGATGTTTCACATAATATACTTCTTTTCTTGTTTTTGTTTTTTAATTTAAATTCTAGTTAGTTAACATACAGAGCAATATTGGTTTCAGGAGTAGAATTCAGTGGCTCATTACTTACATACACCACCCAGTGCTCATCCCAAAAAGTGCCATAATCCTATCACCCAACTAGCCCATCCCCACTGACTTCCCTCCAGCAACCCTCTATCAAGAGTCACTTATGGCTTATTTCTCTCTCCTTTTTTTCTTTTCCCCCTTCCCATGCATTCATCTGTTTTCTTTCTTAAATTCCACATATGAGTGTGATCATAGTATTTGTATATCATATTTTGCTAGCTCCATCCACATTGTTGCAAATGGCAAGATTTCATTCTTTCTGATGGCTAAGTAATATTCCATTGTGTGTGTGTATTTATATATATATATATTTATATAAGATTTTATATATATATATATATACATAAAATCTTCTTTACCCATTCATCAGTTGATGGACATTTGGGATCTCTCCATAGTTTGGCTATTGTTGATAAGGCTGCTATAAACATTGGGGTGCATGTACCCTTTCAAATCTATATTTTTGTATTATTTGGGTAAATACCCCATAGTGCAATTGCTGGATCATAGAGTAGTTCTATTTTTAAAATGAGGAAACTTCGATCTGTTTTCCAGAACAGCTGTACCAGTTTGCATTCCCACCCACAGTACAAGAGGGTTCCCTTTTCTCTCATCCTTCTCAACACCTGTTGTTTCTTGTGTCACTAATTTTAGCCATTCTGACAGGTGTGAGTTGGTATCTTGTTGGGGTTTTGTTTTGTATTTCCCTGACGATGAGTATTGTTAAGCATCTTTACATGTGTCTGTTAGCCATCTGAATGCCTTCTTTGGAAAACTGTCTATTCATATCTTCTGCCCATTTCTTAATTGGATTATTTGATTTTGGGATGTTAAGTTTGATAAGTTCTTTATAGATTTTGCATACTAACCCTTTATCAGATCTGTCGTTTGCATCACATAACATCCTTCTCCACTGGGTATTCCTAGTCTTCAAACTTAGTAGAGATACTGGAAGACAAATTGTTGACTTGGTTCAGATACTTCCTTGGTGGTTTAGATATGTCTCATGCATCCTGAGTGAGCCCCTTTGTGTGAAAAATTTTGATTAGTAAATTCACAATAATTTGAAAATCAGTTAAGATTTAATTCGTAGCTCTGGGGATGGCTGTTGATGACTATATTTATAGTGACTGGCATGCAGAGAGCATGACTGTCAAGCTTCAAATACCATCATTAAAATGCATAATTATTTTTGGACTCAAGCTGTTCAGAGTCTGCACATTTGTGGGAGTCTTTGCCCAACAAAGTATATAAGATATTGGTCTCACAGTCTTATACCACATACCACGCATGTGTCCATCAGTTTACAAATTTAAAAGCAAAAACAGAAACAGATTGGACTGTGGCAGACATTGCCGAGTGTTGTCCGATTCTTCGTTTAGGAAAGGACTGGTTGCCCAGATGTGTGGTTAGTTGGCAGCTGCCAGCTGTTAATTCCAGATCCCTCTTACCTTTTGAGCTGAGCACACACTCTTCTCAGAGTGGTCCCAATGATTAAGTGACTAAATGACTCCATTTCTTTAAAGTGAAGTTAGAAGCTAAAACATGCAAGAGAAAAACTCAAAGCTCCAATCTGATTTTTTTGTACCAATTTTCAATCTTCAGAGTTGTCTCACCCCCACTTATATCAACAGCATTTTTTATGATTCATTCATCATTATTGTGGTTCCCAAGCACTTAACTTAGTTTTCTTAAAGCACTCTCTTTTCATATGCTTATGTAGCTTTATGTGATGCTTGATTAAATTATGTAACTACAAAAGCAAGAAAAACTGGTATCACAGGATTTGGGAGCAAACATTTGTTAAGCAGGTGTCCTTATCATAGTGCTTCTTAAACTTAGATGTGTTTCCAAATCACTTGGGGAAAGGGGCTATGGTCATTAAAATACAGATGCCTACTCAGCAGCTTTGGATTTGAAACCTAAAAATCTGCACTTCTTTTTTTTTTTTTTTAAGATTGATTGATTGGAGAGAGCTAGAGAGAGAGCAAGCACATGAGCAGGAAGAGAGGCAAAGGGAGGGGGGAAGGAGAGAGAATCTTCAAGCAGACTCCCTCTTGAGCATGCAGCCTGACGGTGGGGGGGGGGGGGTCCTTGATCCCAGGACACTGAGACCATGACCTGATGCTCAACCAACTAGGCAGCCTGAAAAATCTGCATTTCTAACAAGGTGATGCCAGTGATCCCCATGCTGTTAGTCCTTGACCTTATTGAATATCTTCTAGCCAAGAGCATTCAGTACACCATGGGCATCTGCTAGTGTGCTCTACACAGTAAAGGAAGAACACGGTTTCATCTGGAAAATCAGGAGAGTTTCATCAATAATGACAAATGAGATTTTACTTTGACCACATGCTATGCTAAGTGCTATACATACGTTATTTCATTTTATCCCCTGAAATACCCTATCAGGGAAGACATTTTTCCCATTTTATAGATCACAAAATTAAGGCTCAGCCAGTACCTTGCTCAATGACACACAACCAGCAGGTGGCAAGAGATATTTTGACCAGGAGAGAACAGTTATTCTTATTTTCAATTAAGATTTTTGAAAATCAATTAAATGGAAGAAAATATCACCAGTCTTAAGAGACAACTACCTCACTTCTCACTTTCTTTAGATTATAGTTTAAAGAATTTTCCCAAAAGGAATGTGAAGCAAAAGAGAGAATGAACAGTGTTCAAATTCTGAAATTTCTGAACAGATTCTGGGGGGAGATAAGCCCATGTCATACTTTATTTACTGAAGGCAAAAATCCTTATCTTTATTAATAGAAATACTTTTCATGCTTGAAATTCTGTCATAATTTATAATGTGTGTGGATTCTTGAGTGCTCATGCATCAAACACACATATCACATTAACCCTGAAAGTGATGCAACATCAAAAATTACAAATATGAGTATGAGACCAAGCCCAAATTGAGTTTTACTGAATCCTAAATATTGACAAAGTTGCTGAATAATCTAGCCCTCTAAAAATCTGAAGGAGCACCTGCCTGGCTCAGCCGGTGGAGTGAGCACCTCTTGATTTCAGGGTCATGAGTTCAGCCACCCACTGGGTGTAGAGATTACTTAAATAAACACAACTTAAAAAAAACATCTAGAAAGGGGCACCTGGCTGGCTCAGTGTTTGAGTGTCTGCCTTTGGCTCAGGTCGTGATCCCGGGGTCCTGAGATTGAGTCCTACATTGGATTCCCCACAGGGAGCCTGCTTCTCTCTCTGCCTATGTCTTTGCCTCTCTCTGTCTCTCACAAATAAATAAAATCTTTTTTTAAAAAAGCTGGAAAAGATCCCCTTCTCTATTAGTAAGGACCTATAAAAAAGAGTTATATTTGGGGATCCCTGGTGGCTCAGCAGTTTAGCGTCTGCCTTTGGCCCAGGGCGTGGTCCTGGAGTCTCGGGATCGAGTCCCCCGTCAGGCTCCGGGCATGGAGCCTGCTTCTCTGTCTCTGCCTCTCTCTCTCTCTCTCTCTCTCTATGTCTATCATAAATAAATAAATCTTTTTAAAAAAGAGTCACATTTGTATTTTTTCCTATTCTTTGAATCACTATTTTACCATCTACAAGAAAATAAAGCAACATAATTAATATCATAAGCCAAGAAAGCATAATCCAGATGTTTTAAAATTTTTCTTCTTGAGCAACAGTAAAACTGAAAGATATTCTCAATTCTACAAAAACATTCTACTTTAATTATATTAATTGTTAGTTGACAGAATTTTAAAAAATAAAGTTAACTTCCTAATGCACTCTATCAGAAAGGCATTTTGCAGGGGCACCTGGCTAGCTCAGTTGGTGGAGTACGGGACTGTTGATCTTGGAATCACAAGTCAAGACTCACATTGGGTGTAGAAAGTAGTTAAAAATAATATCGTTTTAAAAAGGCATTTTGAGATGGTAATTTCAATCTGTTATTTATTTAGGGAAAGACACATTCAGCTTGATAAATATTTGTGTGCCTACTAGTGGTTCAAATATGGTACTGTACCATGGGGCCTCGTCTATTGGAGAAATGAGAGCCCTAAAACCTTGATTCAGAGCCTGCAATACTCAACCAACTCTCTTGCTTCCTTCAGAAAGCTGAATCACCTTGGAGGAAGCAGATATGAAAAATGAAATTTAGGGGGATCCCTGGGTGGCTCAGCAGTTTGGCACCTGCCTTTGGACCAGGGCGTGATCCTGGAGTCCTGGGATCGAGTCCCACAACCGGCTCCCTGCATGAAGCCTGCTTCTCCCTCTGCCTGTGTCCATGCCTCTCTCTCTCTCTCTCTCTCTCTCTCTCATCAATAAATAAAATCTTTTAAAAAATGAAATTTAGTATTTTAAAGAATACAATTTACTAATAACATTTTCATTTTCTTGAAAAACAAAGATTTCTTTTGGCAAAAAGTTTATGCTGCATAAACCCAAGGTGGTGGGGAGCCTGTTTAAGGGGTCATGGATTGGGAATCCCAATACCAGTCTTCTCATCCTAGCTCTGTCCCATCGTAGGTCTTGATTCCCATATCTGAGATAAGGCTCCTTCTGGCTTTATAATTCTAGACTGTGTGAAGAATTTCATTAGCAATGATAAAACTTCAAAAAATATAAACAGTGATTGTGTTACACCTAACCTTTAAGACATTATGAATCAAAAAATAGCCACAATTATCCAAAAGAGCTATTAAAATATGCTTCCTTTTTCTACTAAATATCTATATGAGGCTAGATTTTCCTTATGTACTTCAACCAAAAACAATTTCAATAGGTTGAATGCAGAAGCAGATATGAGAATCCAGTTGTCTTCATTAAGCTAGTCACAGGGGAGATCAGCAAAAATGTGAAATGTTGATCTTCTCCCTAAATTCTTTTATTTTGGAAAATATAGTTATAAAATATGTTATTATGCAATGGATTTTTTTTACATTTTTATTTCAGTTCAATTTATCAACATATAGTATAACACCCAGTTCCTCCAACCCCACCCACCCACCTACCCTTCTGCAACACTTTGTTTCCCGGAGTTAGGAGTCTCTCATGGTTTGTCTCCCTCTCTAATTTTTCCCACTCAGTTCTCCTCCTTTCCCTTATAATTCCTTTCAATATTTCTAATAGTACCCATATGAGTGAAACCATATGATGATTGTCCTTCTCCAATTGACTTATTTCACTCAGCATAATACCCTCCAGTTCCATCAATATCAAAGCAAATGGTGGGTATTCATCCTTTCTGATGGCTGAGTAATATAGTCCATTGCATATGTATACCACATCTTCTTTATCCATTCACCCGTCAAAAGACATCAAGGCTCCTTCTACAGTTTGGCCATTGTGGACATTGCTGCTATGAACATTGAGGTACAGATGTCCCGGTGTTTCACTACATCTGTATCTTTGTGGTAAATACCCAGTAGTGCAATTACTGGGTCATAGGGTAGGTCTATTATTAACTTTTTTGAGGAATCTCCACACGGTTTTCCAGAGTGGCTGCACCAGCTTGCATTCCTACCAATACTGCAAGAGGGTTCCTCCCTCTCCACATCCTCTACAACATTTGTTGTTTCCTATCTTGTTAATTTCCCCCATTCTCACTGGTGTGAGGTGGTATCTCATTGTGGTTTTTATTTGTATTTCCCTGATGGCAAATGATGGGGAGCATTTTCTCATCTGCTTGTTGGCCATGTGTATGCCTTCTTTGGTGAAATTTCTGTTCATGTCTTCTGCCCATTTCATGATTGGGCTTTTTGTTTCTTGGGTGTTGAGTTTAATAAGTTCTTTATAGATCTTGGCTACTAGCCCTTTATCTGATACATCATTTGCAAATATCTTCTCCCATTCTGTGGTTGTCTTTTAGTTTTGTTGATGGTTTCTTTTGCTGTGCAGAAGATTTTTATCCTGATGAAGTCCCAATAGTTCATTTTTTGCTTTTGTTTCCTTTGGCTTCATAGATATATCTTGTAAGAAGTTACTGTGGCCAAGTTCAAAAAGGGTGTTGCCTGTGTTTTCCTCTAGGATTTTGATGGATTCTTGTCTCACATTTAGATATTTCAACCATTTTGGGTTTATCTTTGTGTATGCTGTAAGAAAATGGTCTAGTTTCATTCTTCTGCACATGACTGTCCAAATTTCCCAACACCATTATTGAAGAGACTTGCCTTTTTCCAGTGGATATTCTTTCCTGTTTTGTCAAATGTTAGTTGATCATAGAGTTCAGTGCCCATTTCTGAGTTCTCTATTCTGTTCCATTGATCTATGTGTCTCTTTTTGTGCCAGTACCATATTGTCTTGATGATCACAGCTTTGTAATATAGCCTGAAATCCAACATTGTGATGCCCCTGGCATTGGTTTTCTTTTTCAAACCCCCTCAGGGTTTTTCTGATTCCATACAAATCTTAAGATTATTTGTTTCAACTCTGTGAAGAAAGTCCATGGTATTTTGATAGGGTTTGCACTGAATGTGCAAATTGCCCTGGGTGGCATAGACATTTTCACAATATTTATTCTTCCAACCCATGAGCATGGAATATTTTTCAATATCTTTGTGTCTTCCTCAATTTCTTTCAGAAGCGTTCTGTAGTTTTTAGGGTGTAGATCCTTTACCTTTTTGGGTACGTTTATATTCCTAGGTATCTTATGCTTTTGGGTGCAACTGTAAATGGGATTGATTCCTTAATTTCTCTTTCTTCAGTCTCATTGTTAGTGTCTAGAAATGCCACTGATTTCTGGCCATTGATTTTGTATCCTGCCACACTGCCGAATTGCTGTATGAGTTCTAGCACTCTTGGGGTGGAGTCTTTTGGGTTTTCTAGGTACAGTATCATGTCATTTGCAAAGAGGGAGAGTTTGACTTCTTCTTTACCAATTTGAATTTGCCTCTTGCCTTGTATCTTTTTGTTGTCTGATTGCTGAGGCTAGGACTTCTAGTACTATGTTGAATAACAGTGGTGAGAGGACATCCCTACCGTGTTCCTGATCTTAGGGGAAAGGCTCTCAGTGTTTCCCCATTGAGAATGATATTTGCTGTGGGCTTTTCATAAATGGCTTTTAAGATATTGAGGAATGTTCCCTCTCTTCCTACATTTTGAAGAGTTTTAATCAGGAATGGATGCTGTATTTTGTGAAATGCTTTCTCTGCATCTATTGAAGATCATATGATTCTTGTTTTTTCTCTTGTTGATGTGATCTGTCATGTTGATTGCTTTATGAGTGTTGAATCACCCTTGCATCTGGCGATAAATCCCACTTGGTGATGGTGAATAATCCTCTTAAAGTATTGTTGGATCGCTAGTATCTTGGTGAGAATACTTGCAACTGTGTTCATCAGGGATATTGATCTATAATTCTCCTTTTTGGTGGGGTTTTTGTCTGGTTTTGGAATCAAGATAATGCTGGCCTCATGAAACAAGTTTGGAAGTGTTCCCTCCTTTTTTATCCCTTGAAATAGCTTTAGTAGAATAGGTATTATTTCATCTTTAAATGTTTGATAAAATTCCCCTGGGAAGCCATCTGGCCCTGAACTTTTGTATCTTAGGAAGTTTTTGATGACTGTTTTAATTTCCTTGCTGGTAATTGGCCTGTTTAGGTTTTCTATTTCTTCCTGTTCCAGTTTTGGTAATTTGTGGTTTTCCAGAAATGCATCCATTTCTTCTAGATTGCCTAATTTGTTGGCATATAGCTGCTCATAAAATGTTTTTAAAATCGTTTGTATTTCCTTGGTGTTCGTTGTGATCTCTCCTCTTTCATTCGTGATTTTATTAATTTGAGTCTTTTTTCTTTTTAATAAGGGTGGCTAGGGGTTTATCTATCTTACTAATTCTTTCAAAGAACCAACTCCTGGTTTTGTTGGTCTGTTCTACAGTTCTTCTTGTCTCTATTTCATTGAGTTCTGCTAGAATCTTTATTATCTCTCCTATTCTGCTTGGTGTAGGCTTTACTTGCTGTTCTTTCTCCAATTCCTTTAGGTACAAGGTTAGCTTGTATATTTGAGTTTTTTCCAATTCTTTGAGGGATGCTTGTATTGTGATGTACTTCCCTCTTATGACTGCTTTTCCTGTACCAAAGATTTTGAACAGTTGTATCTTCATTTTCATTAGTTTCCATGAATCTTTTTAATTTTTCTCTAATTTCCTGGTTGACCCATTCATCTTTTAATAGGATGATGCTCTTTAACCTCAATGTGTTTGAGTTCCTTCAAAATTTCTTCTCATGATTGAGTTCTAGTTTCAAAGCAATGTGGTCTGAAAATATGTAGGGGACAATTCCAGTCTTTTGTTATCAGTAAAGACCTGATTTGTGACCCAGTATATGGTCTGTTCTGGAGAAAGTTCCATGTGTACTTGAGAAAAATGTGTATTCAGTTGCATTTGGATGGAAAGTTCTGTATATATCTGTGAAATCTATTTGATTCAGTGTATCATTTAAGGCCCTTGTTCTCTTGTGATTTTCTGCTTACAAGAACATTTGTTGAAAGTGCTGGGTTGAAGTCTCCTACTATTAGTGTATTATTATCTAAGTATCTCTTTGGTTATTAATTGATTGATATTCTTGGCGGCTCCCACATTAGGGGCATAAATATTCATGATAGTTAAGTCCTCTTGTTGGATAGACCTTTTAAGTATGATATAGTGTCCCTCTTCATCTCTTACTACAGTCTTTGGGATAAACTTTAATTTATCTGATAATGAGGATTGCTACCTCAGCTTTCTTTTGAGAACCATTTGAATGGCAAATGGTTCTCCACCCCTTCATTTTCAGTCTAGAGGTGTCCTTAGGTCTAAAACGAGTCTCTTGTAGATAGTATATAGATGGGTCTTGCTTTTTCATCCAGTCTGATACCCTGTGTCTTTTGATGGTATCATTTGGCCCATTCACATTCAGAGTAACTATTGAAAGATGAATTTAGTGTCATCATATTACCTATTCAGTCCCTGTTTTGTGGATTATTTCTTTGGGCTCTTTCTTTTACAGGGTCCCCCTTAATATTTCTTGCAGAGCAGTTTGGTGGTCACATATTCTTTCAGTTTCTGTTAGTACTGGAAGCTTTTTATCTCTCCTATTCTGAATGACAGTCTTGCTGGATAAAGTATTCTTGGCTGCATGTTCTCTTCATTTAGTACCCTGTATATATCATGCTATCCCTCTCTGGTCTGCCAGGTCTTTGTGGAGAGGTCAGCTGTTAATCTGATATTTCTCCCCATATACATTAAGAATCTCTTGTCTTGAGCTGCTTTAAGAATTTTCTCTTTATCTTTGAAATTTGCAAGTTTCACTATTAAATGTCGAGGTTTTTATTGATTTTTGGGGGGTGGTCCTCTCTATCTCTTGATCTGAATACCTGTTTCCTTCCCCAGATTTGGGAAGTTCTCAGCTATGATTTGTTCAAATATACTTTGTGGTCCTATCTCTCTCAGGCTCTTCTGGAATCCCAATTAGATGTATATTCTTCCTTCTCAAGCTATCATTTATCTCCCTGAGCCTTTCCTCATGGGCTGTTTTTCTCTTTTTTTCCTCAGTTTCCTTCCTTACCATCAACTTGTCTTCTATGCCACTCACACTCTCTTCCACCTCATTAACCCTAGCAGTTAGAACATCCAGTTTGGACTGCATCTCATTTAACCTATTTTTAATTTCAGCCTGACTAGATTTCAATTCTGTAGTAACTAAGTCTCTAGAGTCCTTTATGTTTTTTTCCAGAGCCACTAGTAGCTTTATAATTGTACTTCTAAATTTAGTTTCTGACATCGTATTTAAGACGGGCACGGAGGGGGACACTTGACGGGATGAGCACTGGGTGTTATTCTGTATGTTGGTAAATTGAACACCAATAAAAATTAATTTATAAAAAAAAAAAAAATAAAAAAAAAAATAAAACCAAATTCTTTAACTTTGTGGAAGAGAATATTGTTTTTTTTTTCTTTTGTGGTGAATTCTTCTTTCTAGTCATTTTGTCCAGTGCAGAGTGGCTGTATGATCGGGCTGAGTCAAAAATATCAACCATGACCTAAGTAAAATACATCCTAGATGATTCCGAAGAGGTCAGAGACCAGAAAATAAAAGAAAAAGAATGGAACAAAATAAAAGGACCACCAAAGTGAAAAAATTTTAAACAAAGTAGTAAAAATAAAAAGCCAAAAACCAAAAACAAGGAAGAAGAAAAAAAAAAAAGTAAGAGAAAGAGAAAAAAGGGGGGGAGGGAAGGTGGGGGGGGGAAATGGTAGTGGAGAGAGAATGTAGTCTAGCTGAGGGGTCCTGGAGGGTTATCCTCTTGGTTCTGAGTGTATTTTGTTCTGTATGTTATTAGACGCTCAATCCCAAATTTATCCCTGTCTCCAGGATCACACCCCAGGGCTGCAAGTGGCGCTAAACCACTGTGCCACTGGAGCTGCCAAAATATGACTCTTAATCTCAGGGTTGTGAGTTGATGTACTGAGTGTAGAGATTCCTCAAAAATAAAATCTGTAAAAAATATAAGATACTAAGTTTTCTGTGCATATAGCCAACTTTCATTTGTGACAGGACACTGTACCCTCAGTGTCTGCTCAAAAACCTTGCCAGTCTTTCCAGGCAGGTTAGCAGCCTTTTGTTGTATCTTTCCCTATGGATTACATTTTCAAGGCCCTTTGGTCATGTCTGCTACTTATTTCTAAACTCCTTCCAATTTTGCTTCTATCTCTCAGGTAATGAGACGGTCAAGACTGAACACATTACTCATCAGAGTAGGATGGAAGGAACATACTGCCTCCCCAAAGGATGGAATTCCTTGGGTTATGCTTTTAAATAACTTAAAAAAAAATCCATCTCCCATTTAAGATTTGAAGTCTTTGTGTAAATTCCTATCTTTTTTGTGTAGGAATAACTTCAGTTCGATTTTTGTTCTCTGGGTTTATTTTTCTAGTTCAAAAGTTATTTGTGAAAATATTTCTCTGGATGGATTGGCTTCAGTTTTTAGAGAGTATCATATAATTTGTATCATTTCAATATTCTTAATTTTTCAATTTTCAAAAAGTCATTTTTTAATCTGAACGTGACCAAAATTTTGCATAAGTGAAAAAAAGTACTTTCTAAAAAGTGAATTCTTTTTAGGAATACCCTATTAGAAATCATCTTGTTTAGAGAATGCTAAATTTATTTACATAACAAATTCCTACAGATTACCTTTTAAAAACAGGAAAAGGCATTATAATTAACCTTTTGCTTTGACATAGCATTAAAATAACAAAGCGCTTTGCAATTTACATAGTCTTCAATTGTTTTGTTGGGAAAGAAGCTCTTAAGTGTATCATACCTAAGAGTGATTATTCTATTCCTGACAATTTGAATTATAGAATTTCATATACTTTTAGAATCTTTAGGCAATGTGAAATAATCAATAAAAATAATTTTACAAAGAATGTTATGAATTCCAAAGGGATATGTTCTTACTGACTTTTTTTAAAATAAGAAAGTACGTGTTGTAGTAAAAATGAAAAAGCCCATTGGTTCCATTAAAACAAAAAACAAGCAAACAAATAAACATCTTCTTATCCATGCAGGCAGCAGAGACAGACATCAAGCCACCAAAGACCAAAAGTTTTACCAGAAGTAAGGAAACACAGTCATTAAAACCATAAAAAGAACTCTCAGAAACAAGAAGCTTGATGTGATAAGGAAAAGCTGTCAGTCACAGTTGAGCCTTTAAACATTTGCAAATGGTGCCTTTGGATAATAAACAAGATATTTATCCACAGTGAATGAGGACTAAGGAATTATTCATAAAGGAGAAATTATATCAGAAAAATATCTATCTAAATAGATCTGGCATGGAATATTTTTCCACTTAAAAAAAAATAAGTCACAGGTCAGTCCCTGTCAAAGAGCAACATTGATTCATTTCATTTAACTGAAGCATTTATTCATTTTTTAGCCTAAAGATTTCACAATATTCTATGTTCATTACCAAATAGATCAAGTATAACAAAAATGGATCATCACCAACCATCCTCCTAAGAAAGACTTGAGTATAAAGTAAATTAACTCCTGTGCCTTTGACAAAAAAGATATATACTGCAGTTAATTCATTCTTCCCATGGACGGTGTAAATAGCACTGTTTGATTATAAGTGACTTATTGTTGGCATTCTCACTAAAGAAGTTAGAAAGTATTTCTAGGTAGACATTAATCAATAATGTTCCATGTTGCTAGTCTCCAGTTTATTTAAATCTGGTTTTCTACCTTTTGGTGACTCATTTTGACTTGAGGACTAACCAGCATAAGAAAATTCCTAAATTTGTCTATGGAGTAAAGATGCTTTGGGGTTTTCCTCCCCACTCACTTCATATTCAATTAATGTAAGGCTGACCCCAGATATTGTTATTAACCAGGGATTTTAGTTGCAAGTGACAGAAGGTCAACTCAAATCAGTATGAGAGGAAAACAAAATGATTGGCTCATATAGCTGAAAAAGCCAAGGTTGGAACAGGTTTAGGCATAGAAAGATCCAGAAGTTCAAGGTATCATCTGGCCTTAATCTCCCTTTTTCCTCTCTGAATTTTACTTCCTTCTGTGTTAGCTTTGTTCACTGGCAAGGCCCTCTTCATTTAATAATCCCGGGCATTTCCAGCTTCTCTTTCTCCCTAGTTCCAAGGTAGAGTTGGTATCTATGTGATAAAACCCATTTTTCTTTTTCTTTGGCTGCCAAAAAGATGACACACATTCTTCTGTATCATTTCAGTAATTCTCTGGTAAGTGAAACTGTACAGCTAGCTCTTTTCTCTCTTCATGTGATATCTGACTTATCTTTTATATGTATATTTTACTTATCGAAAGCTTCAAATTACTTTTCGAGACATAATGGGGCATATGTTACAACAAAATACAATATTAAAATGCTTTAGATATTTATAAATATCACACCAGAAAATGTTTTTCTAGACCCTACATCTTATTCCTTCTAGGCCTAGTCATTTCTATTACAGTGCAAGTTAGACTTTTCAGGAGTTTCTCTATATCAAGGAAGGTCAAGAAACAAATCCATGGTTCATAGAAGCTATTTTACCTCAAGAATATATACGTGTCAGGGGTGCCTGGTTGGCTCAGTTGGTGAAGCATGTGACTCTTGATCTCAGGATTGTAAATTCAAGCCCCATGTTGGGTGTAGAGGTTACTTAAGAATAAAAATCTTATTTTTAAAAAAAGATTTTATTTATTTATTCATGAGACACACACACACACACACAGAGAGAGAGAGAGAGAGAGAGAGAGAGAGAGAGAGAGGCAGAGACCTAGGCAGAGGGAGAAGCAGGCTCCATGCAGGGAGTCGGACTTGGGACTCGATCTGGGGTCTCCAGGATCACGCCCTGGGCTGAAGGCGGCACTAAACCGCTGAGCCACCCGGGCTGCCCAAGAATAAAAAAAAAAATCTTAAAAAAAAAAAAAAGAAAAAAAGAATATGTGTCAAATTTTGATACAAAACCTCTACAAACTCCCTGTGACACAAAAGGAAGAACCAAAGGGCCGTTTCTTACCTAATGAGAACCTGAAATTTATGTTTCTCTCCATAGTATGCAACGTAATCTGGTGAAATGGTCAGTGTCAGAGCTATTATCATTAGCATTCTTGGTTTTTGTTTATGAAAACTGAAGTATTGAGAGGCCCAGCAATTCATTCAAGGTCACAAATCTTTGAACCCATGGCCTGTCCAACCCCAGAGCTCCTTCTACTAAAAGACTGAGGCTTTCTCTAGCAGACTTCCAGGGGCTGCTGTAGCTCTGTGGGAAGACTGTGCTTTGTCTCAGATTTGTCATTACCTTAATGAAGAAATTCTGGTAAATCATGACTTCCCAAGGCTAAAAATCCTCTACCAACTAAACACAATGCCTGGAATTCATTAATGCATTCAATATTTATTTTGGAATGTCCACTCTAATGCATTCACATGCACAGGTTTACCTGGAAGACACAGAAAAAGCAAATGCAAACCCCTAAAGATGGGCTGTGAGGTTTTCGTCCCTCAGTTTATCATGATATGGGGCAGTTGACTTGGAAGACTACAACCAGTCTCTTGCTGAAGATATTACTCTTCGCTGAACATTTTGTGGGGTTTTTTTTGGACTCATTCCCTTTGTAGTCATCATGAAAAATGCTGCTGTGTAAAAAATCATGCAGGGGAAAGAGGCATGCCCCACTTAGCAGTGAATGATCTTTTAACTCCAATAGGTGCCTCACATCATGCGGGTGAACTGAACACCAAGAGAAATGGAAAAGAAGGCCAGGGGAAGAAAGTCTCACCACGGGCCTGCCCAGAAATTTAGCATCATGGCATTTCTTCACATGCGCTCTTCTGAACACTTTGCTTTCCATGAAAAGAGAAGTCTTCGCTTCACAACCTAAGAGACACAAAGGAAACCCCAAAGAGCATCCCTCTGGAAAAGGACCTGATACTCTAACTTTAGGCTTTGTATGAACTCCAAAGGAATCACTTTCAGGAACTCCTGTGATTTCTCTTTTTACTTCCAATTACCTTCTTTAGCCCCATCTCCCATCCACTCAAGACATCCTCAAACCGGGATCCCTGGGTGGCGCAGCGGTTTGGCGCCTGCCTTTGGCCCAGGGCGCGATCCTGGAGACCCAGGATCGAGTCCCACGTCGGGCTCCCGGTGCGTGGAGCCTGCTTCTCCCTCTGCCTGTGTCTCTGCCTCTCTCTCTCTCTCTCTCTCTCTCTCTCACTGTGTGCCTATCGTAAATAAATAAAAATTCAAAAAAAATATATATATAAAAAAAAAAAAAAAGACATCCTCAAACCATAAATCTTCAAGGGGCCCTCTTAGGATGTTTATCAAAGCAGAACAAAGCATTCTTCCCAAACTTGCAAACCTGTTTTAGAACATGTCCTACATTGGATGTGCCCAACTAGATCTGGTTTATTTGTCAACTCAGGAGTTTCCAAAAAAGCTTAAGTTCATATTTTTTTTTCATTTTTAAGCTGATTATTAAAAAGATTGCTAGCTACCCAAATAGAAATGAATGGTGTTATCAGTCTAAATAGACATATACATTACCCTCTACGGCACTGGAAAAATGTGTTATTTTCTGGGCCAGTCATGAGGTTTTTGTTTACTCTGATTGGGAACCCCTTTCTGTAGCTAACATATGATGTGAGGCTCCAGTCAGAATTTTCTGAAATCACCAATCTTTTCCTAAAACTGCTTATTTTATATGCTAAAGCAGTTGCACTTAGTAGGAGACATAGACCAGAGAAACTAGCCAATATTCATATTTCTATAGGGTCCAACAAGATATATTTAAAATAAGGAAAAGTTACATTAATCATGGTTCTCCAAGGAAGCAGAACCAGTAGGAGATCTACACACACACAGACACACACACACACACACACACACACACACACAGAGATTTACTATAAGGAATTGGCTCATATGCTTATGGAGGTTAACGAGTCCCAAGATCTGCAGAGTGAGCCAGCAAGCTGGAGACCCTGAAGAGCTGAAGGTATAGTTTTTGTCCAAAGGCCTACTATCTTGAGACCCAGAAGGAGCAAATATTTCAGTTTGGGTTCAAAGGCAGGAAAAAAGCCAATGTCCTAGTTCAAAAGCAGTAGGGTGGGAAAAATTCTCTCCTACTGGAGGATAGGTCAGCCTTTTTGTTCTATTCAGACCTTAACTGATTGCAGGAGACCAGCTTACCTTAGGGATAACAATCTGCCTCACTAGATCTACTGACTCAAGTGTTACTCTAATCCCAAAATGACCTTACAAAAACACACCCAAAGTGTTTGACCAAATACCTGGATACCCCATGGCCCAGCCAGGTTCACACATAAAACTGAACATCACATTTACAAATATAACTATAACTTAAGCCACACTCCAATATTAATTGTTTGACAGAGGTTATGGAGCCAGAGGGTTGCTTTTCTCATCAAATATTACTGCTACTTTGAGTCTGGACACATGGTTCCAGGACTTGTTTGGAAAGCATAAGCAGGACTATAGTTTTATTAGTTGCATTATTAACTTAGCTCTACATTATGTTTTGTTCCCTAATTGTCTTATGCACCTCTTAACCTTATGTACAATCAATCATCAACTATGCCTTTTCACCCCTACCGTCTGTTTCCCTGATTGTAGAAACCTAATAGGGACCAGACTATAACATCTGTCTTGAAATTATCTGATGTATCTGATCGTACCAGGTCCATAATAGAACCTCACTGTCCAGAAGAACGCATACCTCCTAATTGTTTCAAGCTCCCCTACAAGGTTACAAGAAACCCCTTATCCCTCACTCTTGTATGTGAATTGTCCCTCCACTCAATGGGGCAAGGCAGCTTTCAGAGTGATCCCCTGTCCTTCTGATAATAAAGCTTTCTTTGCTTTAAAACCAGTGTCTCAGCTATTGGCTTACTGTGATTCAGGTGCATTGGACAGACAAGTTTGAGTTCAGTAACAATTTTACTCAGGACATTTTCAGAGGGATAGGTGTGCTCTTCATAAATACTGGAAGTTCTACGTTATGATTTTTTTTGGTACAATCTGGATTATACCTCATGAAATTTTGTGCAACTAAGACTTATTAAGGTTATTTGAAATTGGGGATTCTCTTTATACTGTCCCTGACATTAAGAAACTTGTAAACTTTATGACGAACCAAACAGCCTGGGGCATCTGGGTGGGTCAGTTGGTTAAGCACCTGCCTTCAGCTCAAGTCATAATCTCAGAAATGAGCGATGCATCAGTAAGGAGTCTGTTTCTCCCTCTCCCTCGGCCCCTCCTCATTGTTTGTGTTCTCTCCCTCAAATAAATAAAAAATCTTTTTTTTTTAAAAGAACCAAACAGCCTAGGTGTCCAGCCTCAGAATAAAAATTAGATAAAATGTTGGGGTGACTGGGTGGCTCAGTTAGTTAGGCATCCGACTCTTGATTTCCACATAGGTCATGATCTCAGGGTCATGGGATCAAGCCCTGCATGGGACTCCATCTTAGCACAGAGTCCACTGGAGTTTCTCTCTCTCTCTGACCCTCCTCCCCCTGCTCTCTCTCTAAAATAAGTACATAAAATCTTAAAAAAAAAAGTAAAATATCAACCAGAAGCTTTGATTAAATACTATTTTCTAATTCTATATTTCTTTTAGAAGAAGCAAAACACAGTTAATGAAGCACAAATCATGTCATTTAGTCAAAATGCCAACCACAAGAGAAGACAGATAACAGTTGATCTCTTGCACCTATACTGACATGTTTGAATGAGAATTCTGAGAGTGATGACTCTGAGTTACTATAACATCTTTAATCATTGTCAAACAAATAACAACAAAACCCCCTGGATTATCTACCAATGAGTGTGCATTTACCAGACTGAGATGTTTAGAAATATCTTGTCAATAAATACTGAACCCAAAGGGTTTGGAGATGCAGCTTGAGTTTTAGAGTCAGATAGGCCTCAGTGATATCAAACATCAGGACATATGCAAGTGGAGCAAGCTATTTAGAAGGGTCTTCATGTTTAGCTGTTTCTCAAAAGACAAATGCCCATGGGATTTTTGCTTGGTCTCAGGCTCAGGAAGGGGAATAAAGCTGACTTTCCAAAAGAGGAAAGGACTCTATGGGCAGACGAAGGAAGAAATGTCCTCACCTGGGAAAGAGTAGGTCATCCCTTTATGTCCCAATTTGTGCAAGACTTTGGATGGGGATATGAAGATGAGGAGCTTGTGGAGGGTGGCTATAGAGCCTTCAAGTGCTGTGGAAGCCTCTGGGTCTGAGCCTTTGATTTGTACAAAAGAAAGGTAAGTAGGTTGTCTCTGCGGTAAACTCAGGTATGAGGTCCAAGAACACAGACCCAAGAACCAAACCATGCAGCAGCATCTGTAATGGCCAAGGGTCAACTGACCTTAACCCAGCTTTCTGAAGCCATGCAAGTCCCTATAATTCCTCCACAGCCTTAGTAGAGACAAGGGATCCAGGAAACATAACTGAAATTGAACTTCTTAATTTCTTGACAAGTAGGAACATAAACATATTTAAGTTTTTTAACAGCTTTATGAGGCAAAATTGACACAATAAACTGCATTTGGAATTCCTCAATAGCTGATGAATTAGAGCATCTTTCCACATGTTTATTGGCAATCAATATATCTTTTTTGGTGAAATATAAATTCACATATTTTGTTCACTTTTTCATTGGAATTTTATTTCCTAATTATTGAATTTTGAGGGTTAATATATTTTAGATACAATTCCTTAATTAGATGTGTGATTTGCAAATATGTTCCCTCAGTCTATAGGCCTTTTTTTTCTCTTCACAATGTCTTTCAAAAGGTTCTTAATTCTTATGCAGTATAATTTGTAAATTTCTTTTCTGGATCACACTTTTGGTACTGAATTTAGAAAATCTTTGATCCAAGGTTACAAAGAATTTTTCCTATGTTTCTCTCTGGAACTTTAAAAATTTTACGTTTTATATTTAGATCTAGAAGCCACTTTGAGTTAATTTTTATATATAATGAAAGCTATGGATTAATTATTTTTGTTTTGTTTTGTATATAGGTATCCAATGGCTCTAGCATCATTTGTGGAAAAGACTTTCTCCAGCAAATAGCCTCTACACTTTGTTAAAAAGCAACAAACATATAACCACAAAAGTGTGGGTCTATTTCTGGAATTTCCAATCTGTTCCATTGGTAGATATGTCTATATTGACAGCACTACTAAAACATCTTGATTACTATAGATATATGAGAGGTCTTGAAGTCAAAGCGAATAAGACTATTAAGAGCAGCCATCCTTGCTTTGCTCCCAATCTTAGGGAGAATGAATTCAGTCTGTCACTACTAACTGTAATATTACTTGTAGCACTTTTGTAGATACTCTTTTATCAAGCTGAGTTAAGTTCCTCTCTATTCCTTTTTCTGACAGTTTCATCATGAATGGACAATGAATTTTTTTCAAATGCTTTTTGTGCATTGTCCTTTCTCCACTGAATCAACTCCAATGGAATCAAAGTGGAATCAATAGCAAAAAGATAGTACAAAAATCTCTAAACACTTGGAAAACTAACCAACATACTTCTAAATAATTTTTATGTCAGAGAGGAATTCTCAAGGAAAATCAAAAGATAAATTGAGCCAAATGAAAATGCATCGTATTGGAGCAAACAGAAAGAAGAAATAACAAAATAAGAGATCAATGAAATTGAAAATAGGAAAACAGAGTCAATGAAATAGAGCTGATTCTTTGCAAAGATCAGTAACATGGACAAACCTTAACACAAGAATTAAAAGTGAAAAAAGAATCGGGAATTAAATAGTAGGTGTTACTATAGACCCTGCAGACACCAAAGGTATTATTATAAGGGAAAGTTATAAAGAATTCCATACAAATAAATTTGACAGTTTACAAGAAATGAAGAAAACACTCAAAAACACAAACACAACTCATTTTGGAATAGATTATCAGAAAAAAAATAGATTATCGGAATAGACCTATAAACGTTAAGGAAATTGCATTTGTAATTTAAAATCTCCCAAAAAAGAAATCTCAAGGCCTAGATTATTTCACTGGAATGAACACCAATTCTGAATGATCTTTTCCATAAAATAGAAGAGGACGAAATATTTCCTAACTCCTTCTATAAAGTTATTATTATCCTGATATCAAAACTTTACAAAGTTTAAAAAAGAAAACTATAGACCAATACTTCTCATGAACATAGACATACAAAAATCCTTAAGAATATTAGCTAATAGGATAGAAGGGTGACATCTATCACCACACTGATCACCAGGATTGATTTGGCTGATCTGCCTGGCTTAGCTGGTGTTCTCTACCTCCCTCACTGCTCTGTGGGCATCCCTCCTGAAGCTGCATGCTGGGTAGAAGAGGACAACCTTCCTCGATAGAGGAGGACTGTTCTTTAGGTCAAGGGTATGTAAGTAGCTGCACTCCTCTCCTAGAACATTCAGAGAAGCCCCCAAGAATATTAACAAATAGAATTCAATGATAGATAGATAGATAATAGATAGATAGATAGATAGATAGATAGATAGATAGATGATAGATATAAAGAATTAGGCACCATGACAAAATAGGGTTTATTACAGGAATAAATGGCTGATTCAGCATTTCAAAAGAAATCAGTGCAATCTACACATCCACAGGCTAAAGCAAAAATTACACGTGGGTTATGTTAGTCTTACTAGTCAGAGGTACAATTACATTACAAACCTGGACAGGCTCTAGGAATAGACATGTCAACACAAAGGCACTTTATTATTTTTTTTAATTTATTTTATTTTATTTATGATAGGCACATAGTGAGAGAGAGAGAGAGAGAGAGAGAGAGAGAGAGAGAGAGAGAGGCAGAGACATAGGCAGAGGGAGAAGCAGGCTCCATGCACCGGGAGCCCGACGTGGGATTCGATCCCGGGTCTCCAGGATCGCGCCCTGGGCCAAAGGCAGGCGCTAAACCGCTGCGCCACCCAGGGATCCCAGGCACTTTAGGGTTGAGTTTTGGTCTGCCTTGTAAGATTCCTAAGACACCGTAAGTGGTCAAGGCATTGAGGCTTGTGCTACCTATTTGCTCTATTGTAGGTTAAAATTATCAACTCATATAGTGACTAAGTCTATTAGAAAGCAAGCTAAAAGGAAAACAGAAAACAACACCCAATTAAGGGTTAATAATAATAATACCAACTTACTAGCTGATAAGGCTTGCTTTCAGAATAAATCCTAAAGCACCATTTTTTTAAAAAAATCAAACTGCATAATGACTGTTGTAGAGCAAATGTGATGAGTCCTTCCTACCCTGTCATCTCCTTGAACTGGTGGTGTACTAGGCAGAACACCTTGCCCCATGTAGCAGCTTCCATACTCTCATGCTGATGGAAAATATGGAGATTGCCTAAAACAAAGAGAAAGCCTACACAGGCTTAAGTTTAAAAGTGTTTATTATGTCACTCAGAAAAATGTTAACATATCTTAGAGACATCATAATGGCTCACTCATTTACTATAAAGGCACATTCTTCTTAGAGAAGTCTAGGAAATTGACACAAAGTCAGCTAAACTCATTACTATCCACCTGCAAGGCTGTGGAACATACAGGATCCCATACGTATTCAGCTGCACAGCCTGAAAATGAGAGGCTGAGGTGACCAAAGTAGGAATCAAACCACACTTAGTGAGAAGGCAACTTGCCCAAGAGAGGTCAAAGATCTATTTCCAACTGCAGGTGATATTTGTACATATATCCTATATTCCGATTCGTCCTTCATCAACTCTATCCCCCCTTCTTTACAATATGGATTCCACTTGCTCCAATGACAGTACAGCATAGAAGTGGACCTCGATTCTAAAGACATGCTCTATAAGGCTTATTCTGCTAAAGGCAGAGGCACCTAAGGAATTCTTGCTTTGCCTTGCTGATGGTTTCGTCCTTCAGGAGGGAACAAGGACCAGTGTACATGCACTACACAGCTGTAGGAGGCACTATTACCAGCATGATCCATTTGAGTGTTGCCCACTGCACTTGTGTAGGCACAACACACAGCCCTGGAGGCAGCTTTTTTATACTTCAAGAACTGATTAATAAAGTGGAGATGATGAAAATGCAGGAAGAACAGAACCAAATTCCTAGGATTCACGGTAGCACAGTCAAATACAGCTCCTGGGCAATAATAATAACTAATATATAATATCTCATGTTGGGCATTTTACTAAGAATTTTACATATTTTATCTCATTTAATCCTCCATAAAATGTGACATTATTCAATTATTCCAATTTTATGGATGAGGAAACTGAGGCACAGGAGGCTAAGTAACTTGTCCGGGTTCACCTAGCATGCTACACTCTGAAGCTGAGATGCTTAACTACTATTCTGTATACTGTCTCCCCTAAAACAGAGCAAGTGTGAGAAAATCGTCAGGAAAAGATATCACAGTCCTGTGTCCAGAGACTGAAAAAGAATCCAGCTCTAGAAAAATATTTTTAAAAAGAAAGGGAGAAAAAGAGAAAAGAAAAAAAAGGAAAGAAAATCTGACTATGGAGTTCCTAGCAATCATTCTGAAGGAGACAGAGTTGTCTAAAGATGATTGGGTGCCTTCGCAAGAATATTCTCATCTCACTGCAAAAAATAACGAAAGATGAAAAGAAAGGTAGGTGTATAACCAGAGTCAAATACAAGAGTGATATGGGGCCTTTCAGGAGGTTAAAGCATAGTATGACCTGAGATAAAAGAAACTTCAGGACAACTCTAAGGGTTTTTACATACGTGTTCCCAGGAGAAAGAAGGAGGAAAACATCACTGCTTGGAGCATACGGAGTAATATTAATTAGTTTTTTTTTTTAAAAAAGAATGCTCATTAGAGTAAGAAAGGAAAACACAAACATGATTAAGATAAATGAAATCAAACAGAGGGCTGATGAAGGAAAGGGGGAGAAGAGATGGGGTAACTGGGTGATAGGCATTATGGAGGACACATGATTTAATGAGCACTGGGTGTTATATGCAACTGATGAATCACTGAATCCTATCTCTGAAACTAATAATATACTATAAGTTAATTAATTGAATTTAAGTTAAAAACAAGACAAATGGTGGGATCCCTGGGTGGCGCAGCGGTTTGGCGCCTGCCTTTGGCCCAGGGCGCGATCCTGGCCCAGGATCAAATCCCACGTTGGGCTCCCGGTGCATGGAGCCTGCTTCTCCCTCTGCCTATGTCTCTGCGCCTCTCTCTCTCTCTCTGTGACTATCATAAATAAATAAAAAAAATTTAAAAAACAAGACAAATGGAAACCAGAGATGGATAATATTCCGAAGTACACAAACACCTAGAGATTTACATGACTTCAAGCTTTCCTCCTGTGGTGAGAAAAGGAACAAGAATTAGCAGAAATTTAAGCACAATTATATGAATGGTGGAGAGATGTCTGAAGTCTGGAATTTGGTAAATAATATTCTAATATATCGAAAGAAATTAGGCTTCCCACATGATCATTTGGTGAGCTTACCATAGAATACTTGGCAGAACTCAAAAATAAAATATTAAAAATAGTTTGTGAGCACTTATGAAATTTAAAGGTTATCATCAAAAACCTTTATGCGAGGCTTTTGTTGAGGACAGGAATATCACAATATTTTCACTTCCCATTTTGAAGGTGTTTCTAGTATTATATTCCCAAATTTCACAAAATTTCATATTACCTTATGGTCAAACTGGAAAAACATGGGGTAAGTGATTAAAGGTAGTGCATTCATGGCTCTTATACACTTGTTCAGAGTTCTGATTACTGGAGCTGCTTTGTGCCAGGGCTGAGAGCTCTGTCCTTGGTTCTGTCCCACTCACATTCTTGTCCACCTGACTAAGGACCTACAAGAAATACTTCCTTGTCACTTGGTCAACAAAGTAAGACATGTTTCATGTTTTAAATGATAGAATCTGGAACCAAAAAATTCCAAATAGATTGTAACAAGATCCAAAGTAACAAAATAATATTTTTTAGATGAAAATTACATAAGATCTTAAATTGGCATTTAAAACAATCTACTGTACAAATGCTAAAGAGGACAGGATTTTAATGGCACTGAATAAACTTAAGATCTTTAGTTGGCTATAAGCTCAAAATGAGCTACATTCTGCATCTGATCTGGTTATCATCAGTCAATGCAGATATCCATAGCATTAATGGAAAGAAGACAGACAGGTTTCTATGTTCTTCCTGGTTATAGGGTATAACAGAAGACAATGAGAGTAGGTCCCATGGAGTGCAGTTTCAGATCCAGGAAGATGTCTGATGATCAGAGCTTGTGAAAAATTGAGTTATCTGTTGCTGGAAATTCTCATTTAGTAGCTAAGACTGAGGAGGAATGCTGTAAAAGGTATCCTCTTTTGTGAATACCCACAGGTTAGGACATCCCTAACTTTCCTACTGGAAGGTTGCACTAGGTGACCTCTAAGCTCCCTACTAGCTTTAAAACTATTAAGATTTTACTCTGGAAGCTTCTCAGCACTTTGTTTTCTTATTCCCTGGGGCTACATATTAAGATGCCAGCTGCTGAGTGCATATGCTGCCTCCAATATAGATTCACTGGATCCTAGGTGAACAGGATGTTACTGGACTTTGGGTTTACAGACTCCTGGACAGCTCCTGCCTACTTGTCACTCTCCCAACTCCATGAGATCCACTGTGGACTCCTAAAGTCACGGTGAAGAGATTAGCGTTTGTCTTTTTTTTCTGAATGCTCAATTGTTACCTGTTTTTACTAAAGTATTTTTGACTCTCCAACTCTACCTTGCCAGATGGACAATTCTAGTGTGATGCGGTCACTGTTAAATCTTCCTATTTCAAATTCTATAGTTCTGCCATTTATGCATTATTCCTGAAGCTGAGGGTACAGCAGCTCATCACACCAACTGGTCAATACTTGCCCACCTGGACCTCTGCACAAAGTCTTCTATGCCACCATCATTTTGATTACATCATGATGTCTTCCCAAAGTTCCTCTTCATATTCTCCTGAAGATGAAATCTAAGAGCTAAGAAAGCAAAAGAAGAGTCCAAGAAAAAAGAGGAGGATTCAACTTCTAACAAAACAAAACAAAACAAAACCCAAATCCATTTTGGCTTAAAATGAAAAAAGCTGCCATCAAAGTGCCTTAAGCCACAAGAGCCAAGTTCCCATTATTATGGTTAAA
The DNA here is from genome assembly GCF_905146905.1 of Nyctereutes procyonoides. NCBI lineage: Eukaryota > Metazoa > Chordata > Mammalia > Carnivora > Canidae > Nyctereutes > Nyctereutes procyonoides. The sequence continues at coordinate 16,525,106 of NW_026575141.1, read as the reverse complement.
TACTTGCCAAACAACACTTCAAATTGACAATATGTTGAAATCTGCTATAAAGTGCACATGGTAAGCAATGGAGCTTCACCTAGGAGGATCACCTTGGCTTTCCTTTACAAGATGCTTAGAAAAGCATTTAAACCAGCATCCAACAAGTGAACTTTTAAACATAAAAACAAAGTAATTATTGAGAAAAATATATCAGGTACTGCCAAATCTCAGTCCATGGTGTGCGCTAATCGTAATCCCATTTACAATTTTATTATTGACACACACTTAAGTCTCAGAAACAAAACTGCAGGTAGTTAGCTTGGAACAAGACTTGTCTCAAAGATTAATGACTCAGAAGAGGTAACCAATGGACCTCAGCCCAAATAAAGTTTAAAACAACCATTCCATTATCTGAAGAAACAGATACCAGGTAGTACATTTGTTTGTTCAGTCGATGAAGATCGGGGTGCAGGGAGATCTGTATGAACATATGAGCCCAGAGAGGAAAATATCTGGTCCTTGCATTTGTAAATTTACAACCGACAAATAAATCTACTAAGAGAACTGAGAGTACTTTCCTGGCAATCTTAAGATACTGATAAATGGCAAGGTTATACCTCTGGTAATGCCACTGTTGTTTTTCTGTGCTACTGTTGCTTTTCTTTGGTTCTAACATCCAAGTACCATTTTTCCTCCTTCAACCCTCAAAGAAGCTGAACTAATGAGTCTAAGGCACTCTTAATTTCAGTGTGAACAAAAATGTGCCCACTTATAGAACTACTTCTTCTGTTCCTCAACACTTGCTAAGACTGGGGCTAGAGAAAGAGGTTGCAATAGGGTGATTGGGATGAGAAAGGAAGAAATGCAGAACAAAGCAGAAAATGGTGAAAGCAATCCCGCACATGGGCAAGAGAGCAAAGAAGGGACTAAGTGCTGAGCTGCTCAGTGTGGACACTGCTATTACATGTGAGCCACCTACCACTACCACTTGAGAGCCCCAGACTTAAGACTTCCACATGGAGAAAACTTTCCCCACACCTGAGGTGGAACTGAATAGAAGACCTGGAATTTCCTAGAAGATAATATGGCAGCACAAACACTACCACTGTCACATGAATCACACCTGAATTTCTTAAGAGTCAGAAGATCCCTTGGATGGTTTACCAGTAGAATGAATGAAGGAAAAGACTCCTGAGCAGGTGTCTGTCATAATGGCATAAATACTGATTCTCACTTCCCCAAGTCAAGACACATCATTCACCTGTAATAGGCTCTGCTATTAAATCTGGAAGCACTAAAAATGTAAGGAATTCTTTTTTTTTTTTTAATTTTTTTTTTTAACTTTTATTTATTTATGATAGTCACAGAGAGAGAGAGAGAGAGGCAGAGACACAGGCAGAGGGAGAAGCAGGCTCCATGCACCGGGGGCCCGACGTGGGATTCGATCCCGGGTTTCCAGGATCGTGCCCTGGGCCAAAGGCAGGCGCCAAACCGCTGCGCCACCCAGGGATCCCAAGGAATTCTTTTTTATAAATATTTTATTTATTTACTCATGAGAGAGACAGAGAGAGAGAGAGAGGCAGAGACACAGGCAGAGAGAGAAGCAGGCTCCACGCAGGGAGCCTGATGTGGGACTGGATCCCAGACTTCTGACAGTCTTGCCCCAAAGAAACCAAGCAGCACTTTAGGACGGTTGAGAGGAATTCTAGTTTGAAGGGGTGGGAGTATTTGCATTCCATTTGACCACTTGACCCATCATATAGTTTTGAGCTAAGTAAGAGTCAGGGCTAAGTGCTGTCAAGATATACAGGGGAACACACAGGTAGATAGATGTTCTGGGAAATTCCCTCCTCTATACAGATTCCCTTTTCCTCATAGCTGATTGGACCGGTGGAGGTCATTCATTCCTTTGGATGCAGAGATTAAAATTCTACAAAATTTTACTTTGAGTGTCTGAGAGTAAGACAGGCCCGCGTGGTTCCCATCTCAAAATGCCTGTCATGCATTATTGAATAAGATCTGCTGCTTTATTCATCCTTGTCTCCTGCTTGGCTACACAAACTAAGTTTGTCACAGTTCCTCGGTCTTCTCAGTGACCCTCTCCCTGCCCCTTGTGTGCCAACCACACTGCCTTTTCTGTTCCATCAGCCTCCTCCCCAACACCTGTTTTTTTTCAGTCTCCACTGGAACATATATTCCTCTGTGTAGTCTTTCCTCCCATTCCAGAATTCTCCTTTGGAGTACTCTCCAGCATGGAATCCATTTGTCTTACATCTGTTTATCCTACTAGATTTAAACTCTGAGGACAGGAACGATTTATCCAATCCACTAGAGCTTGGCTACTGTGTGACACACGACAGGACCCTGGTGCTCACTCTGGTTGCCTGAATAATGAGCTAGCTAGGAAAACGGCTGCACCAGAACTTATCTTCCCCAAGGAGATGGCTTCTGCTTCCCAGCCAAATAACTATAATGTCCACAGGCCTCAGGTCACTAGGTGGTGAGTTGTTCTCACATTTGTTGTTAACACAGCCCCACACAAAATCTCTACATGCTCCCAGCCCTGTCTCACCTCTCAGAGTGACAATGCCAAGGGGGGTGAGAGTCAATGACTGCTCTTCTTGCTGTCCCAGGCTTGTGAGTTTCCCCAAGAAAGCATCTTCCTTAACCTGTTCTGTGTGATGTGGAAATTGTCCTAAGCTCCATTGCAACGCAGATGGCAACTCTAAAGGGACAAAACATCTATGAACAATGCTTAACAATATTCATGGGCCAAGTATGATTCCTGCTTCTTAAAGAAAGCTTTGGTTTTATGCTATATGCTGATAACTCCTACATCTACAGCCCTTCTCCAGACTCAGATGCACAGCCTCTTCGATACCTCCAATGGTATCTCTTAAATTCAGCTGTCCAACTGTTCTCTCAATCATCTTCACAAACCCAGTTCTCCCAAAGACTTCCACTTCATTAGAATCATCTTTAAGGGATCCCTGGGTGGCTCAGCAGTTTGGCACCTGCCTTTGGCCCAGGGTGTGATCCTGGAGACCCGGGATCAAGTCCCACATCAGGCTCCCTGCTTGGAGCCTGCTTCTCCCTCTGCCTGTGTCTCTGCCCCTCCCTCTCTCTCTGTGTCTCTCATGAATGAATAAATAAAATCATCTTCAATTCCTCTTTCTGCAAACATTACATCAACCAATCAACAAACCCTGTCTCTAACTTTGAAACACATCTAGAATCTGATCACCACTCACCACATCCAGCAAAACTCCTGCAGTCTAAGTCTCCGTTACACTGTTCTTGGCTTCCTATAGTAAGTTCTTTGTCTCCTGGCTTCAATCCTTGTCCCCCTATAGCCTTTTCTCAAACACAAAAGAGCAATTTTGCAAAAACTTAAGTCAGAACTCAGGTATCCACTCTGCTCATAATCTTCCAAATGCTTTCTAACTGAAAGTAAAATCCAAAGTCCTTTCTGTGGTTCACAGGCCTTCACTCTGTGCGACTCCTCCTATCATATCCTTTCCACTCCTATTCTTTCCCACTGGTTGTGCCAGGCCATACTGGTCTCCTTACAGTTCTCAGAGCAGAAGCCTTCACCCTAAGCCTTCACCTTGTTTACTACTCCCTTAGCCTGCAACTCTCTACCTGAGATAACTGCATGGCTGGCCTCCTCATTTCATTCTAAGGGAGATATTTTGCAATCTTCCTTGTTAAAATTCTGTAACAACCACAACCACCACTCCCTGTCACTTCTTCCCCAGGGCACCTATTCCTGAGAAGGACAGGTTTCTTGGAAAGTATAACATCTTGGTTGGGTTCTAAAGGTGGAATTGTGATAGGAAGTAGGGATAACAGAAGTAAGATAACACAGCAGGCAGTCAGCAAAAATTGTCTTCTAATACTTACCCGAGGGTATAACTGCACTTCAGTGGAGGCTCCAGAAAGGACTTCTGCTGAAATGGAAACTCTGACTAAAATGTCTCTTCGGTCTAAGGCAAAGATTAGCATGCTATTTGTGGTGGTTGGACCAAAGTACTCACAGTATGGAAATATCTTTTCTTCAAAACATAAATCCTTTTGGTTACTGGTAGTCAGAATAAGGAAACAAGGGATGGGGGAAGAAACAGATTAAAATATAGGTTGTAGACTTTTTAAAAAATTCCCTTTCTGGATTGAAAGATTCAGTTCAGTGTGAAAAACTCTGTAAAGAGCAAATCTGGAGACCCTCAGCAGGACGGAGTCTTCTCAGTCTTGAGATCCAGATGTAATCACCAAAAGTTCTTGGGCAGCCCCAATGGCACAGCAGTTTAGCGCTGCCTGCTGCCCAGGGTGTGATCCTGGAGACCTGGGATCAAGTCGCACGTCGGGGTTCCTGCATGGAGCCTGCTTCTCCCTCTGCCTATCTCTCTGCCTCTCTCTCTCTCTCTCTGTGTGTCTCTCATGAATAAATAAATAAAATCTTTTAAAAAAACGGTTCTTCATCAAAAACAAAAAAGCAAAACAAAAAATGTTCTAGATAAATCATATCAGTAAAGCACCAAAATCCCAGAGAGAGACTAGTTATCCTTCTTTCCCAAATTCCTGCCCCTTCCCTCAACATCTCTAGAAATAAAAGAGAGAATTTAATTATGGATTTGTTTTCAAACTGAAAAAATGATGCAACTATCCTCAGCAGTATTCACAAAAGGATGCACCAATCAAAAAAATTATATCAGAGTTAATGGACTGTTTCCCCCCCATTATTTTTGAACCACTTAAGAATTCCCACGTATAAAATCTGACATTGGGAATGTTGTGCACTTTGGACGTTCTGATGGCCTTTAAAAATTTGTAGATGATAAGAATTGAGCAAATATTTTCCATAATACTAAAAAAGAAAATATGCAGAAAGCTGCAATGATCTTAATATTTATAAAGATCATACCAGAGTATTAATAATTTTTTTGTCATTAAGCATTCTCAAGAGTTAAGTACCATTTGTTTTAGCTACTAAGTCTGTATTAAAATTACCCATAAGAATTAATATAGAAATATAAATATTTTTCATCTGGACTTCTTGATTTTGCTCTGGGCACAATCTGTATTTCATCTTCAGGTCCAATTATTCATTACAAAAGATAACTATGCTTTCAAAGTGAATCGAATTACAAGTCTTTTTTTATGACTACATTTCAGTGAGCAGGTAAAGCAGCAGCTATTCAATCTAACTTAACGTTTCACTTTAGCACTCAGCTAAATAGAAATTTTCAAAGGAAATTATGCTTAAAGATATGATAAAATACCTTATGGTCCTGGCTTCAAGCAAAATACTGTTTCATTTTGTAAGTTGAGCAAATGAACTTACTAGTCAAAGTGAACTTATAAGATCTCTGTGGGCTTTATAAACTGAAGCAAACTCATTCATATGATTACTATATATCTCCTTAGCATCTTTTAATGCAAGACAATGCATTTATAGAAATCATCATTCTTTTTCAGGGGATGCTATTTTACTAAGCTCCCATATCAACTTAAAATCTTGAATTTCATAGGACACTTTCACATAAAATGTCAAAGTTAAGGAAAACTCAGACACAAAAAAAATTTTTATAATAGTAAAGATTTTGGAACACAGGTAATTCCACTTATATTCTCAAGCTTTTCAATTCTATTTATCTTAAAATTAGTCTCACAAAATGTTATACGGTTATAATTCATTATCACTGCATCATGTATCTGAGAAATGTCTGGTAACTCTTGTTATTACGTAATTTCACAACTCAAGTATCCTGTTACTGTTTTGATGTTAATGAGCACTTATTAAGCTACTTTGAAATGGGGATAAAAATAAAAGCTTTTTCAAAAGTATTTATCAAAGCAGAGTAAGAGGTAAGTTAAAAGGTCTGTCAAACTGCATGGCTGATTCCCTAACAAGTAATTCTTTTGTATCAATTCCTATCATCCTGGAAAACACTCTACCGGGCAGGTGATTGCTGTTCATACTACCTAGGGCAAACCAAACTAGAAATTAAAGAAAGCCAACTATAACATCCATGTTAAAGAGAAGAAATAAGCAGCTCCTAATCAACTGAGAAATAAATGAGACTGATTAGCTCTTTGTGTCCAGCTGAATATGTCATTTAAGCACGAGGACCAAGCTTATTTCATATTTGTTTTCTTCCAGTGGCTGCATATGAATAATGGCTACTGGCAAAATCTGCCTTATGAGTACACACTCTAATGCCACAAGCAGACCATTACAGCATCAAGCTCATATCTTTTTATGAGAAGGAAGTTTTTCTGACAATATTGACAGTTAATGAACTACAAAGTGTGAGGCTGAAAACAAAATACTGTACAGACACACACACTAACACCCACACAGAGATATATTTTAAAAGCGCTTTGCATTATATCATGCCAGTTATGCACATCTGCAGGGACTGGCAGACACTGAGTGGCAATCACCTCCTTATTCACCTCCGTGCTTGATCACACGCCACCCTTTGCCCTCCACTTCAGCATCTCAGTTCCTGTGATAGGAAGACTCACAGAGGACACAAGGCCTGTTTCTCATGAGATGATGCTTCAGAATTCTGTGAGCTATTCATGTTACAGGTCATACCCAGTAAACCTGTACCAATACCACACAAATTTAAGAGTCTTCTACTCTCCAGTAACAAAGAACATGCAAAAAATTCCTTATCAGACAGTTGGCAGGAGTGCATGGGAAACTGACTTTTATGTCATATATGTGGATACATCTCTGGTTTCAAAGCAAAGTACACAGTTACTAAAAACTAATTAACTGAGTTCCAAAATTTATTCCTTGCTAGCTCACATTATTTTACATCTGTGATACAAAGCAGATATCTAAGTAAGGTGAATATATGATCATAAACTTATGCTTGACTATTATCAGTTCTTTCCCTAAGTCAGCTAAACCAGGTTTTCCTGTCCTAAGACAAAAGCAGAATTCAAAAAGAGCAACGCTTATGTGAAAAATTGTCCCACATTTAAAAAAGGAAGGAAGGAAGGAAGGAAGGAAGGAAGGAAGGAAGGAAGGAAGGAAGGAACTAAGAAAGAAAGGAGAAAGAAAGAAAAAAGAAAAGAGAAAAGAAAAAGGAAAAAAAATCCTATAATCACTATTCTAGGTGCTACTCAGGCTCTGAAAAGATAGACAAAACTACTTTTCACCACTGGTACCAGGACATAAGATCATTAAAATTAGAACACAACGAAAAATTCCATTACAGTTTCATAAACTGCTTGCTGTGGAAAAATATCAAAATTTAGTCTCACATAGGCAGATCATGTTAGAGTATAATATTTATTCAATTCCATCATTTATGATCACTGGTACAACCAAATTAACCCCAACATAAACTCTGACATTTAAAAACACAGAGAACATACTGATTTTTCAACTATTTTGCTTATGTATACTTTCAATTCTCATGCAGAGCTCATAATTAGGAGATGCTATACATAAACCCGCTCATTTATATATTAAGAACCAAATAGAGAGGGCAAAAAATATCAACATAAATTCATTCTCCAAAAACTGCCCATGGATGTATTATTATCACTAATCATGTATTTACAGTATATTCCTCAGTAAAATGTGTAATTGTAGTCACAGAACAATACTTATGACAAGGCAATAATATACTTTCAGAAAAATAATACAACAAATGAGACTTAAGAGTTGAAGAGAAGGACCAGAGCATATAAAAGTCATTTCAGAACACCACACAAATTTCAGTGTTTTCCACTTTCCAGTTGGAAAGTACATGCACAAAGATTTCTTAGCAGACAATAGTCAAGAGTGCATGAAAACTGGCTTTCATGTCATATGTGTTGAGAGAAGATCAATGCCATTGAGAAAAAAGAATGTATTCATTATCTTTTGGGTCTGTCTATATCATCTATAGCAGCGAGGAGTTTTTGTCTTGCTTTCTTATTGATATGAGATCCCAGGCAAACATTTACCAGATTGGTCAGCTGCTTCGTTGAATATTCCTGCTCGAGGTACATTGGGGGGGCGAGGAGAGAAAAAAAAAAAGATCCGAATTTAGTACACTGAAAGACATATTTGACCAATGCATAGAAAATAACAGGCAGATATTTAGTTTTCAGTGGACAGTGACTGAGCACTACAAGTCAGCGAAAAGCAGGGGAAATCATACTTTGAGACATGGAAGACAAATTGTTTACTGAGCTGTAATAATCATAAGGACACTGCAGGACACATTTGAAACAGAAAGGAATAGAGTTTCTTCAATATGGCAAAATAATCTGCCGTGCCTATGCTTTTGTTACTTTTAAGACCAGACACTTTATGCTTGTTTCTGTGGCAGTCTTTATTAAGTTATTAAAATATACTGACCTCTCAAATTTTTAAAATGCTACTAAGTAATTGTTTTCTGGCACTCTACATTTTGCAAACATTTTAGGCGAAAGAAAAAAATCTCTAACCACAGAACAACTTTTCTAAGATATGACAAATGAGTAGAGTAACCAGGATCAGAAAGTTACTGGCTTTTAAACCCTCATGTTGCCATTGTAGCTAGTAAGTAAAATTAAGACTGTATGTCTTTTATGCTGTACAAATCTATTTGGTTCCCAAATTTCAGATAACGAGTTGCTAGGGTAAGAATGAATAAGGATTTATCAGAAAGTTTTGCATATTGATCTGGTTCTGGAGGATGAACAAGGGTTCAGATATGGAAACAGAGTTCTATACTACCATCTAATATGAAAAGTCACCTGTTGTCATTGGAGTTATAACCACTAAACAGACAATTTCAAAATATGAAAAAGAGTTCATTTTAAAAACTCAGCAAGCTACTCAGTTTCTGTATCTGAGCTCTGAGAACATCTGGTAGCATCTAGTAAATTCTCTTAATCAGTCAGCATTTAACAAGTATCCACTGTCATCAAGCACTGGGCTAGACACTGTCTTAGAAGGTGGGGGCAGTCGGCTCCCAAAAAAATTTCACTGAATTACAAATACCAGTTAAAGTTCTCATAAGATATTAAGCTAAAAATTTTGGTTCACTATATTAAGAGAAAAAACTCGAAAATGGGGATCATTCTTGCATCAAATAACATATGTCTAAGACCTATGCTTTATCCCCTTGGTTACTTGTCCTCTTTCCCCCAGACCCCTTCCACAGGAGTGACTTCCAAGTGTTTACAGCTTACTTTACTAAATGGATTCCAGCAACATTCAGCAGTCCATCTGTTCCTGGTTTACTATTCTGGCTTTCAAATGTCAGAAGTCAATGGGACTAAAAGGGATGACATTTTTCTCAATTCTGATGTACTGATAAAAATCATTGAAAATAATATGTACATTTCTACTTTGCTCCTAAGGATCTGGAACTGACCTACAGTGGGCACATTTACACAAAACTCAGGCTAATATTCATTTCATTTCTCTAGAGTATTAAAATCAGATAGGATGAGGCTGATAAGGCAAATATAAATAATTCCTTATTTCCTTACCCAGATGAAATAACAATCTACTTAGCTTTTACCCATGATGTTTACAGCATAAGTAAATGTGATCACTAGAGTTAGTGAAGGAATAAAACTAGGTGATAATTTTAATACTTGCCATATTTTTCTTTTTTTTTTTTTACTTGCCATATTTTCATTTTCTATCTCCACATATTGCCTTACCTAGACAAACAGTAGAACAATCATATAGGAAAGTTCCCCATATTGAGCATGCTTTGGTGAAATATGTTGCATTAAACTATGCCAAAAATTCAGCATTTTTTTTAATTCAGCATCTTAAATAACACTTAATAAATAATATTTTTCTCTACTTATCTATATATCCACACAGAAGAAAAATGACCCCATCTATACTCAAGGTAAAATCTAACACAGGAAGAAGTTAAATTTAGTCATTTAAATATTAATACACCCAATCATCACTAATACATGTCAGTATGATGCCAATTCATTGTTGAGGACAGTAAGATTTAAGTTATAGAATAGACATTAGCTTGTGAATCACAAGACAACGTTGCTGTCTTCAGTTTGTCTTGATGTTAACCAATGCCAGGCTTTTCCCACAACACAGCTGCAGGATAAACACAGCTAAAGTTCAGGCTCTGGCTACCTTTTCAGATAATTACTGTTGCAGTTTGGAGAGGTCTCAAAAGGATTTGATTATGCAAAGGGCATTGCATAGACACAGTGCAAATATGGTAAAGAATCAGCTGTTGCTTTACACTGCACTCTCACGATTTTGAATTATATAATACAGCAGACAAGAACAGCACAGAGGAAAAGGAATAGAAATCCAATGGACTGCTTTCCAGCTCTCACCCTGTGCTCTTTGATCCAGCGTTCCATGTCATTCTCAGTTAGGTAGTAGGCTTTAATATATGTCTCCACAAATTCTTTATCAGGAATGGGTCTAATATCTGTTAGTTTTTCAAGTTTCATTAAAAACTGTTGAAAATCCAATTGCATCAGGGCACGACCCTCATTACTACACTTCTTGACGTTGGCATATCTAAGATATACAATAATAATAATAAAAAAACCCAGAAATGATAGGATGGAAAAAGAAATCTGTAGGTACTTGAACTCTATTTTAACCCATATCTCGACAGATTCTCCAGAAATGAGAGGATTATAGGAAAAAGAGCACAGGAGTCTTGTGTTAGAAGGACTGGGTTCAGCTGGGGCCCCAGCACTCCACACTCATTTTACCAATGGGGCCTCAGCTTCCCCGTTTGCAAAGCAAAGAGATCCACTAACTGCTTAAGTTTTTGGCTGCTCTACAGTTCTCTCCCCCTGTCAATTAACATAATTATCTGTAAGAAAGTAAAACTGGTATTCCCGGAAATCTGGCTGCCAAGATTTATTTATAAAAACTAAGCTATGAACACTCCAAAGTAATCTTAGTTTCATAAAACTGTTCAGTATTGTAACTACTGGATGCAGAGGAAACAAATGCAGTAATTCCCCCATGAACAGTCAGCTAAACCTAAGAAACGTGTGAGCATATAAGCAAAAAAAGGACATACATAACTTGTCATACACTTTATAGACTTATTCTGACACCCCACACTCCTGAAAACTGTGTGTTCTAGGGTAGAGTAGTAATAAGAATGTATTAACCCTAAGAGTACAACATGTGATTACTCATAAGTCAGTGCCTCAATCCTTCAATAATACAAAACATGGAGAATCCAACCCTAAGAATTCAGCACTTCCCCTAAGGAAATTTGCAAGGAGGCTAAAGCACATATTATTTGAAGTGATCAGGCTTCTTCTTCTTCTTTAATAAAAACGTGTTTTGCGCAGAAATATAACATTATTCACTTTTCTACTTTATTAAACACATTTATTAAAAATACTTTTCAGTCATGACTATTGACACTGAGCCATTCTGTGATTTACAGCGCTGTTGGTTTCAAAACAGAGTGCCAAAAGTGTTGGCAGCTTGTCACTGTTCACCTCCCCACTCTCTAATACCTTCTTCTTTATATCAAAGAAGAGCTTAAAAGAAATCAGATAAACGACAATGTGGAAATTCAACTGATGTGCAATTCCAGACCACTATGAACAGTCTTTGAGACTGCAGCTTGCTTTCCAGCAAGCTTTTATAAGCTTTCTTATATTCTAGATGTAAGCATGGTCTCTGAGTAAGTGGGAAAATTAGTACTGATAGATCTTTAAAGTCAACATATGAAAGATTTATACAGTTTACAATGATATAATGATACCACTAACAGACAGTGGTTATGAAGCCTGATTTTGCCATCAGAAGTTCATAAACCTTCTTGGTGTTGGAAAACTATGTGAACTTAGACAAGTTATTTAACCTCCTTGATTTTCTGAAGCAAGGTTTTCTCCTTGAGAAAACAGAGAATAATGGTTCCATCAAAGAGTTTATGTTAGGGTTCAGTGATAAAATCCTGTGAGGTATTTGATCCAGTAAATGACACGTGGTGCTCAATAAATGTCATGGATAATCATCATCATCATAATTATATTATTAGGTAATAATAACTATTATGAGTTTAACTTTCAGATAACCATGAGATGCTACTTTCTACACTGCTCTACTAGGTGGTTCTAGGTAACCACCTAGAAAAGAAAGCTCAGATGGAGAAGGCACACTGGAGTATAAGGGTTCTTCAATTATATTCTAAAGTCAAACCTCAGTTATTACAGGATTGTCTGCTATTTATGACTTTCTCTACCTATTCTCTCCAATAATGATAACATGCAATGTTTTCTATGTATTATGCTTGATCATTGAAGACTCAGATAATGCTTTCATGAAAACTTACCCTTCCACAATAGTTCTGTTGGCCAGCCGTATACAGTGTTCCCAAAGTATATTAGACACGGGCAGAGGTATCCGAACTCTCTTAGAAACCTCATTTAACCTCCTGTTAAATTGCTCAAATTCCTAAGAAGACAAAAATCATGGCCATATGTGAATATAATTATGTCACATTGCTTTCCAATCTTACCAGCAAATAAAAAGATTTAGAAAGACTCAGAATCAAACCAAGTAAAACAAAGAGAATGCAAAAGATAACTTGAACTTAGAATGAAGAGGGTTTTTTTAAGTATATCAAATTGAATAAACTATGTTGTGATACAGAGTACACTACATTTCATCTCAAAGGAGATACATATCATTAACAGATTAAACAATGCTAACATGTTCAAATGCTTCTTCATCTCAAATTTTTCCATGACTGTCAGCATGGATTAAAAGAGCTTAATAACCTAATATGTCTTTAAAATTATCTTCAAGAAACCCAGGTTAAAGAAATATTTTGATAAGCTTTCAACTCAGAGTGAATCATGAACCATTTGTAATTTGAGGCTATACTCCTTAGAGAACAATTGGATAAATTATCCTCTTTCCTACACATTCTTTACAAGTAAATATATTATTATATTCTGAATGATTCGAAAGTCATATAATAGCTGCAAATTTTAAATACAAAGGAAATAATAAAACAAAATACTTCCTGTTTCCTACAGGAAAACTGAGTATTTTTATTACTTATTAGTAACTTTTATGATACCACTCCACTAAAAAAAATATATATGAAACTAACTTAGACAAATTCTAACAATTACATGAAAGCAGGGCAGCCCGGGTGGCTCAGCGATCTAGCGCTGCCTTCAACCCAGGGTGTGATCCTGGATACCAGGGATCAAGTCCCGTGTCGGGCTCCCTGCATGGAGCCTGCTTCTCTCTCTGCTTTTGTGCCTCTGCCTCTCTCTCTCTGAGTCTCTCCTGAATAAATAAATAAAATCTTAAAAAAAAAAAAAAAGAAAGCAAATGGTTTGCCCTTCAATAAATGTACTTCTAGTTTCTTTGGACTATTATCATCTAAATACATTCATTTACAAAAGTAAATGCTATCGACCCTTCCTTAACAATACATTTCCGGCAGCCCTGGTGGCGCAGCGGTTTGGTGCCGCCTGCAGCCTGGGGTGTGATCCTGGAGACCTGGGATCAAGTCCAGCATCGGGCTCCCTGCATGGAGCCTGCTTCTCCCTCTGCCTGTGTCTCTGCCTCTCTCTGTGTCTATGAATAAATAAGTAAAATCTTAAAAAAATAAAAAAACAATACAATTCAAATAAATTTAATAGGTTTAAAAATGAGATTTTTTTCTTTAGTTTCCTCAGGACAGCAGCTACACAATGCTTAACAAGTCAAGACTGATATGTGTTCAAATTCTCTAATAACATACCAGAGGGGAAAAAATCTAATATAATCATCACCACTCAAGCTACCACATGATTACTTATTATCCTTTTGCTCTTTTGCTAATCACAATTTTTTGATGATTTATTTTTGACAGTTAATTGCTTTTAATTATATGAAAAAGTGAATTTTAAATCCAGTAAGCTTACTTTTGAAAATCAAAGTTAAATAAGTATCTTTATCCTCTTCATGTTATGAATCTAGTAGAACACTAGTATTTGCTATTGCATTTATGCTTCACTGCAGTAAACTCTGCTTTAGATTTCCAGTCACGATTCAGTATTTTCCACTAATATTTTAAAAATAAAGTTATATCCTGGACCATCTGGGTGGCTTAGTCACTTAAGTATCTGCCTTCTGCTCAGGTCAGGATCCCAGGGTCAGTGGGGAGCCTGCTTCTCTTTCTTCCTCTTCCCATCCCTCTCACTCATGGTCTCACTTTCTCTTTCTCTCTCAAATAGATAAAATCTTTAAAAAATATAAAGTTATATGCTAACTGTAAACAATGTCATTCTACTCATTGCTAAATTAAATGTTCAAGAATGCTTGTTAAATGAACAATAAAAACACTTCATTTTACTTAAGATTTTTGGAGGACAACAAATGCAGATTGCTTTTTACCTAAAGGTTTAGACTTGGAAAAGTAATAGCATGAATAGAAGTTATATAAAAGCTTTCTTAGGAAAGAAGGTTTGACACTCCTAAAAACTGGGTTCATGTTAATAATCTGAATAACATTGGTTCTTTCTTACAATATTAATGTTTCTTATAATTAAAAATAACTAGGGGCACCTGGGTGGCTCAAATTGGTTGAGCATCTGACTCTTGGTTTTGGCTCAGTCATATCTCAGGGTCGTGGGATCGAGCTCCGTCCAGCTCAGTGTAGAATCTGCTCGAGATTCTCTCTCTCTCTTTCTCCCTTTCCCCACATGCACACACACACTCTCTCTCTCTCTCAAGTAAATAAAATCTTAAAAAAAAAGTAAGAATAACCAAAGCAAGTAGGCTCCTTTAGAATACATATTCACTGAGTGCAGAAATCTTTCTTCTTGCATCCCTATGAGTACCATGGTTAGCATGCCATTAAAAAATGAAATCAACTTTTCAAAAACAAAATTGTTTAAAAAAAAGATGCATGATTATTTATAAATTATATTTGTATCACATTCCAAATTAAAATTCCCAATTGAAATATCATGGGGGTCCTAGAAATCAAAGTTCTCCCATGGTGGCAATTACAGAGCACCTTTGTCACTCACACCTCAGACCTGACACTAACCCCTAGACACTGCTAACTGATCTTCCACCCTTGGTTCCTGAGTCTGGGGACGACCTTGCAGTCTCCATCACAGAGCTCAAAAAGGTACCAGGCAGAGAGATGAATTCCACTGCTGTTTTTTTTTTCTTTTAAGATTTTATTTATTTATTCATGAGAGACACAGAGAGAGGCAGAGACATAGGCAGAGGGAGAAGCAGGGAGCCTGATGCAGGACTCAAACCCAAGACTCCGGGATCATGACCTGAGTCAAAGGCGGATACTTAACCACTGAGCCACCCAGGTGCCCCCTGATATCTGTTTTGATCTTTGGCTTTGCTTATTGGTTTGCAAGTGTCCCCAACTACCATCTGTTGCCCTGGACTAAGCAAGTAAAAATGTTTGTGTGAATAAAAGTCAGGATCTTAAGAAGGGCCAATTTTCTTTTCATTGACAAATATGAAAAACAAGACTTTTCTGAAAGCAGTTTTCATCTCCTCAGATGCCCTTTCCTCACCTGACATACACATGGCTCATCTCCTGGCTTCCTTCGGGCCTCTACCCAACTCTCACTTTATCAGAATCCTTTTCTGACTACACGTAAATAAACAATATTGCCCCTAACCCACCCCCTGCCACTCTCTAACCCTCTTCTGCTGCTTATTTACTTGTTCACAGGACTATTCATTATCTGACATATTTTATCATAACTTGTTTCCCTACTGGCACATAAATTCCTTGAGGGCATGTAAGTTCCTTAATTCACAACTATGTTGTCAGCACCTAGATCAGTGTATTGCACCTGTCAGGTGATCGACAAATATCTCCTGATGCATAAATGATTAAAAAAATGTACAATTCTTCCCAGAAAACTTTTATTTTTTCCAGAAAACATTTATTATTTATTTATTTATTTATTTATTTTTAAATTTTTATTTATTTTATGATAGTCACACACACACACACACACACAGAGAGAGAGAGAGAGAGAGAGAGAGGCAGAGACACAGGCAGAGGGAGAAGCAGGCTCCATGCACCGGGAGCCCGACGTGGGATTCGATCCGGGGTCTCCAGAATCGCGACCTGGGCCAAAGGCAGGCGCCAAACTGCTGCGCCACCCAGGGATCCCCCGGAAAACTTTTAAATGTGAGTTTTAAATGCAAAAATTTTGCATGACACGTTGCAAAAGTAATGTGATTTCTGGAAATAACAACAACAACACAGAATCATCAGGGGCCTGGTCTCTTGCTAATAAATCCATATAACTACAGATATAACTTCTAATAAATAGAAATATCTTCTTGTCATCATAGCCATCGTTATTGAAATTACTTAATATGAAAGTCAGCCAAGACATGCCAATCAAACTCTAACTCAAGACAGGAAATTAGTGAGCAAAAACAAAAAATTTCTTGGGTCTTAAAGAACACAAAATTCAAAAAGCAAATCTGTTCCAATTCAGGGGCTTTAATATCATGATGTTAGAGATGTAATAACTATAATCTCACTACTTGAGAGCAAGTACAATGACAGGAATAGTTTTCCTGGTGGACTCATCTTTAACAAAGGCCTTTCTTGCGTACTTGCCTTTAGCAGTGCATCTACATAGATGTTGTGCTGTGACATAATTTCTTTTACATCCCACTTCACATTAGCCATTAGGAGCAGCATCTGTTCATAATCAATAGCTTTACCGGCTACGATCCAATAAATTGGTTTGCGTAGTTCACTGGCAGTTGAAACTGTCTGAAATAAATTTCACAGAAAGGAAGACAAATATTTTCTAAAAGTATCAAATTTATAAAAAATATTTTATGCCTATTTCTAGCATACATCACATCTAAAAATAAAATATATATACTATATATCTTGAGATTTAAATTACAAAAACACTTTTGTTTCTCAGCAAAGGTCTCAAAAAACATAATTTTTAGACATACAATCAACTTGAGGCCACTGATAGCATAACAATAAAAGAACCGTGGTATTTTTCAGAGATGAGCAAATATTTCTCATGGTTTTTTTTTTTTTTTTTACTTCTCTCCATTTCCACTCCAACTGCCCCATCTCAAGATTTCATCATCTCTCAACTGTATTTCTGTAGGATCCTTCAAGCCGGTCTCCCTGCCTGGAGGCCTGCCATCTACTGCTGCCAACCACTCTTTCTAAAACACACTGTCACACCACTTAAACTGTTTCAGGTCCTCTGGGACTTTCCCAGTACTCTCAAAATAGAGTCCACCTCCTGGCTGAGAGCACCATGACCATGCGGCTCCTGCTTTATTACTCCAGCCATCTCTAGCACCACTAGCCCTCTTCCCTGCTGTGACAATCAGAGTTTTTTTTCCCCTCAGCCACTTACATGTATCATGCTTTCGCTCACTGGCTGGTCTTCACAGAAGCCATTCCCTTAGTTTGGAATATATTACCAATGTAGCTGGCTGCCTGGTTTAAATATCCTTCCTCTAGACAGTCTTTCTAGGCAACCTTTTCCTGACTACACCTCCCTTCCTTCTCCAGCCAAGATTAAATACCCTGCTGCTGTTTCTTTCCTCTTACCATACTTTATTGTAAATAGTTTTTTTTTATTGTAAATAGTTTTAATGGGTTCTCTCTCTCTCTCTCTCTCTCATTCTCATTAGACTAAAAGTTATGCAAGGTACTCAGGTAGTATTTAATACAAGAATTCATGAGTGAATAAGCACATTCTAATCATTCTCCTGGAATTTGGAGACTGGTCATTAGTGAAAAAACCCAAGATAATGTGCTCACAACTGAAGTGACATCCAAGAGTATCTCTGACCTGAGAATAAAACTGCTGGAGAAAGGGCTTTTTGACTGCAGGCATCACAGCATCCAGATGAGGCTGAAGGAACTCAAACTGTTCAGCCAAGAATACCCTAAAGGGAATAAATAACCCACCATGAAAGCAAAGTGCAGGATCCACAGCCTGTCAATACTTTTATATAAGTAATCATTAAGATCTCTAAGCAAAAATTCAACCATTACAGTTCTTTTCCACTTGAGTGAACTATCTGGTAGTAGCTCATTTACAAACTACATGGAATGTGAGCAGAGGTGGAAGAAGGATAACTTCCAATCAACTGCTCTGGGAACCACACGGTGCAGAGCTATGCTGTTCTGCAGGCAACACAGGGGCACAGACCACATGAAAGACTGAAGAAGAAATACAACAGTATTGTTTGCAAAGATTTCCTGTAAAGGATCCCATTAAATTATAGAGAACAGATACGTGAATTCACAGATTTAACATCTGGCATTTCTTATAAGTAACCTCATGCAACCAACCGTAACTTGGCTGAGACATACATGTGAACTTCCGGTCAGGAGGCTGGTGTGCAAGAGTGTAAGTCATTTGTCCAGAGGACTGCCAGCAGCTGCCCTGTTTTTCCCTATGTTTTGTTATGTACACAAAAGCTCTTAAGTTTACTGGACTCCTTTTTATGGAAGATCATGCACTTCACCCATATTAAAAATTGGAGGATTTACTAAAGGTCAAGAAGCATTCTTGCTGATGTCAAGGGCTGACTATATTAACACTAAACTGACAATGTAACTAGTTTCTTCAGAATCACAATTTAATAGGAAAATATAAAATATGCTATAGTGTGTTTTTTTTTTTTAACTTTTAACTTTAAAGCATAGATCATGTTGCTCAAGACTGAAACCTAAAAGATTTCCTTTCTTCCATATATGTAACTGAAAACCAACCATGCAGTTTTAAAAATCAATTGGTAATCTATTTTAGGACATACTCCTCAGAAATACATTAAGTGACACTCAGAAGTGGAAGATGGATAAAGCTAAAAATCTAGTTTTACAATGCTTACTTTTATAACTTTTCTTAAATACTTAAAGGCAAAGCAACTGTTTTTAAGAACTTACAAGGATTCTGTGGCTACCACTCTTTCTGCCAGCCCATATAACGTATCCCCAGATGTCAAAACCACTAGGTGACTGAGGTGTGGGCTTGGTACCTTCTCTTTTCTCTCTTCTGCTGCGGTAAGGGTGGCGGTAGGATCAGCTGAAACTTCCTGAAAATACAACACACAGCCTGAAATCAAATCTAATAGCAATAAACCACGTGGTTTTACAAAACTGGACCTATAATTAAAACACTTTTAGGCATACATGTTAATTACATTTAGTTTCTCTTCTTTCTTTTCCTTCTTTTGTATTTTCTAACTGCTGGAAATTTTCTTTTTATACTAAGTGAAAACGATCCAGTTCCACGTGTTATTATCTGCACATGACCTAAAATTGGCCAACACAAGCCATCTTTATGAATTGGCAGATGTTTTATAGAAACAATAGTGAGATGCCCCTCAGGAACCTGTAAATGAGAAAAGAGAGACAGCCTCTGGAGGATTGAGCTGGTACATTCCAAAATTATGATGTGATTAACCATTTCACATCCACACTTTAATCAAGGTAACTTTGGTATAATCTCAAGAAGGCAGGACTAGAATGCACTTATAAACTGAAACTGACCTAACTGCATTGTAGGTGTCTGGGGCCACATTACTAATGGTTAATGAGAATAAAAGAAAGGGATGCCTGGAGAGCAGAGTGTATTGAGCTTTAAAAGATCCTCCAAGAAAACTGTGGAACAAAAATTGGATACAGACAAATCTAAAAGTATACAAAATGTAAATCTAGATTATTTCTTAAATCAATTACATAGTCACACATCTCTAACACTTGCCTTATAAATGAAAAAGACATCAAATGCACAGGACTCTGGAAGCATAACAGGTTTATAAATTTAGCAAAATGGAATTAAAACATTGCAAAACTTCCAAGTTAGAAAATACTTTTATTCTTCTTTAGTTTTTTCTTTTTTATATCCTATCTTCTACTAAGGATATTATTTCTCTTCAATCTCTAATTACTTAATTAGCATTTAAAAGTTTTTTGGGGAACTGTACTTTCTCTAAGGGACAATCAAGATAAGGAAGCTATGCAAATTAATCAATGTCACTGCTCCATTATTTACTTCCTTCTACTAAAACAGAAAATAATCACCCTCTACTGCATACACACACACACAATGTCACAAAATTTCATACTGTTTGGTACCAACTGGTTGCCTGTGCTATTTCATTTAATGCTGGTGGTTATGTAATCACTATCTACCACACTACCCAAGTGAGAAACCCTGGATCATTCATGCCTCCCCACCCTCATCATGCCTAAACACACACCTCTCCTTTGTTTCTTCCCCCGTCACTGGAGCATCAGGACCAAGGCCCCACAGCATTCTTAACAGGGCTAATAGTTCCTGAACTGAGACTTTTCCCTCTGGCTTTTCCTATTTCTATTCACTCTGCACACAGTTCACTGGCTGATCTTTCTAGAATATCCAAGTGGTCCTTCTAAAATGAAGATATGATCACACCACTCCCCAGTTTAAGTCTCAATTAATTATCCATCCCTTATGGGCAAAAGTCTAAACTTGTCACCATGATATTACTCCTCTACAGTGATACCAGCTACCCTGCCAGCTTCATTTCCAGGCAATCTTCTATGCCCCTAGAGTCTAAATGCATTGGACTACTGTTATATCTGTCTTACTGACACTCTTATCAGCTCTCTGCTCCTTGTCTGCCTAGCTCTCTACTCGTTTTTTAAGTCTGAGGTCATATTCACCTCCTTTCTATAACTTTCTCAGTCTCCCAAAAATTAGTATCTTACTTGTGTTAATGCGTTAATGCTACCTACACATGTACCTATGTCTTTATAGGGCATAAAGTGCACTTTGTCAGTTGCTTCCTGATCTCTCCACCTCTCTCTGGGTTCTTGGGAGGGTTGAGATCAATTTCATCATCTTTATACCTCAAGACTTTGGCATGCCTTCTGGCATTGGCAGGCCATCAAATAGTTCAACTGATGGATATGATAAAAGAGTCTTTACTTTCCCCTATTAGTCTCTTTCAAGCACATTCCAGTCAGGCTTTCATCCGCCCTATTCCAAAGAAACATTTATCAAGGTCCTCAGTGGCATTCTATGGCCAAGTCCAATTGTTAATTCTGATTACCCATTTTATTTAACCTACTGTAGCATTCCACATGGCTATTCTTGAAAAACTTCCTTTGCTTAGTTTCCAGAGTACATACCCTCCTAGTTTTCTCCTACACCATGAGTCACCTCTTAGATTCCTTTGCTAGTTTGTCTGCCTCTCCCTGACCTTTAAACACTCGAGTGTCCTAGAGTTCAGTCCTCAGTCTTCTCACGCACATTTCACTCACTAAATTATTTCATTCCCCTTTTTAAATAGCATCCTCATGCCAAAAGCTCAAAATTTACATGCTAGCCCTGACCCCTCTCTTACCCTCAGTTCATTTAACATATCTGAAAACTGAACTCAAATGTGTCCCTCCTAAAAGTCTTTTCCATATCCAGCAATGGCACCTCCATTCTGCAGAAGTTAGGTGTCATCATTGACTCCTCACTTATGGATGGGTCTACCTTCAAAGCAGATATAGAATCTGATCATGTCTCACTACTACTTCCTCTTACACTGGTACAAGCCACCTTATCTCTTTCCTTAACTGTTATACAGTATAACCAAAATAATTCTATTTTACCTAATTAAGTCAGATCATGTCAACTCTTCTGCTTAAATAGCTTCTGGTCTTCTCAATACCTTCTGGTTTTTCTAAGAGGAAAGTTCAAAGGCCTTATATGGTTTAGGGTCTGGCTACCTCTTTGATTTTATCTATCATTAACTGTCTTACTGGCTTCATTCTAATTATACTCACCTCTGTGCTGTTCCTGGAATAGGCCAAGCATGGTCCCATCTCAGGGCCTTTGCACTCCTTGTTCCCTCCACATGAAATACTTTTCCCCAAAATATTCCCTCTCTACTAGAAAACAAGTTGCACATAAGTAGGGAGTTTTGTCTGACTGCCCTCTTCTCACCAAAATTGTATCCTCAACTCCCAGACAGAGTCTAGCATCATATATAAAGTGTTCAATAAACAGACACTAAATAAATGTGAAATAAATGAATTCTTATTCAGGTGGCTTACTCCTATTTCTTCCTTCAGGGATTTACTTCAATGTCACCTTCCCAGAGAGGGCATGTGTGATCACCTAAACAAAATCATACCCCTTCTCTCCTCTTCCTATCCTTTCCTAGTTCTTTGTAATTCCTGATGTGATCTGACATTAAATTGGATATTCATTTATTCCTTATCTGCCTCTTGTACCAGAAGGACCACTCACTGATCTTCTACAAAGTACTTCATCACTTAAGGTGTGTTTGTTGAATGAATTAATAATAAAGATAGCTATCTGTATCGCTTGAGTCTTATACTCTCTCCTCACATGGCTCCCTGCCTTCTATCTACTTCTAATACCTCCTATAATACTCTGTATTTTCTTCTTGGTTCAGAGTTATGCATATCCATCTCTGAGCACATCAATGGATAGTGAGGAAGAGAACTGAAACCCTGAAACAAGAAAAACTAATAAAGGAATTAGAGGAAAAGTTAACTCACTTGGCCATAATGGCTAAGCTCACCAAAGTGGTCCAATTTTGTAGGAATAGGAGTAACTCATAAAATCATAGAAGAAAACTTATCTATGCTCATTTAACCTTTGCATTTTTTATACATTCTGAGTAGCTAGCTGTGAGCTTCAGATTGAACCTCTTTCCAATACGGAACTTATAATCCTTTCTGCCTTATACTTCTGCATGATAGAAAGTGCTTTGTTGTGATGCAGCCAAATCTACCTCTCTGAACTATTTTCTGAGTAGAGACTTGGAGAATTATGCTCTACAAATATATATTAAGCATCAAACATACCCTCTTCTAAAATATTTTGTAACTGAGCACCTGAGTGGCTCAGTGGGTTAATCCCTGTCTTCAGCTCAGGTAATGTTTATCAGGCTCCTGAGATCAAGCCCCACAACCATTCACTGGGTTCCCTGCTCAGTGGGGCGTCTGCTTCTCCCTCTCCTTCTGCCCCTCCTCCCCAACTCATGCTCCCTCTCTCACTTGTGCTCTCTCTTAAATAAAATCTTTTTAAAAAATAAAGTAAAATAAAAGTAAAATAAAGTAAAAAAAATATAGGAAAGTAAAATATTTTGTGATTAAACTGACAAAAACTGGTGAACTTTCTGCCAATATTGCACTCAAAATAGCTCCAAGATAACCATGAATATTACACATTTATAATAGCAGAGTTATTTTTGAATTTCATTCTTTTATGATTAGTATCACTCTCTCTATATATATATTACATATACATAAAAAATTTATTTAAAAACTAAAAGATTCTGTGAATGCAGATACTAATTAATTTGGGATAGAATAGGGAGGTGGTGCTAGAAGATGGTAGAAGACAAGGAGAGGTTCTATCTATAGCCTGAGAGAAATTAAGTTTATCTCTGGGTATGACAGGAAAGGCCACAAGCACTCACCCACTTCATTTGTCCTTACCTACTCCTTACCCGCCTCCACAACAAATGTGCTGAACTCCTTCCTTACAGAGCTCTTTCATAAAAACATTCTTGCAGTGATCACTGCAATTGCTGCCCCAACTTCAAAGGGTTTGCATTAGGATGCCATTCTTTGTTTCTAGTTAATACTGGCATTTTAGGCATAAAAATTATGGTAATTATCTGCTTAAAAGCTAAAGTCCTGTGTTTACATTAGGGAAATATGCTTGAAGAGAGTCACAAAAATGTCAAGCTGATATAAATAAACGGTATGGGCTTATGGCACACTTCAACAGAAAAGCTCCCAAACAGGATCAGTCTTTCAGATTATACCAGTACAATAAGGAAAAGATATAAAACCCTTTGAATACTTTGAGAAATAAAACCTTAATCAAAACCTTTAGTTTCACAGTGAAAGCCACAATGCTGCCACTAATAATTTGCTACTATAAAGAGAAGCCATTTTGTGGACTTTTCTGGGCTGATTTAAAATATTTTTTTATTATCAAAGATTTTAAGTTAGCCAAAGATCTTAAAGCAAAAAACTTAGCATCACCAAGTAGATAACTAAAAATTCTCAGTTCTGGTACCACTATGACTTACACCAGACTCCTTTTCTTTTTTTTTCTTTTTTTTTCTTTTTTACCAGACTCCTTTTCTTGAACTTCTATTTGATGTGTCATATTTTCTTATTTACATTGAATATATACAATAAACGATTCCAGGTGGCATTAAGACCTGTAATGATTCCATGATACCTTTTACAGCTTGAAAGGGAAGCAAAACTTAGAAAATATATATTGAGAAAATGAAATTACCAGAAATGTGCTTATTAAACTCTTACCTAACACATAGGGGAAATAGAGGAGAAAGTACAACTTTCATCTAGTGGTTCCAGATAGATTAGCCTATAAATTACTTTAATGGCCAAAGAATGTATTGAGTAGCAAGAAACCAATTAATGTTCTCTGCCAACATAGATGCAAATTAATGAAATTAATGAAGTGAAGAAAAATTAATATACCAGCTTTACAAAAACCTGAGATCAAGGTCTAGCAAATGACAAATATATTTTCTAAAATAATAAACCAATGCTTATCAGCATGAGTAATAACTGAACACATAAAACACAGGAAACCAAGAGAAAATTTGAGAAAAACTTCTGTATTGCTACAGAAGCAGTAAACACTCTGGAGAGACCCTGCCAAAAAGGTCAGCACGCCTCACAAACTGGAGAAGGAAGGACTGCTCGTATACCCTTCCAATCCGAGATGCAGTCTTGATTTCAGAGATGGTATGGATGAGGACTTGAAGAAAATATATCTTTAAAAGACAAAATGCCAAAGAAAAAAAGCAGGCATAGCTATCTTTCCATTTATTGGGGAGGGGTTTTTAAAACCATGTTTCTAAATCTAACTACCAGTTCTGGAAAAACTGTATCTAATAAACACAGAACTGGTCAGACAGATGCTACAGATACACTGTTACCCATTGATGGGCAGGAACTGGTTTGAATAACTAGTTTGGTCCCATTGTTTATTCCATCATGATACTTCATTACACACCAGACAGCAAAACCTGAAGCATCAAATCCATGCCTTAAGGATCAAATTTGGAACTGCAGTTTGACAATCATTATAAGCTAGTAACTAGCTTACGATAATGAGAGTGAATGACCCTAATGGTAAATTTTGACCAATCAATCTTTTTAACAGTAATATTATTATTTCATTATTAAGGAATCTACACATATAACTCTCAAGAAGCCCAGATTACATTAAGAGTAATAGGTTCTAGAGGTAACTATACCCCACTCTGGACTTTCTGATTCAGTCCATCAATTTCAAGGCTTTCAGCCAGAAACAAGAAAAACTTAAGCTGCGGACTAAGATCTGGAAAACAAGATGTTATGTCAAGGTTATGCTAAGTATCAAACAAAGAAAACCAAAACTGAAACACGGATGATTTCCAAAGGGGTTGAAAGCCAATAGATTTTACAAAACAAAGACAAAAAACAAATACATAAGTGGCTGGGTCAAACAAGGAGCCTTAACGCTGAACATGAAGATTAGAATTAAATGGATAGCAAAGCCAAGAAAACAAGCCAGGTTAAGCCAGGAGACAAGAAACTCATAGATTGGAGTTTCTTCATTTATTCTACAAACATTTACCAAGAAATGCAGTTTGCTAAGTTAGGTGCTATGAAAAAATATATATAATATGTACTGGGCAGAGAGACCTCCAAATTATAAGGGAGATGGATGAGATGGATACTATGTGATTTTCTCTGTGTAAACAGTACTCACCTGAGACAGGAACCTATGCCTCTTTCATCTTATTCACATCTCTGCTCAGAGACCAGTGTTCTAATCACTCTGCTTCACTTTCTTCTTAGTGCTTCTCAGTATCTGACACTGTATTACAGATCTGCTTTTCTGTCTCTCTGCTTCAATAAAATGTAACTTCCAAGACAGGAATTACCTGTCCTGTGCACTAATGAATGCCCAACACTACTACCACACCCAGCAAATAATTATTTCAGTAAGTATTTCTTAAAAGAATGATTCCATTCTTTTATTAAAAACTTCAGTAGCAGAAGTATATACATAATGAGAAACGATGTAAATGACTGCTTGTTTGGGTAAGTGAAGAAATAAAAAGTCGAAGGGTTAATGTAGATGCAGAGGAATGTTCTGAACAACAAAAATCTCTGGCTACAGTAACACATCGCAGGAAAAAACTGTCTTTAAATGCTTATGTTAGCTTAAACACTACAAAGGCTCAGCCCTGTTTTGCTGCCTAACCAATTTTCTTAAAATATGTATTATATCATGCAATACAATATTCAAGAATCTGGACCCCTACTGCATAGCCGACTACATCCAAACCTCTTCCTTGAATTTCAAAGCCATTTATAAAATGGTCCTAAACACTCTCTGTAATACGACTCTTCGGTATATACCAGTATCCCAATCACAAAGATGTCCAAACTTTGGGCCAGGCCTGCTCCCACCTCAAGACCCTTTCTCAGCTTCTGAACCTTAATTTGAATGTAGGTTTTTCTTTTTCCCACTAACCCCATTCCTGTTCTTCAGAAACTAGCACAAGTCTTACTTCTTTCTTAGTCATTCTCTGAAATTAAGTTTTCGCATAAACTTTTCCTCTCTTTGAGCCGTACTGGATGTATAACCAACATCATACTCTTCCATGTATGTAAGTTTTTTCTCTCCAAACAGACTGTAAGAAACTTCCATTTACTTCCTTACAAGCATGTAGTGTAATACTGAGGACTCAGGAACTCAATATATATATAGACACACATTTATACGTAGTTGATTAGGTGGCTGATTTTTATTTTCTATAACCCAAAAGAATTACTTCCAGTTCATTACTTACCATATCAATAAGGCTTTCTTGTATTCTGTTAAGAGTTGTTCTTAATCTACTACTACTAAGGCCTAGTCCTGTGGATTCCAGCTGAAAAAGAAAAAGAAAGGTATGCTACATCACTTTGAAGATAGGCTCAGTAAACATTTCACAGTATAGAATTCGCTTTACTGCATCAAAGCCAAAGCATTTATAAACATTCCCATGCAAGAACACAAATGAGAAGGGACTCTTGACTGTTAAAATGTGAAAAACTAGGGTGCCTGGGTCATGTAGTGGGTTAAGCATCAGACTCTTGGTTTCAGCTCAGGTCATGATCTCAGGGTCATGAGATCCAGAGCCTCACATTGGGCTCTGCATTCATCGAGGAATCTGCTTGTCCCTCTTCCGGCTTGTACTCACACTCTCTCTATCAAATAAATAAATAAATAAAATCTTAAAAACACAAAAAACATGAAAAGCCAGTTAGTTGGCTCCTTCGGTGATGATTAAATTGATAAATATAAATTTAATTTAGAGGTAATCATAGATATATACAGACATCTGGAAAATTGTTAAAATGTTCTATATGAGCCAAAAAATTTAAAACATTCTGAACAGTAAACTATAAAATATATAGTCTCACCAATTCATTCATATATTCATAATATATATATATTATATATACTTGTATATGGCATGAACACACATTTATTGTTCCTCATCCTTTCCCATCTGAGATAGGATGAGAACAAGGAATTACTTATACAACGTATGATAAGCTAAAATAGTTGTATGATGGTGTGGTGTAGTAAAACATGAACTCATTTTGTATGGTTATTTTATTTTTTAAATATTTTATTTATTTATTCATGAGAGACACATACAGAGAGAGACAGAGACATAGGCAGAGGGAAAAGCAGGTTCCCTGCAAGGAGCCCAATGTGAGACTCGATCCTGGACTCCAGGATCATGCCCTGAGCCGAAGGCAGGTGCTCAACTGCTGAGCCACCCAGGTGTCTCTTACATGGTAATTTTATAAATATGGATTTTTTAAAATTTTTATTTATTTATGATAGTCACACAGAGAAAGAGAGAGAGGCAGAGACACAGGCAGAGAGAGAAGCAGGCTCCATGCACCGGGAGCCCGACGCGGGACTCGATCCTGGGTCTCCAGGATCGCGCCCTGGGCCAAAGGCAGGCGCCAAACCGCTGCGCCACCCAGGGATCCCCCATGGTAATTTTAAATATGCTTTACTTCCATTAGGTTTTATAAACTTTATTCCTTCATTTCCCCTCTTTTTTCATTAGGGTCTTATTTTTATGTAGTTAAATTCAGACACTGCAAGTAAAAATAGTTTGATGAAATTTGGTACTTGTATACAGTCTTATGACCAGTACCCCAATCAAGATACAGAATTTCCCTCACTTTTTAAAAATGTCATTTGTACTGATTACCTCCCTCCACCCTTAATCCCTGATCTTTCTGTCACTGCAGTTTTGCCTTTTCTAAAATGTCATATAAATGGACTCAAACACATGTAGTCTTTTGTGTTTGACTTCTTTCTTGCATTTAACATGCTTTTTGAGATTCATTCATGTTGTAAGCCTATTAGTAATTCATGCTCTTTCATTGCCTAATAGTATTCTATAACATGGATATATCACAATCTGTTTACTTATTCACCAGTTGATGAACGTTTGGGTTCCAGTTTCGGGCTACTTGAATAATATCACTACAAACATTCATGTATATGTCCTTGAGAAGATATACATTTTGTTTTTTTGGGTAAATATCTAAAAGTGTAATTTCTGGTTTATATAATAGGACTAATTTTAACTTTATAAGGTACTGCAATACTGTTTTCCAGTGGCTGTACCAATTTGCATTTCCATAAACAATGTATGCAAATTCTAGTTATTCTACTTATGGACTGAATATTTGTTGTTCCTTCAAAATTCATATGCTGAAGCCCTAACCTCCAATGAGATGGTATCTGGAAATGGGGCCTTTAGGAGGTAATTAGGTTTAGATGAGGTCAGGGGAGTAGGGCTCCCATAATAGGTTTGATGCCCTTTAAGAGGCATAGCACATAATTTACACTTCTTTTTCTAGTTTCTTAAGGTGGAAGCTTATCATTAACTTGAGACTTTCTTTTTTCTACTACAGGCATTTAAAGCTAGACACTTCCCTTTAAGCACTGATTTAGCTGCATTACACAACTTGCTATGTTGTTTTCATTATTTACTTTAAAATATTTTCTAATTTCTCTTATGTTTTCTTTAAACAAATCTTAGAAGTATGTTAATTTCCAAATACTTAGATTTTTCCTAGTTATCTCATTGTTACTGGTTTCTATATTAATTACATTGTTATCAGATAATATATTCTATATTATTTCAATCTCTTAAATTCACTAGAACATACTTAATAGCCCACAAAATATGTTCTATCCTGATAAACATATCATGTGCACTTGAACAGAATATATATCCTGTTGTTGTTAGGTGTGTTGTCCCATAAATATCAATTAACTGAAAACGGTTGAAAGTGTTGCTCAAATCTTCTATGTATTTGCTGATTTTCTGTATACTTGTTCTATTAGTTACAGTGGAGTTTTAAAATTTCCAGCTACAGCGGAATTTTGTTTTGTTTTGTTTTCTCTTGAATTCTGTTGATTATCGTCTTACGCATTTTGAAGCTGTTAAGTAGCCACATACACATTTATGCTTGCTATCTCTTTCAACTGAATTGACCTTTAAATTATTATGAATGCCTCTGTCTCTGGTAATATAGTTTGTTTTCTAATTTATTTTATCTAATATTAACATAGCTATTGCAGCTTTAAAAAAAAAAAAGACTATTTGAGAGGGAGAGAGAGAAAGTGAGTAAGAGCAGGAGAGGGGCAAAAGGAGAGGGAAAAGCAGACTCCCCACTGAGCGGGAAGGCTGACTAGGGGACTTGATCCCACGACCCCAGGGTCATGACCTGAGCCAAAGACAGACATTTAACTGAGACACCCAGGCACCCCAACTACTGCAGCAAACACTGTTTACATGGCATATCTTTTCAATCCATTTGCTTTCAACCTAATTGTGTTTTTTATATTTAAAGTCTTTGGTTTTGTTTTAATCCATTCTGACAATCTCTGCCTTCTACTTTGAGTGTTTAGTCCATTAACATTTAATGTGATTATTGGCCAAATTTAAAGATACCATCCGTGATATCTCTTTTTTGTTCCTTGGTTCCTCTTTTCTTGTCTTTCCTGATTATATGAGTATTATTTTTTAGAATTCTAATTTCATTTTCCTACTGGTAAAAGAGGTAAAGTCTTCAAAATTATTTTTCATTGTCTCATGAATTACAATATACATTCTTGATATTTCACAACCCATTTACTGTTAAACATATGTTTAACAGTTATTTTTAACATAATATGTTAAAACATAATATGTTAAACATATGTTTAACATAATATGTAGAAATCCTGCCATATTATAGGTCCATATTCCCCTACATATCTTGTTATAGTTGTTACATGTAATACATTTACATACATTATGAACTCCAGAAAATGTGATTTCACTTTTAAACAGCTATATGATTTATACAGAAATTAGAAAAAGAAACAAACTTTTGCATTTCCCCAAGTAGTTTCCATTATCAATGCTCTTCATTCTTTCTTGAGGATCCAAGTTTTTTGGTATCATTTTCCTTTAGCCTATAAAAAATTCCTTCAGGGAGTGCCTGTATGGCTCAGCAGTTGAGAGTCTGCCTTCAGCTTAGGTCATGATCCCGGGTCCAGGGATCGAGTCCCACATCAGGCTCCCTATGAGGAGTCTGCTTCTCCCTCTGCCTATGTCTCTGTCTCTCTTTCTGTGTCATAAATAAATAAATAAATAAATAAATAAATAAATAAATCTTTAAAAAAATTCCTTCAGCATTTCAGTATTACATATCTGTTGGTGACAAGTTCTCTTAGTTTTTTTTTCTTTTTATCTAAAAATGCCTTAATTTCATCTTGTTTTTTAATTTTTTCAAGACAGTTTCACCATGAGGTTGCACGCTATATGCTTCTTTGTGCTTATTCTGCTTGCTGTTCATTTAGTATCTTAAATCTACAAATCTTTGGCTAATGTTCCTTCAAACATTTTTTCTACCTCATTCTATCTTTCTTCTCCACCTGGTATTCCAATTACACATATATTTGATCATTTTACAGATATATTTGATCATTTTATATAACTTAACATGTCCCTAAGGCTTTAATCATTTTGTTTTCCAATCTTTTTTTCTCTGTGTTCTTCATTTTGATTAATTTTATGAATTTATCTCCAAGTTCATATATTCTTTCCTCTGTCATGTCTACTTGGCTATAAAGTACATTCAGTAATTTTTTTTTTTATATTCTGAAATTGTATTTTTCAGTTTTAGGATTTCCCTTTGTTTTTTATTACTGTTTCTACTAGAACTTCCTATTTCTCTGCTGAGATATTCATAAATTTAAAACATCTTTTGTTTTACTTTATTCAAGACTGTTCTAATAGTCTAAAATCCTTATCCCTTAGTTCCAACATCTTGGAGTCAAATTAAATTGACTTTCTTTTTGGGATCTCTGGGTAGCTCAGTGGCTGAGCATCTTGCCTGAGGCTCAGGGCACTATCCTGGGGTCTGGGATCGAGTCCCATTCTGGGCTCCTTGCAGGGAGTCTGCTTCTCCCTCTGCCTATGTCTCTGCCTTTCTCTTGTCTCTCACGAATGAATAAATAAAATCTTTTAAAAAAATGACTTTCTTTTTACTTAAGGATATACTCCACTTTTTTGGTTCTATGTATGTAGTGTAAAGTTAGACTGCATCAACAATTTAATTCTGGAGACTTTGGATTGTTATTTTTTTCTATTGGGTACTGTTTCCTTTGTTTTCCATATGCGATTTTCTTGGCTAGGCTTGAACTACAAACTGTCTCTTATGCAACAGCTTCATTCTCTTTGGCTGCAGTCTGTCTGTTTCATATAAACAGGTTATGGGTTAATCAAAAATGGGGATAAAAGAATTTGGGATCCCCTTTTCGCCTTTCTTCCGAACTTCCCCCACTCTTTTCAGTATTCCCAGTTTCCTGGCTTTACTTTTCTGATTCCCCCATCCATAAAGACTGAAGGTTTTCCCATGCTTCCCTCCACCTTTGTGCTGTATGAACTGTATTTAATCCTGGGTTAAAAGGCCATGGAGATGGAATTTATTTTTATAACTCCCCTTTCCCCAACCTATACACTAACATGAACTGCGTCCCCACCACCCCTGAGTCATTATGCTTTGTGCACTCTCCAGTATCTATTGGTAGTTGCCTTTTGTCTAACATTAAGCTTTTATAATTATTTTCTACAGGGAGTATCATTTAGTAAGATCTTAGTCTTCTAGCCAGAAGCAGAAGTTAATTCATTCTTAAAATTTTAAAAACTGAATCACAGATGCTCTATAAAAACAAACAAAAGTCTCATTAATGAAAGGTAACTTTAAATGATGCTCATAAACTGTTTTCAAGTAAGAACACTCATTAGATTTACTTGGATAAGAAATAATTAGGACATCAATACATATGTCCTAAGAACCTACTATATGCTTACTATTGTATTAAGGTAAGATACAGAATGGTCTTCATGAGAGAATATGAACAGGAAGAACCACAGAAAACATAGCTCAAGAGGTGAATAATGGAAGGCTGGGCAAGGCAAGATAAAGCAACACTAAAAGTAACATTATTATAATAGAACCAAATAATTAGATTTATAATAGAGAGTGATATAGTAGGTTATAAACAGTCCAGTGAAGAGCAAGAGCTTCTGAAGGAATTAGTACAGACAGGAATAATTTCTCAGCCTACTGCATATAGTATGCCCCTCCCCCACCCCAATGACTTTCTAGAAACCCTGAGAAACATATGCTTATTCTTCCACAGGCAGCGGCCATCTAAATTCACTTATACAAGTGTCTTTCTTCCCTGGGAGAGAAGCACGAACAACCATGTCCCACCATGTTCTTCCCATTCTACACATTACCTAATTACTCCTCCACTCCCACCACCTAAAACTCAACAGCTAACAGGGCAATTTGGAGTATGTATGTATGTATGTATGTATGTATGTATTTGAATATCAAAACTTCTAGGATTTCTGATGGATTGAAAGCTTATTTTCTTAGCAAATTAAAAGCTACCTCTTTGGGGCACCTGGGTGGCTCAGTGGCTGAGTGTCTGCTTTTGGCTCAGGTTGTGACCCCAGGATTCTGGGACTGAATTCCGCATCAGGCTCCCCCAAGGGTGCCTGCTTCTCCCTCTGCCTATTTTTCTGCCTCTCTCTGTGTCTCATGAATAAGTAAAATCTTTGAAAAAATTTTTTAATTGAAAAAAATTAAAGCTACCTCTTCAGTCTTATATGTTTGCATATACTTATTTATGCTCTTTATTTAGATTGTCTTACTCTAAAAGGAATTTAAAGTAGGTAATTAAGAATATAATCTTTCAAGATAAAAAACCCCAAAACTTTAAATATATATAAAATTAAGCAAAACAAGGGGCGCCTTGGTGGCTCAGTCAGTTGAGCATCCTACTCTTGATTTTGGCTCAGGTCTTGATCTCAGGATGATGTGATGGAGCCATGCATTGGACTCCATGCTTGGTGGGTAGTCTGCTTGAGATTCTCTCTCTCCCTCTCTCCCAGTCCCTCCTCTGACTCAAGCTCTCTCTAAAATAAACTAACCTTCAAAATTAAGCAAAGCAAAATATGAGTAGAAAGATGGAGTGTTTCCTTTTACAAATTTGTAAAACTCCCTTTTATAGCGATTCAGTTTTTGTTTTGCTTTACATAGTGTTTCTTTCAGTTTTGCAGAATCAAAAATAGTAGGGTCCAAGTTATAAATAAAAAATAGTAGGGTTCTATTTGAGGAAGTGTATATTTTCAATATTCACACAGTAGATAAAAGCTAGTATTACTAAGCATACTCTAACAATAGGAAAAATCTTTCTTAAAAAGTACAAGAGTCAAAGTGCTATATTTATTCATACATACTCACTCATAAGCACATTGTATTGGTTCGTATAATACAAAATGCTTCTAATATGACATATGGGTAGACACCCAGATTAAGGTCAGAAATACTTAAAACTGACAGCTAATTATTTGATGAAATAGCTGTTACTGAGTCTTATAAGATTGAAAATGCCTTTAATACAAAATATAAAGTTAATGTGTTCTTTAAAACATGGTATGTTTTAAATAAAATTTGCAGCACATTTTACAATAAGCGCCTAACTATATACTTTGCTAACTTTCTCAGGTCCTACTGAACTCCACTGTAAACAAATCTGTGCTAGTATATAATTAGCTAGAAAGTCATGTCCAAAAGCATTAGTTTCTAAAAGTCTCCAAAGGACCCTATTTTAACACATCTTATCAACAATGTGATCCACAAGTGTTCCATCCAATATGATAGTCATCAGCCACATGTGGGTATTTATATTTAGTGATAAATTAGCTAAAATTAAATACAATTAAAAATTCCATTCCTGGGATCCCTGGGTGGTGCAGCGGTTTGGCGCCTGCCTTTGGCCCAGGGTGCAATCCTGGACACCCGGGATCGAATCCCACGTCGGGCTCCCGGTGCATGGAGCCTGCTTCTCCCTCTGCCTGTGTCTCTGCCTCTCTCTCTCTCTCTCTCTGTGACTATCATAAATAAATAAAAATTTTAAAAAAAGTTTAAAAAAAATAAAAATTCCATTCCTCAGATACACTAATCTATTGCAAGTGCTCAATAGTCACATGTGGCTAATGGCTACCATATTTGATAGTACAAATTTAGAGCATTTTCATGACTGCAAAACTTCTCTTGGATAGTGCTAGTCTGGGGGCTCAGCCCAAGAGAGAGAGTAAGTAAGGCCCATCTGGAAGACTTCAAGATTCTAACAATTAGCTAAAACTCTACAATGTCTTTCTTCTTTAAAATTTATTTATTGACGTTCGAAATTCAGAGCAACGAATTAGTACATATTTTATAGTAACCTAAATTCTATAGCAACATTCTGTGTCTGATTTTATTAGTATTCTTTCTAAGAAATAGTTTAGAGGATTAAGAACAGAAAATTTAGATCTCATATTAAAAGATCATGTCTTTGGAGTGCCTCAGTGGCTCAGCTGGTTGGGCATACACCTCTTGGTTTTGGCTTGGGTCATGATCTCTGGTCATAGGGTCAAGCCCTGTGTCAGGTTCCATACTCAGCATAGAGTCTGCTTGCCCTGGCCCCTCCTCCTGCTCACACACACACACGTGCACATACACACACACGCATACACTCTCTCTCTCAAAGAAATAAATAAAATCTTAAAAAAAATGAATAAAAGATCAGGTCTTTGAAATAACTATAATCACAGCAAGGATATGAACATTTATGTGATGAATGTAGTTATCCATTAAAATTTACACGTTTTAAAAAAGATACAAAATATAGCATATGGAAAGTTAGTACCATTATATAGTCATAGGACCCAACAGTATGCTTTTACATAGAAATCTATCAAATCGGGATCCCTGGGTGGCGCAGCGGTTTAGCGCCTGTCTTTGGCCCAGGGCGCGATCCTGGAGATCCGGGATCAAATCCCACATTGGGCTCCCGGTGCATGGAGCCTGCTTCTCCCTCTGCCTATGTCTCTGCCTCTCTCTCTTTCTCTCTCTCTCTCTCTGTGACTATCATAAATAAAAAAATAAAAAGAAATCTATCAAATCTATCAAATTATGTGGCAAGGTGAGCCACATAATTACCAAATATCAAATAAGTCATCTGCCTAATATTATGTTGTGTTCTTTAAGAGTAGAAAAAGATAAAAATCAATAAAAGCTTTAGAAACACAAAAAGGAAGTACAGGAAACAATTCTGTAGCAGACAGAAGGTTTAGTTCAAAGGTTTTCCATTCTTTTAATAAATATTTGCCATTATCTTCTGCCTGCTAAGGTTTGTAAGCCAATATTTAAAATGTCTCATTTACTGTGTAGCAATTACACACTGGGCCAGATTTAAACAAGGCAACCCACACATTTTTCATTGCCAAAATATGTCAAGGTTAAAAACAGATGCTGCACTTTTTCTGCCAAAAATTTGAATAACATAAAATATGTTTAGCAGTTGAAAGCTTTAAAATTAATATATAAATAAGGTAATTAAGCAGACAAAAAGCTGACAGCAAAAATTTTGTTAGATTTGATGGATAATTTTCAAAATAATACTATTTGTGTATTTTATATAAAGAGAATGAAAAATTTTACATTTTAAAAATAAATAAATTTTAAAAGAAACAAACTTTCCCCTCAAAGGTGACTTACTGAATCATTCCGACCAAAAAAGGTATATATTGCATACAAGTAATAATCAAATAGCTGAGACATGAAATGGATAACATCAAAGGCAATTGGCTTAAGAATGTTCATCATCTGCATATATTTACCTGGAAAGAAAAAAAATCAAAATTAGAAAAAAATTACAATCTCTTAGCCTGTCATTATAAAGAGATAATAAAAAACTCTTTACCAAAATACATATTTTTAATAAACTATTACATTCCTCAGTCCCACTAGCCATGTTTCAAAGACTCAATAGTCATTTGTGGCTAGTGGCTACTATATGGGACATAGATACAGAATATTTATATCATCTTGGAAAGTACTACTGGAGAGCACTGATACACATACCGACAAAAATGTTTTTATATCATTATTATTTTACTGTTTGTCAAATATTCATGTAACATCTATACTCTTCTACAAATGCACTGCACAAACACATAACACAGTTCCATATTCCTGGAGATGTAAAATAATTTCTTCAAAAATGTTTAGGTATAATAAATAAGACAATATACGTCAGGAAAATCATTTTTTTCATAAGCTTATATATACATAGCAAAAGTAAAAAAGCAAGAAGAAAAAAGATACATGGAAGGCTCTTTCTATTCCCCTGAACCCTGGACCTGTGAAATCTTGTGTCAGAGGCCAAGAATATTTCTTTATCACTACATCACTCAAGAGCTCAATACTCTCAAAGTGCCAAGAAAATGTCCTCCTCATTCCTTCTTTTGGGAGATGTCAATATTACATTCTCTTTTCTCTAAACATATGATACAGTTATGGAAAAAAAATTAAAACCCAAAACTTCTGCATTTATAAACTTGTTAATGTATTTGAAGGGTACATGGGAGATGGGCTGAATCAAATAACAAATAATAAGTCCCTAATTGTGTTTCTGTCTTAAGGGAAATAATAGGGAAAGGAGCACATCAAAAATGCTATTCTGCAGAAGATGTTAAAACAGGCCATTTGCCTAATTTTCAAATGAGCAAATAATTCAGGTACTCACTCTACTTAATATAACTGTTATAAATTTTAAATTGGTACTACTAAAGACACCATGACTCAAGAGAAACACTTTAACTGCAGTAGAAAAATATGACAAATTTACTCTAATGGAAATGTCTACTATCTAAACCATTTCTTTATTATTTAAGAACTCAGTACAGTTGTCTTAATTTAAATGAGAGATGATTCTAAATAATATTCAGATAGTCAGGAAGAGAAACACACACCAAAAAGTAAAAACCACTCAATTAAAATTCTATGCTTACTCTTATTTGCAAGTCTTTTGCTTCAGAATCATCTTTTATAACTATTTCACACAGGTATTTTTTTAAAAATCACAATTGAAAAATACTTGAAAATTATGCTCCTAGAACATTCTGAATCACTATGCAGATATTTTATCAACTGCAAACATGTAATTTTTAAACTGCAACTATTTACACATAAATTAATGTGACAATATGACAAAAAAGGAAAAATACTGTTACTTTAACCTGTAAAAGAAAAAAAAAAACAGAGATAACAAGTAAAATGAGGTAGAATATAAATATCTGAGTTAATACATATCCAGAACACAAAGCTCCTCTCCAGTACTAATAATAAGATTAGCTACTAGTCATATAAATAATCCTAAGAAAGAATACATAAATGAATTATTAACACGTAAAAGCTATTTTTAAAGATTTTATTTATTTCACACACACACACACACACACACACACACACACACACACACAGAAAGCACAATCTGGGGAAGCTTCAGAGGGAAAGGAAGAAGCAGGCTCCCTACCAAGCAAGGAGCCTGTCACTGTGATGTGGAGCTAGATCCCAGGACTCTGGGATCATGACCTTAGCCACCCAGGCATCCCGGTAAAAGCTATTTTAAATGTTGGATTCAAAAGAAAAAAAAAAAAAAACCTAGATAAAAACCCACCACTCTAAAAAACTTTTTAACATATTTATATTCATTTATTCATTCAATATTCAACAAACATTTTCCGAAGGCTTACTATGTCCTTGGCTTTGTGTTAAGACAAAGAATTAGAGTCCCTATCATCACACCTTAAATGGTCATACAAGGAAGGTAGCAACTGGTAAGCAGGCTGCCAGCATATTAAAACATGTAAGAATATGTTATATTCCATAAGCTGTCTTTCCAGCTTATGATGGCATAGTAAGCCTTTGTAGGCATGAGGAGGCTTATGTACCTCCTCAGAATTAGTGAATTAAAAGAATTTTACAGTGGATTAAGCCTGTACCTAAGAAGAGACAGGGATGAAGACGTAAAGGCGAGTAGGTATGATCATCAGAAAATGAGAAATCTCAAAAACTCTCTAAACCAAGAGTTGGCAAACCTTTCTTATAAGGAACAAAGAGTATACAAAGTTTTGGCTTTGCATTCCATGGCAGCTACTCAGCTCTGCTGGTCTCAGTTTCAACTACTCACCTTGGTCTTTGCAGGACAAAAGCAACCACAGACAACATATAAACAAATGACAATGGTTGTATTCCAATAAAACTTTATTTTATAAAAATAGGTAGCCTAACTGATTTGAACTGCATGCTATCATGTCCCAAACCCTGCCTGGATGACAGACAAGAGATGGGAGCAGGTTGATGGAAAAATGCAAAGAAGATCACAAAGGAGGTGAAAGCTATTCCATAGGATAGTGACTGCTTAGACTCAGTGGGTAGAGCAAAAGGGCAGGAACAAGAAATGGAGCTGAAAAAGGATGGATTAATTGAAGGCCCATGTACGGGATGAACTACCAGTCAGCATGCCCTCCTCTCCCACTATCCCCCACCAACATCAGAGCACTGGCTTTCAGAATGTTCCCGCAGACAAAAACAAAGGAAAGCAAAAACTTTACGATTTCTCTCTAAAAGAAGGCAACAAACCAAACAACAACAACAAAAATTGAGCAAACTTTTAAAAATAATAAATTAGAAAGGTGAAGCCTTCTAGGTAGATGTTGAACCACAGATTAAAATCTACCTATTCTAGAAATTTGGTGATCTATCCCCATTAAGTAAAGACTGGTAGTAAGTACACTCAGCCCTGTCCTGCTCTATACAAAGTTCCCAGTCAGGATTCCTACAAAGAGGGGCAGCAACAGCATAGCTCTCAATACTCACAAGGGGACACCCACAGCAGCTACTTAGGCCTTCTATTTTTGATACAAATAGGTCATAAAAACAAAACAAAACAAAACAAACAAAAAAAACCCAAAAAACAAAAAACAAATAACAAGGCCTAGGAGGAAATCTCAGAAGAGAGTAGGAGAAAAAAAAAAAAAGTGATCCCAGAGAAAATAATTAATTCAAGCTAAACAAATATAATAATTATGTAAAATCCTCTAACAGAAAAATATAGGGGGAAGAAAGAGAATATGGAAGGGCTCTTAAAGATTTTTAAGGTGATTCTTAAAATTAAAAATTAAAGAAATTAAAAAAGAAGTCTCCTAGAAGGTACAGCAAAAAGACAAAAATATGTAAAACAGCAGAGAAGATATGGGAGACAGGCAGGGGCCAATCTATGGGACTAAACATTTGAGCTATGGGAAATCAAAGAAAAAGAAGGTAGAGAAAATGGGGAGGAGGAAATCATCAAATAAATAGTAGGAGGACAAGAGTTTTCAGACTGAAAGGGTCATGAACTACCCAACTCACTTAATGAAAAATAACTCACACCTAGACAGATCACTAGAGAATTCTGAAACATCAAGGGAATAAATACTAAAAGCTTTCAGAGTAAGAGAGAAAAGAAATTCCTCTACAATAAAATGAACAGAATACTAGAGGTTTCAACTTTCTGAGGAAAAATAATTTTTAATCTACAATTCTATACACAGCTAAATTGTCATTCAGTTGAAGGCCAGAATTCAGGCATATTCAGACTGATAAGAATTCAAAAACATTTACCTCCCATCACCCTTTTCTGAGACATTACAACTAGGAGAAAAGACAAACAGAAACAGACCAAGAAATTGCCTATAGGCTGGTAGCAGGGGGACCTGGGGTGGGGGGGGGGAGACTGCTGTTTTTCTTCTTTACTATTCACTG
Organism: Nyctereutes procyonoides; assembly: GCF_905146905.1. Lineage (NCBI taxonomy): Eukaryota > Metazoa > Chordata > Mammalia > Carnivora > Canidae > Nyctereutes > Nyctereutes procyonoides. Next base: position 16,484,832 of record NW_026575141.1, on the reverse strand, counting down.
TGTAATGCTGAGAATACTAACTTAAAAACATAAAAGCATGGCTCTGAAGTTAACCTGCCTAGTTAAAAGAATGTGGTCAGTGGATCGAGATGTAGTTCAGATGCACTTCACCTTCCCCTTTCTTCCCTTCTAGACTTCCCTACTGCAGGTGTGCAGGAGTGGACACAGCATGCTTTGGCAACACGGAGGAAAGTTATTTAATACACAGCCCAGACTGAAGCCAGATTGGCCGACATCCCATCAGCGTGGGCCTCAGGTCCCTTGCTAAGAGGGCTCTTGGCTTCATGCGAGAAGGAATTCAAGAGCAGGCAATTTAGAGGGAGGGACAAAGATTTATTAAATGTAGAAGTAAGACAGGAACTACTTCATAGACAAGGTAGCAGTCTCTCCTCTCAGGTGAAGAAGAAGATCCCCCTTTGCCTCTAACAAAGGATTTTATGTTTTATTTAAATTAGCTACTGTTATAGGGAAGGGCTTACTCTCTAACTTTGGGTTTATCATTCACATCAGGCAGTTAAGTTTTTCCATTGTCTTCAGGTTATGCAATTACCCTCAGAGAGCAATTTTAAGAATGTCCAGACTGTGCGGCTTTATTGCCAAAGGGAACGGGTTCTGCAGTCCCCATGAGTCTGATCTTGCGACTCTTCATGACCTACTGACTTTTAGGTTAAGGGTCAGCCTAAAACCAAAATGGCTTCACTTTGGTGAACTTGTCTCCTAAGCCACACTGCCTAAAGATAACTAAGAAAAGCATCTCTTCCCAAATGATCATCTGCAAGAAGTTCTTATTCTTGTTTCCAACCTATACTGTAACCTCTCTGAACTCTGTCCAGGTATAAGAATTAACATTCCTGATTTCCTCTACTGGTTGTGAAACATGAAAAGAGCTTACTGGCTCTAGGATCATTCCGACAATCTGTCTGCTAATCTACCAGTTAGCAACTGTGTGACATAGGCGAATTATTTAAATCGAGGCTTTAATTACTTGGTGTATAAAAAAGGTACTATGAAGAATTCCTGAAAAAATGCATGTAAAGTATTTACATAGCCTAGAGCCTGTGACAAGGGAGCAAGAAATCTTAGCTATTGCTGTTATTTTAAAATAAGTATGCTTGTGATGAATGCAATAAGGGAGAAGGATAGAGCGCTATGTAAAAGAAACCCAATCTGATGAGGAAAAGCTTCACAGGGGAAGCACTGTTTAAACGATCGTCCTAAAATCTAGACTGTGAGTCCTGTACAGTCATGGGGAGAAGCCACAGAGGGATGTCGAGCAAAGAAACCAACCAAGGAACAGCATGGAGAACAACCAAGAGGAAAAGTGGACCTGCCCTACACAGCTCATCAGCAGGGGGCACAGAGAGAGACATGCCACCTGAACAGTGGCCCTGGGGGAAACTCAATTAGTGAGCCACACTCTTATGTAGTGGAGTAAATACGAGGGTACAGAGAAGGTGCTGAACGTGTGTTCTTCCACTGTGGATCAGGACAAGAGAGGAGGAAAAAGTGTTTCTCCAACACTCAAGATTCTAAAAATTAAGGTTTGTCAGTCCAGTACATTGGGCACCTATAAAAGTGAAAAGTGCTCAGCTGGATGCTCTATATGCTGTAAAGGTGACTCCAATTGTTTTCATCTGTAGGAGCTGACAATCTGATGAGGAATCGCAAGAGCAGAATCTGAGATGAAAAGATGTCAGTTATTACAGCACACAAAGTTGAGACATCATCAATGGATATAAACAGCACATAAAAGCAACTGAAAATGCTATAAACGAGGCATAAAAGCAAGGAAAGAAAAGTCAGTTCAGCTCAAACAATTCAGAACACATGGAACAATAAAGTGAGGACCAAAGTAATAAATTAGTAAGTGTGTTACCTAAGTCCCTAGCTGCTAGCTTTTATTCTTTTACTTTATTGTTTATTTTTATTATTGTTTGCATATTCTATCTTAGCCCCCAAATCTCCAAAATTTTTTTGTACATTGTACTGAAAGATGACACTTCTTGGATCTCTGTCTCAAAATATCATGTTGTATATACAGCTAGCAGCTCAGAAAGTGTTTTAAAATGGCTTAAAATATTTCATATGAATAACAAATAAAATATAAGTATTTTTAGAGAAATAGATATATTGGAATGTAGTCTATATTACACAATGATAAATTTTTTCCTTAATATAAAATTATTAAATCTCTTAAAAGATAACTTTATTCTGGTTTCATGTTAAATCCGGACACATGATGTGTTGGCATGTTATTTTTTTCAGCTGCTAAAGTAATAATTTTGTACCAAGGTCTGTAGCTCTCACAAGCTTGAATTTTGGCAACCTATCTTCTGCCCCTCTCAGACCTATCACACCTGCTCAAGTGAGAGCTGCCTCCAGGGCAGCCCCAGTTTAACGCTGCCTTTGGCCTAGGGTGTGATACTGGAGACCTGGGATCGAGTCCCACATCGGGCTCCCTGCATGGAACCTGCTTTTCTCTCTCTCTCTCTCTCTCTCTCTCTCTCTCTCTCTCTGTGTGTGTGTGTGTGTGTCTGTCTTGAATAAATAAATAAAATCTTAAAAAAAAAAAAAGCTGCCTCCAGGAGAGAGAATCTTTAATAGCTAGGCTATTTCAATGATGAGACACAGTCCTTAAAATTTCTCTGCTTCTGTCTGCAAGAAATTGTCAGGCTGACAGAATTTTCTCTTTACACAAGCAAGCATTCTGATTAGTTCTCCACACTTGTGAATGGCTCCCTGGGTCTTTCTAACAGATTTAGGTACCACCTGGGGCTGGGAAGCCCCATTAACACTTTTTTTGTTTAATCTCTCCTAATTACCTGCCAAATAAATACTACTTGAAAAGGACATTTTAAATATGCCTTTAATGTTCTAAAATGTGCCTCCCAACTATTGAATAATTAGTTCCTTCATCTTCTCAGGTACCCAAAATTAATCAATCTTATTTACACAACTGTACTACTGGCTTTATAAGAAAAGACATTACCTTTGCCAGTTTATTATCTTCAAGCACCTCTATGCAATAATGGGGAATAGAATAGCATTTACTGGTTGGAGACCCCCTAGCGAGTGGTTCTCTTAAAGTTCTATTTTATGAATATATACAAACTGAAGATAAAGACATCCCAGGGAGAGAAAATGGTAGGCATAAAAGTCTACTGGAGGGAATAAATGGCAGCACCTAATCCCAGGTCTCAATGGGAAGACATGAGAATTAAAATAGCATACTAGACATTGTTTCTTAATTGCAATTCTAGTAAAAGATCTGGTGGTGGTGAAGGCTGAGTTTATAATGGTCAGATTCTCTTCACTGAGTGAAGATTTATTCGGGACTGTTCTGCTTTATAGGGTTGACCTACCAAAGGCCCATAAGAATGCAACTTTTCTCAGTTGCTTAAATCTACTATTAGAAAACAATGTCCACTATGTCAATCAGTAATCCTTAGATAATAATTTGTTGTTACTGACCCTGAAGAATGAACTGCGGGCGCATGAGGAAAGGAAGGACAGTGTAACTACCACCCATGCCTGAAAAGTAATTACAGGGAAGAATAGGAGAAGAAAGTATAGACTTACTTACTCTTTTTACTTTTAAATGTAGAACTAAGGCCAACAGATAGAATTACAGAGAAAAAGAAATTCTGGTTTATCAGGAGGAAGAGATTTCTACCAATTAAATCAGTCTCATAGTAGAATGAGTGGTCTTGCCAAATAATATGCATCCAGTGACTGTGAGACATGAAACAAAGGCTAGTTGGCCACCAAAACTTAGGTGCATTAGATAAAGAAATCTTAAGTTTTATAGAGATTTATAGTAGATGACCTCTCAGAACCTTTCCAGTTCTAGTTCTATAAATTCCAGATAGTAACTCATGATGCTATGTTCAGTTAGCTCTCTTGGATAAAGAAGAAACACTAATTTCCTTGGCAATGATCAGCCAAAAAACACTTTTTAGAATTTGACATTTTTCTGTGTATCATGAAAATATATACTTTTTCTGTTCCTCCCAACTCATTACTTCTTTTCCACTATTTTTCCTAAAGAAAGTGGGGCTCCTACGAAACATTTTGTGTACTTTACCCTATTCATTAATGAAATTTAGAAATTATCTTCAATAACACAGACCATTTTATCAGAGTCAAGAGTAATCAAAGTAGGCAGCAGGCCATTATCATCTCCATATAAACAGAATACAGAGATTTTTTTTTTTATAGAACACATTAAAGTTCCTGACTGGTATAGATGACTTAATTAATTTGAGAAGACATCTCTATGACTTATTTGTCAAATGTACAGGCTTACTTGTGAGATACAAATGTTAAGATGGCATATAAAATACTGAAATACTGTCATTAAAAATTCCACATCATCTTCAAACCTAAATATTTTAAATGGCATTTCTTCATGTTATTTGTTTCTATAAAATCATTAATAAAGGTCTTATCTGTAATAAGAACAACTCTTCCTATGGTGTGAACATTTAGCTTTTAGAACTCTTGTGTCTGAAAATGCCAGAGAATCACTATTCACTCTGCCTATCTGACAGGAAGATTGTGAAGATCAATGAAACAATTAAGCACAAAATATTGTGTAAATGTAAAGTGGGTACTATCATTACCTACACATACCTCTAACTCACATAGAGAATTTTTCATTACATTTCAATTAACTGGAATATTTTAGAAAAAGTAGAAGACACAAATACTATGAAGTTAACTGAAAAAGAACAACTAATAACGATATTAGTATTATATTATTTGGAACAATTATGATGAGAAAGCATTGACATATGACAATCTTTAAACCTCCCTTGTGATGAGCACTGGAATGTACAATAAAAACCTCAATAAAGTAACAAAAGTCAACGAATTTAACTAATAATGTTTTTTTTTTTTTTTTTAAAGTGGCTACTTACCAACAAGTCTTATTACATTCAATGTTGTATTGGTTAAGATGGGTGCATTCACTTTATTTAGACTATAATCTGATTTCTTCCTGCTTTTTAGAGTTTCTCTAGAAACGCTTAATACAGAAAAACAAAACAGAGTTGCAATTAGGGTTGTCAACTAGTAAATCAGTAAGTTATTGAGATTAGAATCTATCCTTCATTCACTAATCATTTACTGAAAGTGTTACCCTATATCAGGTGGTGATATAGAGATGATCCTCCTGTCCTTATAGAGCTTACAGTCCAGAGAGGAAGAGAAATTCATAAGCAAAGAAATAAAGTACTATACTGTATTTCTTTGATTCTAAGACATTAATTATCAACCATTAAAAGAAGTTATGTCACCTTAAAAAAACAGATGTTCCAGGGAGATTATATATCAAATGTACCAAGTATCCTGATTTCAGACTTATAAATATGAAAAATACCCTCCTTATAATCTAAATGTAATATCTAAAGTCTAAGGTAAGATGATAGAGTCTGGGGTAGGGGATGACATCAGATTCAAAGAAAACGTCAAAGTTATATGGTAAGTACAAAAAAAGGGGCGGGGGGCAATGCGTAATAAGGTCAGAGGTAGAAGAAGTGAGTGTGCTTGGAGAAGCACAGAGTTCACAATGCTAGCATGGGGGACCAGTGGGCTGAGGGCAAAGTGACAAGAAAAAAGGTAAGGAGAGGCCAGGCCACTGAAGGCAATCAAATCTAGAGAGTATGAACCTAAACTTGAAAGCAAATTTTAACCAGGGAAATGACATGAACAAATCTGTACATAATAATAAAAAAAAATCTAAAATTTGTATACAAGAGGGATTAGGAAGGGGCAACACTAGATAGAGAGCCAGGGTAAGGGGGCTGATCCAATAATCTGGCAGAGATAATTTCTGCATGAGCCTGGATGGTAGCAGTGAAATATAAGATATTTTTATAAATTCAAGAGACCCTTTGAAGTTAGAACTGATATTGATTGAATGCAGTTCATAGTTTATATTATTCATAGTTCTTAGTGGTAAGTTAGGACACTTTAGAAAGGTAACCGCATAACCTTACCAAAAATGCAAATATATACACATATACTGGCAGACACTGTCTTATGTGTTCATTTCAGTTACAGCTTTTCTTTTAGCCAAAATATACCTGAAACCTCCAAGGAAGAAGTCTAACAGAACAGTTCTGTTCTGTTCATAATGGACTATAGATGGATTTAAACATCACTCATACATAAAAACCAATGGAAACAATTTTTCCCAATTAAAATATCTACAATCACATGAGTTGCTCATTTTTGAGGAGATAGATTATATCAATCAGGGTTTCAAATTAAATAGGTACTAATTAGGTACTTTGGGGCAAAATACATTTAAATTTATCATTAAAAATTAAGTAACTATACTAAATGTATGATACTCATGAAGTTAACTCATTTACATATAAGAATCAGGCCCATTTAATAGGAAGGTGACAAAAAATTCTTATGTAATTATCACAGTTTTTGAAGAGGACAGTTTATCACAGAAACAAAACAATGAAGGAGCTTAATAGAAGGCCCAATCAATGAATGTAATTAACCTTGGAAAGGTGAGTGGAGACTTTCTGTATTTACTAGACTGAGGCAGGAATTCCACATACAAAACAAATAACTACTTCCCTCTTTGAGGTTTTCTAACCTACACAAAGCAGGAATTGCTCCAAATGGCAGGACTAATTTTATAAACCAGAAGTTTTCTGCAAAAACCACTACTCTCTACTTTCAGGAATCATTTTAAAGCATATTGATTTCTATCACCTGACATTATAACCTACAGAAATATTTAAGTTTTGACTGTTTTTTTCTAACCTTTAAATAAAATCCTCTATTTAAATGCACAACATAAAATATGAAATACCAGAATACCAGACAATCTAAGAACAATTACCTTTTCACAGGTGCATCACCCGTTTGCTCATCCACATAATCTCGTTTCAGTTCCTCAGGAACATCACTGTCGCTGTCATACTCCTGATAGGCACTTTTTTCTTGCTCATCAGATTCATACTGAAGAATACAGTATATTTAGTAATGGGCATGAACAGCCAACTTTTCTGGAGTCTTTCAACACACTAAGAGTAACCAATTTTTAAGAAGCAGTTTAGGGAAGAAAGTTCTTAATAACTTATCTCTAACTTTGCCATCAGGAATATTAACTTTTTATTTTCTCCTTCATCCATCTTAACCAGCTCAAAAGAAAAAAAAAAAAGGAACATGAAATACAAACATTTTAACCCCACAAAAGCTTCTAAATGTCTCCCAAAAAAATCAAATCTCCATGTAAAGAAAACAAAAACAAACATCATGCTATGCCTTAGGAGGGGAAAAGCGTGTACAGTTGACTAAAAAAAATTATTTTTTAAATCTCTTCTCTTCCTTCAAGTGTTTTCATCATACTTACTTCCATTTTGCTAATTCACTATAAAAAGGTTGAGTATACAATTTCTGGCACTGTGGAAATGTTAATTCAGCGTAATAAACTCTTACAACACACATGCTAATGTCCCATCTAATTCATTATGATCAGATTTAATTCCAAGGGAGCCTTAGAAAATTATATTGAGCACTGAGCAACTACTGAGAGCAAGGACAAAAATGGCGGATTTCCTCTTGAAAGGAAGGCTGCCTTTCTAACACTGTCATCATCTTTATGGCACCAAGGCCCCTTGCCAGCATGGGGAGGACAGTGGAATCCATGCACAGGAAAGAAAGCAGCAGCAGCATGATTGCTTAATAGTATAAATTAATATGACAGAATCATAGCTAGCATTTCTTGAATGTTAAGTATTAAGTGCTTTCATGAATTTCCCCCACTGAATCTTCAGAACTATTCTATAACAAAGTTTTTACCTCATATGCCAGTTGAGGAGACCAGTATGAAGACAACATGGAAAGAAATTGGTCCCCTAATTCAATAACCAGTTTTTGAGAGCCTAAAGCAGTGTGACAGGCCATAGTAAGATGTGGACCCTGACCCTCAATGACTTACGTGATACCTGGAAAGATTAGATTACACATTAATAACTGCAAATGAGCATTAGAGGCATTCTCACCCACATGTACACCATGTGATCCTGATAATATTCATAAAGGGGATCCACACAAACCAGTATCTCCTAGTTATAATGACAGAGCTTCATGATTCTCACAGTACCAGAGATCCTCACTTTTGAGGATTCTGTATTTGCAAATTTCCCTACTTCCTAAATTTTATTTGTGACCCCAACATTAATACTTTGTGACACTTTCACAGTCATTCATGATTATGTACAGAGTACGCAGAAACTTTTGAGTTATCCTTATCCAAAATGCACATTCCTAGCTGAGCGCAAACAAGGTGATGCCCTCTGCCTTCTTGCTTCAGCTTTCCTATTAAAACAAATGTGTCCTTTTCATAATGTATTTAGTGTCACATTTTTAAAATATTTGTGCTTTTTGCTGGTGATTTCCTATTTAGTGTAGGACTAAAGTTCTGTCTAGTGTTCCAAAGTGCAAGACTGTAATATGCCTTATGGCAAAGATACATGTGTTAAATAAGCTTCATTCAGGCAGGAATTCTAGTACTGTTGGCTCTGAGTTCAATGTTTAATACTATACATTAACTTAGAAGTCTTCAAACAAAGACACATATAAAACAAGGTTATACATCAATTGGTTAATGAAAACGTTGTGACCAAAGGCTCACAGGAACCTAATCCTGCATTTCACTTGGGAACAATGGTTCTGTATTTGCTAATTCAGTGTTCAGAGAAGACTTTATAGAACACCACTGCTTGGATAATGAGAATCAAATGCTATATGAGATTTAAATTAGCAAATTATCAGTACAGAGGGATATATTATTTCAAAAATACTGAAAAGACTTTTTCCTTTCAGTTTAGTCTACTTTAGAGAGGCAAAGTATCACTAAGAATCACTAAATAATAATTATAAACATGGATTACTATGAAATAACTTCTCCTTCACAATAAAATATGATAACGATATACTTCATGGCAATATTTTTAAAACTATATCTTCACCAAACAAAAAAAGAAAATGTCAAAACTAAAATACATACAGAAATTCAACAGAATTTCATCAAATCTGAATAGTTTTCACTTCAGCTTCGTCAAATATAAAATAAAAATCATACAGGGCCCCTTTAGAAATGATGCAGATCAGAAGGACCCATCCAAATTAAATATTGAAAAAAACATAGGTAACTGTGAAGTAAACATTCACTCATTGTAAATACAGCAACACTGAGGCTCACAAAGTTAAAATAAGTTGCGGAGGGTCACGCAGTTAATAAATAATAAAGGTCATATTCATTCATCTATCTTCAAATCCTTTCCATTAACTCACACAACCTCTGGTTTATATTACATTTTCTGAACTGCTCAAAGTATTAAAAAATTGTCTTCTAATCCTAAAAGCATCCCTGCTGGGTAACCAAGCAAGACACTACTCTTTCTCAGATAAAGGGAATCGAGCAAAATGATTCGGATGCCCAAGAGTGAAGCTGGGAAGTGCAGATGATCTATTCCCTCACCCATCTAATAACAATCACAGAAATATGAGTGAAGAAACTATACTCCTGCCCGATTTAGTAATCTAATAAGAACATACAGCAATCTAGTAAGAGCACAAAGTAAACATAAAGGCAAAATGTATTGTTTAAAAGGACATTTTCAACAAAGCATGCTGTAAAGCCATTACTATATAATTGTTATCACAGGTAGTTAAGCATATAGGTAGGAAGGTGGGTAGCGAATGGATAAATAAATCTAGCTAATTACCTTGCTCACTGGGTAGAACACTTTTCAATATGAAAATCTCACTTATGTTTCACAGTAGGTTTTAAAAACACTACATACCCCATTAGAAGCCAGGACATCTTCTGTTTCTTCATCTTTGTGGTTGGCCTGGATTTCAAAGGGATTCCCATCACTACAGTACTGCTCAAACAAGGTCACTGTTTTTGAGGAAGTTGAAGCTGGCTGTTTACTGGGTGAAACTGATGGGGAACGAGACTGTTCCATGAATTTAAATTCCTGGACATGAAAAAAGGAACCAGATACCTTTTAGCAACAACAATAAAATCCAAGTACATAACATATTCCATCAATATAAATGTTGAGTTAGTGAAAAAAAATTAATCTTGATTCTTCAGGTTATTCACTTTTAAATCTTGGAAGTTATCTGAAAGCAGAAATTTGAATTTATGTGCTCAAAGGTTTCCCTAAAGACAATTCTGTTGCTGATATCACTTTTTAAAAGTGTTATCTGTATCAAGCTACTTTTGGCTTGGTTTATGAAACTGCACAGAAAATTTCTGAAAATAATTAAATTTGAATAATTCTAAACATTTTAGCATAGCAGCAAAGACCTAGCAGAAAATGGTTTTAAGCAATAAAAAGGTAACAATAAAAATTAATTGTTGTTAATAATAATTAATGTTTTCACCAGTTAAGGTATTCTATAAAAATACATCAAAATGTTTATAAAACATATAAACTTTCATTTCTTTTTCTTCACACTGCAAACAACACAAATACACATGCTGAGGTCAGATGATACGTCATCTAGTCCTATAGTTTGCCATTAATCCATTATGTTCTATTAACTTCCTATGTAATGTTGGGAATGTCACCTGGCTTCTCTGTGCCTCAATTTCTTCAATAAAATGAGAGAGTCAAGCTACATACAGTAAGAGAATCACAATGCTAAAACTAAAGAGCTGTTTCCAGATGAGGAAACTGAGGTAGTCCAGATGGATTCAGGGCCAAGTTCAAGAGCACACTGCTCATTAGTGGAAGAGATGGAATAATCTCTAAAGTTCCTCTGAATTACAAAACTCCTGATGATTTTTCACAAAAATTTGGTATACATTTTTATTTTCTTAAAAAAAAGATTTTATTTATCTATTTGAGAGAAAGAGAACATAGCAGGGGGGAAAGGCAGAGGGGAGAGGGAGAAACAGACTTCTCACTGAGCAAGGGGCCCAACATAGGGCTCGATCCTAGGACCTGAAGATCATGATCTGAGCTGAAGGGAGACGCTTAAAAGACTGAGCCATCCAGGTGTCCCGGCATACATTTTCTTACACCTTTTAATCTTTTGAATATTAATCCCAAATTTAAAATCTTTCATATTCAAAGATAATCTTTATAAAAACTATGTTTGTTAAGTTTCAAATGATGTTTATTTTCTTTTTAAACTGCAGCTACACATTAAATCAGATCCATCATAATGCTCAAAAATTATGCCACTACTTTATTATTCTAAACATTATTTTTACAACTTTATAAATTAATGAGTTGATTTTGTTTTTTAACTGACTCTACAGGAATACATGTGTCAAGAGAACAGTATCTCAGCTGTGAATAATTTTCAAAGTAACTACTTTTTAAAACCATTGATAGAATACTTAATCTGAGATCCACCCTCTTTTTTTTTTAAAGATTTTATTTTTAAGTAACCTCTATACCCAGCATGGGGCTCGAACCCAAGATCAAGAGTTGCACACACCAGTGACTGAACCAGCCAGAAGCCTAAAGATCTACTCTCTTAAAAAAATTTTAAGTGAATAAGGTATTGTTAACTATAGGCAAAATCTTACACAGTAGATCTTTATCCACCTTGCATAACTGGAAATTCAAGGTAACTACTTTAAAGGAGATAATGCTTACTTGGGTGAAAATATTTCAAGTGTGTATCATTAAAAAATGTTTTATAATTATATCAAGTATATGTGTTCATACACACAGATATAATTAGATAGTTAAACACAAATTCAAATAAAATTATTTAAACAGGAATTCTAAAATCAATGTTAGAATTCTAAATAATGTTAAGGAATCATTTTATTTAAGAATTCTAAAATAATGTTGGGGCACCTGCATGGCACAATTGGTTGAATGTCCAATTCTTGGTTTAAGCTCCTGTCATGATCTCAGGATTGTGAGATTGAGCTCTATTATCAGGCTCCCAGCTCAGTATAGAGCTCCAAGCTCAGTCTGCTTGAGATTCTCTCTCCCTTTCCCTTTGCCTCTCCACCCACCCCACCCCATTGCAACACTGTGCACACTCTCTCTCAAATAAATCTTAAAAAAAAATCTAAAACAACGTTAAAATAAATGTTAATTCTGTTGTCTTTAAAGCATTTATTAATTCACTGTATTTACTATTGCCACATTAGGAAAAGAATATGATAGAACTGGATAAGTAAACTATTATATACAATATAAGCGTAAAAACTATCCTTTTTTTTTTATTTACCTATGACAGTCACAGAGAGAGAGAGAGAGAGAGAGAGAGAGAGAGCGAGAGGCAGAGACACAGGCAGAGGGAGAAGCAGGCTCCATGCACTGGGAGCCCGACGTGGGACTCGATCCCGGGTCTCCAGGATTGCACCCCGGGCCAAAGACAGGCGCCAAACCGCTGCGCCACCCAGGGATCCCATAAAAACTATCCTTAATAAAAACTTTAAATCATGTATTCTTTACATGTATCTAGAATAAGAAAATTGCTTCTAAAAAAGCCATTCCTTCCAAAAGCAAATCTAAGCATACTGGACCTTCTACACAGGGATCTAAGTTTATACATTGTGTTTTGACATTTGGTATTTGTAGGGCACCATCTATCACACAAGGAGTGTTTATCTATGATGTGTTTCAACCAAGGGAAAACAAATCAGTTAATATTTTCACAGATTACATATTCTATGAGGATTCAAGGAATCAGTTAACTAATAAAAATGAGTTAAGGGTATCTTTTATAAGTACTTCTTTTATTTCTGAGGCATTGTCTTACTATTGGCACATTTATTAGCTGCAACATAAATTAAGAAGATACTAGTTCCTTTAAGAAATGACAAACAAACAAGAAATCACAAGCATCCTGAAAATATAAGCTTTTCCATTAAAGACCATCAAAATACAACTGATTAATTTTTTACAAAACTTAAAGCAGTAGATCTTCTTCTGAAACCAAAGGAAATGATCAGGCAAAAGAGTTTTCCTTAAGTATATAAAGTGAATTTATAAAAAGAGACAGATTTTGTCATCTTTACATAAAAGCATCACTCTTATAAGAGAGGCTGGCTATTAATCACTTTTAAGCAAGGAAGGAAAGGTGCTATTTCTTAATGATTTTATAAATGATTTTTTAGTAATATATTGTTGTTTTTTTTTAAAGACAACTAAATGAAAGATCCATTTGTTCCTAAGAAACACTTACATGAAGTTGCAGGATGCTGAAATTTGACTTAACAGGACAAAGCTCCCAGGTCTCATTCTCTAGAAACATTCTCAGTTCATCAAGCCGTGTTCTTAAAAAAAAGAAAAGAAACAATCCAAAAAGTTAGAGGAAGAATACACTACACACAAAAACTAGGAAAATAGAATACAGTTAGAGAATTATCATCATAATCATGATCAACTTTGAGAATCCATTCAACAACACAGCAAACACATTTACTTTTACGTGGTTTTTTTTTTTTAATTTTATTTTTAAAATAAAGTAAGAATTGAGAGAGAGGCAGAGACACAGGCAGAGGGAGAAGCAGGCTCCATGCAGGGAGCCTGATGTGGCACTCGATTCCGGGACTCCAGGATCACGCCCTGGGCCAAAGGCAGGCGCTAAACTGCTAAGACACGCAGGCATCCCTACTTCTACTTGTTAATATCATCTTTAAGAGAAAAAAATTCTCAAGTCTTTACTAAACTTCAAATCTCTCTACAATATTACAAAAATAATGAATGTACAGGAAATGGTATTTTTATTAAGGGATGAAACTAAAAGCTACTCACAATTCACATACTTAAAATATCCCTAGCTAATCATATATCAATGCCAAAAAACAGAGAAATAATTTACAAAGTTTATGAGATCATTAATACTAATAAAAGCTTTATGCTAAATAGCAAAGATCTTAATCATACTTACTAAGCCACAAGATTAAGATAATTATCACTCTCCAAATATATTTAGCTCAGTGACTATCTCTACAAAGCATTTACAAATTAAATTACCAAATAAGGCACTTACATAGCCAGCACTGCACTAATCACTTACATCACATTGATCTCTTCTTTTTTAATGTTATTGTGGTTTACTGTCTATCCTGAATAATCAGTACATTATACAGACAGTTCAGAAAAATTACTTCCTTCCAGTTGACCCAGGAAACAAAAGGGCAGGCCTGCCCTACTTTTCCCCTTCTTGTAACAGCTTCATTGTTACTACTAATCTGCTTTTAAAAAAAAATCTAGGGGCAGCCTCAGCAGTTTAGTGCTGCCTTCAGCCCAGGGCATGATCCTGGAGACCCAGGATCGAGTCCCACATCAGGCTCCCTGCACAGAGCCTGCTTCTCCCTCTGCCTGCGTCTCTGCCTCTCTCTCTCTCTCTATATATATATATATATATCTCATGAATAAATAAATAAAATCTTTAAAAAATAATAAAATAAATAAAAAAATAAAAAAATCTAGATTTCTTTTTTCTTAATTCACATCTCTAAAGTAAAGAGGCAATAAGAGGGGAAATCTGTAAAAAGCAAAAGTTGCTCCAAATATTAAAATTAACAGAAGGGGACTTTAAGATAACTATTATAATTAAGTTAAATAAAATAGAGAAAAAGATGTACAAAATGAATAGAAAGGAGAATTTCAAAGAATTGCAATCATGAACACAAACAAAAACAGAATCCGACATCCTGTAACTGAAAAATACAATGACCTCAAATTAAAAACTCATGAAGTAGAAAAAGCAGAAGACAGGATTAAAGAACTCAAGGACAGATCAATAGAAACTATAAACTGAAGCACGAGTTGAAACAAAAATGGAAGCAACAGAAAAGATCATAAAAGATACATGAGACACAGTTTAAAACATCTAGAATGCATGCAACTGAATGGAGAAGATGGGATGAACGGAAGCAATTCTGAAAAGGTAATGGCTGAGAATATTCTAAAAGTGACTGTGCCCGAACCTTACATATATAAAAATTAACGAAAATGGATCAGAGACCTAAAAACTAAAACTGCAGAAGTTTAAAACTCTTACAATTCAACAATAAAAGGACAAACAATCCAACTGAAGAATGGGCAAAGGCTTTAAACAGACATGTTTGCAAAGATATACAAATGACCAGTAAGCATATAAAAAGATGCTAAATATCATTAGCCATTAAGAAAATGTAAGTCAAAAACATAACAAGACATCACGTCACATCCACTAGGATAGCTATAGTTAAAGACAGACAATAACAGGTGTTAATAAGGATTTAGAGAAATTAGAGCACTTATACAATGCTAGTGGAAATTTAAAATGGCAGAACCACTTTGGAAAACAATGTGGTAGTTCCTCAAATTGTTAAATATAGAGCTACTACTTAACCCAACAATTCTACTTTGTATGGTTTCCTGTGGCTGCTTTAACAACCCACCAGAGAATGCCTGGGTGGCTCAGCGGTTGAGCGTCTGCCTTCAGCTCAGGGCATGATCCTGGGGTCTGGGATCGAGTCCCACTTTGGGCTCCCTGCGAGGAGCCTGCTTCTCCTGCTGCCTATGTCTCTACCTCTCTCTGTGCGTCTCTCATGAATAAATAAAGATTTATTTATTTATTCATGAGAGAGAGAGAGAGGCAGAGACACAGGCAGAGGGAGAAACAGGCTCTATGCAGGGAGCCTGATGTGGGACTTGATCCCGGGGCTCCAAGATCAGGCCCTGGGCTGAAGGCGGCGTTGAACTGCTGAGCAACCTGGGCTGCCTAATAAATAAATCTTAAAAAACAAAAAACAAACAAACAAACAAAACAAACCACCAGAAACTGAGTGACTTAAAACAACAACAAGAGAAATGTATTCTCTTACAGTTCTGGAGGCCAGAGTCTGAAACTAGTATCACTAGGCTGAAGTCAAAGTATCAGCAGGGCTACTCTCTCTCCAGGGAGCTCTGTACATCATCTACCAATCTGTTCCTTCCTCTTTCAGCTTATGGTGGTTACCACCATTCTGTGGCTTGTGGCCACAGCACTCGTCTCTGCCGATCTTCACATTACTTTCTCCTGTGTATGTCTCTGTGTCTGGGTCAAATACCCCTGTCTGTGTCAAAGCATGAGAAAACTTAAGTGCCACTGTTGGCTTTTAAGATGGAAGTGGTCTGGGCAGCCCGGGTGGCCCAGCGGTTTAGCGCCACCTTCAGCCCAGGGCGTGATCCTGGAGACCGGGGATCAAGTCCCATGTTGGGCTCCCTGTGTGGAGCCTTCTTCTCCCTCTGCCTGTGTCTCTGCCTCTCTCTCTCTCTCTCTCTCTCTCACTGTCTCTAATAAATAAATAAAATCTTAAAAAAAATTTAAGAAATAAGATGGAAGTGGTCTTGTGTAATGACTAGAAAGCAGCTTCTAGAAGCTGAGAATGTTCCCTAGTCGACAGCCACCATGAAAATAGGGATCTCAGTCCTAAAAGCCACAAGAAATTGAATTCTATCACCATCCTGAATATGCTCAGATGTGGATTCTTCCTCAAAACCTTCAAATCAGAGCCCCACCCTTCTGATACGTTGATTTTGGCCCTGTGAGAAACCTAAGAGCTGAGCATCTAGACAAGCTGATCCAGACTTCTAACCTCAGAACTGTGACATAATAAATGGATGCTGTTTTAAGCTGTTAAGCTCATGTCAATTTATTATAAAAAAATATAAAACTATTACAGTGATAAAGGTACCAGCTCCCCTAAGCTGGAGCCCTCCCAGAAACTTCTCACAAAAGCAGCTTAGGGAACTCCCTACATAAAGAGTATACAGGATATAAGATAGAAAGTAAAAGTATAGATAAGAACATATAAAAACACTAAATGCATAAGAGAAGATAAATGCAGTTACAAAGTTGGTTCTTGCACTATTCTGGAAGTATATTAACCTAAAGTCAACTATAACAGAATAGGGGTACATACTGAAATGACAGTAACTACTACAGAAATCTATTTTTTAAAAGCCGAGAAAAAAACAGTATTAAAATAAAAAATATGCATAATCAATCCAAAAGAAAGACAAAATATATATGGAAAAAGAATAACACTTTTAGAAATAAAACAGCAATATGATAGATTTAAACCCAACTATGCCAATAAATACATTAAATGGAAATAGAAAAAAAACCCAGTTCAAACAAAATATAAAAATCATCAGACTGGATTTAAAAACAAAACAAAACAAGATAACTATAAGTTGTTTACAAGAGACATACTTTAAATGTAAGGCTATAATTAGATCGAAAGTAAAAATTATACACAAACATGATTTCTTACAATTATAAAATAGGGTGGAATTTGTTTATCAAATTTTTTTCTTTACCTACTATGATGATTCTTATGGGATTTTTCCTATATTTTATAAATTAGTAAATTAAATTAATTTTAAATATTTAGCCAAACTTGCTCTCCTATAATATTACCTGTTTGTGATGTCATTATCCTTTTTAGATACCACTGAATGTGTTTTGTTAATATGTGTTTAGAATTTTTCCATCTATGTTCTTATGAGAAACTCCCCTGTAATTTTTCTTTTTTGTAATGTCCTTGTTATATTTTGGTATTAGTGTAATACTGGCTTCATAAAATAAGTTATGAAGCATTCCTTCTTTCTCTATTACCTAAAAGAGTTGGTGTTGATATTTCTTCCTTAAATGTTGGGTAGAATTTACCAGGGAAGGCAGCAGGTCTAGAGATGAAAATGTTTTTAAAAAGTACAGATTCAATTTCTTTAAAAGACATAGGTCTATTCAGATGTTCTATATTTTATTTTGTCAGACTATTAAGTTTGACTTTATAAGAAATTTGGTCAATTCATCTACATTGTCAACTTTATGAGCATAAAGTTGTTCCTATCATTTTATTATGTATCTATATCGCTACCCATTTGTTGTATTCTTTTTCTTAAATTGAAGTGTAGTTGATACACTATTATATTTTTAATGTCTAGGATCCACAGATACCCACTTTTATTTATTATTTTTTAAAGATTTTTATTTATCTATTTATTCATGAGAGACATAGAGAGAGAGAGAGAGAGAGAGAGAGAGAGAGAGAGTGGCAGAGACACAGGCAGAGAGAGAAGCAGGCTCCATGCAGGGAACCCAATGTGGGACTCGATCCCAGGACTTCAGGATCATGCCCTGGGCCAAAGGTAGGCGCCAAACCGCTGAGCCACCCAGGGATTCCCTAGATATCCTCTTTTAAACTGCTGGTATTGGTAATTTGTGTTTTCTTTTTTTTTGCTCAGTCTTGTTAGAAGTTTTATAGAATTCTATTATACATTTGCTTTCTACTTCATTGCTTTCTACTCTTATCATAATCCTCCCTCTGTTTTCTCATAGCTAGAAATTCTACCCTCTGCTTTGGGTAAATCTCTAAATTTTGATGCCATGGTTTTTATCAGTATTCGCTTAAAAAGATTTTGTAACCTTCAATATTATTTCTTCTTACACCACTGGATATAGGTTGCTCAATTCCCAAAAACTGGTAGATTTTCTCATTATCTCTGCTATTTACTTCCTGTTTAATTTCACTGTGGTCAGAGAATATGAACTCTATGATTTCAATCCTTTGACATTTTTAAAGAACTTGCTTTATGGCACAGTGGATGATCGATTCTGATAAACTTCTTGAGTGCTCTTGAAAAAATATGTACTCTCTAATTATTGTGTCTGTGTCTCTCTAACACGCACACAGACACACACACACACATAAATGAGGCAAATGTTATGAAATGTTAGAACACATATCCTCAGTGATTTTTTTCTGCTTCCATTATCAATCACTAAAAGTGGCATACAAAAAACTCCTAAGATTATAGACCTATTTCTCCTTCTAGTCTAAATATTTTGGGTTTTTTTGGAGTTATGTCAGAAGAGGCATACAAATTTAGGATTGTTATACCTTCCTAGTGAATACACTCTTATTATGAAAGTATTCTCCTTATTTTTAGCAATACTTTTTGACTTAAAGTATACTTCATCTCTTAGGAATTTCTTTAATATGAGATAAAGTACAAAAGCCAACCACACATATCATACCTAATGACAAAGCACTATAAAGACACCCCTTGTCACCAGTTCTATTCAAAATTCTACCAGAGGTCTTAACTAGTACAAAAAGTAGAAATGAATACACAAAACCATCATTATTCACAAATGACATAACTGTATACATAGAAAATTCAAAAGAATGACCCAATTACCAGATCACAGGAATTTCAGGTCAACTAAATCAACATATTTATATATATATATATATCTGTGTGTGTGTGTGTGTATAGGTATGTGTAAGAAACGATTGGAAACTTTAAATAAAAAGCAAAACAATTCAGAATGGCATAAAATAATACTTATACAATGTTCAAAAGCAGGCAAGACTAATCAATAGTGATATAAGTCAGAATAGCGTTACATTCAGAATACGGCTCTGAATGAGAAAGGACACAAGAGATCCTTCGAGGGTAGTGGAAAATTCTGTATCTTAACCTGATTCATTTATGTGGTATACATATATTTAAAAATTTATGGAGTTGTATATTAAGATGTGTGTACTTTTATATTACATGATAATAATTTTTTTTTCAAGAGAATAAAACCTTAATAATCCTCTCACTCCCCTAACTAAACTGTCTGCAATAAAGGCAGGCCTATTTTGAAAATATGGCTACAGAGAGCCTTAGGCAACATCAATCCACTTGTGATGGATCATAAGGTCATGACTAATAGCAAAGAAAGGGCTCTGATTTCCAAATCTTGTTCTTTTCATTGCACCACTGTTGAAAAAACATAGTCAAAGGCAAACAGCTATTTATTTTGTGACTGTGAATGATAAATTGGTTAATATTATCCAAATTGATTCACTAGAGCTCCAGAAAATTTCCTTTACATCTCTTTGCCCAAGAACATTTTTACACAAATTGGAAGATTTGCATTTTACTTTTTTCTATTTGACTCTACTAATACAGATAAAGAATGAAGTTATGATGCAAAAGCAGTAAGTACATAAACTACAAACTGCAATCAAATGCTGAATAACAGAAATGAATGCTGACATGTTATGTGAAAAGCAATCTTAATTATTACTATTTAAGCAGTTCAGGTGCCCCTGTGTCTTTAAGAAACAAGACAAATAGGATACAAAGAAGCTCCTGTGGTGTACAAAAGAATAGGTACAATTAAAATAAAATTAAAAGATTTTCAAGGGCAAATAGAGTAAAAAAGACAATAACCAATCTAAGAGGCATCTCAAATACGCTGACCTACAGATTAAAGGGGAAAAAATCTATGAATTAGAACTGTGAAATCTAGATCTTTTAATTAACCGACAAAAGACTTGATGCAATAAAAGGGAGGGTCCGGTTTAGGAGGGGCAAGACGGCGGAAGAGCAGGGTCCCCAAAACACCTGTCCCCACCAAATTACCTAGATTACCTTCAAACCATCCTGAAAATCTACGAATTCGGCCTGAGATGTAAAGAGAGACCAGCTGGAATGCTACAGTGAGAAGAGTTCGCGCTTCTATCAAGGCAGGAAGACGGGGAAAAAGAAATAAAGGAACAAAAGGCCTCCGAGGGGGAGGGGCCCCGCGAGGAGCCGGGCTGAGGCCGGGGCGAGTGTCCCCAGGACAGGAGAGCCCCGTCCCGGAGGAGCAGGAGCTGCACCAACCTTCCCCGGGGGAAAGGGGCTCGCAGGGAGTTGGAGCAGGACCCAGGTCCTCGGGCTCCCGGGGACACTAACAGACACCTGCGCCCCGGGAGAGCGCCCCGAGCTCCCTAAGGGCTGCAGCACGCACGGCAGGGCCCGGAGCAGCTTGGAGGGGATCGGGAGCGGCTCCACGGAGGGGGCTGCGGGGCGGGAGCGCGAATCCCACAGCGCAGGCCCCGGAGCACAGGGCGCCGGGACACAGCCCAGGATCCGGCCTCCCCCGGGACAGGCAGAGGCCGGGAGGGCCCAGGACAGTGAGGACGCTCCTGCCCCGAGCTGAGCAGATCAGCGGCCCCGCCCCGGAGCCTCCAGGCCCTGCGGACGGAGAGCCCCGTAGTTCCTGCGGTGGCTGAATCCAGGCTTCCAGAGTTGCCATAGCAACTGCGGCTGTTCCTCCTGGGGCCTCATGGGGTAAACAACCCCCGCTGAGCCCTGCAGCAGGCAGGGGCAGAGCAGCTCCCCCAAGTGCTAACACCTGAAAATCAGCACAGCAGGCCCCTCCCCCAGAAGACCAGCTGGACGGACCAGTTCCAGGGGAAGTCAAGGGACTTAAAGTCTACAGAATCAGAAGATACTCCCCCGTGTTTTTTGTTTTTTCTTTTTGATTTCTGATTGCTTCCCCCACCCCCTTTTTTTCACCTTTCTTTCTTTTTCTTTCTCTTTTTCTTCTTTTTCCTTTTTTTCTTCCTTTTTTCTTTTTTCTTTTTCTCTTTTCCTTCCTTCTCTCTCTCTCTTTTTCTCCTTTTCCCAATACAACTTGTTTTTGGCCACTCTGCACTGAGCAAAATGACTAGAAGGAAAACCTCACCTCAAAAGAAAGAATCAGAAACAGTTTTTTCTCCCACAGAGTTACAAAATCTGGATTACAATTCAACGTCAGAAAGCCAATTCAGAAGCACTATTATACAGCTACTGGTGGCTCTAGAAAAAAGCATAAAGGACTCAAGAGACTTCATGACTGCAGAATTTAGATCCAATCAGGCAGAAATTAAAAATCAATTGAATGAGATGCAATCCAAACTAGAAGTCCTAACGACGAGGGTTAACGAGGTGGAAGAACGAGTGAGTGACATAGAAGACAAGTTCATGGCAAAGAGGGAAACTGAGGAAAAAAGAGACAATAAAAGACCATGAAGACAGATTAAGGGAAATAAACGACAGCCTGAGGAAGAAAGACCTACGCTTAATTGGGGTTCCTGAGGGCGCTGAAAGGGCCAGAGGGCCAGAATATGTATTTGAACAAATCCTAGCTGAAAACTTTCCTAATCTGGGAAGGGAAACAGGCATTCAGATCCAGGAAATAGAGAGATCCCCCCCTAAAATCAATAAAAACCGTTCAACACCTCGACATTTAATAGTGAAGCTTGCAAATTCTAAAGATAAAGAGAAGATCCTTAAAGCAGCAACAGAAAAAAAATCCCTGACTTTTATGGGGAGGAATATTAGGGTAACAGCAGACCTCTCCACAGAGACCTGGCAGGCCAGAAAGGGCTGGCAGGATATATTCAGGGTCCTAAATGAGAAGAACATGCAACCGAGAATACTTTATCCAGCAAGGCTCTCATTCAAAATGGAAGGAGAGATAAAGAGCTTCCAAGACAGGCAGGAACTGAAAGAATATGTGACCTCCAAACCAGCTCTGCAAGAAATTTTAAGGGGGACTCTTAAAATTCCCCTTTAAGAAGAAGTTCAGTGGAACAATCCACAAAAACAAGGACTAAATAGATATCATGATGACACTAAACTCATATCTGTCAATCTGAACGTGAATGGGCTTAATGACCCCATCAAAAGGCGCACGGTTTCAGACTGGATAAAAAAGCAGGACCCATCTATTTGCTGTCTACAAGAGACTCATTTTAGACAGAAGGACACCTACAACCTGAAAATAAAAGGTTGGAGAACCATTTACCATTCAAATGGTCCTCAAAAGAAAGCAGGGGTAGCCATCCTTATATCAGATAAACTAAAATTTACCCCAAAGAATGTAGTGAGAGATGAAGAGGGACACTATATCATACTTAAAGGATCTATCCAACAAGAGGACTTAACAATCCTCAATATATATGCCCCGAATGTGGGAGCTGCCAAATATTTAAACCAATTATTAACCAAAGTGAAGAAATACTTAGATAATAATACACTTCTACTTGGTGACTTCAATCTAGCTCTTTCTACCCTCGATAGGTCTTCTAAGCACAAAATCTCCAAAGGAACGAGAGCTTTAAATGATACACTGGAGCAGATGGATTTCACAGATATCTACAGAACTTTACATCCAAACTCAACTGAATACACATTCTTCTCAAGTGCACATGGAACTTTCTCTAGAATAGACCACATACTGGGTCACAAATCGGGTCTGAACCGATACCAAAAGATTGGGATTGTTCCCTGCATATTCTCAGACCATAATGCCTTGAAATTAGAACTAAATCACAACAAGAAGTTTGGAAAGACCTCAAACACGTGGAGGTTAAGGACCATCCTGCTAAAAGATGAAAGAGTCAATCAGGAAATTAAGGAAGAATTAAAAAGATTCATGGAAACTAATGAGAATGAAGATACAACAGTTCAAAATCTTTGGGATGCAGCAAAAGCAGTCCTGAGGGGGAAATACATCGCAATACAAGCATCCATTCAAAAACTGGAAAGAACTCAAATACAAAAGCTAACCTTACACATAAAGGAGCTAGAGAAAAAACAGCAGATGGACCCTACGCCCAGCAGAAGAAGAGAGTTAATTAAAATTCGAGCAGAACTCAATGAAATCGAGACCAAAAGAACTGTGGAACAGATCAAGAGAACCAGGAGTTGGTTCTTTGAAAGAATTAATAAGATAGATAAACCATTAGCCAACCTTATTAAAAAGAAGAGAGAGAAGACTCAAATTAATAAAATCATGAATGAGAAAGGAGAGATCACTACCAACACCAAGGAAATACAAACGATTTTAAAAACATATTATGAACAGCTCTACGCCAATAAATTAGGCAATCTAGAAGAAATGGACGCATTCCTGGAAAGCCACAAACTACCAAAACTGGAACAGGAAGAAACAGAAAACCTGAACAGGCCAATAACCAGGGAGGAAATTGAAGCAGTCATCAAAAAACTCCCAAGACACAAGAGTCCAGGGCCAGATGGCTTCCCAGGGGAATTCTATCAAACGTTTAAAGAAGAAATCATACCTATTCTACTAAAGCTGTTTGGAAAGATAGAAAGAGATGGAGTACTTCCAAATTCGTTCTATGAGGCCAGCATCACCTTAATTCTAAAACCAGACAAAGACCCCACCAAAAAGGAGACTTACAGACCAATATCCCTGATGAACATGGATGCAAAAATTCTCAACAAGATACTAGCCAATAGGATCCAACAACACATTAAGAAAATTATTCACCATGACCAAGTAGGATTTATCCCCGGGACACAAGGCTGGTTCAACACTCGTAAAGCAATCAATGTGATTCATCATATCAGCAAGAGAAAAACCAAGAACCATATGATCCTCTCATTAGATGCAGAGAAAGCATTTGACAAAATACAGCATCCATTCCTGATCAAAACTCCTCAGAGTGTAGGGATAGAGGGAACTTTCCTCGACATCTTAAAAGCCATCTACGAAAAGCCCACAGCAAATATCATTCTCAATGGGGAAGTACTGGGAGCCTTTCCCCTAAGATCAGGAACAAGACAGGGATGTCCACTCTCACCACTGCTATTCAACATAGCACTGGAAGTCCTAGCCTCAGCAATCAGACAACAAAAAGACATTAAAGGCATTCAAATTGGCAAAGAAGAAGTCAAACTCTCCCTCTTCGCCAATGACATGATACTCTACATAGAAAACCCAAAAGCCTCCACCCCAGAACTCATACAGCAATTTGGTAGCGTGGCAGGATACAAAATCAATGCCCAGAAATCAGTGGCATTTCTATACACTAACAATGAGACTGAAGAAAGAGAAATTAAGGAGTCAATCCCATTTACAATTGCACCCAAAAGCATAAGATACCTAGGAATAAACCTAACCAAAGAGGTAAAGGATCTATACCCTAAAAACTATAGAACACTTCTGAAAGAAATTGAGGAAGACACAAAGAGATGGAAAAATATTCCATGCTCATGGATTGGCAGTATTAATATTGTGAAAATGTCAATGTTACCCAGGGCAATTTACACGTTTAATGCAATCCCTATCAAAATACCATGGACTTTCTTCAGAGAGTTAGAAAAAATTATTTTAAGATTTGTGTGGAATCAGAAAAGACCCCGAATAGCCAGGGGAATTTTAAAAAAGAAAACCATAGCTGGGGGCATCACAATGCCAGATTTCAGGTTGTACTACAAAGCTGTGGTCATCAGACAGTGTGGTACTGGCACAAAAACAGACACATAGATCAATGGAACAGAATAGAGAATCCAGAAGTGGACCCTGAACTTTATGGTGAACTAATATTCGATAAAGGAGGAAAGACTATCCACTGGAAGAAAGACAGTCTCTTCAATAAATGGTGCTGGGAAAATTGGACATCCACATGCAGAAGAATGAAACTAGACCACTCTCTTTCACCATATACAAAGATAAACTCAAAATGGATGAAAGATCTAAATGTGAGACAAGATTCCATCAAAATCCTAGAGGAGAACACAGGCAACACCCTTTTTGAACTTGGCCACAGTAACTGCTTACAAGATACATCAACTAAGGCAAAAGAAACAAAAGCAAAAATGAACTATTGGGACTTCATCAAGATAAGAAGCTTTTGCACAGCAAAGGATACAGTCAATAAAACTAAAAGACAACCTACAGAACGGGAGAAGATATTTGCCAATGACATATCAGATAAAGGGCTAGTTTCCAAAATCTATAAAGAACTTATTAAACTCAACACCAAAGAAACAAACAATCCAATCATGAAATGGGCAAAAGACATGAAGAGAAATCTCACAGAGGAAGACATAGACATGGCCAACATGCACATGAGAAAATGCTCTGCATCACTTGCCATCAGGGAAATACAAATCAAAACCACAATGAGATACCACCTCACACCAGTGAGAATGGGGAAAATTAACAAGGCAGGAAACAACAAATGTTGGAGAGGATGCGGAGAAAAGGGAACCCTCTTACACTGTTGGTGGGAATGTGAACTGGTGCAGCCACTCTGGAAAACTGTGTGGAGGTTCCTCAAAGAGTTAAAAATAGACCTGCCCTACGACCCAGCAATTGCACTGCTGGGGATTTACCCCAAAGATTCAGATGCAATGAAATGCCGGGACACCTGCACCCCGATGTTTCTAGCAGCAATGTCCACAATAGCCAAACTGTGGAAGGAGCCTCGGTGCCCATCGAAAGATGAATGGATAAAGAAGATGTGGTTTATGTATACAATGGAATATTACTCAGCCATTAGAAATGACAAATACCCACCATTTGCTTCAACGTGGATGGAACTGGAGGGTATTATGCTGAGTGAAGTAAGTCAATCGGAGAAGGACAAACAGTGTATGTTCTCATTCATTTGGGGAATATAAATAATAGTGAAAGGGAATATAAGGGAAGGGAGAAGAAATGTAGTGGAAAATATCAGAAAGGGAGACAGAACATAAAGACTCCTAACTCTGGGAAATGAACTAGGGGTGGTGGAAGGGGAGGAGGGCGGGGGGTGGGGGTGAATGGGTGACGGGCACTGAGGGGGACACTTGACGGGATGAGCACTGGGTGTTATTCTGCATGTTGGTAAATTGAACATCAATAAAAAATTAATTTATTAAAAAAAAATGAAAAGGTACCATGAGATTCACTCCCAATCAGTGATCTTAGGACTCTGTCTATACATAGAGGAGCATAACTATGGGTATATATATCTTGGTGTAAATATATTTACATAATAAAGAGCTCCCCAAAGGAGAACATATGTCAAAAAAAATAAAAATTAAAAAAAAATAAAAGGTAGGGTCCAAAAACAAGTATTAAAATTAAGTACTTCGAGGAAGGTAAACATTCCACTACAAGCCTGTCTTATTTATTTATTTATTTATTTATTTATTTATTTATTTATTTATTTGTTTTAAAGATTTATTTATTTATTTACTCAGGATAGACAAACACACTCAGGATAGAGAGAGAGGCAGAGACACAGGAGGAGGGAGAAGCAGGCTCCATGCTGGGAGCCCGACTTAGGACTTGATCCCGGGACTCCAGGATCACGCCCTGGGCCAAAGGCAGGCGCTAAACCGCTGAGCCACCCAGGGATCCCCAAGCCTTGGAAACTGATGCTCAGAGAAGAAAGAAAACCAAATTACAAAGATGGTAAAGCTAGTAAGTAGAAAAGAGGTAGGAACCCAAGGCCACTGATAACACCACACTGCCCCAAACACTTTACCAACAGAAAGAAAACTCAAAATCAATAATAACGGCACAAACTAAGAAGAGGTAAATAGTGATCTACCCCCTATTATTATATACTATTGCAGAAGGAGTTAGTCTGATTTCAGATATACACCATGAAGACTTTGTTTTCATTTTAACCCCAAAATTTAACCCCTGTTTTATAGTTTAGATGTAAATGTTTCTACTTTCATATAATCTGGTTTACAATATTTTAAATATTAAAGATAACTTAATTATTGGCACCATTATAACCAAGTCCCAAGAACACTTGTTTACTAAAAAATATTTCTCTTACTTTCCCAAGGAATATAGCAAAGAGAGTTATAGCAATATCTCTTATCTCGCACACATTCTCTCCTACAACATGACCTTACCACCCCCACCCCCCATCAAATTTCCCTCCTTTTGAATCTGGGTACTCTTATGACATGCTTGTATTCAGTGGAATATGGTGGAAAGACTGCATGACTTCTAAGCCTACATCAGAAAAGGCCATGAAGCTTCTGCCTGGGTCTTTTGGACAATTTAGTGCTGTGGGAAGCCAGCTGCCATATAAGAAGTCCAAACACTCTGAGATCATCATGCTGGAAAAGCCATGTATAGGCACTCTGGCTAACAAACCCAAATGGGTAAATCCTTCTACGTATCTCCATTAAGATGCATGCAAACCAGCTTGGATCCTCTAGACAAACCCTATCATCAGCTGAGTACTACTCAGTCACCTCAGCCAATCCTGCAAGGAGCAGAAGATTCATTCAGTTCATCTTTTCCTAAACCCCCAACTCATAGATTACATGAAATAAAGATAAAATGATGGTGGTTTTAAAACCTTACATTTCAGGATAGTTTGTTACACAAAAACAGTAGTTAAAGCATAAGTTGGACATGGTAAATTTAATATATATATATTTTTTTAAATTTTTATTTATTTATGATAGTCACACACACAGAGAGAGAGAGAGGCAGAGACACAGGCAGAGGGAGAAGCAGGCTCCATGCACCGGGAGCCCGACGTGGGATTCGATCCCAGGTCTCCAGGATCGCGCCCTGGGCCAAAGGCAGGCGCCAAACCGCTGCGCCACCCAGGGATCCCGGTAAATTTAAATCTATTTGTTAGATTGTTTCCTTAAAAAAAAAACTTTTGAAATCTATCATAAAAAAAACTAAAACTACTGATCATTTATTTACTACCCTCTCTGAAACCTTAACCAAAAGAGCTTATTTAGCAGAAAAATATATAGGGGGAGAACAAGTGAGTTCCAGAAAATATAAGGCCTAGTATTCAAAATACAAAGATTAAATCACTTGTTCCAGGTAGAAAACAAAGAGAAGTATATGGATAATTGGACTTGATCCCAGAACACACATTTTAAAGATGCTTAAAAAATAAACCTTTCTTACTCAGGAAATGGGAGTTAGGATAGGTGACCTCTCCCCTCTTTTCACACCTGTTGCTGGACCTTTAGGGATTTCTGCAACATCTGACAGAAGAATGATAGCTTTGGATGTATACAAACAGTGCTGAACATAAAGGAATTTGGGGAAATAAAACCTATATTTTTGTAAGATGAGAATTCACATTGATAGAGACTGTGCTCCCTCACAGTATCATATAATTTTGCCCTAGAAAAAGATGACTTTTATACAATTACCATAAGCAACATGACTATACTTTATAAATAGATGTTCCACCCAAAGAGTAAAATGTTTATATTTTCACCTTTTTAGTATGCCACCATCTTTAAACCAATAGCCCAAGTGGACTCTAAGAATAATTCAGGCTAAGAATTTCTTCATTCTCAAGAGCTTTATTTGGCCATAGAGGACTATGAAACAAATTGTAAGCATATTTTAATACTTTCATTAACAAAACTAAAACCCAATTGATCTATATTTCATCATGTTTCACAGTGCTTTTAAACATTTATGTAGTATGATCTGGTGGAGATGATATTAAATTGGAATTTAATAGATTTAGATTCATCACTAGCTAATGTCAATTCAGTATTAGGTATATTGGCATCATTTCTAAACTACCTGTTAAGTTTATCTTGGCTTATAAAGAAAGAGATTACTTCAGAACACATTAATGGTTGGCACTAACTTTACGAAGTGATTTTTATCATAATTTGCCAAATGGCAGCTGTTGGAGAAATAATGACCATAGCCAGTATATAATAAGCTAGACTCATTTTGATACCGGGGATAGAGAAGAATACTTTGTAAAAAGTTAAGTCTTGGGGCAGCCGGGGTGGTTCGGTGGTTTAGCGCCACCTTGGGTCCAGGTTGTGAGCCTGGGGACTCGGGATCGGGTCCCGCGACGGGCTCCCTGAATGGGGCCTGCTTCTCCCTCTGCCTGCCTCTCTCTCTCTCTCGCTCTCGCTCTCGCTCTGTGTCTCTCATGAATAAATAAATAAAATCTTAAAAAAAAAAAAGAAAAGTTAAGTCTTGGGCAGCCCCAGTGGCCCAGCAGTTTAGCGCCACCTTCAGCCTGGGGTGTGATCCTGGAGACCTGGGATCAAATCCCATGTCATGCTTGCTGCATGGAGCCTGCTTCTCCCTCTGCCTGTGTCTCTGCCTTTTTCTCTCTCTGTGTCTGTCATGAATAAATAAACAAAATTTTAAAAAAAGTTAAGTCTTTACTTTTTAACCTATTCTGATATTCTAATTTACAACACAGCAAGAAAAAAGGGCAAGATCTATAGGCAACATTTATGGAGACCTTTTTGTCTAGTCACCTCATTTCACAGTTGATAGAAACATAGCCCAGAGAGTTAAATGATTTGTCTAGTGTCAGAGAGCTTGCAAACACCAAATGTAGAATAAGAACCCAAGTCTACTACCACCCAGTCCAGCTCTCCTTCAAAGAATACTGTACAGCCCCTTCAATGGGAAATGAATTTCATAAATATTTCTCAAGAGAAGTCCATTAAAATTTTGAGTGTTTTGGAAACATTTAATAATTCATTTCTATAATCTCTAATTTCACCAAGGTGAATTGTAGTGAGGAATCTCCATCATGGTCATGGTCTAGAAATGCCTAGACCTAGCTGCCATAGATGACAGATACCTTTTGACAAGTAAAATAGAATGCAGAATGGAGACTATTAAATAAATCAGGGTAGTTTTTATTTTTTCCACCGTACACATCGTGCAATCACTAAGAACACCAAAAGATATCTTGGTTATCTTACTAAAAGTAATCTTTGGGAAATGCACATCTGTCATGCTTTCATTCTAACAGGTAAGTGAGGCTTCTAGCTCCTTCATAGTTCCTTATCCTTTCCCATCTGATTTACAAACTCTTCCTTTAGTACAGCAATGTGTAAAAGCCAAGCCATCTGTTTCAGCAGGGCTTAACTTTTAACGGGAAAAAAATATACAAATAAAGGCAGTGTTAGGGTTTCATGCTGTCCCCTTATCGCTGTTTTCCTGAGGTTTAATCAATTAAACTTTTTAAAAATTTTTTCTAAACATTCTTTTCAATTCAATTACAAAACTCAAAGGCTCTACTTTGCAACAGGATCAATTTAAATCTCTTCCAAAACATATTTAATAGTTCATAATAACACAGAACACTTGTACTTAAATTTATTTAAAAATTAATTCATCAATGGTTTGATACCCAATAATCTCTCTTCTGACATGGCACCAATTACTGTGATCAGTTATTGACTCTTAACAAGGAGAAAAAGCAGAATTCAAGATATTTACTCTCCTTGGCACCAAATAACAACAACAACAAAAAAATTTAATTAAAAAAATTAAAATGCATGGGTGCCTGGGTGGCTCAATTGGCTAAGTGTCTGCCTTTGGCTCAGGTCATGATTCCTGAGTCTTGGGGTCAAGCCCCGAATGGGGCTCCTTGTTCAGCAGGGAGCCTGCTTCTCCCTCTCCCTCTGCCTGCTGCTCCCCCTCTTTGTGCTCTCTATCTATGTCAAATAGATAAATAAATTCTGGGGAAAAAAATAGAATAAAAAGATATAAATTAAAATGATAAAATATATATAAGGGATATAGTATAGGTTCTACCTTATATCAGGAAAGGTCTAATATACAGCTCTCTCAATTTAATGCTGCTTTAAGCATACAATCATGTTGCTAATTAAACATTCTTTCTCGCCTTCCTCCACTCCCAAAACCATTCCAAATCACCCTTTCTAAAGTCAGTAATGACTGTTTTGCAATGTAATAATCTTAACTTTGTAACTAGATTCTGAATATCATGCCTTCTTTTAAAGCCTTCTTACTTTAAAATGCAGATGCTTGTTTTGTGCCAGTACCACACTGTCTTGATGACCACAGCTTTGTAGTACAACCTGAAATCTGGCATTGTGATGCCTCCAGCTATGGTTTTCTTTTTTAATATTCCCCTGGCTATTCAGGGTCTTTTCTGATTCCACACAAATATTAAGATGATTTGTTCCAACTCTCTGAAGAAAGTCCATGGTATTTGGATAGATCAATGGAACAGAATAGAGAATCCAGAAGTGGACCCTCAACTAATATTCGATAAAGCAGGGAAAACTATCCACTGGAAAAAAGACAGTCTCTTCAATAAATGGTGCTGGGAAAATTGGACATCCACATGCAGAAGAATGAAACTGGACTATTCTCTTACACCATACACAAAGATAAACTCAAAATGGATGAAAGATCTAAATGTGAGACAAGATTCCATCAAAATCCTAGAGGAGAACACAGGCAACACCCTTTTTGAACTTGGCCACAGTAACTGCTTGCAAGATACATCAACTAAGGCAAAAGAAACAAAAGCAAAAATGAACTATTGGGACTTCATCAAGATAAGAAGCTTTTGTACAGCAAAGGATACAGTCAACAAAACTAAAAGACAACCTACAGAACGGGAGAAGATATTTGCCAATGACATATCAGATAAAGGGCTAGTTTCCAAAATCTATAAAGAACTTATTAAACTCAACACCAAAGAAAAAACAGTCCAATCATGAAATGGGCAAAAGACACGAACAGAAATCTCACAGAGGAAGACATAGACATGGCCAACAAGCACATGAGAAAATGCTCCACATCACTTGCCATCAGGGAAATACAAATCAACACCACAATGAGATACCACCTCACACCAGTGAGAATGGGGAAAATGAACAAGACAGGAAACAACAAATGTTGGAGAGGATGTGGAGAAAGGGGAACCCTATTGCACTGCTGGTGGGAATGCGAACTGGTACAGCCACTCTGGAAAACTGTGCGGAGGTTCCTCAGAGAGTTAAAAGCAGATCTGCCCTGCGACCCAGCAATTGCACTGCTGGGGATTTACCCCAAAGATACAGACGCAGTGAAATGCCGGAACACCTGCACCCCAATGTTTCTAGCAGCAATGTCCACAACAGCCAAAATGTGGAAGGAGCCTCAGTGTCAATCAAAAGATGATGGATAAAGAAGATGGAACTGGAGGGTATTATGCTGAGTGAAATAAGTCAATCGGAGAAGGACAAACATTATATGGTCTCATTCATTTGGGAAATATAATAATTAGTGAAAGGGAATAAAGGGAAAGGAGAAAAATGAGTGAAAATATCAGTGAGGATGACAAAACATGAGAGACACCTAACTCTGGGAAACGAACAAGGGGTAGTGGAAAGGGCGGTGGGCAGGGGGTTAGGGTGACTGGGTGATGGGCACTGAGGGGGGCACTTGGTGGGATGAGCACTGGGTGTTATGCTAAATGTTGACAAATTGAACTCCAATAAAAAATTTTTTAAAGAAAAATTAAAAAATAAATAAATAAAATGCAGATGCTTTAAGTAATCCCTCAGTGAATGCTGCTTCTACTGATCTAACTTCCTTACTAGCCCACACCGTAGAGGATAGTGGCCAAATTCTTCTGGTGAACTCTGCAATAATAATCATCTTTCACCCATAAAGAAATTGGTTCAATATTTAGTTCAACATTTTGAGACTCTCAAGATAAGCAACCTATCAAAATTTACAATAAATAAGGAGAATATTTTATAATATTTTTGGCAAAAAAAAAAAAAAAAGTCCTTCGCCATAGCAAAAAGAACTACAAAGGACAAATTCTTTCAAATTCAAAAGTAATTGTTTTAAACTAATTAATGCTATAAGGTTTAAGCATTAGACATAGTAAGTTTATTATCTAAGTAAGCCTGTTCATATTTTATTAGAGTTCTTACCTATGGTAGTTCTTAAAATAATTGACACTTTGTTTTCTAATGGATTCTTGCAAAACTTCAGATTTGCTACCACAAAATTCTTCTCCAACTTGCATCAACCTAGGTGGATAAAAAGACTTATATAAATTTAGCAACATCCTTATTACAGAACAAAAGTAGTCCAGGTCATCTTTCTTCAAAGGTAACAAACCATAAAAATGGTTGTTTGGAGAAATTCTAAAGTTCACAAATTCACTATAGTTCACAGACATCTGAAGGGCAGAAATATTTAAACACACACACTCCCAGCAGAAATTTGATTATGAATGTGCAAATGTCTTCATATCCATGAAAAAGTTATACGTGATAACTCACTGATGCATGATTTCTTTGATTATCATGTTTGAATAAACCGAAGTAAAGAATAAAACAAGATCTCACATAGTACCTGCTGATTATATCCAAAACAAAGATGAAATCATCATATTTAAATATAGACAAATCTGTTCCAAGCAAGTAGGTTTTTACTTTTAGCTGGACATCCTATAAAACAAAACAAAAAAATATTTCAAGCCCAAATATAGAATGTAAGTTCCCAGAACCATTTATTCTACAGTTATACATTAAAATGAGACAGAAATACATTCTTAAGAATATACATTTAGGCAAATAACCAATATCCTTACAGTGATATCACAGAGACAATTCCATAACATCACATATAAAAACAGTAATGGTGATAATCATTACTATTAATACATACACATATGCAAGATAAAAATTATATCCTTGTGTTGGATATGAAGATAAAAATCATCATCATTTATGTGTGACTTGGTAGGCTAGAAACCTCAAAATAACCAAATCAAAAATAATTAAAATAATCAATTAAAAAATAATTAGAATTAATAACTCTGTGAAGTGATTATGTACAATACATAAAAAAATAAGTTTTCATGTACTTCTACTGTAGTATCTTAAAATAAAAGAGACTTCATTTAAAATGAATATTAAAAATAAACTTAGGAATAATTTTAATAGGCAACATTAGGCCTAAATAATTAACAATTCTAACAAGATACAAAAGAAATTTCAATAAAATGAGAGTCAAGGGACTGAATGAGTGTAAACATGTCAACTTTTCCAAGTTAACGTAGGGGTTCAGTGAATTTCTAACCAAAATCACAAAAAACTTCTCCCATGAATAAGCATTCTAAAATTCACTGGAAATATAAATAAGGCAGTAACCTCTTTTTAAATTATAAAGCTTCAGAAAGACAAAATAAAAGTTATAAGTGATGTTGAAAGACTTTTTCTACCTGTATTAAATATATTAAAAACTTTTTTTAAGAGAAGAATACTATCAGTTCCCAAAGAATCAACAAAATAGGACAACTCAGAAATAGTGCTAATATATATACAAGAGCTTAATAAACAGCAGTAAAAACTACTGCTTGCTGATTATTTACTCTTTGTCAGCATTATACTAAGAACTTTACATATTATCTTTAATCCTAAAACAGTTCTGTTGAGCAGGCATTTACTATCCTCCTAAGAGAAGAAAAACTGCAAATAGGTCAAGTAATTGCCTAAATTCACATGCCCCATGAATGACAAGGCTAAGACTGGAATCCGGATCTCCCTGCCTTCAGTCTCCTTTTCCCAAGGAGGCATCACACATAGAGACAAGAAAACAGATTATTCAGAAAGTAGCAAAGGGAAAACCAACTAGATTTGGGGTAAAAAACTCCTCTCTCCTTCCTTTATATCACATATCAAAAGACAGATAAATGGATTAAATGTTTTTGTATGTTTGTAAAACATTAAAAATTAATCCAATAAAGCAAAAATATTTTCCGAGTATTTATTAAATGTCCTACACAGTACTCTAGGTATTAGGGAGATAGCAATTAATAGAAAGTTTAGATAAACATCTATAATTACCAGATGAATACTGATCTGAGCTTTACATAGGAAAAAGTATTTTAAGAATAAATATAGCTCAGATATTGAATTCAAATTGGAAGAGGTAAGTCTGGGCTCAAAACAGAAGTAAAACTGCTGCCCAGTCATGCCCCTCAGCCCAACTCCTGGGGAATTGCCACCACTGCTGGGGAAGAAGGCCAAAATCCAAATGAACAGAGCAGTTGAGAAAACTGTTGGTGGTTTGAGTTTTGAAGCTACAGATGATAGTTTAAGAGAACATTCTAAAAAATGGAGCACACTTACAGATTGTGTGGTGATGAGAGACTTCCCCAAACAAAATGTTGTGGGGTTTTGGTTTTGTGACTTACTCTTGTGTTGAAGAGATGGATGCAGGATTGTGTGCTCAACTACACAAGATTGATGGTCCTGTAGTCAAACCAAAGAGAGCTGTTTCTAGAGAGGATTCTGTAAAGCCTGGTGCCCATCTTACACTGAAGAAAATTGTCATTGATGGTATTAAAGAAGATACAGAAGAATATAATTTGAGAGACTACTTTGAAATGTATGGCAAGATGGAAACCATCGAAGTTATAGAAGACAGGCAGAGTGGAAAAAAGAGGATTTGCTTTTGTAACTTTTGATGATCATGATAGAGCTGATCAAATTGTTCAGAAGTACCACACTATCAATGGGTATAACTGTGAAGTGAATTTCTTATTCTTTATAAATAAGAAATGCCATCTGCTGGATCACAAGACATCATGAAGGTGGATCTGGTAACATTATGGGTTGTGGTGGAAACTTCTATGGAAGAGGAGGCTATGGTGCCACGTAAAGGTGGTGGCAGCGGAGGTAGTTATGGAAGAGGTGATAGTGGATATAATGGATTTGGAGATGATGTGATAACTATGACAGTGGTCCTGGTTATAGAAGTAGAGGAAGCTACGGTGGATATGAGCACCAAGGAGGTGGATATGGTGGCAGTGGTAGAAGATATGATGATTATAATGAAGAAGGAAATTTTGGAGGTAACTACATTGGTGGTGGGAATCATAATGATTTTGGATATTATAGTGGACAACAGTAATCAAATCATGGACCCATGAAGGGGGGCAATTTTGGTGGAAGAAGCTCAGGCAGTCCCTATGGTGGTAGTTATGGATCTGGTGGTGGAAGTGGTGGATACGGTAGCAGAAGGTTCTAAAACAATTCAGAAAAATGGACTACGGATCTTAGCAGGAGAGAGAGTGAAGAGTTGTCAGGAAAGCTGCAGGTTACTTTGAGACAGTTGTCCCAAATACATTAGAGGAACTGTAAAAAATGCCATAGAGGGAACAATGATCCATAGTCAGAAAAGTTACTACAGCTTTAACAGGAAAGCCTGCTGCTCAGGACTGCCATAGGTACAGTTTGCAAAAAGTGCAGCTATTGATTAATGCAATGTAGTGTCCATTAGATGTACATTTCTGAGCCCTTATACTGTTGTAGCTTTTTCTTTTTCTTTTCCTTTTTGTTACATCAAATATATAGCCCTGTAAATTGTGGTAGCAGTACCAGGAAAAAAAATAAAGGAATTTTTAATTAAAAAAAAAGAAAAAGAAATTTACCATAAGTCACAAAGAATAAAGGTTATAGTTTGACCTCATAAAAATGGTGATCATCTGCACACTGAAGATATAATAAATGAAAATATATGATTGCATACAAAAGATTACTCATTATCACATAGATCATTTAGAATTTATAAACAAAAAATGAGCAAATAATTCACCAATCAATAATTAATGGATTTTTAAATGTTTAGCTTCTCTAACAAAGAAATATGAATTAAAACGCTAATAAAAAAGTAGTAATAAAAAAGTAAAACACTAATAAAAATATAAACAGATTTAATTGCCCAATTAAAAGATAAAGTCTCTGTCTCAAAATAACATTTCTTTTACATTTATAGAGGATACAACTAAAACATGATCCAAAAGCATTTAAAATAAAGGGACAGTCAAAGAAAAAAAGGAACAAAATAAACACAGCAATGGTAATAATAAAGCAAACTAGAATTCACAGCAAAATGCCTCAGGACAAAAGAACTATATGTTTTTTTTTTTAATTAATGAAGGGAATTACATACAAAGAAGGTAGGTAAAGTGGTTATTAGCATAGCAGCATCAATCAACATAGCATCTAAGTATAAAAAGCAAAAGCCAATGTTAGAAATAAAACAAAAACCTGACAAAATTACAATCTTTCTGGAAGATTAAAACTCCTCCCTCAGAATTACACAGGCCAAGGAAACAAAGAAAAAATAAAGATACAGATTAGAATAATACAATTAATGATAAGCTTGCTTTAATATATACTTAGAAATTAACTCCCACCACAAAGAAGAAATACATGGTTATTTTCCAAATGCTCAAGCAAAAAATTTTAAAGTGGGTGGCATTCTAGGATGTAGAGAAAATCTCAAGTTCACCAAAAAAAAAAAAAAAAAAAAGAATATTGCAACCCCAATTCTCTATAGTAAAAAGAAATAAGATGCATAAGAATAATATGACTAATTTCTTACATATCAAATGCTTAAAGATGAAAATGAAAATCTTGGAAGATCGAGACTTTCCATCTAGTTAGATCTGTAA
The DNA here is from genome assembly GCF_905146905.1 of Nyctereutes procyonoides. Lineage (NCBI taxonomy): Eukaryota > Metazoa > Chordata > Mammalia > Carnivora > Canidae > Nyctereutes > Nyctereutes procyonoides. The sequence goes on along the minus strand of NW_026575141.1, from coordinate 16,447,019 downwards.
GCTCCATAAGGTCAAGTACCATGCGTTCACCACAGTGTCTACCAAATGGTACAACTGATACAACTATCCTTCTTACAGATTTTCTATTGGAGTCAAAAATGCATGGAAAATAAAATTTTCATATAAAAAAATCAGTCATTCTGATTTTGAGTTTAGTTTTTATGTCAAAAGGTTAAATATCTTCTAATGCTTTTCAATCATTTTTCATTATCTCTATAATAAATTTATGATAAACGTATATAAATTGTCACATGCTCACTTGTGCTTTAGAATTCAAGATTTCAGATGTTAAATATGCATTATGGCATACTATAGCGTATACGTTTAACACCCTTTGGGGTCTAAGGCAGTATCTCAAAACAAAACACATTAATACTCTTGCGACATATAAATGTTCACTTCATTGAGATAAATAAATACTACAAAAAAGCTTTATGACAATACTCTTCCGGTTCTACTGCTGAAAGAATCCAAATCTGGTCAGGCTTTGCCTGCTGAATGTGTTATGAAAGAAACATTTGTTTTTCAGAGCTTTTACTTTTTGCATTTGAATTGAGCCTTGTAATTTCAATGAACAAATACTCAAAGAGTTCCTAAAGTATGCAAAATACTGTTTTATAACTAGTTGAGAATGGGGGTGGGGGCTCAAAGAGACTTGGGAGTGGTAGAGATAAGATATTCTAAAGCTTGAAACCTACAACACAATAATCTATACTCAAAAGCATGATCACTTCCAAATGGCCAAATGCTTAAATGAGAACAGCTCTAAACTAAACCTCATATTAACACATCAAGGAATATCAAGTTGCCAGACTGAATGAAAACTAGCTATATAAAATGCAAGGACAATATTTCAAAGGAACTGAATAACCAGAAATTCTATCATAGATACTACAATTTCAACTAAGTAAAATTAGTGTCTATTAGTAGGAGACTAAATCAGGAGATTAAATAAGAAACAACTCATATCTGACCTTAGACATATACTCAATTAATATGAGATTTCCCTTTCCAGTATACATAATATTCAGAAAAAAGTCAGCCCAAACCTACGATTAATGGTAAATTAAAAAGTAGTTTAATATATAATAAAGGCCATATATGAAAAACCCACAGCTAACATCATACTCAATGGTAAAAAACTGAGAACTTTTCCTTTAAGATCAAGAAAAAGACAAATATGCCTACTCTTGCTACTTTTATTCAACACAGTACTAGATGTCCTAGCCATAACAATCAGACAAGAAGAAGAAATAAGAAGCATTGATATTTGTAAGAAAGAATTTAAACTGTCACTGGATATTATACATAGATTTTACACAAAGACTAGACCAAAAAACTACTATAAGTAATAAATGAATTCAGTATAGTTGTAAGATACAAACTTATTACCTAGAAATTGGTAGTGTTCCTATAAACTAATAACAAAGTAGCAGAAAGAGAAATTAAGAAAATAATTCCACTTAACTATTGTGCCAAAAAGAATAAAATACCTAGGAATAAACTTAACCAAAAAGGTGAAAGACCTTTTTTCTGAAAACTATTAAACAATGATGAAAGAAACTGAAGACAAGACAAATGGAAGGATATTCCATGCTCATCAACTAGAAGAACTAATATTGTTAAAGTGTCCTTACTATCCAAAGCAACCTACATATCAAAACACCAACAGAATATTTCACAGAACTAGAATAAGTAAATCAAAATTTGTAAGGAAACACAAAAAAGACTCGGAATAGCCAAAACATTATTGAGAAAAAACAACAAAGCTGGAGGTATCACAATTTCAGATTTCAAGATATGCTACACAGCTACAGTAATCAAAACAGTATGGTACTGGCACAAAAATAGACACATATATCCTGGAACAGAATAGCGAGCCCAGAAATAAATCTACATTTGTATGATAAATGATCATTTAATTGATCTACAATAAAGGAGGCAAGGATATAAATGGGGAAAAGATAATCTCTTCAATAAATGATGCTAGGAAAACTGGACAGCTACATGCAAAAGAATGAAAGTGGACCACTTTCCTTTTTTTTTTTTTTTAAAGATTTACTTATTTATTTTACAGAGACAGAGAGAGAGCAGAGGGAGGAGCAGAGAGAGGGTGAGAGAGAATCCCCAAGCAGACTCCCTGCTGAGTGCAGAGCCTGATGTAGGGCTCAATCTCACAACCCTGAGATCAGGACCTGAGCCAAAATCAAGGGTCAGGTGCTTAACCAACTGAACCACCTAGTCGCTCCATGGACCACTTTCTTATACCACAGAGACAAACAAACTCAAAATAGGGTTGCCTGGGTGGTATACAGATATGTCTCCTCAGGCAAGGAAAACAAAAGCAAAAACTAGGTATTGGGACTACACCAAAATAAAACTTTATCATGGTGAAAAAACCATCAACAAAATGGAAAGGCAACCTACTGAATGGGAGAAGATATTTGCAAATGCATATCACTCCCTTCTGAAAATAAAAAAGGATACATTTTCAGATTTGTTTCACACATTTTTGTTTTCCAAAAAAAAATCATTTTAATTCTCATATATTGTAAGTTTATGTAAAATATTAAGGGGTTAATACCCAAAATATATAATTATTAAAACTCAACACCAAAAATTCCAAATAATCCAATTAAAAATGGGCAGAGGACCTGAGTAGACATTTTTCCAAAGAAGACCTATGGATAGCCAACAGACACATGAAAAGATGCTCAATGTCACTAATAATCAAGGAAATGCAAATCAAAACCACAGTGAGATATCACCTTAGAACTATTAGAATGGCTAAAATCAAAAAGACAAGAAATAACAAGTGTTGGTGTGGATGTGGAAAAAAGGAATTCTTATGCACTACTGGTGGGAATGTAAATCAGTGCAGCCATTGTGGAAAGCAGTATTGAGGTTCCTCAAAAAATTAAAAATAGATTTACCATATGATCCAAAAGAACAGTCCGAAAAGAACAAAAAAGTTATCTTCAAAGAAATTACACTTTTATCTAGGAAGTAATACATTTTAACAAATTAACAAATTTAATTATCTGATAACAACTATGCTATTAAACTGCAAAAAAAAAGTTAAGTAGATACATTCTGCCAATAAACATATAAGATGCCCTCAAGGGACAAAAATCATTGCCTGCGAAAATCTTTTTTCATTCTATACTAGATTCAGCCCAACTATGGGACCTATTTAGTTATCCTTTTCCTAAAATTAATAGAAAACACAAATAAATGAAATAAAAATAAAGAGTATCTCAACAAGAAAGCAGTTTCTTTAGGAAAGCATATATTTGCTAGGACACTAAAAGCAGAAATATAATCAAGGAATACACATATATTTCCAATGGAGATTTTCAAATTAAAAGACTTATAGTCAAATACAATTGTGAACTAAATTATAGAAATTGAATGACAGATTTAGTCCAAAGAAAAACTAACATAGAATTAACTCTATAAGGAATACAAATAACAGAAAATTCAAACACTGAATTTCTAAAACAACTTTGACATGAAACTTACTATTGCATATGTAAAAAAAAGATATAAAAAACCCAAACCTGCCATATTCGTGTAAGTCCATGTTCTAATTTCTTTTTTATGTAGCCACGATCAAAATTAGTTTCTTCAGTACCAATATTACTCCCTTCTGAAAATAAAAGAGGATACACGTTTTCAGATTTGCTTTACATTTTTTTCCAAAAAAGTCATTTTAACTCTCATATATTGTAAGCCTATGTAAAATACAGAAAATATGTTTAATATTTATACAACCAAAACAATGTCTAAAACAGGTGTTAGGATTAGGGTGATCCCAGAGACAGGGTCCTCAATGATTTATATACTGCCTACTGCCAGGGCATTACAGAACTCATTAACCTAATTATCAGTTAACATCTATGTTGACAAGGGTACAGACTGCAGAACTGCTCGCACAGTAAGGTAATGATGCATATGATTTACATTTTTCATGATCCAGAATAATCTTATCCATTCCAGAAAAATAATCTAACAATGCCCCACTTTAACAGGTAGACCTGTTTCAAAACAAATTTCCTCATAAAAGCAACTGAAATACAATTTTTTTTAATATTTTTATTTTTATTTTTTTATTTATGATAGTCACGCACAGAGAGAGAGAGAGAGAGAGAGAGAGGCACAGACACAGGCAGAGGGAGAAGCAGGCTTCATGCACCGGGAGCCTGACGTGGGATTCGATCCCGGGTCTCCAGGACCGCGCCCCGGGCCAAAGGCAGGCGCTAAACCGCTGTGCCACCCAGGGATCCCCTGAAATACAATTATATACATTTATATTAAAAAGATTATGCCTTTTTGAAGACATGTGAACTGTATGGAATGAACTGTGTGGAACAACTGAGGATATAATTTCATCTCAGGCTAGCATAATGACCACTGGTAACCAGCAAAAGGCCCTTGCATTGGCCAGGCCCCATATTCATGCCTAATGTACATCTGACCACTCTCCAACAGCTTAAGCCTTATTAACTGTATGGTTTGGCTATTAGGGACCCAGCAGCTCAGGACAGTTCACCTGGACAACAGTTTTAGAGTTTTACTTTAGAATGGTAAAATGTTAGGATACCAGTAGTATCACTATGGAGCTACAGCAGATGACCTCTTAAGACCCTATCAGCTTTATGAAGTTCTGTGGAGAAAAATTTTCAAAGTACCGACCCCTATAATTGTATTTCTTAATGTGAATATGAAAGGAATAATTTCAGGTGAACAAATGACTTTTTAGAGTTCTATATATTGTCACCTGTTAAGCTAATCAGAGTCCTGACCTTCTTAAGATATACAGAATCAGGTCAAGGAATTGTAGTGAAGAGGATTAAGTATATAAGGCTCAAATAGTGTTTTAAGTATGATTCTACACCCCAATGAAAATGCATACATATATACAACAATACACGCAAACTATGAGCCTGAAGCAAAAAAGCAAACTTCACTATGATGAGTATGTGTTGTCCCCTAAACTCTCATCCTGTATCTGAAGTGTGTATTAATTTCGTTCCAAATTTTGTCTCTGGTTTCTCCTTAAATAATGCATTAGAAAAGAGGTGCTGAAATGTCCTAAGAGTTTCTGCACCTAGAAAAAAATAAAAGTTGCTAAAAAAGGATAAACTTGTGAAGATCTGGAGTCCCAGCAAGCAATTCCCTAAGTCACCTGAGATTTAAAAAAAAAAAAGAAAAAAGGGCTTATGGACATTTCATCATCAACCATCATTATTAATATCATCTCTTGACCTTTTTCCTTTGATATTAACAATCTACAGTGTAAGGACTTTACATTTTCCCTAAACTTTACAGCAAACCTACAGGTAGATGTGTTCCTGAGGTTTGTTTTGGTTTTTTTACCTACCATTTTAAGAAAGAAACTGAGGTCTCATTTCTCATCTTTGGAAAATAGCAGTAAAATCCGAAGCCAGGTATCACTGACTGTAAAGCCCGGGCTCATAGAGGTAGTACAGGGATGACAGCATAGGAGTTGGGTTAAAAACAGTCTGACCTAGAAACCTGACTCAATGCCCACCTCTTCTCTTGCTTTCTCCTCTTTCCCTTCCTTTATCATCCCCCACACCAGCAATATTTATAAAAGGATGAAAATCCTTCTATAAAATTTTCCTGTTATTTTTTGCTATCTGTATTTATAAGCTTCTTAAGAATCAAGACAAATATTAAACTTATGTCTTCTGTACTACCAGAATCCTACAATACCATTTGTATTCTTCCATCCACCCAAACATAGAAACCAAGACCTCAGAAATTAGAAGTTACTAAAATAATTTGATTAGCTACATTAAATTGTATGCAATATAGAAAACTTGTGCAGTATAATTTATTTTGCCCATATTAAACAGAACATGGATAAAAACATTTATTACTTTTAAAACTATTTTGAAAAAAAATAAAAAGAAAAAAAATAAAACTATTTTGAATACTTAATCTAAGTGGTTCAAGGATAACCACTTAAGATATATAGTTATACAAATGAAGTAATTTAAATATATTGTCTAGTTAATATAATTTCTCAAATATTTGTTCTTTATATGTAGCTGACAATACCATAGTCATTTAAAGTAGTGTTTTCCATTCAAAGATTAATATTTTACAACCTTGCTTTTTATGAAATTTAAGTCCTGCTGTATTTTTTAAAGATTTTATTTATTTATTTGAGAAAGAGAGGAAGAGAACATGGTGGTGGGGGGAAAGGTGAAAAGAGAAGGAGGCTCCCCACTAAGTAGGGAGTCCGACATGGGGCTCAAACCCAGGACTCTGGGATGGTGACCTAAGCCAAAGGCTCACCCAACTGTGCCACCCAGGCACCCCAGAAAAATATAATTACTAATTCTTAGAATCTAGCTTTATTAGTACAACTTGAAAATTAGCAAATAGATTTAATATTAAACATTAGCGTTAATTTTACAGCAAATTGGACAGACCAATGCCTTACCAAGTTTACAATTAATTTTTTAAAAGCTCTTTGTTAATAATTTAGTCCTAAAGCTATCATTACATATTCCTGAAAACTGGTAATATCTGTACTTAAGAAGTCCTTTGGCCCAGTTAATCCCCAAAGGTAATGGAGCTTTTATAGAAGCTGAATGACTTTCTTCGGTGAGCATTTCACCTATGGTCACCTAAGTCCCTGAAATCCTAAAAGCATGGCTATCCCTTTTCTTTCTCCTTAGCCCAGCAATATGGCATATTTATAGTTGTCTTTTTTTTTTAATTTTTATTTATTTATGATAGTCACACACACACACAGAGAGAGAGAGAGAGACAGAGAGAGAGAGAGAGAGAGAGAGAGATAGAGGCAGAGACACAGGCAGAGGGAGAAGCAGGCTCCATGCACCAGGAGCCCGACGTGGGACTCCATCCCGGGTCTCCAGGATCGCGCCCTGGGCCAAAGGCAGGCGCTAAACCGCTGCGCCACCCAGGGATCCCCTATAGTTATCTTTAAATAAAATAATACCCTACCAGAAGCAGAAGTAGTATCCTCATTGTCATGCTTTTCATGCCATTCCATAGTCCTGTAATAGCTGAGCATAACTTCCCACAATGCTTTGCATAGGTCAGCAAGACATGGAATATAGCTGTCTGGTGTAACATGCTAAAGAAAATTTAAAAAGTCAACTTTAAAAATTATCACAACTTGCAAAAGGGAAATCAATCAATCATGTCATTTGTGTAAATTAAGTACCTTTGACAATCTCTAAATTCTAGAAATCACAAGGATATTAGATATTCCATATCTATTAATAACATTTAAAATAATATTTTATGTAACATGGCAATGTGGTCTCAAATCTCACTAATGAAAATAAGTAGAATTCCCCCCCCCCATCCTTTGTATAAACTACCAGCTTGTCATTCTGCCCTTTTTTTTTTTGCAGGTAGAGTGATGCCTCCAATCTATTTTGCTGGCTTTCTGGTTTTTTGGATATTATAATGGAGCATTTGTCTCATCATTTAAGATTTCATAGCTTTTTTTTCCTTTTTTTAAATCAATCTACCACAACCAATCATGCTGATAAAGCACTGAAAGGCTAGTAAGACTGGTATATTAAGCCCTCCAAAGTAAACAGCTAGTAGAAATAAACTACATAGTAAATATAGCTATGGTGTGTTTGACGTTTAATATAGCACAGTTTGTTAGTGGTCCTCTCTCTTTCAAAATGTTTTTTCTCTCCGTAATGATCTTTCCCTCCTCTAAGCTCCTTTTTATTAAAACATTCATCAAGCAACTAATAAAAATACTTACTTGTATGGCTCAGTTCACTTCTGTGCAAGCATGTCAAATCTCTGAAACTCAACTAGGAATTTGTAAAATAAAGGAGTTGTTAAACTCCAGAGTCAGACTGTACAAGTTGGGCTTATGCCAAGAATGGCAGGATGGTTCAATCTTATGAAATTTATTAATATAATTCACCATATTAACAGTCTAACAAGAAAAACCAAATGATTATCCTAATAGATGCTGGAATAAACCTTTTGACAAAATTCAACAGCTGTTCCTAATAATAACTCCTAAAAAATAAAAATGGATATTTCCTTAAGATAAGGAAACTATGGCATAAGCACTGTGGTCAGGAACAAGATAAGGATGCCCACTATCCCCACCCCTATTTAACAATGTTCTGGAAGTATCTGTCAATGTGATTAGACTAGAGAAAAGAGTAAGAAGCAAATAAACAGGAAAACAAGAAATCAAACTATTTCTATCTGAAAATGACATGTTAATATATTTAGAATATAATTCGTAGAGAACCAGTAATAAAACTAATCAAAAAATAAAATAATTCAGCTAGGTAGCAGGTTATAAAATTAATACAAAAAAATTACATGTATATATACAAATAATAACCCACTCCTCATACCATACATAAGAATAAGCTCCAAGTTGTTAAGAAATTAAAATGTAAAAACTAAAACTCACCTAGCACTAGAAGAAAACTTAAGTCTTCTATCAGCTTGATACAGGGAAAGCTGTTTTAATTAGGACTCAAATATCAGAGATAATAAAATTTAAGATGTGATACATTTTAGTACATAAAATTTTTAAAAAGAATTTACATGGCAAAACAAAACACCATAAACAAAATCAAAAGACAAATGACAAACTTAAAAAGATATTCACAACATATATCATGACAAAGAATTAATATGCTGCATTTATAAAGAACTCTTAAAAGTTTTGGTGAAAAAGACCAAACATCCTATAGAAGAATGGGAAGAAGTCACAAGCAAACTGCACAAGTAGAGATACAAAAATGGCCATTGAACATATGAAAACATGTCCAACTTCACTCTTTAATAGGCAAATGTATATTAAAATTAAAATAAGACACAAATTCTCATTCATCAGATTGGTGAGAGTTTTAAAGCTGACCATATCAAAGATTCTCTCCTTGACCAAACTCTAGCCAAGATCCTCTAAGCAGTCTTTCCAACTAGCCCTCATTCTTGGCCTATAAAGACTTGCATAAAATACTAACATCGGGGCACCTGGGTGGCTCAGTGGTTGAGCATCTGCCTTTGGCTCAGGTCGGGATCCTGGGATCGAGTCCCGCATCGGGCTCCCCACAGGGAGCCTGGTTCTCCCTCTGCCCCTCTCCATCTCTCATGAATAAATAAATAATTAAAACAACAACAACAACAAACAAAAAACCACTAACATAGCTTCTAATAGCTCAAGGCTGGATCCCTAGGATGACCCTAGTTCCTGTTAAAGTACCTGCCTGAGAAAACTCAAGTCTGCCAAAAGAATTTACTGTCGTTTCAGCTAAGCCCTGAAGATAGGTCCCCTGTCTCCCAGCCTCTGAGGGAGAGAGGGGGCCTAACTTCAAGAAGCCACAGTTAGCAAACCCAGATGAGCTTCACAGGAACTAACCTCCACTTCCTGTTTTCTGTAAATTTTCATTCTCTGACTCTGAGGCCCATCTCATCCCCCTCCCTTTAAAATACCCTTGTCACCTCTGTACAAATGGAAGGTGAGCCTGTTTCACACCGGATTCTTTTCCCTGTTTCAACAGTAAACAATGCTTAAAATCTGTCCATACAACTTTAATTAGCATTTGGCTTTATCTTTGACACTCTATATATTCTATTGTCAAGGCTGTGAAAAAGCACCCAATGTCATTCATTGCTGGTGGGAATGATAAATGATCTAACCCTATGGAGGGGAATTTGGCACTGTTTAACAAAATCACATATGTACAATTCCCCTTGACCCAGCAATCCCACTTCTAGGAATTTGTCCTGAAGATACACCTCAAACAATGCAAAAATACATATACACAGGGTTATTCATTGTGAAGGATTATTTATAACTGCAAAATACTGCAATCTATCTAAATGTCCAAACAGGAGACTGGTTGAATAAACTACTGTTCATACACACAAAAGAGCACTATGCAACTATGAAAAATAATAAGCTGATACATGTATATTTAAATTTTTTAATTAAAACAATTTCTCCTGGAAACCATCTGTTTGTTCTCTATACTTAACAACCTGTTTTTTAGTTTGTCTCTTTTCTTTCCTTTGCTCATTCTTTTTTGTTTCCTAAATTCCACATAAATTTCTTCTCTGATATATTTCCCTTGGCATTATCTTCTCTAGCACCATCCAAGAGGGGAAGTGGGTGAGAGGATGGGTGAAATAGGTGAAGGGAACTAAAAGCACACTTATCTTGGGGCACCTGCGTGGCTGAGCTGGTTAAGCACCTGACTCTTGGTTTTGGCTCAGGTCATGAGATCGAGCCCTGCATCAGGCTCTGCGATGGGTGTAGAACCTGCTTAAGATTCTCTCCTCCTCTCTCCTTCTGACCTCCCCTCTTCCCATGTATGCTCTCTCTCTCCCTCAAAAAAAAAAAAAAAAAAAAAAAAGAAAGAAAAAAGAGTACACTTATCTTGATGAGCATTAAGTAATATATTGAATTGTTGAATCAACATACACCTGAAACTAACATCACACTGTATGTTAACTCTATTGGAATTAAACTTTTTAAAAAAAATTTCCCCTTTATACATACATATATGAGAAAGGGAAAAATTTTAACTTCTCTGTGTAAGTTATATATACGATATATATAAAATATATTTAAAATTATACACATAAGAAATAGGAAAAATTTAATGCACATATCTGATATAACAAAAATAAACATAGGGAAGATAAACAGGGAAAACACTGTAGTTAGTTACCTTTACAAGGTGGGGTCAGGGATGAAATAATGAAAGAAACATAGGAGGAAGTGACATTTCTCTAAATACACCACATTTGCTATAGGTACATATTCACAGAAGAATTAGAATGACCATCCAGATTTACACATAGCTTGCAGAGATTAATATAAAATACTTTTGCTTACTTATGCCATAATTTGAAGTGATTTTTTTATGTCTACTTTCCATGTTTACTTTTGTAATTACCACCTACCTATACAATGAACCAGTCTTGATTTTTTTCCCCCTTGGTTTATTTTTATACCATCATTACGTATCTCTTAAAGCACACATGTAATAAAAAACTTGTTACTGATGCACAAGGTCAAGAAAAAGCTAAAGCAGAGGGGAAAAAAAATCACAAAAAAGTTCTGGGCTGCAACTCAGCAATCATTCACCTGAATAAAGGTATTCTTTTACAAGTCAATTTTTTTCATCTTCATAAACTCAACTTTACATAAATTTATATTTATATTATGCAAATAAATTTAATATAATTATATCCCAACATTCTTTTGGATAGATAAAAGGAAGACAGTGTTAGTCTTATTTCTTCCCAAAGAAAAATTATGACTATACAAATAATTGTTATAGTTCACCAATTAATTTTTATTATACTTGTCACAGTTTAACAAACCAGAAAATTGAATCTTAGAACTACTGCTACCTTCTATTTTCAACCCAGTCACTGTCTAGCTACATTATTTGCCTAGTTATTTGAGGAAAAGGAGGTTTTTTACTATGTTACCTCTTGATGATTTGTTGAAATTTAATGAGTTTGGAAGAGATACAAAGACATGTATATGTAAATTCCTTTCCAAAAAAGTCAAAATTATTGAAGTTACAGAAAGCTTTTTCTCACCAAATAGTTCCAAGTGTAAAAATTCACAAATCTAGCTAAACCACTGCACATGCCTAAAAAGTCTTCCAAAAGAATCCAAATTTTATTATCTTTACAAATATGTTCATATGTACAAACCTAAGACTATGACATACTGAGCACCAAATAGTAAGATGACTCTTGCCTAAATTTATACTCTAAAATATAAATAAACGTAGAGATTCATTGTACTAAATACATATACAGTATATAGTTTAAGGAAAGAGGGCAAGGTAGAATAGATAAAAAAATATCATTTTTGATACATTTAAGCCTGGATATGTTAATTTCTGCATTTGAAGACAATGCTGGCAATAAGTTAAAAGTGTCATTTCATTTTAAAACTAGACTCCAAAACCGCTTTCCAGTATACCATATAACCAACTGGAATCAACTCTAATTGCAACAAATGATTGTTATGCTTTTTAACACCTTATTACTAAAATCATTTCAACTAGTGTTCTCTCATTAAATTATGAAAATCACTTCTAAATTTCAAGTAGAGAATCTTATCACACAGACACAGGTGAATCACAACTATAACAAAAGAAATTTAAGGAAAACAGCAAATAAACAAATAACTGCATAAATAATCAAAAAATAAAAGGCAGGCCAAGAAGAGAATTTTGAGTGTCCTAATTAACAGCCCATCAAACTTCTACTCAGACATTTATTCTTCTTCACACCAGCAGGGCATAATAGAAAAAAGACTAGAGAAGAGCTGTCTGGTTCAGCCAGTACTAGTTCCACAACTAGTGGTCATATGTCCTCAAACAACAAACCACTCAGGACTGAAGTTTCACCTTTCATAAAACAGTGTTAGAGATTACTGGCTCTGCCTACCTTGCCACTAGTTTAATCCATCCACCAATCACTAAATACTAACATTTCATCACAGTTCAAGTCTCAATTAAGGGAGGATTCATTTAGAATAAGACCAGGAATACTGAAGGCAGAGGAGTGCCATATTGCAATTCCAGTTCCATGTTTGTATTACCTATCAGTAGTAGCAATGAAAGTCTTCAACTGGTCAATTTAGAAAATAGTCACAAAGAGACATCCCATTACTAAAATAACATGTCCTTAAATTGTTTTAAAAATTAAGAATATATTGAGAATATATAGGAAGTAGAAATTTGATTATCAAAAAAAAAAAAAGAAATTTGATTATCAAATATTACGCTGTTCTAGAGCTATTCTCCACTGCCATTCTTTGCTGAAAGCTAGTAGTATCAATTTATTCAGCAAAAGTTGTGAAGTGAGGGGAAAAGAAAAAAAAAGTACAGTGCTTTAGAAATATCTCAAAAAATATGCAAAAAAGAAAGAATATTTTAAGTAATCTAATTTTTTTAAATCCATAACCTCTATACAGATAACATATACATCTAGTAACCCTGAGGACTGTAAAAGGTAACAAATATCCTAAGGAGCAGGATTTGGAGGATATTCACAAATCTGGATGTTATAATGTAAAAAGTTTAAGACTGCATTTCCATTATGCTTCACTATTCAAACATCAAAATAGGCTTCTTAATCAAATCCTAACACTTTCAAAAAATCCACAGATATGATAACCTATTTCATCACTGTCGGCTAAAAGTAACATTTTGCACCTTCTATTTCTGCTATTTAACCATCTCAACCTACCTACCTGGTCAAAATTTAAATCATAAAATCAGCTTAGTAAAACCAGCAACATCTTAGCCTTAATTATAAACAATAAGTAAGAATATAGAGGCTATTTTCAAAAAATGTGAAATGAATACAAGCAGCCTTTCCCAATTTGAAGCACACAATGAAAAAAAAAATGCCACCTTTTAAAAGTGGATTAAGTGCAAAGCTAAGTGGTTCATATAAAAAAGGAGGCTGCTACATTTAGTTTTTTAATTCTTACTAATTTCCTTTTACCCTGATCAGAAATCTCTATTACCAAATACCTAAAAAAAATTTCAGGAAGATGATTTTTATGTTAAAACGTCAAAATAAAAATTCTTAGGGAGTATCCTTAAGGTATTTTTTGTTCTTGCTTCACTTAGATTTAACACTCTAATCACATCCTTACAAACATAAAGGGAACAGATGTCTTGGCATCCACACAGAGATCCAAAACTCCCAGGGCTGCCATCCCCCATCCCCAACTTCATATACACACTGATAGATGGATTTCAAAAAACAACAAAGAGTTAGCAGTCACTTCAGATGAATGCTGTTAACACTGTGAGTGATGTAGAAGCTGGTGGGGAGGACCACGGCTTGTCTGGGAGGCTTCAGGAAGTATGCTGCAGATCCAAACAGCACTAGGCCCAGGAGCTAGAAACATCTCTGGGGAGGCTGAACTCTGGACCTAAGAAAGTGGCTGAGCCAAGCAATTACAAGATCTCTCCAACCTCTAATTACGTCTATTAAAGGCCAAGCTGTATAAAATTGAACATCGTCAGTACTTTCTAGCCATTGGAAGCCAGAGACGTGCACAGTATAGTGGAGCAGATAGCACACGTTTGGGCTTAGGGCCCAACTTTGTGACTTACTTGGTCATGATGCTGTAATATCACTTCATTCATCTAGACACCCCTAGGGATGAAACAAATAACCTACATTCTCTCTGAAGCTTTAAACACTATGACTCTCCAAAGACAACAATTATACCTATGCTATAGCACAACTTTCCTTGTACCAAACTGGATTCATTCATGATATAAAAACACAAATATATCATGGTGAGAAAATAGTCACTCCCATCTCCCAGGCATTTTATCATTAATACTAAAATTGTATATACCCATTAAATCATATTTTCTGTATGATATATATGATGCTAACTTGGAACCAACTAACTAGCATCTTTTAAATTGTAAAACAGAAGGGTTGCCTTTAAATGATTCTCAGGTTTTTCGAATTGCTGTTAAATATGGCCTGAATCAAATTAGACATCTTAATACAAATAAAACAAGCAAAGCAGGTATAATTAGAATACATAATTTATTTTTCAAAATTACAGGTGATAAAATGCTGTGAACCTCTAAGCTGAGATTAGCACCCAAAAAAAGGGACAGTATTTAAATGTAAGAACACTATCAAATTAAAAATAGGGTTTCTTGACAGATCTCAAGAATGGCTTTCTATCAGTAAATTATTTTTTTGTTTCTGCTGGCAGTGCATGCCATGCCCTAAAAACAGGTTGGTTCTTTAACATCTATTCCCAACCCTCCCCCAACAACACACACACACACAATTCATCCAGGAGTCTACATTACACTGACAGATTCTTCGACTTGGACAGCCCAGAGGCCTTGCCACACAAGTGACCAGAAAACCCTTCCATTTCCAGCCAAAGAGGGAAGACTGGCTACCCAGATAACTACAGCCCAAAACGTGCACTCCAGAGGCACTCACAGTCCCAGATAACACTGTAAACAACTAAATCTTCAATATTGAAAATCCAGTTAAGCTGGACAACCTATGGTTGCTTTTGCCTGCTCTATGCTCTACTTTTCTCATGCCATTGCTCAGGATAGTACCTTACTATCCCCTGGACCCAGCCACATACATTGTGCCTATTGAAATCTAAGACCTAGCTCAAAACTTGCAACCTCCTAACAATAAGATAGTTTTGCCTTCCTTAGATCCCTTAAAGAAAGGTGTTGAGCCCAATGACACTTTATGCTGTTTGAACTTTTCTTATCCTACCTCTGACCAAAATTAATGCTGACACCTTACTGGGTTATATATTCTGTAAAACCGTATCTATAGTTGTTGAACTGAACTGATTACTTGATTAACAAAGCTGAGTAATGATAAGGGAACTGGTTTATACTTAGCAAGTCAGAGTATTAAGAAAATGGAGCGTTGTGTCTTATGCCTGCATCCATGAAAGGGTAACAGGCTAGCTTGTCAGTTTGTAAGTAGGATGAAATTTCAGAACCTTCATGATTCTTGACAATTCAGAGAATAAATAGCATGGAACATTTTTCCTTACCTGTCTTCTGATCATTAAGTTTGAGTTTTTAAAAATTAGTAAAGCTTAGTTTTTATTTTATCTTAAATATATAGAAATCAATATATATTCATATGTAAGAAAATATAGGAGTCGTGATGGTACAAATATGTGATAATAAATCTGACAGCCTTATTCTTTGGAGTATTTTTTTTAATTTTTTTTAATTTTTATTTATTTATGATAGGGAGAGAGAGAGAGAGAGAGGCAGAGACACAGGCAGAGGGAGAAGCAGGCTCCATGCACCGGGAGCCTGATGTGGGATTCGATCCCGGGTCTCCAGGATCGCGCCCTGGGCCAAAGGCAGGCGCCAAACCGCTGTGCCACCCAGAGATCCCTCTTTGGAGTATTTTATAACAGACCTGCGGAAGCCACTCAAGGAAATGTATAATATTACTCTTCTAACTGAAAAGACTTCTCTCTTTGACCAAATGTTCAAATATGTAGTTTCCAATGAGAGAAATATCTACTCACCTATCCAACAAATCAACCAAATTAACCCCAACAATCAATTAAATATCCCAGTTTAATTTCCTCCACATCCTAAATATGCCTGTGTGATAAACAACATAAATTATTCTTGATATGCTACCTTCTGGTATCTGACAATTAAGCTAATAAATACAAAATAATCAGCATTCATGAGTACAGGGAAAGGGATAAAAGCAGACATCACCGATGGGGAGTATAAATTGAAACACTTTCTAGAGGGCAACTTTGGAAAAAATGAACCAAAAACCTTATAAATGCAAAGCCTTTGACAATGCAATTTCCTTTCTTCTCACTTACCCTCAATAATTAAAGATGTGTGCAAAGATTTAGCTTTAAGAATATTTACTACAGTGCTGTTCATAATGACAAAAGCTAGAAATAAAACAAATATCTAAAATAGAAAATTGGTTAATTAATCCAGAAGATCTTACACTGAAATATTGTCAAGCTATTAAAAGTTATGTGGGTAGCATATTTACTTATATGAAAAATTATTTATAACATAGAAAGTGGGGGAAAATGTTATAAAACTGTACAGCATAATCCTGCCTTTAGAAGTTATTCACTTACATACACATTAAAAGAACCAGTTTTGCATGCATAAATACTAATTTTTATTTTCTTCTTTTTGCTTATGTATATTTTTCTACTATTAATGTTTTACTTCTATGATTTCAAATATGTATATTTTTAAAAGTAAACATCATGTTAATTAATGATTGCTTAATTTGAGCAACTACTTATATAATCTACATTCTAACTCTATAAAGACTCTAAGTAATGTAATAACATATATATACCAGACTATTTTAAGTCAGAAAACAGCAAAAGAATAATGAGACAATTACAGAGTTACAGAGAAGCAAAAACATGCTTAGCTGATGAGAAAAAATATACTCTTCATAACAGAAAATGTTCTGAGAATTTGGGAATAGAAACATGTTTTTTGCTAAAAAGAGGAATTTGTCTTTAGGTTTCTATATGAACATCAAAATAAACGGTATGTTCAAAGATCTTACTAAAGATATTTATTAACCGTCAAAGAAACTGACACTGAATTATAATTCAATATCAAGAGATATATTTTATAATAAAATTTTTAAAGCCTAGAAGAATGAAACATTAAACCAGCCTTCAGTTTGTCTTTCTATGATGTATGCACATAAACCATTTGCAAAAGTACATGGCAGAAGAGCACCTGGGTGGCTCAGTTGGTTAAGCATCTTTATTTCAGCTCAGGTCATGATCTCAGCATTATGAGATGGAGCCAAGTGTTAGGCTCCATGCTCAGCTCAGTCTGCTTGAGAGTCTCTCTCTCTCTGCCCCTCCTACCCCACTCTCTCTCTCTCTCAAATAAATAAATAGAAACTTTAGAAAAAGTACACAGTACATAGAAGGTACACAATGTTGGTTCTCTTTCCCTCATACTTAACTTAAATTTGAAATGTGTCAACACTATACCAATTAGTCTGAGACAAAGAGGACAATCCAATTTACTCAAGAAACATTTACTAAATACCTCCAGTGTGCCAGACTCTGAGAAAACACATACTGAAGGGCACCTCGGTGGCTCAGTGGTTAGCATCTGCCTTTGGCTCAAGTGGTGATCCCAAGATCCTGGGATCAAATCCCACATCAGGCTCCCCCTAGGGAGTCTGCTTCTCCCTCTGCCTATGTCTCTGCCTCTCTCTTTGTGTGTCTCTCATGAATAAATGAATCTTTAAAAAAAAAACACACACATACTGAAATTATTTCATAAAGTTTTTTTTTAAAAAAAAACAAAACTCAATTTTTCACCAAAGTATTACTACATTATCAAGTTCATTTCAAAAACAGAACTCAAAACTCATTATGCTCATTTGGAAATGAAAAATTTTAAATGGTTGGGAAAATTTCAACCAGCTTTAGCCAGCTCTATTATCATAAATTTAATCAATAACATCCTAATTAACATCTTAGTATAAGCTTCCCAGGGAAATCCAACAGCCTGCCAAAGAAGGTTGTAAAAAATTTTTTTTAAATTGATGCATAGTTCATAAACTTTCAAAAAATCTACAAAAAGTTTCTCTACAACATCACTAAATAAAGAGCATCCACTTGATGTCTGTAAATCTCTCCACAGACTGGTATAAACATTAAAGGTACATCTATGCAAATACTATCACAAACAAGGCTTAATTTTTTTCAGTAAATAAACCTTTACATCGGCCCTTTCCAGAAATGAATGAGGTTTGATTCTCATTTGAAAATTTTGCTAATTATCAGAATTTGAGCTTCAAAATAATGTACACATTTTTAAAAGAGCCTAAATTACTGATCCAACAGCTGTAAGCCAATACATTCAAGAAAAACAGGAAAACCAGACTAAAAGATAAACTATAAAAAGAAAAATTGTGTTTCTAATTAAATCATTCAGAAAACATTGTTTGGTAAAGAAAGAAAAGTAAGTACATTCAATAACAAAATAATTTCAATAAGCTCAAAGCCAACTAAGCTTTTAAACTCAGAGCAATGGCTGACAGGATACAAATGGCAGAAATGTCATAACAGGATAGGATGCTGATGGTCTTAAGAACTCTGATGTTCTCCGTTTACCAGAGTAAATAGAAACAGAATCCTAATTTTGTCCCAGATTTCTTTGTAAAGGGATATCAAAAAATTTTAGTTCAATTTCATCCTAGCCCATTTAGTAATAGAGAGATATGAGTGGTTTTTAAAAATACTATGAACAGGGACAAGCAGATGATTAGATCTCTTCATTTCCAATCTCTTTCCATTTAAAGGAAACACAATTGTTCCCTGTTTACAGGAACTCCATTCCTTTCAACTCTGATCAGTATATTATTTCATGTACTTCAGTTTTTAAAAATATTTTATTTATTTATTTGAGAGAGAAAGAAGAGCGCTTGAGAGCACATGCAGGGGAGCAGTGACAGAGAGAGAAGCAGACTCCCTGCTGAGCTGGGAGTCCAACTCAGGGCTTGATCTCAGGACCCCGGGATCATGACCTGAGCCAAAGGCAGATGCTTAACCAACTGAGTCACCCAGGTACCGCTTATGTATTTCATTTTTTAATGTTATATTTAAACTCTGTGATTAAGGACTTCCTTCAAAATACTACTATTCTACAAAGAAAACTAACTGCTCAAATGCCTGAACTCTTTTTTCTCATTTCTAAGATCTACCAGTCAACACCTTATACACATCTCCGGAGGACTCTGTTGCTTCTTTCTTACCTGACTTTCCATTGTCACATATACTCTTCCACTAGCACCACCTCAGTAAGTATTATCAGTTACTTTTAATCAGGGCTAAAATGATTCCCAATTGCTATGTATTGAAAAACCAAGAACCTTACATTCTAATTAAAGACTCCTTCACAAATCATCTCCCTTGCCTGAACTGTGCCATTCCAGATCCTTTATATGTGATCTCAACAGGAAAACATATTTAAATTTCCTTTATTAGTTTATTAAATTTCTAAGGGTTGCTTCCATTTTTCCTCTCCTGAGATAGTCACCTCCATTTATAGAACTCAGTTACTAAAAGGCCACATCTTTTCATCAATCTAACAGATAGATAGATAGATAGATAGATAGATTTAGATAGATAAATAGATAAGATGAGAAATAATTATTCCTAATTTTCCCTGGCTTAAACATGTCAAATTTGGGGCACCTGAGTGGCTCAGTGGTTGAGCGCCTGCGTTTGGCTCAGGTTGTGATCCTAATGTCCAGCGATAGAGTCCTACATCAGGTTCCTGCATGGAGCCTGCTTCTCCCTCTGCCTATGTCTCTGCCTCTGTGTGTCTCTCATGAATAAATAAATAGAATCATGATAGATAGATAGATAGATAGATAGATAGATAGATAGATAGATAGATAGATCAAACAGAATTCAGTATTACAAAACAAATGAAAACTTGTTAGGTTTCAGAGTTATCCACATCCCTGTCTGCTTGTAGCAACACTGATGTAAATACTTCTAAGAGGCTCAGGGTAATTTCTGAACTTCTTTAATTTTTTATTGAGTATCATTCCAAAGAAAATGGGCCACCTTAAAATGTATCACATTCTTCACTTCATTATTGTACTCCTCTGAGTCTGTTCTTTCAACATAGTCTACCATACCTAATTCTGTTATATCCTTTCCTCAAATGAAATTCCTTCATGAAGCCATCAATATTGGCTACTATTCTTACCACTTCAAAACTCCTTCAACACATATCTTAGCACAGCTTGAATGTAAACCAGAAGTGTACAACTATATTGGATGAATAATAACATATGTGCCAGCTGTTCGGGGGGGCAAGGGTGTTCTATGACTAAGCTCTAATATACCAATAAATCACTTGTTTCCTTAATTTAATTATATATACCTCACCACTATCACACATAGATGGATAATATTATAAAGAATTACCAGATGTTTCTTGGAGTCCTTTTAACAAACATTAACTCAAAATAAAATTAAGAAAGATAAGCCCCTTGTTATCTGATAATTTAAATATACACAGCTACTTCAAAAGTCAACTTTGAGAAAAAATGAAAAATTTTTAAAAAAGCTATGATGAACACTTTAAGCACAAATTTTTGTTCATAAACATTTATAAGTTAAGTACAACTTTTAGTTTTGTGCTAAGTAAATGTATAGAGGATTTTCTCAAGAAGCAGAAGCACAAATATGTCTATGATTTTTAAAAATATATAAAAGTTTAATGGTAACCAAGTACACGATGCATATACACAAACACACACAAGATTTAACCAAAGATGACTGCAAGACACAAGCCTAATTAGTTTAAAATGTTTGTTTTAATTATTGAAAGTTATTTTCTGCTGTAACAGAGAAATCACTACCTTGTAATAAACTGTTTTACCATTTAAATCATCTCTTCAGCACAACACTAAAAGAATCAAAAAATGAAATTGATTGCTTGTATATTTAATTTAAATATGCTATCAACCTAAAAAATATGAATAAGAAGATAAACAACACATTTCAAAATCACTGAAATTTAACAAATGATGGCTGTACTTAAAACTGGATATTTAAAAATGTAATTATGCAACTATATCACACATTAAGTTAACTATTGTATTTGTGACAGTCCTCAGGATTTATGAAATGATTTTTAAAAATTTTAGCTATATTAACAACCATCCACTGCCATTATTAACTTAATCCTTAATCTATCATATATAATCATATCCTCCTGGAATATTTGCTGTAGCTCCAATAAGATTTCTCCAGTTTCCAATGAACATGTAACTTTTTGATAAATTTACTAAAGAATGAAGATTAGCTTAATTTTATACTAACTCCTGGACATAATTACAGTAGGGAATAGATATCTACCTTCTAGAACTGTTATTTTCCAAGTAGATTTTATAAATAATTCAAGAATCCTCCAGTGAGAGATACAAAACATTCTTGAACTAGAAGTAGAGACCAAGGTCAACAATGATCTCCACGTTGTCAATTCTGTTATATCACCTTATACAGACTCTCAGAAACATCTGACATAGGTTTACAGTCAATTCTTCTGAAAATACTGCCTTCTGTAGGCTGATCCACCACCTCTTAGTTTTTCTCCCACACAGCTAGCTATTCTTTCTCATATCCTTCTAACTGGTCTCTTCTCCCTACCTAATCTCTGAACATCACAA
Organism: Nyctereutes procyonoides; assembly: GCF_905146905.1. Classification (NCBI taxonomy): domain Eukaryota; kingdom Metazoa; phylum Chordata; class Mammalia; order Carnivora; family Canidae; genus Nyctereutes; species Nyctereutes procyonoides. The sequence continues at coordinate 16,425,233 of NW_026575141.1, read as the reverse complement.
GGCCTAAGGGCCTCGAGGTCCTTTATCTACACTCAATCTTCTTACCAAATATCATGGCATTAAGTACAATTAGATTCCGATGACTCTATAACTTCAGCTCTCATCTCCGTAAGTTCTTTTATCCAACTGCCTCCTGAACAAGTCCCCTTGAATGCTAATAGGTATGAAACAGAATTCATGACTTTTCACTACAAATCAATCTTCCTTGTAAATACAAATGACACCACTCACTGTTCTCCCAGTTGTTCATCATTCCCTTTTCCTCACACCCTCCATCAATCCATCAGCAGGACCAATTCTAAAACAGAGCCCAACTCAGTTCACTTCTCACCTGTGGTTATATTTCCTTTAGACGCCTGTTTCTTTAAGGATGAAAAGAAATTGGTTACAGCACCTATACACACAGAAAGGCTGATTGAAAGTGTATACAGGAAACCAGCTAAGATGATTGCTTAGAAGTACCTTACATACAATCACAGAAGAGAATTAAAAACCTGAGAGAAAAGAGTAAAAGAAGCTATGACAGAGTAAAGAGTCCATTTAGAAGCAACTGCACTCCATAAATCTGTACCATCTCATCTACCTTTACCATTTGTGTGACTGAATCTCCCATTATGAGAAAAAGAACAATATGGGAGAAAAAAATTTTTTGGCAAACATTTCTTATTATTTTAGTAGCATCTTCAAATAGCATGTGCTATGAAAAATGGAATATGAATTTAAAAACTAAAAGAGAGGCAATATGAATAGAATTAAGTTGCTACATACTGTACAGAGATCCTTATACTGCAGCTTTTGGAATTTTGTATCTGTGTTTCCTGAACATAGCTCCACATAACCAAGAACAACTTGAAATACAGTATTATGAATGGCTTGAGTAAAGTGCATGTGAAGTTGATCCATTGCTGTCTGTGGAAAGAAAAAACAGACACAACATAGTTTCATGTTATTAAAATAGATAAATTTCAATGGATTTGAAAAATAAAGGAAAAAATCTTTATCAATTATAGATACAGCACAAAGATCAATACTATTCATTAAATTATAATTGTACTGTTATTTGCAAATAATCCCTTCAAATAACCACATTATATCCCTAAAAATAAATCTGCATGGTAACACTGGTCTGTTGCTTTGTGTTTATGACTGGTACCCATCCTGCCCTTTTCTGGACATGTCATGCATAATCACACCTTTGGAACCCCTCTGCCATCATTCCCTTACATTGTTCAGGATGCTTCTCAATGGTTACCTTCTCAGAGAACCCTTTCGTGACTATCCTATATAAATAAGTACTTTTTATGACTTGATCCACTTACCTGATATATATTTCTTTATAGCACTTATTGCAACCCAACCTCTTGTCCATTTCTTTTTCTTTTTTTTATGATTTTATTTACTTATTCATGAGAGAAACAGAGAGAGGCAGAGACACAGGCAGAGGGAGAAGCAGGCTCCATGTAGGAAGCCCAACGTGGGACTCGATCTCAGGTCTCCAGGATCACACCCTGGGCCAAAGGCGGTGCTAAACCGCTGAGCCACCCCGGCTGCCCCATTTATTTCTTTAACGTTTGCTTCCCTTACTAGAAGGTAAGATAGATGAGGGCCCATATTGAGGTGCCTGGAGCAAGGCACACATTAGGTGATAATAAATATTTAATAAGTATAAGAATTAGTCTAATAAAGGTAATTAGAAGTTACAATCATATTCTCAAGGGTCCTTAAACATGTCCAAAATGACCAAGAGTCTATCTTCTTGTAATTTTTCCAGGCACCACATTTCTTTATTCAGTTTTTAAAAGTAAACGAAGTTTCAATGGTTCGGTAAATTCTTAGATCTCTTTCTAAGGTAGGAGACCATTTAAAGGAAGAAAACTTTTACATCTATCCTGTTTAGCTGTTTTATAGATAAATGTATATCCTGCATATGTAGAAGGTATACTTAACTTTCAAACAATGACACTTGTGGCAAATTTTTCAAGGAAAGGAAGCCCTTGAGCAGTAAGAGTAGGTAAACCTATACAACATGGGAATAGTGAGGACATTTGGAGAATAAGAGAATCCTTTGAAAAATCTGATAAATGAAATGGACCTTTTTTATAAATAAACATACACAATAGACACAAGCTGACCTATCACTTTGAGGAAAACATGCTGGCCTATCTAGGAACCATGAAGCTTCAAATTAAGAAATTCTCACCGAGGACCAAGAGCTGAGGTAAAAACGTACACATCCCCTCCAAAATGAATCCTCATCTAATACACTTAAAAAAAAAAACCTACCTAAAATTGTGAAAATATTAAACCTGACAAACACTTCATAGCTCAAAACAAACTTCTGCAATGTGTCAATCACAGTCCATATACTGAGACTATGTGAATCTATATTAATATGGCATTAAAATGTACTTTGTTAAATGAAACTTTTTAAGGATGCTACATTAGTAATACTCAGATCTGAGCATTCATAAAGATCAACAGATTCCCAATTAAAAAAAAAAACAAACATTCTTTCAAAACTAACCTGTGTTTTTCCAAGAAGTCGATAAGCTTGTTGAACCTTAGTGTAATGGTTAATGTCAAAATTCTTACAGATTTTGGAAAGAGCTACATCCAACTGTTCCTATGGAATTAAGAGAGGAGGCAAGAGGTAGTTAAGGAATTATGTATTCAAGGCAATGAGAAGAAAGTGTTGAGACAAATTTGTCACTTTTAATTAATATCTAAAGACATTTACTCTCACACTAGACTTAACAGTCAAAAACAAATTTAAATAAAAATAGATTATAATTCTCATGTATTATCAACTATAATCAGATTTACTAAGATGTTATTAATATATGAGTATCTAAAGACCCATGCCTGTGTTTCAAGGGACACAGAATAATAGTTACTAATGGAATTTTATTTTTTATTTTTACTTTTTGTTTCCTCAAGCATCTGTTAAAATCTTACAACTATATGAACTGAATTTGTAGGACTACTAAAAAATAATAATAGCCCTTCTATAATCACTGAAAAGTAATTCACAATGATACTACATTGACCTTATATGTCTAAATGCACCAACTTTAAGGATTTCTATTTCAACTATTTCATTTCAAAATAATGATTCTCTACATAAGCACAGAATAACATTGTATACTGAGAATAAAGAAATACTGAGCTTTCAAAAGAAAGTCTTCAATATTCAAGTGTTTATTTACTTAAGAGATTTTCAAAGCATTATCTTTATCAAATAAATTGTCATTCTCACAATCAGTAAATAATTGTGTTTATGATGAAAAACTACTTTCACAAAAGGTCATTTGAAAGTCCAACTTCAATTTTTATAAGTATTCTCATCTAGAAAATTATAAAATATCAGAAAATAACAAATAATTCTTATTACATTTATTAGAATTAATACCCTGCTTTGCAAAGATTGCCAAGGAAAGAGATGAACCGTGAATAAATGCAGGAGGAAAAGCAAGACTTCATGCTCATAATGACATATCTTTTCCTTTCCATTTATTAGAAGGTTTAGGAATTTAGGAAGGTTCATTGGCCAAGAATCATTTTTAAACAAATTAGCTCACTGAACTAAAAAAGTTAATAATCAAAAAATAATCAATACATGGTAAATGTTTTAGCTATAATTTACATGAAAATATATGTATGACTAACAGTTTTGGGATCTTTCTGGATATGGTGTTTTTAGAAACAAAATGTCATTTTCAGATCACATAACTCCAAAAGTATTACTGAGTTTATAAATAGATTAACATTAACTTGACCATCCACAGATATCCCAAATAAAAAACAATAAAGTGCTGTGATCTATAACACTGGTGATAACACAAAAATCAAAACATAAGACGCATATGTACTTTTCAAAAACCTCTGAAAAGAGAAAACCATTTTTAACTTATGATGTAATTAATCCTTCTTACCTCAATTTGTTCTAAAGTATCTTGAAGCTTTGAATTCAATTCACTATCAAATAAAACAGAGTTAGATGTGACTATCTTTAAGGACAAACTAAGGGAGATATATATATATATATATATATATATATATATATATATATACTAGCTGAATAAAAAATTCATAAATTCACAGTATGAACAGTAAATATGCTGATCCTACAGACAGTGCAATAAAGCAAGAAAAATGAAAGGAAAAGAATTAGAAAAGAATAAGAGTCATTATTAGAAGCAACAGAATTGTATAGGTAGAAACCCTGAAAGAATCTATAGATAAAAACTAAGAATTCAAGAATTCAAAATTGATAGCAAGTTTTAAAGATTAAAAAGCATAATATAGATAAAAAGTACAATTTCAAAAGTAAAATCAATTTCTATATACTAAGAACAAAAAATTAGAGGACGAATATTTTTAAGATGCCATTTAAAAAAAAACAAATACCAAGGAATAAATCTAATTTAAAATATACAATACAAAATTGAGCTAAAACAAGACATAAATACATGAAGATATATACCATTTAAATAAACTATAACCTGTAATATCATTGATATCAATTCTCGTCAAAATGATCTTCTAGAATAACTGAAATTTTAATTAAAATTCTGGCCAGTTTTGCTTTGTATGTGTATATGAAAACTGTCAAGCTGCTTCTAAAATTTATGTGGAAACTCAAATGGTTAAGAATAGGCAGGAATATCTGAAAAACAATGTTGGTGGACATATACTAAAATAGATAGCATGGTACAAACAGAAGAATACACAAACAGATCAACAGAACAAGAATAAAAATAAAACGCAAAATGCCTGAACAGATACTTGACAAAGGAGATATCTGATTGGCCAGTAAATATATACTAGGTACTCCAACTGGGCATTCAAAAAATGCAAACTGAAACTACAAGAAGACATAACAAACAATCAGAATGGCTAAAAATATTTTTTAAAAATTAAAAAAAATGACTTCAACAAATGTTGGTAAGGATGCAGGACAAATAAAACACTGAATTCAATGTTGGAGGAAGGGGAAATTGATACAGCCTCTGAAAAACTCTAACACTGAAACTCAATATATATTTATTCTACATTCCAGGAGTCTTAGATACCTATCTTACAGAAATGCATACACAACTCTTGCAGCATTACTTGTAACAGGCAAAACTTAAAGAAACACAATTGTTTATGAACAATTAAATAAAGTGTGACATATTTATATGATGAAATACTATAGCAATGAAAATGTATCACCTGAACCTCAAAAACATATTGGACAAAAGAAGTCTACTATATAGAAGTCAGTATATGATACCACTTATATGGTGTTCAAACCAGGCAAAACTAACTTAGTGACAGAAGCTACAACAGTGGTTATCTTGGAAGAAAAATGACTGGGATTGGGCACGAAGGAAGTTTCTGGGATAACTGAAATGTTCTATTTGCATTTCTGGGTTATAATTACACAACTATGTTCACTTTGAAAAATGTACTTAGTTGTTGAATCTGCCTTTGTTCCCTTTAATTTCCCTAGGTCAGTTAAAAAAATTAAAAACTAGAACCAATATTATTTGAATTATAGTATCCAATTACTAAGAAAGGACCTGTGATAGCTAACAAAATAAATACAATCAAGAGAAAATATTCTAACAAAATTAAAACAAACTAAAACCAAATAGAACAAGTGAAAAGTATAATTATACAAGGTATTTTTTACAACTGTTTATAAATTTGACTCTCAAGGTCCTAGCAGCCAAAACAAACAGGAAGGGTCCAACGTAATTCAGTATCCATAATATCAAAACATACCAGCACTCAAGGGATAAACAAAACAAAAAAGCCCAAGGAAACAAAAATCACTTTCGTTGGCATTGAAGTTCTGGGAGAATATTTTACCAGAGTCCTAGAAAAGGGTACAATGACTTTTTATCTCCTAATGCACAACACCCTTGACAATAGTCTTATAAAATATATAATGATGGATTCATGGATTCCTTGCATTTGCTTCTTACAAAACCTTTAATGCAAGCTAAGGAAATATCATCCCTCTGGTGTTATTTCATGTAGATACATGTAGATACAGATGTAGATACACAAAAAGCAATGTATCAGAAAAGTAAAACTAATAATACAAGTAATCCATTTTTTGATGATCTCAGTGATATATGCCCAAACTATGTAGGAATTAGACAATTTGCTACAAATACTATTTATTATAAGCACACTTTTGATTAAGGTTGAGAATTGGAGACTACTCTAGTAAAAACTGAGGGTAAACAAAAGTATGAAGTTTGACAATCAACAGTATCGGGTTGATATCTTATCGGAAAAATTAAGGTATCTCTGGGTTTATGCCTGAAAAATAGCCACAGCCACAGATAGAGGTTAAGGGAATACTTGTAGGCAGAACTGAGATTTTCCTTTAAAAAAAATTTAAAAACCTAAAAAAGATTCTGGGATAATTTCTGTTCAAAGAACAATGGATGAATGATTGAAGAATGAGAATGAGACTTAAAGGCCCCAAAATAATATACCAAAAATGATAGTCATGATAAGTACCTTGGCACTTAGAAAGAATTAAAACATTCCTCACCTCCACCTCTTCCCCCCAAAACAGTATCATCGCCTGCAGTTGTTCTTTCTCCCACCTTCTCCCTCTTTTGATTCACATCATCACCACCCATTCGATATAAGCTGGAAATCTCTATGTCATCTTTAATTCTTCCCTCTCTTCATGTGTTAACTGGTAATCAAATCTGACAGTTCTACCCTTTCAGTATTTCTCATATCTACTACCTATGCTTATCCTTTCTCAACTGTGTGTCCTAACTCAAGCATTAGTACCTTTTGCTTGAATTATATTAATGGCCTCCTAATGAATCTTGCACAACACCCACACCCACCCTTCAATCCATCAGCCATTTATTTGACAAACACCATCAACCTACTATATACCAAACATTGTGTAACATCTTCCAAAAAGCTCTCAGGGATAACTCTGAGCAGGGTCTTCATTTCAGATTGGATTTGGTCAATATTCTGTTTTACCTGGCAGACATAGTTTTCCCCAACTTATATGTGAAAGGCTTCAGTCAGGCCTGACTAGTTCTGTGGGCCTGACCATTTCCTGCTATCTAATATCTGTCAGCTTCATATAAGTTACCTGCCTGGTCCCTAAAGACATCTGAGTTTCCAGCTCCTAATGAAAGCAAAAATAAATTCGTATTAATCCACTGCTTTAAAACCTTTGGTGGCTCCCCCCAATAAACCAAAGGTAAAGCCCCAAATTAGTACAGCATCAAGATTCTTAACAATGACATGAAATACTACCTTCCAAGCAAAGGCAGACACTCAGCTGCTGAGCCACGGTGTCCCTTTACATTAACTAATACATAGGGTACAGAATCATTTTAACCATAAATAATATAGGCAGTAAAACCATCCAGATTCATGATAATTTTATAAACAGTAAAACCTATTTTTTTCAATTGAGGAGTTGAAGAAATCATTACTCTCAACTGTGAGAGTGCCTACATTTTCGTCATCTAGACTAGGTGCAATTCCCCTAACAACCCCAGACCTCACACCCTCTGTTCTTGTATATAAGGTTCATGAGAACCAGAACATATTTTCTCCATTTCTTACTCACAAATGTCCATCTGTATTTTCAGGTCCATCCTAATGTCATCTTTTCTGGGAAGTCTCCCCCTGTAGACTGTTCCGCTCAGTTTCACAATGCTGTTTCCAGCATCCCAAATATCTGTGACCGTCTCCGTAAGCAGAGACTGGCTTATTCTCCAAGATTCCCCAGGACTAAACTCACTGTCTGACTCACTGCTGAGTCAAATTTGCACTTTAAACAAAAAGGGTAAAATTTTCCCATCACATTCCTTTAGCTCCTATTTTCTACCTCAATAAATAAAACTACAGAGATAGAAAAAAGAGAAAGAAGAATGTTTTAGAAAAAAAGAACTTTCCTAAACTGGGTCTACAGGTGCCTTAACAAGAGGAAAAGACAGTTAAGCAGATCTAAAGCAGTTCTACTCCTCTATCATATAGGGCTGAGAAGTTCACCGAAGGCTGAAGATATACAGATATAGAAAGGCAAGAATACCTGGATTAACAAGTAAGTTAGAACTGGTAAGCATATTCCAACAGGAAGTATCTTGAGTTTGGTGAAAAAGAAATATATCTAAGCTTACTCACAGTTGAGAGTAATGGTTTCTTCAACTCAATTGAAAAAAATAGGTTTTACTATTTATAAAATTATCACAAATCTGGATAGTTTTACTGCCTGTATTATTTATGGTTAAAATGATTCTATACCCTATGTATTAATAGTTAATGTAAAGGGACACCGTGGCTCAGCGGCTGAGTGTCTGCCTTTGGCTTGGGACATGACCCGAGGGTCCAGTATTGAGTCCCACATCAGGCTCCTTGCAGAGAGCCATCTTCTCCCTCTACCTATGGCTCTGCTTCTTTCTCTGTGTCTCTCATGAGTAAATAAATAAAATCTTTAAAAAAAAAAAGTTAATGTAAACATGGCAATGTAAAGAGCATGTATAATACTTTAAATATAAAATCTATAAATCAAACATTTGGGCTTTAAAATGCTTTCAAGAGGCACCTGGGTGGCTCACTTGGTTAAGTATTCCACTCTTGATCTTGGCTTAGGTCATGATTTCAGGGTTGTAAGATCAAGCCCTGTGTCAGACTCCACACTGGGTGTGGAGCCTGCTTATGATTCTCTCACCCTCTCTCAGTGCCCCTCCCCCACCTTTCTCCACCCTCCCACTAAAAAAAATGCTTTCAAAATCTACAACTGCATTTTGACGAGTTACTACTAATTGAAAATACATATATAAAAATTATATGATTAAGGAGTATATATATTGACTATACAGCCTTCAAAGAAACCTTTAGCCATCATTTAGAGCAACACGAATTCAAGGCATTTCAGTCAGTTAATCAAAGTATGCTAAAAGGATCTGTTCATAAACATTTGGATAAATAAAAGCTACATTACAGTCAAAAAAATTACCAGTTCTAAGATGGAAGGCTAAAAGCTGCTAAAGGCTATTTGCAAGCTGAATAGAATTAATCAAACAATTTTGGGGGGCATTTTTTTAAAAAGATTTTATTCATTTATTCATGAGAGACAGAGAGAGAGACAGAGAGAGAGAGAAGCAAAGACACAGGCAGAGGGAGAAGCAGGCTCCATGCAGGAAGCCCGATGTGGGACTCGATCCCGAATCCAGGGATCACACCCTGAGCCAAAGGCAGAGGCTCAACCGCGGAGCCACCCAGGTGTCCCTGGGGGGCATTTTTAACATCACTATAGAAGATATTAAATATGATATATCCATAAATAACTAATATTCTTCTTTTAAATAGCTGATCTAGGACATATACACTCATGAGTCCTGGAAAGGTTGCATATAAATCAAAATTTTGTACAAATTTGACCATATAGGAAGACAACATGGTATAGAGATAATTAACATCTTAATGATCTTTCCCTGGTCTGTTATTAATGAGTCATGTGATTTAAGTCTCTTAATATTCCTGGGCATAAGTTTCCTATACAAAAGAGTGCTAGATCCAAAGGGTTGCTTCCCACTCTAAATTTTCAAGATTCTATTATATGCTAAATATCAGTTACCCAATTACTACATCTTTGTATATGATTCAATAGAGTGCTAAAACTTATAAAATTATCTTAAGTAAAATTTATACTCCCAAGTTTATACTATATGTTAATTGACCCTGGATATTGCAGGTATTTAGATCAGAGATCTATTCCAGTGGTTTCAATCTAGGCACAGCTAGCAGAGAGTTTATTAACATACTTCAGAGAAAACCTGACTTACAAACACTTTGAAGCTAGACCAACAACGGTGAGATACCATCAAGTGTATCTCACCTGGGTCTTCACATGGCCCTTCTAAACACTAATAAACTATAAAAGAACTCTTAAGATCACTCTGAATCTACCCAGAGTTCTGTTCTTACTCTGTTTAGAAAAAAGAGTCCACTACTTAATACTACAGATGTTCAAAACATTTTCAAACTTTATGAATTATAATTCAAGAGCAGAGTATCAGGCCCAGGAGCCAAATCTAGCCAATAGTCTATATCTCTAAATAAAGTTTTATTGGAACACAGTCACACAAACTTATTTATATTGTCTATGGCTGCTTTCAGGCTGCCAGGGGAGAGCTGAACAGTTGAAGGTGTTGAAGAACAGTTGAAGTAAGGGCACCTCACTGCCCACAAAGCTTAAGATATTTACTATTTGGCTCTTTAAAGACAGTTTGCCCACCCTGTGCTCAAGTTCAGCAGACCTTTCAGTTGGTCAGTTAATCAGAGTTAAAACGAAAATATTTATACGTAGTGTGTGCATATCTGTTTACATGTATAGTGAATGTTTTAACTAAAATTGTATCATGGTACTTCATTTACCCATCTCTGATGTAGACCCAAAATCTTCTCACTTGAGTGGAGTTTTAACTTTTGGTTTTATGTGAGCCAAATCACACATAAATTGTCTAAAACTTCAAGTTTCAGTTTCTCTGTGATAAGGTAGGAACTTAAAGATAAATGCAAAACAATCCGTATATCAAATCACATTTAGTTACCTTCTATCCCCCAATTTTTATGAATTGTCTCATCTACTTTCAACAATCTATTTCATTTCATTAGTTTATTTACTTAACATAATTCCAGTAACAAATACAACTGGTAGAAAAAGGTTTGGGAAAAAAATGCAATTAACTCAGCTACTAAAGCAGATTAATAAAAATTGGCCTCCTAAGGCAGAGCTTCTTAAGTACGTAATAGTTACTACATCATTGTATAGCGTAGTAGTGGTTAAAAGCAACAAGCTCTGCATTCCAAGAGACCTAAGTTTAAAACCTGGCTCTGCCACTTATTTTACAAAGCATCAATTTCCTCATCTATAAAATAGAGACAATAATAATACCTCTGTGGACTATTTTATCAATACCAAATAAGAAAAGGTAAGGGAAGTGATTAGTACAGTGCTTGACACAAAGAAAAGTTCAAAAAAATGTTAAATATTATCACAACCATCAACACTATCACCACCATCATGATTCAATTTTTAAAAGCTAAAAAATAAAAGCTTTAGTGAAAAAAAACCCTAATTAAAATCTAATTTAGAATTACTGTACAGTCAGTCAATGCTGTCAAAGCTAACAGTGTCTAGCTGCTATTCACAGTCTTATACGTGTCAATATTTCCATTCCTGTAGGAGTATAAGAAGCAAGCCATTCACAGCAGGAACACTTCTGATGGCCTTTTGTTTATATATTCTGTGCTCTTAACTGGCATATTACTCCACAGTCCTGCCTGTTAACTGTTATTATAAGCTCCTAGAGAACAAATGCATTTCAAAAGCTCTTGGTATAACAAGTAACACAGCATCTCATGCAGATAAGGATTAAATAATACTTCATTCTTGTCTCATCATTTAGGAGTAAAGAGTCTGACACAGTTAACTTTCCTAAACAACTGGTGAAATTTCAGAACACCAAATAAAAAGAGAAAAATCCTTAAAATTTCTTTAAAAAAAAACCAACAACACTATTTATAGAGAATAAGAATAGCATCTGACCCTGTCCTACAAGTGAAAGGCTAGAAAACAACTGAGCAATGCATTCTACTTTCTAAGGAAAAAATAATTTTTCTTTCAATCATGAGTATGGATTAAATTAACATCATTTCAAAATATGAAAATTGATCCCCCACATTTACCATTTCAAAAAAAATTTTCAAAGAGATAACTGCAACAAAACCATAACAAAACAAGACAGGAACATATTTTAAAAAAAGGAAAACATTATAGAAATGACAGCAATTGAGTAGGACCTTAAAAAGGTGAAAAATGGGGCAGCCCAGGTGGCTCAGCGGTTTAGCGACGCCTTCAGCCCAGGGTGTGATCCTGGAGACACGGGATCAAGTCCCATGTTGGACTCCCTGCATGGAGCCTGCTTCTCCCTCTGCCTGTGTCTCTGCCTCTCTCTCTCTCTCTCTCTCTCTCTCTCTCTTTCTCTCTCTCTCTCATGAATAAATAAATAAAATCTTTATAAAAAGGTGAAAAATGTTCAATAAATTAAAACAAACACTAATGGATTTTGATTTTCATGTAGACAAAGGATTACTTTTCTTTTTTTATAAGTCCAATCACTCTACTTAGTCCTGCAGATAATATTTATATAATCATGATTTAGTAAATACAATTTCTATTAGGTTATTTTTTTTTAGAAGTAACCTACTGAGAAAACATCGAAGATTTAATTATAGCTGCAAAAAGAATATAAACATTATAAACTTGACCAAGTAAAAATAAGTTTCACTAACATATCCTGGAAGACAGAAAAGTAAAAGAAAGTATACCAAATTCCTATCTCTTACTGGTATTTTAATATGAGGAGTAAACAGAGAATCAACAACTATCTACAAACAACTAATAAGCTGTGAAAGTGTTTTACTCCAGCGAGTAGGAAAGAGAATGGTGGGTAAGGCAGAAAGAAACTTCTTTTGTTTAAGACACTTTTGTTTAAATATTATGTTTTGCCATCAGTACATTTTACTTTACATTATTTCAAAATGGTGCAGCATGGGGGCAGGAGACATAGAAAAAAAATTAAAATGGAAGATAAGAAGTGCAGGCAGTTTGTGAATAGCATGCTGTCAATAATTTGGCTGATGCAAATGGCACAATAAGGACTCCAGATCTACTGGATGGGTCTAGCTAGCTGGCCTGGTGACCCAGCCAAAACACTTAACCACTCAAACACTATCCCAGGCAAGGTTCCTAGGTTCCCTGAACCCAAATAAAGACAGAGCACGAGGTCTTACTAGAAAGGAATCAAGGGCAACAGAGGAAGTATACATAGTTCCTAGTATTGTTGTATTTTTTTCCATAAAGTTGTGTTCACTATTTTATGATTCAAAGAAGTTCTATAACCTACAATTTTTATTCAACTGCTAAATTCATATTCTGAGGGGGAAAAAAGGTATTTTGAAGATCATGAGAAATTAAATTAAGTGTCTATGCTAAAGTATAGTACTCAACAGATATTCCAGTCCTGGTGGTATATAAACTTTTCAATGCATATTCCAGAATGCTCTCAGATTCCCTCAAGTAGTTTATTTCAAATGAGATAAAAAACAATAAAGTAGTTTTGACTTTAAAAAATAACTTTTCTTAAAACTAATTTAGATAAGTTTCAAGTGAAAAATAAATTAAACGCTTCATTCGCAGACATACTTTAAATAAACACACACTGATTCCTATTCCCAGTGAATCCCAAATATATGACTCTGTCAATCAACTCAAGAAATGTCAAATAATGTAAAAATGTTCCCTGTCAGTTATAAAAGTGAACAAAACTGGTGCTACAGTAACTTTTATTAAAGATGTTGAAACACTGTTATCTCAAGGAAAATACAAGGTACTGAAGAGGTACAAGTTTTCTTTCAGTTTTCAATCAACAGGGGGCATCATATTACTTGGTACTTTATGTATTAAACTACCCAGTCATATAACTTGAGACCTACAGTCAAGGGCTGTTTATGAAGAAGGAAATACATGAATTCTGTTTTCCCTGCTCCTAGAATCTTAAAAGTCAGCTTTCAGTTGCCCCATGTAATCTACTCCTAAGACCACAGGATCTCTGCCATCTACCAAAACCCTTATTTCCAATAAAAGAACAATGTTACTAGCAAAGAAAAGAGGAACATATGCTGTACATAGGAAAAATTAAGAAGTGGACAAGCAGGTACGTTGTGCACATGAACCTGCCTAAAAAAAATTTTTTTTAAGTTACACCAGAATCCAGAAATGCCCTGCATCAAGGATTGATCTCTTACAGACATATCTAAAAGGAAAATACTTCATGATTCTCTAGTCATCATCAACAGAAATGAAAATAAATTTAAATGTTAAAGAAAATGAGAATATAAATAGTTGGTAATTAATTATGATTCCTATGATGACCAGACTGTCCAATCATTTTTCACTTTAATTCACACAGGTCCAAGCAAAGATTAAATCTTGCCTTTGGTTAAATTCCACAGCTCTAGGTAAATTAAATGAATTTTTAAAGTGTTGATGAATCTTGTCTGAACAGTCCGAACCAGAGAGCTCAAAAGCAGGTTCAGTATTGTACTTAGAAGACCAGAGGAAAAAGAGCAAAAGGGAAAATAAATGCACAAAACCTTAAAAGTACATTCAATTAATAAAAACAGAAAAGGAAGTCAGAATAGAATTCCTTTCATTTTTTGGGCTCAACCTGACCCACATGTCAACTAAGTCTATCACTATATCTTCTATCCCATTACCTACAAGAAGTGAGCTAATTTCTCATGCTCTCCCAAGTAGGAATAAAAGTGTAAAATAAAACAATTATTACTTTAAGTCACCATTATAGATCTTTTCAATTTCTTTTTTTTTTTTTAAGATTTTATTTATTTACTCATGAGGGACAGAGAGAGAGGGGGAGAGGCAGAGACATAGGCAGAGGGAGAAGCAGGCTCCATGCAGGGAGCCCGATGTGGGACTCAATCCCAGGTCTCCAGGATCACGCCCTGGGCTGAATGAGGCGCTAGACCGCTGAGCCACCGGGGCAGCCCAGATCTTTTCAATTTCAATCTTTTCACCAGCTTAGATAACTGTAGTTACAGCTCTTCCACATATCTCTATATACATTAATGAGAAAGTACTTAGAAACCACTTCATGCTACCTTTAAAAAGCCCAAATAAAAATTTCATTAAAAAACATTTTGTATAGTTAACTATCATCAACTAAGATAATTACTTTAGCATAGCCAACATTTCTAATTATTGAGAAAAAACAAAGTGCCAACACATGTCACCCGCTACCTCAATTTCCTGCCATCAAATTTCCACACTCATACTTTCCTATTATAATAGAGGGTGACCTTTTCAAAGTCAACTCTACCCCTACAAAGCCTTAGCATAACATTATATTCTCTATTGTATTTTCAACCTCTCATTTTCCCATAGATTTTCAAATATGCAGATTTCCCCCTCAATTCCACATCTCCCCT
Source organism: Nyctereutes procyonoides (assembly GCF_905146905.1). Classification (NCBI taxonomy): domain Eukaryota; kingdom Metazoa; phylum Chordata; class Mammalia; order Carnivora; family Canidae; genus Nyctereutes; species Nyctereutes procyonoides. The sequence continues at coordinate 16,410,176 of NW_026575141.1, read as the reverse complement.
CTATAAAATTTCTTCATCCTATACTTAGATGAAATTTATCTCCAAACTGTAATTTAATGCCAAATGAAATACTTTTACTTCAAGTAAATCTGTCCCAAGAAAGTCAGCTATGATTTCTGTTATAAATCCAATAGAGATTTTCAGTCCTCATTTTGCTTGTTATCTCTGCAACAAAGACTTCATCATGATACCCATCATCTCCTATCTACCACCCACCCTCATCCCTTATCTTAACTCCTATGCCCCTCCTTCAAGTCCTTCTTAGTTCTGACCCTGAAAGTAGTTACATCCCAATACTTCCTCAACACCCATCTCCCTAAAGCTCCATCCCACCATCCCCTATGCTTTCTTCAATCCAAGCCCTTCTTGATAGATTACTTAGATTATCTAGAAAACCAAGGATTTTAACGATTACATTATGTATAGTTCATCACTATTCAACCAATTCCAAAGCAAAGCACCTGGAATATAATAAGCACTCAGTAACGTATAACTGCCTGAATTATGTTCACCCAGTCATATATAAGCTGTTCTCACTGTAACTGATTTATCACTACAAAACAAACTAAATGCGTGCTATGTTTCTTCAAGACCCAGAAGGCCCTTGTTAGAAATTTTCAAATGCATTCCACATATTAGTGCTAATTCTCTATTTACTCAATCTAAATAACATAATCAAGTCTTTAATAGTGATAGTCACTCAGTGTTACAATAGATAAAAACAAAATATCGCTGGAATTATACAACTATGCATTTCCTAATCAAATAAAAAGTGTGTTCCTTCAGTATGCATGACCCTGAAGGAAAAAAAATACCATAAATATTTAAATAGCATTCCTAGTGGGAAAATAGATATCTCTTATCCTACATCTTGCAGAGACCCATGATGTGAGAGTATATTAGAAGAAATAATTTTATTAAAGCTGTATTAATGTTTTGGTCTACCCTAATTCTTTTATTTTTCAGATACTAATAATCAACATCTACCCTAATTCTTTTATTTTTCAGATACTAATAATGCAATATGGGTGCATCATGCTCACTGACTATCAGAATTTCCATACAGGAGAGATCGAGGAGCTATATTCTAGGATAGGTATGAATTTCATTTGAAACTAGATTTTCTTAACAAGCACACGATTTTACTTAGGTTGTATGTTTACTTGAGATGGTTTTACAGGAATGATAGAAATTACACCTGGGGATTGAGCCTCCCCAAGGGACTAACACCAGTAATCCAAAACCTTCATTTGAAGCAGACCAAAAACTCACTAATAAAGAAAAACTAATAGCAAAGGCTGCCCTGGCCATTTTTACATTGTACATTTTATAAATAATTAAATAAAAGATATAACACATTAAATACATAATCACTTAAATGTGACAAAGATGATTATTACATAAAATTAACCACACTTAAATTTTCCTAAAGAATTCTTATCAGGGTAAGCCAAACACTTGAACCATCTGGTTCTGAAAAACAAACTGCAGTAACGCTCTCAATATTTATAAGCTGGCAGAGTTAAGGAGGAAAAATTCCCAAGAGATGCAAGAGAAACGTAAATAGATAAATTTATTCTTCTCTACTACTCTACTCTATAAATTGTAAGGAATATGAAGAAAAGAGTTTTAATGAGGTGAAAAGAAGGGTATGATTATTAAAGTATCTGATCTTTCACACCTTAAGAATTATTATTTATAACTTCATTGTACTGCCCATTTATGAACAAGAATGCTGAACTAGAACACAGCACTTAACTTTAATTTTCAATGTTCATTAACATTATGTTACACATCTCTTATGTTAAAAACTGACAACAGAGTCAGCTTTACAATTTTTATATTACCTTACCTTATGCAACTATAATGTTTAAAAGTGCTAGCGGCTTTCTGACATTCCAGGCACAACTGAATAGCTCCTGGATAGTCTTCCTCCTTAAGATAACAACAGAAGTCATTAGAAAGGAAACATTTTTCCTAAAGCCTCTAAAGAAACTGAATCTCCATTCATTCTCTATCCAAAAGTTCCAGAACCAGAAAATTTTAATTCCTCTTAAATAAAATTTAGGATAACAATGATAGATAAATAATAAAATATAAAGAGACCAAGCCTAAAACATATACATAGAAAAAATATTCTGTTCATTCATATACACAGTAACAGCCCTCTAAGACCATGACATGTGGAAAAAGCCTACACAAAATAATAAGCTGCTTCACAGAGAAGGTGTTCTTTAACTGTTAATATCTTTCAGTGATGTTTATATAAAAATGTTCCAAACCAGTATGAATTCCACTTGTAATCAACTCTCAAGAGTTCTACCACCAAGAAATCAACAAATATTTTAAAATACAACCCTGCATGTGCCCATTCTCAACTGATCTTGGAAGCTAAGCAGGGTCAACCCTGGTTATTACTTGGATGGGAGAAAGTGAAATATTCATTAATGCCTTGGAATATCTTTATCATCTAATTTAATGCCAAATGAAATTTTTATATGCATTTCTCAAATCTAAGTTTAGAGGTACACAGTGATTACTGAAAATCATAAAAGATTTTTCTTATGGCTCATCTCTATAATTGGACAAATGCACTTCACACCAGTGGGGATGCTGAGATGATGACAAAGCACCTACCTGAAGGACCTCAAGTATTATGGGAAATATTATATTATGCTTTATAAAACAAGTACATAGAGAATGTTAAGAAAGCATCAAAAAGAAAACAGATGGCTCACTCAGAAAACCAATTAATATATGAGAGACCAAACGTAACTCAAATATGACATATTCCTTAACTCACCCCTATTTGTTTGATACAAAAGATAATTTTATTACTATTTGGGTGCAAATACAATCAACATCCTGAAGTTAACATTCCCACATTGCTACAAAGTAAATACTTCCCCAGATAAATTTTTCTAAATGAAATATTATGTCAACAGAAAAATGCTCTAGAGCAAATAGTTCTACATGGCTCAAAATGTTCTTTATACCATGTAGCAATTTGAAAAAAAATGCACATCTGACTGTTTTTCACTACAATTTTTCTATTTAATAGTACTAGGATCACGAAATTTCCAAACTTGGTTTTCTTACCTCAAGCATTTCACTTAAGCGCACATCGGTTCTTTGCTGGGGGGGGAAAAAAAAAGGTAAAATCCGTTTCAACCATAAAATTAGGTTTTAAATTTTAAATAGTAACCTGTATGTACCAATGTTTTTATAGTTCTCAGAGATTTCAGAAGTCCAATCAGCAACTGACGTTTCCTTTGATTTGCAAGAAGGCCTAAACTAGCTTGAGTGAAACCTTCCTTGGCAATATTCAAGTGTCTGCAAAAAAAAACAGAAGAAATACTTAAATTTTTCTATTATATTAAGAACACTATTCACACAAAACAATTTAGGCAACCAATGAGGTGGTGTCCTCAATTACTCTTAAAATCAGAGATTGTGACTACTATTTGACAAATTTATTCAACGGCTCAATCTCAACCAGCATTACTCAAAGCATGGTGGGTAGACTGGTGCCAACCTTCAAACCATTACTGATCCATCACAAGAAAAGTAAGAAATTGATAGTAAGTATTAAAAAACCACTTAGAGCAAAAAATGACATAATAATTTTATGTTTGATGAGTTAATAAAAACAATTGAGACTATATTCTCTATGTCTTTGGTTATTTTTTATTTTCTTAGTATTGTTTTTATTGCATTTTACAAAAATAGTCTGTAGTAAGTTGGAACTTAAAAAGACTAAAATTTGATCCTTATACTTTGAGAACCACTAATCTAAACAATATAAAAACAGTAATATGTTAAAGCCATAATTAGATTTGCAGACATTTCATTTCACACATACCTTCTTAGTGCAGTTTTTAAATCATATGTTCAGTTAATGAACAATATTCTAGAAACCATAGTCATAATAAAAAATCCATTATCAATGACAGTTTCACAATTTTTCTTGAAATGTTTTCCAGCTTAAAAAAACAAAATATTCATCAAATGCAATACCTCCTCCCATTTGTGCAGATAACAGCAGCTAACTGAAGACCTGTCTGCAATGAGGTAACTCTTTCAAGTTCCTATGGAAAAATTAGGTATAAGTTATTGTTGGAGGCATTTTATTTTTATTATTCATATGATACTCTAACAAAAGTTTCAGTGGGTTTCAAAGAAAAGCCTGTTTGGAAAACAAAGCAACAAAGATACCCCAAATTGAAAGCTGTTGGTATATCTTTCACAAAATAATTTAAAATGACTGCTTTCAAATGATTTCCACAATGGCATATGATAAAATATTTAGTCAGTTGCTTATAAGGAAATCTAGACCCAACCTGCTTTATACAGGCATAAGCAAATACTAATAATATATCCATTAAAATGTTTCTACTCAACAGAACTTCAGAAGATAATCAAGGATATGACAAGTACGATTTCTGTTTGCTAAGATGCTTTGACAACAAACATCTTCATTTGAACACTGGCATGTATTTCAATAGATTTTGGAATCTCTGGTTTTCTGATGCAAAGACAGATTCAGCTATAAGATTCTAATTTTATTATATTTTAAATACAGATTGTTATACTGCTATTGAGCAGTCATTATTAATAACCTACATGTTATAAAGTACAAAGAAGTAATTTTCACTGGGCCTTCTAAAGTTTGGAAAAATCAAAAAGATTACTTTTTTAAAAAGATTTTATCTATTCATTTAAGAGAGAAAGAGCAGGAGAGAGAACACAAGCCAGGGGGAGCAGCAGAGGGAGAGGGAGTAGCAGACTCCTAACTGAGCAGTGAGAGCCTGATGCAGGGCTCAATCTGAGAATCCTGACCTGAGCCAAAGGCAGACGCTTAACTGACTGAGCCACCCAGGCGTCCCAAGATTACTTTAGAATCAATTCTAAAGCCTCACTTCTTCTGTTTGGTAAATTCCCCCAAATGAAAGAGAAAAACATTTTGTATAGCCCCACACACCCACATCCCAAATAGAGTCAATATGTTGCTGTAGAACTATAGACAAGAGAATGAATTACTTCAACAGTTTCAAGTGTAAGTCATTCAGGCATTTTAAAAATTTTACTATTAGAAATGACAAATATCATCCTACCTTTACATAAGCAGGCTGTTTTTCAAGGATTAAATCTGCTACTTTTTTAGAGACCTATAAAAAATGCAGTCAAACAAAGGAAGTAAAAGAAAAAGCCACATACTTCCTATTCCATTCTATATTTTAAATTTTTGTAAGAATATTCCATAGGTCTTCCAATAACTTCTACAGCAGATATTTGCATGCTCTGGGCTATGAACTTGGTAAAAGAGATACAACAGAGAGCATAATACTTGGCCCTTAATAGAAACTCAATAAATGATCATTATTACTGTTAATAATATGAGAATCATTTACTAACATACACAAAAGTATAAGATCTTTAAGGGCACAAAATTTACTCTTAAAAGATGAACCTCTAAGATAAATAATTAGTGAACTTATGGAGACAGTATCTGGGAAACAGAACTTCCTATACCCCTTTACATCCTTTATACCACATACAAAGACAAACAGTAATTTGGCCCTCTACTTTTGAAAATGTGTTTCTTGGGGGATTTTTCTGGAATGCTATGAACATACCTGAGGTTTCCTTGGTCAATTCCATGAAAAATGTCAGTGTATGTAAGTTAGAATTGTAATGATTTTGAATATGAGGCTCTTACTTCACAGTTTCAGGGGCGCCTACTAGACTGCACTATAGATACCATCATGGCACATCCAAAGCATTTAGTGAATTTTTACTCAGGAAACTCAGTTAGTTGAGTTTCCCTTCCCCTTCCCCAAGCAACTGAGAACAAAGCAATACATACTATTCCATTAATCCTTCTATATTTTCTTAACTGTTTTGAATTTGTATAGATATGAATTTCATAGATGTATAGGCAGAAACTGATCTAATTTTACCAAAACTGGGTTTTCTACTTAAGTAGTCAATATTGTTGCTAGTCTGCACTGTGTCAGAGAGTATATTAAGTGCTTTCCCTCCATTATCTCAATTAGTACTCCTGACAATCTATTAAAATGGGTGCCTCATTTCCCAGATGAATAATCTTACATACAGTAGTAACTGATCCACAGCCCCCACAGCAAGGCTGGGTTTCAAGTGCAGGCTTACCAGATTCCAAAGGTCACTGTGCTATCTGGCCCATGCAATGAGACTCATTCCCTAAAGAATACTACCACACATCAAGTACAGAGACAGATGGGTACATATGTAAACATGCTGAAACCAACAGAAGGCAAAAGATGCCATCATCCACCGAAATCTTGTTCTCCAAAAGCATGACAAACTTTTACCACACAACCCTCTACTGTGAAGTCCCTTCCCCACACCACTGCTGTTATGCCCAGGGAGATCCCAGGACCTACTGAGACCACTGAGTGTAAGACAAAAGAAGAAGAAGTAGATCTTCCTTTATTTGTCAAATGTTTTATTAAAAGTTACATCTTAAATTCAAACAGATAAGCTACTACTTCTCCTTAACTATTAAAAAAATTAATAAGATCACATACTAACATTATTTAATCTTCTACAGTATAGTCTGAGTTTTATGAAAGGAGCTCAGCCTAATGCAAGGCAAATCACAGAATCACAGATTTTTACAGCATCTGAGAAAATGCAGGCCTAACCCATCACTTCACAGATTTAGCAAAGCTAAGTGACTTTCCCAATGCCACACAATTAATCAGTGACTACAATTGAGACATTCTAAATCTTAGCTCTCTCTTCTCTTTGGGCCTATTTCAACTAGAAATGGGGGCCTATATTCTGAGATAAGAAACTAGAGAAGGGAAGTCATACATGCATGATAAGGAGCCTAAAGTTATCTAGCAATTTAAAAAAAAAAAAAGTTCAAAAACCTTTGATCACATTCAAGATTCCAAAGAAAAAAACTCTAAGTTCTAGAAGCAAATCTATACCAAGGTAACATGAGGGAAACTGAAAAGGCATTCAATTCTTATATAAATGTATCATTGAGTCTGAGTCATGTTAAATAATATTTGTTTAACATGTTAAGTTAAACCATAAAATCTGCAAACGTTACACTTCCCCGTTGTTTCATTTATTTATGTCAGGAAGCAAGGTGTTTTTTACTTACTGCAGCTTGCTGTTGTTTCAATTTGTCTCTGTACTCCTCTAATTCTTGCAAGTTGAGGACGGGAGGGAGTTTCTAAAAATATCCATAAATGAAGAGTAGAAAATAGTTTACTTTGGTTTCATTTACCTGCACACCTCTGACTTATAAACTAGAATCTGTGCATGTAAAACAGGGTCACATCCCATTCCCACTCACTCCTTTTGGACTCTCCACTTTCTCCACTAGACTTCAGACACAAAAGCTTACACATCTTTGTTACCTAACCTTCTGATGCTCAAGTTCCATCCCTCACCCAGCCCTAAAGTACAGGGAAACGAGAGAAAGTCCCATATCCTAACATCTCCCTCTACAAGCCACAGGTATAGCCCTACTTGTCTACAACAGAACTCAAAACACATTTCCCCTCTGAAGTACTATGACTAGTAACTAAGCACTATAGAGTGACAGTGACAGTTGCTGGAGTACATTCTTTCCACATAAGCTTTCGGAAGATAGGATAGGAAACTAACAAAAGTGCATACCACTGTGTAAACTGGAAACTCCAAGTTTCAGTTAACGGACTGATGAAACTTCAGAATGAGTGGGGGCTGACTGTGTATGTACTGCATGTAAAATATGCAGGCACACTGTATTTGCTTTAATCTAAAACCAGATTTTACTACTTCTTTGAATTTCTTATAAATTTAAAATACCAACGCTTTAAATATCATGGCATAGAGGTCTTCATCATGGGTAAATAATTATGTAATGATACATTCATGATTAAAAGTCTCAAAATTTCCCTAAACATATAGACAATTTAAGATAACACAGAGGCAGCATACCAATATACTATATGCTAACAGTTAAAAAAAAATACATAAATGCTTTCTAGACCAATATTCTATAGTTGCACTTAATCTTGTATTTTTTAGCAATAATTTCATGATTAAATAATGTGAACAGTTTAATAAATCACTATATGGCCATCATAAAGCAGTCCTAGTATTTTTTTAAAGCTATTTTCCAGGAAAGAAAGAAGGAAGGAATAAAAAAAGGAAGGATGGCAGGAATGAAGGACAAACACCCCAAAAAGCATTCAAATCTCATCCACAAATTCAGTCACTGAACAAGACAGAGTTTAAACAGGTTTTAATGAATTTTGTTTTACCTCCAGCTCATATTTAACAATATCAAATGAGTCCGTAGAAAAATATACTTGTTCAATACTATTAATTAGTTCTTGTTCAGCTTGAGGGTCACTAGGCTGTTCTCGAAGTTCTCGGAATTCCTCCTTAAAAAAAAAAAATCACAACTATAGTACTTGTATATTTTATAATTAATTCTACCTGTGTGGAAATAAATAATCACTGTCTTAACCCTCACACATCTCCTGGGAATCATTCTGAGCTAGGAGATCAACTGACAGAAAACAGGAAAGTTCATGGAAAATTAGGACTACTAAAACACTAAAAACTATTCATCTGTTGGAGAAAAAAAACTAGCAGTTTGGAGATTCAGGTTTTATTTTCAATTCTGTATGTGCCAACTGGTAGGTGAAAGAACTTAGAAGTTTAACAAAAGGAAAAAAAGAAGTTTAACAAAAGTTTAACAGTTATGTGATTAGCTATCATACATAATATACATACTACATATATACGTATTTTCATAATTTAACATTCTAAAATCTTCCTCAGCACAGATAACCAGGGAATATCTCAATGGCTTGCGGGTCACAATCAACACTGAGACCCTGAGCAGAGCAGACATCCATCCTTCCTTGTGCTAGAAATCTCACTGCTAGACTAAGAAATACTGGTTCCAGATATGATTCACAAGTTTAGCTCTGTAATCCTATGAGGCTTCCTTCAAAGTGTGCTGATACTGCAATTAATGATCTGATTATGAATCTAAAGCTCTGTATTTGATAAAATGTTTTCTTCCTAATGATACAGAATGGGGCTTCTATGGATTTACACAACTAAAAAGAGCTTGAGAGACAAATCCCTACCCTTAATGTCAGCATACTTATCCTATGTAATTTCACTGCATAATTGGATAAACCTTCAGTTAAATGGGAAATATCATTAATTCAGATGCTCTCTGCCATACTAATTAATCAACACATTATTATAGACATATAATAATTTAGTCCTTTGATTTTTTATTCATATTAATCTCAAATACATTTAAGAACACAAAAGAAAAAAAAAGAACACAAAAGAAATTCATATTTAAAATAATTTTACAGTGATTAAAATAATACTTAACAAAAATCCTTAATAAATCATTATTAATTAAATACTGCAAAATTATAATGTCAATTAGAGAACATTATTTTGCAAACAGAAATACTCTAGATTATTTTATTGCAGGGCATAGGTTTTCATTTATAAAAAAGAAACTAGCTTATACATCTTTTAGACTTTAATTTATAACTTAAATATGTAAAATTATTAATTATAAGATTATTTCCTCTTAGATTCAAGCTAAAAGAAAATATTAGAGCAATAAATCTGAAACTCAAGAGAATAGTTAACTGTTTATATTTAAAATTCTAATAAATTTCAAAGAGAAAGCAAAGTCACACAAAAATGAAATCTGCATAAATAATTAAAATAGCATAGGAAAAAAAATAAAAAAAGAAAATAGCATAGGAAAGAAAATGCCTCTTTTGTACCATAACTCAACTTATAAAATATATTAACAACAACAAAAAAAAGTCAAAGATACAGTAATCAGTGATTTAGCCTGCAATCCAAAACTAAGAGCAAAGTAAGAAATCCAGAGTCCTATAGTGGGAGCTCCATTCCTGTTGGGGGGCTGGTGTGGTTATGGACAATACACATACTAATCTGCACCCTAGACAGTGGTACTGAGGAACAGACTTGGATTAAAACCATGCTACTTACAGAAAGGTTTTCAACGAGGCTACTCATGGGCAACCTCCAAGCATTTAATAAGAATTTGAAATGAGTGAGACACGGAAAACGAGATCAGAAATTCCTGGCAATTTCCCTCCCTAAGAGTCTACAGGCATCTGAAATAGCAGTTTCAGACTCTGCAAGCTGAGGCAGGGAAAGAGACCCAGATGAGGAGATGGCAATGTTGCCTCCCTAGGAATTTCACAGCACCACTAACAAACAAATGTAGTTGGTACCGCTCAAAAAAAAAAAAAAAAATTGAAGATTCATAAAAATTGCTAAGACTGAAAATATCAAGGACAAAGTCAAGCAAAAAATTCAAATAGACTGCAATGAATGAACGAACACTCCAATCTTAAATGTATAAATGCCAATGACATATAACTCCACACTGAGGTTTTTCATATACTACCTAATTAATTGATCTAAAGGTAAAGACCCTTAGGTTTTAGTTGTGACTCTGGTATTAACACAGTCTCTCTGTGCCTCATTTTTTTCACCTATAAAGGACATTTACACAAACAGTGCCCCCACCATCACACACAAAATGACAGTGAAACAAATATCTAAAGTTATTAAGAATGTCAAAGGGAAAACATGATTTCATTTATAAATATCTCATAGGTGTACATTTCACAAAAGTAATGAATCTGTAAAAAGAGTACAATCTGTATATTTATATAAAAGGTCAAGTGCCATTCCTTCTTGGAGAACTAAGCAATTATATCAGAAAGCAGACTATCCCGTATAATTTCAAAGAATGGACACATAACACCTGACACTCTAAGTAACCTAGACTAAGGAGAAGGATAAAACCAAGAAAGGCAGAAAAAGAAACATAGCACACAAAGTAGAATTCAATCCAAACAAATCCCCAAAACTATATCCCTATAAAATGCCCTCTCCTTCCAGACAACTTAGTGGCTTCCTGTGTGAAAATATGCATTTGAACTCATTCAGACAAACTCCATTCTATCTAGGTCCTGATCACCTTGTTCCTTTTACTCCCACTGCACCTGAAGGCTAGAAGACTCTGCTTGTACCTGATCATTCTCTGCATGTCTTGCTAATGTTAGCACAGCCTGCTCAATCCCATCACACACATTCTGAGAACTGAGATTTCTCCATAATTATGCGCTGTAGTGCCAAGGCACGTTGTAGATAACAATCACTGATCTAACTAAAAATTAATTTACACAGTGAACTGTATGAAAATAAGAACAAAAAAAAAAGGAAAAGACCATATGTTGCCTTGATAGTCAAAACTTTCCACAAACTCTTAATAAAAGATCTTTCTTCTAACTAGAAATAACAACAAATGTTAAATAATTTTAGAGACATATTAAGCATGTAAATTAGAAAAATAAACAGAAAGTGCAAGACTGTATATTCTTACCACAATTACTCCATAATTTTGCCACTATATAAACTGGTTTCTTAGAATTGGAGATGGATAAAAATACGTAATTCTTCACCTAAAACCAACTTTGCAGGCCAATATATATGTATGAGGCAAAATTTTACATAAACAAAATGAACAAAAGATTTCCTGCAATAAAATTTAAAAGGCAAAATCAGGGGATGAGAATAACAAATGAAATTCCTTATACCATATTAAAATATGTGATTTCTTTTAAAGTTACAATAGTATTCGAAAAGCTAAGCTTGAGAATAAAATATTTCAGTCTTACAGACTATTATAACAATTCTTTAAAGGATTTTATTTTATAGTACATTTTAAGTCACATAGTAACTCACAAACACATATTAGACTAGTATAAATGCTCTATAAAACTTGAAAATCCAGAGATTATATACCAAAACTATAGACCATCAAAATTCACCACAACTTGCCCATTAGTGGTAATCAATTACATTTAAAGAACTACATTGCTCACTCCCAAATTAAAACTGAAGAAAAGGGCAGCCCTGGTGGCTCAGCGGTTTAGCACCACCTTCAGTCCCAGGGTGGACTCCACCAGGAGTCCCACGTCAGGCTCCCTGCATGGAGCCTGCTTCTCCCTCTGATTCTCCCTCTGCCTGTGTCTCTGCCTCTCTCTGTGTGTCTCTCATGAATAAATAAATAAAATCTTTAAATAAATAAATAAATAAATAAATAAACTGAAGAAAAAATATAATTAAAGTAATGAACTTAACTGGAAAGGGGATAAGAAAATACAGTGGCAAAAAAGAACAAGTCCTTCTTCTATACTATCAATAAGAAATAACCTGCCTACTTTCAAAGTTCCATTACCATACCTTTCTCAATCAAGTCACGTATTTCAATTTAACATTTTTTTAGAAATTCCCACTACGTAAGAATTCCCTATACTAAGTCATACAGAAACAAAGCTAAGTAAAAAAACAAACAAACAAACTAGCTGCTAAAGTAAGGAGAGGTCAGATGCATAAGCAATCCCCTGGAAGGCGGCACATTCAGGAGAACACACAAATCCTAGGGCACCAAAGGGCACGGAGTTCACATTTGATGGAAAAGGTGCCATTTAGAGAAGAGACAGTATGTGAAATTTCAAGTCTTAGAAATTTGGGGAAATAAGGTAGCATATACAAAGCAAAACACAAATAAAAACTGTAGCAGGAAAGCATAGAACAGGTTAAATGGCAGAGGGTGGTTTCCCAGGGAGGAAAAATGTCAGGGGAGCATCTACATGTACATCAAGAGGCAATAAAATGCAACAATTGAGATTTTTTTTTAATACAATATATTTTTAAATATCCTAGAATATTTTGCCTTTACTAAAAATAAGATATCTTAACACATATCACTATGCCATATGCTGTATCAAAAAAGTAAGCATAAATATTCAATATTTTCTTAACATAATAAACCGAGCAAGATTATTTTAGGAAAGGGGGAGAAAACAAAGAGGTTAGTCAATATTTTAGAGGCTGTCTTTTTCAGCAGTCACAATACACTGCGAGTTGCATCTAATTTTGCCTAGCCTATTTTTTCCATTTTGATCATCTCTGGGATAGAGCTATATGAACATAAATATCAAATTCACATCATAAATGTAACTTTATGAAAAATGAAGAAAAACAATCGTAACAAAAAAAAACAACATAACAGAAATTTGAGTAAACATCTTTGTTTTAGCCAAGCCATCTGTCCTATCAACATAACAAAAGGTTCATGAGAACTGGGGATTCAAGTCTATAAAACAATTGGAGCCCTCAAGTGTAAGGTGTTTTTTTTTTTTAAGATTTTATTTATTTATTCATGAGAGTAACAGAGAGAGAGAGATTGGCAGAGACACAGGGAGAGGGAGAAGCAGGCTCCATGCAGGGAGCCCGACGTGGGACTCGATCCTGGGTCTCCAGGATCACACCCTGGGCAGAAGGCAGCACTAAACTGCTGAGCCACCTGGGCTGCCCAAGTGTAAGGTGTTACTAAACATCTCCAGTATATTTATGGTTTCCAAGGAACTAGGCTATAACTTTATACAGCTATTTACCACTTAAGAGTTCATCTCTTAAGGGAATGTATTCAAGTTTAGAAGAAAAAAAAAGGCCTAGGAATTCTGCATTTGACTACTACTTTTAAATTATACAAAATAACACACAAATTAAAAATACCCAGGATCCCTGGGTGGCTCAGCGGTTTGGCACCTGCCTTCAGCCCAGGGCGTGATCCTGGAGTCCTGGGATTGAGTCCCACATCCGGCTTCCTGCATGGAGCCTGCTTCTCCCTCTGCCTGTGTCTGCCTCTCTCTCTTTCTGTGTGTCTCTCATGAATAAATAAATAAAATCTTAAAAAAAAAAAATAAAAATACCCACTCAAGTTCAAATTTTTTAATTCTATTCACTTTCATAAGCATGAAAAGTGAGTAATGACAACTTCACAGTTCTCCTTACCATTATTAAACTCAATTTTCTCTTTAATTTTGAAAAGCAATTTAACCTAATTTTTAAACTCACAAGAAAGCTTGGAAACATAATCTTCAGTAGTAAGCTTTTTATTCAAACAACAAGATGAATGCAAAATCTCCATTTCACAGGTCGTTTTAAAACCTCACAAAAAATGTATAGAAAAAAATATGAAATGCAAATCAACTTCCATTTCTGTACTTAATTTATTAGACTACGGTTCACATTAACATACCTGAATGGCAAAATGCATTGTGTTGAGAGGGAGTGAGGAAGAAAAAAAGAAATTTTATTCTTATAAAGCATGAATTGGGGTTTACCAAGACAAATCTTATCAAAGGTTTTTTTCTTACTGTTTGCATTTCTTCATCAATCAATATAAAAAAGCTACTTTGTTATAATAAATTCTAAAAATAATTATAGTCTTATCAAAGTTAATATTAGAGTTTTAAATGACAGCAAAAAATGTTTGGCTACCAAAATCTACACAGAGCTAGAAGGAAGAACAAAACCACAAAGTTTTCAATATCCAATCAGTATCATAAAAATCATAAATCACTGAACAAAAATAGGTTTTGTCTCCAAATGAAACAGGATTCAAGATCAGATACCCTAAAACCATACATATACCATATAAATTTTAATGAATTGCCAGATGTCGGATTACGTGGGGAAATGGTACATTTTCTTAAAATCCCATTAGAACAACGATAATGATCCATCAAAGCAGTCGGCTCATCATCCATTTTCGTTTGTGTATTTTAAATAAAACAGTTTTTAAAGCCTACCTGGGGTTTTTGAGGATTTTTTTCAGGCTTTCAGTGCCATCTAGTGGAATACTGGTGAGGTTACAATTTCAAGGGAGGTTTCTGTAAAGTGATTTATAGATTTTTCTAGAAGGTTATTAAAGTGGTATTATTTTAATCCAGCTTTATAAAACATTTAAGTGTTTGAAATAATGTATTTTAATGATTTTTTACACAATAATAGCATTTCAAATACATACATATTTGTTTTTAAAGAAAAAGATCATAAGAATTGATTTTATTCAGAAATATAGCTATTAACATATATTAAAAACACAAAATTAAAAAGCTAACCTTTCATATGTGATACTCTGCCAAATATTTTTATTTACTTCTCTTACTCGTTACATATATATATATATATATATTTTTTTTTTTAAGATTTTATTTATTTATTCATGAGAGACAGAGAGAAGCTGGAAGACAGAGGAAGAAGTAAGCTCCCTATGGGGAGCCTGATGCGAGACTTGATCCCAGGGCCGTGGGATCATGCCTGGAGCCAAAGGCAGATGCCCAACTGCTGAGCCACCCAGATGTCCCTCAACAGTTATATCTTTAATAGGTATTTTTCTAAATGTATTTCTATGAACAGGAAAACATTAAAGATAACAGCTTTAGAGACATCAGGTTTTTTTTTTTTTAAACTATCTTTAAAAATTTCTCAACTTCAGTGAACAACATCAAGCTGCCTGTCACATGCCTGCCCATTTGGAGGCTAATATTAAAGAAAAGACACATCACAAACTGAAGTAAAAATCGAGAAGTCCAGTGTATAATCTGGATTTTTTTCTATCAGTTTTAAAAACATTTCATCAGACCCATCCTCCAAAAGAAGAAATACTATCTATTCTGAGAAAAGACATCACAACACCTTCAATACCGTATCTAGAAACCAAAGTCTTTCCCATACCTTCACCTTCCACATGCAATAAAATCTTCAGTCCTAAATTCTGCTCTTAGTCTCTCAAATTTAACCCTTCTTCATTTCCTACACTTCGTGCTCTCATCTTCTCCTTAATCAGGCAATTAAGACAACTTCCCTTCATTAAGCTGACCTCAATGCTTGAACCTAGCTCTCTTGACTCTTATTCCAGCATACTTTTCTCATATCTTGGTAAAGTTCTGAAAACAAAAAGCTTGTAGTTAGTGTGTGTTTTTAGGATTCTTTTTCATGGAGGCTAAGAAGTGAAGCCAAATCCATTTATCTTCACATTAGTATTTTACAAGCAAGAAAATATTCTGCGAAAACGCCCAGAACATTGTATATGAAAAGATACTCAATAAAAATGTGTAGATTGCATTAAGTATACAAACAAAAATACCTTCTCATATTTAGATAAATATATTTTCCAGTTTTGACTGCAACAGAGATTTCTTTTGTTCCCTTGGCCTATATTTTTCTTTAGTGAAAAGAATCAAAGGCCTAGCTAAACCAATCATGTAATAGCAAACCTAGCTGAATTCAATTTGTATTTATGAGTTAGTCAAATCAGGGCCTTAAAAAACAAACAAAAACACTTTATCTTTAAAGAATAACATCAGAAGGCAGTAGTCCAGAAAAATTACGACATTAATATTAGTACTCTTTTTTATCAGTCTCTTTTCATGACATATAACCATTATGGAAGAACTATGGGAAAGTGTTTAAAATCAAGATATAGATTTATAAGATTCTGATTACTGACATTTTAATCAGGATTCAACACATAATCTTTTGAGTGCAATCTTAATAAGTTCTGTGACTACTAACCCTGTAGTATTTTGTGATTATTATGTAGCTATTGTGATTATTATATATCATAATAAATTTTGGTTTCAAGTTTTCATAAGTCTTATAACCAATTATGTAAAATAAAAACCTTTCATATAATTCAAAAAGTATAAATTTCTTTACAAAGATAACAAATTTAGTCAGTAAATACTGTATAGATTAATTTCTTATATCCTTACCTCAGCATAGAAATCCAATTAATTTGAAATATAACAGAATCCATTACCCGGGAATGAAATTTTAGGTCATCACTAACTCTTTATTCTTTCCCACAAAAACTGGCAATAAAACTTCAGAAATTTTTTCTACAACAGTTCCTGTGGTTTCCCTTTCTCCATTCTTGTCATCAAGACCTCCACTTGGCCAAAAGTTCCCAAACACTGCCCCACACTGGAATCACGTGGGGATCTCTAACCACTGCTTGCTGACACCTGGCTCCACCCCACAAACTGTGACTTAATTAGAATGGGGGAGGCCCTGGTTATTAGTGATTCTAATATGCAGCAAAGTTTGTACACCACTGATGTTGCCTCTGAACAATTTAAGCTAAAATTTTCAAACTCTCTCAAAGTTTCCTTTTCTATAGAAAGTTCAGAAAAAAAATCCTAATTTTTTTTCTATTTTCTCCACCAAAATTCCTAATTTCCAGTATATGGATTATTATTTGACTCACATCTCTTAAAATGGGATACAGTATCATCCTGTCCATAAAATGCAGAAATTGTACCAAGACAATTTCTAAGGTTTCTTCCCACTCAAAATTTATATAGTTCTTAAAAAAAAAATCAATCAATCAATAGTCCTTTCTGGATTCTCAAGCACACCTAACACCCTTCAGTTTTCCTTCATCATCTTCCTCTTTCTAGGAAGTCACATCACATGAAATTTGCCAATATTAGTTTATTTTTAACCTAAACAAACAGCCATTTCCCATAATTCATCCTAATATTTCCCTTCTATTTGTTCTTCATTATACCAGAACTTTTAAAAAAAGATTTGTTTGAGAGAGAAAGCACACAGGTGGGGAGACTTAGAGGAAGAGAGAGATGGAGGTGGGGAGAGAAAGAGAAAGAAAGACAGAGTATCTCCAAGAGACTTCCCACTAAGTGTGGAACCTGACTCAGGGCTCAATCTCATGACCCTGAGACCATGACCTGAGCTGAAATCAAGAGTCGGACACTTAACCAACTGAGCCATCCAGGCCCCCCATCCAGAACCTTTAACATAACACAACCCAAGCTAAACTATTTCCTTCTTGCAACATCCCTCCCCCCGAAATCTCAATTCCTTATTACAATGTAGACATTATGACAAGGGGAAAAAGAAATGGGTCCTTATCTAAAGATCAGGGATGTCTTTTTTTATGTTCTATGTACATACATGTGAGGGAGGTAAAGCTATTAGATGAAGTTAACCTTTAAAAGTTTTGCTAAAGGGCAGCCCGGGTGGCTCAGCGGTTTAGCGCCGCTTTCAGCCCTGGGATCAAGTCCCACGTCAGGCTCCCTACATGGAGCCTGCTTCTCCCTCTGCCTGTGTCTCTGCTTCTCTCTCTCTCTCTCTCTCTCTGTCTGTCTCTCATAAATAAATAAATTTAAAAAATAAAAGTTTTGCTATACAAGTACTTACATTGACTACTTAAGTAGTATAAATTGGATTTGTTTCTTACTTTCTGCATTAGAATATCAGGGGAACCCAAACTAAGACAGTGATGCATTTTTTTTATTGAGAGGTACAAATGACATGCAACATTAATTAGTTTCAGATGCACAACATAATGATTCAATATTTCTATATACTGCAACATGATCATCACAATAAATCTAGTCAACATCCATCACCAGACATACAGAATTTTTCTTCTTACATGAGAACTTTTAAGATCTATTTTCTCAGGAACTTGAAAGTATGCAAAACAGTATTATTAACTACAGTCACCATGCTGTATATTATATCCCAACGACTTATTTACTTTGTAACTGGAAGTTTATACTTTTCCCCTTCACACATTTTGCCCCACCTCTCCTTGCCCGCCTCTGATCGCCACCAATCTACTCTCTGTATCTATGCACTTGTTTCTTTTTTGTCTTGTTTAGTTTTTAGATTCCACATATAAGTAAAATCATATAGTATTTGATCATATGGTCTTTCTCTGTCTGACTTATTTAGCAAAACACCCTCAAGGTCCACCCATATTGTCACAAATGGCAAGAATGTATTCTTTTTTTTTTAAGATTTTATTTATTCATGAAAGACACAGAGAGGCAGAGACATAGGCAGAGAGAGAAGCATGCTCCCTGTGGGGAGTTTGATGTGGGACTTAATCCCAGAACCACAGAATCATGAGCCAAAGGCAGATGCTCAACCACTTGAGCCACCCAGGTACTCCAGCAAGACTGTATTCATTCCTGTGGCTAAGTAATATTACATTGTATGTATGTGTGTGCATGCCATATGCCCATATACACACACATTTTCTTTATCCATTCATCCATCTATGAACACTTAGGCTATCTCCATGTCTTGGCAGCTGTAAATAATGCTGCAATGAATGTGGGGGTGAATATACCTTTTCAACTTACTGTTTTCATTTTCTTTGTAGGTGGAATTGCTGGAACATACAGTAATTCTATTTTTTTTCTGTTAAACTGTACATATTATTATCTATTTTTAATTTTTTGAGGCACCTCCATGCTGTTTTCCAAGTGGCTATACCAATTTATATTCCACCAATAACACACATGGGCTATTCCACATCCTCACCGACTTGTTATTCCTTGTTTTTTTGATAACAGACAATATGACAGGTATAAATCAAGTTCAAAAAATACCTATCCAAGCCAAACTATTGGGCAGCTTGCTTTTCAAACCTAGTATTATACCATAAGCATTCTTTTCTGTACTAGATTTTACTGTTTAAAACCCAAGCTTTAGAATAATTTGTAGAACATATAGCCATTTTTGAAAAAGAAAAAACGGAGAAGAGAGGAACCTACACTGAGTAGTCCATGTGAAAGGGCCTCCAGCTTCAGGGTTTATCTCATCACCTTATTTCCTTCAAAGTATTTGTCATACTTCACAATCACCTTGCTTACTGCCTATCTTCCCTACACTTGAACTAAGCTCCCAGGCAACAGAGGAGTTCTGTTTTTCCACTGCTATATTCAGTCCCTACAGAATGTCTAACAGAAAACAGATGTTTAATAAATTTTTAAATATGCATAAGGAAAAGACCAAAAGGCAATGTTAACTTTGACTATGTTGGTGATTTTTTAAAGATATTTTTTTCTGTTTACCATGTTTTCTGTTCACAGTATATATTACTTTTTTATTAAAGGAAAAGATTATTTTAAGATAAGCACTTCAGGGCACCTGGGTGGCTCAGACAGTTTAGCACCTGACTCTTGATTTCAGTTCAGGTCATGATCTCAGGGTGGTGAGACCCAGCACTGCCCTCACACCATGCTTCAGCTCTGTGCTCAGTGGGGAGTCTGCTGGAGATTCTCTCTCCCTCCCCTCCACTCCCTGCTCATGTATGCATGAGCATTCTCTCTCAAATAATCTTTTAAAAAATAAAAATACAAGTGAATAAAAGCTTAATTATTAAAATAAATAAATAAATAAATAGATAAATAAATAAATAAATAAATAAATAAATAAATAAATAAATAAATAAATAAATAATAAAAATAAGGGCCATCTGGGTGGCTCAGTTGGTTAAGCATTTGCCTTCAACTGAGGTCATGATCTCAGGACCCTGGGATCAAGACTATATCTGGGTCCCTGCTCAGCAGGAAGTCTGCTTCTTCCTCTCCCTCTCCCTCTCCCCCTACTCATGCTCTCTCTCAAATAAATAAATAAATTTTTTTTTTAAAATAAAAATAATCATTTCAAATTAATGTTCTAGATTTTGTTGAAATACTTTCCATAATGTGAAAACTCATTATAAAGGTCATTTTCTGAAGCCATAGAAGTTCAAGTGATCAAGAACTAGCCATGACATTAATTTTAAGGCAACTGTATAAAAAAACAAATCATGTAAAAATATATATCACCATTGCTCATCATCAGGGAAATGCAAATCACACTATAATGAGGTATCATTTCACATCTGTTAGAATTGTTATTATTAAAAAGAAAAGAGATATGAGTGCTAGCTAGGATGTGGAAAAAGGGAACCCTTGCACATGGTTGATGGGAATGTAAATTGGTGCAACTACTATGGAAATCAGAATGAAGGTTCCTCAATAAAATTAAAAATACAGCAATGTCATTTCTGGGTATATATCTAAAGGACAAGAAAACAGGATCTCAAAGAGATACATGTACTTCCATGTTTCCTGAAGCATTATAATATCCAAATTATGGAAACAACTTTTAAGTGTCAGTCAACAGTTGAATACATAACGAAGATGTAGTACATATATACAATGGAATATTATTCAGCCATAAGAAAGAAGGAAATCCTGCTATTTGTGATAACATGGATGGATCAGTAGGGGCATTATGCTAAGTTAAATTAGTCAGACAGAGATAGACAAATACGGTATGACATCACTTGTATGTTAAATCTTAAAAAGCCAAATTCTTTTTTTTTTTTTAATTTTTATTTATTTATGATAGTAAGAGAGAGAGGGGGAGAGAGGCAGAGACACAGGCAGAGGGAGAAGCTGACTCCATGCACCGGGAGCCCGATGTGGGATTTGATCCTGGGTCTCCAGGATCATGCCCTGGGCCAAAGGCAGGCGCCAAACCGCTGCGCCACCCAGGGATCCCTTTTTTTTTTTTTTAATTTTTATTTAAAAAAAAGCCAAATTCATAGAAACAGAGACCAGAATGGTGGTTACCAGAGGCTACGGGGTGGGGTAAGTGGAGAGATGTTGGCCAAAGAGTATACACTTCAAGTGATAAGATGAAGTTCTGGTGATCTAATAAAATTTTTTTTAAGAAAACGTATCGCCTAACTATAAAGTAATATCTAAATTATGAAACAGGGGATCCCTGGGTGGCGCAGCGGTTTAGTGCCTGCCTTTGGCCCAGCGTGCGATCCTGGGATCGAATCCCATGTCGGGCTCCTGGTGCATGGAGCCTGCTTCTCCCTCTGCCTATGTCTCTGCTTCTCTCTCTGTGTGTGACTATCATAAATAAATAAAAATTTTAAAAAAAATAAAATAAATTATGAAACATGCATTCAGCATTAAAGTTATATCATGCTATTCTGTGGGTAAGGGAATTTCCCAACAATGAGTCTCTTTAACTCTTCATTTCAGTCCTGACTGGAACTTAACCCACGTCAAACTTTGTGTACTGACTGGAGCTTTGCAAATCTCTGGACCCAGCAACTCTTAAAATCTCAAAAATGCCCAGAGTAGAAGGCAGCAGTCTGCTCACCCTATAGCACTTATGATGTTTCAAGAGAATGCACAGCGAGAACAAGGGGTTTATGAGCTTTCTTAGTGTGAAGCTACATTTAAGCTGATTGATTGCATTGATAACTTTTTCTATGAACTGTTCTACAGTTTTACTAACTTAGCTTCTTAGTGTATGTCAATCAGACCAATGCCCCAAGCTTAATCATCACCCAAAGCATTTACATTTGCTGACCTTGTGATCCCAGCCTGGCCTCTCTACCCAGAGCCAGTCATCTCAAATTACATACCACAGGCACCAGATGGGGCTAGGGTGGGGGGACAGTGAGAAGACTGGGTAATGAGATCATTATAAATTCACTACCTACCCCTACTGGAAAAACATCAAGGCACATGGTTTAAAGACAAGCAAAGTTCCTGCAAGGTTTAAAAACAACAGAACATTCTTATGCAATAATGTATTTTTTTAAGAGGTTCTCATCAATTTTACACTGATTCTGAACCATCTAACTCACCCTAATTCAAGGCATGTTCCTAATGCATGATGGTTTGCTTGAGTCAAAGAAATAAAAAGAATTATTTTTCAATTAGGATTTATGGTTATGGCTTAGTTACCAATTTCATCAGATGCAACAATCTTTTATAATATCATACAAAACTGTTCAAAATGCATCTGATGTTTTTGTCTGAGTCATTTAATACATATGGGCCGGTTAGAATTTTATCATATTTGTAGAATATGTTTGAGTCTGACCCAAAACAAAAGCTAAGTATAAATACAAAATTCACATTAGGGGGTAAGGCTCCTCATAGGAATAGGATATCCCTCTCCTAAGCAGCTGACACTGAAGTGTCAGGAAAGGCCTTATGATTGCTGACCAAGAGAAACAAACCCTATATATTAAGATGTCAGACACAGAAAACAAGTTATACTTTCAAATATGATCCTCAAATTGAAAATCACCAGAGCAGACATTCAGAAGAAGAAGCTTTGATCTGTGATGGAGCTGCTATTCACAAAGGCAGCTCCAAGTGGCAACACCCCGGAGTGCGAAACAGCAGGGATTTATTTATTTTTTTAAAATGGTTAATAATTCTTCTGAGGGAAAGCCAGCTAGCTTTCATATAACACTTATTAAATTTATAAACTGAGAAGTTCTCATGAATCAGGGGATTAAAATCTAAGATATCTACAATTTAGTATAAATTATGCTTTAGTTACCCTCTCAAAAATCTCTCCACCATAACAAAAACATAATTAACGACGATTTTTGGTTCAGTGTTACAGCATAAAAAGCAATTTTTATTTTATTTCTCCAAATTACAGCGATAAATCAATGTTTCACATACATGTTTTTTAATATATATATATAAAACAGCTTTCATGCTAAGAATTTGATACAATAATAAACTCTATCAATTTTGCATTTTCTTCTTCACTATAATGAATCATACTGTATCTCAATGAGTAATGAAAGCAAAAACAAGCTCCAAGCCTACTATCCTATAAAAATTTACCTAGCTTTATCATAACTACTATCTGCCTGTGGGAAGGAAAAGCTTCTGTGAATCAATTATTCCCCAAAGGCAATATTATTTTTTAAGGAAGTGAAAAGTCATGCTCACACATGTAGATCAATACCTTTCCAGGGACCCGGAGACTCTCAATGGCACCAAGATCACTAAGGCTCTCTGGAGGGCTTTTCAGACCCTTAAAAAAAAAATAAAATAATAAAATAAAAAAGAATTTTAATTATGCTGCAGAACTATAAAATAATAGAACATAATTATTAAAATAGAAATCTATTTTTTAAAAATAGAATTTTCCTGCTTTAAAATATATAGAACATACGCTGTACAAACAACACTCACTACATATAGCACTATTATTAAATTAAGTAAAGATGTACTTTTGGAAATTTAAAATAAAAGTATTATATGGCAACTTCACAACAATGGTTGAAGTCTAACTTAACCATGGTTTAAAAACTACCAAAAGAAAAGAAAATTGGATGACAAAAAGCATTCTATAAAAGCACTTATCTATTACTTATTACCAAATTCATCTGGTAAGAAGGACCAAGTATTATGATTTCCTGATACAATACACCAACCAGTTGAGCTCATCAAAGACTTCTAATTAATGCTAATCGCTTAATTAATACATAAATACCTTCATTCTACCTGATTATCTCTCACCAATGCACCCAATTTATACTGCATAACTGAGACTTAACTCTCATGTCTTGCTGCTTTCTACTGTTCTTTAGGTTGTTTCTATATTCACATCAAGTGAGGGATTCTGAAACCCTCACTTGTACCAGGGAAAGTTATCAAGACAGAAAGAAGCTTAGCAATCTCACTTTTCTTTGAAAGCTTCTTTTTTAAATACTGGCTATTCAAGGCAAATACCTAAAAATCCCTGTAATGTTAGTCTGTAAGCAAAAGTAGCTGGCACATAAATCTGAAGAGTGTTTTTGTCCTTTAGATGCCCTATATTGGCCCTCTGATGTCCTCAGTAAACAAAACATATGGTATACTTAGGTTGACTGAGACTTACATCAGAACTTGCTTAATTTTAAATTACAGAGCCCTGTATTTTATCTTCCCTATTACAAAATATGACCAGTCATCACTACAGTTTTTTTATGACAAGGTGCTTTGCCTCACCCCCAAGTATTCCATTACTCCCAGAACACCCCACCCAGCTTTCTCTCATTTTCATTCTCTTATATTCTCTCTCTCTATCTCTCTCTCTCTCTCTCTCTCTCTGTCACACACACACACACACACACACACACACACACACACAAGTGCCAAACTTCAAAATTTGATTCAAAATCATGACCATCCCAGGGCACTTGGGCAGCTGAGTCAGTTAAGCATATGCCTTCAGCCCAGGTCATGACCCCAACATCCTTGGATTGAGCCCCACATTGGAATCTGTTTCTCTTTCCTGCTGCTCTTGCTCTCTCTCTGTTTCTCTCTCCCTCTCTCCCGCCCCCCACTCTCCCTCTTTCTCCCCCCCTCAAATAAATAAATAAAATCTTGTAAAAAAATCATGACCATTCCAAAATACATTTTTTAAATATAACTGCCATGCCTTTTTTTAAAAAAAGGATTTATCTATTTGAGAGAGAGAGTGAGTGCGCAAGCACGGCGGGCCAGAGCAGAGAGAAAGAGAAAGAATCGAAGCAGACTCTGCATTGAGTGCAGAGCCTGAGGCAGGGCTCAATCTCATTAAAAAAAAAAAAAAAGAAAGAAAAGAAAAAAAAAGAAAGAAAAAGGACTCAATCTCATAACCCTGAGATCACAACCCAAGCTGAAACTAGAAATCAGTCTCTTAAACTACTGTGCCACCCCGGAGCCCCTGCCATGCCTTTTTAAACAAACATTTTTAAAAATATAGATGTGTTTAACTAATCTAAGGAAATTCTTGGAGGAATATATCACATGTAATTTTCTTTTTCCCCAGAGCTAATGAGTAAAGAAATCAATACCTGAGCTGTAAAGAAGTGATGTATACTAATATATAGGAAAAGGCCTTACCTCCAAATTAGTCATCCCATACAATAACGATATGCTCCTAATATATGGCAACCCTCTACCAGATGTACAAAATAAAAGTAGTAAACATTGGAAACCCTATTATATGTTAGGAAGTAGGGGAGCTCAGTGATACATGGAATGGGCTCTGCAGGTCTTGAACAACTTTTCTAACTTGCCTGTCTTTATGTTCTAATCAATGTAACAATAATGCAGAGGCCAATAATAAGGAGTAAAGGAGATAATGTGTGTGAGAGGCCAAAAACAGTGTCTGGAACATGGCAAGCATTCCTTACATGCTAGCCATTATTCTGAGTATTACTATGATCTCACAGAGAAATGTTTTTCTTTTATCAAAACAGAAATTAAGAATTACATAAATGTCTCAGAGCACATCTGACACTCACGTGTATTTTAGGATTATACATCTTGAATCCTTTGATTAGGATTATAAATTTTATATTGACAAAAATTTAAATTTTATAAATTTCTATTTATAAATTTCTATTGACAAAAATGAAGTCATGATTTTTATCCTCACTTTTCTAAAGCAGGAAGTCAGAGTTATAACAAAGCAGTACCTGGCTTTTATGAAATTGAAACTGCCGCTGTAATCTTTAACCATTATTTGATTTTCTTTTGCATTTGGTATTTGTTTTGATAAATTTCCTCCGTTTAAATTTATACAAAATTCAGCATACATAATACCTGCCTCTGCACTTTATTTCTTTGGCCAAAGCAGATTAACACTTCAGACTACTTCTGTTACATCTACATCAATCTTCTATTTCCATTTACGAGACCAGCAACTTAATGTCCCAAAGATCAAAAATCAAGTGAGGTGACTTCTTCCTCCTCTTTTCAGTAATATTCAACATAGCGGTTATACTTAGTCCTCGATTCCTCTCAAACCCACTCTAAACAGGCCTTCCTCCCCATTACTTCATGAAAAGTGCTGTTGTCAGGTACCTGATAACCTCTATGCTGCTCAGTCCAAAAGCTCATTCTCATCTTCTGTCATTCATCTTCAGCATTTAGCACAGATGATCACTCACTCTTCTTTTAAATTCTTTACTTGGCTTCTGGACTTCACTCTACTTAGTTGTTCTTTTTATCCACCATGTATCCAACAAATATTTATTGAGGATCTGATATGGGACAGGTGAGGTGGTCTTTGAGATGCTGCAGTTTTACCTCACTGGCTGCTCCTCAATCTGCCTCACTAGATCCACCTTAACCTGCCTCTTCCCCTTATCTTTTTTTTTTTTTTTAGATTTTATTTATTTATTCATGAGAGACAGAGAGAGGGAGAGGCAGAGACATAGGCAGAGGGAGAAGGAGGCTCCATACAGAGAGCCCGATGTGGGACTTGATCCCAGGACCCCGGGATCATACCTGACCTGAAGGCAGACGCTTAACCACTGAGCAACCCAGGCATTCCTTCCCCTCATCTTTCAACATTGAAATCTCAAAAGCTCCAACTGTGGACTCCTGTTTTATAACTACACTCATTCCATTGGTGATCTTAGCCAGTTCTACACCTTATATGCATTCATAAGTCCCAAATTTTTATCTATATCCCTGCGTTTGTCCTCAGAAATTCAGACTCTTAGCCAAGTGCCTACTTTATCTTGTCACTTAAATATTCAAAAGAGGCTTTCAAATGAGCAAGTCTAAAACCTTTCTGCATTCCCTGAATCTGTTCCTTCCTCAATCTTACCCACTTCGTTAAATGGCAATTCCAATTGCTGAGGCCAAGCCATCTGGAATCAACCTTGATGCTTCTCCTTCTCTCACAGCCCAAGTCCGATTTGTCAAGAAATCACGTTAACTCTATATCTACAGTGTACCCACCATCAATCTCTTCTCAACCCTTCTACCACTAACACTCTGGTTAAGGCCCATACTGTCTCTCATTTGGATTACTGCAATAGCATCCTTATTGTTCTCCCTGTTTTTGCTCTTTTCCCCTCTTCAATCTATTCTTTTAAAAGGCCAGAAAGATCTTTCTGAAGTCCATATACGTAAAATGACATCAATCCTCTGCTTGCTATTTCGATCAAAATAGAAGCATGGCTTTGCTTTTAGAAAAAGTAATAGGAGATGAGGTCAAGATGAGGTCCTGGGTGATTTGGCTTCCTGCCCTTAGCTCTCTGACCTCATCCAGACCTCATCTCCTACTGTTTTCCCTCACTTTATGTCAGCCACACTGGCCTCTGGCTGTTGCTCAGCCATGCTCCTGCCTGAAGGCCTCTGCATTTGCTCTTCCTTTCACCCAGAATGCTTCTTCACAAATATCCACATGGTTCACTTCCTCATGTCCTTCGGGTTTTTAACTCAAACGTCACCTTCTCAATGAGGCCTTTCATGGCCACACTATCTAAAATTATAAGTGATCCCAAACTGCCAACTCCCAGGCCTCCCTATCCTCTATTCCTCCCAAACATTAATCACTATGTCTGCCTGAGCACTTGTCTGTTTTGTTCACTGCTGCACCCCCAAACTTAGAATGGTGCCTGTCACACAGTGATCCGTAAACATTTGTTGAATGAATTGAAAGAACAGAGGACAGCATAATAGAGAAAGCTGAACAACAGACCTCATCTAAATAAAGAGTGCTAACAAAACCCACCCTCTCACTCTTTTCCAAACCCAAGATCCTTACAGCTGAAATGCCAAAATACCTAAGTTTCATAGACCCTTCATATCTCTTCACTTTAATGATACTATCAATATATTCTTTAGCCTCACAAAAAAGAAACATCTTTGTGTATATTTATTTGTAATACTACTATATTTAACCCAATGATAAACAGTACTAATTAAAAATCTCCAGTGTAACTCCAGGCAGCACCCTACTTTCATATCTCAAAGATTCATGAAATGTGTATTAGTTATGATTAAATATGTGGAAGTCAAGTCATAAATAATAAGGATGACTTTTAAAATCTGTGTAGGAAAATAGAATAAAATAAAATAAATAAAATAAAATAAAATAAAATCTCTGTAGGGGCGTCTGGGTGGCTCAGTCAGTTAAGTGCCCAACTCTTTGTTTCGGCTCAGGTCATGATCTTGGGATCCCGAGAACAAGCCCAATGTCAGGCTCTGCACTCAGCATGGAGTCTGCTTGAGATTCCCTCTTCCTCTGTTTTGCCCCCTGCTTGCGCTCTTGCTCTCGCATGTTCTCTCTCTAAATAAATAAATAAAATCTTTTCAAAAATCTGTATAAAACTCCTAATTTTACCTCACATTTTACACAATATAGTTCCAGCTTTTTGTACGTGTTCTTTAATTTTTTTCTATACCAATTAAGCAATGATTTGACCTGCTCAAGTCCAATAAGCAACGGATTGAGGCTGAAGAGTCACCATTTTCACAACCAATTCCACTACATTTAGAAGATAAAAACGTATTATCACTGGTATCTGGACTTGTGTATTTTTTCTTACTGTTCATTATCACAAAATAAGGTTAAAAACAACAAAACACCAAATTGCTGTACAGTGATGATTACACAGAAATGCATAGTGTGCAACATGAGAGAAGACCAAACTTTACTGTTGTACAAAAGTCCAAATTCAGCATTCTAAAGTCAGGATAGGGGGTAGTAGTGGTAAAATATTTAAAAGTGTATATTGTTTTAAAAATCAAAAAGATGCCCCTCCAAATCAGATAGCAAAAGTCAGTCTGAAATCATCTATTGTTACTGCAACAGCCTGCTTCCAGCTTTCCTGCTTTCCAGCATCCCCACAGCTGCTGAGATGACCTCTGTGATCAAGCACTTCCTTGATAAGACCCAGAAGATGTGTTAACTCCTTTATCTCTTAATCTTCATCATATTATATGAACATATCACCACCAGGCTGAACCCATGAGATACATGTTGGTATTCCTATTTTAAAGATGTGAAAACAAATGCTCTAAAAAGTTTGGTGACTTCCTCAAGGTCACATAGCTACTGCAAAATGAAGCAGGACCCAAATATTTTCAAATAATAAGTGGTATGAACCATACATAACACCAGGACTCAACAAATGTGAGGGATCGCCACTTACTGAAATACTTTATTATTCATAGATCTGTAAAATTTTATTTTCATGACATTAACAATATCATTTAAAAGGAGTAAAACAATCATGTAGGACTCATGTATTCTTCACAAGATATCTATCTACCATTTGTAACCTATTCAGATTACCTTTCAAATAAAAGTTTAATTTGGAATTTGTAATCTCCTTCTAATCAACAACAACAAAACTCACAAATGAACCTTTCACTAAATGACTACTCTCCATATTCTCCAGAGTTCTCAAAATTCTCTGATTCAAAACTTTACATTCTACTTCTCTCATATAAGAATAATAAAGAATGGCCAATTCTGGTGAAATATTAGGGTTGAATAAATAATTGACTTCTAAAACCAACTCATAACCAATAAGAATGTAAAAGGAAATTCTGCCTCTTCTTCCTTGAAGGAAACTGAGACATTATTTGAAGTCCCTAACATATATGAATAATTAAACAAAAACAGCCAAAGCTTTTATTCATGAATTATCATTGTGACAAAAAAAAATAAAAAATAAAAGGCCACTATTCTGACATAACAAAGATTTTTTAA
Source organism: Nyctereutes procyonoides (assembly GCF_905146905.1). NCBI lineage: Eukaryota > Metazoa > Chordata > Mammalia > Carnivora > Canidae > Nyctereutes > Nyctereutes procyonoides. The sequence continues at coordinate 16,380,122 of NW_026575141.1, read as the reverse complement.
AGTATCATTTCACATGCATTAACTTACTTGTGACTGTCAGAACTGTAAGATAAGGTTAACAAAAATAATTATTTCTCATGCTCACATCTGGAAATTTATGCTACAAGGTTTGGGAACTTGCCCAAAGTCATGAAGCTAGCAATTCTGTCTTCAACTCATCCGTCTTTTCCACTCTTTCCAGGTCATCTCTATTACACAGACCTCACCTCCCTACCCAGGCCATCTGCTCACAGACGACACACAGCTTAGATAAAGGGAGGCTTGCAGGGTCTGGGGTGTCACTGGAAAGATGCCAAAACGAAAGGAAGGGAGACAAAGATAGCCCTCATTGAAACTCATTCATTGACCTTATCTAAAGGAACGCGACAGCCCGCCTGAGCAGGGCTCCAATCACCGTGGCTCAGGAGAGTTTTCCAGGGTGCCCCCGACTTCCCAGTGCCCCTGACACCTGCCACCAGCCATACCCTAGGTCTCCACCCGCCCCAGCCCAGAAACAGACTATCTAGGCTCCTCCACCAGCAGAGACGAAAGAGGCCTTTGTTTCAGCCTCCGAGACTTACCTGTCGGGTCATAAGAGATTTGATTTTTTGCATGTCGAAATCGTGAAAGTGGTACCCTACAGCAAAGAACTAACAAATCACGCCGAACCACCAGACAGCTGGCCAGGACACAAGGAAGCCATAGTGGGTGGTCACGTGGAGCTGCCAACCCGGGTCATCCTTTCCTGAGCTGAGCATGCTGGGAACTGTAGTCTTCCGGGTGCGACGGACACCGGCAATGAGGCGACGAGGACAGTTCAGGTACTACATTTCCCGAGACGCTTCAGTTAACATGCAAATCTTGTTGCTCTGACCACGGCGGCCGCCTGTCTTTACGGAGGTCCTTGCTCTTGGTCACCCCGTTTCGGTAAGGCGAAACCCTAGCTCATAGGTGGCCAGGCACTAAGCGACAGAAACAAGCATTGAAAAGACAGTATGTAAATGGGACTGACGTGACTCCCCGCTAAGGGTGTAGTGGAGGAAACCCAACCTAGTCTAGAGGGGGGGTGGGAGGACGCGAGAACTCTAGGAAAGGCGCTGTCTGTCCCAGAAGGGACCTGCGAAGCTGGGACTCTCCGTCCGGCTCTGGACTTCGGCCTGACGAAAGGCGTGGTCTAATAGGCAGCTGTCCAGGGTTAGGGCTGTTCTTCCTCAGTCTCGGGATCTCTGCAAAAAAAAAAAAAAAAAAAAAAAAAGACTCTAAAGCCCGAGGATTTAGCCCCCACCTATCGTTTAACTACCTGCCTAACAATAATGATCGTCGTCGTCTACATGCCACTTTGAAGTTCTCATTTCCACTTTTAGCCGTTTAGTTAAAGTGAGGAAAGTGATAGGAGAGATGTTCAGAGTTTAAGAAAGAACTACCCCCCCCCCAAAAAAAAAGAGAAAGAACTTCCCAAAGGTGCCTGGCTGGCTCAGTTGGTGGAGCCTGTCACTCTGGATCTCAGGGTTGTGAGTTTGAGTTTCATGTTGGGTGTAGAGATTATTTAAAAAATAAAACCTCTAGAAAAAAAAGAAAACTTTATTTTATTTTTATTATTATTATTATTATTATTATTATTATTATTATTTATCTATTCATGAGAAACACAGAGAGAGAGAGAGAGGCAGGCTCCCTGCAGGGAGCCCAACGTGGGACTCCATCCCTGGTCTCTAGGATCACGCCCCGGGCTGAAAGCGGCGCTAAACCACTTGAGCCACCCAGGCGTCCAGAGGAAGAATTTTCCAATTATGAGACTGCTAGGGGACGGAAAGCAATCCAGAGCTAACAACAGGTAGCATTTATGAGATTACCACATGTCAAGAACTCTGGGGCAGCCTGGGTGGCTCAGCGGTTTAGCACCACCTTCAGCCCAAGGGGTGTGATCCTGGAGACCCGGAATCGAGTCCCACCTCGGGCTCCCTGCATGGAGCCTGCTTCTCCTTCTGCCAAAAAGAACTCTGCTAATAGCTTTACATATATTACCCTATTTACCCACATAAACATTCTATAGGGTTATACAATTATCCCCAATTTATTTTCTCTCTCTCTGCACTTATCATTTTAAAGATGAGGAAACTAAGTAATGGAGAAACTAACTTGCCTAACATTACTGCAGACATGCAAACAGAAACTGAAGGACTGATTATCCAGATGTTGTTTTAAGTAAGAGTTTCATGTATGGTTTTGAAGAGTGACTCCTGAAGTACCAATAATTTTTTTGAATTTACATTTAATTAATGTTTATTAGAAAGCCCATGATTTCAAAAATATTTCTTAGGACAACTGAAAAAGTGTTAAAGTGTGCCAAAGTAATCAAAAATATTAGGTAAACAATAATGAGTGGTAGTAAGATATAGCAAAATAATAAAAGTGGTTTGCAAATGACTGAAATTTGGAAGCCACAATATAGAGGTTATTTCCAGTTCTGAAATTCTGTCATTTGACCTCTGAGTTGTCGTTCGTCTTTGTCTCATTTTTTACAAATGAGGTTGTAATATTTGACCTAAGATTTTTGTAAGGATAAATGAGGTGATGTAGGTGAATGCAATTTATAAATTGTTAAACACCTTACAATTATGAAGAATTATAGTCACAAATCTGCCCAGTTCACTGCTCCAACAGAATCATTTTGTACATACTTCTATCATTGGGCTTAACAATTGCTTTTGAAATTATGTTTGCCTATATGCTTCTCTGTTATTTCTAAGCCCATAAAAAAATTCCAGGCATTTTGGGCAACCCTGGTTTAGTTCATTCCTTACCTACACTAGTCTTTATTGCCAGGCAGTTCTTATTAAGTGAAAATATTCAATATTTAGAAGTCCCTGAAGGGCCGCCTGGGTGGCTCAGTTAAGCATGGGGACTCTTGGTTATGGCTCAGGTCATGATGGCGGGGTCATGGGGTCAAGCCCTATGTCAGGCTTCTCAATCAGTGTGGAGTGTGCTTGAGATTCTTTCCTCCTCCCTCTCTCTCTCATAAATAAATAAATAAATAAATAAATAAATAAATAAATAAATAAAATCTTTAAAATAATAAGTCCCTGAAAGCATCAAAAGAAACAGAAACTGCTGACTATATTAGCATGTAAAATGAAACCCAATTCAGTTTTTGATTATTAGGCACTAGGCAACACTATATCCTAAGCATTTTAGTTAGTTAACATAGAGTTTTGGTCCTCAAGGAGTTTATAATTTAGTTGAAAAGCATATAGTTCTCAAACCTGACCATTCAAATGCATCTGAAGAGAATGCCATTGTTATTGTTTTCTTTTAGGTTCTTTGTTTCAGATCTTCAGTGATTCTTACAGGCAACCAGCTCTAGCATTTCAAATCCATTCTTAAGAAATAAGAAAATTGATACATGTATGATTTCAAGGTCACACATCTTAAAATCAGAGCTTGAATCAGAACTGGAACCCAGATCCAAACCCAAAATTTCCCCCTCATACAATACATGAAATTACAAGTGACAAAACAAAAATCTTTTTTATTCCATGTATATTTTGTCTTTTTCTATCAGCTTAATTAGGAAAATTAATATTTTGTGTGTCTATTTGACACTGAAAAGTCAAAAAAGCATTAAAACTTTGTTTTACTCTAATATTCTAAGTTTTAGCTTATTCATTATAACCTAAAAATAGATCAACAATCCAGTCTGCTAAAAGTTCAAATTATAATATTGAAAACATGTAAATCAGTGCTGTTGTCTAAAAAACTTGATTTTCTAATCCAATATATCCTGACATTATAGAAAATAATGGAGATATACAGGATGCATTTTTAACTTCCTAAATTAAACTAAACAACAACAACAAAATCCTAGAGCCCTAAATACTTTTTAAAAGGGAAGCATGTTATTTCATTTCCATTTTTCAAAAATGCATGTAAGGCTTATTTATGACTTTTACATTTGCAAAGGTTGTTAGTGATAGGCCAGGGCATCTAGCAGAAAGTTTGGATGGCCTGCCAACAAGTCTTGAGGAAAGCTTACTGCATGATAGGCCCTTGGTAAAGGAGTGCCAGCCCCATTTTTGCAGATTGGAACATCAGGGCTGAGTTTCAGTTATTCTGATTCAAGGCAGCAGCATTAGCAGTAAAGTAGGATAAGGGCATATTCCTGATGGCCCAAACCAGAAGAGCCTTTGGAAACTTAAATAAAAGCTGGTTTGATTAAGAAGATACATTTCACATCATCCTATAAATATCAAAGCAGGACAAAGTTGTGGCCTCTCCAGGATTAGGTAACTACACTTTCTAAGCAAGTAGTAGCAGAAAACAAACAGTTGATGAAGGTAAATCGGTGACCTGGAGAGGAGCCCAGGAAGGAAGACTGCTGCATAGCTATTTAGCAGCCACATCAGTAAATCCAGGCTTCTGAGAGGCAGCACTGTAGATGTAACTGTAAAGGAGTGAATACCAGCAGAGGCATAGGACCATGAGATGGTCCTCTAGCGGCCAACTCTTCCCCGTAACCTGTAAACTATAACCTTTCCTAGGATCTATCTAATTCGACATAAGACAGTGCTTTCTTTCCCCCATTCTTAGTCTCCACTATTCTACATTGACCTTGGCACTGGCATTTTACCACCTTTCCAATTCTTACCGTTCCAAAATATTCATATCTACCAACAAATAATGAATGCAGGTGTTTAAAATGCATGTAGCTGGGGGCCTGGGTGGCTCAGTTAGTTAAGCATATGCCTTTGGCTCAGGTCATAATCCTGTGTCCTGGGATGGAGCCCCACATCTGACTCTCTGCAGAGCAGAGAGCCTGCTTCCTCTCTCCCTGCCTGCCGCTCCCCCTGCTTGTGTTCTCTCTCTCCCTCTGTCAAATAAATAAACAGGCCCCTGAACAGTATTGTAGAGCAGAACCCCTCTGTAGGCTACAAGTCAGATGTGAGATATAGATGGTGGGAAATTTCTCATATAATAGTAAAACATTTAAATCATTTTTAGCAATCATGTAAAAACTGACAATAGTTGAAGTTCTATTTTAGCGTTACCTTCTATGGCTTCCTGTGTAAACATCCTGAATTCAGAAATTGCTCTGGCAGGTAAGACTTTATGCCTACCACCTGCCACTAGAGGGGGCTTTATCGGGGATATGCCACGTAGCACTTTCCCAAGGCGTTTGGTACAAGTATTGTCATTTTTAATGTTTGCCGTGACATGAAAAGATCACAACTATGATTCACTTTGGCATTTATTTATGTAGTGTCTGTTATCAACCATGTCATAAAATAAAGGACATTTTAAAATATAACACGAAAGAAAACAAAAAAAAATCTTAAAATAAAAATCAGTCCTTTAATTTGAGTAAACCTAGCATTAAGAAAAACTCACTACGTTGTCTTTATTTCTCTCATTTGCCTACGAGCCAAAAAGCTTCATCATGAGTCAGCACTGCGTTTGAAAAAAACCCTGGAAAGAGCTTATTTTAAAGAAGGCAATTAGAGATTAATATTGATTTAAAAGATGTGAGGAGAATCTGTGTGGTATCTGTAGAACATCTGTATTCCCGAATTGTATTTTGTGCAAACCAATATGCATTTCTTAACATCAACTGAGAATCAGAAGACAGTGGCCAAGGAGCATTTGGGGTTTGTTTTCGAGGGGAACAACTTAACAAAAATACCAGTTACGCACCAGCAAGGTGCTAAGCATCCATAATTAATTAGAATGGTTTCTGTATTTGAGTTGCCCAGAGTAAAATAAACATGCAGCAAAATTAATGAGGTTAATGAGATAAGTGCTACAGTAGATGTATGTCCAAGATTTAGAGATAGCACAGAGAAATTTGTGATATAATCACCTGGGAGGAAGCTCTTGCTGTTTTCTGAATCGTGGAGAAATTATAAAATGAACTCTGAAGAGGCCTCAGGTTTTCCAAGTCACTCACTCTTTTTACCTATAGGAGCACTTCTGGAAAAGTTGGGAGCCTTAATGCAAAAACTGTTTGCAAACTTAGATTATAAAATAACTATCATTCCTTTTTTTTTTTACCTTTATACTTGAGGAATAGTCTTTTTTCCTATTATCATTGAACTCCTTTAGTGAGCCTTTACTGTTAAAAATGATTTATGCAAAGAATGTTGCTTGATTTCATGCAAATTTGGTTACATACTTTATGTTACATGCTTCATGTTACATATGTTTGCTATATACTTTATGTAGTGGAACCTTTAGACTAGAGCCTTCTTGCAATAAGTGAAATTAAATGGGAGTTAACTTATAACTTAGTAAATTAAGTGAAAGTGCTAAGACTTCCTGCTCCCATGGCAATGAAGAAGTCAGGCTGAAAAGCTGTAGCCCAGACACCTCAGTAGAGACAAGAGCTTCTCTGGGCCTTTGGTTTACTTCCTCTGTGCTTTAGCTGTGAAAATGTGGCTTCAGATATTATCTGTTTTCATTATAATTATGCATGGTCCATGATTCACTGTCACTTGGAAACACACCTGCGGTTTGCTTTTAAAAATAGCATGAATCCATAGATTGAATAAAACCATGCCAGATGTTTATAATGGAAAACAATACATTAAAAAATACATTTTAAAAGATACTCGGGTGCTCTGTTTTGACGCTTTGGTATAACTTTTACATGTTACTTAATGACATCATGATGATTTATAACCTTAGGAGATACATGAAATACTTCAATGTTCACAGAAAAAGAATTTTAATTTAAAAATAATGGCACAATTTTGCATGATAGGAAACCAATTTACCTTTTCCAGGAAATTTCACAATATGCTCTCATTATGAAAGCATACAGTTTTTCAGTAAAGTCACCCAAAAGGATATTTTCCTTCACGTGATTAATAACCAAGAATGATTCATGACATATACTGACAATTACTGATAGTCTGATAACCGCTAAGAAGCTGTTCTAAAGTCATAAGCCTCTATTCTTGCAGAGCATGTAACAGGTGTTCCCACTCCCTGTGTCCTTTGTATACACATTCATTCTGTATTCAAATCACAGAAGCAAGAGACGGGATAGGGTCTGTTACCTCACTGCTAATTTCCCTGGCAAATAAACCAGCAGCTGCTGGTCCATGAACCACGTTGCCACCAGGAACAGGGCATTATATGCAGGGACAGGATGCTTTCATGGAGTCCTTCAGCAGCACAGTTGGGGGCTTTCCTTCTCTTAGGTAAGGCACTGCATGAATTGTGTTTCAGCTTGTTGTTTGTTTTGTTTTGTTTTTAATTGTGAGCATAAGGTAAATATTTACTCTAAGCTGTAGATTCACTCAGATAATTGAAGAACAGCTCAGAACCTTTTAAACAATAACACACTTTGTTCCAGCAAAGAGCAAGAACATTTAGGAGAAATGAGGTTTGATAAACAGATGATTGTGGTTTTCTTAGAACAGCAATTATTGTCAACAGCACTCATTAAGACCTTCTAAAAACCTAGTGAGGGGGATCCCTGGGAGGCTCAGGGGTTTAGCCCCTGCCTTCAGCCCAGGGCGTGATCCTGGGGTCCTGGGATCGAGTCCTACAACAGGCTCCCTGCATGGAGACTGCTTCTTCCTCTGCCTGTGTCTCTGTGTCTCTCATGAATGAATAAATAAAATCCTTAAAAAAGAAAAACTAATGAATTTCTTCTTTTTACAAACTTTACATATAGATTTCATAGTCTCTAATGCATTTCATTTTGGCAAATATTCACATAGGTCATGAATTTGTGACCGTTTTTAGTGAAACTCATAACAATTTATAAAAATGATTTTAATTAAAGTTATTATGATAAACTGCTTCATTTTAAATTACCTATCATGAAATGTGAGGTTTCAAAGTTACAAAAAAACATTTTATACACAATAGGGAGAAAATGTGTTAAAATATTATTTCTCCAAAATATCGTTAGCCTTTCTCTTTGCCCAGTGGCTAGTCCTATTAACTATTTTTTTCTTGACTTTACTGTTTTCCTTTTATTCGTCTTTTCATTCTTAGAGTTTAAGAGTCTTTCTCTAACATTCCCTTTGTTTTTATGTCATCCTTTTTTTTTCACCAGGTGTTTGTTCCCTTTCTCATTCTTCTTATTGATCAGTTTTAAAAATCAAGTTCCTTTCTTGCTTTGTCTATGGTCAACAGATAGGGACTCAAAAAAGACTTTATTCTTTAAATTTTAAGAATGGGTTAACTAAGCAATTTGTCTTAGCCTTTTGCAGTTTAGAGCCTCGCTTTCACTATCTTTTGTTACAGTTTTCATTGTAAATGCGATTATTATTCAAATTATATGTAACTATATATCCCACGTATTTTGAGGTGTTCAGTTTGTAAATTTTTCTAGAAAGTGTTTGAGTTTCCCATAGTTATGATTGCCCCAGAGTTGATGTTGTCAAATTCAAACCTATATAGATTTTTAGTTTTTGAGTTTTTAGAAAAAATCAACAATCACCATAACTGATGTTTTATCTTTGAGCATTTTTCTCGGCTCTGAAAGTATTCTGTGTGTCAGTGTCCCCACTTATTTTTAATTTTATAACAACGGGAATGCTGTCATTTCATAAGTAATATTTTTGAAATTGGCTTTAAGAAGAACCTAAAGACAATTTATTTGAGGAATTTGACTAAAATAAAATGTACAAAAGTACATAGAAATAGCATGTTCCTTAAGTTATCCCTTAAGTCTTTCTTACGCAAATTCGCTTTTCTCCATTGATAGTATGTTGTAAAGACCATATGTGATGTGGAAATCTTTTTGTCTTTAGAATATTAGAAACCTGACTGTTTTTCTTTTTTTTTTTTTGAAAAAAAATCTTAAAATTTTTGAAGCCCAAAATATAGCTTTTAAAGTCTATTCAAAGCACAACATAATTTCTATTTTCCCTAAGGATACAGGAGTTTATTTTCAGTCAACAATAGTTGTGTTATGCTTGCTAATATCATACATGATAAAGGGGAAGTAAATGCCAACTATCTTGAGGTACAGCTAGAGGTCACTTTGTGAAGTTTGATGTTTATATTCAATACAGTGAAACTGGTCTAGGGAGTCTTTTGTTGCTGGAATATAGATAAATTTTACAATATGACTTCAAGTGTTTCCTAACACCAGACATTCCTTTATAGTGCTGTTGTTAAACAGTTTAAGGAAGTCTCTAAAAGGGAGATTATTGCTATAATGTTGTACGTCAGATTATTAATGTTCCTCCAAGTTAACATAATGCCTTATATGCAAAAAGTCTATAAGGGTTTTTCTTTTTTGGGGAGGGGGTTCTTTTTTATATTTAAAAAGTAGGTGTTAATGAATCTAATAATAAAATTGAATTTTATTTGAGTCCAATTATTTGGAATATCAAAAAGAAATGAAATTTCATCAATTTTTGATCATTTATTTTCCTAAGGTTTATTTGTTCATGCAGAGGTTGACTTTCTAAAATCAATAGCTTTATTTCTTTAGGTTTTCTCATACAGCTAGAAAAGAAAGCTTGAAAAATTCTCAAAATGAAGCTAATTTTTTTAAGTTAATACACTACTGTATGACAGCATAGCTTCATCACATCAATAGTGAAAAATACAGCAATGGCAAAAGAGTGTGTTCTTAAGATGTACAGAAGGTATCCAATTATCTGTTTATTCACTAAAGTTCACTACAAGTAAGGATTACATCATATCAATAGGTTCTTTCCTTACAAAATGAAAATATTTTAGTAGCTAAGACACTGTATAAAGAAAATTACATTCTTTGCTGATATTCTTATAACTTGCTATCTATAATTTATCTGATAAAATGGTATAGGCAATCTAAGGAAAAAGCTATTGTAATAGCTGCACTATCTCTGTCATATGTATATTTGAAAAACTACATATATTTGAAAAAATTAAATGATATGATTTCATATGATTTGATGTCATATATATTGAATGCATTCAGAGATATTGGTAGTGGTGTATTATTTAAGGCACAATTACATGACACAATTTCTAAAATAGCCCAAAGAACTAGTTCACACCCCGTAGACAATTATTATGACATATAAAATGTTATTTTCTTCTAAAATAGTTTGATCATTCCTGGGCTGCCATATTTGTATTGTATTTAATCTTTTATTAAATAAAATTAGCTTCCCATAACTTCAGTCATAGACTCTCCAATTAGTCTTTTCATACTTAAGACTCAATACTCTGATTCAAGATCCCAAAGTCACCAACATTTTCTATTCTAGTCGTGCTAGCCCCCCCATAGTAGTAAAGAGCCTCCCAACAATTTTCTGACTAATAAAATCTCAGTTATACTTTAAACTACAACTACAAAAAAAAAGAGTAGAGGAAAAACAGTACATCCCCTTTTCCAAAAAACAAAGCAAAATGAAAGGGGGTAAAAAGACATAAATAAGGACTTCTGACTTTCCCAAACAAGAAATGATTGGCCAGAATTGCATTCAGGCGATCTATAACTACAACTCACTGTCAAAGTCAACTACCAAGTTTTAAGGCAGCAGCCATGCCGCTTTTTCCAGTGCATTCTCAAGACAATGATGTGGATTCCCACCATCCCTCACAGTTCCTGAGCAAAAAACCACAGAATTTCCACCTTACTAAAGGACATCCAGGGATTGTAATGTAAGCAGACCAAAACCTGAGAGTCAATACTTCAAAATTCTCTGGGCCCTCTCAGTTAAAAATGGGTCCTTCACCTTCAAATGTAAGATAGCTGCTACCCTGAGAAAAGCATCTAAGGATGTCAAGAACAAAATGTAAAGAGTAGGAAGACACTTAGACCTCATCTAATATTACCCTCCTTTCACGCATGAGAAAACTGAGGTCCAGAGAATTAAAATGACTTATCTAAGGCCATTTACCTGGCCAATTGCTATTTTATCCCTAGTGTGTAAACTTTTACTAAGACCTTGCATTTCACCTGATTTTTTAACTTTATCAAAGTGTCAAATACAGAAATTTCTCTGCAAATTTAAAGATTAGGTTCCTAAAATCTCTTATTTCAAAGCAATTTGCAAGTGATGAATTTATGACTGAATGGTGAGAGTAGGACAAGGAAGTCCAAACCCAAGAGTGAACCATGAAACCTCATAAATACTTTCATATTCACTGGTATAAAAGGAGACAGCAACACACTTTATAAGTACAGTGAAAATTACATTTGATGTATCTCAAGTTACTGATCCTGGGTATTAAAAAAAATATTTTTGTTTCTCACTTACCAGGATTATGTCAGGCACTTCCTACCCCCAACTTCAATGAAAAACATATAGATGCATGTTGTTTTGTACAGGTAACACATATGTTAAGAGGAATATTTTCCTTTTCTGGTCCCCCATCTAAATGCCCAGTGTCTTTCTCAATCTGTGACTTGAAGAACTTCACTTTCTTCTATTGGTCCCTATTTCACATATCACAGGCATTACTAGGTCTAGGTCCTAGATTTACTTTCTCTTTTTTTCTCTTAATGATTTCCTTGCAGAAACCACTACTCATTTTCATAATCCACTTTACCTCCTCTTTAGAATTCCCAGCACCAGTTCCTTCTTTTTCTAATGATTCAAACTAGGACCAACTACAAATCTAACATTCTTACACTTGCCAGAAAAGAAAACAGAAGTAAATCCTCATACCTTTGTAACTCCTTTGTTATGGACCAAATCACTAAAATAATGTGCAGGTACAGCCCATTATCAGAAAAAAAATTATAAAATCCATCACAAATACAGAGTCCAAGGAGACTATAAGGCACATATTCATTTTGCCCATAGAGTTACCTAATTCTCAATTCACATAGTCAGTCTCAGGTAAGCACCTGGGAGTTCCTTCTCCTACTCACTTCCTGTGATCTTCATCTTTGTGCTTTCTCCTAAGTTTTCTAACTTGTCTGCAAGACCCAGGTCTCACTCTCTAACAACAGCTAACTGAGGACCAAAATGATGGAAATCTTTACCCTCATCTCCACGCTGGGAAGTAAGACAGAGATTTACTGTTGGTAGAATTTGGTTCCTCATAGTAGCAGACCTACCTCTTTTAGTTTCTCCAAAGAAATCATACACACAGACTTTTTTACCTTTCCTTTCCTAATATTGATGGCCTTTTTTTTCCCTAAGATTTTTATTTATTTATTTGAGAGAGAGAGAGAGAGTGCACAAGCAGGAGGAGCTGCAGAGGGAGAGAGAGAAGCAGGCTCCTCACTGAGCAGGGAGCCTACAGACATGGGGCTCCCTCCCAGGACCCTGAGATCATGACCTGAGGACCCTGGGATTATGACCTGAGCCGAAGGCAGACACTTAACTGACTGAGCCACCCAGACACCCCTATTGATGGCCTTTTATAACATCAGTTAGATAAAGCTTAAAGACCTTCTTTCTAGTAGGGATGAAAAGGAAAAGCAATCAAAGAAAATAACCATTTTTATATGGGAAAATTGAAATTGTAACATATCTCTATTTATGCCGAAATCTCTTTTCTTATCTAGGATTTTATTCCATATTCAGCTTCATCAAGTTTTCTCTTTCTAGTGGATCATTTTAGTAGCTACAAACATAATGTTCAGCATCCATCCAAAGGAACAGAGAAAAAAGAAAAGAACATTTTGGGATGCCTAGGTGGCTCAACAGTTGAGCATCTGCCTTCGGCTCAAGGTGTGATCTTGGAGTCCTGGGACTGAGTCCCACATCAGGCTCCCTGCATGGAGCCTCCTTCACCCTCTGCCTATGTCTCTGCCTCTCTCTCTCTCTCTCTCTCTCTCTCTGTGTGTGTGTGTGTGTGTGTGTGTATGTATATGTCTCTCATGAATAAATAAATGAAGTTTAAAAAAAAGAACATTTTTCTAGTTCCCATTTACAACAAAACTCCCCAGAAGAATTCTCAATACTCACTGAATATAGTTTCTGTTCTTTCTTTTTTCCCTCACTGTTCAAAGTACTTCACATTTAAATTCCTGCCATTCTTTCCTTCACTATTTCAAAGTTCATATGCTGTCAGTAGTATATTGCTCCCTTTTAAAATGAAGATATCAAAACACATAGCTTTTAATTTAGGATTCCAGCAACATGGTAGTCTGAACTAAGGAAGATCCTCTTCTTTTTTTAAATTTTTATTTATTTATGATAGTCACAGAGAGAAAGAGAGAGAGGCAGAGACACAGGCAGAGGGAGAAGCAGGCTCCATGCACCGGGAGCCTGACGTGGGATTCGATCCGGGGTCTCCAGGATCGCGCCCTGGGCCAAAGGCAGGCGCCAAACCGCTGCGCCACCCAGGGATCCCGGAAGATCCTCTTCTTAATTGCAAATACTAGAAGTGCTAAATAAAATTTTAATATATGTATCATGGCTCAAGGTAAAAGTGTGGAAATCTCCAGGGGCCAGAGAATAATAAGAAACCTGCATACATAGCAGTGACTACATGGGCCCAAACAACACGGGTAGGTAGGAGGCTGGGAGCCAGGGCCATGCTTTGAGCAGAGCTCCATGCCCTAAGGCCCTCCTGGCTCTCATTCTCTCTTAAACCCACATTAATCAGGCTTTCATCCCCAGTATATCTTTTCAATATTACCTCTTTGATGTCAAATGGGCACTCAAATGAACATGTCCAAAATTAACTCCTACTCTGCCTCACAAAAAATCTATTGTTCCCAGGCTTCCCCATTGGTTAATTTCTTAGTTGGCATCCATTCTTCCAGTTGATCACGTTAACAACCTTGGAATCATTCTTGACTCTTCTTTGATTCTTGTATTTCACGTGAGTGTGTCATCAAATCCTATTAGCATCTCAGCCTTTCTCATAATATCTTTACTACCACACTGGTCTATAGTACAAACATCTCTTGCCTACTTTACTGCAGTCACCTCCTCAGTGGTCTCCCTGCTCCTGCTTTTGTCCCTAAGTTGTTCTATTCTCACAGTTGCTAGATTATACAAAAAAAAAAAAAAAATGAAGAAGAAAGATTATATCCCTCTCTGCTCACAAAATTCCAGTTTCACCCCCATCTCACTCAGTGTAAAACTGCCAAAAGATTTGCCATGATCCTAAGATATTGCCTGATCTCTCCCCAGCCACCTTGCTGACCTCATGTCTTACCACTCTCTTCCCCCTCCTCCCCTCTGCTCCCTCTACTTCTGCCTCTTGCTATTCCTCAAACACACCAACCAGATTCACGTTTCTGGGCAAGAATGACTGATCATGAATCCTAATGATCTAATGCCACTCTCCTTGGGATATTTCCATGTGACAAGCCTTTGGCTAAAGGGGAAAACTCCTAATAATGGACTAGTAAGCCATTGCAGAAGACTTTGGAGGGAGATTCTGAAGAGGAAGTAGCTTCTCAAGTGTTTCTAGAATCACAGAGTTTAATTAGGATATGATATGATTCAAACACAATTTCATAATTTTTAGAGGTTTCATTGGACTTTAGAACTAATAATCTTTCCCAGTTCTCCTTTTCCCATTATTCTTTAACAGTCATAGATAATAACTTCTGCTTTTCCTTTTCATCTTGACTTTAAAGAAGCCATTGAATCAACATAGTCTTTGGGTGGAGTTTTTAAAATACAGAAGGTTTCAGAGACAAATATTTACCTGTACAGGTCCTAGAATGGTCAGTACCTAGAAGCCTCTCTTCTTTGCAAGCATTATCGCCAGATCAGATTCTGTCTTTATTGCCCCTTAGGTTGTGAAATGTGGCTCAGGGTCATTATGACTTTCCTTTCCTTCCTAGCAGGTGCTTGCTCAGGGCTGAAAGTGGCAGTGCCCTCACACACCGTTCATGGTATCAGGGGTCAGGCCCTCTACCTTCCCGTGCACTATGGATTCCACACTCCAGCATCAGACATCCAGATCATATGGCTGTTTGAGAGAACCCACACGATGCCCAAATACTTACTGAGCTCCGTGAACAAGTCTGTGGTTCCTGATTTGGAATACCAACACAAGTTCACCATGATGCCACCCAATGCATCTCTGCTCATCAACCCACTGCAGTTCACTGATGAAGGCAATTACATTGTGAAGGTCAACATTCAGGGAAATGGAACTCTATCAGCTAGCCAGAAGATCCAAGTGACCGTTGATGGTGAGTCCACTATAAGTGACATGGGCAGCTGGGTAGCATGGCAATTAGTAACAGCTCAGGAGATTAAACTACCTGGGCTTTAGGTCCTGGCTCTGTAACTTTGGGCAGATTAACTAACCCAAAGCCTTAATGTCTCATGGCACAAATTACATTATCTATCTCATGAGGCTTTCTGAAGATTAAATAATACACACATGTAAAGTATATGCATAGTAAAAAAAAAAAGTATATGCATAGTGCCCAACTAAAGATAATCAAGCAATAAGCAGAACTTATTATTTGTTTTCCTGGAAACTATCAAGGATAAAGTTGCTGATACAATAAGATAGAAGAAATTTTATTTTCTCAATATCAGAACATACCTTGGGAAGAGCCCTGTTTTTGTCACATGAATACTTTTATTTTGATACACCATTTGGGGGAGGATGTGACTTGCTCCAGGACTGTACTGAAGGAGCCATGGAAGTTGCTAGAAATGTCCTCTGGGGGAATATGGAGTCAGCTGAATTTCATACATTTATTTTCCTTATTGAGGTATATAAGTAGCATTCCTGAAATATATTATGTCCAAATCCCAACATCTGATTTTTCCCCTAAAGCCTGACTATTTAACAGGTTACTACTTAAAATTTCCTCCAATTTAGCAGATACCAACTCCATTCCATCAGTTGCTCAGGGCAAAACTTTGTCATTACCATTGACCCTCTCTCACACCCCATCCAGTCCACAAGTTATCACTGTCAGCTTTTCCTTCAAAATGCAGAGTTCAGGCACTTCTTTCCACTCCCTCTACTGCCCGTCTCAACTCTACCACCAGCTCTGGCCTGGACTTTCCCTAGTAGCCACCACCTGACCTCCCTGCTTCTACTCCTGCCTCCCGCAGCCTTAAATTCTGCGATTGCTTTCTATCCCATTTAGTACTCTGTTAGCCAGAGTACTAACAATGTCCTACAAGGCCCCACATGATCCCTTTCAGCATACCCAGCATCTGTCTGACTCTGTTTCCTACCTCCCTTCCCCCTCACTCATTCTGTTCTGACCATACTGCCCTCCTAGCTTTTCCTACAACAGATCAAACACACTTATACCTCAGGGCCTTTGATTCAGTCTACCTAGACTCCTTTTCTCCTAGATAGTAGCATTGTTTCCTCCCCTATTTCCTTTAGGTCTCAGACAAAATGTCACTTTATCTACCAAAGTCTTCCTGATTGTTTTATAAAGTATAACCTCAATCCCCCAAACACAGAGAGAGAAAGAGAGAGAGAGAGAGAGAGAGAGAGAGAGAGAGAGAGAGATGGAGAGAGAGATTCCCCCAAACAGAAAGAGAGAGAGAGAGAGGAAAAAAAAAGAGAGTTACTATCTATCTTGAGTTCTCTTTATTCTTTTCACAGCACTTATTTCCACCAAGGTATCATATATTTTTATTTGATTATTTTTTCTCTCCCCCACCTAGAATAAGAGTTTTGTGGGAGCAGGGACTTTGTATTGTTTACTGCTTTGTCCTCAGCACTTAAAAGCTGATGCTGGACTTTAGTAGGCATTCAGTGTGTGTGTGGAGTAAATGAGTAGATAGCAGAAAGACTGAGAGGAGCAAAGGCAAAGGATGTGGAAGGAGATGCCTACACAGCAACTATGAAAAGAGAAAAGGAGAAAATGTTAATGAATTTCTCCCAGGTAGTATCCTACCTCTCCCCAAAACTAACTGGAACATTCCATTGCAGGTTAATATATCGTAAAATTGAATCTGTTTGGGGAAATGCAACTAAAATGTTTTAATAGGGGTTTAGGGCCTATGCAAAATATCTTCCTGGGAAACTTCCACATGTGAGTCACACTGTTTAAGGCAGCCTGTTCTGATTGGTTCTCCCCATAGAAGACCTTTGACATTACTTATTTGACTTATCTCATACCACATCTGTTTCTACACAGAGATATTTGAAACATAAGCTTTTCCTGTGTAATAAATGTACACAACTTATTTTTCTTTTTAAATCACAATAATATACACAAAAGCTACACATCCTTTGTTCTTGCCAGGGACTCTAAAGGATTAAATTGAATGGACAAGTTGATTATACCCATCTTAAGAAAAACTGGAGGCTTCAGAACTACTTAGGTCCCTTGCAAATTATTTCAATTTACTTTCTTCTTATTTTTCATTCTCTTCTATAGTCTCTGGGCTGAAGGACTGGATCTGTTTATTTCCCAATGCACATATTTCCATGTGGGAAAATGTGTGCATGAGTCAAGAGAAATTTACCTACAGAGAAGCATCCACAGCAATTTAAAGCTCGATAGGAAATTGAAATCTAAATATTGGAACCAATCATTTCTCACTTATATATCATCTCACCCTCTCTGAGTCCTGTGAAGATGCATAGAAGATTATTAAACATATATCTCTCCAAAATGCAGCAGAGAAACATTGCTAGATATAAAGCCTTCTTCATTTTATCACTGACTGCTGTGTAACTCTTTATCAAACAAAGCCAAGAACTTCAAAGATTAATGAAGTTTCCTGAAAATATTTGTGTATACTTACATAATTCCAACTATGACCCAATAATTTTACATTTAAGGCTCAGGAAAGAAATATTTACTCATTCTTGGAAATTTGTTCATTTGACAGATAACATCATGTACCAGATTCATGACATAAAACTATTTTTCCATGACTTGAAGTTCCAACAGGAATTACTACTGGATTTGTCTTTTATATCTCCAATGGGATAAAGCTGCAATAACACATTTTATTCTGTTTTGAAATTGAGTCAGTGTTGAAATGTAGACCTTGGTTTGTAAAGTGACTAACATAATGTTGCATGGCAATTGAAACATATCACTAGTTCATTTATATAGAAAAAGAAATGTAAGTGGCGAAAATGTGATTATCTAAAACTTTCCCTTAATATTTCCTGAGTATAATATATATGAGCTATATATTTTACAGATGGTGGATAAAAATTTAGGTTCATCTAACCCAAACAGCTATTCTTGGGACATTAAAACAAATCAAGAGAGGAGAATACCATGTAAACTTTGCCCATGAGCATATACCTTTATGGTGTGGGAGAAAGTACAATAAACAGAAAATAAGATAATACACTAACTGCATTATCTATAAACTAAAGGTTTTCATTAGAAAATCCTTGAAGAATACATTCTAGAATATAAATTATATTTTTATATTTTGTTATTTTGCATTTTCCATTTTTTATTGATATTTAATTATTTTCTGAACTGTCTACATCTATAAAAATGTAAAATTTTAGAATCATTTCCCCAGGTTTTGATATGTGAAGACCACACAGACTTGTATTATAATTCCATGGTAGCAAAAATCATTTCTATCTCTTTTGATATTGCAGATCCTGTCACAAAACCAGTGGTACAGACTCAGCCTTCCTCTGGAGCTGTGGAGTATGTGGGGAACATGACCCTGACATGCCTCGTGGAAGGAGGGACCCGGCTGGTTTATCAGTGGCTAAAAAACGAAAGGCCTGTCCACTCCAGCTCCACCACCTCTTTTTCTCTGCAAAACAATACCCTTCATATTGCTCCAGTGACCAAAGAAGACATAGGGAATTACAGTTGCCTGGTGAAGAATCCTGTCAGTGAGATGGAAAGTGACATCATTATGCCTACCATATATTGTAAGTTTTTAAAATATATATATTCATGACTTTTGTTCCGGGAAATTTACACAAGGGTGTTCACAGAGAATATCAACACAAACTCATTTGTTTTTACATTATTGTAGTACAGTATTAGTTGCAATTATGCTTCCTACACACTGTCTTTGTCATGAAATGTAACTAGTAGCACAATCCTATTTCTTGAAGAATAAGTTGAAATACCAGCCATGGGCCTTTTAGGATACATCTTCTGACTTGGTCAGTTGTGTGACCTTATATCCAGTGGAAAGTAGGAACCTCAATTTTAAGAACCCAGAACCATGCATAGGCACTAACCTTTCATTGAATCTTGAAACTAGAAGCTATTCTATAGTTAAACAGAAGTGAGAATATGTGCACAATAAAATGTATGAAATACAATGTCATAAATACCACAGGGAAGTGTACAAAGGACCATAGTGGCTGGGAACAAGAATTCCAGAGCCAGGGGGACTGGGTCCAAATCTTACCTCTCTGTGCCTCAGTTTCTCCATCCATATAGTGGTGATAATACCATTATAATACCAGATAATACCTACTTCATAGAGTTACTGTGAGGAGTAAATCTGTTACTACATGTAAATTGCCCAGAACAGTGACTGACCCATAGTAAGTACTCTATAACTGTTTGCCATTATTATCACTATAATGTTATAAAGCTATGGAAATTCAGAGAAGGAAAACATTACTTCTTGCGTTATTGCAGAAAGTAATATTTGAGATGAATCTTTGAACAATGAGTATTATTGGGGCAAGTAGCAATGTCCAGAAAAACCATTTCAGGCAATAGGGACAGCAGGAACCCAAACACAAAGCAGAGGTCAAAGTTTAGGCCAATGGTCCAGTTTAGTTAGAGTGTAGAATACAGCAAGGGATGTGGTAGACTAGATGGTCAGATAGATACGTTTGAGGTGAATCATGGAGAACTTTAAACACCCAGCATTATGTGGTAAACAATGAGGAAAAATTGTTTTTTAAACAAAAGTTCAAATAAAAAAAGTCTAGTCTTTTATAAGCTAATACTTGTACACACATAGTCTAGGCTAAATCAAAAAATGTTTGTCAAGAGAGCACGTTTTCAAGATAGATCACAAACGTCATACAGATATAGAAATGGTATATATAAGAGAGGGAAAAAGGGAAGTAATATTTATTTTATTAACCAACAATACAGAAAGGAAAAGTCACCAATTTTGAACTATATACAGTGATTAAACATATTTAAGAGCAATCTGAGAATATTTTGTTCTTTTTTTTGAGAATATTTTGTTCTGAAAAGTAATCTTACACATAAAAAAGATTTCATATGTTGTATAATTCATTTTTTGGTGTAGGGGAACCAAAGAGGATTAATTCCTAGTCCAACGTAGTCCAGAATTCATTGTCTCAGAGATGAACCATTCCCTTCATGTAGAAACAAGAAATTATATGAAAAAGTGCCATAGAAGGAGGAAATTACAGTTTTTCACCAAGAATCACCAAAACATCACACACTGCAAGCAATTTACTTGAGATTTCTTACAGTCATTAATTACACTGTGTTTAACAATGTCATTATTTTTATAGCAGAATTTTTAGCTATATTTTTATAGTTTAATGTAATTTTATATTCAGATGACATTATGAAAATACTGCCTTAATGCACAGACTGAGAAACAGATTCACAAAGAGAGTATAAACTGTGTCTATCTGCATGACTAACATTGTATTGGAGTGAAATATTCAGATTTGGTGCAGTCTTTTTATAAGTGTAGTTATCTTCTTGACTGAATGAGTTTATTCTGACATGAATTAACACTTCCATTCAACTGCAAGTAGCACAAGACCTAAGCATTGAAGTTATTGAAACAGTGAAAAAAAAATATGAGCAGGCAAAGTGAATCAAACCTAGGGCTATGTAGATACATCTTTATGTTATTCTTTATTACTTGGTCTAAATGGTTTACGTTCACATAGAAGGGACAAAATGCAAAACAAGGTATTAAAGCAGCCGGATATCATCTCCTGAATATTAAGCCAAAGGAACCATCATTCAGTATGGTGAGAGACAGCAGGAAGGGAGCTTGTGCTGGAGCATGCCTTATTAAGTGATGATCTTTTGTTTTAACAACATTAAATTCTAGTTAATATCATGTCATTTGGGGAATGCAGTGGAGAGCACAGTGGTTATGAGCCTGAGTTGAAAATTGATACTGCCTGAGCTAAAGCCTTGGTTCTGCCTTTAGCAGTATATGCAAGAGACCCCCTTTTTGTGCATCAATGTCGTCATCTCCTTATCTCCACTGTCCTTGGTATAAGGTTCATGCCTGTCTCAAGAGGGCTGGGCAGGGGATCCCTGGGTGGCTCAGTGGTTTGGGGCCTGCCTTCAGCCCAGGGCATGATCCTGGGGTTCTGGGATCGAGTCCCACATTGGGCTCCCTGCATGGAGCCTGCTTCTCCCTCTGCCTGTGTCTCTGCCTCTCTCTCTTTCTCTGTGTCTCTCATGAATAAATAAATAAAATATTTTTTAAAAAAAGAGCGCTGGGGAGGATTAGGTGAGATTTATGAATAAAGAAGCCAGTGAGTGGCACATAGGAAGAACTCAATGATCTTAGTTCTTCCCTCCCCCCCATACACCTTTTTTTTTTCTTGCTTGCTTTTTTTCCTGTGAGCCAAATCTAGACTGATATAATTGGGAATATGGCAGCAAGAAATTATGGAGAGCCTGGATCATTTAGAAGATGCCTGCAAAATGAAAACTGAAAGAATGCCTTGAGAAGAACATTTTACTTCCTGAACACAATCAGTAGTTAACATATTTTATTTTGTTTACGTGAAAATACTTTCTTTACATGAATTCTTTTTTATATCTATCTGTCTCTCCATCTATTTGCCTATCTTTAAACTCTAGCCATAGATTTAAACAAAAAATTCCTGGAGGAAATTGCATGAACAAATACAGGTACATGAGAGTATCATTTGCATCTTTAAATATACTTTTATTTGGCTATATAGTTTATTTTAATTGGACAAAGTGAGAATAAGACTTTTCTCTCTTTCTTCCTTTCTCTTTATGCCCTTCTTTTTTCTTTCTTTCTTTTTTTCTTTCTTTCTTTTTTTCTTTCTTTCTTTCTTTCTTTCTTTCTTTCTTTCTTTCTTTCTTTCTTTTAGAGAGAGAGCATGTATGCATGTGTGTGTGCACAAGAGGGAGGGGGAGGGGCAGAGGGACAGGGAGAGGGAGAATCTTAAGCAGACTCCATGCCTAGCGCAGAGCCTGACGGGGGGCTCAGTGTCAAAACCCCGAGAACATGACCTGAGCTGAAGTCAAGTTAAACACTTAACTGACTGAGCCACTTAGGCACCCCTAATTTTTCTTTTAACATGCACAAGTTCATGCCCCAATATCATTATTATCATAGAATGTGGTGATACACAGTATGTAAAGAATAAAAATGAGGGAAAAAACCATAATCACACCTATAAATGTTAAATAATATAAATGTTAAAGGTTAAACCTTTAAATTCCTAAGTCTTCTTTCTTATCCAGTGTTATTTTAAAGAATGAAAATATCCTCATCTGAATAAATTCAGATTTCACAGAATATGTCTTCTATCATTGACTAAACATTTTTCTTTACATTCTTTTAGACATAGTCTATGACAGTCTTACAGAGAAACATCAGTCATGAGTAAAAACTAATGGTAGATAGTAGGAAGAAGAACATTTAGAAAATTTACAAATTTATGTTCCATTTACTCATTGTAAAGATGAATTATGTAGACAGTTTAACAACGACTGTTACTCTTACGAAGTGGTAATTGTGAATATAGTATTAATTTACTTTCTTGACTATTTTTACATTCAAATGCAAAGCTCTTAGTCAACAATCTCATCTTACCTTCATTCATTCACTTATTCACTCATAGTTTATTTGATTCAAAAATCAAACATCATGGTCTGGTTTGTGCTAAACAATTATTTATCACATAGCATACAGAAGCATAACCCAGACTCATTAAGTTTTTTCAGACTCATTGATTTTTACATTTTTCATTCTATTGCTATTTTAGCCCTGTTGTTTGTTCTTAGTTTGGGTTTGGGTTTGGGTTTGGGTTTGGTTTAATTTGGGGTTATAATAATTAAATAAAATATATAATGTGAAAATTGGTCATTTATCCTATGATGTGGCATCAACATTTTTGCAATCTTTATCATTCTATACAAATTGGGCATTTGTGCCTTGGTTAATGTTGCCACTTCTCTTTCTTCACCTGGCAACACCCTCCTCTTCCTTCATAGTATCATCTTCTCCAGGAAGGCTTATCTACCCCTACCTTGTCTCAGCTCTTCAGTATGACTAAGAGGTTTGCTGTGCTCCTATATACCTTCTTTCCTAGTACTATCTGCACTAGAGTCTTTCTACTCATAAGCATCTCAACCCCAAATTGAAGCTCTGCATCATTCATCTTTGTATCCCTAGAGCAATACTTGACACGGATTAAGAGTTCAATACAGGTTTCTTGAACTTGACTAAAATGGAACAGATGATCTTCATATCCCTTTCAGATTCCAATGTTACTTAATGATGCTATAGTGATGTTAAATTCCTATTATAAGATGACAGTTTCTTAATTATAGTACTTTGGCCTTTAGTTTTATTTTTTGTTTTTGTTTTAGTTTCTGCTCTTTAGCAGAGTTCCTCAATAAAAATATCATATTTGAATATTCCTCCATGGAGGTCCACATCATAATTTAGAATTTCAGCATAAATCAACAATTCTGTTTTCCTAAGGCTCTGTTTCCGTGATAGCTTCCTTCATGAAAGCAGGAATTATTTTTTTTTTTATTTTGGCAGAAAAAGTTTAACAGAATCTATCAAGACTGGTCATGTATGTTTGAGGTTATGATGTCATAACCTAGTTATGGACTTGTTTGGAATATAACATCAAGTTGGTAATTCAGACAAATTCCTACTTATAATCCATGAAATGTATATGCCTTCTAGCTCCATTGTAAATAATAACCCAGTAACCACTGCATTTTGTGTGCAACATATGGTACTGCTGCAGGGAAGTACTCTAAGTGATAAAAATTAAAGAAAAAAAAAGGTCATTCACAGTAAATACTTACCATCTGCTCCCAAGCAGGGTGGCAAGCAGCATCATGATGGAAATTTCGGTACTGTTCCCGCCCAGCCATAAATTGTTAAAGAGAACAGATGATATGTGATTTTACAAGTCACATAGTAAACAGCCATTTCTGAGGCAAAGGGTTTATTTCAATTGGGAGTTTCCTTACCACAGGAAAGAAACTGGACCAAAATCCAAAGTTAAAGTAGAAACATCCTTCTGCTTTCATTTTTAATGTAAGAGGCCACACTAGTGAATCACTCTAAATGTCTTCAATTGGATTGCCCATTCTCATGAATAACGCGTTAGGCTGCACCTCAAAGTAAAAGAGGGTCCGACTGGATTGCTACAAAGGAAACATCATAGTGTAGTAAGAAAAAAAACATTGTAAGCAGTAGAGAGAGAGAGAGAGAAAGTAGAAAGAAAGGAAAGAAGGAGATAGATGTGTGTGAGAGGAAGAGAGAAGTATAGAAAATTGAAAGACCATATACTGAAATACAGATATTCAGTTCTTCAAATGGTAAAAATACAAGAGTTTTCTTTCCATCTTCGTGATTCTCTAAATTTCATGGTTTCCTGCAATGAACATGTATTTCTTACATAATCAGATAAAGTGTGTTACATTTTAAGAAATCATATCAGAAGCGAGGAACTTAAATGCTTCAAGGTGTTAGGCTCCAAGACCTGGAAGAAATGTTTCCCACAGAGGCTGGGAGAGTTTGAGGGATATTGAGGCTAACTCTGAAGAGCCAGATTTGCACATAATTAGGATGGAGGAGAAAAGTTTATGCCAATCATGAAACTCAACAAATAGGGAAGTAGCAAAATCAAAATATGCATACATATAGGGAAGATAAGCTAAGACTCCTTTCTTTAGAAGCACGTTTTATTTTTAACAAGAGCAATATTACTAACTTAGGTAATCAACCTTATTCACCAAGCTTGGCTGTGACTGTGGGCTTACTTTAAAAATTGAGCCCATTCTCCAAAATGGAAGAATTACTACTTTTGAGAATACTCCATTATGTTGCAGGGTCCTAAGGCAATTCCAACTGAGGAGTTCTCAAAAAGTTTTGAATAATGTCAGCAGACTGAAAAGAATATTACTTATTTTAATATGTATCAAATTATCAAGCAATTTGTTTTTATAGTCACATTCTGTAAATCCAGTGAAAGACAGAGACTTAAACTGAATGACTGTATTTTTATGACCACACTTCTCTTGTTTATCACTACTTGCAGAAAAGCTCTCTCAGACTTTAATTTTTGTGCACAGACTCAGATCTCTTGTTGTTCCAAACTTCAGTTGATTCCTTCTTTTGGTTTCCCACTATGTGAACCATAACTTGTACCTGGCAGTTGGTGGTCTTTGCTTCCTTAAATGTTCTGTCAGCTTCCATCAATGCTGACAACTTGAAAGGACCCCGCTGCTCCCTGGGAGAACAGCCACAGAAATCATGTCTATGACACTTGGATTCCCTCATGATGCCTAGAACACTATTTTGCACACAGTAACATCTCAGTATTGATTTTGGTTGGTTTAGTGGAATTCAGAATAAGAGGGTTCCAAGTAGCACACAACTCTGAAAGAGTGGTTTTCCCCAGAGAATGTATCATAGCCTGGAATGAGAGAGCCATATGACAGGGTTCTAGTACAGCTAATAAAGTGCTGGATAGGGCACTTATTTCACTTTAATCTTCTATCTCCTGTTCTTGAATACTTCAAATTTGAAGGTACTAACTTCTATATTTGCCTTCTGAAATCAGGATCATCTCCTGTATACATATTAATGTAAATCTATAGGTTTCCTGTAGATGTTTGTGTCTTAGGAAGCAAATATGTGTAATGTTCATGTTCCCTTGTTAAATATCATTTATTGTTTTGTATCTCAGTTTCTGTTTTATCTTAGGAAATGTGTTTCCGCAATGGTAGATTAGTCAGAAAATGCTGACATAAAAGAGAACCACTCTGGGAACAAATTTAAGGTTGGCTTGCCAGTATCCAAAATAGCTTTAGCATGGCATCAATCTTTCAAACGTATTTCAAAGGGAGAAAGAACTCTGGCAACCATTCCTGTGGTCAACCTTTTTATAGTAAAGGTGAGGAAAGTGAGACCTAAAAGTATGAATGACTTCTGAAGAACACTTGACTAATTACTGACAAAATCAGGATTTAATGTAGTTATAACTGATAATGACTACTATGTAATCATTACATCATATTATTCCATATAATGAACAATGAATTATCAGTACTTTTATTTTTTTAAGATTTTATTTATTTATTTATGAGAGACACACAGAGAAAGGCAGAGACATAAGCAGATGGAGAAGCAGACTCCCTGCAGGGAGCCTGATACAGGACTCCATCCCAGGACCCTGGGATCACAACTTAAGCCAAAGGTAGAAACTCAACCACTGAGCCACCCAGGTGCCCCTCATCAGTACTTTAAAAAGAAAATCAGAACCTTTGAGCCACCCAGGTGCCCCTCATCAGTACTTTAAAAAGAAAATCAGAACCTTTGAGATCAGGTTATTACTGAGCAAATCATCCATAGCCTTTTCCATTTTATTAATTCCTTGAGAGGAGGAACTGTATCTTACACATTTTTCGCTCATATTAAGTATATTGTCTAATAGTATCTCTCAAACAAGAATTTTTTTATTGATTACTTGACTGAGTCCAGAATTAATATATAATTAGACAATTTTATTGTAGAGCTAATACTATAGTTACACAATAAGGAACTATTCTAATATAGAAAATTATACCACATACATTTTGGGGGAGGTAATTAGAATGATCAAATGCATGTATTATAGAGTTCCAACTCTGCTATATAAAAGCTATGGACCATGGGAAAACTAATTTTTTAAATGTTTTTTCCTTCATCTTATAATGGAAATAATAGCATTTACCTCATGTGGTTGCTTTAAAGATTAAATGTGGTTGTCTGTGTAAGCACTTAAAGTGACTTCATATAGAAAGTAGCCAATTGATGTTGGTGATGATCAGTTGAAAACTGAACACAATCATGTCTAAATCTTAAAGTTTTTAGAATATAAACCAGGATTTAGACTGAACAAGAAATATTTTATCTTACTGGGAAATTTTTTCAATCTGTCTTTATTTTCTGAAGAAAGCAATGGGAAATGTGTCTCCATCTGCAAGCAGTCTGGTGCCATAGACATAGCAAAATGCCACAAGAGAATTGCAGTAAGGAAAAACACCATGTGATATTCACGATTAATTCACGATTAAGTAGTTTATTAATGATTGATGAATATTTGTTAATGATAGTGAAGATGTATTTTTCCAAATATTCTAAGCTTAGTTTGCAGAGAGAAATTTTTAAAATTATTTAATTGTTAACGTGTCATGAAAATATGGGACACTGCTGTATCTATTAGCATAAACCTGTGCTCCATGTGAAACTATGGATTCTATAAATATTTGTATGACCTACCCTAGAACTGAAAGGAAAAGCAGATAATACTCACAGTATGGAGAAAATAATGGCCATAATCTATTTCTAATATGCTTTCAAGTGCAATTTTGGTTTCAGAAAAATGATACTTGTCTAACATGATTGGAGATTTATCAATACATTAATTACTCAAAAGCTTAACACACAGTTAATAGTGTCTCTAAAATTATGTACTAAGTTTCAAGGCTTTCACTATCTCAGATAAGCTCAATCACATCTCAGATAATTTCCATTGTCATGGATATCAGAATAATACATTTTTAGGTCCTCATGATTTATTGGGAATCTAAATGAGGACGTGTTTGCCAAGGTTTAACATGAAGACTTTCATAGAAAATAAAATGCTGCCAAGCTTTCCCAAACTCTGTAACTGTGTTGTGATTATTTATGCCACCTCTTTATTTCTTTTTTTTAATTAATGCAGATGGACCTTATGGACTTCGAGTTAATTCTGACAAGGGGCTTAAAGTAGGAGAAGTGTTTACTGTTGATATTGGAGAGGCCATCTTGTTTTATTGCTCTGCTGATTCTTATCCCCCCAACACCTACTCCTGGATCCAGAGGACTGACAATACAACATATGTCATTAAGCACGGGCCTCACTTGGAAGTTGCATCAGAAAAAGTAGCCCAGAAGACAACTGATTATGTGTGCTGTGCTTACAACAATGTAACTGGACGGCGAGATGAAGCTCATTTCACAGTCATCATCACCTCTGTGGGTAAGTATGACATAAAAGGTGAGGATCCCAAGGAAATACAAACACAAGCTGTCCTAGCCCTATTTTACACTTATGTGAAAAGAAAACTATTGTGGATTGTTATAAGCTCTAAGAAACTCTTTCCTGAGTTAACTAATCCATGGCTTCTATGAGTCAAAGAAAGAAAACTCAAAACAAAATGGAGGGAGAATTCAATTGCTAACACTGAGGGACTATGAAGAAAAAGACAATTCAATAAATGATTTCTAAATATGTGTTTATATTTTCCTGATTTTAAAATCAGGAATATAATAGAAGCATGCTACTCATTTAAACTGGTTTATAGGGGATCCCTGGGTGGCGCAGCGGTTTGGCGCCTGCCTTTGGCCCAGGGCGCGATCCTGGAGACCCGGGATCGAGTCCCACATCGGGCTTCCGGTGCATGGAGCCTGCTTCTCCCTCTGCCTGTGTCTCTGCCTCTCTCTCTCTCTGTGACTATCATAAATAAATAAAAATTAAAAAAAAATAAAAAATAAAAAATAAACTGGTTTCTATCTGCTATTACATTAGTTCAGGTGAATAAATATAAGTTGGAAATCTGGTTTTCCTACTATCTAATTTGACTCCTAACTGTCCTTCATGGACCTTCCTTCCTCTTTCATCATTTAAACACCTAAAATCTGGAAGTTCTCAACAGGAGTCTCAACATCTTGGAAACTACAACATTTTGTAAGTCTGTGAACTTTGACATTCTCTAGAAATCATCTGATTTTTCGCAAAGCTCATCAATCCACAGAAAGTTAAATATCACTACCTAAAAATGTATTTCTGCCAAATTCCCATCCTTTTGAGCTTTCTTTTCTCTCTCTACAGTATAACTTTACTTTCCTAAATGATTTCATTCACTCCCATGGTTTCATTGTAACACTGGTGTGTCCCAAATCTCTATCTTTAAAGTTCTAAAACTGTATATCCAGTTACCTTCTGGATATCTCCAATTTGAAATGCCAGAGCCAGCATATAAATCAAACATATCAAAACTGAACCATCTCTTTTCCCCCTTACTATTCCTTCTGTATTCCCTATTTAAGTGAATGACCACCCTACTATCTACCAACCTGAACCAGATAGCTGAATGCTACTCTACACCTCTTTCTCTTACTTATTGCCCTAACATCCAATCACCAAATTTATCCATTGTACTTCATTCCTACCTCTCAAACCCTTTCTTTTCTCCTTCTTCCTTCTCCTTCTTTCTTAAATTTCTTCTCCTCTCCCTCTCCTTTCCCCTCTTTCTGTCCTCTTCCTCATCCCCCTCTTCCACCTTGTCCTCACCCTCCACCTTTTTCTCCTTTTGCTTCTTCTTCTACTACTACTTCTGCTAATATCAAGTCCTTCCTGGACACAACTTTACACATAAAGACAAGCCAGTATCCACCTGGGGTACACCCAAGAGTAGGTTTGGACAGGGAGTGGTGTCTGGTGTTGCCTTTTAGTGGTGTAGCAACAAGTGTGCAAAAAGTACCACCCATCAATACTTTCTCTGTTGATATCTTCTCTTTCTCCATCTTTACAGCCCTTATGCCTAGATTAGGGCTCATAATATAGAAAGGGTCAATACATTTTGTTGAGTAAATGAAACAAGAAAATAATCCTTCCAATTCTTAGGCTAAATTTTTTAATATGTGGTCCTTGGGCCATGTGCATCAAAATCATCTGGATAGGCCTAATAATGTATTTTTATTAAGACCTCTCAGATCGATTGAGTCAGATCTTGAAGGTAGGATCTAGAAATCTGAATATTTAACATGCACAAGTATGATAATGATGTGTTTAAGTTTTTTTCCCTCTATAGTCTTTTGAACTTATTAAAAAGCCACCAAGAATTCTTAAGACCATAACAAACTACAAATTGATGAAGAAATATATAGTGGATAGAATCCTTCCAGAATTCCTTAAAGTTGAGAGTATTCATATTTGTGAAATCATATGAATTTATATACTGGCACTCTGAGGTGCTTTTTTTATATGAAGAAAATATCACACTTTCTAGAAAAGTGCTATCTAGGGGCATCTGGGTGGCTCAGTTAGTTAAACATCTGCGTTTAGCTCAGGTCATAATTCCAGGGTCTTTGAATTGAGCCCTGTGTCGGGCTTCCTGCTTAGCCAGGAGCCTGCTACCCCTCTCCTTCTCCCTCTGCCCCCTATTCATGCTCAATTTCTCTCTCTCTCTCTCTCAAATAAATAAATTTTTAAAAAAACATTTTAAAGAAAAGTGCTATCCAACAGAATTTTTTTCAATGAAGGAAATATTTGATATCTGCACTAGCCAGTATGGTAACCACTACCTTCATCTGGCTTTTGAACATTTAATTTTAGCTATGCAACTGTGGTACTGAATTTATTTTATTAATTATAACTTAAATAGCCATATGTGTCTGGTAGCTACCATATTGGACAGTGCAATTCTAGAATTTTTACTTGAATTATGTGTCATTTGGGCAATGGATATTTCCCTTATAGTTCCCCAAAGCATATATGTGTTTAGAGTGTTATAAATCAGAAACTCATTTATTCATTATTTAGCACCTGTTATGGGCCAAATACTGTGGTAAGCATTGAGAATGCCAATTTTAAAAAAAAAATCCCTGCTAACAAAATGACCACAACCTAATATGAATAGCAAGCATATAAACAGCTAAGATGCATCCTTTGCTTTCTATTTTACTAAACTTTTAATATGCTTACCCAGATTTTTACCTCAGTAGATAACCAAAGCATAATTTTAAAGCAAGCTGTAATTAAGCATATTAAATCGTTTAATAGCAAACTGGTTGTCATCTTAGCCTTCTTCCTCATTCTCATTGCAAGTGAAAACATGACTACAATATGTAGTTGTATACTGCATTGAAACCTTTCACACTGCCTGAACTTTCTCCATTAATATTTAGCCAAAGTATTTTCATAATATCAGAAGCCCCCAATATTTGATTAAGATCTTATTACCAAAGCCCAAAGACAGCTACAATCTTTATATCAAATAATTGCCTTTTGCAAAATATAAAAAAGAAAACCTGTTTGACCTGTACAAAGACCAGGTATTTGTTATTATAGTAAATAAGAAGAGCAGGTGCTTATTTTTCAGAGGGATTCAGAGTTGTCAACATTAGTGACCTCTTTTTGGTTTTTAGAGCTATTTTTCAACCCCCATATGTCCACAGAACTTTAACTCAGACGGCAGCAAATGGCAAAGTAAATGAGTAGTATTGATATGTTTTAAATATTTGATTTTTAAAAAAGTTTTCCAAATTAACAAATCTCTGCAATAAAGTGTATACTAACCTAAAGTGAAAAAATGAACATCATTTGTAGCTACCAATTGATCGCTGACTGACCATCCACTGTGATAAGCAATCTATGTTAAGATCAGTGGAAATGGGGCACCTGGGTAGCTCAATTGATTAAGCATCTGTCTTCAGTTCAGGTCTCCCAGGGTCCTGGGATTGAGCCCCATGTCGTCTCTCCGCTCAGTGGGGAAATCTGCTCCTCCCTCTGCCTCTCTCCACCCACCACCCACTCACTTGTGTGCTCTCTCTCTCTCTTTCAAATAAATAAATAAAATGTTTTTTTAAAAAAAGAATCGGTGGAGAATTCGAAATAATTTTGATGGATAAGATACTAGCCTCTGAAATATTTTCAGAACCAAGTTGTATTTGGTACAGCCAGAGGCCGGTAGTAAAAAATAGATGATCTGCTTTGTTTTTACTGAGGCAAATAATGTGGCCAACCAGAAAGTCTCAGCAATGAGCCATAGAGGGCAACAAAGGAGTTAGAAATGACTCCAAGACCACAAATATGGAAAGGAAATAATAGGGTTAGGAAATAATCAAAAGTTTTATTAGGGGGATCCCTGGGTGGCGCAGCAGTTTGGCACCTGCCTTTGGCCCAGGGCGCGATCCTGGAGACCCGGGATTGAATCCCACGTCGGGCTCCCGGTGCATGGAGCCTGCTTCTCCCTCTGCCTATGTCTCTGCCTCTCTCTCTCTCTCTGTGACTATCATAAATAAATAAAAATTTAAAAAAAAAGTTTTATTAGGTTCTTTTAGTTGGAAAGAGGAAACCTGGAGAACATGATGATGGGCTCCATGTTTCTTGTCTGGGTAGGACTTGACTAGATGGTGCCTTCCACCTCATGGGCTATGATTCACATCTAATTTGAAATACTAATTGACCTTTCTGTCTCAGTGGAGGTACACTAAAGAAAACAGGAGCAATGGCCAAAGTTGCACAGCTAGTAAGTGATAAAATATCTGAATTTACATCCCTTGTTTTAATCACTATATAAACTGCCTCCCTTGACATTCTCGACTAAGAATATCAATAAGACTATGGTCTTTCTAAAAGATAGATCACAAAAAATAAAAATAAAAAAAATAGAAAATAGATCACATATATGGGATAGTGTGTATTTTCTCATTCCCTTAACTAATTTTGTGCCATATAAAAAGAGATACTCTAGTTTGTTCATGGCATGTGTATGCTTCATATTAATGAGAAATTATGAAAACCTATCACTGAAAATCATATCTAGAATATAAGTTTCAAGGGAAGAATAGTAATTAGAATAATAAATTACTTGGGGATCCCTGGGTGGCTCAGCGGTTTAGCACCTGCCCTTGGCCCAGGGCGTGATCCTGGAGTCTCGGGATTGAGTTCTACATCAGGCTCCATGCATGGAGTCTGCTTCTCCTTCTGCCTGTGTCTCTGCCTCTTTCTCTCTCTCTCTCTCTGTCTCTGTCTCTCATGAATAAATAAATAAAATCTTTTTAAAAAATGAAAATAAAAAAATAAAATTACCACTTGTATTTTGAAAAAAATCAATGATTTTTTTGATTAAGGACTTCTTTAGAATGAAGATGTTTATGATCAAAATTCAAGTGTTCTAAATTTAATGAAGACATTTAATGAAGAAATTCAAATATATAAATTACTGGAGTTCCTAAGAGCCATGTGGCTGTAGTTTGAGATTTAGATATAACAGAAATGTCTCAAATTTGCATGTGATCCTGAGAAGTTTATCATTTTTGTATTTATTTCTATTGTACATATTTTCATATAGAAGGAAAAAAAGGATCCAAAACAGTAAAATGAATTGACTGATTTCTTCTGTCTAGAAATTTCTCATGTTAAGATCTTAAGGAGATGTATTTCACTTTGGGCCACTGGAGAAAATGGCTGAGAAAGAACTACAACCCTGACATCCATACAGCTACCATAATCAGCAGATTGGATGAGAGAGATCTCAGAACTCCATTCTGATCTAGGAATAGACATGCAGACTGGGAGCATATGGCTGTCCTGTTCTGGGTGCAGTCTCTCAAACAGCAGGGCTGTGATACCATGGATACCACACCTCTTGCCCATATTTGCACTTAATATGTTATTTCATTTTATGTGTTTGCCTAAGGAGGGGGCAAATAGCATTTGCACTAGGGCTTTGGTAAATGAGTCAGTCACATTTAAATAATGAAGAGAATGGTATGCTATAAGCTAAACAGTAGAAAACTCTCTGGAAGAAAAAATGAGGCTCCTGTGAGTGTCCAGAACTGCATTCAGAATTCCTGTACATTCTCTGTAGCAATAGAATCAGAATTTCCCTGCTGCCTTATTTTCAAGTTGGGGTCTGGAAGTCCATCTCTCCAAAACACACTTGCCTGGAGCTGAGACTGTAGCAACGGTGCCCCTTGGTTTGATCCTTGACATATTTGGCATTTTTTATTTTATGAAAGGGAGCAAATTTCATGTTCTGGGACAGAGAATCTTGAGAGGAGAGACTCAGGATGCTCTAGAGAAGAAGGGGGCCCACAGGGAAGATCATTTGTTTTGAGAATAAGTACTATCCCTATTCCTCATTCTCCAAGAAAATGATGGTTGGCCTTCGCTATAGCAAAGGTTTTGGGGTACAGACACTGGTCACTACAGGGTAATTCTCCAATGTAGGACTAACAGGGGCCAATCTTGAGAGGGAAAAACAACTGAGACTATACCAAAATGTCTTTCTGCAATTTTTCTCATGGTAAACACATAGCAGAAACCTGACAAGAATAAATTAGAATTCAATACTTTTGTGAGGGGTTAGGGGAATTTTGGTGAAGGCAGTCTGTCAAGAAGTGAGAGAGCTGAAACACATCAAGTATGGTGTTATTAAAAGATTAGAAGTAAGGCCAAATATATAGGAGCCTACCTGCATTACAAAACCATTCTTTGACTATGGAAAAAAATAGGACTATGTTCCAGTCTTAGTTCTATGACTTATTGACTATGGCAAATATTGTAGTTTCTCTGAGACTATTTCTTTGCCTATATATGGTAATAATTATTACTTCAAGTACTTCTCATTCTAATGGTAAAGTTACATTCTTGCATACATCAGCTCTTTGCCGGGTACTTCCGTGATCCTGAAGCTTGACAGTTAGTTTAACATGCAGATTGGACATGTTATATTTACATAAGACATCTTCTTGCCTCTACTTCATTTTTAACTTTTTGTTCCTTTTAATTTGTTTCCTAAAATGATTGAATTTGCATATTCTATCCTACAGAGGATCCCACTTGTTACTTTTACCATCGCTTCCTAATCTCTTTTATCTCTTTAATTAATTAACTTATTTATTTTTAAGTAATCTCCACATCTAAGATGAGGCTCAAAACCATGATCCTGAAGTCAAGAGTTCCAGGTTCCACCAACTGAGCCAGCTAGGCACTTCTACTTCCTTATCTCTTCAGACTCCTTCCTTATTGCTCTCTTGCCTCTTTTCCCCCTTGGCCCCTGTTAGCCCTACATCGTGTATCCTGCAGTCTTAGCTTTCTCATCTTTTATATGGAACTTATTCTCATATTTTGGAGGCCAGTGGAAGTGGTAAGCAGTGAAAGTATTAGTTTTGGTTAACTTTTTTTAATCTTCAAAGTCTAAGAGACAAAGAAAAATGTACAACTAACAAGTAACTAGACAAGAAAAGAGGAATAAAATGAAATCCTGATTAATCCAAATTAAGACAAGAAAAGAGACATAAAAAGGGAGGAAATATATAAAAAGTAATAAGATTGTAGGGATCCCTGAGTGGCGCAGCGGTTTGGCGCCTGCCTTTGGCCCAGGGCGCGATCCTGGAGACCCGGGATCGAATCCCATATTGGGCTCCTGGTGCGTGGAGCCTGCTTCTCCCTCTGCCTGTGTCTCTGCCTCTCTCTCTCTCTCCCTGTGACTATCATAAATAAATAAATTGAAAAAAAAATTTTAAAAAATAAGATTGTAGATCTAAGCCAAATATATTAGTAATTCCATTAAATGTACTAAATATTCCAACTAAAAGACAAATATGGTCAAACTGGTTTAAAAAATACTATTTGATACAAAAAATACAATTGGATGCTTATAAAATATACATCTTATGTATAAGTATACTGAAAGATTGAAAGTAAACGGCTGAACAGATAAACCATACAAATAGCCAAAAGAAAGCTGATATAAGGGATCCCTGGATGGCTCAGCAGTTTAGCGCCTGCCTTTGGCCCAGGGCATGATCCTGGAGTCACAGGATCGAGTCCCAGGATCGAGTCCCAGGATCGAGTCAGTCCCACATAGGGCTCCTGCGTGGGGCCTGCTTCTCCCTCTGCCTGTGTCTCTGCCTCCGTGTGTGTGTGTGTGTGTGTGTGTGTGTGTGTGTGTGTCTCATGAATAAATAAAATCTTAAAAAAAAGCAAGAAAGCTTATATAGCTATACTAATATCAGGCAAATTAGATAAGAATTAGATAATTTTTTAAGATAAGTATTACTTTAGGGATCCCTGGGTGGCTCAGCAGTTTAGCGCCCACCATCGGCCCAGGGCGTGATCCTGAAGACCCAGGATCGAGTCCCACATCCGGCTCCCTGCATGGAGCCTTCTTCTCCCTCTGCCTGTGTCTCTGCCTCTCTCTCTTTCTCTGTGTCTCTCATGAATAAATAAATAAAATCTTAAAAAAAAGGAAAAAAAAGATAAGTATTACTTAAGTATTACTCTATCTCTCTATATATATACATATATATGTGTATATATATGTAGAAACATACATACACACAAGAAATAATATATAAGCGCAGTAATGTCCCCAGATAAAGCATAAACAACTCAGTTTATATAGTAATTTATTATTGATCTTTAATAAAAATATTTAAAGTATGTCTTTTTTATTTAGGACTGGAGAAGCTTGCACAGAAAGGGAAATCATTGTCCCCTTTAGCAAGTATAACAGGAGTATCACTCTTTTTGATTATATCCATGTGTCTTCTCTTCCTATGGAAAAAATATCAACCCTACAAAGGTAGGTTAAAATTAGAAAGAAAATTTACAAATTGTTGTATATATGTATGACAAAGTACCTTACTATGTTTTTTTCTTTCTTGATTTTAGTTATAAAACAGAAGCTAGAAGGCAGGTAATGCATATGTTTCTACAAAAATAATTTTTTCTTGAATGTTTTTTCCTCAATTATTATTACTAACAGAAACATCTATTTGTCTTTTCAGGCCAGAAACAGAATACCGAAAAGCTCAAACACTTTCAGGTAATGGCCATGCTGAAAGGGACTACTATCAATGTTAATGTATATTAATTCATATGACTGATATTCATTATTATATATAATCTACTGTTAATATAATAGAATTCACATAAGCTAAGATTAATGTAATACTAACAATCCCTTGCCTTTGAATAGTGCCTTCACTTTACAAAGTGCTATCCCTTGTATTATTGGTTTTATGAAAGTCATGCAAATCTGTAAAATAAGCCTGAAAGGCACTCAACTCCGTTTTAGAGGCAAGAGAACCAAGGCTCAGATATTAAGTCACTTGTCCACTGTCACTGAGTTCTTTTGAATCCTAATCCATTGATCCTTGCATTATTTTGAAAATGCCCAGGACCCTCCCAATTTATTCATTCTTAAAGCAGATAAATGCTGGCAGCTCCATCCCAGGGAGAGGAGGAAAGGGAGATTTGACTGGCTTGCTGCTTCTTGTCCCTAGCATTGGCCCTCATTGCCATTCTCTACTGACTCCCTGCAGAGTTGTTGTAAGTTAGCAATAGGGTTTTAGCTCAGGCCTTGGAGTCACATGGAGCTGGGTTTCAGTGCCATATATGCCACTTTTCCCCAATGTCACCTTGAGAAAATTAATTTTTCTTGACCTCGACTTCCTCATTTATATGAAAGAGATAATAACTCCCCCATCCACACCTCCCCACACACACACACCAGGGTTGCTATGAGAATTAAATACAATGATGTAGGTAGAGTACCTAATATGCCTGGATGCTTAGTGAATGTGGGTCTACTTCCCCTTATCAAGCCCCAGAGACCATCTGGCTCCTCCCAACCACCCCATTCACATCATTTTATAGATGATAGTTTGGGTGATTTTGATATTGCCTTGTATTATATTTTGGACACATGGGCAGCTCTATTTAAGTATATATTCTTATTAGTTTTAATGGTCTCTGTTTTAGATCTAGCAGGGTGTAGTACATATTATGTGTAAATTATGCTATGACTCCCAGGTTGAAACCTTGGTGTGCTCTTTGATATCTTGAGAGTTACAGAGGACAAGCCTGCCCATATGTTCATTTGAATATAGAATACACAACTCCCACATCAAGCTTTAAGAATAATCGTCCCAATTCAGCTTCAGAAGGAATGATTTCCCACACTGCTTAGCAGCAATGTGACGGTAGGGGATTAGGTTTTATACACACAGCACTTGAAGCAAACAATAAAGGTAAGTTAAGACTTTAAAAAAAAAAACTACAATTCCAATTTGAGGTGTTTGGTTTGTAAGTAGTATTTGTTTTACATTTCAGGCCATGAAGATGCTCTGGATGACTTTGGAATATATGAATTTGTTGCTTTTCCAGATGCTTCCGGTGTTCCCAGGGTTGGTTTTCCTAGTGGCTGATTAACCACAGGTGTAAGCGGCATTCAGTTAAGCACTCAGGCAGTGTGGTCAAATGGCTGTGCTACTCTCAGCAGAGTTTACTCGCTCTATAATGAATGATGTTGCCAGATCTGAGGAGCTAAAGCATCTTTCTTGGCCTTTATAAGTAAGGCTAACACCAATTAGGAAGTTACACTAATTCGTAAACATTCTTTATCTGGTAAGCTTAGTGAAAAGAGAACTAGGTTGATGTTCAAGAAACTAAACAAATAGTGGATCAGGGGACCTTGATTTAAAACATTCTGCATCACCTCGATGGTTTACAGACTGTAATGTCACTGAATTCCCTCTGTGTTCCTAGCTTCCCCTTCCTTTCCCCTCATAGCTTGCAAAGACAATCATACCCTTCTGCTCTTCAGAAGAAAGGTACCATATAAACCCAAAGTATGCAAGTGCACATCTTTATTTTTTACCCTAAAGGTGCCTGAGATGTGAGAAGAGGAGTTTTTACATCACTGAAACATTTTTTCAGTCTGCAAAGACAAGGTCTTTTAAAACAATCCGTTTTTTTTTTTTTTTTAACAGACATAAAGAATGTTTTCTGAGCTAATCAGCTTGTTAGCATCTTTATAGATTCCTGTAGGGCCAGTTTTACTTCTGCTTCCTTTTCCCCTGTGATAGTTCACTTAGGGAAGGGGCCATAAACAGACTGCTTGCTTCAAGGCATTTTCATTTCCTTTTTTTTTTTTTTTAAGGAACTATCTGTCCTTAGGGATAGCTTACCTCATCTGTTAGTGAATTCTGTCCATGTGTAAGATTCATCCAGTAATTTTCCTAGACACAGACTTTATTTTGCAAATGCTATGTGAGTAAAAGAAGATGCTTGTCTCGGCAGTGCATATACTAAAAAAATAAATAAATAAATAAATAAATAAATAAATAAATAAATAAATAAATAAATAAATAAATAAAGTAATAGAGGGAGACTGATTGGATTTCATCCTCCTAAGGGCAAGTGGGTAACCCATCATCACAAATGAAGGGCGAGACTGCATTGCAAAACTTTGCACTGCCCTATTCAGTCTCAGACAGCATTGGCTCACCTTTCACTTCTACAACCAAAAAGACAAAAATAAATATTTGTAGATCTATTATTTCAAGTAGCTTCTCACCACAGCAGAAAGCCCCCTCTCAAGTGTGGCTTTTAAATAGAAAAGCAGGAAACTGAAGAGCCAGTAAAACTTAGTATTGAGTTTTTGAAGCTGGGGGTTTCTTTTTTTAAAATAATGCAGTTTTTGTTCTTAGGAATTCATTAGAAAGGAATGAGATCTATATAAGAAACTTTAAATTTAGCCTTGTGATTAATTAGTACTCAGTTTCAAAATGTTTTGGGAGGG
The DNA here is from genome assembly GCF_905146905.1 of Nyctereutes procyonoides. Taxonomy (NCBI): domain Eukaryota; kingdom Metazoa; phylum Chordata; class Mammalia; order Carnivora; family Canidae; genus Nyctereutes; species Nyctereutes procyonoides. Next base: position 16,340,743 of record NW_026575141.1, on the reverse strand, counting down.
ACTGTATTTGTGCAAGATGCTATAATCCCCAAGAACTTGGGGCAGAGAAATGAATGCTTTAATTAGAGATCAGAAGCCCCACTTATTTCTGTCATAAGTAGAATAACTTAATTTGGAGCCATGTCCATATTCAAAGCTGAAAACCCCTGAGGAGTCAGCTAAGGTTCTTCATTGATAGTGACAGGTGCTTCTGGAAGGAGTGAGAAATCAATACCAACAATGGAAGGAAAAGGATGAGGAACAGTATATGTGTAGGAGAATCTGCGTTAGAAGCCAGCGTGGCAGTTATGTGTAAAGATTAGCAGCCAAATGCAATGACTTTGAGAAGAAAAGGAAAAATAATAATAAAACCAAGATCTCAAAATGGAAGAGGGAAACACATTAAATTACTAACTTTTTGAGTTTTTAAAAATCAAAAACATCTCTCAGCTTGTGATACATGGACATGTGGAATCCTCCTCTCTCTACTTGCTGTACATTTTCATTTTACTGTCCATTTAGCACCTCTTTGTGGAATTGGACAGAAAGCAATGGCATGAAATGAACAAATTTATTACTGATCACCAGCTCCAATATGAGCCTAGGTCAATATGTTAGTTATTACCTATAGATTGCTTTTATCATAGCCCTTGACACCCCCATACCAAAGAAACTCAACAGTTGATCTCAAATACACTTGACCCTAGAACAACATGGGAATAAGGGGTGCTAACACTAGCCAGTCAAAATTCTGCCTGTAACTTTTGACTCCTCCAAAACTTAACTACAAGTAGCCTACTGTTGGAGGCCAAAGTCTACCAATAACATTAACGGTTAGCTAATGCATATTTGTATTATACATTATATTCTTACAATAAAGTAAGCTAGAGAAAAGAAAATACTAAGAAAAGCATAAGGAAGAGAAGATACATTTATAGTATTGTCCTTTATTTATCAAAAAATATCCATGTATAAGTGGAACTGTGCAGTTCAAACCCAATTTGTTCAAGAGTCAACTGTACAAACTGTAAACCAAAATCTCCTTGGCACACAGATTTCAGGTTGTACTACAAAGCTGTGGTCATCAAAACAGTGTGGTACTGGCACAAAAACAGACACATAGATCAATGGAACAAAATAGAGAATCCAGAAGTGGACCCTCAACTTTATGGTCAACTAATATTCGACAAAGGAGGAAAGACGATCTGCTGGAAGAAAGACAGTCTCTTCAATAAATGGTGCTGGAAAAATTGGACATCCACATGCAGAAGAATGAAACTGGACCATTCTCTTACACCATACACAAAGATAAACTCAAAATGGATGAAAGATCTAAATATGAGACAAGATTCCCTCAAAATCCTAGAGGAGAACACAGGCAACACCCTTTTTGAACTCAGCCACAGTAACTTCTTGCAAGATACATCCATGAAGGCAAAAGAAACAAAAGCAAAAATGAACTATTGGGACTTCATCAAGATAAGAAGCTTTTGCACAGCAAAGGATACAGTCAACAAAACTAAAAGACAACCTACAGAATGGGAGAGGATATTTGCAAATGACATATCAGATAAAGTCTAGTATCCAAGATCTATAAAGAACTTATTAAACTCAACAGCAAAGAAACAAACAATCTAATCATGAAATGGGCAAATGACATGAAGAGAACTCTCACAGAGGAAGACATAGACATGGCCAACAAGCACATGAGAAAAGGCTCTGCATCACTTGCCATCAGGGAAATACAAATCAAAACCACAATGAGATACCACCTCACACCAGTGAGAATGGGGAAAATGAACAAGGCAGGAAACAACAAATGTTGGAGAGGATGTAGAGAAAGGAGAACCCTCTTGCACTGTTGGTGGGAATGTGAACTGGTGCAGCCACTCTGGAAAACTGTGTGGAGGTTCCTCAAAGAGTTAAAAATAGATCTGCCCTACGACCCAGCAATTGCACTGCTGGGGATTTACCCCAAAGATACAGATACAGTGAAACGCCCGGACACCTGCACCCCGATGTTTATAGCAGCAATGTCCACAATAGCCGAACTGTGGAAGGAGCCTCGGTGTCCATCGAAAGATGAATGGATAAAGAAGATGTGGTTTATGTATACAATGGAATATTATTCAGCCATTAGAAACGACAAATACCCACGATTTGCTTCGACGTGGATGGAACTGGAGGGTATTATGCTGAGTGAAATAAGTCAATCGGAGAAGGACAATCATTATATGGTCTCATTCATTTGGGGAATATAAAAAAATAGTGAAAGGGAATAAAGGGGAAAGGAGAAAAAAAGAGTGAGAAATATCAGAGCAGGAGACAGAACATGAGAGACTCCTAACTCTGGGAAACGAACAACGGGGTAGTGGAAAGGGAGTTGGGCGGGGGGTAGGGGTGACTGGGTGATGGGCACTAAGGGGGGACTTGATGGGATGAGCACTGGGTGTTATGCTATATGTTGGTAAATTGAACTCCAAAAAATAATAATAATTATAATAAATCTAAAATTTTTTTAAATTAAAAAAAAAATCTCCTTGGCACAAAAATGCAAGGATGAATTCCATATCCTAAGGCTGCACGTGAGAACTTTAGCAAATGGAATGGAAACAGTTTTCAAAGAAAACACAAAGCTAAGATATTCCAATACAACATAGCAGATTAAATTGGAATGAGATAACAAACTCTTCAGATGATTTATTAAGGACAAAGAGTTCTCTAGGTGATGCTCTATAAATATAAAGGACTGAAAGTGATCCATTGGAAGTGTGATGAAAATTGGAAGAGCTTGGGATGAGAAGGGGAACCAGACTTCAGCTAACTAATTGGAAAGCAGTGTTTCTGGAAGAAGAAAATGATCAGATATAAGGAATGGGAGTTAATAAAACATGAGTGCCAGTTTCAGTAAAACACATGTTGGTTTTTACCAGGCAGAAATATACTGCAGTACTTCCACACTCTTTCAAGCCTTCTGTTAGAGCCCGTGACTGCATTCAATCCAAAACATATCCCTTCATGTGTTCTGTATTTTGGGGTACACTCTGTATCAACTTGCAGTGTGATGAGGGCTTTTATCTATACGTTATTCTTTCTTCTCAACCATCTTTGCACATATAATTGGCAAATAATGTCAAAAAGCTAATTGAGATGTAATATAAAAGATAATAGTATATACTCTGATTCTAAACTGTCCTGATATCTATTCTTTTGCTATTTTTCTTTCTATTATAGTTCCTTTACAGTACTGCCAGCTTTTTTCTTAAATGAAGAAAAAAAAAGTGATAGTATTGTCAAGCAAGTCCTCTTCTGACTTCATAGCTATGCTGCTGCACAAACTACCATAGGGTAAGTGCAGGAAACCATAGCAAGGAGAAAATGGATATCATAGGGAAGATAAACAGATCTACTTCTCTAATCATCGCTACTTCCAGTTGTTTTCAGCTATGCAGCAGAGTAGTCATACTATTTATTAGTCTGCTAATTTTTTGTGTGTGCCACATTTTCTAGATGCCAAGTAGGTCTGTTCCAGCCTCTGATGGTGTATCAGGACAAGATTTTCACAGTACAATATATGAAGTTATTCAGCACATCCCTGCCCAACAGCACGACCATCCAGAGTAAGTATGAACGGGCATTTGGGGAAAAAAAAAAAAAAAAAAAGAACCTGCATTTGGTGATGCTACTTTGCTTTCCCCAAAATGTATTGGAAGGCTAAGAAGAAAAATATTAAAACAGGAAATTATAGCTCCTATACATTTGAACACACTTCCCCACTAGAAAATAATTTTAGAGAAAAAATAGACAAACACAAAAGTATTTTCTAGAGTTACATACTTGGGCCACTGGTCTAGAATGCAGAGCTTTGGAATCCAGCATTTCCCCCAATGAGTCTGGGTATGAAAGAGATTTTCAGGCCAGTTCTCAAGCCATCTTGGTCATCTTGATGATTTTCCAATGACTGTGGTGGTTTTAGAGCCCATGATCTGTCATTACGATTGGGACCAGGAAAAAAAAAACCAACAAAATATGCACAGCACTGTTATCATCAAATGCCCAGCCTATTACAGATTCAGAGCAGTCTATTCTACTCTCAAATGAACAAAATCACTGGCCTCACACCCAGAGAGGATAAAATCTGAGCTGAGGCCAAAGCCAGGAAACTACTTACCAGTTAACCCCAGGGCTGACACTAAGGATTTGCCCTCCCTTCTTGGCCATGGAGAAATTAAGCCTACAGCCTTTTGAAATAATGAAATGAACTTCCCCTTTTCATGCTGTTCCTGCAGGCATAACTGCCACAAATCATCTTCCATAATTTCTTTATTTGTCATTTATTGACTTTGAAAAGAACATCAATAACCACACACAGGAACTTCCCCTCTGGCAAAAGAAACAGTTCTAGCGAAGTAATTCATGCACACCTCTGGATAAATACCAAAAATAACAGCCAGCAGTGGATGAGTGCATGGGAAATTATTGTAGGGGAATGAGACCCAGTCCTGGGGGGTGGGGACAGTGGACTATGCAGTCATTTAAGGGCTAAGTGGCAGGATACCTTAGAGGACCCCATCAGTGCATTGCTTCTTGACCCAGGGAACCGTGAGAAAAGGGAGTCAGGTAAATTAGGAGCAGACCTTGATAGAGCTAGGAACTTCTGGCTTGAAAAGAAAAGAAAATGTTTATATTACTGGGGCACCTGGGCACCTAAATCAGTTTAGTGTCCTACTGTTGATTTTGGCTCAGGTCACAATTTCAGGGTCTTAGGAAGGAGCCCCAGGTAGGGGGCTCCCTGCTCATCATGTCTCTGAGTCTGCTTGTCTCTCTCCCTCCCCTTCTTTGTCCTTCTCCCCTTTGTGCCTCTCTGTCTCTTTCTCTCACAAATGAATAAACCTCTTCTCAAATAACACCTGACTCTCTTCATTTCTGGAATAGAAAATTAAGGGATTTGTTTTTGTTGTTAAATGTAAAGAAAAGAAAAAATTTTGAGAGTGTGTCTGCTTCCCAATTTTAAGATTGTATCCAATTAAGATTTTTATCCTACTTAAATTCACATGGTTTTCTATATGTCCTTTGTTCTGCATTATGTATTTTTTATTTAGAATGCAAACAAACCAGATGAAAACTTTAGGTTTATGTTTTAAAGCTCCCAATAATAAAATAAGTGTTGATTTGTTTATAAAGTTGTAGGATATAGCAGCTACAATTTCAGAACACAAAGTGATCAGGTTGGTTTCACTTGTTAAAAAAAAAAAAAAAAAAACCATGATTCTCTAAGCTAAAAAAGAAAATCAGTCTCTGAAACTAGAGTGCTCTCAGACATAAGCAATATCTTTAGAGTTTCTTGGGAATACAAAACTCTATTTTAGAAGTAAACTTGGAAGGTTGAAAGTAAAGCAGAAATGTTCTTTTTCAAGTCCATAAAGGACTATTCAAAACTGCTATTCAGGACATGCTCCCTCTAGGGGTAACAACCCCAGTTCACACTCCCAGTCCTCTGTCTCCATGGACTGGGCTCACCTCCTTTCCTGTCTTTCTAGTCTTTCTTTGCTTCTCTTTGTGTATCTTTATCTTCCAAGGATTCTCTCTTCTTTTACCTCCATCCTTTGATATCTGGCCTCTCTGAATCTTCCCTTCTTTCTTCTCTCTTTTAAAATTTTCCTTCTCTCTCTCTCTCTCTCTCTCTGTCCTAACTCATCCTAAAGGAGACCCAACATTTTTTAAAGTGGAATTTTCCTTGAATACAGATTTATTTTACCTAAATTTAAAAAATGAACAAGTAGAGTGCTTGCTTTGGCAGCACATATACTAAAAATGAACAAGTAGAGTATTTTATTTTCTTCAGAAAGTGTTTTACACTTATTTTATTTACAGTCAGTCTACAAACGTTTCCAGAACATTATCTGCTAGGGATAGAGGTTAAGAAAGACTGAGTCTTTTAAGGACCGCATAGTTTGGTGTGTTCTTGTTTGCTATTGTAACAAAGACTAGCAGTCCTTAATAGAATAAATATTCCTCAATAAAATAAATATTCCCTAAACATGCAAAGGCCATATTACCCTCCTGATTGCCCATGGCTTTATTCTTTAAGTTCAATTAAACTCAAAGATCAATTTTATGAATAATGCAGTATTACAGGTGGCTGGTGAATCTCTTTCCTCCCTACTTCCCAAAGTGAATGTGGGAGCTCTGGGTAAAGAATAATAACTTTCTGCCTTCTTGTAATCCTGTTTGACAGTTGCTTCTGAGATAGGAAAGACAGCCAAAAAATTCTTTTCTTTGGCTCTTAGACTATTTTAGCAGTGTTGTTTTCACTGCTGCATGTGTCTGTTACCTAATTGGACTGGTGTTTAATAAATAGGTAAGTCAACCTGTTTTCATATTTTAGTACTCTACCCAGTTATTTGCTTATTGAACTTATGGCTACATTCATTTAAATGCCATCTGTTGACCTCATTAAATGCTCCTGGCACTGTTTGTTTTAAACCCTTGGCTGGCTGTTAGTATTTTAAAATCTGGACATTTGAGTAAGTAAACCTCTACTTTCAAAAGGAAAATTTCTAAAAAATTTACTGATTGCTTACTCCTTATACTTATTTGTTTATAAGTGTAATTTTCTTGACTAGTTCAAAACATTCCTATTGCAGCTATTGAAAAGAATAAAAGATATTAAGGTTCTTCTACCTGTGGGACTGGAAATCTGTAGAATATTTTATATATCTTGTAACATCTCTTTGCCAGGTGAGCATTCATGGGTAAAGCAGTGCATTGGAGTGAAATAATGAAGGAACATTTTGAGGAAAAACAGTGGAAATGTATATTCATCTGGAATCAGTGAAGAAACCAAGCCTAATACCTCTTACTCATTACCCCTTTTAAATGCAGAATAGTCATTTATAAAAATTGTACTGAACGTTTTCCAGCATATACACAATGCATTGTGCTACGAAGAAACATGGTGGGGAAATAGTCCTCAGTGGACAGTTTATCATAGTGACTGAGAGAAGAAAAAAGACGGGACTTTCCAATTACTCTTTTCATATCAAGTTTCTCTAAAAAGCTCAATTACTTCTAATCTATACTTTCACTTTCATCAAACTGACACTTCTATCTAATTTCCAAATGTGGAAACTTTATATTTGTAAAATTTCCAACAGGCTTTGTTTTATTAATTCTCATTACTGTTAAATTACTATATTAATTTTTATAATTTTATTCCCAGACTTCCTTCCTGCTATTTGTACCACACAATAAGGATGGCTGTCACAACAGCAAGACTTCCCTTCTCCTAGGTTGTCAATTACTAATAACTTTTTTTGAAAGATGTAAAACACTGAAGGAAATGACATACTAAAGTCTTATTTTTATTTTTGTTCATGGAAAGATGGATTCAAATAAATTATTCTGGTTTTGATTTTCTTATGGCCTTGACTCTTTGTCAAAAATTTTACAGAAAAGTCAAATTGTACAATTAGATTTTTTATCCTTTTTTCCCAGTGTGCAATTAAGTGTAGATTACAGAGAACTACTAAAAATAAGAATCTTGCTCTTTCATGGCTATTTTTTTTTTCAGGCTTAAAATTTTTACTTGACTGAATTGCTGATTCTGGAAATGGTCTCCCTCCCTCCTTGTATATTGCTGTATTTTTAAAAAATCAGAGACCAAGTGGTAGAATTAGAAAATTCCATTTTATAACCTCTAAGTGAAATAACTGATTCAGATAACAATCATTATTAGCCAAGACTTCTAAATAAATGGTACCAGATAAAACAAGATGACCAAGGATCAAGTTGCAGAAACTCTGTGAAAGGAAGGTGGTCAGAGACCTAGAGAGAAGAAGGTATACAAAGTAGCACAAGGCAATTGTGTAGGACGCAAGAGGCCCAGGGAGTGGGGACAGAATGATCATCTGAGTGTTGTAGATCTTCAAAATGAAAGATGAATATGTATAATTACATTGGCTACAAACACTCTGACCTGACAGTGCTATACTGTAAGATTTCATTTTGGCCAAATAAAAGTAGAAACAACCCAAATATTCAACAGTAGGGGAATTTTAAATGACATTAGATCCATACAGTGGTTGCACTGCAACTATTAAAAAAAAAAAAGATACACACCTGTATTTACTGACTTTAAACTATGTCTCATGACTTGTTATTTTATACACAAGGAAGAAATTGAAAGAATAGCATTTCTTTTTCAGTGTTTCAAATGAACCACTGTATTTACATTGTTTCTTCCCATCTTTTCACAGAAGCACATGGTAAAAGGAAAATTAAGTCCCACAGCCCCTTTCTGGTTTCTTTCTCTACCACCTTATGTATTTTTCTGCTGGAAAAGTCCACCAGTCCTACCACAAACATTTTCTTTTGCATTTGGTAAAATATATGTACATAGTCTAATTTGAAAAGGAATTAATACCCTCTGTAAATAAATATATAATATACGTACCTACATACTCGGAAATGCATAAGGCTAACCATAAGATAGTTAAAATCACCTGTAGAGAGTAGATCTTAAGGATTCTTACAACAGCAAAACAGAAAATTGCAATCATATGAGGTGATGGTTGTGCTAACTAACCTTATTGTGGTAAATTATTTTACAGTATGTACATGTACCAAATCATCACACCTTAAACTTACACAATGTTATATGTCAATTATATCTCATAAGGCTAGAAAAATAATACAAAATCACTTGTATTCTAACCTCCACAGAAATAATATGTTAACGTTTCCCTAGGTTAGTTATGCATGTATTCTTTCATACACCTTCTAGTTCCAGAAAGAATTTATGGTAGCTCACATAAATGCATAATATAACAAGATAAAATACACCCAAAAAATAAAGTTGATAAAACAAAATGAAGGAACAATGAGAGTTTACAAAGACAAGTTGAAAGCAGAAATGAGGTTAATAACCAGTATGATGAATTCCCCTTCACCTCTCAGTATTGTTTTATAACACCGAGATCACACGGCATATACAGGTGGATGTCTAAGGAGGAACTTCTAAACTGAGTGCAATTTGTAACTGTCAGAGCCAAAGGAAGGTTGCAGTCCCATCACAGGGCTGGAAGAGAACCGGTCAGCTTTCCCAGGCACCACTTGCCCAAGTTCCATCTGCCTCTCCTCCCCTTCAATTTCAAATTCCCTCCCTAATGCCCTTGCATTTCTTACTTGAGTGCAGATTAACCACAATAAGGTTTAGCTGTATCTCTGTGTCCCCACCCCCCTTACAAGACCCAACCCTGGAACACTTTAAATCACAGACAATATTATACAGCCTTTTCATGAACAGGTAATAATGCATTCACATGATTCACAAATTAAAATCCTGTAAAGAGTATACATCAGGACAGACGTCATATTAGTTTTTGGTTTGTATTTTTGGTTTGGCTAATTGTGTGTATCCCTCCAGAGTATCTTATCATAAACCAAAGGAAATACAAACACATATTTTCATTTTTTCAGACTCTCTTTCCAATCACTTGTAATTCTTCTCATTTCTGTATTGCTCTCTCACACATAGATACACTCTTGGAGCATGGTTCCTCTCAAAGCAACAAGGAATTGCTAAAGGGAGAAATGTGAAAGGATCTAGAATCCTATTAACTTGCTGTCAATGGTGTGTAACACCGGATAACTCACTGCTTTTTTAGTATACGGGGATGAAAATCTCATAAATTAATCAAGGTTGCCAAGGGAATGAACGATGAACCAAACCCAGATGTTTATCTAATAAACAAATTAATCTTTAAAAACCACCCTAAAATTTTTTCCTTATTAACTAAACATAATCTTAGCTGAGCTCTTGTTAAAATTTTTAACTTTCTATTGCTGCTTCTAACTTGGAATAGAATTGTATTCCTAGTGTTGATTAAAGAATATATCCTACTGATAAGACTTTTAAACAAAAATAAAATACTTGTGAATAAAAGTTTCCCTTCTTTTTCTAACATTTGTGCTCTCATGTTAATAAGACAATTTCAGTTAAAACAAACTGCATACATACATTCAAATATAGTCCATGTGATCACTCAGTTTTACAAGATCATAGCACCTTATAAAGTTTTGTTAAAATAATAAAATCTGAGAGAAGTGGTGCCTGACGGTGATGGTGGTTCAGACAAGACTAAGGACCAGAAAGGGAATGTGACACCCCCAAAGTCACATAGTAATTGGTAGAGCTGGACAAGAACCCAAGCCTGTAACTGAAGAGACCAGAGGTCTTTATGTTACATTCTTGGGAAGCAGACGATCTTTGCAAATTATCTCATGAGAAAAATGCCTAAAGTCAAAAGAAGCCAGAAAGCTCCCCTAGATGGTTGGGAGTTGATGGAGCCAACACTGGATGAATTAGATCAAAAGATGAGAGAAGCTGAAACAGAACCTCATGAGGGAAAGAAGAAAGTGGAATCTCAGCCTATCTTCAGGAACCACCACCAGAAAACCCGCTATATTTTTTACTTCTTTTATAAGCGGAAAGCCTTAAGCAGAGAACTAACTGTATGAATATTGTATTAAAGAAGGCTATGCTGATAAAAACCTGATCACAAAAAAAAAAAAAAAGCAGGGGTATGAGAATTTATGCTGTCTGCACTGCATTCAGACATGGGACACCAATTTTGGGATGAACTGCATTTACTGGGTCCCCAAAAGCAAGCTGGAAGTGGGCCGGATCATCGAGTGCACACACTGCAGCTGCCAGGGCTGCTCTGGCTGAGGTCCTCAGGCCCTGACCCCTCTTCACCCTGAACTTTGGACTTCTTTGGTTTCTGACCATGGTGCCACCCTCTTTCCTGGGAGCAGCTCTTCCTGCAGAGCAGTGCTCCTGGCCTGAGTTGGAACATGGTCTCTATATGTAAAGGCTTTGGTGTTTATCAGTGATTTGTAGAAATAAAGCTTTAAACCTTTAAAAATAATAATAATAATAATAATAAAATTGAGTGGGAACACAGCACATGACATATGGGTAATAGTTTATATTATTAAAGATTTAATTTATTTTTAGAAAGTTTTTATTTTCTATTTCTGTATTGCTGTATATCCCTGTGAATTCTTATGTAATTCTTATATATTCCTCTAAAGTTCATGTTCAAAAATATGTGAATGTGTACGTTTTAGTTTCATAAGGCAGTAAGAAAACAAAGGTTTCTTCTCATGAGCAGACATGGAAATCAAACATAGCACTTGAATTTTACACTGTTACTCTCCTTCCTCCTCATGTCCAAGATAGTGTTTATTAGCATTATAATGTTAACCTTGAGGTTTACACTTTCTTATCCATTGCTGACTTTTGCGAGAACCTTGTGACTAAAACAAGCATGCCCATTTTATAGATGAAGAAACAGACTCAGAAGTGAAAAGACTGAAAATCACCAAACCAATGAGTGGCAAAGCAGATCCCCAGCTGAACTTCTGGCTCCAAGTCCAGGGTCTATTCCAAGGTACCACATGATTTCTCTGAACAGGGCAGCATCCTAGAGTGGAGTACACACCAAATTTTCTTGTTAGCCCTACTTAGGAACTTCATTAGTTTCACATACCATTGGGCCTCCAGCAAACAGGTTATTTGTTTTTTGTATCTGAGAACTTTCTCACTTGAATATGCTCCTAAGGAAGATGACAGTTCAATTGCTTGCTATACAATAGGGCATAAACTCACAGATTGCTTCTTCCCTGCAGCAGAATTCCCCCTTAGCTTAATGACAAAAGGTTTCTGAAGCTTCAGAGCAGTCAGTTCTTTAAATTCTACATAAAGCAGTTATCCCAGGAGGTGAGGATTTCAGAGACACCCATGATAGCATGCTCTTCTGAGTATCCCCTAAGGCATCCATCCCAGGTATATACTTTGGAACACCAACAATAAATGTTTTTTGAACTGTACTCAATTAGATTAACTGCCCATTGTATATTTAATGAAGACTACATTTATTAGAGGCAAATAAATTACTGTGTTTCCAATAACCAAGTTCCTCTGAGACTGATTCTCATGGGTATTGATAACTTTGGGAGCTATTTTTCCTGCAGTTCACTAAAACTGTTCTTCAGAAAGGAGAATTATCAGGGTCTGACTGTATCTACAAAATTTTATCATTATCACTCATAAAATAACTAGTTTGTGACCCACAGATCACTTGTCAGGACTAGTTTAAGATTCCAAATAGAAATGCCTGATAAACAGCTGTATATCCAACATAAGAACTTTAAGGAGAGGTCTGGGTTTAAGAAATAAATTTGAATCATTTTTATATACTTATAATGTCTTTTGTAGCAAATAACAGAAAGCTCTGAATAAAACTTACTTAGAATAATTTATTATATCCCAAGTGATTGAAAGTTCAAATGCAAGGTAGACTCCAGGATTGGTTAATTTAACGACTCAACAATATCATCAAAAACCCAAGTTCTCTTCCATTTCTCCACTCTGCCTTCATGGTTATAGATGGCTGCATCAATTACGGAAATTACATCTAGACACCACAAAATCAAGAACATGGAAAAACCACCTTTTTCCTAGATTGTTTTTTTATGTGTAAGGAAACCTTTCCCAGCAGCCTCCACCAGAATTCCAGTAGCGTTTCCTTGGCTATACCACATGTCCTCTCCTAAAGGAATTACTAACAAGAGATATGAGATTAGATTGATACAATACTCAGAATTTACTCCCCTGGAGATGGAGATGAAGTCAACACTCCCAGAAGCACATGGTTGTGTGGAAGAAGAGCGGACATCTGAATAAAATTGAAGTTTTTAATAGAAAAGAGAAACAAGTGGAAATGGATGCAAGAGAGTGAGATAGAGAGCAAACAAAGAGGGAAACATTTTGAAACATCAACTTTAGGAAATTCGAGAGAAGCCAAGGAAGGTTAAGAAGCAAGAAAACTTGGAAAGAAACTTTAAGGATAATCTGGGCACATTTTAAAAAGGCAGCAAGAGAGAGAAATTGAACAGAAACATTATCATTGTGTATCCATAAATATCTAAGAAAGAGGGTGTTCTTATATATTTTTGTCCCTAGTGAAGACGGTTCCTGGGTTTACAATGATGACCACCTAAAACCACATTTTCTCAGACAGTTCTATTTTAGTGAAATATTACTAGTCTAATTAACAAATAATATGTTTTTAAATTTTTTAACTTTATGATTTTTCATATTAAGAAATTTACTAACTGGGAGTTCTGATTCCTAGTTTCAAGCCCTCAGTAGAAGAGACTAACCTGCCAAGTAGTCATAATTGGGTATTGATAGACAAAGACACTCACTTGATTCCATATCCATCAATTAATTTCTAACCTTGATTTATTTTTCCATATCATGAAGGAGATTATTCATCAACACCCCACTGTTCCAATGTACACACTTAAAACTACGTTGTTTTAAGCCATCTACTCTCAAAAATGTCCCAATTGGAACAATAAAATACATCATGACTGTATATAGAAAACCTCCATGATCTGTCTCCTTGTCCTTCTGGAAAATTCTTGTTTACTTTTCAAAATTGTCAGTGCCAATATTACCTCTGCTATGCAGCCACCCTAGTAACATCCAAGACTCTTATGTAAGCCCATAGTGCTACCCACAAAACTCTGTTGGAGCTCTGTCATGTCTATTTACCCCTACAAGACAATGGATGAAATAATTAAATAAATGAAATAACATTTAGTTACTAGGTTACAAACCTAGGCATGATATTATCAAAATACTAGTGTATATATCCACGCAAAACTAAACACCATTTTCTTGTGCCCAGCCACAGTTGTCTAATCTGTAATGTAAGAGGGTAGGACCAAACAAGTTCTTTAATTTCTTTAAATTCCATAGCCTAGGATTTTATTAACTTACTAAAAATATCTATATCTTCTTAGCAGACACATATTGTCAGATCCAAATCTTAACCAAGCTCTACCTTTGCTTAAATAACTGAACCAGGAACTAGATATAAAAGGTCTGCTTTCTTATTTGAGAACTCAGCATGTCACCTCACTTATACCCTTATCATTTTTATGCAGCACTAACTTAGTGGAAGCACTGATAAGTTACGATACACACTATAGTGTTACCAAAAACTTACTATGTCAATAAAATGTTCAAACATTTTTTAGAACATTTCTGGATTTTTTTCTCTTTTTTTAATTATTTATTTAAAGGAAGAGAACAAAAAACCAGCCTAGACACTTATCAACGGTGACCAGGTAAATACTGGTCAAAGAGAGTTAGGGCACTCCGTGACTATTAAAAGGCAAGAGATAAATCTGTATGTAATCCATGGGAGAAAGTCCTGCACTTATTATTAGCTGAAAAACAACATGTCACAGGTCAGTTTTATGCTATGGTTCTTTATATGAATGAAAATTTTTTCTTGCATTGCGATGCCCCCAGCTATGGTTGTTTTTTTTTTTTTTTTTAATTCCCCTGGCTATTCGGGGTCTTTCCTGATTCCACACAAATCTTAAAATAATTTGTTCTAACTCTCTGAAGAAAGTCCATGGTATTTTGATAGGGATTGCATTAAACGTGTAAATTGCCCTGGGTAACATTGACATTTTCACAATATTAATTCTGCCAATCCATGAGCATGGAATATTTTTCCATCTCTTTGTGTCTTCCTCAATTTCTTTCAGAAGTGTTCTATTGTTTTTAGGGTATAAATCCTTTACCTCTTTGGTTAGGTTTATTCCTAGGTATCTTATGCTTTTGGGTGCAATTGTAAATGGGACTGACTCCTTAATTTCTCTTTCTTCAGTCTCGTTGTTAGTGTATAGAAATGCCACTGACTTCTGGGCATTGATTTTGTATCCTGCCACACTGCCAGATTGCTGTATGAGTTCTAGCAATCTTGGGGTGGAGTCTTTTGGGTTTTTTATGTAGAGTATCATGTCATCGGCGAAGAGGGAGAGTTTGACTTCTTCTTTGCCAATTTGAATGCCTTTAATGTCTTTTTGTTGTCTGATTGCTGAGGCTAGGACTTCTGGTACTATGTTGAATAGCAGTGGTGAGAGATTTCAGGTTGTACTACAAAGCTGTGGTCATCCAGACAGTGTGGTACTGGCACAAAAACAGACACATAGATCAATGGAACAGAATAGAGAACCCAGAAGTGGACCCTCAACTTTATGGTCAACTAATATTCGATAAAGGAGGAAAGACTATCCACTGGAAGAAAGACAGTCTCTTCAATAAATGGTGCTGGGAAAATTGGACATCCACATGCAGAAGAATGAAAGTAGACCACTCTCTTGCACCATACACAAAGATAAACTCAAAATGGATGAAAGATCTAAATATGAGACAAGATTCCTCAAAATCCTAGAGGAGAACACAGGCAACACCCTTTTTGAACTCAGCCACAGTAACTTCTTGCAAGATACATCCACGAAGGCAAAAGAAACAAAAGCAAAAATGAACTATTGGGATTTCATCAAGATAAGAAGCTTTTGTACAGCAAAGGATACAGTCAATAAAACTAAAAGACAACCTACAGAATGGGAGAAGATATTTGCAAATAACATATCAGATAAAGGGCTAGTTTCCAAGATCTATAAAGAACTTATGAAACTCAACACCAAAGAAACAAACAATCCAATCATTAAATGGGCAAAAGACATGAAGAGAAATCTCACAGAGGAAGACATAGACATGGCCAACAAGCACATGAGAAAAGGCTCTGCATCACTTGCCATCAGGGAAATACAAATCAAAACCACAATGAGGTACCACCTCACACCAGTGAGAATGGGAAAAATTAACAAGGCAGGAAACCAGAAATGTTGGAGAGGATGCGGAGAAAGGAGAACCCTCTTACACTGTTGGTGGGAATGTGAACTGGTGCAGCCACTCTGGAAAACTGTGTGGAGGTTCCTCAAAGAGTTAAAAATAGACCTGCCCTACAACCCAGCAATTGCACTGCTGGGGATTTACCCCAAAGATTCAGATGCAATGAAACGCCGGGACACCTGCACCCCGATGTTTCTAGCAGCAATGTCCACAGTAGCCAAACTGTGGAAGGAGCCTCGGTGTCCATCGAAAGATGAATGGATAAAGAAGATGTGGTTTATGTATACAATGGAATATTCCTCAGCCATTAGAAATGACAAATACCCACCATTTGCTTCAACATGGATGGAACTGGAGGGTATTATGCTGAGTGAATTAAGTCAATCAGAGAAGAACAAACATTATATGGTCTCATTCATTTGGGGAATATAAATAATAGTGAAAGGGAATAAAAGGGACAGGAGAAGAAATGGGTAGGAAATATCAGAAAGGGAGACAGAACATGGAAGCCTCCTAACTCTGGGAAACGAACTAGGGGCGGTGGAAGGGGAGGAGGGCGGGGGGTGGGGGTGAATGAGTGACGGGCACTGACGGGGGCACTTGACAGGATGAGCACTGGTTATTATTCTGTATTTTGGTAAATTGAACACCAATAAAAAATAAATGTATTATTAAAAAAGAAATTTATTTCTTTATGCAAAGAGAATATTCAGTAGGAAACATACTAAATAAACTATGAATGGTTAGTAACCACTGGAAAGAAGGAAGAAGTAGTGGGTGGAAAGGCTTACATTTTTTTTTTTTTACTTTATATAAATTTGTACTACTTGATATATATGTTTACAATAATAACATTAAAGACAAAAACAATATATATAGGGATAACATAACACTCCAAATTATATATCTGACTGAAATTTCATTTGTTCAACATTGTTATGTCCTTTCTTTTAACTTCTTTTCTTTTTCTCCATCTTTCTTGTCATTTTCTTTCTGGTTTTCCGGCTTGTTGTTGTTGTTGTTGTTTCTTGGTTTGTTTGTTTTCTGATTTTGTTTCTCCCTGTTTTAATTCCTGCCTTTAATTCCTTTCTCCCTGACCCTAAACTGGATCCCAGAAAGGTAGAAACCAGAGAGTGTGAATAAGGGACACTTGTGTCAGCTGGTGGCTCTGGGCATGGAGGGATCCCCAAATGAAGGATTCTGAACTATGTGGTTCTCCACCTGATAGGAGCTGTGCCCAAGACAGAGAAGGGCATCAAGATTCAGAGCACAGCAATAAAACATTTAAAACAAAATTTTATTGATGAAACCCAGAATTTTCTTTCTTCATCAGAGTGTATAGATATTTGTATAGTAAAGAAGCCTCTGTCACCAAGAGAGTATGGGCTGTTGGCTACCATGGCAACTGCAAGGTTAGTCAGAGGGTTAGTGAAAGATAAAAAACAACTGTGGTCTTGCTTCTTATGGAAAAAAGTTTAAGTTATTGAAATGAATTGAACTGAATTGAATTGGAATTGAAGTGAAACACATTGAATTGGAACCCACAAGACAATCTGAGGAAGAAACCTTTCATAGATCCATTTAATTTATTGGTACAATAGATGCCAACCTCTACTAGGTACTTACAATATATTCACACACACCCCAATTCAAATCAAAATCACAATGAGATATCACCTCATACCTGTCAGAATGGCTAGTATCAGAGAGATAAGAAATAACAAGTGTTGGAGAGGATGTGGAGCAAAAGGAACCCTCATGCCCTATTGGTAAGAATGTAAATTGGTGCAGCCCACTGTGGAAATCAGTAGTGATTTACCAAAAGAAAATGAAAACACTATAAGATATATGTATCCCTATGTTTATTTCCTGTTGGCAAGAATGTAAATTGGTGCAGCCACTGTGGAAATCAGTAGGTAATTTACCCAAAGAAAATGAAAACACTACATGATATATGTATCCCTATATTTATTGCAGCATTATTTATAATAGCAAAGATATGGAAGAAACCTATAGATGAATGGATAAAGTGTCCATCTGTAGATGA
Organism: Nyctereutes procyonoides; assembly: GCF_905146905.1. NCBI lineage: Eukaryota > Metazoa > Chordata > Mammalia > Carnivora > Canidae > Nyctereutes > Nyctereutes procyonoides. Next base: position 16,322,930 of record NW_026575141.1, on the reverse strand, counting down.
ATGGATAAAAAAGACATGGGGCATGTGTGTGTCTGTGTATATACATATGTATATATGTGTTATATATAGTGTGTGTATATATATATATATATATATATAGGTATGTATATGTATATTATTCAGTTGAAAAAGAATGAGATCCTGCCATTTGCAACAAAATGGATGGACCTACAGGGTATTATGCTAAGTGAAATAACTCAAAAAGAAAAAGACAAATTCTATATGATTTCACTTATATGTAAAATCTAAAAACCAAAATGAATGAACAAACAAAGCAGAAGCTTTTTTGGGAGAGAGGATGAGCAAAAAGAAGTGAAGGGGAATGAATCTTTCACTCACAAAAGTGAAAGGCACAGCATAAGGAAAAGAGTAAATGATATTGCAATAGTGTTATATGGAGACAGATGGTAGCTACACTTGTGGTGAGCACAGCATAACCTACAGAGTTGTCAAATCACTATGTTGTATACCTGAAAGAAACTAATACAAAATTGTGTGTCGATTATACTTCAATTTTAAGAAGGCAAATATATATGTTATATATTATGTAATATATATTTTTAAACATATAAATTTTCTCCCTTAATCAACAGAATAACTTCGTGAAGTATTATTTCTACTTTTTAGATGAACAAACTGAGTTTCAGAGAAGTTAGGTCACCCATCCAATGGCATTAACTGATGAGTAAATATCTATTGTGTCTCTCTCAGCCAATCCAGCAAAGACTGCTTTGTAAAATTGTATGAGAGGCTTCATGAAGCCATGTGTTTAATTTACATTGTCCCCAGCTAAAGCCTCTAAGCTCTCTGGAATTAAACAGTTCCACAACCATTTAATCATCTGTTTAATTTGTTCAGTGCTCAGGTTTTCATTTTTCAGAAGGAAACTAGATAAAGTGGAAAATTTTTAGAGCAGAATCAGCAAACAATAATCAAAAGCAGTATGTCTCTCTTGCTATGTATATAATACATACACATACATACATATAAATATATTTATTTTTATGCATCTAAACATCTATGTACATATTTATATGTATTCAGGCAATGTTCCCATTACAGTGAAGCAGAACTGTAAATTATCTGCAGAAAGAAAAAGATAAGGCAGTGTTCTTGAAAGTTCTAGAATTGGGTACCTAGAATTTTAACTCATATCTATGATACTGAGCTGCTCCCAGAATATTGTAAGATCTTTATTTGTATAGAAACAAGAAGGCCCAGCTAAAGGATATGTGTTTGTGTGTATGTGCGTGTGTATTTAATGTGATTCTGGAAGATCTCTTAAGCAGTGGATAATTGTTTAAACTAGTATAAAATAGTTTTAATGGATAGACTCAGTTCCTGTGTCCTCTGAATCTAATGTATTCTTGTAAGTGGCAAGGTAGTAAGAATTAGCATTTTGTGACATTATCTTCCGAAAGGAACTAACACAAATGCTTCCTGCTGCTTCTCTTCCCTTCCTATCTTCCAAGCATAATTTGGGGATGATAAAACCATTTTCTACTGTCGTTGCTGAAGGAATTTCCTGAGAGAGAAAGCCAACTACCAGATTTTCATTTCAAACTAAGTCAAGGCTAGCTGTATTTAATGTATGCTCTGTCTGTATCAGTAGGAGCCATTTGGTTTTGTAAGAAAAGCAGGTGCTCTGCAAGCCTGTTTGCTTCTCAGTCATTAGCCTATTGAAATGTAGAATGTGGGATCCCTGGGTGGCGCAGCGGTTTGGCGTCTGCCTTTGGCCCAGGGCGCGATCCTGAAGACTTGGGATCGAATCCCATGTCGGGCTTCCGGTGCATGGAGCCTGCTTCTCCCTCTGCCTGTGTCTCTGCCAATCTCTCTCTCTGTGTGTGACTATCATAAGTAAATAAAAATTAAAAAAATAAAAAAAAAAGAAATCTAGAATGTGTTGGGTCACATCCCCATCCACTCACATGGACGGGGAGAATAGCTGAGAATAGCTACCAGTATAAACAGTGGACAGCGGGAACACGCAAGAAACCATTTCTAGCAGAACACATGCATTTGGTATTTACATGTTTTGTTTAAAACACAATTTTCACACGCAAAACTAGGAGACTACTATACAATTTAGCAAATTAAATACGTCACGTGAAGTCACATTCACAGTGATAGAGTGCTAACCTTTATGATAAGATCATGTGAGATTTCTTTGCTTTTCTGACCCATGACCTATCTTTTCTTCTTGGAAAAAAACAAAAGTTATAGAAGTAGAAGACTGAAAAGTTCTGCATAAGACAATTGGTATTTTAAGGAATAGTTTGCAAATAGCATGGTGAAGTGTATTCCACAGCCTAGTGGATGAGATACACGCAAATAGGCTTATATTATTATGGAGTCTCAAGTATGCCAATTAAAACTAAAAGTATAAGATTAGAAGGTGGTTTTTAGATAGTGTTAAGAACAGAAAGAATTCTTTTTCTAGAAATATAGCTTGCCTCCTATAAAAGAGTGGCTGGGATGTCCATTCATAATCTCTGCCAATTTAGGATTCTGGAAGTGGTTCTATTCCTTGATGCTTTAGTGCCACCTATGGTTCCAAGTTAGAAAGTGTTCGTTTAAAACATAAATTCTAGAAACTATAAACAGACCTGGTTTTAAATTAGCATACTTATCACTCAATTACATTTTGCCTTTTGGGTTTGACTAAATGAACTGAATATCTTTCTGGAGGGCAATTTGACAATATTCATAATGAGATTTTAAAATGTTTAGACTCTAACAGTAATTTCATGTTTGGGAAATGATGAGAGACAAAGACACATATAAGAATATTTATTATGGCATTTATTTAAAAGAAATTAATGTTCAAATGATTATAATGCACATATAAGATGGAACATGAGGCAGCCATTTAAAAATATGCCAAAAAATCACCCTTAGTTTTAGTTTCTATAATTTTTCTCCTTATAGAAAGATTTTAGGTCTTGCATAAACTATTAAAAGCCTAAAGAGGTATGTAACTCTACAGTGTGCGATAGTATCCCCAAAATAATATAATCCATAACCCACAAAACTTACTACTATTTACCTAAAAAATTGAATGCTGGGAAATATTGTTTTATTATACATATACACCAGTCAAGATAAATGAGGCAAAGTCCCTACTTTGTAGAAAAAACAGACGTCACCAGATGGAAACTTCTTCAGCTTTCTAAAATAAAAATACATACCTACCTTGTATTTCTGTCCTGGGCTGCATCTCTCCAGTTATCTTAGAGGAACCTAATCTCTCCAACTCTTCTTTCCCCTCTCCTACTCAAAAACTTTACACTGTCCATGATCCCTTTTATTATAATTAGTACAGTTAACCTCTTCTTTCAATTGAATGTTTTCCTTTTCCCCCAGCGTTAAAGTATACACAAGTGTCTGTTATTTAAAATAATAATTCCTCACTCAAACTCATCCCTTCTACCTCACAATTTCTAGCAAACTACAGTCTTCTCTCTCTGACTTCAAAGTGTTAATTTTCTATTTCTGTTTTCACAATTTTCACACTTTCTGCTCAACCCTAAACTCATTCCAGTTTGGCATATGATCCCATCATTCCATTAAAACACCTCTTAAGCCACTAATGGCCTCTATGTTGCCAAACTCATGGCTTTTTTCAGTGTTCATTGCAGTATCTTACCATACTCAATACTTTTGACCAAAGCGTTGGTCACACATTCACTACCCCTGATTTTCTCCTCTTTTCTAGCCACTCCTCTGTCTCCTTCATTCCTCCTCCTCTTCCCATTGGTCATTAAATATCATGGTTCAGTCTTTAGCCTTCTTCTCAATCTATAATCTCTTCTAGGCAATTTCTTCTTATTCATTGTTTCATTTATACACAAATAATTCAAACTCTAATTTCTAATACAGTGCTTCTTTGAATTCCAGAAACACATATAAAAACACATAGGTTTCTTCACTTCTTAGAATTCTTTAAGGCATCTCAGTCTCTCTTTGACAAAACCTAGCTCATAGGCAGCCCTGGTGGCGCAGCGGTTTAGTGCCGCCTGTAGCCCAGGGCGTGATCCTGGAGGCCCTGGATCGGGTCCCACATCAGGCTCCCCTGTCTGATGCCTGCTTCTCCCTCTGCCTGTGTCTCTGCCTCTCTTTCTCTCTCTCTCTATGAATAAATAAAATCTATTAAAAAAAAAAAAACCTAACTCATGATTTTCCTTCCAAATTTCCTCTTTCAGATCTATAAATGGCCCCACCACGGATCTAGCTATGCAAACCAAATTCTAAAAGTCATCCTTGATGCTTCTACCTCCCTCACCATGCACACTTAATCTATCTTTAATCTCCTTCACTTCTATTTCCTACCTCTTAAATCTATTTTCTTCTCTCCATCTTTACTACGTATAGATTCAGGTCACCAATACTTCTTATCTGAATTACTCCAATAGTCTTATTAGTTTTAATTATCTTCATAGTTTTATTTCCTTATTCTCGATCGGTACATTTGTTTTCATCTAAATGCACTATTTAGGGCTTCTAGTACAATGTCAAGTAGGAGTGATAAGAAAGGACATCTTCGCCTTTGCCTTGTTCTGATCTCAGAGGAAAAGCATCTAGTTTCTCACCATAAAGTATGATGTTAGTTGTAGATGTTTTACTGTATCAGTTGATATGATTGTATGATTTTTCTTTTCTAGCTCATTGATGTGGTGGATTACATTAATTATTTTTCAAATGTTGAAACAGCCTTCCATATTTCCATACCTGGAATAATTCCACTTGGTTCAGATGTATAACTCTTTAAATACTCTTTGATTTGATTTGCAAATACCTTGTTGAGAATTTTTGCATGTATGTTCATGAAAGATAGTGATCTGTAATTTTCTTTTCTAATGATGTCTTTTTTAGGTTTTGATATTAGAGTGACACTACTAGCCTCATAGAATGAGTTAGGATGTATTCCCTCAACCTCTGTTTTCTGGAAAAGATTGCATTACCACCAGTATTGTTTCTTTTTTAAATGTCTGGTAGAGATCATCAGTAAACCCTAGGTCTGGTGCTTTCTTTTTTTGGAAGATTATTAATCATTGGAAGATTATTAATCATTGATTTGATATCTTAAAAAATATAAGCCTATTCTGATTATCTAATTTTCCTTGTGTGAGTTTTGATAGTTTGTATCTTGCAATAAATTGGTCCATTTCATTAAAGATCCCAAATTTGTAACAAAAGAGTTGCTCACGGTATTCTTCTATTAGCTTTTTAATGTCAGTGGAATAAGTCGTGATGACTTCTTTCTTTTTTGTTCTTGTTCACTGTTCTTTTTTTCTTTATTTATTTTTAAACTTTTATTTTAATTCCAGTTAGTTAAGACAGTGTATGATGACCTCTCTTTTATTTCTGGTATTATCAATTTATGTTTTCTTTGTTTATTATTTTTTAGTCTGTGTAATAGGTTGAATTGTGTACCTCCAAAATTCACATGTTTAAGTCCTAATTCCTAAAATGTAGGAATGTTACCTCTTTGGATATAAGATCATTGCAGATATAATTTGTTAAGATGAGTGGGCTTCTAATCCAATATGATTGGTGACCTCGTGAGGAGGGAGAGACACATAGAGGGAAGACTATGTGAAGACACAAGAAGAACTCCATGTATAAACCAAGGAACACCTGAAGCCACAGAAGTTAGGTGGGAGGCATGGAACAGATTCCCCCTCACAGCCCTCAAAAGAAACCAACCCTGCCAACACTCCCATCTTGGACCTCTGGCCTCCAGAACTGTGCGATAATAAGTTTCTGTTGTTTATAAGACACCCAGTTTGTAGTAATTTGTTTCAGTGGCCCAGATATACTGGGCCCTGGAAATGCATAAACTATAGATTTCAGAGACTTTAAATTCCCCTAGTATCCTTGATTTTGCATACTCCTTAAATTAAGTCTGTATTTTGAAGTTCTTTTAGCTATAATCCACAGTGATTATACTAGAGTCCTGTTAATGGGTGCTAAGGTGTGGGGGAGGGAAAAAGTTCTATAATTCTGTAATTAAATCTCAGGCTTTTAGTGAGTCTGTGTTCCTTGGCTGTGATTTTCACAACTATTTCTTAACTTCTCCCTCTTACTTAAGGCAAAGTGAGCTGGAGCTGGGTAAAGGCCCTTCTTAGTGGGTGGAGTAAAACACTGGGTAATTCTTTCCCACTAGAGAGTAGGCCTTTGTTATGAAGAATGCTCTAGGTATACTTCAAAATGGTTACTTTTCTTCTCCCCTGGCCAGAGCTGGGAGACAGAATTTTCTTGGCTCTTTACCTAGAGGTAAAACCTATGAAAATGTAGGTCCCTCCTAAGACTAAGAGTTTCTCATTCTCATGTTAGTCCACACTCAGCCTCCAGCAATTCATCAAAATTACCACTTGAGTGTCCTCATCATTTTATGACTTCATTGGCTTCTGCTCCAGGTAATCAGATCTCAACTACGATTCTCCACGTTTGCCTGTGTGTCCAGATTTCAGTTTAGCAATTTGTCTTATGGCCTCAGTTCTTTGAAGGGTCCAAGAAAAAAATCACTGATTTTTATTTCATTCAACACACTTTTTTATTATAAGGGTGGGAACAACTACTTTAGAGCCTTATACATGTGGATACTAAACCAGGAGTCAGAGTTACTTTTTAAACAAAATATAACACCTAATTTTTTTTTTTTTTTTTTTTTTTTTTTTTTTTTTTTTGAGTAGGCTCCATGCATAGCATGGAGCCCAACATTGGGCTTGAACTCACAATCCTGATATTGAGACCAAAGTCAGATGCTTAACCAACTGAGCCATCCAGGCACCCCACCTAAAATTTCTTTTACATTCATTTAAAATTATAATGTTAAAAAGAAAACCACAGATTCAAAATGGTGTCTCTTAGGCTGAGTCCTCAAACTGGGGCTGAATAGTTAATCTGATTTCAATTTCAGCCTCCCCCCAAAATCTAGTCTTAAATGGTCAGTTAGAAATTTTCAGATGGTGCCAATGAGTTTATCACATGGGCCTTTTCATTCCCCAAAGGAAGATGAAGTAATCTGCATGATAAGACCCTCCCCTTTACTTACTAGACGGGATATTGCCTGATTCATGCATGAATCAACTAATAAAGCCGATTATATACTTAAAATTTATTCAGTTGGATTTTTGTTCCTTGACAGTAATCATAAGCAATTTATATTGTTTTCAAGTTTTAAAATTTTAAATAAATGGTGCCATATTATAGATACTTTCCAACTCACTTTTATCATGAATTAATAAATTTTGGAGATTTATTCATGCTGATACAGGTAGGCCTAGTTCATCCATCTTAATTGTTGTGTAATATTAAATTGCATGAAATCTTGCATAATTGCATAGAAATCTTCAGCTTCTGTAATACTAATTGCTCCCCTTACAATCTGTATTCCTACCAAGAACCTATGAGTGTTTTGTTGCACCAACTCTTCATATTATTTTCCCTATATAAGGATATGAAATAGTTTTGATATATATTTCCCTGATTACTAGTGAGGATGAAATCTTTTCTTATGTTTATTGGCCATTCAGATTTTCTCTTTTTCACATCTTTTGTCTGTTTTTCTAGTAAGTTGTCATTTTTATTGATTTGCAGAAGGTTTTTGCATACTGGATGTTAATCCTTTCTTGATTTTGTAATCCTATTTTGGTTATATGACTTGTGTTTTTTGTCTTATATGATATTTTTTTACCTAGTATGCAGTGGGAAGTTACTCAAATAAGAGGGCTGAAAACTTTAAGCAGAAGAGAGAAAGAGGAAGGGACAAGAGAATGGAAGGAGTGTGTTTTGTTTTGCAGAACCAATAGTTGCAGCAGAGGAGACCTCAACTAGGTGTTTCATCTGATCACCCCTTGCTAGGTATGCATCCCCCCGATAGCCCCTTACATAAGCCAGTTTGAGACAGATTGGAGTTTAGGACCTGTGCAGAAGCCTTACTGAGTTGTCCTGAAGTTACCTTTAGTTTATCATAATACTAAGATCTCCTCCTGTGGGCAGAGTTTTCTGCCATTTTTTTAAATATGCAATGTTGACATGCTAGGCATGCACGGTTAAACCGAAGTGCTTGTGCAAACTCCCTACACCTACCATCTAATACACTGAATAAAAGCTCCCAGTACTAATCCCATGGGAGACAGTACTTTCAGAGCTAGCTCCCTGTCCCCTTACTTGTAATAAGTACTAAAAAATTTCTTTACTTTCAGTATTTTTTCAAGTAGTGTTCAATTTAGTGCACCCCAAGTGGTGAACTCTTGAGTTTGGTTATATCTTCTGTTACAACAATGCTTTTTTAATGTAAAAATATGTAATATTTTCCTTTATACTTTGTGTTTTTGTGCCTTGTGACAAAAGTCCTTTTTCAAGTCTCAGGTTTTCAGTATTTCTCTGGAATCTTTTTCATGTCATGTTTAGATTTTTAATTCAACTACATTGTGTCTTGTTAATTTCACCATGTAATTTAGTTTTTGCTTTATATGTTTCAAGCATTTATGTTTTTAAATGCCCTCAAATTCATTATTATATTTTCTTGGTAGAATGTCCTTCATTCTTTTCAAAGTCTTTTGTCTTATATCGTGTTTTATTTGATTTGATATTAACATTGATATATCCTTTGATTAATTGCTTGGTATACTTGTAAGTACTTTGTTTTCAATCTGTGTGATTTTTATTTTAGTTGAGTCTCTTGTAAGCTGCAGATAGTTAACATGACAGACTGAATTTCACTAAGTGAGGTTAATCCATTTATTTTCACTGTGATCAGTATATATGTGCATTTTCTCTTGAGACCAGTATATATTTTCATTTTCTCTTCATATTTTGTTTCCTGTTTATCATCCTTTCTCTTGTTTCTTTTTTGTTTGTTTGTTTTCCTGTCTCCTGTTAAATTGATAAAGTTTTCTACATTACTTATATCTTCTACTCTCATAGTAGCTGTAGACTGTATTTCTCTTTCTTTAGTGGTCCTTATATTTTTTCAATCACTTTTTAAAAAATTGAAGTTAATCCATATCTTTATAGCCTTCCCTGAAAAATACAATGCTTTAATATTCCTTCACAAATACACACATACACACGCATCCTTTTATTGATGCTTAGAGTCTTAGTTAGAGAATTAAGTTTTTGGGATATTTTATTAATTTGTGTGCCTCCATATTTTTCTCAAGGTCCTATGTGTCTCCAATTTTTTAAGTCATGTGTGTTCCCTCTAGGTTTACTTCTACTGCTATTACAATTCACCATGTAATCATTTTTTTCAAGAAGAATCAATTAGTGACAGATCCTCCAGAAATTTTATGTCTGAAAAATGTCTTAATTTCATTTTTCTTTTGATTTATGGTTTACCCGAGTGTGCATTTCCAGCCTGATGTCTACTTTCTCTCAAAATATTGAATATGTTACCCCATTGTCTTTTCTCATCAGATGTTTCTGTTGATGGTTCTGTCCCCAGTCTTTTATAGGTTATTTAGGACTTTTCCTTTTCCTTTCCTTAAATTCTCTTGGGAATTTAAGTTTTTTGTATCTAAACTTAATGTTTTTTAGTTTTTTTATGTTATGTCCAGCTATGGATTTATTTTTGTTTCTTCTGCTTTTATTTGTTATTTCTCTTTCCTTTTCAACCAAAGATTTAATCTTTTTCTCCAAACCTATAAAGTATCTACCATTATCTCAATAAATATTACGTTGTCATTATTTTCTCTCTTCACTATTTCTGGAATCATTAGACATATGTTGAAGTCTCTCCAACTATTCACCATGTATTTAATGGTTCTTTCATATATTTTTGTTTTTTCTGTGCTTCATTTGAAGAAATTTCTCAAAAGTATCTTTCAATGCACAAATTTTCTCTTTTTGTGTAATCATAATTTATCATGTTTATTGAATATACACATATATACATAATATACATATTAAATGTATGTGCATATTTGATTATGCCTAATACATACATAACATATATGCATAGATCATGTATAGCATACCTATGCAACAAAATTTACATATGTATTGAATTTATGTATTTACTTATATAATATGTAAGTATTAATATATATGTGTGTGTACAATTTACAAGATTTTCTTTTTTTAATTTTTTTAAAGATTTTATTTATTTATGCATGAGAGACACACACAGAGAGGGAGAGGCAGAGGCAGAGACACAGGCAGAGGGAGAAGCAGGCTCCACGCAGGGAGCCCAATGTGGACTCGATGCCTGGACTCCAGGACCACGCCCTGGGCCAAAGACAGGCGCTAAACCACTGAGCCACCCAGGATCCCCTCAAGATTTTCAATTAACTATTTCCTCTCTTTTTCATAATTTCTTGTTGCACTTATGGGCAGTATTTCTACATTTATCTCTTTAACAATCCTAAAGATGCTCATCAAAATTGTAGTTACTTTGTTTGAAATGAATTCATAATCAAATTTGTGGTCTATTTTTTTGACTTAGCTGCTTGGGTTTGTGAACTCATTTCAAGTGGACTCATTCTCTTTCTCCCTTGTTCTGAATATTTCTTCTCTCTTCACTAGTTTATCAGTCTCTGGCAGATTTGCAGTTTCCTACACATGGCATTCAAGATTCCCATTGTGGGGCAGCCCGGGTGGCTCAGCGGTTCAGTGCCACCTTCAGTCCAGGGCCTGATCCTGGAGACCTGGGATTGAGTCCCACATCGGGCTCCCTGCATGGAGCCTGCTTCTTCCTCTGCCTGTGTCTCTGCCTCTCTCTCTCTCTCTCTCTCTCTCTGTCTCTCATGAATAAATAAATTAAAAAAAAAAAAGATTTCCATGTGGTGTTATTGAAGTTGTCACTGCTAGAGTCCTAAGCCAGTTGTGTTGGTTCAGTTTCTGGTTGGTTCCTGCTTGTGAGATGATGTCTGGATTCTCTGTAGTCCCTCAATAGCCCCAGTTTCACAGAAAGACTGACCACATCCCTGCCTAATGTGCTGTGTGACTGTCCAATGATTGTGGCCTGTTCTTGCTGCATGGGTGACTCTCAGTGTTGGCTTGTGAGTGGCCCATGGATTTCTTCATAGCTTCCTGGTGAAACTGATTCAGAGCATTACAGAAACTCCTCCTTCTCCCTCAGAGAGCAATTTGAACTCATGCCCCAATGCCATCCCTTAATTTACCAAATCACCTCGTGGTGCTGACATAACGGAACCCTTTGCCAGCTCACTTTACAACTCTTGAAATTATGATCCTTGGGGAACTGGAGCCTATTCCTGCCTGGTTATCAATCATTATGCCCTGTGCCCCACCCCTATTGTTCTAGTGAGTGGAAAGGAGCTTCTCGCTGCCCTTTACTCACTCTACTGTGAGTATATCAGGCTCTTTCCTCCCATCACTTCACTTCCTTCTCCCACCAAACTCCTAGACATCCTTGATCCCAGAGCAGGGTAATTTTTAAGGATAGTTTGATCTGACCCCATCTTTTTCAAATTCTCAAGGATCTGCATTGTCCTTCAAGGTATGACACAGGAAAATTGAACTTTCTTAAATATTTAAAGTAAAGTGAGTAGTACCTACTAATTGCTGAGTTCTAATAACCACTCTCCCCAACATATGCCCACAGAAAACAGTGACAATGAATCCCCTTTTCTCCACAGGTAATAATTTGGCTGGGATGATGCAAGGAATAAAAATACAGCAGAACATTTTATTTTTCTAGCTATTTGCTTCTGCATAGTTGTTCTCTGCCATTTAAATAAAATCTACACAGAAGCTTATGTGAAAAGCTTAATATATATCTAACCGAACATTTTTCTGCTCAATATGTTCAAGAATAATTCAGGAAGAGGGACCATGTATGACTACTGATGACAGCTGCAAAGCTGAGGGGTATGGTCATAAGGAGCCTCTGGTGTTCACAGACTGTCCTTTGGAAGATCTGGCTCAGATCCCCCAGAAGTACCACTTTCTGTACAACCTGAATAAGGCATAACTTCAACTATGAACACTAATTCTCATGGGTTTGTGACTCAGCCAACCAACTTCAAGCTCCAAAATTCTTATATCCCTGGGAAAGTTTATATTTACAACAGAAAGAGAAAGCCTCAAAGATAGTTCTTTTGAAGGAAACTGGACAGAGTTCAGGTATTGAGAGAAAACAAAAGGAGCACATCAACTTGGAATGATTACTATACATAAAACTTCCCTGAGAAAACAAAGCAAAAAGCTGCCTCCACCTGGAATCTGTTCCTGAATGCTAGAAGAAACCATAGGGTCTCAGGGCCATAGGAACTGCTGCAGGCACTTTTCCTTCCCCTACCAGATGGCAAATCCTGTAACATGTAATACCACTTCCCTCACAAGCTCCCCCTATAGACCATAGCTCCACATCCAGAATGCATTCCTATCATTACACCTGATGGTATCTGAAGGGCTTTTTTACACATTGCCGCATCTTCCATGATCTTAACAAGATCCCTGTCATCCTCATCTTAAAATATGAATAAACTGAGACAAAAAGAGATTAAATAACTTGGCCACGATCACAAAGCTAGTAAATTGTTGGGTCAGAACTTCCCAGGTCTTTCCAGGTCAATAAATTCCTTTGTCTTAAAATGGATCTCTTGAGTCTGATGCATTTTTGTATGGAATTCCCATGTCAGTAAATCCATGCATTTTGTAACCACTCTGATGGTATGATCTCCAGAGGCACTTTAGTCAGGAAGACAAACACGTATGCAAAGAAATGTCAATATCAGTAAGGATAAATTAGTCCAGGGTGGAAAGGGCCTTGATATAATCACCCTACTGCTAAGTGCCTAGCTGGCATCCTCAAAAGATGATCTCATATTGAGGACTCAGCACGGGTCTATGTTGTGGGCAGAAAGGTCAATAAGCAGGGGGAGTAGCTAAATCCAGCTTCCTAAGAGGAATCCATGCTATTGGGTACATGTATAGCCTCCAAGCCTGCCATTATGGCCACTCTGTTCAAGGGCCTATTGTATAAGCACTGCATGGCTGAAGCACGGGCATGTGTTGCCCTGTCTGGTAAGACTGGTTGTTTAGTGCCTTCTCTTCAGTAGATGCTCCCTGGTGGGCATTAACATAAGGCAAAACAATCTGCAGAATTTCTGATCTCTCCCAAAGGTCCATCCATATGTCTCTTCCTCAAATTCCCTTGTTTCCAAGATTCCATTTTGCTCTTCCAAGCCCTTGAACAGTCACCTAAGCCATTTGTCACTGCTCAGGGGGGCTCAGGTATGTCTGTACTTCAGATCATTTCCCCTTCTATACAAATGAATGACCAAATGCTCTACTTATAGTTCTGCTCACAGGAAGGATTTCTTTATTATTTTTTTTTCAAGGTTACATTGAGTGTAGCTGTAGAGTGGTGTCAGTCTATTTTTTATTAGCACCAATATATTGAGCCAACTCATTTGTGAACCGAGCCTTACTCTCTACCTTTTTTCTCAGTTTGTCACATGGAATCCCCCATGATATCCTAAAGATAATTAAGGGGAGAGGCAACAATACAATTGAGATGATGTAGAATTCTGGTCCTGTTTCTGACACTGATACATCTGTTTATGTAATTACTTGTGACCTCTAGACTTACTCTGGTATGATCTAAATGTACCATTCTATTATTTGACAGAGTGCTGTTTCATTAGCTTGACCACATGATCTCCTGGATCTGATAGTATATACCTTCTGTTGTGAAACTCTGGTCACATAATCACTCAATATCCTGTGGTCAGGCACTCAGTCTCTTCCAGGGCTCTTTTTCAAACATCAAGTACTTCTTTGCTATAAAAGTCCTGCCATTAACCCACAACCCTGGAGAATCTAAAATGCATCTCTCATATTAGGCCTTTTTAGGGACTCCGTGAAGCATCTTTATCTACAATCGATAGCTCTAGCATCATTGGATCTCTTGGGTTACATGACTTATTTTTTTTAAGATTTTATTTATTTATTTATGAGAGACACAGAGAGAGAGAGGCAGAGACATAGGCAGAAAGAGAAGCAGGCTCCATGCAGGGAGCTCAATGTGGGACTCGATCGCAGGACTCCAGGATCATGCCCTGAGCCAAAGGCAGACGCTTAACCACTGAGCCACCCAGGCATCCCTGGGCCACATGACTTAAACAGCAGAACAGCTCACACCACAGTTTGGATCTTCGGCAGAAACTCCTTCTTCTTCTTCTACACTAAATAGACCAGATAATCCCTTAAAAATGTTGATGTGACAGGGCTCTGAATTTGTGTATTATATATTCCACCTCTGGCATGTATTTGTCTTACTAAGGAATCCAGAATACTTGCTATTTACCATACACTAAGTCTAAATAACATGATGTTACCAACATAGAGGACAAATGTGATGTTCTATGAAATAGCAGCATGATCTGGGTTCTTGCAGGCCATATTAAAATAACATTAAGAGACTTACTGTAACCCTGGAGCAACTGCAAAGATATGTACTGCTCTTGTTCCAGTGTAAAAGCAAACTAGTTTTGATTGTCATTACTGATAGAAATCTAAAGAAATACATTAACCAGATCAATAGTTGTATATCAAGTCACAGAGATTGTGTTGATCCATTGCAGTAAAGATACCAAATCTGGCAGAGCAGCTATGGTTTGGATGACCATTTAGTTAAACTTATAATAGTCCACCACCATATGCTTGATTTATCAACTTTCGAAAAGGTCATATAGGATATTTGAATGGAGAAATGAGGACTGCTACTCATTCTTTCATTAAGTTTTTTATATGAGTGCTAATCTCTGCAACTCTCCTCAGGATGACATATTGCTTCTTCACTGTCTTCGCAGGAGGATACATGGGCAATTTTAGGAGCTTCGACTTGATCCATTCTTTTTTTTTTTAAGATTTATTTATTTATTCATGAGATACACAGACTGAGAGAGAGAGGCAGAGACATAGGCAGAGGGAGAAGCAGGCTCCTCAGAGGGAGCCTGATGTGGGACTCGATCCCTGATCCCAGGATCATGACCTGAGCCAAAAGCAGGCGTCCAACTGCTGAGCCACCCAGACATCCCATGACTTAGTCCATTCTACTGTAATGGCTCTTGTTCAAGGTCATGAAACCAATGTAAGACTTTTGCCAGCTGATAAGAATATTTATCAAAGTTATGTACTTGGTTACTGGAGAAATAACCAGTGTGAGTTTGCAAATGCATTGGACTCACCTGTGAGATGGACTTGTCCCATGACTCTTTTAATCTGTTTTCGCCATAAGCCCCCGGTCTAACCAGAGTACCACAATGACGTTTAAGATCTTTGGAATCAGTGTCAGCTCAGAATTTATATCCAACAATCCTCAAGAAGACTATGTAATCCCCCTTCTTCACTGCACTTTCAGGTAAATGTGTGCAGGTCCCTGTGGGGAGAACTGAGGAAATATTTATCATGCTTATTTGCTGTACTATTGCAGGGCCTTTATGAAGAGAAAGTTTATTTAGATCTCAAAACTGGCTCTAGGAATATAATTATCCAATATGGTGACTGACATCTGTGCTCCAGCTGCTAATCTTCTGGATTATGCAAGTCTGGTTATATTTGTCATAGTTTTCATAGTTTTGGGTTGCTCATATGTCTTCTTCCTAGGAACACACTGTGATCTCTTAAACAACAGACCCTAGTTATCCTCCTGTTTTTGCTGCTTGCTATTATTTTTTCCACCTTGCCTCTCCATATAAGTGCTGCCCCTAGGACACTGCCATTCCAGAACACCATCATCCTTCTTGAGCCTAGTTCTATGGCTGTATCTCCTCCTATCAATGCTGGCTTTCAGCTGACAGCTATTACTGAGTTTCTTAAAGATGCTGGTTCCACTTTTCAGTGCATTCCATATTGCCTTAAGCAAAGTAGTGTCCTCTGGCAAGTTGCCAGGGAAAATAAACAAATAGTGGGTTCTATGGGATCATATAATAAATGTATTTCCTCCATGAGCCTTGTGATCTCTTTTTCAATATTCCTCTAAGGTAATTCCATCAATTCTACTTGTTTTACTACAGTGTAACTTAACGTTATATCTTGGCCAGAACATTAAATCTAGAGTCAGAGAAGTGTCCCCTTGGCAATGAATTTCCCCTGTCAGGCTTACATTCTGCCATTCTCACACCACTATGCAATGCCCTTAAGATCTATTATCACATGTGTTACCCTAGTTTCTGATGGTAAATAGGACAGATATTTTTGGGGGGTATATATTCCCAAACTCTAATTTTCCTGCTCAATGTGTATTCAGACCTGACTCTAGCTATTGGTCCTCAGTGTACTATATTATTAGGTCTGAGTTTGGCCCATCATAATGTGAAATATTAAAAACATTCTGTTGATAGTTGTGTTGTATGGTGATAGATGGTGGCTACACTTAATGGTGAACATAGCAAAATGTATAGACTTGTTGAACCACTATGGTGTACATCTGAAACTAATGCAACATTGTGTATCAAGGATACTTGAATAACAAAAGTTAAATTTTTTTTTACACATACATTTTGTCCAAACTTTCCTCTTCACAGAAGCCATCAGCACTTCTGTTCTCTTATATATTTCCACATGCTAAAATACTTCATTATACAAACCTCAACTCCTGTTTCATGTGTTCTTATTTTCTCAGGCCACTTTTTACGGTGCCGGACAATTATATTGGACCTTAAAACTCTGAAATATATGGAAGGTCATTTTCATATATTTCAATTCCACTTAAGGAAATAAATGTAACTTAGGAGTCAGAGGGTTGTGAACAGACATCTGTGGAAGACATGGCTAATTGTCTAATCTCCCTTGATATATAGCAATAGAATATTGAGCTGCATTGCTAGTTGTGACCCAGTTTCTGCACTTCTGTATTATGCTCTCAAAATACAGTAGTGCCTGTCATTCCCCTATTCCCCCCCTACCACACAGGTAAGCTGTAACACAGACATTATAGCAGCAGTCAGAAAAGCTACCTTGGGTCCCACAATGAAAGCCATGTGTTGAGGATGATAGAATAAAAAGATGGGAGAAGAAGTGAAAAGAAGCTTGTGTGGTTTCCATACCAGCCTTAGTCCATCTACTTGGATTTTTACATGAAAAAAAAATAAATTTCTTTCCTTATTAAGCCTCTGTTACTTTGGGTCACAGTTTGAGCAAATGAACTAATGATCTATCTGATCCAATAGCATTAACGTACACTGTCAATAATAAATTCTAAGGCTAAAATTAACAACTCGGGAAGAAACAGGTGTTGGTGAGGATGCTGAGAAAGGGAAACCCTCTTACACTGTTGGTGGGAATGCAAACTGGCACAGCTACTGTGGAAAACAATATGGAGTTTCTTCAAAAAGCTCAAAATAGAGCTACCCTACGATCCAGCAATTGAACTACTAGGTATTTATCCAAAAGATACAAACATAGTGATCCTAAGGGGCACATACACCCCAATGTTTATAGCAGCAATGTCCACAATAGTCAAACTATGGAAAGAACCCAGATGTCTATTGACAGACGAATGGATAAAGAAGATTGTGGTATATATATATTTCTCACCCAACAAAAAGAATGAAATCTTGCCATTTGCAATGACATGGATGGAATTAGAAGATATTATGCTAAGCAAAATAAGTCAGAGAAAAATATCATATGATTTCATTCATTTCTGGGATTTAAAAAACAAAACATGAACATGGGGGAAGGGAAGGAAAAATAAAATAAGTTGAAATCAGAGAAGGAAACAAACCATATGAGACTCTTAACTATAGGAAACAAACTAAGGGTTGCTGGAGGAGAGGTGGGTAAGAAGATGGGGTAACTGGGCTATGGGCATTAAGGAGGGGACTTGATGTAATGAGCACTGAATGTTATATGCAACTGATGAATCACTAAACTCTACCTCTGAAACTAGTAATATACTATATATTAATTGATTTTAAATAAATAAAATAAAAATAAATAATTAATAAATTCTATACTCTGAAAAAAAAATTCTATACTCTGTCACAGAATGTGGGCAAGAAGTTTCACAATTTATTTCCCTTGCACCACTGCTATGAAAAGATGAGTTTAAGGATAGATTTTTCACTAGGGAACATTACATATGAAAGAAGCAACAGGCTTAAAATAAACTTGAATCTTAACTCATAATCCTGATACCCCAGCATACTTTTCTCCTGTGTTCCCTTGATTTGTTGGACCAACATTCAACCTGTTTCTCAAATTTAAAAATTTAGAAATGATCAAGACTTCTTCCTCTTTCCACACATGTATATCTGTATCATACATTCTAACAAGTCTAAATTTTTCATAAATAAATAAAGTATAAATAAAAGTAATACATGACATGGAAAAAAATAAAACAGAACAGAAAAAAATAAAAGTAAATCTCAGGGCACCTGGGTGGCTCAGTCAATTAGGCCTCTGACTCTTGATTTCAGCTCAGGTCATGACCTCAGGGTCATGAGATCTAGCCATGCATAGGGCTCTGTGCTCAGCATGGAATTAGCTTGAAATTCTGTCTTTCCCTCTGCTCCTCCCCCTGCTCATGTGAGGGCGCTCTCTCTCTCTCTCTCTCTCAAATAATTTATATTAAAAAAAAATCTATTATTATCCTTAAGTACCAATCTCTTTCCTCAGATATAACCATGTAACTTCCTGCTAACTTTCAAAAGGTTTTATGCATATACCAGCTTATACGTAGATGTGTGTATGTAGAATCTATGTTTATATACTGTTACATTCTTCAAAAAAAATTTTTACACGAATGGGAATATACAATAGATTCTATTCTCCTGAATTATTTCCCTTGGATTCTGGAAATCATTACATTTCAATAGAGATGTATTAAAATTATTTTTAATGGCTATAGTTCAGTTGTACCGCTTGCTATACTACCAATTCCTATTTATGGCTAGTTAGGTTATTGCCAATTTTTCTTTGGTATTACCAAAATGCTTCAGTAAACATCTTACAATTTTTAATAAAGTCATAGCTGGAAAATCACTGTAAATTTTCTAGTATGAATTGATATAAGTAAAACATCCTAAAACAAATAAGAAAAACATGACCAATCTGATAGAAAAATATGCAAAGGAAATGAATGAGAATTTCATAGAAGAGGAAACATGAACAGCCCTAAACATAATGAAAAAAATTTCAAAATTCAAAGTATGGCTTTTACTGAATGCATATCACTTTTGGACCATTGTAAAAATTTTCAACCTCGTTATTAACGAGGGAAATGGAAATTAAAACCACAACAAGATATGATATCACATGGATTTGAATGACAAAAATTAGAAAGTGTCTTAATACCAAGAGTTAGCAAGGATGTAGAGTAAGGAAAACTGGGGCAGCCTGGGGGGCTCAGTGGTTTAGCGCCGCCTTCCGCCCAGGGCATGATCCTGGAGACTCAGGCTTGAGTCCCGCATCAGGCTCCCTGCATGGAGCCTGCTTCTCCCTCTGCCTGTGTCTCTGCCTCTCTCTCTCTCTCTCTGTGTGTGTGTGTGTGTGTGTGTGTGTCTCATGAATAAATAAATAAAATCATTAAAATAAAAAAAAGAATAAGGAAAACTTTTAACCTACTACCTAATGAAGTATAAACTGATATGACAACTTTGAGAAACACTTTGGCTTATAGAAGATTCATATGGTCTTTTCTGTTTCTGTGTATTTGTGTCCTAATTTCTTCTTACAAAGACACCAGACATGTTAGATTGGAGCCCACTCTAACAACCTGATTTTAACTTAACTATCTCTTTAAAGACCCTTCTCCAAATACAGTCTTGTTCTGTTAGGACTTCAACGTATAAATTCTGGAGGAACACAATTCATCCCATAACACGCACTTAGATCACACTGAGATTTTAATGTTCTCCCCTGTATTCATTTATTTTTTTCTATAAGTGTTCTTTCACTGGAATTTCATAACTTTTATGACTTAAAATTCTGATGAACAGTTTCTAAGCAATGGTTCAATTTTTTAATAATTTTCTGTGATGTTAACTTTTTGATATTTCACATCCTTCCAAATCCAAATAAACCACTCTTAAGCAAAACTGAAACTCTCTACATTTCTACTTCCTCCTTCTGCTTCTTCACTGTAGATTTTACACACCCTCAGAGGAGTCTGAGTCTCAGGAGACTAGAGAACTCCACAACTTATTGCTTAGTTTTTCAAAAGGATCTTACAATCTTTTGTCTCCTGGCCATTAGGAAAGGATTGAGAAAACGATGGTTAAAATCAACTGCTTCGAGTTCCTGATATAAAAAGAAGGAAGTTTTCCAAAAAATCCTGGTAAGTTATTACATCATTAAACTTTTATATTTTCTGCCTGTGGGATAGCTATTTCTAAACTCTAGCTGTACTTTTTATATAAATACATGTGTTCATATATAAATGATTGTAAATTTATTGAAAGTAATTAGAAATATCAATGGATTAAATACATATTGACATATTTAACTGAGGCTAACTTTGTAAATGCTCTTCTAAAAAGAAATGTACCAAAAAAATAAATAAAAATAAAAAGAAATGTACCATTAAATGTACCATTAAATGAGTGGTGAGAAGTTTTCTGGTCATATTAGGGCAGTGGGGAAAGGCAACAGAGAAACAATGCAAATTTCGGGAATGTAAACATTAAAGATTGTAAAGGAACCTGTGGTCATGAGCAATAATGTAAAATTCTGTCTTTTATAACTTAAGATGTCATTAGAAGTTTTACCTTTAATCAAAGATAACACTCTTCATCCAAAGTGTTATTTTTCTTTGTAAGAATTCCCTTCACATTCTTTTTTTTTTTTAGAGCAATCTGGTTAAAAACTGAAATAGAAACTTAACTTCAGGAAATGAAACTTAACTTGCTCGTATGTGGTTTCATTTTGTCAGAACTGCAGGTGGGGTATGTGTAGCCCTCCCAGACTAGCATCAGTGTTCTACAGTATCTCTCCTCCCAAGTCCTGCAGAACAGAACTCCTCAGGGCATAGGCATCTGGGGTGCTCTGAGAACCCTGTGAGACGAGGGTGGGTGGGCACCAGTGCTTGACCCTAAAGGCTCTGATGATTTGGTCTTCTTGTTCAATACCTAAAGAAAGAAAACTGGAGTAGTTGCTGGAGAATGGCATCCTATAGCTCCTTTACCAGTAATTAACGTTATTACTGATAAGATTTGTGTTCAATAATTGTTTCAAAACAGGAAGATGAGATCCCCTAGGAAGCCAAGAATTATGTCAAGTCAGTCTCAAAATTTGTCCACACCAATCCAACAACATATATATGCAGATGCTCTTGTAACTGATAGAGTATAAACTATTTTAAAAGTATTATTGTGGGGATCCCTGGGTGGCTCAGTGGTTTAGTGCCTGCCTTTGGCCCAGGGTGTGACCCTGGAGACCCAGGATCAAGTCCCATGTCGGGTTCCCTGCATGGAGCCTGCTTCTCCCTCTGCCTGTGTCTCTGCCTCTCTCTCTCTGTGTGTGTGTGTCTATGATGAATAAATAAGTAAAATATTTTTAAAAAATGTATTATTGAATATGATAGGTTCAAATCATCATATGTTTACAATTGCTTTCATGAGAGAAGAAGGGGGTTGAGAAACCTGTGACATTATAATAAGTTCAAGAATATTATTAAAGAGTTTAATATATCATTTTAAGACAATGTATTGCTGATTTTTCCATTACACCAAAGAAGACTCCATATTTGGAGAATAAATGTCTGTAGACCTTATCTGAGAAGAGGGCTTCTGTCTCCCTGGTATCTATTGTCAGAATCTGAACAAAAAGGGATCCCTGGGTGGCGCAGCGGTTTGGCGCCTGCCTTTGGCCCAGGGTGCAATCCCGGAGACCCGGGATCGAATCCCACATCGGGCTCCCGGTGCATGGAGCCTGCTTCTCCCTCTGCCTGTGTCTCTGCCTCTCTCTCTCTCTCTGTGACTATCATAAAAAAAAAAAAAAAAAAAGAATCTGAACAAAAAGAAGTGAGAGGAAGCAGTCATCTACTAGGTGGCACAAAATTCCCCCTCGCAGTGAGTCACTGGGTGTGTGTAGAGCCTAAAAGCTGTAAGAAAAAGGGACATACTGCAGAAGGAAATTCCTGATGTGCTGCTTCATTTCTAGAATGTTGAGCCTTGAAAAAAGAAAATAAATTTTCAAAAGAATTTTAAAAAGGCTCCTGGCTGGCTCAGTCAGAAAAGCATTTGACTCTTGATCTTGGGGTCATGAGTTTGAGCTCCATGTTGGGTATAGAGCTTACTAAAAAAATTTTTTTAATTGTAGAATATTAGGCCTTATTGGAATTGTGATACTCACTGCCTAAAACAAAAGAGAAAATCTGGAGTCTGCTTTCTCAGTATTTAGGATATCCAGACAGTGGGGTAGATAATTCAATTACTAAAAGAGGACTCTGGCTAAGAGAAGGTATTGCAGCAGATCTGAAGACCATGTCTGTGGAAGAGGGTAAGACCCTCCTCAGGAGATCAGCTCTCCAGAGCACAGGTAGCAAATGAGAGCAGCAGAAGTATGGAGGAGCCCCAACACAAAAAGGACCCAGAAGAGAGACCTTAGGCCAGTATGAGAAATTACCTTATTTGGGGAGCTGTAAGTGACATAGCAGAAATGATACAGGATGTTATGAAACTGGGTTACCTAGAAGAACTGGGAGCAGAAAACATACTTATTAAGTTTTCTTTCCTTTGACAAATTTCCTTTCCCTTCTTTGTGACCAGATGATTGGAGCTAGAGTTAGTTCTGCCCTAATGAGCGACACAGTAAACATATTTTTAGATTTCTGTCTGGGATTCAAGCCAAGAGGAATAATTGCCCTAGTGAAATGAGCAAAGGCCTTTGGTCCTTTGACTCACAAGACATTGCTAACTCAAGAGCTTTCAAAAATTCATTATTTTAACCTACCATGAGACAATGTTATTCATTCAACAAATTTTTGTTAAGAAGCTTACTCTGTGCTAGGCACTATAAAATAGTGAACAAAATGTACAAAATCTTTGTCTTCATGAAATAGAATAATGGGTGGAGACAGAAAAAGAAACAAGATAAATGAGTAGGAGTATATGGGAGTATACAGATTATTTTATTGTGATAAATTATATATATATATATATATAAAGGGAAAAAGATAGAAAGAAACCAGGGGAGGGATCAGAAATACTGGAGATGGAATGAAGTTTTCTGCAGCCTGGACAAGCATGCCTCAATGAGAAGACAGGAGATGATAGGCCTGAGAGAAGGGAGGGAGGGAGCCCTGCAGGTACCTAGGGATCTCCCTGGGAGACCAACTGAGCACAAGGCCAGAAGTAGAAGCAGGTTCTGCCTGCAAGAAACAACAAGGGGGCTAGACCAGATTTAGAAAGGGAAATGAAAATAAGATGTCATATCTGAGGGGTCAGGGTGGTAGGTCATGTGAGGCCTTATAGTTTATAATAAGGAACTGGGCTTTCACTCTGAGTCAAATGTAAAATGGAAAGCCACTGGAGGGACTGAACAGAATACTGGCGTGTTATTTACATTTGCACAGGGTGAGTCTTGCTGCTCTTTTGAAGAAATCCCCAGCAGGATCAATAATAGCAAGAAGGAAATAAGTGTCATCCAGAAGAGAGGTGGGGGCTTGCACAGGTTAATAGTGGTGGAGGTAGTAGTCAGTGATCAGATATGGGATGTGGTTTGAAGAGACCACCTACAGGATTTGCTTCACATCAAATGTGGAATGTGGGAGGAGATAAAATGCCTGCAACATATTTTTGGATGTTTATCTAATTTATAAAAGTATTTAAATATAGGAAGAGACACCATCTCTGTAGAGGATGTTCTTTTCATTACTCTTTCAAATCTTCCATATGTTTGAAATTTTTCACAATAGAAACTTAGATATGTTGGCAAATCGAACTCCAATAAAAAAAATACAAAAAAAAAAAAAAATAGAAACTTGCGAGGGGATCTGTCTCATGAACACTTTCTAAGCAACAGTCCAATCAACTGAATTTTAATTTTCTCTGATATCATTTTTTTTTTTGATGTAACAGATTCTCAACAAAAGGCAAAACTGGAAAAGGAACAAAGGAACAGATCTGTTCTGCCTATACCTCTACTTCCTCATACATAGGTGATTTCCTGGACATGACTTGCAAATTTTTTTGTTTTTAGATTTTTTAAATTTATTTATTCATGAAAGCCAGAGGCGGGAGAGAGAGAAAGAGATAGAGAGAGAGAGAGGCAGAGACACAGGCAGAAGGAGAAGCAGGCTCCACACAGGGAGCCAGACGTGGGACTTGATCCTAGATCTCCAGGATCAGGCCCTGGGCTGAAGGCAGGCGCTAAACCGCTGAGCCACCAGGGCTGCCTGACTTGCAAATTTTTAAGAAAAGGCAACTAATCTAACAGATTGAGACCAAAGAACCTCATAAAGATTTATTTCAAGTTGTTGATATAAAAAGGAAGTTTTCAAAAAAAAAAAAAAAAGGAAGTTTTCAGAAAAGTCCTGGTAAGTTTCTAATCATTAAAGATATCTGCTTCATCAACTTTCTTTAAAAACTAATTCTAAAAAACTAAAGCAGAGCTTTGAAAGTGAATATATTTTCAAGTGTACATGAGCTATTTTCTAATGAAACAATTCTAAAAGAAAGGAGAAATTTTGCTGTTTTCACATTTGTATATCACTAGATGTAATTTTCACTGACTGCAAAATTCTTTAAAAAGAAATTTTCCAGTAGCGCATGGGTGGCTCAGTCAGTTGGGCATCTGACTCTTGATTTCAGCTCAGGTTGTGATCTCGGGGTTGGGGTCATCATGCAGAGTCAAGCTCTGAGTTCAGCAGGGAATCTGTTTCTCTCCCCTCTGTGTCCCTCTGCCTCCCCCCTCTCTAAAATGAATAAATAAATCTTTAAAAGAAAAAAAAAGACACCTTCTAGCGAGTATGGTGCAGAGTGTTTCTAGAGGTAGAAGACTGGAGATGAGGCTAGAAAGACCTAAATAGAATGTAGATCAGAGATCAGGACTTGAAACATATGAACCTGTTTAGAAAATTGCAACCATGTGCAGCTATGCCAAACTGTCCTATAGAACTCAAGATGATATCAAAAGTTAAAGATCAATCATTTTCTTTAAGGCTTTCCTTCACAACTAGCTTGTACAAAGTCTATGGGAAGAAATATATCATTGTAACATGCATTTTCAGAAAATGTAACTACCTTGCTTGGCAGTTTCAGTTCTGAAGAACATTACAACAAGGCATAGGCCGGCTGCTCTCTGATTGTGAGCATTCTTTCCAAGAGGTAAACATATCTGTGGAGCGTGGAGGCCCAGCTTCCTGGAGATGGGAGTGAGCACCAATGCTTGCCCTAAAAGCAGGTAGTTTGATCCTTCTTGATCAGCCCCAAAGAGAGGAGATAAAAGTCCTTAAGGAATGGGTCCTGAAATCAAGTACTCATAAGGAGAATTCCAGGTTTCAAAAATTTTCCACAACAGAATAAAGGAGTTAAGGTAGAAGTCTTCTCCCCAGCTCCAAACAGAGCAACACCCTTATCCATTTTAGACATATAGGTTTCATGTGCTTTACTTTTGAAGAATCAAAACCAAAACAAAAGCAAACACCAACCAAGACAACACTGGTTCTAATGTCATGTTCCTATACAATAAAAACAGGTTGGCTAAAAGGAGACACATTTCATCAAGAAATTGTTTCCCTGGTCATGGCCCCTTCCCCCTTTATTTACACTATGCAGCTTCTTGCCAAACTTAAATGTCCCTCATGTTTAAAAAATATGCCAACACTCCAGATGTAAATCTAATCAAATGTTCATGAAAGGACTTTGTAAGCCTCAGAACAATGAAATACATTAAAGTTCTATATAAAAATTAACAAATCATCACCCAAAACAAGGTTGAAAACACTGGGCCACAGAGATATACCAAAGCATTAGAAAAATGTTTTTGCACATGTCATGGTCACCTTGAATTAAATACATGGCTCCAACCAAATATGTTTCATAGACTATATAAGATGCTGGTATTATTGGCAGAATGAAAAATTCATGTGAAAGTGTTGCCAAATATATAGTAAATTCAGATCATTATGTATCTTCTCAGCTCCCACCACAGCAGTGAGCAGCTGAGAAATTTTTTGATGTTATAAAAAGTCTTCATCTTTGAGCAATGGGGGAGCCTGTGAGATAAAGTAGAGATAAAAAATACAGATTTGGGGAGGGCAATGCTATTCCAAATTCAGAAGAATGCTCCCATCTTCCTGTGGTTCCTGACACAATTCAAACAATAAAGAAGGAAATGAGGGGGATGCAGTGTCTCTGGGAGATATAACAAGGATGGATCCTTCCACCTTCCCCACATTAGACATACATATACACACATGTGTCTCTGGGCATGTAGTAGCTGATAAGCAGGAAATCCTTCATATGCTGCTTCTTGGAGAGTGCTGGAGTCTAATGGAACTGCCATTATCACTGGCTAAATCAGGAAAGAAAATCTACAGCTTTTCCTTTGGGGTGACCAGAGGAAAAGGTGAGAAAGGACTCTAAGAGAAGATAGTGTCACAGACCTGGACAAAGCAAGTCTGATGAGAGCATCTCCAGAGGAGATGTCCAGAGATGTGCAGATCTCCTCTCCAGAGCAAGAGGTTTGGAAAGTCCATTCAGAGAACAGAGACTAAAATAGAATGTATGGACCTAGTTACAGAAGAAAAGTCAAGAACCAGGAAGGTGGTAAATATGATTTTAAGAGCTCAGGGAAGCTTTCTTCTGATTGCTTCAGTTTCCCAGTTGCAATAAGAAGCAGGGTTACAGCGGAAAGAGACAATGGTGAGGAGATGTTGGAGATTTGATGAGAGAGGAGAATGTGTGCAAGAGCCATTTAGGACAGTGAACATCAGGGAAACAGCATGGTAACTCAGAGCATTAACAGCCCACTGGAGGACAGTGGTCATGACTTTAAAGTGAGACCAGTCAAGTTCTGGAGGGTCATTGTCCAGCCATGTCCCACTGAGTTGACATAGGCAGAGTACAAGAGGAAGGAGGAGAAAACATATTATTATAATGAATGAACAAAAAAATCAAGCTAGTTACGAGGGAGAGATAGTGAGATGTGAGGGTATGGGGCCAGGAGTGAGGAAGTAATAGAATCTCTCAAACCGGTGAGTTATAGGTCTTGGTATTAAAGAAATACTAGAGTTTGAGCACTAAAGGTAATGAGTCTAGGGGTTCCTGGATGGCTCAGTAGTTAAGCATCCAACTCTTGTTTTTTGGCGGGGACTCTGCTTGAGATTCTCTCCCTCTCCTGCTGCCCCTCCTTTCTGTTTCTCTCTCTGTGTCTCTGTCTCTCTTTCTCTCTGTCTCTCTCTCTCTCCTTCTCAAATAAATAAATAAATAAATAAATCTTTTTTAAAAAAATAAATAAGGGTAGTGAGTCTAAAGGGCAGGAGATCTTGGGGAGAGGGAGATATTTAAACCTGAGATGTTGAAAGGCCTGTCTGTAGCCATTGGTGATTCTGTTAGTTTACTGGGGCTGCTATAACAAAGTATCATAAACTGCCTGCCTCAAACCACAGAAATCTGCTGTCTCACAGTTCTGGAGGCTGGGAGTCTTCAAGATCAAGATGTTGGTGGGGTAGGTTCCTTCTGTGGGCTGTGAAAGAGAATGAATTCCCTGACTCTCCTTTAGCTTCTGGTGATTTTCTGGCAATCTCTGGCATTCCTTGGTTTATAGATCACCCCAATTTCTGCCTTCTGCATGTAGCATTCTCACTGTGTGTGCCTCAGTGTCTAAATTTCCCCTTCCTATAAAGATATTGAATTAGGGCCCACTTTAATGGCTTTTTCATGTTAACATTTTCAATGACTCTATGTCCAAAAAGGTCACACTCCAAGGTACTGGAGCTAGGACTTTGTCACATCAACCTAAACTTGTCAGGAGGCAATAATTAAGCAAGAGTGTTTATTTGGAATCAAAGAATTGCAATTTTCAGTACACAGATTTGGGTAGCAACCCAAATAGTGTCCCACTAAGCAAAAGTCAGGGGTTTTTCAGGCAAAAGAAAATGCCTATGTACATTGCTTACAAATAATTTTTTTATTGGTACAGGTGGTAGAAAGCTAATCTTGATTGAATAGAATTGATTGCTAAGGCTATCACTGAGTAAAACCTCTTCCTAACAAGCAGCAAATTTAAATGTTAGGACTGAATCCTTAAAATATTTTCTATTGGCCCAATTTAAAAGCTCATGATTCCACAGTGAGGACACGCAAAAGGCCCATCTCCCTTAATGGCCTCTTGGCTCTATTTTAAAACCCCTTGACATAAATGACCTCATTTTACCTATCACAAACACATGAATTTGGGGTGTTGGTCATAGTTCAATCCATGATAGTTGTGCAAAGGTCAATGGTGTGACCATAAGAATGGAATTGGGGGGAGGTCAAGATCATTGGATGAGAGGCAGTCAAGAGGGAGAAAGGCCAGTGTAGTGAAGGATCATCTAGGTATCTATGGAGCCACCCAAAATTGTGATGAGAATAGTGTCTGAGGGCATGAGTGCCTCTTCCCTTCGGCAGCCAATACAAAAAGGGTCAAAATACATTAAAATATATAAAAAGCAAGTATTCAGCAAATTCTTAAAGTATGAGACATTTTAAGACTAAATTTAAAAATAATATACTAGTCACTTTTTATTCAGCCTTTTCTCCAAAGTGACTTCAAAAAACCTTTCATTAGGGGAACCTACGTGGTTCAGTGAGTTAAGTGTCTGTCTTTGGCTCAGGTCATAATCCCAAGGTCCTGGAATTGAGCCCTGCATCGGGGTCCCGGTTCAACAGGGAGACTGCTTCTCTCTCTCCATCTGCCTGCCACTCCCCCTGCTTGTGATCTCTCTGTGTCAAAAAAAATAAATAAAATCTTTTTTAAAAAATTAGAGGCCTTTAAAAAAATCTTTCATTAGGAATATACTTTATTTAAAGATTTTATTTTATTCATGAGAGATACACAGAGAGAGGCAGAGACGCAGGCAAAGGGAGAAGCAGGCTCCTTGAGGGGAGCCCGATGTGGGACTCCATCTGGTGTCCCCAGGACCACGCCCTGAGCAGAAGGCAGACGCCCAACCACTGAGCCACCCAGGTGTCCCAGGAATATACTTATTAATAACTGCTTATACTATCAGCTCCATATAGTGCTTATAAACAGGTAAGGTAGAAACGCTCCCTTCATTCTTATCTGTGATGACACTTAAGGATTCTGCAGAGAAGACGGGAGGATCAGGGATGAGCCTGCAGGTTCCCGGGTTCAAAATCCAGGAATTCCTAGTCAGTCATTCCCTGGTCAGTAACTCCCTCTGCCCAGGAATTCTCTTTGGCAGGCCCAGCATCTGGCTGTGGGTACAGAAGCACAGACAGCCCACTGCAGAGCATCACCATACCCGCCTTCTTGGACCCACTAGATAGGCCTTTGGAAATCCCACCAGGTAGACTATTCCTTACTCCCTTCACTCTGTTCCCCTGACTTGCTCCCTCTCCCTGGCTCCTACGCTACTCCAGAGCTCTGCTTTCACTTCACCTGCCCAGTGTCCCCCTTTCCTCCTAGTGATACTCCTCTCCTCACAGATCCCAGTCCTTTGCCCCTTATTGTGTCTTACACAAAGCACTATCACAATTTGTCATGATAAACTCTTTCATAAGTTTCAGTGTATGGTTCTTTCTTTTTAAAAATTTCTCTATTGAACTCTAAATACTATGAAAGAACTTCACATATCTTTTGGTCACCACTAGTTTTCTTGAGCCTGATGCCTTATAGGTGCTCAATAAATATTTGTCGAGTGAATAAACAAATGATATTTATCTCTGGTTGTGATATGTATGCTACTTCTAAGATCTCTTCCGTCTACACTATAAGTGAATGGAATCGATTATCTGAAATATGTTTATGATGTTCATTGTGCCAGTTGCTCATAGTTCGCTAATTGGCTCAGGACTAAGTGTGTCCTTTAGAATGAAGCCAAAGGTGACTAAGAGGATTCAGGACTCTAAGGCACCAGGAAGAGTTTTATGCAAGCAAGCAGAAGCTGCTATGCCCAGCGGTTGCATGCCTATAGACAGGGTAAATTATTCTAGTGTGCTTATGATCTTCACACCATGAATGACTAGTATGCATTTCTACTCTAGCTGGTCATAAGGTTATCGGCTAAGGCCTCGGCTTAGCTCATTCTTCACATATGACCTCAAGAAGATCTTCTGGAAAAGTTTTTACAAGAAACCCCAAGCACAGATGGGTCAAATTCACAATGTGGCTAGACTTTGAGACTTGGTAAATAAAAACCTAGGATCTTTAAATCTTTCATTCAAAAAATTACAAATCTTTTGAAATGTTTGTATTTTCTCTTTATAGTTTAATATTTTTGTTTTGTTTGATAATGCTTTTAATCCACTTACCCGTATAATATTTTCACTTTCTTGTTTTCCCTTTTTTTTATAATAAATTTATTTTTTATTGGTGTTCAATTTGCCAACATACAGAATAACACCCTGTGCTCATCCCGTCAAGTGTCCCCCTCAGTGCCCGTCACCCAGTCACCCCCACCCCCTGCCCACCTCCCCTTCCACCACCCCTAGTTCGTTTCCCAGAGTTAGGAGTCTTTCATGTTCTGTGTCCCTTTCTGATATTTCCCACACATTTCTTCTCCCTTCCCTTCTATTCCCTTTCACTATTGTTTATATTCCCCAAATGAATGAGAACATATAATGTTTGTCCTTCTCCGATTGACTTACTTCACTCAGCATAATACCCTCCAGGTCCATCCACGTCGAAGCAAATGGTGGGTATTTGTCGTTTCTAATGGCTGAGTAATATTCCATTGTATACATAAACCACATCTTCTTTTTTTTTTTTTAATTAATTTTATTGGTGTTCAATTTACCAACATACAGAATAACACCCAGTGCTCATCCCGTCAAGTGTACCCCTCAGTGCCCGTCACCCATTCACCCCCACCCCCCGCCCTCTTCCCCTTCCACCACCCCTTGTTCGTTTCCCAGAGTTAGGAGTCTTTATGTTCTGTCTCCCTTTCTGATATTTCTCACACATTTCTTCTCCCTTCCCTTATATTCCCTTTCACTATTATTCATATTCCCCAAATGAATGAGAACATACACTGTTTGTCCTTCTCCGGTTACTGTGGCCAAGTTCAAAAAGGGTGTTGCCTGAGTTCTCCTCTGGGATTTTGATGGGATCTTGTCTCACATTTAGATCTTTCATCTATTTTGAGTTTATCTTTGTGTATGGTGCAAGAGAGTGGTCCAGTTTCATTCTTCTGCATGTGGATGTCCAATTTTCCTAGCACCATTTATTGAAGAGACTGTCTTTCTTCCAGTGGATCGTCTTTCCTCCTTTATCGTATATTAGTTGACCATAAAGTTCAGGGTCCACTTCTGGGTTCTCTGTTCTGTTCCATTGATCTATGTGTCTGTTTTTGTGCCAGTACCACACTGCCTTGATGAACACAGCTTTGTAGTACAACCTGAAATCTGGCATTGTGATGCCCCCAGATATGGTTTTCTTTTTTAAAATTCCCCTGGCTATTCGGGGTCTTTTCTGATTCCACACAAATCTTAAAATAATTTGTTCTAAGTCTCTGAAGAAAGTCCATGGTATTTTGATAGGGATTGCATTATACGTGTAAATTGCCCTGGGTAACATTGACATTTTCACAATATTAATTCTGCCAATCCATGAGCATGGAATATTTTTCCATCTCTTTGTGTCTTCCTCAATTTCTTTCAGAAGTGTTCTATAGTTTTTAGGGTATATTTTGAGACCCATTTGAATGGCAAATGGTTCTCCAACCTTTTATTTTTAGGTTGTAGGTGTCCTTCTGTCTAAAATGAGTCTCTTGTAGACAGCAAATAGATGGGTCCTGCTTTTTTATCCGGTCTGAAACCCTGCGCCTTTTGATGGGGTCATTAAGCCCATTCACGTTCAGAGTTACTATTGACAGATATGAGTTTAGTGTCATCATGATATCTATTTAGTCCTTGTTTTTGTGGATTGTTCCACTGAACTTCTTCTTAAAGGGGAGTTTTAAGAGTCCCCCTTAAAATTTCTTGCAGAGCTGGTTTGGAGGTCACATATTCTTTCAGTTCCTGCCTGTCTTGGAAGCTCTTTATCTCTCCTTCCATTTTGAATGAGAGCCTTGCTGGATAGAGTATTCTTGGTTGCATGTTCTTCTCATTTAGGACCCTGAATATATCCTGCCAGCCCTTTCTGGCCTGCCAGGTCTCTGTGGAGAGGTCTGCTGTTACCCTAATATTCCTCCCCATGAAAGTCAGGGACTTCTTGTCTCTTGCTGCTTTAAGGATCTTCTCTTTATCTTTGGAATTTGCAAGCTTCACTATTAGATGTCGAGGTGTTGAACGGTTTTTATTGATTTTAGGGGGGGATCTCTCTATTTCCTGGATCTGAATGCCTGTTTCCCTTCCCAGATTGGGAAAGTTTCCAGCTAGGATTTGTTCAAATACGTATTCTGGCCCTCTGTCCCTTTCGGCGCCCTCGGGAACCCCAATTAAGCGTAGGTTTTTCTTCCTTAGGTTGTCATTAATTTCCCTTAATCTGTCTTCATGGTCCCTTAATTGATTGTCTCTTTTTTCCTCAGTTTCCCTCTTTGCCATTAACTTGTCTTCTATGTCACTCACTCGTTCTTCCACCTCGTTAACCCTCGTCCTTAGGACTTCTAGTTTGGATTGCATCTCATTCAATTGATTTTTAATTTCTGCCTGATTGGATCTAAATTCTGCAGTCATGAAGTCTCGTGAGGCCTTAATGCTTTTTTCTAGAGCCACCAGTAGCTGTAGAATAGTGCTTCTGAATTGGCTTTCTGACATTGAAGTGTAATCCAGATTTTGTAACTCTGTGGGAGAGAGGGCTGTTTCTGATTCTTTCTTTTGAGGTGAGGTTTTCCTTCTAGTCATTTTGCTCAGTGCAGAGTGGCCAAAAACAAGTTGTATTGGAACACGGGGGAGTATCACTGGTCCGTCCAGCTGGTCTTCTGGGGGAGGGGCCTGCTGTGCTGATTCTCAGGTGTTAGCACTTGGGGGAGCTGCTCTGCCCCTGCCTGCTGCAGGGCTCAGCGGGGGTTGTTTACCCCGTGGGGCCCCAGGAGGAACAGCCGCAGTTGCTATGGCAACTCTGGAAGCCTGGATTCAGCCTCCGCAGGAACTACGGGGCTCGGGGCTCTCGGCTCTCCGTCCGCAGGGCCTGGAGGCTCCGGGGCGGGGCCGCTGATCTGCTCAGCTCGGGGCAGGAGCGTCCTCGCTGTCCTGGGCCCTCCCGGCCTCTGCCTGTCCCGGGGGAGGCCGGATCCTGGGCTGTGTCCCGGCGCCCTGTGCTCCGGGGCCTGCGCTGGTGGATTCGCGCTCCCGCCCCGCAGCCCCCTCCCTGGAGCCGCCGCCCGAGACCCTCCGAGCTGCTCCGGTCGGTCCCGCCGTGCGCGCTGCAGCCCTTAGGGAGCTCAGCGCACTCTCCCGGGGCGCAGGTGTCTGTTAGTGTCCCCGGGAGCCCGAGGGCATCCCCG
This sequence comes from Nyctereutes procyonoides, assembly GCF_905146905.1. Classification (NCBI taxonomy): domain Eukaryota; kingdom Metazoa; phylum Chordata; class Mammalia; order Carnivora; family Canidae; genus Nyctereutes; species Nyctereutes procyonoides. The sequence goes on along the minus strand of NW_026575141.1, from coordinate 16,289,392 downwards.
CTCTCCTGGGTCCTGCTCCAACTCCCTGCGAGCCCCTTTCCCCCGGGAAGGTTGGTGCAGCTCCTGCTCCTCCGGGACGGGGCTCTCCTGTCCTGGGGACACTCGCCCCGGCCTCAGCCCGGCTCCTCGCGGGGCCCCTCCCCCTCGGAGGCCTTTTGTTCCTTTATCTCTTTTTCCCCGTCTTCCTACCTGGATAGAAGCGCGGACTCTTCTCACTGCAGCATTCCAGCTGGTCTCTCTTTACATCTCAGGCCGAATTCGTAGATTTTCAGGATGGTTTGAAGGTTATCTAGGGAATTTGGTGGGGACAGGTGATTTTAAACCACATCTTCTTTATCCATTCATCCTTCGATGGACACCGAGGCTCCTTCCACAGTTTGGCTATTGTGGACATTGCTGCTAGAAACATCGGGGTGCAGGTGTCCCGGGGTTTCATTGCATCTGTATCTTTGGGGTAAATCCCCAGCAGTGCAATTGCTGGGTCATAGGGCAGGTCTATTTTTAACTCTTTGAGGAACCTCCACACAGTTTTCCAGAGTGGCTGCAGCAGTTCACATTGCCACCAAGAAGTCACTTTATTTTCCCTTTTAAATTCTGATTCACTACGTCTGGGCTGGGACCTGACATTTCCACCAAGCTCCCAAGAGCTGCTGATCTAGAGATTACATTTTGAGAACTGCTCTCAAACTCATCTGCACAACAGAATGACACTGACAAATTTTTTAAAAACACTAATGCTTGAACTCCACTCCCATTCCCTCAACTAATTAGAATCTCAGAATGTGAAGCCCCAGGTGATTCTAACGCTCAGCCAAAGTTGAGAATCCCTGCTCTAGGGTGTTCCGGGATATTGAGTTCTTGAAATTCAGCAAAATATGTAACTTCATTAGTCTCACATAAAGAATTTAGGCTGAAATTGTTTGTCTTTAAGTTTTAATTTAATTACAGTATAATTTTAATTCCAGCATACTTAACAGAGTATTATATTAGTTTCAGGTGTACAATATAGTGATTCAACAATTTTGTACCTCACTCAGTGCTCATAATGATAATTGTACTCTTAATCCTCACCACCTATTTCACCCATCCCCACTCACCTCCCCTCTAGTAACCATGACTTTTCTATAGTTAAGAGTCTGTTATTTGGTTTGTCTCTTTTTCCCTTTGTTCTTTTGTTTTTTTTTCTTTAATTCCACATGAGTGAAATCATATGGTATTTGTTTTTCTTTGATTTATATCACTTAGCATTATACCTTCTAGATTTATCCATCTTGTTGCAAATGGCAAGATCTCATTATTTTTTGTGACTGAATAATATTCCATTTTATATATATCACATCTTTATCCATTCATCTATCAATGGACACTTGGGTTGCTTCCATAATTTGTTATAAATAATGCTGCAATAAACATTGGGGTGCATATATCTTTTCAAATTAGTATTTTCATATTCTTTGGGTAAATACCCAGTAGTGGGATTACTAGATCATATAGTAATTCTATTTTTAATTTTTTGAGGAAACTCCTTACTGTTTTGTACAGTGGCTGCAGCAGTTTGCATTCCCACTAACATTATAAGAGGGTTCCCCTTTCTCCATATCCTCACCAACACCTGTTGTTTCCTGTATTGCTGAGTTTAGCCATTCTGAGAGGTGTGACATGATATCTCATTGGTTTTTTAAAGTTTTTATTTTAATTCCAGTTACTGTACACTGTTATCTTAGTTTCAGGTGTACAATATAGTAATTTAACACTTCCATACATCACCTGGTTCTCATCACAACTAGTGCACTCCTTAATCCCCATCACCTATTTCACCCATCCCCTCACTCACCTCCTCTCTGGTAACCATCAATTTTTTTCTCTAAAATTAAGAATCTGTTTCTTGATTTGCCTTTCTCTCTCTTTTTCCTCCCTCTTTGCTCATTTGTTTTCTTTCTCAAATTCCATATATGAATGAAATCATATGGTACTTGTCTTTCTCTAACTTGTTTCACTTAATACTCTCTAGCTCTATCCATGTTGTTGCATATGGCAAGATATAAATCTCTTTGATGGCAGCTATATTTCATTATATATATATAAATATATATATATATATTATATATATAAGAACATTACCAAATTGAGAATAGCATTCCTATAGGATAGGGGAAAGAGATTGGGATCACAGATATGATAAAAAGAGATTTTAGTCTTATCTGAAATGTTCTTTTTTAACATGGAGAACATATTAAGTCAAAATTAATTTTCAGAAATGTTAAGAGAACACCATATATATATATGTGTGTGTGTGTTTTATCCATTCATCAGTCAATGTATACTTGGGCTGCTTCAATAGTTTGGCTATTATAGATAATGCTGTTATAAATATTAGGATGCATATATCCCTTTGAATTAGTATTTTTGTATTCTTTTGGTAAATACCTAGTAATGCAATTGCTGCATTATAGGGTATTTCTATTTTTTTTTAAGATTTTATTTATTTATTCATGAGAGACACAGAGAGAGGCAGAGACACAGGCAGAGGGAGAAGCAGGTTCCATTCAGGAAGCCCAATGAGGGACTGGATCCTGGGACTCCCGGATCATGCCTCAGGCCGAACTACTGAGCCACTCAGGGATCCCAGGGTATTTCTATTTTTAACTTTTTGTGGAACCTCCATATGTTTTCCAGAGTGGCTACACCAGTTTGCATCCCTACCAACACTGCAAGAGAGTTCCCCATTCTCCACATCCTCACCAACACCTGTTGTTTCTTATGTTGTTGATTTTAACCATTCTGACAGGTGTGAGGGGATATCTCACTGTAGCTTTGATTTGTATTTCCTGATGATCAATGCTGTTGAGCATTGTTTCATATGTCTGTTGGCCATCTGGATGTCTTCTTTGGAAAAATGTCTATTCATGTCTTTGCCTGTTTTTAACTGGATTATTCATTTTTTTGGGTGTTCAGCTCTGTAAGTTCTTTCTGTGTTTTGTATACTAACCCTTTATCTGTCATTTGAAAATATCTTCTCCCATTCAGTAGGTTGTCTTTTAGTTTTGTTGATTGTTTCCTTCACTGTGTGAAACTTTTTATTTTGATAAAGTCCCAATAGTTTATTTTTACTTTTGTTTCCTTTGCCTGAGGAGACATATCTAGAAAGAAGTTGCCACAGCTGATGTCAAGGAGGTTACAGCCTGTGTTCTCCTGAAGGATTTTTGTGGTTTCAGGTCTCATATTTAGGTCTTTAATCCATTTTGAATTTATTTTTGTTTGGTAAAAATGACCCAATTTCATTCTTTTACATGTGGCTATCCAGTTCTCCCAGCACCATTTGTAAGAGACTTTTCCCACTGGATATTCTTTCCTGCTTTTTTGAAGATTAACTGACTATATAGTTGTGGGTTCATTTCTGGGTTTTCTATTCTGTTCCATTGATCTGTGTGTCTATTTTTGTGACAGTACCATACTATACTGATCACTACAGTTTTGTAATATAACTTGAAGTCCAGAATTGTTATGCCTCCAACTTTGTTTTTCCTTTACAAGGTTTCTTTGACTACTGGGGGTCTTTTGTGGTTCCATACAAATTTTAGGATCATTTATTCCAGTTCTGTGAAAAATGCTATTGGTATTTTGATAGGGATTGCATTAAATGTGTAGATTGCTTTGGGTAGTGTCAACATTTTAACAATCTTTGTTTTTCCAATCCATGAGCATGGAATGTCTTTCCATTTCTTTGTATCACCTTTGGTTTCTTTCATCAGCATTTTATTCTTTTCAGAGTAACAGATTTTTCACCTCTTTGGTTAGGTTTATTCCTATGTATCTTATTGTTTTAGTTGTAAATGGGACTAGTTCCTTAATTTCTCTTTCTGCTGCTTCATTATGCTGTATAGAAATGCAACAAATTTCTGTATATTGATTTTGTATCCTGCAACTCTACTGAATTCATTTATTCTAGCAGGGGTTTTTTGGTGAAATTTTTCAGGTTTTCTATAGAGAATATCATGTCATCTGCAGATAGTGAAAGTCTTATTGCTTTCTTACAGATTTGAATCCCTTTTATTTCTTTGTGTTGTCTGATTGCTGGGGTTAGGACTTTCAGTATATGTTAAATAATAGTGGTGAGAGTGGATATCCCCCCATTGTTCTTGACCATGTTATAAAAGCTCTCAGTTTTTCTGCATTGAAGATGATGTTAGTTGTTGGTTTTTCATATATGGCCTTTATTATATTGAGAGATAGGTTCTCTCTAAACTTATTTTGTTGAGAGTTTCTATCATGAATGAATGTTGTACCTTGTCAAATGCTTTTATTTATTTATTTTTTTGCATCTTTTGAAATGATCATATGGTACGTAGACATTCTTTTCTTTTTGGGGGAGGAGAGGGACAGAGGGAGAGAGTCTTAAGCCAGGCTCCATACCCAACTCAGAGCCCTATGTGGGGCTGGATCTCACAACCCTGAGATCATGAACTAAGCCAAGACTAAAAGACATTTAACCAACTGAGTGACACAGGTACCCCAGTTATTTATTCTTTTGTTAATGTGACGTATCATGCTGATTGATTTGCAAATATTGAACCCAGGTCAATAAATCTCATTTGATCATGGTAAATGATTTGGGTCCTTTCTGTTTTCTTTTTGATAAGTCTGGCTAAATGTTTATTTTATTCATTAATTTTATTAGTTTTTTTTTTTTTTCAAAGAACCAGCTCCTGGTTTCATTGATCTATCTACTGTGTTTTTAGTTTCTGTATCGTTTATTTCAGCTCTAATCTTTATTATGTCCTTCCTTCTGTTGGCTTTTAGGCTTTGTTCGTTGTTCTCTTTCTAGCTCTTTTAGGTGTAAAGTTAGATTGTTTATTTGAGATTATTCTTGCTTTTTTTTTTTAATTTTTTTTTTTTTATTTTTTATTTATGATAGTCACACACAGAGAGAGAGAGACAGACAGAGACACAGGCAGAGGGAGAAGCAGGCTCCATGCACCGGGAGCCCGACGTGGGATTTGATCCCAGGTCTCCAGGATCGCGCCCTGGGCCAAAGGCAGGCGCCAAACCACTGCGCCACCCAGGGATCCCCTATTCTTGCTTTTTAAGGTAAGCCTGTACTGCTGTATACTTCCCTCCTAGGACTACTTTTGCTGCATCTAGAAGGTTTTGGAGGGTTGTTTTCATTTTCATTTTTTGCTATGTACTTTTTAATTTCTTCTTTGATTTCTTGGTTAACACATTCATTGTTTAGTAGCATGTTGTTTAACCTCCATGTTTTTGTGATCTTTCCAATTTTTTTTCTTGTGGTTGGCTTCTAGCTTCATAGTGTTATGGTCAGAAAAGGAATATGGTATGATTCCAATCTTTTTGTATTTGTTGAGGCCTGTTTTATGACCTAATAGGAGATTTATCCTGGAGAATGTTGTGTGCATTTGAAAAAAAATGTGTATTCTGGTGTTTTAGGTTGATTTCTGGAGTATTTAGGATAATTTGATATTATCCAATTGTGTTTGTGGGATGTGACAAACCTAGAGTCCTCCTACTCTGCTGCCATCTTCATCTTATTTCTCATTGTAGTTTTGATTTACATTTCCTGATAATGAGTGATGACGAGCATATTTTCATGTGTCTGTTGGCCATCTGTTATGTCTTCTTTGGAAAAATGTCTAGTCATGTCTTCTGCCCATTTTTAGTTAGATTATTTGGTTTTTTGTAATGTATAAGTTCTATAAAAATTTTTTAAAATATCAAGTAATTTTAAGAGTCAGCCTTGAACAGTATTTTATATATGTTGTTTATATCAAACTACCTAAGTGGCTATGTGATTTCAATGATAAAGTATAATACTAAAATACTTGTTGTATTACTTTTTCCAAGGAAGAAAACTGCAAGCTGAAATGAATGAGGAAGTAAATCTACCTGAAGTGGTCGATGACTGGACCAAAGAGCATGTGAAACAATGGGTGACCAAAGACCTTAAGATTGATGAAAAATATGGGCAGATTCTGCTCAGTGAAGAGGTAACTGGATTAGTCCTGCAGGAATTAACTGAGAAGGACCTTAGAGAAATGGGGCTACCACGGGGTTCAGCACTTTTGATAAAACGTAAATATAACAAATTGAATAACAGTTCCTCTGAAAGTAACAATCAGGATTCTGGACAATTAGATCATACAAAACCCTCCAAAAAAGAACACCCAAAAAAGCCACAACAGATGAAAAAGGAAGAGGAAAAGTCAGTGTTATCCAATATTGATCATGATCTCAGAGAGGCCAGAGATACAAAAGAGCAAGAATCAATTCTTATGAAAGAAGATGCATTAAATGAGGGAGCGACCGCTGAAGACCAAAATGAGGATAAGCTAGAAACTAAACAGTTGACTTGTATGCCATATCCTTTTGATCAGTTCCATAACAGCCATTGTTACATAGAAAATAGTGTTCTACAACCTGAAACTGGCCCACTCAATCTCATAGACCCAATACATGAGTTCAAAGCCCTCACAAATACAGAAGCAGCCACAGAAAAGGACATTAAAATGAAATTTAGCAATGAAGTCTTCCGATTTGCATCAGCTTGTATGAATTCTCGCACCAATGGCACTATCCATTTTGGAGTCAAGAACAGACCTCACGGACAAATTGTTGGTGTGAAAGTCACCAGTAAGGATGCCTTCATTGACCACTTCAATATAACGATCAGACAATATTTTGAAGAAAGCGAGATCAATGAAGTCAAGAAGTGCATTCGGGAGCCAAGGTTTGTGGAAGTCCTACTGCAGAACAATACACTGTCTGACAGATTTGTCATTGAAGTAGATGTTATTCCAAAACATTCTGTGTGTGAAAAAAAGTATTTCTTAATTAGAATGCAAAATTGTAAAAGTGAAACATGGAAACCAAACCAAGATCTTTCACTGTTTGTGAGAGATGGGCCCAGCAGTAAGGATATCCTGGCCAATGCCAAGCAACGAGAATTAAATTTAAAAGCATTTTTACAAAATCTAAAGTCAGTAGTAGCATCTAGAAAAGAGGCTGAAGAAGAATACGAGATGAAGGCAGATAGGAAGGAGAGTGAAGGACAAAAGTTGGTTAAACTCCTCATAGGCAACCGAGACTCACTGGATAATTCCTACTACAACTGGTACATTCTTGTGACAAATAAATGCCATCCAAATCAAACAAAGAACTTGGATTTTCTAAAGGAAATGAAATTGTTTGCTGTGCTGGAGTTTGATCCTGAATCTGTAAGCAAGGGGGTGGTCAAAGCTTACAAAAAAAGCCGAATAGCAAACCTTCACTTTCCAAATCAGTTTGAAGAAAAGACAAACAACATAAGGGAGAAAATTTCTAATTTGAATCTTTACCAGCAGACCAGCTGGATCTTCTGTAATGGCAGGTCAGACTTGAAAAATGAGAGCTATAAGCCCCTAGAACCACATTTATGGCACAGAGAAAGAGCTTCTGAAGTCAGGAAGCTGATTTTATTTCTCACAGATGAAAATATAATGACAAGAGGGAAATTTTTGGTTGTGTTTCTATTGCTCTCTCCAGTGGAAAGCCCAGGAGATCCCCTCATAGAAACTTTCTGTGCTTTCTACCAAGCTCTCAAAGGAATGGAAAATATACTGTGTATCTGTGTAAACTCACATATTTATCAACGATGGAAAGATCTGCTACAAACCAGACTGACAATAGCAGATGAATTAACAAACCATAGTATTTCCACTTTAAATTTAGAACTGATAAACAGTACTATCCTTAAACTAAAACCAGTGACTCAGTCTCTAAGAAGATTTTTGCCCTCCCATGGATTTTCTTCGATTATCTTAGAGAAAAAGGAAGAGGATATCTTGACTGCACTGGAAATCCTCTGTGAAAATGAATGTAAAGACACAGACATAGAGAAAGATAAATCTAAATTCCAAGAATTTAAGAAATTAAAAGAGGAACACTTTTATCGAGGTGGCAAAGTATCCTGGTGGAACTTCTATTTTTCTTCTGAAAACTATTCTTCAGCTTTTGTCAAAAGGGATAGTTATGAAAAGCTTAAAGTTCTGATAAAGTGCTGGGCAGAGTCTCCTAAGCCAGAATTTGCAAAAATCATCAATCTTTATCACCATCCAGGCTGTGGAGGTACTACATTGGCCATGAATGTTCTCTGGGACCTAAAGAAAAACTTTAGATGTGCTGTGTTAAAAAACAAAACAACTAATTTCGAAGAAATTGTAGAACAAGTGACCAAATTGATTACCTATAAAGCCACCAGCCATGAAGATTACTTTCCGGTACTTCTCCTTGTGGATGATTTTGAAGACCAGGAAAATGTTTACGTGCTACAGAATGCCATCGATTCCATTTTGGGAGAGAAGGGTTTGAGATATGAAAAAACACTGGTAATTATCTTAAACTGCATGAGATCCCAGAATCCTGATGAAACTGCAAAATTAGCAGACAGTGTTGCACTAACCTACCAACTCTCTTCCAAGGAACAAAGAGCTTTTGAGGCCAAACTAGAAGAAATTGAAAAGCAACATAAGAACTGTGAAAACTTTTATTCCTTCATGATCATGAAAAGCAATTTTAATAAAATGTATATAGAAAAGGTAGTCAGGAATATCCTAAAAGGACAGAATGTTGACAGCAAGGAAGGACAACTCATTTCTTTCCTGGCTCTACTCAACTCTTATGTCACTGAGTCTACAATTTCAGTATCACAGTGTGAAATATTTTTGGGAATCATATACACTAGTATGCCCTGGGAACCCGAAAGCCTAGAGGACAAGATGGGAGCCTATTCTACACTTCTGATAAACACAGAAGTCACAGAATATGGGAGATACACAGGTGTGCGCATCATTCATCCTTTGATTGCCATTTCCTGTCTGAAAGAACTGGAAGAAAGCTATAACTTGAACAAGTGCCAAATTGCATTGAAGATCTTAAATGAGAATTTATTCTATGTTTCTGGAATAGGAAGAGAAAAATTTCAACATGATGTGCAAACTCTTCTGCTTACGAGACAGCGCAGGGAATATGGAGATGAAACAGACACTTTGTTTGCCCCATTAATTGAAGCTTTACCGAACGAAGACATTGAAAAGGTCTTGATAGCTGGGGCTACTCGATTCCCGCAAAATGCATTCATTTGTCAGGCCTTAGCAAGATATTTTTACATTAAAGAGAAGAATTTTGGCACTGCTCTGGAATGGGCAAACGAGGCCAAAAAGAAAGCACCTAAAAATTCCTATATTTCAGATACGCTTGGTCAAGTCTACAAAAGTCAAATCAAATGGTGGTTGGATGAAAATAAAAACTCCACAGATATTACAGTTAATGATCTAATATGCCTCTTGGAAGCTGCTGATAATGCCTCAAAAGCTTTCAAAAAATCCCAAGAACAAACTGAGCGGAAAGGCTATGAAACCTGGGCAGAGACCTGGGCAAAACAAACGTTGCAAAGAAAATATGACACATACAACACAGCCGGCTTTTTTGGTGAAATAGAAGTTGGTCTCTATGCTATTCAGATTCTCCAGCTCACACCCTGTTTCCTCAAACAAAATGAATTATCTAAAAAAGCTATGGTAGAATTTTTATCAGGAAAGGGAATGATTCCCACAAATCCAAAATGTGAATATTATTTGGCTCTTAACAAGTTCACATCCTACTTAGAAAATTTACAATCAGATTTGAAAAGGTGCTTTGACTTTTTTGATGATTACCTTGTTCTTTTGAAAATGAAGAACACCCAAAAAGAAACAGGAGAAATCTCATTAAGCAAGAAAATTACCCGTTGTTTCAAGAAATATGTGGAACTTTTCTGCCATTTGGATTCGGGTCCACTGCACAGCAAAGAGAGCCAGTTACTCCAAGAGGAGAATTGCAGGAAAGCTCTAGAAGCTTTGAGAGCAGATAGGTTTTCTGGACTCCTGGAATATCTTAACCCAAATCACAGAGAGGCTGCAACCAACATGGAAAATATAGTGACCAAATATAATTTCCTGTTGCAGCAAAACCCAAAAAAGCAAATGACAAAGGAGAAACAAAATTTCATTTTAGCCAACATTATACTTAATTGTCTAAAACCCCATTCTAAGTTCATTCAACCACTTCCCATACTAAAAAAACAGCTCCGAGAAGTGTTACTATCCATAGGACCAAGTCATCAATATCCAAACCCTTACTTTTTAGCCTGCCTTCTGTTCTGGCCACAAAATCAAGAACTAGATGAAGATTCCAAATTCATGGAAAAGTATGTTTCATCCTTAAACAGAACCTTCAAGAGACAATATAGGAGCATGTGCAGGTCTAAGCAGGCAAGCACACTTTTTTATCTGGGGAAGCAGAAGGGGCTCCATAGTCTTGTTTGCAAGGCTGAGATAGAGCAATACTTCAATAAAGCACAAAATACAAGTTCCCTCTCGCAGAGTGTAGATGTGTGCAAAAAAAAAGTCAAAGACCTCCTGTGTCGTCTAACTGGTCAGGCTGAAGGCAAGCTGATCTCTATGGAATATGGAACAGAGAAAAAAGTTAAAATACCAGTGATACCTGTTTATTCGGGTCCCCTCAGGAGTGGTGGCAACATAGAAAGAGTGTCCTTCTACCTAGGATTTTCCATGGAAGGCCCTCAAGCATATGAGATAGAAATAATTTAAGAAGCTATATTAATTCAAATACGTTTATTCATATCTTGCTATGATTTTATTCCCTCTCTGTATTCCCATGGCATTTTGATAACATTACTTGCTTACCTGTAAAACACAGATTTTGCTTCTGTCTCCCTAAATGAATCATAAGGCTTTTTGAGGGCATGAAATGTATCTACACACAGAGTTTGGCACAAAGTAGAGTTGACTGTTTTATGTTTTAAATATGCATTTTCAGGCTAACATGTTCATTTGGTATCCACCGGTCACATCATAACTGGTTATCTAGGTCAATAAAATCTGTTTTCATTCTATTGCTCTTATGAATATTCTGAATTATTTCTTTACCATGAAAGCAGAGATTTAAATAAGATGAATATGGAGAAAAGCCCCTCCTCAGTTTTTGGAAATCAGACCAAGGGAGCTGCACCAGTGTGCCACTTACTTCAACCTGGTATCAACAAAAATGTATGGAAGGTAAACGTTTTGTTCTCATCCTCCATCCACCCCTCCACCTATACATATACACATGCAATTCCTTGTACTCCTTGCCCTTCTCACAACTCCTTGCTCCAGGAGGAGAAGAGAACAGAAAATAAAGTAGTCACAAGCTTGAAATCCCTCTGCCCTCTTCCTCCCATTTACAGATAAATCCATTTCTTTGGCCATTCTTGCTTCCTGTCAACATGGTCTTATCTCCACCTGTTTTTTATAGCCCATCTCCCCGTCTTCTGTTTTCCACTGCCATCTTTTCTCTTTTTCAATTCTCAACCTGTGCTACATGCATGCTATTCTGTCTGTCAGCTATTCCCTTATTTTCATCCAATGCTTTCCATATGGCTGTTCTGTTTTGTTCAACACAACTCAGTTTGAACAGGCTCTACCAGAAAGTATTCCCTGACCCTGATACCCTCTGCCTTATTAGATGACTTCCTCGTAGCAGTTTGTGTTCCCAACTTTCCAGTGCCAGGAATGCCATCCCAGAAGCTTGGCACTAGACTTGAACCAGCTAGAACAGCCTCAAACAGCACTCCAGTGCTTGGATTTTAAGAGATAACCATTGCCTATAAAGTGAAATACATGCTAACGTAGATTATATCAAATACTTCACAAATACATGTTTATTTATCTACTTCTTCATATCTCACTATAAGTAACTTAGATAGCCCAGGTTTCTTTTTTTTAAGATTTTATTTATTCATGATAGACACAGAGAGACAGAGAGAGAGAGAGAGAGAGAGAGAGAGAGAGGCAGAGACACAGGCAGAGGGAGAAGCAGGCTCCATGCAGGGAGCCTGATGCGGGACTCAAGTCCGGAACTCCAGGATCACGCCCTGAGCGGAAGGCAGAGGCTCAACCAATGAGCCACCCAGGCGTCCCTATAGTCCAGGTTTCAAACCCACTTTCTCTTGTCATCAAGATGTCTATTCTCCATCAGGGTTCTTTTCACCAGTATTTCTATGACTCTTTGGGGAATGCTCACATGGTCCATGAGCATGTCTCTGTTGCTAGAAGCCACATCTGCTGCTAATCTTGCTCCACACTGCTGTCTCCCTCTTCCACAGCTCACCTGTCCATCTGGTAATAGTCTGTCCCAAGTGGCCACACTGCCTTGGACACAGGCCCAACCCTTAACCTTCACAACTCAGCTAAGACTTAACTACAACATTTAGCAAGACTTAACCAATGGCTTGACATAAAAGAAAAAAGTTATAATAGAAGAGGAAAAATTATTAAATATCCCTGTTATCCATAAATAACCTCCTAGTTCACAGGCCCTGCTTCTCTACAAGATTTTTTAGAGGGCTTCTCTCTACTCAATCCCCTTTCAACAGTCATGTCGTAGGGTGGCCTTTGCTTAGATTTCCTACATGAGACAACCTCTAAACATGAGACATTGACTTAGAGATTAGGCTATCAACCCTCTGAGGTCCCTGGAAAAAATTATGTTTTTTCTGAAAAAAACTATAATATGCAAAGATGTCATGCACCCACAAGGAAGACAGTTTGACACTATTTTGTAGAGAAGTTCAACTCCCAATTTCAGAACAGATGCTTTGCTTTACTCTTCTAGAATCAAAGAGGTCATTAAAATGCTTTTCCCAAAATAAATAATCTTCCTTCAAAGGTGAATTTGAGTCCTACCTATAGAAAGTCATGAAAATTTATACTGGCCTTAAATTCCAGCTTATCCCACATCTGCCACCTATGTTTCAAATATATTGGGATCCAACTTTTGCTCAGGGAAGTCCCCTGAAAAACAAAAATGATAATTTTTAGCGGATTCTTCTCTTCAAACATCCTCCTTTTTTTTCTCTTTGTTCCAAGTTGCCATCAGGGAAAACTGAGAAAAACAAAATATTGTTGGATTGAGTACTTATCAGCTTGTGATGCTGCATGTTTCCTCATGTCATCTGCCTGTTCAGGATTCCAGATAGTTCATAAATCATTAACCCTACCCACTTAGGTAAACTAACTCACCACTAATAGCAGTGCAACAAGCGATTGCCCCAGTAGGTCTATCACTCGGAAGGATGATAGCAAGACATCCATTGATGTTCCAGGACAGCCAACACGAGAAGCTCACATTTAGAAAGTAGACAGGCTTTCATTGCAAGCCTCACAGTGCCAATCATTTCTCAAGTTAGTGTATACACGTGAGTCAGAACCTGTTTTCTCATGTGTTCATTTATTTTTTATAGTTGATACAGATATATTTAATTAAAGTGAAGCAGAATTTTCTTTTGAAGGTTTATCCATTTATTTTTGAGAGAGAGCATCAGAGGGGACAGGGGTGAAGGGAGAGGGAGAGAGAGAAAATCCTCAAGTAGACTCCCTGCTGAGCATGAAACTGACATCGGGGCTCAACCCCAGGACCCCAGGATGAAATCAAGAGTTAGCCACTCAACTGACTGAGCCACCCAGGTGCCCCTACATGAAGCAGAATTTTAAACAAGGTAATCGAAATTCTGAGTTATAAACTTAGAAACTATGTTTCAACCCCTAGGTTTATATCTATTTTTGCTATGAATTTGTGGTTGGTCTAAATCAAGTTATCTGCTATTTTTAATCTCAATATGCCAACTTCCAAGTTTACTTTGCTAGGGTCTTATGAAAATTTTGTAAAGATTTCAGGTTATAATTTTTTCTATAGGTGTGCTTATATTTCTTTTATAACTATAATTCTACATGTAATACAAATGACCAATAAGTAAAATGAAAAGTAAAGAAAATAACAATTATTGTTAAACTAACCCAATACTTATAACTTAATTCAAACTTGAAGTGAATAAAACTAAGTCATTTGGGCTTTCCATATACAATTAAACAAGGGTAACTTTCTGTTCCTCTGGAAGATACCTATTTCTCAAACCAAGAGCTGGATGCTTAATTAACTGAGCCACCCAGGCACCCTTGGCCTTGGAAAGTTGTTTCACATCGCTTCACTTTTCTTATTTGCAGTGTCTTTATTTTTCATGAGTGTTGTTTTGTTTTATCATTTTATTTTATATATTTTTTTCATCATGATGACTATTCTGTTAATCCCCGTCCCCTATTTCCCCCCATCCCCCCACTCACCTCCCCTCTGATAACCATCAGTTTGTTCTCTATAGTTAAGAATCTGTTTCTTGGTTTGCCTCTCTCTTTCTCTCTTTCTCTCTCTTTTTCCTTTGCTCATTTGTTTTGTTTCCTGGTTTCCTCCTTTGTAAAATGAGAAAAATCAACTTTGTCTGCAAGCATCTGATGAGGATTAAATTGGATAGCATAAGTCATATGTCTGGCACATAGTACACTCTTATTAGGAGGCAAATTTAAACAATTTTATTAAGATAATTTACATACCACAAAATTCTCCCATTTAAAGTATACAATTCAATGGTTTTTAGTATATTCTCATTGTGCAACCATCAGCACAACCAATTTTAGATCATTCTCATCACTCCCAAAGAAACCCTGTACTCAGTAGCAATCACCATCCACTCCTCCCCCAGCAATTGACAACCACTTAACTTCTCTGTCTCTATGGATTTGCCTATTCTGGACATTTCATATAAATGGAGTGAGTTATTCTTTGAGTATGTGAATGGCTTCTTTCACTTTGGGTTTTCAAGGTTCCTCCATGTCCTGTCATGTGTCATTACTTTGTTTCTTTTTATAGTCAAATAAAATTACATTGTGTAGATATGACATTTTGTTTATCTAGTCACAAAAGGCTATTTATTTTTATGAATCACTAAATAGTGATGTTTAATTGATCTAAGATGGGTATGTTTTACCAAGTTTGCATTATTCTTTTCCCTTTGTTTTTCCTTTACAGAAGGCATGTGTGTGCGCACACATGCTTGAGGGTAGGGAAGGAGAAGGAGGGGGAGAGGCAGAGAATCTCAAGCAGACTCCATGCCTAGCACAGAGCCCAACACAAGACTTGGTCTCACAACCCTGAAATATCGACCTGAGCTGAAACCAAGAGCTGGATGCTTACTCAACCAAGCCACCCAGACACCCTTGGCCTTCTTGAATTTAAATACTAGCCATCTTTGTGACTCTGTCTTTGTTTAAAGAAGCTTACCCAATGACACTCTAATTGAAGCCCTTCCCCCTAATCATACAACCTGAGTGTTCTCACACTGTATTGTTTACTTCTTTTCCAATACTCATCTTTACAAGTAGGTACATTGCAGGACATCAGTTTATGATTTTAAATAAAAACATTTCCCCAAGATATCAGAAAGGGACACAGAACATAAAGACTTCTAACTCTGGGAAATGAACTAGGGGTGGTGGAAGGGGAGGAGGGCGGGGGGTGGGGGTGAATGGGTGACGGGCATGGAGGGGGACACCTGACGGGATGAGCACTGGGTGTTATTCTGTATGTTGGTAAATTGAACACCAATAAAAATTAATTTATAAAAAAAAAAAAAAAAAACATTTCCCCAATAGTTGAAAAACTGTCACATTGAGGACAAGGAACTGAACAGTTACATGAAAAAAAAAAACATAAAACAAAAAACCCATAGTTCATTACTCATACCCAAGTTAAGTAAGAACTGAAAAATAATATACCCTAAGATGCTTCTTCAGACTATTTAAAATGTTTGATTTTTGCATCCTTATTTAAAGAAAGAAAATATTATTCCTGAGTATCAAATACATAAGAGTTATCTGAGAGGCAGAATGTCTTTAAACACAGTTGGCTTGTACTGAGTACTGTGAAGCCACATTACACTCTTTCATGAAGGGTGGATAAATGCTGACCCTTCAGATCACCAAATCCCTTGGAGAACAATCATGTTATTTTCCAGTATTAGTAATACTTTCCATATTTCCTCAGAACACATGACTTGATAAAAAAAAAAAAAGACTAGATTAAAGAGAATTTAGGTTAAGCTCAGTATCACTCTGAAGGGATTACCGGTATATTAGTTCAGAAACATATATGATATGAAATACACAACCAATGTGGGATTTATCATGTGAAGAGTACTTAACGTACTTAACAAAGACTCTTAACAAAGAGGAACGTAAAAAGCAGGAAGAAATTTTTAAAGAGAAGTCAAAGGTCAAAGTTTTCTGCTTAAAGCCAAATAACCCTTGGGTAAATAAAAGCATACCTATATGCTCTGGGTCTAATTAATCATTTTTTTAACATTCTGTGAAATAGAGACTCTGTTGTCCAAACATGTCTTGTCTCTGTAGGAAACTTGGGCCCTCCAGGGGGACAGTTAGCAATGCTGCATCTGACTGTCACAGGGCACAAGCCAGTTCCTAAAGGGAGTAAGCTCTTTGAGGAGCCTCATGTGTCTGAAAAGACTGAAGATGTGCCTTGGCCATAAATAGCTTCAGGAAGATTCATTTTGTTCTTACAGTCTTATAAAAAGTGAAAAGCAACATTACAAATGAGTCATGGCATACAATTTACAATTCCATCTAGAAAGAACAATTAATGATAGCTAGAGAATTAATAGGCAATATCCATGTGGCCCGCTATTATTTAAAAAGCATTAACTGGGGTAGCCCCGGTGGCGCAGCGGTTTAGCGCCGCCTGCAGCCCATGGTGTGATCCTGGAGATCCAGGATCGAGTCCCATGTCGGGCTCCCTGCATGGAGCCTGCTTCTCGCTCTGCCTGTGTCTCCTCCTCTGTGTGTGTGTGTGTGTGTCGCTCATGAATGAATAAATAAAATCTTTTTAAAAAAAAGAATTAACTGTGTGCAAAGGAACAATATCTGCTCGTAGGATACAATACCTGTATGTGACCTTATAACACTACTTTACCTTGTTCTTTCAACCAACTGTATTGAATTTCTAACTGCCCACTCAACATGTTTAAAGCACATTCATTTAACAAGCTCATCTTGGGAGTTCTGAAATGATGTTCACCACAGATATTGTAAAAATATGAACATTTGCTAATAGGTGCCACATCTTACCACTCCTAAGATGGCAAGAACATAAGAGACAGTTCTAATATTGGGCCAGGTATTACGGGTACCAATTAAACTAAAACATCTGTTATTCACAGATGTGGTGGGGCAAAATTGTGATGTTTGGCAGCCCCGGACTCTTGATATGATATGGATGTGCTGAATATCATTATTTCTTTATTGCTAAACTTGTCAGGTGAGATGACATCAGTTCCTTGTTTCATTTTGACTTATACAAAAGACTCATACAAAGACACCATGTCTTAAAGAGTACTGCTCCTGTGACAAAGGCTTGACGGTTTCTTATAAATTTAGACAAAGTCTCAACAATTTCATAAAAAAGTTAAACATGTGCCTATTTCATCCAGCAATCCCATGCCATGGTATTTACATAAGAGAATGAAGACATATGTCCACAAAAAGACTTGTACAAAAATAGTCACAGCAGATTTATGCATGACTGCCAAAAATGGAAATAACTCAAATGTCTATTTAAAGGAAAGTGGATAAACAGATTGTGATATATTGACAAAACAGAATACTATCACCAATAAGAAAGAGCCAACTACTGATACATGCAACAGTAGGACCAATCACAATGACATTATATTGAATAAAAGAAACCAGTCACAGAAAACTTCATACTATGATTCCATATATATGAACACCTGGAAGCTAGTGTATGGTGAAAAAAATCAGAAGAGTAGTTTCCTCTCCTGGGGGTTAGGAGTAACTGGGGAAAGACATGTCATTACAGATATGTTATATATCTAGATTGGGGTGTCAGTTACTCCAGTTTGTCAAGCCGTTTGCCATAATTTTACATTTAGTAAACATGCACTCCAATTTCACCTCAGTAGATCTATAACTAAACAGGAGTAGAAGAACGTTAAAGAGGTGGGGGGGGGAGAGTAGCAGAATATTAATGGCTTTGAAGCTGAGTGATATACATAAGGGGGTGCATTATGCTATTTTCTTTACTTTGCTTATATTTGAAATTTTCCAAGGAAAAGGTTTTTAAATTATGCTATAAAAGTATATTTAAAGGTGTAAGAAAATTGAAACTATATTTTGCTGAATAGAAAAACACAATATTAAACAGCCCATGCTTCTACTACCGGGCGAATATTTGCCTACCCATAAAAAACCGGGAGATTTTATACCAAAAGTGTTAACAATTTCGAATGGGAAATGGAATCCAGGTATCTTATGTTTTTCTTTCTTTCTAGTTGTTTCTGATTTTTTTAATTGAATACATATTGGTTTTTTAATTAGAAAATACACCATAAATTTTACTTAAAAAAAAAAAAACGAGAACATAGGGTAAGAGGTTTCTTGGTATTGTAATTTGTCAATACTTCCTTCATCAAAGAGAAAGAAGAACATGATAAAATGCAAAATCCTTGATGGTTCTATTCCTAAGATAAATTCATATAAAAACAAGAGAAAGGAATAAAAGCAAGAGATATCCTACAACATATTTCTAGGTCATGAAAAAATTTTCTGTGCTTGCTATTTTATAATTTTATCAGAGAATAGAGGAAACACCTCCTTACATGCCTCCACCCCAGGACCATCAGTAAATTAAAAGAAAAAACTGACCAGATGGTATCCAGGGAGCTAAACTTTAAACAATCTTCTCTTAAGAAAGGGACCTCACTGTCTGGGTTATGAAAATAATTTCTAAAAGATAACATACACCCCATTGTTTATAGCAGCATTACTTACAGTAGTCAACTTATGAAAGCAGTTTCATGTCCATTGATAGGTGAGTGGATAAAGAAGTGGTATACAGGGACTGCTGGGTGGCTCAGTTGGTTAAGTATCTGACTATTGATTTTGGATCAGGTCATAATCTCAGGGTCATGAGAATGAGCCCTGCATCAGGCTCCAAGCTAAGCATGTAACCTGCTTGGCATTCTCTATCTCTCTCTCTCAAAAAAAAAAAAAGGTAGAACAGATATATATGTATATACATATACATATATATACACATACAAATGGAATATTACTTAGCCATAAAAAAGAATGAAATCTTGCCATTTTCAACAATGTGGATGGAGCTAGAAAGTATAAAGCTAAGCAAAATAGTCAGAAAAAGACAAATACCATATGATTTCACTCATTTGTGGAATTTAAGAAACAAAACAAATGAACATGGGGGGTGAGGAAGAGAGAAGCAAACCAAGAAACAGACTCTTAACTATAGAGGACAATAGAGGGTTACCAGAGGGAAGATGGGAGGAAGGATGGGTGAAGTAAGTGATGGGGATTAAGGACTACACCTGTGGAAAACACAGGATGATGTCTGGAAGTGTTGAATCACTACATTTTACACCTGAAACTGATATAACACTGTATGTAACTCTACTAGAATTTAAATAAAAACTTAAAAAAAAAAAGGATAAAATCTCATTTCAACAAATCTTTTACAAGAAGGCCTGGAAAAGGGAAAGAACTTTCCATGATATTTAGCAGAGAATTCCCCTCAAACACAGAACATGACCACTAGTAACACAAGTCACACCCCCAAATTAATCAGGGGCTTACTCAAAGTGGGAAAGAGCTTGACGTGTGGAGGGACAGTGAGGTGCTAGATCGCCTCAGAAATCAACAGCAAGGGAAGGCATAACTGTCATTGACGCCAAATGAACAAACTTCAGAATTCCTAAATAAAAGGTAGAGAGTTTTACTTAAACCCTAGTTAGGACAGCTACCTGGAATACACAATCTTCACAAAGAAGAGAGTGCTCTGGTAAAGGAACATTTAGTGTAGGTTACATACATTTTTACATAAAGGTTGAAAATCATTAGACAAAGGACATTTCAGAAAGTTGCAGTTCTTATCTTAAGTTTCTAGTATTCTGGGCTGTATGACTTTAATCCTAAAGGAATGAGGAAGATTTATTTCTTTTTCTTATCTTTTGTGTTCAGAATATTCCTTTTTGGTTATTTTCTTTAACAAAGCAGATGTTCATCGTGTGCTCTGGGCAGATTTAAGAGTCCATGCTTTGAGGTTTTGCTGAGTCATTTTGACCTTGGTAAATGTTAAAGTATAATTTCCCTGGAAGCCCAGAGCAGGGCCCCAAACATTAAAAGTTTGAACATGTCCTTTATCACTGGTTTCCATTTTCTGCAGGATTGTCTCAGCAAACAATTGCCCCAAGAAATTCATATGCAATACCAGGACTGAGCCATCAGAGTGGATGAAATAATAAGAAATCTCAACAGTTGAAAGATGCAGGCCTAGGTCATGCATTCTCAACTGGGGCTATATCATCTTCAAGCAGTGAACTTTGGTTCCTGGAAGCACAAAAGAATATTGTACCTTTTTTAATAGATTTTTTCTTGTTAGTATAGTTGACACACAATGTTGCATTAGTTTTAAGCATACAACATAGTAATTCAACAACTCTATACGTTATGCTATGTTCACAAGTGTCACCACCCTCTATTACCATGTAATGAATGTTATTACTATACCACTGACTACATTCTCTATGCTGTGCCTTTTATTCCTGCAACGTATTCATTCCATAACTGGAAGCCTTATCTCCTACTTTCCTTTGCCCATTTTGCACATCCTCACACTCCTTCCCCTCTGGCAACCTCAGTTTGTTCTTTGTATTTATAGATCTGATTCTGCGTTTTGTTTGTTAATTTAAAAATGGGCAGAGGGCCTGAATAGACATTTTCCCCAAAAAAAGACATACAGAGGGCAGCCCGGGTGGCTCAGCGGTTTAGTGCCGCCTTCAGCCAGGGCCTGATTCTGGAGCCCCTTAATCAAGTTCCACGTCGGGCTCCCTGAATGGAGCCTGCTTCTTCCTCTGCCTGTGTCTCTGCCTCTCTCTCTCTCTCTCGAATAAATAAATAAAATCTTTAAAAAAAATACATACAGATGGCCACAGACAGATGAAAAGATACTCAATATCACTCTTCATCAGGGAAATGCAAATCAAAACCACAATGAAATGTCACCTTACACCTGTCAGAATCACTAGTATCAAAAACACAAGAAACGACAAGTGTTGACGAGGATTTGACATGTATCCACCATTATAGTATCATACAGAATAATTTCATTATCTTAAAAATCTTTCGTGTTCCACTAATTTATCCTTCCCTTTCCCCCTAACTCCTGGAAACCACTGATCCTTTTGCTCTCTCCATAGTTCTGCCTTTTCCAGAATGTCATATAATTGGAATCATACAGTAGGCAGCCTTTTCAGATTGGCTTCTTTCACTTAATAATATACACTAACTATCCTTCCGTGTTTTTAATGGCTTCACAGGTCAATTCTTTTCAGTACTGAATAATGTTCCATTGTCTCGCACCACAGTTTATTAATTCATTTGCCTACTGAAGGACATATTGTTTGCTTCCAGGTTTGGGCACTTATAAATAAATCTGCTACAAACATCAGTATGCACGGTTTTGTGAGGACATAAGTTTTCAACTCCTTTGGCTAAATACCAAGAAGTGCAATTGTGGGTTGTATGGTAAGAGTACATTTAGTTTTGGAAGAAACCATCAAACTAGCTTCCCAAGTTTCTGTAACATTTTGCATTCCCACTAGCAGCAAATGAGATTTCTAAATGCCCCACATACTTGTCATCATTTGGTGTTATCAATGTTCTGGATTTTGGCCATTTCAATAGATGTGTTGTGGTATCTTCTTGTTTTTATTTGCTATTCTCTGGTGACATATGATGTCCTTTTTTATGTATAAAGCACAGATATATAGTATATCTGCAGTATTAAAATTTCAA
Organism: Nyctereutes procyonoides; assembly: GCF_905146905.1. NCBI lineage: Eukaryota > Metazoa > Chordata > Mammalia > Carnivora > Canidae > Nyctereutes > Nyctereutes procyonoides. The sequence continues at coordinate 16,267,568 of NW_026575141.1, read as the reverse complement.
CAGTATAGAGGAACAATTAGGTTGCTCTTTAAGGAGGCAATAATGGGATTTTTTTTAATTTGGGAAAAACTGGTCCGGTGGTCAGAGAGGAAGCATAAGGAAAGAGACACAGGACAGAAGAGAGGGCTCACTCATACTGAAGGCCTAGGACCTGGCTTCCCAGGATGTCCGAGCAACTAAATAAGCTACTGGAATAAAACTCAGTATGGAGGGATGGCTGGGTGGCTCAGCGGTTGAGTGTCTGCCTTTGGCTCCGGGTGTGGTCCCAGGATCCGGGATTGAGTCTCGCATTGGGCTCCCTGTGGGGAGCCTGCTTCTCCCTCTGCCTATGTCTCTGCCTCTGTGTGTGTGTGTGTGTGTGTCATGAATAAATAAGTAAATCCTTAAAAAAAAAACTCAGTTATGGAGAGCAGAGCAAATGTTAATTTTTATAGTCTTGATTGTATTAAGGTTCTTCAGAAAAACAGAACCCATAGGATATATAAATATAGATATAAGTGTATATAGACATGTAAATACATAAACAATATATATATACTTAATATATATATATATATATATATATATATATATATAGAGAGAGAGAGAGAGAGAGAGAGAGAGGGAGAGAGAGAGAGAGAGAGAGTCACATTACTTAATGTCCCTATGCTTCAGTTTCTTCTGCTATAAAATGGAGATAAGGGATTCCTGGGTGGCTTAGCAGTTTAGCACCTGCCTTCAGCCCAGGGCGTGATCCTGGAGTCCTGGGATCAAGTCCCACGTCAGGCTTCCTGCATGGAGCTTGCTTCTCCCTCTGCCTCTCTCTCTCTCTCATAAATAAATAAATAAATAAATAAATAAATAAATAAATAATAAAATGGAGATAATAGCAGCACCTACCCCAGAGGATTGTTGTGAACGGCGGATAAGTTAATATAAAACACCTGGCACAGTCCCTGGTACATAGTAAGTGCAAGAAAAATGTTTAAAAACCAGTGTGAATCAACAGTGGAATGTAGAAACCAAAAGTTAACTAAGCACACACAATACATGATAGCACCTGATGTTAACTTTTAAAAGTTGACTAGTTTTGCCGCTCTCACTCGGGCCATTCTCTACCTGGCCCCGAGACAGACCTTAAAAGATAAATCCCTGCAATGTGGCCATCTAACCCTTGTCTGCCCTATGGAACTAACACAGAGGGTTTTAGCATTTATAGGGACCTCAAAGAGTCCTTGAAAGCATTCCTTTACACTTAAAAACAAAGGTGAGTCCATTCTGGAAAGCCAAGGATATACCAACATCTGCTCTTCCCTACCCAAAGCCCCACAGGCTCCCAATGGCAAGGAAAATCATTATTGCAAAGGAATCCACTCAGAATATCTGGGAGTTTGCAGCCAAGACAATACAGCTCTCTGCAGCTCTTGAAACTCCCAAGTAAAGAAGAGGTTTTAAACCCCTGGATGCTGATCAAACAGACCAGGCTGTGACAGAGTAATTAATGACTTACTAAAAAAGCATTTCATAGAGTAAAGTCACTTCTATAAACTCAGATTGAGGAAAACAAAACTGAAATCAGTCCTGCCAGGCTTCCTTCCCCCCACCTGCTAGGTTTCGACACACTCATTCTGAGACACACCCTATAGTTTCTAAGCCAAGTGAAGTAGAAGCAGAGGTTAAATAAACTTTCCTAAAAACTAGAATGAAGAAAATATTTTGCTCTAACATTGAGAGGAAGAAAACAGATGTTAGATGTTTCCTGCACCGAAATACCTAATTTCCCCTTTTTTTATGCAGAAACAATTTGCAAGACAATCTGGATGAGTATATCTATTATTAGTATTATTGTTACTATTACAGCATTTCATTGAATAAGAAGGAATCTATTTCTCAATTAGAAGATTGAAATATACCACAAAACAAAAAATAATATTTTAAGCCTAGAAATTCTAGACTATTCATTACTGTGACAGGCGTCTGCTTTGCATTAGTTGAAAAATGAGTCATTGAAAACATTCTATAAAAGATGTCATTGAAAACTAGAGGCACTTTTATTGATGAAATCCCCCAAGGCATTAGCAGCATCTTCAGAAAGAACATATGATGAAAATTTTAAGATGCATTTCACATTGATCAAATGTATCTTTCGCCATCTACTCTAAGGAGTAGGGAGATGCCAGAAAATAAAACTCCCCATAGCTTCTCAGATGTTAGTGTCAGATGATATATAGAGAGGGACAGACAGACGAAGGCAGAGACAAAAAGAGATACAGACAGACTACCTCAGAAAGTCCTTGAAACTATGGCAGTTTTTTGTTCCTAGTAAAAATCCTAGGCTTGTGTCTAACTTCCCCCAAAGCAAGGAACAAGGTGATGCAAGGAGAGGATTACATTTCTGAATAAAGGCCTGATCTTCAACCGTCTATAGAAAAGCGAGCAAACCCTACAGTTAACACTAGGGCTAAAAAATGTATGGGGATTCAGTTGTGTATATAACAAATTGTGTTTCCTTTTTTATTACGGTTGCTGAGCTCAGACCCAAAATTTCAGGCCACTTCTCGTAAAACATATAGAATTGAAAACAATTATTTTAGGCCCTCACTTTACTCCATGGCTTCACCTTTCTTTCCCTTCCTACTTTCCCCCCATTAGTCTTCCCCTGATCTCATTACCCAAGAGTTTTCATATATGTGCAATCCCATAGCACTTCCTAAATTACATGAAAACCATTTTTGGAACAAGGGAGGGTATAAAGAGATTGTGACTATGTGAAATTCCTACAAACGGTGGAATAAATGAAAAAAAAAAACAAATATTAGACAGCAGTAATTCTTCTAGTGTATATTCGCCCAGAGTGGCATCTTCAACAGTTTTTTGAAAAGTTAAGTTATTGAAATATACAGCTATCAAGACTCTGACAAAGGCTATAGGGGAAGCAGCTTGAAAGTGAAAGCTGTTCGGTCACAATATAAAAATCTATAATCTGGTAGAGAAAATTGCGGAAAGCCATTTCTTTTTCATTTGCTCACATTCCCAACCAACCAGTCAGGCCTAACTCCCCAATCCCCAAACCTTGTATGAGAACCTAGCTTTTTGTTTTTACGTGTATATGGTAGGCAGCTCATGCATAAGGGCTGAGCTCGTAAAACTGTGAGACAAAGTCAGGGAGACCGCAAGAGAAGTATACTGTAGGCTGGGGTAAGAGGTAAGGCATACAGAACTCAGGAGCTTGAGCACAGCTGACAGCAGAGTGATCAGGCCCCCTGATTTAGGTGTGGGTGGTGTGGGTGCAACCAAGGTGAGCTGTACTTGATGGGGTGGAATGGATGGCACTTAGCAGGTGGACACATGAAAATGACTTAGATAGCAGACTAACTGGAGAAGGGTTGGGTAAGAAGACAACTATGAATCAACTAGTATGAATCAACTGTGGCATGTGAAACCAAAAGGTTTCTGAAGCCACAGTTATATCTGCATATAATCTGAGGTTGTAATTATAAATCTCCAGTGAAACTTTTAGTCCTCAGAGGCCCAGAATTACATTAATTGTTATCCTTGATTACTAATACACCGTCATTTTTTTCTATGCAAGTACCTCTTTTATTCATCTGTTTATTTTATCACGTATTTTGGAGGTATCATTGCCTTTGAAATGAAGCCTAATGTTTATGAAAGGAATAAATCTGAAAGGTACAGCTCTACAAAATTATATATGTATTCATCAGTGTAACCACGAACCAGATCAAGACATAAATATTTTTATCCTATCAGTTTTCCTTGTGTCCCTTCCCAGAAAATATCTTCCTCCCCGAAGATAACCACTATTCTGACTTCTGCTACAATAGATTAATTTTGCCTGTTCTTGAGTTTCACATAAATGGAGTTCTACAATATAGACTTCTTTCACTCAATGTCATATATGTGAGATTCACCCATGTTGTTACCTATACCAGCACTCTAATCTTTTTTCTTTATAATTGCTGGGTCATAGGGTCAGTGTACATTTAACTTTATTAAAACTGCCAAATAATTTCCCAAATTGGCTGAAACAACTTATATTCCCACTAGCAATGTGTGAGAGTTCCACTGACTCTACATTGTCACCAACACTTGGTACTATCAGTCTATCGTTTCAGTTATTCTGCTGGGTGCACAGTATTACCTCCTTGTAGTTTTACTTTGCATTTCTGTAATGGTTAAATATTTTGGAGCACTTCTAGATTCCAATCCATCGTATCTATCCATGGGACTACCAAAGCCCCACTGGTTTCTCCCTCTCCCAGTAGACCAAGTCTGGTCTTCAACTCCAGCCCAGAATCAACAAATGCTCCAAAGCTCACCCAGGAAGGGATCGCCCCTCTCTGGAATATTAGCACATCCAGTCCTTGCTATCAAGTCCAGCTAAAACTCTGTGATAACTTCAAAAATAACTTTTATAATTTATCTGATTTTTTTCCAGTTTCAATGGGAGTGTTGGCAGTCTGCTGTGATCTATAATATCACGCTGGAACGTGGAATATTTTCCATTTCTTCTTAGGTCAGTTTTGGTAAGTTATATTTTTCAAGGAATGTTTTAAGTTCATCTCAGTCTTCAAATTTATTTATAAAGTTGTTTGTAATATCCTCTAAAGCTTAGAATTTTTACAGCATGTGATATTGGTTGTGTCATCATTTTATTTCTTGGTTACTCTTTCCACAGATGTGTCAATGTTATTACTCTTTACCAAGAACAACTTTTGGGCTTCTTTGATTCTATTGTAACTTTTCCCCCCATTTTATATATTTCTGTCTCATCTCTATTTTCTCCTTTATCTACTTCCTTCGGGTTTATTCTATTCTTCCTTGAATGTATTCAATTGGTTCCTTCAATTGAATGACTTTTCAGTCTTTCTTCTAATTTTATAAAAGCATTTAGGTTATAAATATCTTTCCAAGTACTGTTGACATTGTATCTTACATGTTTTCAATGCAGTATTTTAAATAAAAATTGTATATACTTAAAGTGATCAATATAATGAATTGATATATATGTATATTTATACATACACATAGTGAAATGACTGAGAGTCAAGCTAATAACGTATCATCTCTTCACTGTTACCATTTATTGTGTGTGAGAAATGTACTTGAAATCTACTCTCAGCATATTTCCAGTGCTCAGTGAGGCATTATTAGAAACAGTTGTCATGCTTATACATTAGATCTCTGGCTTATTCATGCTACAAAACTGCAAATCTATACCCTTTAACCTACTTCTGTCCGTCCCTTACCCCTCCAGCCCCTGGCATCCATTGTTCTATGAGTTTTACTTTGTTTTGTTTTTAGATTACACATAAAGGTGAGATCATACAGTATTTGTGTTTTTCTTTCTGGCTTATTTCTCTTAGCATAGTGTCTTCCAGGTTCATCCATGTTGTCACAATGGCAGGATTTCCTTCTTTCTCATGGCTAATGTACAGCACATCTTTATCCATACATCCACTGATGGACAGATGATGGTTGCTTCCATATCTTGGCTATTATGAGTAATTCTGTAATGAATATGGGAGTATGGATGTCTCTTCAAGATCTTGTTTTCATTTCCTTTGGACATATATCCAGATGTGGGATTATTGGATCATATGGTACTTCTATTTTTAATTTTTTGAGGAATATCCATTCTGTTTTTCATAGTGTCTGTACCAAATTACATTCCCACCAACAGTGCATGAGTGTTCCCTTTTCTATACAACCTCATCAGCACTTGTTGTGTTGTCTCTTGTGTTTTTTCTTTTTTTTATTCAGAACAGTTATGAGGCAGACCATGTGCCTGAGTCCATGGGAGCCAATCTAGAGTACTGTTCCTATGGGCCATGGTCCTATACCAGGGCAAGCAGAGAGCCTAAGGCTCAAGGACCTGGCCTGGGATCAAGGTGAGGCAGGAGTCTGGCTATATGGAAACCTTTCTGGAGGCTGGGTCCACTGGAACTCTTGCTTTCAGGATTAATACTACTACATTACTAAATGAATTGATAAATATTCCCTCTTTTATTGTTTTCTAGAAGAGATTGTGGAATCAGTGTTAATTATTTAAATGTTCAGTAGAATTCTCCAGCAAATCTATATGGGCCTAGAGAGGTTTTTTTTGGGGGGGGGGCTGTTAAGTAAATATCTAGTTTTCTATGAAGTTATGGGACTATTCAAAGGATCTGTTTCATATTTAATGAGTTGTGGAAGCTTGTGGGTTTTGAGGAATTGTCCATTTTAATTAAGTTGCCAAATTTATGAGTTTGAAGCTGTTCATAGTACTCCCTTGTTGTCCTTTTGATGCCCCCCAGGTTTTAAATGATACCCACTGTTTCATTTCTGATGTTGGTAAATTGTTTCTATCCTATATCATTCTTTGTCAGTCTTAGTAGAGGTTTGCCTATTTTACTGATCTTTCGAAAAAAGTCAGTCTTTGTTTCATTGATTTTCTCCATTATTTTTCTCTTTTCAATTTAATTGGATTTTGCTCTTTATTGTTTTCTTCCTTCTGTTGCTTTGGTTTTATTTTGCTCTACTTTTTGAAGCTTTCCTGGGTTTTCTAGCTTTTCTAGGTTTCAAGTTTTTCTAGGTTTTCTAGGTTCTAAGAACTTAGATGATTGTTTTTGCAACTTTTCTTCTTTGCTAATGTATGCATTTATCACTATAAATTTTCCTTTCAACACTGCTTTAACTTTGCCTCACATATTTGATATGTTGTATTTTCATTTTCATTCATTGCAATGTATTTTTTAATTTCACTTGAGAGTTTTCTTTGATCTATAAATTATTTGGGAATGTGTAGTTCCTAAATTTTCCTCATTTTTTGTTATCAATTTCTAATAAGATTCCATCATGATTGGCAAATATATTCTGTATGGTTTGAATTCTTTTAAATTGTTGAAATTTATTTTATCATTTAGGATGTGGTCTATCTTACGCATTTGAAAAGAATGATTTTTCTGCTGTTGTTGGATGAGCTGTTCTATAATTGTGGTTTGGAAACTGTTGGTTAATGGTGTTAAATTCTTTTATATCTTCACTTATATTCCATCTAGTTCTATCAATTGTTAAAAGAAAGGTGCTGGAATATCCAACTACAATTGTGGATTTGTCTAAAATAATAAGTTCTACACTGTTTCCTTCAAATATTTTGCTACTTCCTTCTTCGGCATATGCGCTTTTAGTATTGCTATGTCATCTTACTGGATTGACTTATCATTATATAATATTCTTCTGTCTCTGGTCATTTTCTTTGCTCTGTATTCTACTCTATCTGACATTAATATAACCATTGCTGTGCTTATTATATACTTTTATCCATTCTGTTACTTTCAATCTGCCTATGTTGTTATATTTCAAATGAGTATCTTACAAAAAGGAAGGGTATAGTTGGGTCATGTTTTTAATGCACTTGACTAATTCTGTCTTTTAATTTCTGTGTGTAGGCAATTTACATTTAATATAATTATTGGTCTATTGGGTTTTATGTCTACCATTTTATTTTTTCTTTCTATTTATTCTCTCTGGATTTCATTTCTCTATTTTCCTGACCTTCTGTAGTAACTTGAATTTTTTTTACAATTCTACTTTTATCTACAGTGTTTGTGAGTGTATTTTACATATATATATATATATATATATATATGGCTTTTCCAATGGTGGCTATAAATGCTTTCTTCACTTTCTATGCATACAGGAGTTACTAACAAATATATATATATATAACTTACAATAGTCTAATGATGTTATCTTACTAGTTTGAATGAAGTGTAAAAATCTTACTTCCCTTTTTAACCCTTACCCTATCCATTTGTAATTATCCACATAATATAATTATCTTAAGTAATTCTACTATATACATTTAGAACCATATCAGATAATGCTTCAAACAATCAAACATAATTTAGAAAACCGAAGAGGAGAAAGTTAAGTTTATTCACCAATATTTTTGCTTACTGTGTTCTTTTTTCCTTCTTCTTGTTTCAAGTTTCCTTCTCTATCTCTTTTTTAAAGATATATTTATTTTAAAGTGGAAAAAGTTGGAGGATGCGCAGAAAGAGGAGAGAAATACTCAAGCAGACTCCCTGCTGGGTGTGGAGCCCAACGTGGAGCTTGATCCCAGGACCCTAAGATCATGACCTGAACCAAAATCAAGAGTCCATTGCCTAACAAACTGAGCCATCCAGACACCCCTCAAGGTTTCTTCTCCTTTATTTCCCTCTGTTTAAAGAGCTTCCTTTAACCATTCTTTTAAGGTAGGTTGTATAGGCTACACCATTTTACATTCCCACCAACAGTACACAAACATTTCTTCCAATTTCTATGCAAATACTCATGATTTGTTTTTCTTTTTTAAGATTTGATTTATTTATTTAATAGAGAGTGAGAGAGCACACAGAAGGAGAGAGAGAAGCAGACTCTCTGCCAAGCAGGGAGCTGGATGCGGGCTCAGTCCTAGGACCCTGGGATCATGATCTGAGCCAAAGGCTGACACTTAACTAAGCCACCCAGATGCCCCGATTTACTGTTTTTTTAATAGTAGTCATTATAATGGATGTAAAATGATATATAATTGTAGTTTAGGTTTGCTTTTCTCTAATCATTAGTGATGTTGGTCATTATCATTTGCTTGTTGGGCATTTGTATATTACCTTTGGAGAAATGTCTATTCAAGTCCTTTGACTATTTTTAATTAGGTTATTTGTATTGTCAGGAAATTTTTAAATATATTCTGGATATTATCAGATATATAATTTGCAAATATTTCACCCCAATCAGATATATAATTTGCAAATATTTCCCCCCATTCCATAGTTTGCGTTTTCATTCTGTTAATTGTGTCTTTTGATGCAGTTTTTAAGTTTGTTGTAGTCCTAAAAAGGAGTTTACTTTCAAGATTTGTATACCTAAAGCATTTTTCCTCCCTTCATTCTCTTTTTTCTCTTCCCAGCTTATTTTATATGTGAGCTTCCTAATCTCTATAGGCCTAACTTTTATTTATTTTTTTTTTTGGGAATGCATTAAATTGTCTGGGTTTCTGGTTGTCATAGTATTGTAAGGGAGTAAAATCTCCACCAATTTTGCATATCTTTGCCTATTTGACATTAGCGTAGCTATAAGGTATGTTTTTCTTCACTTTCTATGCAACAGGAGTTACTAACCAAAAAAGAATAGCCTTAACTTTGGACCATTGCTGTGATGTTTGGAAAGGAAGGCAAATCCTAATCTGAATTTATATCTACAACTGGGAGGCAATATTCCTATGTATTATTCCATGGAAGTGGGCTTATATAACCTATTTGCCATAATTCTCCAGGCTTTCCTCCTCTGTTAATTTGATTTCTCTCATGATGGATTCATTGTAATGGCTCATATTTTTGAGCCATTTTTGAAACATACTTAAAGCTTAGTATTATTATTTAGATTTTGTTTTTTCTAACCATTGCTATGTTTCTATAACCCTGATGGCCAGCAATTTTCCAGATTCTAGACTGCCAATTTGCAGACCAAATAGCAATACAATGTTATTTATTATTGCTCAGGGATCAACCATTATCAATTATTATGTGAAAAAAATTACTCTGATATAATAGTAGCTTCCAAGATCACTACCCAAGAAACTATCTCAGAAGTCATGGAACAGAATGGCTCACAGACTAGATTAAGATGCTTGAGGCATATGACTTTTTAAATCAATTAAAATACACAGCAAAAAGTAGGGGGGAAGAGATGGATAACATGCTTGGATAAGGCAAAAAAGAGTAGAAGAATCTTCCTACCTAAATTATGCAAGTTTATATATCCTCTCTCTCTCCCTTTCTGCTGTATCAGCATTCTCCACTGATTGTGTAATTTTGAGAACCAGAGTTGAGGTCTGTCCAAAGCGGCTCCAGATAGAAGACACACTGAGTCAATGCATACATTTGCTTTAACCAGAAAGATGCAGAGGGGCACATATGCCTGAACACAGATATGACTCCTCAATAGCCTGATAAGCTACTGTGGATCTTGTTTATGTTCCTTGAGCAGAAAATGCAAGGGATCAGAATGGGTGTCGCCAATAGGTGATCCAATTAAGACCTTAAAAATACCAAATGCTTCAAGTGTATCTTATGAATATTTGTAGCCCTTCCATCCCTTCCTAACTATGTTTAACACTCATATGCTCTATTTCTTTATATACATCTATCATAACATAATTCACAAACTACTTGCTTCTATACTTAGTTTCTATGTCTTCCTTACTTCATACAACTTTCTCTATTCAGTTACATATATCCTCCTTTGTTTCTCTTATTTTCTATAGCTGAGTTGAGTATTTTTAAACAATATAGCTAACACACATTATAGCAAACAACCATTAATGAGGATGAAACATCTCTATTTACATATTGACTGGAAGTATCCCCAAGATATAGTTAGTGAGAAAACAAGTAAAGGGAATCGTGTATAGTATATTGCCCTTTGTGTGAAAAAAAAGTGCTTATGTACTTGTTTGGAAGTATTTTTCTGATAGGATACAGAGGAAACTGGTAATGGTAATTTCTTCTCAGGAAGATAATTAGATGGCATATATATCTTTTTAAACATTCTGAATTTTGTAAGAAATTTTTATAGTTATACATATTTTTATATATATAACCTATTAAATATTAGTTAATTATTTGAAATTTTACTTATAAAAATACTAAATCATATTTCCTTTTCTATAGACAGCTATCAGAATGGCAGCACCACTGAACCTGCCAAAAATTACAGATGACTGGACAAAAGAAGATGTAAATAGATGGTTGGAAAGTCATAGAATTGATCAAAAATATAGGAAAACCTTGCCTGCAAAAGATGCGCATGGAGCAATCTTGAAGTGGTAAAAATCACCTTGTTGATTTGGGCATATCACATGGACAAGCAACCAAATAGAACAGCTATTCAAGATTTACAGAAAACATCTTCTGAAGATCCTACTCAGACATGTAAGATGAAAAAGGTAGTAAAAATGTTCCTAAAATACAACCTTTTATGCAAGAGGAAAATGGAGAAATTTCAAAGCAAAAACAAAATGATAAAGAGAAATCAGCTATAGCTAATGCCTCTACAATGAGTACAGTTACCAAAGGTTCTCAGCCACTAAAAACTAAGTTCATGGAAGATGAAATAGCTGACACAAAGGAAAATCAGCCATCCAGAGAATTAACATGTGTATCATACTTTTTGATGAATTCGTGACTCATATCACTACAAATTGAGTTTTAGTCTGCATCCTGAAACAGGACCACCACTCAACTTCATTGATCCAATACATGAATTCAAAGCCTTCACAAATAGCCACAGAAAAAATGTTAAGGTGAAATTTAGCAACAAATTTTTCTTTTTTTTTTTTTTTTTTTAAATTTTTTTTTTATTTATTTATGATAGTCACACAGGGAGAGAGAGAGAGAGAGGCAGAGACATAGGCATAGGCAGAGGGAGAAGCAGGCTCCATGCACCGGGAGCCCGACGTGGGATTCGATCCCGGGTCTCCAGGATCGCGCCCTGGGCCAAAGGCAGGCGCCAAACCGCTGCGCCACCCAGGGATCCCGCAACAAATTTTTCAATTTGCTTCAGTTTGTATGAAATTCACCTACTAATGGCACCATTCATTTTGGAGTCAAAGGCAAACCCCATGGAAAAACTGTTGACATGAAAGTCACCAATTGCACCAAGAAAGCCCTTACTGACCGATTCAAACTGATGATCCACTAGTATTTTGAAGACCATCAGGTCCAAAAAGCAAAGAAGTACAATTGAGAGCCAAGATTTGTAGACATTTTACTGCCGAATAGTAAAATCTGTCTGACAGATTTGTTATTGAAGTGAATGTCATTCCAAAGTACTCTGAATGTGAACATGACTATTTCTAGACTAAGATACAAAATCACAACAACAGAACAGGGAAACAAAGTCCAAAACATTTAGTCTTCATGCAAGATGGGGCCAATTCTAAGGACATGATGAAAAATAATGAAGATTTCAGAGCACTTAAATTAGATTTAAAAGCACTAGCAGGTGTAGAAAAGAGGCAGAAGAAAAAGCAAAGTGAAAAAAAAAAGGAGAGTAAGGGATGAACACTTGTTAAATTGTTGACAGAAAATCAGGATTTGTTTGATAATATATACCACAACTGGTACACATTTCTTGTAACAAATAATTACATCCAAATGAAACACCTAGATTTCCTAAAGGAAATTAAAATGTTTGCTCTATTGGAGTTTAATCCCAAATCTGTAAGCAAAGGGGCAAAGCTTGCAAAGAAAGCCAAGTAGCAAACCTTCACTTTCCAAGTCTATCTGTGGAGGGGAAAACTACATAAAATGCACAGATTTCTAGTCTGAATCTTTATCAGTAATGCAGCTGGATTTTCAGCAATGGCAGGAGGTTAGACCATAACAGTGAAAAATATAAACCCTTAGATCCAAGTCCCTGACAAAGAGAAAGACTATTACTCTCTATGACTCTATTAATCTCTTCCATTGATAGCCCACGAGACTGCCTCCTTGAGACTTCTGTGCTTTCTATCGAGATCCCAAAAGAATGAAAAATATGTTGTGTATTTGTGTATATTCACACATATGTCAGGGATGGAAAGATCTACTTGAAGCAGAATTAACAAAACAGCAAAGTGGTTTGTCAAGCTAATGTATTTCTGACTTAAATCTTGAAGAAATAAATGTCACTATTCTTGAACTAAAATTGTCACTCAATCTTGAAAGAGATTTTTGCCATCTATTGGTTCATTTAACCATCCTTCTGAAAAGGGAAGAAGTTGTCATAATTACCACTCTGGAATTTCTCTGTAAAAATGAATATGAAATTCTGAGAGAGGAACAAAAATAAAGTATTTGAATTCTAGGCATCAAAAGAGGAAGACTTCTATTAAGGTGGTAAAGTATCATGGTGGAATTTCAACTTTCCTTCTGTCAAAAAGGATAATACAAAAAATTTGAAACAATGATTCAAAACTGGGCAAATTCTTCTAGACCGACATATGCCAAAATTATTCATCCATACCATCATCCAGGCTATTGGGGGACTATCTTGGCTGTGCATATTCTTTGGGAACTAAGGAAGAAATTCAGAGGTACTATGTTGAAAAACGAGACAGGATTTTTCTGAAATTGGAGAACAAGTGACTAATTTAGTCACCTTGATGGCAATCAACCATCAGGAAAACTTAGTTGGATTGCATCTTGGTGATGATTTAAAGAACAAAACAGGGGATCACTGGGTGACTCAGTGGTTTAGCACCTGCCTTCAGCCCAGGCCGTGGTCCTGGAGTCCCCGGATAGAGTCCTGCATTGGGCTCCCTGCGTGGAGCGCGCTTCTCCCTCTGCCTGTGTCTCTGCCTCTCTCTCTATCTCATGAATAAATAAATAAAATATTTTTTAAAAATAAAAATAAAGAACAAAACAGTATCTATCGTCTCTAAGCCTCTATTAGCAGTAGCTAATAACTACATTGGATATGAGAAACTTTCAGTGATCCTCCTAACTTGCATGAGATCAAAGAATCCTGAAAAAAGCACTAAGATCTCAGGTGGTAACACCCTAATACAACAACTATCTCCCAAAGAATAGAGTTTAAATAGAAAAAAATTGAAGTGCAACATAAAAACTTTAAAGATTTATATTTCTTCATCATCATGAAAAATAACTTTTAATTTAAAAATACATAGAAAATGTGCCCAGAAAGAAAAATAAAAAAGGAATTTAAAGAAAGAAAATAGAGATGTCTGGATGGTTCAGCAGTTGAGTGGCTGCCTTCAGCTCAGGGCTTGATTTTGGTGTTCTCGGATCAAGTCCCACATCAGGCTCCCTGTGAGGAGCCTGTTTCTCCCTCTGCCTAGGTCTCTGCCTCTCTGTGTCTCTCATGAATAAATAAATAAAATTCAAAAAAAAAAAAAAAAGAAAAGAAAGAAAATGTAGCCAGGCACATCCTGAAAAGACAAAATACTTCTTTTTTTTTTTTTTTCCCAAGGAGCTTTTATTAGGTCCATAAAGTCAATGTTAGTTCCTTAAAGCTGTCTGGTCATGTCTGAGTTCATGCATATCTCTCTTAAACATGACATTCCAGGCAAAGCCTTGGTAATAGAACAAATGTTTCTTTTTTTATAATAAATTTATTTTTTATTGGTGTTCAATTTACCAACATACAGAAAAACACGCAGTGCTCATCCCGTCAAGTGCCCCCCTCAGTGCCCATCACCCATTCTCCCCCACCCCCCGCCCTCCTCCCCTTCCACCACCCCTAGTTCATTTCCCAGAGTTAGAAGTCTTTATGTTCTGTCTCCCTTTCTGATATTTCCCACACATTTCTTCTCCCTTCCCTTATATTCCCTTTCACTATTATTTATATTCCCCAAATGAATGAGAACATACAATGTTTGTCCTTCTCCGATTGTCTTACTTCACTCAGCATAATACCCTCCAGTTCCATCCACATTGAAGCAAATGGTGAGTATTAAGACAAAATACTTCTACCAAGAAACAAACCTCTTCTTTTCTGGTTCTTAACTCATATATGCCTGATAACACCATTTCACTATGATAGTGTGAAAAATTCTTAGGAATCACAAAAAGAAGGCTTTCTGGCGAACAGAAAAACTTGAAGACAAGGTAGGCACTAACTACCTGTTTGGTTAAAAACAGAGGTGGAATGTGGGAAGTACTATGTATTACATATTATTCAACCTTTGAATGTGATTTCCTCACTGGAAGAACAGAAGATAAGCTATCACTTGGATAAAAGCCAAATTATTCTAGATATGTTAACAGAAAATGTATTCTATCATACTGGTTTAAGAAAAAACAATCCAATCATGAAATGGGCAAAAGACATGAAGAGAAATCTCACAGAGGAAGACATAGACATGGCCAACATGCACATGAGAAAATGTTCCGCATCACTTGCCATCAGGGAAATACAAATCCAAACCACAATGAGATACCACCTCACACCAGTGAGAATGGGGAAAATGAACAAGGCAGGAAACAACAAATGTTGGAGAGGATGCGGAGAAAGGGGAACCCTCCTGCACTGTTGGTGGGAATGTGAACTGGTGCAGCCACTCTGGAAAACTGTGTGGAGGTTCCTCAAAGAGTTAAAAATAGACCTGCCCTACGACCCAGCAATTGCACTGTTAGGGATTTACCCCAAAGACACAGATGCAATGAAACGCCGGGACACCTGCACCCCGATGTTTCTAGCAGCCATGTCCACAATAGCCAAACTGTGGAAGGAGCCTCGGTGCCCATCGAAAGATGAATGGATAAAGAAGATGTGGTTTATGTATACAATGGAATATTACTCAGCCATTAGAAACGACAAATACCCACCATTTGCTTCCACGTGGATGGAACTGGAGGGTATTATGCTGAGTGAAGTAAGTCAATCGGAGAAGGACAAACATTATATGTTCTCATTCATTTGGGGAATATAAATAATAGTGAAAGGGAATAAAGGGGAAAGGAGAAAAATGAGTGGGAAATATCAGAAAGGGAGACAGAACATGAAAGACTCCTAACTCGGGGAAACGAACTAGGGGTGGTGGAAGGGGAGGTGGGCAGGGGGTGGGGGTGACTGGGTGACCGGCAATGAGGTGGACACTTGACGGGATGAGTACTGGGTGTTATTATATATGTTGGCAAATTGAACACCAATAAAAAATAAATTTAAATCAAAAAAAAGAAAAAAGAAAAAGCAAATTTTTCCAAGATCTGCAAGCCTTGCTGCTCCCTAGACACCACAGCGAACATGAAGGTGAAATTGGAACTTGGTTTTCCCCATTTATTAAAGCATTATATAAAAATGAAGGAAATATGGCAATTAAAGAAGTATTGCTTGAAGGTGTTCATCAGTTCAGTCAAAATACCTTCTTTGCCAAGCCTTTGCAAGACACTTCCACATTAAAGAGAAGGACTGTGCAATGCTCAAAATTGGGCAAATCAAGCAAAAATAAATAAATAAATAAAAGATAGGACCTGAGACTTCTTATCCCTCAGATACACTGGGTCAAGTCTACAAAAGTAAAATAAGATGGGGAGTAGAAGATAATGGAAGAAACAGGAATATTTTACTTGCTGATTTAGCTGATCTTCTGGATTAGCAGTATATGCCTCAAGTGCATTCAAAAAAATTCAACAACAAAGTAAAAATACAGAGTATAAAGTGAAGGAAAAGCTTTATCAGAAGTCAAAAATATGATATCAAACTACAAGATAGCTGGATATCAAGGGGAGATAGAAGTTGGGCTCTACACAATCCAGATTCTCCAGCTCATCCCCTCGTTTTTTGACAATAAAAATGAACTTTCTAAAAGAAATATGATCAACTTTATATCAATAATGATATTCCTGGAGATCCAAATAATGAATTTAAATTAACACCTAATTAACACCCTGGGTGGCTCAGCGGTTTAGCGCCTGCCTTCCGCCCAGGGCGTGGTCCAGGAGTCCCGGGATGGAGTCCCTCATCAGGCTCCCTACATGGAGCCTGCTTCTCCCTCTCCCTGTCTCTCTCTCTCTCTGTCTCTCATGAATAAATAAATAAAATCTTTTAAAAAATAACATAAATAAATTAACACTTAAGAACTTTATTCCTTATCTAAATAACTTGCAGTTTTCTTTGAAAAAATCCTTTGAACTTTTTGATGATTATTTTGTCCTTCTAAAATTCATGAACAACATTAAGCAAAATGAACAGACCAAAACTCGAGGAAAGATGGGTATATATTTTAAGAAATTTGCAGATATAGTTGGTCTCTTAGGGAAGTAACAAAACCTCAAATCAAGGCTAAGTTTGCCATTTCAAATAGATGTGTTTTGAAGAAGCCTAGAAATTTTAAAAGACAGGTTTTCTGGGCTAGTGGGATATCTTATCAAAAATCAAGAAGATGCTATAACCACCATGGAAGATATAGTAGGCAAATATACTTTTCTCTTTGAACAATCCTGCGATAAAACTATGAATGTATACTCTTTTCCATTTCTGATGCTTTTTTTCTGCTAGGGTTAGAAAATAGGCAATGGCTAAAATACATGAGATCATTTTAATCTTCTCTAGCAAAGATGCCCAACTGTCAAGGAGGCTGCAATTAGGGCTAGTATTTTATTGAGTGTGTGGTAATTTATTGTCTAAAGATGAGGTCTTAATAACTTCAACTAGTAAGCTTAATAGAGACTCATATTCTCTGTAATGCAAGAAAGTTTGAAGTGGATAATAAATATAACTACATAGAACCACTGCTATACATTTGGAAGTTAAAAAAGTTCATGAGGTAAAGAGAAAAATCAAAGCTGAAATTTTAAAGTGCTTATAGCTGAATAAAAATTTAGACATTACATTTCAAAACTTGCAAAATGCAGCAAAAGTATTGCATGGTAAGAAATATATAGCCTTAATTGCTTATTCTAAATAATATAAAAAGAATGAAAAATAATCAGGTAGTTATAAATTAGAAAATATAGAATAAACTCAAAGAAATAAAAGAGATTATAATGAGGATAAAGGCAGAAATTGATGTTTTAGAAAAGAAGAAAACAGAAGAATTCAATAAAGCAAAAACTGGTTATTCGAAAAAACCAATAACATAGGACAAATTCTGATGTAGTTGATCAAAGATTATTAAATATACAATGAATGAAAAAGAAACATAATTATAAAGTAAAAAAGATTAATTTCATCTTCTAGGAAGATGGAATAAACATACTTTTTCTTATTCCTTCCACTGAATATAAAAGGTGGCTCTGAAAGGTGGAGAAAAAAAGGTAAAGTAGAGACCTAGAGATCAAAGAAATAATATAATGCCACGGTGTTATCAGCACCTACTGGGAAATCTGAAACTTCCGCTCTTACTCAGTAGTAATACCCCCACTCGAATGTCAATGGAAGCCAAGGGAGGAAGGTGGATCACCATCCCTACTTGGGAGTAATGAGGCAAGGGGCACCCCCTCTTTCTCTGACAGAGTAGTATCACAAAAAGCCAAGTAAGACAGGTTTAAATAAGATTTAAAGCCTCAGAACATAATACCCAAGTACCAGGTTTTAATATAAAAATTATTCATCATACCAAGAACCAGGAAAACCTCAACATGAACTGAATCAAACTACAATTGATTGATGTTAATACCAAGATAGCAAA
Organism: Nyctereutes procyonoides; assembly: GCF_905146905.1. Taxonomy (NCBI): domain Eukaryota; kingdom Metazoa; phylum Chordata; class Mammalia; order Carnivora; family Canidae; genus Nyctereutes; species Nyctereutes procyonoides. The sequence goes on along the minus strand of NW_026575141.1, from coordinate 16,249,408 downwards.
AAAATAAGATTTTTCTTTCTTTCTTTCTTTTTTAAGTAGGCTCCACATCCAATGTGGGGCTTGAATTTACAACCCCAAGATCAAGAACCACATGCTTTATCAATAGAGCCACCCAGGTCCCCAAAGATTAGAATTTTCTAAGAAAGATTTTAAATCAGCTATCATAAAAATGCTTTAATTAGGAATTATGAAGATTCTTAAAACAAATGAAAAAGTAGAAAGTTTCAGTAAAGAAATAGATTCTGCAAGGAAATGGAAGATGTAAAAAAGAGCCAGATGGAAATTTTAGAGCTAAAAACACAATATTGAAAATAGAAAACTCAATGGATGGACCCAACAGTAGAGTTCAGGGGACAAGAGAAAGAATTAATGAACTTATAGATAGAGCAATAGAAATCACCCCCTCTGAGTAAGAAAAAGAAAATAGACTGGGGGCAAGGTGGGTGGGTGGGATTCAGAGAGACTCAGGACCTGTGAGATCATAACAAAAATATCTATTATTCATTTCATGGGAATCCTAGAAGGAGTAGAGAAAGAGTGAGACTGAGAAAGTACTGGAGAAAATAATGGCTGAAAACTTCCCAAATTTGGCAAAAGGCAGAAATCTACAGATTCAAAACAATTAGCAAACTTCAACTGAATAAACACAAAGACAACCACACCAAGACATAGATACAATGGTCAAAGGTAAGAGCAGATTTCAGTGAAATTGAATTCAGAATAAAAATAGAGAAAATCAACTTTTTAAAAAGCTGGTAATTAGAAAAATATCCATTAAATGGACATTAGACCCTGCCTTTAGCAAGACTGACAAAGGGGTAGGGAGAGAGAAAAGAAATAAATCACCTTTATCAGGAATGAAAGAGTGATATCACTACACATTATGACGACATCAAAAGAATAATAAGGGAATACTACGTATATGTAACATAAGGGAACAACTCTACACACATGAATATGACAACTTAGATGAAGCTGACCGATTCTCAGAAAAGTGCAAACTGCTATATCTCACTCGATGTGAAATAGATCGTTTGAATAACGCTGTAACTCCTAAGGAAATTGAATGTATGATTCCAAAACTCCCAAAATGAAGTCTCTAGGCCCAGATAGTTTCACTGGAGAATTCTACGAAGAAATTAAAGAAGAATTAACACCAATTCTAAACAATCTCTTCTAGAAAATAAAAGAAAAACTCCCAATTTATTTTATGGACTTGAAATTACTCTGATGCCAAAACCAGAGACAGCCTTCCTCCAAAAAAGTAGAGACCAATATTCCTCATAAACATAAACACAAAGACTCTTAGCAAAACATAAGCAAATATAATTCAGCAACATATGAAAGAATCATATACCATGGCAAATGGGGCTTTTAGCAGGGATGTAAGACTGATTAGATACTGAAATATTAATCAATGGTCATTATTAGCAAGCTATAGTAGAAAATCACATGATCATATGAACTGGCAAAGAAAAAGCATGTGATACTAGTCAACATTCATTTATGATAAAATCTCACAGAAAACTAGGAATGGAGGGGCACTTCTTCAACTTAATAAAAAGCATCTACAAAAAAAAAAAAAATATATATATATATATATACCATTAACATCATACTTAACTGAAAAGACTGAATGAATCCTTTTCCACTAAGATTGATAATAAAGCAAAGATAGCTCTTCTTACAACTCTCATGCAGCATTAAACTAGAAGTCTGAGCTAATTCAATAAGGCAAATAAAAATATATCAGATCAGAAAGGAAGACATAATTTGTTTCCATTTGAAAGTGACATGATTTTCTACATACAAAATCCAAAGGAACCTATAAAAAAATCATTTTGAACTAATAAGTGAGTTCAGCAAGGCAAGGTCACCAGATACAAAATAAACATACAAAATCAGTATCACTAATAATCAAAGAAATGCATATTAAAACCACAATGAGACTTTATATTTGTCAGAATGTCTAAAGTAAAAGGATAAGAAACAAGTATTGACAAGGATGTGAAGAAAAAGAACCCCTCATGCATTGTTGGTGAGAATGTTAATTGGTAGAACTGTTATGGAAAACAGTATGAAAGTTCCTCAAAACATTAAAAATAGAAATACCGTATGATCCAATAATTCTACTACTGAGTATTTGCCCCCAAAACCATAGAAATTTATTTTAAAAATATATGCATCCCTATGGCAAGATATGGAAGCAACCTAAGTGTCCACTGATAGATGAATGGTTAAAGAAGATGTGTGTGTGGGTAGGGAGTGGGGGGTGTGCAAATACGTGTGATGGAATACTACACAGCCATAAAAAGGATGAGATCTTGTCGTTTGTGACAACATGGATAGACCTAGAGCATATTGTGCTAGGCAAAATATGTCACACTGAGAAAGTCAAACACCAAACGCTTTCGTTTACATGTGAAATCTAAAAACCAAAAAACAAGAATAAGCAAAGAAGAGAATCAGACTTATAAGTTATACATAAGTATATGTATAAGTTATACATAACTTATATGTATATGTTATACATATGTTATATGTATATGTTATACATATGTATAAGTTATACATATGGTATACATATGGTGTATGTTCACCATACAGTGAACAAACTGATGGTTGCCAGATAGAAGGGAGATGAAGGAATGGGCAAAATGGTTGAAGAGGAGTGGGAGATACAGTCTTCCAATTGTGGAATGAATATATCACAGGAATTAAAGGCACAGCATAGGGAGTCTAGTGAATGGTATTGTAATAGCATTGCATCGTGACAGTTGGTAGCTATACCTTCAGTAAGCATAGCATAACATATAGAGATGTTGAATGACTATGTCGTAGCCGGAAATAATGTAACCCTGGTCAACTATACTCAAAGAAAAAATTATTATTAAAAGGATTGTCTTTCTATATATGAGCAATGGACACTAAAATGAAATATCAATACTTTTAGTAATCACTCAAAAAACCTGAAATATTTAAATGTAAGTTTAACAAAACGTGCATAACTCCTATGCCGAAAATTAGTATGTATCTATTCCTCCCAGATTGATTTATAGTTTTATTTTTATTTTTTTAAAAAAGATTTTATTTATATATTCATGACAGACACACAGAGAGAGGCAGAGACACAGGCAGAGGGAGAAGCAGGGTTAATGCAGGGAGCCTGATGTGGGACTCGATCCAGGGTATCCAGGATCACACCCCAGGCTGAAGGCAACGCTAAACCGCTGGGCCACTGGGGCTGCCCTGATTTATAGTTTTAATGCAACTTCTATCAAAATCTTAGCAAGATTCTCTGTAGATATAGATAAGATTGTTGTAAAACTTATACGGAAAGGCAAAGGAAGTAGAATAGATAAAATGGGCACCTGGGTGGCTCAGTGATTGAGCATCTGCCTTCAGCTCAGGTCATGATCCCAGGGTCCTGGGATCCTGCCTCTCCCTCTGATTATGTCTCTCTCTGTATCTCTCATGAATAAGTAAATAAAATCTTTTTTTTAAAAAAAAAAAGAAGAGCTAAAACAATTTTTAAAAAGAATAAAGTGGGAGGAATCAATATATCTGACATCAAGACTTATATAGTGATCAAAGCTGTGCAGTGTTGGCAGAGAGATAGATACATAGATCAATGGGACAGAATAGAGAACTTATACATAGACCCACATGAATCTTTGACAAGGTTGTAAGAGTAATTCAATGGATGAAAGATAGCCTTTTCAACAAATGGTGCTAGAGTGATTAGACATCCATAGGCTAAAAAAATGAGCCTCAGCCTAAACCTCATACCTTATGCAAAAATTAACCCAAAATGAGTCAAAAGTTTAGGTTTAATATTTTAACTTTATAAAATTATAAACTTTCAGGAAAAAAAAATAAGAGAAAATCTTTAGTATCTAGGGCCAGACAGCGTTCTTAGATGATATCAAAAGCACCATCAGGGGATCCCTGGGTGGCTCAGCGGTTGAGCACCTGCCTTTGGCCCAGGGCGTGATTCTAGGGTCCTGGGATCGAGTCCCGCGTCAGGCTCCCTGCATGGGGCCTGCTTCTCTCTGCCTGTGTCTCTGCCTCTCTCTCTCTCTCTCTCTCTCTCTTTCTCTCCCTCTCTCTTTCTCTCTGTGTGTCTCATGAATAAATAAAATCTTAAAAAAAAAACACCATCCATGGAAAGAAAAAGTGATAAATTGGACTTAAAAAATTTTGACTGTATGAAAGGTCCTCTATAAAAGTGAAAAGACAGGATACAAAATGGAAGAAAATATTTGCAAACCACATAACTAACAAAGGACTATTATCCAGAATATATAAAGAAACCTCAAATCTCAATTGTTAAAAAACAAAGCAAAATACCCATTCCAATTAGAAACGGCAGGGACATAAAAAGACAATGAGATACTTCATTCAAAGAGGACATACAAATAAGCACATGAAGAGATGTTCAACATCATTAGCCATTAGGGAAATGCAGACCAAAACTACAATGTAATATCACTACATACTTATCAGAATATCTAACATAAAAAAAGAATAGTGCCAACACCAAATACTAGCAGAATGCAGAAAAACTCATGCATCATAGATGGGATATAAAATGATACAGCCACTCTGGAAGACAGTTGGCCATTTCCTTAAAAACCTAACTATGCAACTATTATGCAATCCAACAATTGCACTCCTGGGAATTTATCCCAGAGACATAAAAACTTATGTTCATCCCAAAACCTGTACGTAAATGTTTAAAACAGCTTTATTTATGATATTTCCAAACTGGAAATAACCCAAATGTTTTTCAAAGTAAATAGCTAAACTATAGACATTCCATACTATGAAATGTCACTTAGCAATAAAATGAAACAAACTATTTATACACTCAACAACTTGAGAATTGGTAGAGTATTTAAAAAAAAAAAAAACTAGTCCCAAAAGCTTATATACCGAATGATTCAATTCATACAACATTCTTGAAATAACAAAATTATAGAATTGGAGAACAGGTTATTGGTTGCCAGGTGTTAACTTCCAGTCTGGGCAAGTAGTTAGAAAAATGGATTATAAAAAGGCAATAGAAGTGATCCTTACAGGAATAAAATTGTCTGTATCTTAACTATATCATTGGATCTTTATTATTTAACAATTGCATGTGAGTCTATAATCTTTCCCGCCAGAGTTTTTAAATTAAAAAAGTTAGGAGAATATAGCAATAATTTATACAAACTTAATTAATTAATTAATTTGTGTATATAAATTTACAATTACAAATTTATTCCATATACATCATTTATAGACATAGGTGTATAATTTATAGTTTCCTGAAATTGTATGTAAGCCTGTTTGGCTTATCAGTTGTCTTAGTAGGAAGGCTTAAAACCATGATTTCAGTTTCCTGAAACTTACTTTTTTTAGTCAATTTTGTAAGCTTTCTATAACTTAGGAAACCTCAAGTAAATGAAAAAATGTGTATATAATTGCACATATATGTGTGTGATGCATGTATAATATATATGCATAAATAATACATATGACTTAAAATAGATGTTAATAGCCCCTGGAATGTTATAGCACTGTAGTTACTTTCATCTGTGGTAAATTTGGATGGGATATGGTAGAAGGAGATGCACTCCCCTGTGTCATACTTCTGGCTCTTGAGACTTAGAGGGAAAACAGTAATGATGAAGCTTGTGGGATTAGTTGGTGATCCAGGCTCTAATGACACCATGAGGAGAAAGCCATGCTCTAGTCACTGCAGGGTCCTAGAAGACAGAGTTCACTGGCCAACACCCCAAAGCCCCAGCAGTCTTCTAATCTGAATCATTGCTGAAGGTTTTAGAAAACTAAAGAATAATTTCCTCCTTTACATTTAGTGCATTCTTTTGCACTAGCCAGCATTCAAAACATGTTTATTCATCGGTAGATTTTCTTTTCCAAAAGTTTTTATTGTTCTGATAAGTTCCATTTGCCCCATGGGTCTGCTCTTCACCTTCTTCTCCTCCTTTCTGCCCAAGATGCTCTTTCTGTGATGCTCACATTGACAGGCATACTCACCCTCTGACCTCCAGTTGGGGTTGGCTGTTAGGACCCCTCAATAAGAAACTAGGGGAAAGGTGAGGGGTAAGGATATTTATTGCCCTGGCTTCCTCTTTGCAAAGTCAACTTTTCGGTTGTGCCCCTGCCTGAGGGAACTATTTTCCACTGAGCCTGCTTGACAAGACTCTCTCCTTTTGGATTCTAAAACCTCTCCCTCTATTTATTTTAGCCTCAAGGGGAACAGTTCTCACTGCTATTAAGTCCAGAACATTGCTTATGGTTTCCTTTTTTTTTTTTTTTTAAGATTTTATTTATTCATGAGAGACACAGAGACACAAGCAGAGGGAGAAGCAGGCTCCATGCAGGGAGCCCAACGTGAGATTCGATCCCGGGTCTCCAGGATCACACCCTGGGCTGAAGGCTGTGCTAAACCGCTGAGCCACCTGGGCTGCCCTGCTTATGGTTTCCTATACTAACACTTCTGTATACATTCCCTTTAATAATCTTCCCCAAATTATCCTAGTTTGCATGTGTAAATCTATTTCCCACTGGGATCTGACTGATGCATATATACTCTTAGCCTGAATCATCTCCTGGGCGCTGGATATGATTAACTTGGAATGAGGTTAGCCAATTTCAAAAGAGATGGAAACCTTTTAAAGCAAAGTCTCATTCTTGGTACTAGGAAACCTAGAGCCTCAGACTCACCAGAATGAGAAAACAGGAAAAATTTGCAACTGGCTTTTTTTTCTCCTCCCCAACCAAGTCAGATATTCTATATAACCCTCTGTTAACTGACTGCTGACAGTAATTTTGCAGACTGTTTTCTAATCTTTGCCCTGAAGAACCCAAAATTTCAGTGGAGGGTCTTTGAAGAAGGAAGTATAGAGAAAATGAAAACAATCTCAGTAGGCAGAGCTATTTTATCCAGAACACTTCTCATTTTTTAAAAATTTATATGCAATTGTCCCATAAATTTTTATTTGGAAAAATTTTTTATTCGACTAATTAAAAAAAAAATTTAAGCACTGGGGCACCTGGGTGGCTCAGTTGGTTAAGCATCTGCCTTTGGCTCAGGTCATGATCTCCAGGTCCTGGGATAGAGCCCTATGATGGGCTCCCTGCTCAGCATGGAGTCTGTTTCTCTCGTTCTTTCTCTCCTTCTTCCCCTCATCCCTGCTTGTTTTTTCTCTCTCAAATAAATAAATATAATGTTTTTTTAAAAAAATGTAAGCACTGGCTTAATTCACTTTAATAGGTAGCCACTGACAAATCAACACTCTCTAAGGTTAAGAAAGAAACCTCTAATCATAGAACTTCAGGTAACAGTAGAAGTGGTAGCAGTGCAGGGATTTAGAGTCAGGTGATTCCAGTCCAATGTTCATCAGGTTATGTCTGATAAGGGCCTGCTTATTAGAAACAGCCACTCAAAACTCTGATAATCCATTTCTTTGTCAATAGGGATGCCTCCTCAGTTATTTACAAATCTTGACCTCCAGCTGAGTAAATCCCTATATAATTATTTTTATCTTCCCCTAGGAGCCCTACCTAGGCTAGTTAGTAATCAGCCTTCAGCCTAGCAACTGGCATAATTTAATGGCTTCCAAATAGTGAATTGTTGAATCACAGAAACTTGAAGTTGGAAGAGGTTTGTCAAGGTTGCTCAGCCCAATTTCTCTTTCCTGCTAGAAGCTCTGCTCTAATTTCTCTGACAAGTGGCCACTCAGCTACCTGAATGCTTACAGGTAACAGGTAAGACCCTATTTTGCCAAGCACTCCATGTGTGAGAGAGTTTTTCCCTATATTAGGTTCAAAATGTATGTTCCTGTGCCTAACACCAGCTAATACCAAGAATTCCTTCTAAAACAAAGAACAGGTCCCCTCCTTATTTACAAGGCAGTTTAAATATTAGCCAATAGTAATCGTGTCTTCACTTAAAATCATCCACAAAAATCACCCATCATCATCAGATCTAAAACTATGAGGACATGTGATCATTTCCAGACCCCTCACGATGCTTGCAGTTTTTTCCTGGATGCACTACAAATTTCACTTCATTCTTAAAATTCATGGTCAGTATAAAACACCATTCAGGAGACATGTTCTAAACAGTTAAACCCATAGGCTACCTTGCTATACAGATATTAAGCTGCTTAATGTCACCAAGACTATCCCTGACTTCTTTTTGGCAATCAGTACACACCATCATCCTGACTGACACAGAATCAACTACAACACTCACATCTTCTTCATGTGAATCTTTACAAAGCCAGGTAACTCCTATCCTATATTCAGATTTCACAAGATAGATACACCCAGCCTAGTATTCAGGTTGGAGAACGTCACTCAAAGAAGCTAAGTATTTTGCAAGGGTCACACAGTTAGTAAGCAACTTAGCAGAGACTGATTCCAAATCAAAATCTGTATTTTTTCTGCTAAGTCATAGAGACTCTTCATTCATCTACTCCCTATGTTCCACACATTATTCCAAGCCCTGACATGAAGTGGTGTTGAAGGCATGTCCCTTATGGAAATTATATACCAGTGGGGAGTATGCTTTATAATCTTGAAAACATTTAAAGGAAAGATATCCAAAAACACAGGAGAGAAAATGAATAGTCAAAAACATAGACAAAACATATCAAATTTTATACCTTAAATGTGTACAATTGATTGTATTGATTGTGTCACTTTACCCTGAATTTAGGGGGTGGAAAGTGCAAGGGAGTTCCACTTTCAGTTTAGATGTAGGATATAAAAGACCATCCTTTGCATGGTAGCAGGAAAACACCAGATAAATTTAAGAGTATTCTTTTCATTAAAACTAAAGAGCAATGGATACTCTTACTGTTAATGAAGGACATTCCTAGAGGAACAAGCCCCTCATAGGTGAGCAAAGAATAGCAGTCACTTCCACACGTGGAGGAAAGTGATGGGACTAGGTACAGTCTGAGAAGCAAACTTTCCAAGGATGAGGAGAAACAAGTCATGTTTTCAATGACAATGTGGAGGAGCATGACAGATTAGACTCTGGAAGAGCTCCAAAAACAAAACAATAAATTGTTCAACTTGGGAATCCTACCCCCTGGTGATTTTTGCTAAGTAAGTAGCAGTAGGAACTAGAGCAAAGAGTAGAAAACAAAATTTCAGTTTTCATGTAGTCTTGCAGTGTTTTAATTACTGTGCCACACTCAAATGGAACTCCATATTTTTTTTCTGCTAATAACATTTAAGGTTTACTATCTTAACAACTTTTAAGTATCTTGTATCTGTTGAGGTACATTCCTTCTATACCTAATTTCTTAAGGGTATGTATCATGAAAGAATATTGAATTTTGTCAAATGTATCTTTTTCTGTATCTATTGATATGCTCATGTGATTTTTATCTTTCATTCTATTATTGTGGTATATTTATTTTTGATTTGTGTATGTTGAACCATTGTTTCATCCCAAGGATAATTCCCACTTGATAATGATGTATAATTCTTTTAATGTGCTGTTAAATTTGGTTTGCTAGTATTTTGTTGAGAATTTTTGCATCTATGCTCATCAGGAATATTGACCTGTAGTGTTCTTACAGTGTCTTTATCTGGCTTTGGTATCAGGGTAATACTGGCTTTGTAAAATGAGTTTGGAAGTGTTAGTTACCTCCTTTTTAATTCTTTGGAAGAGTTTGAGAAGAACTGACATTAATTTTTCTATAAATGTTTGATAGAATTCAGAAGTCTCTGGTCACTTTTATCAAAAATTATCATATTAGCAAAGCTTTCTTGAAATTAGCCATTTTTTTCTAATTTCCGAAACCTTTCTTGTGAGAGTAGACTGGAGTCAGAGGAGAAGGTGTGCAAGAACAAAGAGGGAGAGAGGGAGACAAGCTGTGGGCTCTTGTGATTATCCAGACCAGAGATGATGGCAATTAAAAGTAGTCAGATTCTGGTGTATTTTTAAAGTACAGTCAACAGAATTTGCTGCCAATGCAATATAGATTGGGAGAGAATGGGAAGAGTAAATGATGATTCTAGGAGTTCCAGCCAAACTGGAAAGATGGAGTTTCTAGGAACTGAAATGGGAAAGACTACAGATGGAGGTGGTATTGAGGGAAGATCAGGAATTCCATTTTGGTCATAGTAGGTCTAGGATGCATATAAAAGCAATGACATCCTAGTGAACATGCTGAGTAAGCAGGAGGATAAATGAGCCATATATATGTTTGTATATATGTAAAGGTATAGTACAAGAATGTTTTATGCATTGATAAGAAAAAGACCTCTCCCCCAAAAAAAATCCAGGAGGAAAAGAGACAAAAGAAACAATTTACAGAAGACATCTGAATGTCCCAATAAATACATGAACAGATGCTCAAACTCAGTAGCAAGGAGAAAAATGTGAATCCTACTATAAAAAAAGAGACAATAAATCATACCTATCAAATTGGCAAAAATTTTGAAAGACTGCCAACAGTAGGTGTTGGCAAGAATGTAAGACAAATGTGGGAGCACTAGTTCACTGCCAATGAAAGTAAAAATTGAAACAAACATTAATGCAATCACTTAGCAATATACTACAAAGTTGATGAAGTCCGTGTTCTAATCCAGCAATTCCACTTCCAATTATACCCTTGAACTGTGTATCTTCAAATCAGTATTAGTGGTTTTTGAGAGTATATGGAAGCCTTTCAATGCATACCAGGGTATTGGGAAAGAAATTAGTGTTAGACTTTCAATTTTCATATTTATTCTTTCCTAAAAGTGATCTACCTAAACACAATGCCTGTTTCATTCACTCTAAAGCTCATATAACTTGTCCTAGTCTTCCAACCCTTTTACAAATATCCTTCCCACTTTATAATGCTCGGAGCATTGACTTACCAGAGCAAACCACCCCAGAGCAATTTTTCCTTTGCTACAATAACTGGCAACACCCCAGATGGAAGCAGCTGTATCAGCCTGAGGCCCAGGGTTGGGATAATATACAGCAGAACCCAACTAACCCAGATGGAATGTGGGAGGAGAAATAACGAAACTTTAGTGTTTTAAGCCACTGAAATGGGGGAGGTGTTTGTTACTAAAGCATAAATTGACTATCCTGGCTGATACAGAGACATGTCTCTTCCTATTCCAAACTTTAAACTGGTGCCCCAGTTTAAAAACCTCAGGGGCACCAAACAAAGAAGCAATTTGAGTTATTGGTTTCTTCTTTAATGATTGACTAATGTACCATACCCAAAGGTCTTTTTGTGCCTTATACATATTTGTTTTAAGATAGAGAAGCAGAGTATTAAGAACAGGATATTTTAGCCCATGCTGGATACTGTGAACTAAATTGTGGTGGAGGAAGATGGAAGAGATGATGTTCATTTAATGACTTCCTATCTTCAGTCACACTCCTGTTAACACACAATCTTTCTTGAGGAAAGTTCCACAAGAGCAGTGCAAGGAGAACATTAGTAAGAAATAATGAATTCCCAAAAGGGTTTTCCCACATAGTCACATGAAATTAACTTTTTTATTTTTTTAAAGATATTATTTTTTTATTCATGAGAGAGAAAGAGAGAGGCAAAGATTTGGCAGAGAGAGAAGCAGGCTCCATGCAGGAAGCTCGATGTGGGACTCCGTCCTGGAACTCCAGGATCACACCCTGGGCCAAAGGCAGGGGCTAACTACTGAGCCACCCAGCATACTGAGGTTAACTCTTTTTTAAAAAATATTTTTATTGGGGTGCCTAGGTGACTCAGTAGGTTAAGCATCTGCCTTAGGCTTGGGTCATGATCCCAGGATCCTGGGATGCAGCCCCACAGCAGGCTCCCTGTTCTCTCCCTCTGCCCCTCCACCTCCCCCTGCTGGTGCTCTCTCTCACACTCAAATTTTTTTATTTTAAAAAATCTTTGAAAAAAATAAAAAGATTTTATTTATTTTATTTGAGAAAGAGCACACACATGCATATGCACGAGTTGGGAGTGGGGGCAGTCGGGAGGCAGAAGGGGGAGGAGAGAATCTCAAGCAGATTCCATGTTGGGCATGGACCCCCAAAGCAGGGCTCCATCTCAGGACCCTGAGATTGTGACCTGAGCTGAAACCAAGAGTCACATTCTTAATGGACTGAGCCACCCAGGAGCCCCACGTGTAGTTAATTCTTATCAACTAGTCTCAAAATCCAAGGAAGTGCCTTCATCTGAAAAGAAATGGGTCTTTGAATAGTTGAAGCAGAACAAGTTAGTGACATTGCTTCATTTACAAGAAACTGGAAAGATATTTAAACTACCTAACATTTCAAAATATACTGCATGGAATTAGGAATGACAATTCAATGGCTATCTTTCAGATTCAATGTATATCATTCAATTTAAACTTACCATGATTCTCCCTACCTGTGTAAATATTCAAGGTACTTCTCTTTGTCTTAGTCACCTTGGCTATAAAATGGGAATAAATACAAGAGCTATCTCATAAAATTGTTATGAGAAATATATCAGTTGACATTTGCAGAGCACCTGGAACAGAATAAACACTATTTTCTACTAAATGACAAATAAGTTATAAAGAAATATTCCATGACATAGGATATTAATCAAAGCATATTAATCAAATTGTATTAGAATTATTTATACCACTTACATATTATATAATTATTATATAAGATTATATAAGATGATCTGATGTCATTGTTTCTGGTTCCTATTAAATTGTGGCTCAATGTATTTATAGAAAATATACCCTTATTTTTTTGAAAAGATTTTATTTATTTATTTGAGAGAGAGAGTTAAAGCAGGGGCGGGGGAGAGGCAGAGGGTGAGAGAGAGAATCTCAAGCAGGCTCTGCACTGAGCATGGAGCTGAAACCAAGAGGCAGACACTTAAATGAGTCACCCAGGCACCCCAACTCTTATTTTTTAATAGAGAGAAAAGATATGTCTATTGAAAGTGTTGAAATTATTTCTAATTTTTTAAAATGATTATTTCTAATCATTTTAATGATTCCTAATTATTTCCAGAAGATAAAAACAGGAGTGTCAATACACACACACACACACACATGCACACTTTCTTACCAAAAGAAGTCCGATGTCTTTGCTTACTCCTTTTCACAAATATGTAATTTTTGCAACATATAACATTGTATTATTTCAAATTAAGTAATGAAAAACATTGCTACTGTCCTATTTTATATTATGACTTATGAGAAGAATAATTTATATTAGAGCTATATATATCACATTAACCTCCTCTTCTTCTATTTTACAAGATGCATTTTTATTTTTCATTGGCTTTCATAATATGTCTCCAAAAGTATATTAACACATATTTGAATTTTTAAAAATGAAGTCATATTTTTTCTAACAGAAGCTTTAATTTGGCTGATAGCTTTGCAAATTAAATTTCAGATTGCCAGATCCCTGAGTGGCTCAGTGGGTTTAGCGCCTGCCTTTGGCCTGGGGCATGATCCTGGGGTCCCAGGATTGAGTCTCATGTCAGGCTCCCTGCATGGAGCCTGCTTCTCCCTCTGCCCGTGTCTCTGCCTCTCTTGCTCTCTGTGTCTCTCATGAATAAATAAATAAAATCTTTTAAAAAAAACTGTTAAAAAATAAATAAATTTCAGATTGTCGTTTTCAATGAATCGAATTAAATAAATCTACAGTTCTAAGATTTTAATGAAAATATCCTTAAAACGAGATTATAGCTGTTTACTAAAAATTATCATATTAGAAAAGCTGTGTTAAATTTAAAAATATATTTATTTTCCTCAAATTTTCTGATTATATTGGTTTAAACAAGATGCCTCTAAGTAAAACTGAAAAAGGTATGATTTTTCGATAGGACTGCCAAAGTCTTTGTGGTATATTTCCCAGAATCTGAGAAAGTAAATGACTAATACCTATATGACGAAATATTTTGTAAGTCTAAGTCAGGTTGTTTCCAAATCTTTGCTTTCAATGAAATTGAAAGAAGATCTAAATGAGTTGTCACCTGACAGGCCATTAACATTTATGATAGTTATATTATTTTTTACAGTATAACTCACCATAAGTTCAAATAATTAACATAGTTTTAGCAAAATACTCCATTCTCACCCACTTTTTAAAAAAGATTTTATTCATTTATTTAAGAGAGAGAGAGAGCACATGAGCAGGAGCAGAGGGAGAGGGAAAAGCAGACTCCCCTACTGAGCAGGGAGCCCATGTGGGGACGGAACCCAGGACCCAAGAATCATGACGTGAGCTGAAGGCAGATGCTCAACCGACTGAGCCACCCAGGCTCCCCTCTCATCCACTTTTTTATATGAACAAGATTCTCAGCAGCTTCAACTATAAAAATGAAAAGCAGGAATAGGTGTTATACTACATGTTGACAGAAGAATTTAAATTAAAAAAAATTTAAAAAACAGACAGTAGAATTAGCCACTATGTTCCAGAAATTCAAAAGTTTGCTCAGAAAATTAATAGATCCTGACTCAGATAGATGCTAAACTTGGTGCAATAATTGTGTGAGATAAGGGAATAGTTGGGGTAAGCAGCAGTGACTACTTTTGGTTTTAAAAGGAAGACTCTTGGGGCAGCCCGGGTGGCTCAGCGGTTTAAGCACCGCCTTCAGCCCAGGGTGTGATGGAGTCCCACGTCAGGCTCCCTGCATGGAGCTGCTTCTCCCTGAGCCTGTGTCTCTGCCTCTCTCACTTTCTCTGTGTGTCTCTCATGAATGAATAAATAAAATCTTAAAAAAAAAATAAAATAAAATAAAAGGAAGACTCTTCAAATAACCAATGGACTACCTTTTTCTTTGGAATTTTCTAGACCTCCAACTCTAGAAAAGCAGTATTTCAATGCCAGTGTATGTGATAGAATATAGATGCATAAATGAAGCTTTCCTTCAGATTTAACAATTGTTTAGTAGCAAAAAATACTTTGCCTGAGTTATTGTTTCCCCTGCAAACTACAAGTTTATGGGGCATGGACTGTGAATAACAAAAATGGACTGATTGTCATTCTGGTCAGGATGACTCCATGAAGATTATCTGTGCAACACCCTTTCTGATTTGTTTTTTTGCTATGGATTTTATTTAAACTGTATACTGAATTCCGGGAATATAATTTTACCAGGAATCACTGTTATAAGGGCTAACGGTTGTTCCATGCCTTTTATGGGAATGGAGACAGAAAATTGATAATATTCAGTGTTTTGTGAATGTTTTTAAACCAATAAAAGTGAAACTCTTTTAAAAAAAAAGCAGGAATAGTATTTATGCTGAACTCATAAAATTCATAAAATTTTAATATTTATGCTTAATAACCATTCACCAAAATAATTATGTTGCCTTGACCAGTTTTGTACTGCTTATAATGGTGCTAAAACTCAATTCAGAATAAAATGTTTTAATATTCAGAGTCTTTTGGTCACAGGGAAAGAACATGTTTAAATTTTTGATGTGCATTTTGTTGTAGAGAAATATGATAGGATAATAGAGAAAATGTTTTCAAACATTAAAACATGTATTAGGAGAAAACTCTAGAGTTGATTGAAACCTGAGTTGAAGCTAGAAAAGAGAACAATGTAACATTTCAGATTAGATAATAGAACTTACGTTTCTTTATACTGATGGCGATAGTGCCTATCAATCTGCTTTGACATTTGTATATTTTGAACAATTGTACTTTAAAATACTGATATTTACAATAAACTGAAAATCACATCATTTGCCACTATGCAAATTTTAAATGTAAACACTTTAAAACTACCTTTAAAATGTGCAAGAAATTACAGTTTGTCAAGACTATTTTAGGGGTACATAGACAAAAAAGTTGCCTTAAAGAAATTCTCACACATGTGCACATGGAGACATGTTACAGAGCATCCGTCTAACATTGCTTGAAATAAGAAAAACTAAGGGGAAAATCATATATTCATCAACAGGAGAATAGGTAGGACAAAAATGGAATGCTACTAAACAGGAATAAAAGGGTGAACCAGATGCGTATCAGTTAACACAAATGGATGTCAAGACCATAATGTTGATAAGAAAGATATTCACATAGATGTTTCAACCAGTAAAAAAAAAAAAAAACAAAAAACACACATTTAAAACTAGAAAATACAGAATAAAAATTTTAAAACATGCGTGGAATTATAAACATCAAATGCATAATAGAGATGAATCCTTGAGAGAAACGGAGAAGAAAAAAAAATGAGATTGAGGAGGAATATACAAAGACTTTAACTGAAACTGTAATTCTTTTCTTATTTCATAATCTTGAGGCTGTTCAGCCAAATGGCAGGAGGAAGGCATGGGACTTGTCATACACCTATCTTTATAGTTGAATAATTTCATGATAGAAATAGCTAAAAAGAGGTGTGCCAGGATGACTCAGTCCATTGAACACCTGACTCGATCTCAGCTCAGGTTTTCAGATTAGGGTCATATATTCAAGCCCCACATTGGGCTTCACGGTGGGCATGGAGCATAGTTAAAAAAAAAAAAAAGAAAGAAACAAAGAAAGAAAGCCAAAAAGAAACCAGTAGTACAATGTATCCTAAAATGGTAGAGAGAAGAATATACATACATAATATCTATATTATACATATATATGTATCTCCAACAGATTATATGAAAAAAGAAAAATAAAATACAAAGAAAAAAACAGTGAATAAAAAACACAAAATACGGTAGTGGAAGTAAGTTTAAATGTATCAGTAATCAGTATTCATAAAGAGAATAAACTCACTATTGAAAGATAGAGATCCTCAGATTTTTTTTAAGCCAGCCACGTAAAGCTAACACCTTAGAGAAAAGGACACAGAAAGGTCAGTTATTTCCCAGGGGAAGCCATGGATTTATGTGCATTTAACAATGCACATACAAAAAGCAAAAAAATCTGACCAAAGTATGAGATTTGGATAAACCACAATCATGGAAAAAGATGATTGCAAAAACCAAAACCAAAAAACAAGCAAAACAACAAAAAAAAATTCTTTCAAGTGCCCATAGAACAACGACAAAAATCTAACACAGATTAGCTTTCAAAAGAAGTCTCAACAAATTTCAGGTCACCACACAGATCACATACTGTTCCCACAATAAAATTAAATTAGAAAACAACAATAAAATAACAATTCTTAAGTATTAACATATGTTTGAAAACTTTTTTTAATGTACTTTTAAAATAAGGAGAAGGGACTCTCAGGTCCTAACCAGTCCAATTTTCTAAAACACTGGAGTTAAATTTGAATTTAAGCTCCACCTCAAACAATGGCAGTAACACATGGGATCCACTAGATGTCAGTGTTACTTTATATTTATTTCCATTTGCTCGCATGGCGGAGTCAAATCACACGAAGACCACCCAGTTCAGAGAATTAGATTTCAGACCCATCTAAGCCCGTTTAGGTTTTCACTCAAGGATCTATAAATAATAATATTTGGAATAATTTTAACATACTTTACAAAAGTAAACTTTTATCATACAATTATTTTCCTAAACCTCCTTCTGTGTATTTCCCACGGAGTATTTTTTAGCTTGCTAAAGCAGTTTTGTATGATTGTAAAGGCCTATAAAGAAATTCCAGGCAACATGTATTTTGATTGCTTTGGGAACAAAAATTCCTCTATATTCTCTGATTCATAGATGTGCATAAAGTGAGTTCCTCTTAGAAACACAGCCTGGGACAAAAGTAATATTAATATTAAACGAGATCTTTAAAAACCATCTATTCTAACTGCCTGCATCTAAAAAACTGAAAAATGGGCCACTATTCTATTTTTAAGGACTGCAGGGAAGGAAATCATCAGTCAGGAAGTTCTTCTTCCCGTCTAATCTAAATCCCTCCTGATGAAGTTTAATCCCATTTCCTTTAGCATGAAACTTTCTAGTGAGGTTGAAGGAATAAACTGCCCATCATCCTCATGTACAGAATAACCCTTTACTTTCTGGAATGTGGGTACATCAGTCTTCTCACCCCTTAGCCACCACAGGGCAGGGATACCTTCTAAGACCCCTTCTGAAACTGCAGATACCACTGTACATACATTCCTATGGTTTTTTCCTTATGTTTATTTTCTTGTACATACATTCCAATGATAAAGTATATTTGATAAGTTAGGCACAGTAAGAGATTAAAAATAATACCTAATAACAAAATAGAACAATTATAGCCATGTACTATAATAAAAGTGATGTGAATATAGTCTCTCTCTCAAAATATCGTATTCTACTATATTTGCCTTTCCTGTGATGATGCGGGATGATAAAATGCCTATGTAATGAGATGAAGCGAGGGGAGTGACATAGGCATTGCGTAGGAGCGCCTCAGCAGGAGGATCATCTGCTTCCTCCTCAAGGTTGTCCGGCTGTTGGTGGGGAAACAAGCCACAGAAAGCCAAGCCGAGGATAAACAGGCGCTACTGTATACTACTAGGCTCTCCTAACTACAAAGTGGATCTCAACATGGGAGGCAGGAATGAGCAACTGTCAAGGTAGTAATAGCCCAAAAGTTATCGTGGTCAAAGAGAGTCTCTAACAGAAACCCTGTAATGTAGAGACCTAGCCTTGACTTAAAGAGATGTGAGTTCTTATCTCCTCTCGACTTCACTATCGCTCTCAGTTGTCTTAGAGGGTTGGATTAAATATAATCCTGATTGAGCACCTACTATAAGCAAGGTGCTTTAAGTCATTCTTGTAATTTTTACAACCGGGCGGCAAGATAGGAGGGATTATTATCACCACTACCATTATGATTATAATCATATCCAAATGAGGAAACTGAGGTTTGGGAAGGCTAATCACTTTGCCCAAGGGCACACAAGTGGTAGAAGACAGCTGGACTTTCAGCTGTGTGGGACTCCAGGGCTGCGCCTCTATTCTTCAGATTCTTCAAGCTTTAGAGTGATGGGCTTTAAAAAAGGAAACATGAAAAAAGGAAGTGGAGGTGGATTTCCTTATCCAAGTCACTGCTCCTCCCTTAACCTTAATATGGGTAATTGAAAGTTAATACTGCGTGTTAATATATGATGATCAGCTGTTCTGTTTCTATACTAGGGACAGAGGTATACTAGGGACTCAGATATAAGAAAGGAGTATCTTGTTGTAAAGATCATTACAAGTGAAAATGGTTACCAGGGCACCTGGGTGGCTGAGTCAGTTAGGTGTCCGACTCTTGGTTTCGACTCAGGTCATGATCTCAGGGAGGTGAGATCAGGCCATGCTCCCTGATCAGTGGAGAGCCTGCTTGAATCTCTCTCCCTCTGCCCCCACTCGCTCTCCCTTGCTCTCTCTAAAATAAATAAATGTTTAACATTTAAAAACAAAACAAAACCAAACCAAGTGAGAATGGTTACCAAGGGAAGTTGTGGGATCTACTATTCTGTCTTTAAAAATAAGAAATATTTGCAATTGTCTGGGATTGAATCTGGCCCTACCTGAAGTCATTCTTCCAAGTCCTGGTTAATCATGAACACTGACGTTTAGGGGCTCCCTTGGCTCTGCAATAAAATAACTGTTGTCTCATTTTCTCCTTCCTTTATTCCTCCCTTTCTCTTCCTTTCCTTTTCCTCTCTTCTTTTTGAAACAACCAAAGGTGAGTGGGGCCAGGGAGAGGGGGTGATAGGGAAATGAATGAAAGTGGTCAAAAAGTACAAACTTCCAGCTATAAGACAAACTAAAACCTGGGGATGTAATGTATGGCATGGTGACTATAATATAATACTGTATTATACATTTGTACGTTTCTAAAAGAATAGTTCTTAAAAGTTCTCATCACAAGGAAAAAAAGTTTGTAACTTTCTGAGCTGATGGAAATCAGCCCACATTGTTAAGTAACTAAGCTTACTGTGGAAGTCATTTTGCAATACACACATGCATCAAATCGTCATGTTGTACACCTTAAACTAATACAATGCTATGTGTCAATTACATCTCAAGAAAATTAGAAAAAAATGTTAATTACAAAACTACCATACATTTGTTGAGAAGAAAAATTAAACTATGTAGGCATATAGAAAGTGAAAATAGATTGAAGTTCTCTTCTGCTACCTTTCCACTCCCTTTGTCCAGGTGGTAACCATTTATAATAGTTTGATGTGTATCCTTTATGGCATTTTCTATGCATTTACAAAGAAAAAGGAAGGAGAGAAGCAAAGAGAAAGAAGGGAGTTCTTTTTCCAGAACTGAGGCAATGTTATTTATGTTGTTCTATTGCCCGGTTCTTTCACGTGACACTATCTCATACACATCTAATATTTATACTTTCTTGTAGCAGCTTTACAGTATTTATTATCTAGATGGCCATCATTTGTTAACCATGGCCCTATAGCTTATTTTTTTCTTTTAAAGATTTTATTTATTTATTCATGAAAAACACAGAGAGGAGAGAGAGAGAGAGAGAGAGAGAGAGAGAGAGAGAGAGAGGCAGAGACACAGGCAGAGGGAGAAGCAGGCTCCATGCAGGGAGCCTGATGCGGGACTCAAGTCCGGAACTCCAGGATCACGCCCTGGGCTGAAGGCGGCGCTAAACCACTGAGCCACCCGGGTTGCCCTATTGATAGACATTTAAATGGTCTCCAATTTGTTTTTATTCCAAGCTATGCTATAGTGAGGTCATTGCCCATATATCTTTTTGCACTTAATGTGAATATTTCTAGGGACAGATTTCTACAAGGGAGATAGCTGGGTCAAAGGTATGGCAGCTACAGTTTTGATAGGCCCTGTCAAAGTGTCCTTCCAAGTCTCTAAGAAGTTACAGGTCCACCAGTTATCAGTTTAGGATTTTTTTCTTTTCAATTCTTTCTGTGTAATAGAAACAATTTTTGCTTCCACAAAACCAGCAAATAGACAAAGGCTTAAGGATCATAATTTGAGGAGCCTTATACATCTTTCTTTCAATGTTCTATGAAATTGTTACTTGATCTCATAGAGAGTGACAAGAATGAAATTGGTTTTTTTCTTGGCTTTTTCTTCTTAAAGACTTTGTTTTTTTCCAGAAGAGTTCAGGTTCAGGGCCAAAACAAGAGGAAGGTTTCATAGATTTCCCATATATTCCCTCCCTCATAGACTCCCCGATTATCAATAGCCCCAACCAGTGGTACATTTGTTACAATTGATAAACCCATCCTGACAGGTTATAATTACCCAAAGTCCATAGTTGACATTAGGGTTCACTCTTGGCATTGTATATGCCATGGGTTTGAGCAAATTATAAATATCCATCATTATAATACAACCAGTAATCTTTTTCTTGTCTGCATATTTGGCCTTTTCCAGGATATCGCATAGTTAGAATCATGCAGCGTGTAGCCAATTTCAGACTGCCTCTTGCACTTAGTAATATGCATTCAGGGTTCTTCTGTGTCTTTTCATGGCTTAATGTCTTAATACCCACTTATTTTTAGTGCCGAATAATATTCTATTGTCTGGATGTACCATAGCCTATCTATCCATTCGCCTACTGAAAGACACCTTGGTTTCTTCTAGGTTTTGGCACTTATGAATAAAGCTGCTATGAAACATCTTTGTGCAGGTTTTTGTGTAGGCATAAGTTTTCAGCTCCTTTGAGTAAATACCAGGGAGTACAAATGCTGGATCATACATGCTGAGTGTGTTTAGTTTTATAAGGAATCACCACTGTCTTCCACAATGCCTGTACCATTTTGCATTCCTACCAGTGATCAATGAGAGCTCCTACTGCTTCACATCCTCATCAGCATTGGGTATTGTCTATGTTCTGGATTTTAGCCATTCTTTATAGGTGTCTAGTGATAACTCATTGTTGTTTTAATTTGCAACTCCCTAATGACATGCGACATGGAGCATCTTCTCATGTGCCTGTTTGCCATCTGTAGGTCTTCTTTGGTGAGGTGTCAAAGCCTTATCCCATCTTGTAATCATGCTGTTTTCTTATTGTTGAGTTTGAAGTATTATTTGTATATTTTGCATGAGTTCTTCATCAGATGTGTCTTTTGCAAATATTTTCTCCCAGTCTTTGGCTGGTCTTCTCATTTGCTTAACATTATTTTTCACAGAGTATAAGTTTTTCACTTTAATGCAGTTCAACTTACCCATTACTCCTTTCACGGATAATGCTTTTGGAATTGTATCTAAAAATTCATCACCATACCCAAGGTCACCCAGGTTTTCTCCTCTATTATCTTCCAGTTTTATAGTTTCACATTTTCCATTTAGGTTTTGATCCATTTTGAGTTAATTTTTGTTAAGGATGTAAGCCTGTATCTAGATTCATTTTTTTGCATGTGGATATCCAGTTGTTCTGGTTGAGGAGACTATCTTTTCTCCATTGTATTGCCTTTGCTCCTGTGTCAAAGATCAGTTGACTGTTTCTATGAATCTACTTCTGGCCTCTCTATTCTGTTCCACTAGTCTGCCTGTTTTCTTACTAATAGCACACTGTGGTGATTACTACAGCTTTTATAGTAAGTTTTAAAGCCATGTAGTGTCCATCCTACAATTTGTCCTTCCATGTTGTGTTGACTCTTCTGGGTCTTATGCATCACCATAAAAACTTTGTAATCAGTTTGTCAGTGTCCACAAAATAACTTGCTGGAACTTTAAGTTTGCATGGTATCTATAGATCAAATTTGGGAAGAATGACATCTTCACAATGTTGTTGGCTTTATAAAAACTTTTCTGAAGTAAAATTCATATACAGTGAAGCTCATACATCTAAAGTGTACAATTCAATGAGTTTTCATAACTGTAATAGAGAATATTTGTATTATCTAAGAAAATTCCATCTCACCCACTTCCAGGAAATCCCAACCTCATGAATATTCTCATACACATTTTTCTGTGGACATATTTTCCGTTTCTTTGAGTAAGTACCTAGCAGTAGAATTACTAAGTGATAGGGTAGTTGTATATTTTTCTGAATACGTTACCATACAGATGGTGCCATTTTATATTCCCACTAACACAGTATGGTCTTCCACAGTCTCACCAAGATTTGGTATGAAATTATATATTACTATGGTTTTAGTTTGCAGTTTCCTGACAATGACATAGAGTATTTATTCTTGTACATATCGTTTCTTTTGCAAAGCATCTGTTCTAGTGTTTTATCAATTTTTTAATTCTTATTTAATTTTTAGTTGTTGATGTGTAGGAGTTCTTTATGTATCCCCTATAGAAGTCTTTTCTCAGATATATGCATTATATTTTCTCACAATTTGTGGCTTGTTTTATTTTATTAATGGGTCTTTTAGATAAGCAGAAGCTTAAAAGTTTTGACAAAGTCCAATTTATAAATTTCCGTTTTATGTTTAATGTTTTTGTCTTCTCATAAGAAATCTCTGCTAACCTCTGGTCTCAAACATATTCTCCTATGCTTTCTTCTAGAAACTTTCTAGTTTTAGAGTCTAGGTTTAGATCTAAAAACCATCTCAATTAATTTCTGTGTGTGGTATGACGTGGGAGCTGAAGTTCCTATGGTTTCAATATGTTTATCCTCTTTTTCCAATACTATTCATTAGCATAAAGTCATAATACTCCCTTATTTTCTTTTATTATCATTTTAAAGCCTATAGGACCCATAGTATTATTCTCTATTTCATTCCCAGTATTGATTATTTGTGTTTCTCTCTTTTTCTTGACCCGCTTGCTATGAGTTTGTCAATTTTATTTAATTTCTTCAAAGAAACTTCTTTTGGCTTTTGTTAACTCTCTCCATTGTTTTCTATTTTGTCAACTTTTGCTCTTTTAAAAGAAGTTTTATATAAGGAAATTATCTACATGGCTTAATTTCTCCTTATTTTAGAGCAATTTAAAGTGAAATCTTTTATCATTGGTTTTATCTATTTCTTTTATTAAAATATAAAAGGGGATGCCTGAGTGGCTCAGCTGTTGAGCATCTGTCTTTGGCTCAGGTTATGAACCCATGGTCCTAGGATCGAGTCCCACATTGGGCTCCCCGCAGGGAGCCTGCTTCTCCCTCTGCCTGTGTCTCTGCCTCTCTCTCTGTGTCTCTCATGAATAAATAAATAAAATATTTTTAAAAATAATAAAAAATAAAATAAAATAAACAGTAAGCTCTTTGAAGAAAAAATATTTATCTACTTTTGTATAACTATTTCTGGTATTCTTTCTTGCTTCTGTTGATCTGATTTTGTACCTGCTATCATTTCCATTTAGCCCGAAAAGTTTTCTTCAATGTATCTTTAGGGAATCAGACTTTACCTTAATTTCTGAAGAATAGTTTTGCTGGATGTAGAATTCTAGATGAACCGAATATATCAATCAGCACTTTAAAGGTGTGCTATTGTTTCTGTTGAAAAGTCAATGATAATCTGTATCACTGTCTCTTTATGTGATGTCTTTTCCTCTGACTGCTTTTCAGGATTTTCTCTTTCTTGTTGGTTTTCAGAAACTTGGCTAAATTGTGCCTAGATGTGGGGTTTTATAGTTAACTTACATGGGTTTGCTGAGCTTCTTGGACCTATAATTTGATGTTTTCTACCAATTTGGGTGATTTTCATCTATTCTTAATTTTGGTTTCTCTTTCTCTCTGCTCTTCCTCTGGAACCCAATTAAATGATTTTTAGACTGATATTTTCCCACAGGACCCTGAAGTTCTTTTCACATACTTGTAAAACATTTTTTTTTCTCTATTCTTCAGATTGGACGGTTTCTATTGATGTCTTCAAATTTCCTGACCCTTTCTACTACTTTTAATCCTATCTGTTGAATTTTGTTTTAAATGTTATACTTCTCAGTTCTAGAATTTCCACTTGGTTCATTTTTATAGTTTCCATATCTTTGCTATAATTCCCAACATGTCCCTCATTATGATTATCTGATTCTTTAAGTCCTTTGACAAATATATAATAGCTCCATTAAAGTCTTAGTAACATCTGGGTCATCTTGTGTGATTTACTATTTGATCACACCTTTTTTGTTTGTTTATTCATATGTCTAGTAATTTTTTATTGTATACTGGACATTGTAGAGGATTCATTATAGACTCTGGTTTCTGTTATTTTCCTCTGAACAGTATTTAATCTTGTCCTAGTTGATAATTACATCCCTGGCTGATCACCCTGAACTTGTAAAGACTTGGTTTGATACTTTGATGGGATCTGTTTCATTAGGCCTAGAGCACATCCTTTAATTATAATATCTAGTCTTTATATCTAAGGTATGACTTTTCTAGAGTTTAAGTAAAAATCTTGAAAAATTGTGAAGCTCCTCAAACTTGGCAGGACTCTGATTCTACACTCTGTCTCATGCAGTGGAAAGAAGCTGAAATCCCTGTTCTGTTCTTTCAGCCTCCCAGGAGTAGTTTTCTGTGGGGCAACTCAAAATCTCCCCTGCACATGTATAGTTCAGGGGTCAGCCCAGGGCTTGAGAGGACGACATAAGTGGATTTGGGGGTCACTCCCACTGTGATCCCTCTTTCTGGGATTTTCACTCCTCAATTTCCAGTCACTGTGATAGCTCCCAAATTCCACTCTCCAAACCTTCAGGCCAATAAGACAACAACATTCTGCTTGAGTTTTAGTTGTCTTGTACCAGGCAGACTAGAGCATTCTCAGAAAATTCATAAACATATTGATCTTATCCAGTATAGTTCCTTCCTTCAAGGTCAATTCCCTCCAATTTCTGACTGCTTTTGGTCACTGTCTGATATGTTTAAATAGTTTTCTTGAATATTTTGTCTAGACTGTATAATTGCTATCTGTAGAAAGGATAGTCTGTTACATGGTACTACATTGTAACCAGAACCAGATCATATATCCATAACTTTTTCATTTGATTTCACCCAAGTAAGAGCTGCCTTCTTTACTTGCAGCAAAAATTGCAGCAGCATGAAATTTGGGATAAGCCTTTCATTTTTCAATCAGTGGTTCCCTCTTCTAGATCTACATTACTTTACTGAAAGGGAGATGCTCCAAACAGAGAAACAAATGCTTGACTTCCTTGGGACAATCTCAAAAGAAATACCAAGTCTGCTTTTGCTTTAGTATTTGTAATAGCTCAGGACCATAGCCTTCTAAAATTCTTTAGCCTGAAAGATGTGGCTTCTCAGTTTTATAAATAATCCTTGAAAACGGCTCTATGACTGACCATCTATGTAAATAAGGGAAGCCTTTGTTTTAATTTGTTTTACTGGGTAGACTAGACAAATTAAGGGAAGGAAAGCCAGGTAAAAGAATTTAGTAAGCTGGGAAATGTCGGATGTTTCTTTTGTAGGATGTGGTTTAGAGATTCCTAGTTGGAATGGCCCATACCATAAGAGTTCCGGGTGGGTGCCATGCCACACAGGAAACAATTGTACCCTGCCCCTGGGAGTAAGCCAGAGAGCTAACAAATTCAGTGTGCATTGAAATGCTTCATCAACAGGCCTTCTGCAGGGCCTGCCCTCTCTGCTGGGTCACTGACCTTTATAAGTGCACAGTCATGGCCACCGCCTGACAGGCATGAAAAGAAGACAGACAATGGACGAGAAGGAGACATGCACAGAGGGGGAAAATGCACTCATTCAAGGGATTTACTGGTCAGAGATGTCATGTCCTATGCCCAACTCCAGAATGCAAGTGACGGTGTTTAAACCATGCATACCAGGCCAAGGAAATATAAGAAATGATTATCATTAACATAAAAATATCTCTGAGAATAATGATCAATTTTGTAGCAGCAAAGAAAAATGTAGAAATTTGTTCTTTGCTCTAAATTTTTTTTTTACCAACTTCTAAAAGCTGTAGATCATTAAAATTGATTAGAGTGTCATACAGCCTGATTTCAAAGGCATTCCAGACTCCAAAGACAACATCATACGGTGGCTTGCAAGTGGGCAAAAAAAATGAATTTGGGTCCTGAATTTGTCACAAAGTAGTTGTGTAACCTTTGGCCACTTGCTGCAAACCCTCATTCTCTGTCTCTGTGTTAAGTGGGTGCTCTTATGGTACAATGACCCCATTTCCCTAATATTTGAGGACATCTGTTTGTTACTGTCCAGTTGTATTCTCAGATGATTTGTACAGTTTCTTGTTCAGGAAGTTTAAAAACCATGTTAACATGGTGCTTTTCAAAAGAAGCTTCTGAAACCCTAAATCTTTCCTCATTCAATAAGATGCTCTGGTGTTATTTTACATATTAGAATTCCATGTAGGCCTGTGTTTATTTTTATTTTAGTTTTTAAAGGAACCTACTACTAGGGGAAAAAGCATTTGAAATCTCATTCTCCAAGATGTTCTTTTATCTCCAAAGGCCTGTAATTCCTGTAGTAAAAAAGGAATGTATATATGTGTACCTTTTATTGATAAACATTTTTCAGAGGCCTCTACCAGTGATAATAAATTACATAGCTCTACTATTCTTGGCCAAAATACGATTCTGATAGAAAAATGATGTATTATAGATGCATATGGAGAGAGACATGTGTTCTGAGAAGCCTAGTCTGGAAGAAGAGCCCTGTCCTAAGTTGCTTTTACAGCCATCCCCCACTACAGAGATAGGTCCCATAGAGTGGTGTTATCAACTGGTTCTGTCCACATTTCATGGTCTTACCCCTCTTGTCTGGTTACATCAGCCTAAGGGCATCTAAAAAAGGCATCTAAAAAATGGCATCTTGCCTTGGCTTCCACCCCTAAGTGCCTAACAACCCATCTTGCTTCTTGGAGAACTTCTCTTGATGATCAGTTATTCAGGGAAAGTAATCCACTTGTAACACAAACTGAACCCAGACATAATTATGTGCATATGTCTGCAGAAAGGACAAGTATATGATGCATTTCAAAGCCAAATACAAGTGATTTCTATTATTAATCATCAAGAAGTAATCTTTCTTACTACTCTTTTCTACAAATACAAAGTAACTAAAGAGTTAAAGTGTGTGAGCAATCTGCAAGTGGGCTCCCAAGTCTAAACCACACTGATATTTACAGTAGCTTTCACTTGAGAACCTACTGTAGTGATTCTTTTTATTCCCAATGCACAAAAGTAAAGAAATTTAGTTCTGGAAAGGATGATGTCAAAGTTTATTTTAAGATGCAAGTAATCATTTTTCTCTGCTAAAGAGACTGAACTCTCTATGACAGAACATAAATGTCTGATTAAGGGTAAAGGTGAAAGTCTTGGTTTGTCTTCTAGAAGAAGCAGATGATACTTCCTTGTAGTCCCTAAGCCTGTGTGATTGGAATAACCATTCCCAGGGCTTCATGAGAAATACTCATAGCAGGGCTATGTGTGTGTTTAATATAGTTAAATCACTGTGTTTAATATAGTTACTCCCCAAATACAAAGGTGTTGGACCACCCTCTAGGAGTTTTTATTCAGTTGCATGAAGACTCTCATAACATTCATGTAGCCTAAAATATCAGTCATATACTAAACATTTTGCACAGTTAGGTTTTTTTAGATACATTTTTAGTTTGTTCTTAATTGCTCTATTCATTTTTTTATTTCTCTATTCCTAGAGTTTTCTTGCTGGAGCAGAGGGGGAGCCACGTTTAAATATAATAGAGAGGACTGTTAGAATTCTGAGGAAAGTGAGTATGCTAACCCCACCCACATCATCAGGAGAAACTTCCTGTGTGAGGTAGGATTTAAGTCATATTAATTTGTCCCAGACCACACCAAAATTAAGCTGTTCACATCCAAAACATTCCATGAATTCAGTTGCGAGGAAGAATTTGTTCAGCCATGTTATGGATTCATATTTCTCTCCTCTCCCAAGAAGGTCTGGGTGTCCTTATAAGGGAGAATGCCCCTGTTTCCCACAGTGTGGAGAGCTAAATAAATACTCTCTCACAGTCAATGCAGAGGTAACTTTTTTTTTAATGGATTAAAAAAAAAAAAAAGCAGTTCTGAGAGCCCATCACTGTTTCAGCATCCCCATTCAGAGAGGGGGCTTTTGTCTCTCTCTCAGTGGGAGCTGCCATTTTAATGGGGCCTCCAGCGGGGCCTAGTTTGATGATGTGAAGTAGGTCTGGAAGAATGGAGGAAATTTTTTTTAATTTAGATTTTGGTTAATTTAACTATACTAGCTTTCAAATGAACTGAAACTTTAAAAAGTAAATACATGGTAAATGCAGTCAAAAGCTGCCACCAAATAATTTCAACAATTTCTCATTTCTGAAGCTTTCTCATTTGAAAACCAATCCCTTGAAGTTCTAACAGGCATTAGGGCATCCCCCTCCCATCTGTTTGCAAAAATGAAAATCAAGAGAGTTCATTCTTAAAAATAGGCCTGCAGCATACACACGTACTTGAACACAAAGATACACTCCTACGTGCTAGATGAAAGCATCTTCCAAAAATTGCTTTTAGCTGATTGGTGATCCAAGCCAGAATTGAGATGGCTTTGTGGTAATTCTGGGGTTTCCCTTGGGCCTGAGGCAAGAGTACAAAGGTACTCAGAGGACTCCCCCTCGTGCCATAACCTCAGGAGTGTCAGCATTACTGCCCCCCTTGCCCCAAAGGGGGGATTCCAACCTCCCACAACATACTTTCTAGATAAAACTATTGCTCTCAGGAACGAGGCTGGAGTCTGTGGAGCCAAACTGGCCCTCAGACCGCTTTCTGCGGGCCTTGGCATGGGACCTGCCCTCCCTCAGCCCACCCCAAGGCCTTGAGGCCACACACTGGCTGCTCCTGGCAGCTGTGCACCCAGATGCCAACCACTGGAATGTGTTTTATGTTCCTCAGTCTCTGCTGGCTGGCCTCACTGGCTCCAGTGCTGGGCTAAGGCAGCAGGAGAACTGACATGAGATCAGTTTACAGATGAGCCTCTCACCCTTACGGGAACTGTTTGCCTGCACAGACTCTGAGCAGGAGGCACACACTGAGCTCCTTTATAGGGCTACAGGACCATGGTTCTCTTTGGCCAGTTTTCTTTAGTAAGCCACTGACTGCCTGGACCTACTGCACCATCCCAGTACCGGGGGCGCAGTGTGTGTATGTGTGTGCGTGTGTGCTTGCACACCCATGTGTACATATGTGAGCTCATGTTTATATATAAAGGGGCTCATTCTTTGCAGAAATGAATGAATGGATGAATTAATGAATTATTTTAAGTATAGTTGACACACGTTACCTCAGCTTCAGCTGTATAACACAGTGACTCCACAACTCTGTATTACACTGTGCTCATCACAAGTGTAGTTGCCATCTGTCATCATGCAACACTACCACAGTATCATCAACTACATTCTCTATGCTGTGCCTTTTATTCCCGTGAATGAATGGATTTTTAAAAAGTTGGTAGAAGAACTGATGCATTTCCGAAAAACGCAAATATCTGGCAAGATGTTTTATAACATACCTATCCATGATTGCATTCTTGGGGAATTCACATAAAGATATCTTGCAGTCGAGCAACCAGCAAACAAAAAAGTACTCCTTGATTGGGTTGAAAGGAGGAGAAGAAAAAAAAAGAAGAAGAAAAACTACCCTTGTGAAATAATTTGAAATTCAACTTTGCATTTTTCTCAGTAACTGTTCCCAGCAACTGGGGGATGAGAGTGGGAGTGGAAAAACCCATCCATCTTGGTGCTGTGCCTCTCAGAAGCAACTGTGAAGTCTTGTAGGCAGTCTGCAATCTGTGTTTGTTTCACACATGAAGTTCTAATTCATCATATGTAATAACATTTGGTATCATGTCATTGCGTCATGTCATTCATTGGCAAGTCAGTCCAGAGCTTCTCCTGCTTGCCAGTGTAGCCCTTTGGAATATAAAAGTGTGAGGCCTTCCACCACCAAGAGCTTAGATGATGATAAAAAATCATTTTTACCTCTTCTTTTATCTTTTCAACGCTTCCTAAAGGAAATGACAACAGCAGATGCAAGACACTAGGCAACATCTGAGTGAGGGATGAGAAGTCAGGCTCTGCAGACCCAATTTTACATGCAGTTCATTTTTGGAGAAGGCATGTAAAAGTGGACATCCAATTATGTATAACCTTGACAGCAGATATGCTCTAACTTTGAAAAGAATTTAAATTATAAATGTATTACTTTCTTGTAAAAAAAATACAGTACAGAAATGTTTAAAGTAAAAAGTACACATTCTACCCTCATTTCTTCTCCCCAGAAATTATCACTTACTAGTCTATGAGTATCCTTCCAGTCTTTTCGCACATGCACATATATAATGCACATGTATACATAACATATATATGTGTTACACATACATGTAAAATGAAATACATATTTAATATATCTACATAGACTGCATCTATTCTCTTTAAAGGGATTTTATGAAATATATTGTCCTGTCACTCCCTCCTTACTCAAAAATGTATGTCAGGGACAACTTTTCTTGTCAGTTTAAGCGATTCTAGAATGAGTCTATAATATTCCAGAATATCAATGTACTATGATTTACTTAGTCCTTCTTATACTTATGGTTATTTATGTTATCCCAATTTTTTCAGTAATACAAAAAATGCTGTGGTAAAAGTTCTTGAATATCATCAATGTTCAGCATATTGTATTCAGACGCACTTGTGCTATGCAAGCAAGCTATCAGCTAAACAGACAGAAAGTACAAGAAATGAAGTGTGGGTATTGAATCAAGTATAAATCTGCAAGTTGCAAAGCAGTGGGTTGCCATGCCTGTAGAAGCAGTAGACTCACTAACAGTTGTATTTGAGTGTGAAATGTATTATTTTTCATAGCCATGACATTCTTTGTTCTTACAATATCTTCAGAAGATAACATACCTGTAGGTATGCAGAGCTCTGTCCCCAACGTTATAACTAAGAGAAGTGTGGAATTGGCTCCCCCATATACCTTTGAAATAATGGGAAGGACAGGAATACTCATGGGGTTCTCTGCAGCTAAAAAGACCAGCATTAGCTACAACCTGCAGCTGTGTTTGTCTCCATTTCTCAAGGCTGGAAATAGAAAATTACAATTTATTTTTCCTTAGGTTTATTTATTTTATTTATTTATTTATTTATTTTTATTTTTTTAAAAGATTTTATTTATTTATTCATGAGAGACACAGAGATAGAGAGGCAGAGACATAGGCAGAGGGAGAAGTAGGCTCCACGCAGGGAGCCCAACGTGGGACTCGATCCCAGGTCTCCAGGATCACACCTTGGGCTGAAGGTGGTGCTAAACCACCAAGTCACCCAGGCTGCCCTCCGTCAGTTTAATATCCTGTCTATTCTACCTTCTTTTATTGTGCACCCTTTTTCAAAGTCCCTCACATCGTTATTAATTGGGTCTAGAGTCGTTCCTTTATTATTCAATTATTGATATACATCAGGATATAATAGAGCTCAATAATCTCCAGTATACCAGGAAAAAATAATTGCCATTCATCATCTGGACCAATGAATCTTTTTTTGTTTGTTTGTTTGTTTGTTTGTTTTGTATTGTTCAGTCATTTATAAATAATTTATAGAAATAAAGTGACAGTCAAAAAGATTTTGTTTGAAATCTTAATAATAATTTAAACATAGAAAATTCAAATTTATATTTCAGATTTTCCTGCTTCTGAAAGTATGCATGCCCCAATGGTTAGTATCTTTAAAATCCAACTGACAGGGAATGCCTGGGTGGCTCAGTGGTTGAGCGTCTGCCTTTGGCTCAGGTCATGATCCCAGGGTCCTGGGATCAATTCCTGCATCAGTCTCCCTACAAGGAGCCTGCTTCTCCCTCTGCCTATGTCTCTGTCTCTCTCATGAGTAATTAAATACAATCTTTAAAAAATAATAAAATAAAATAAAATCCAACTAACAATCCATCACCTGCCATGCAGGAGCCTGGATCATTTCTATACTATAAGCACTAATTTTGGATTTCAAATACCTCTGTAGTAGATTTTAGCTTATCATTATTCCTGGGTTTTGTAGCATTTGGCATTATCAAATGCAAAATAGCTCTGGACATATATCTAAAATAAAATTGCTCTATCATATTAGTTTCTGCACCTGATAGAAATGGAAATTAACAGGTTATTATTTGCACATACTTGAAACCTAGTGTCATACATTTCTAGGAATCATCCAGAATCTTACAGTGTTTAGCAATTTTAGTTTGTGTGGGAGTATGAATATGAAGTATAATGTTTCAGTGAGCCTCCTCCTGTAAGAAGTATCTGAACTCTAATGCCCACTCTTTCCCAGTGAAGTTTCCTGATGCCACTCTAGCTGCATTTCCAGTATAAAAGTTGATAGGGCCTTCGGGAGCCTACATCAGGCGGGTAACCAGGTCCTGAAGGAAGGATGGAGCATGGGTCTCTACTTCATTCATTGGGGAATTTCTCATGGGAATCAGAGTACCTTACACCATTTAGAGTACTCCAAAAGCTTGTTGTTCTCCTTACTTGTTGTTCTTTGCCTACCCTTCGCCTCTTTTTTTTTCTTACAACCCAGAATTCACATTATAATGGATTTTACAGTTTCACCATATAGAGCTGGTTCAAACTTCCTTTAAAACAGATTAATTGCTTCCATGGAATAACTACATCCATATCCTTTGCAGATTGTAAATCATCAGAGAACAAACCATAAGCCATTTTCAGATACATTTTCAGAGGTACAGATGCTGGTTCTCCCACCTACTAGACAGATGACCTTGGGCCACTCTTTTAACTGCTCTAAGCTCCTATCAGCATAAAATCTACTTCACTGGACGATATCAATGATTAAATGAGATTAAAGGAAAAGTTCTGGGGCACTTGGGTGGCTTGGTGGGCTAAGCATCTGCCTTAAGCTCAAGTCATGATCTCAGGGTCCTGGGACAGAGCTTCGCATCAGGCTCCCTGCTTAGTGGGGAGTCTGCTTCTGCCTCTGCCCCTCTCCTTCCCTCAGGATCTCTCTCTCTTTCAAATGAATAAATAAAATCTTAAAAAAATAATAAAAGAGGAAAGTTCTATAAATGAGCCCACCACAGTGCCTGGCCACTGTAGAAGGGGCCAATAGTGTTTATGAAGTCTAAATCCTTTTAAAAAACAATCTCATTTGGAGAATAACGCATTGCATGAAAAGGATTAGCCCCTCCAAATCTCCAAGATTTTAATTTATAATAAAAGATTTTCTTCTTATATATACCATTTTAAGTGAAATATGGTGGTTTTATATAAAGTAACTGGTAAAGGTTTGAATAATTTTGTGTTTATGTAATTTCACTAGGTTTATCCTAATTTAATAAAAGAGGAAACGGAAGTATATGCATTTGATTACTGAAGGAGAAGACAATTTTTTCAATAAAGTTCTTATGAGCCAATTTTCATTTTTTCAGAATATTCGTTTTTATGGAGTGACTTGACCTGAGTCAAGTCATAAAGGCATATTTTACTGAATTTGAGACCCAACTGCTTTTGAGGAGCTAGTGTGCAATCTTGAATCTCATCAAGAAAGCATTTGAAATTAGGGCTGCTTATGTGTGATTATTTTCATCCTGTCAGGATGGTCATTTCCCTAGAATCCAAATTATTCATTTAGTTTTTCTTTTTTAATCCATTATTCACCATCTTTCTTCCTCATCCCTACCAAACTATGAAATAAGATGTAGTGACTTGTGAGTAGGAGGATGCTTGAGGTCTGCTTCACATACTACACTGTCACCGGTATATGAAATCCCACTATTCTCATGTTTTGGCTTGTTAGATTCAAAGTCTCACAGGTACAGAGATTTTATCTATTTCTAAAACTACCGTACATATAGTGGGTACTTTACACAGTATTTGACATAAAGTGGTGCCCAATAAGAGTTTGTTGAATGAATGCAACACTTTTTAAATTTCTTACCATGATTTAGTAATGCAAATACATTCAGTAATAATATAGTCTGCATATCCATCACTAGAACCATCAAGGTACTTAGATGTCCACTATGTGCCACAACCATGCTAGTCCCTTCTGCACAATGCACTTAGCAGCTATGATGAGGAATCATATTCCTGATGTTTGTCTGGGAGCAAGGATTATTTGGGGGAAGGGAAAGGATGTGTCTAAGGACACAGAGCAGCTTGGGAGGGAGAATCATACAAGGGAAAGCTAATAATAATAATGGTTTCATTTACTGAGTTCTGACTGTGGAGCATTTATTCCATTTAACCTTCATGCCAACAATATGAGGTTATTTCCACTTCACAGATAAAGACTCTGAGGCTTATAGATGTTCAGGAACTTCCCCGAGGTCATGCGACCGATGTATGGCAAGGCTAAGCTTTGAAACAGTTTTCTGACCCTAAAGCCTTGTCTCTAGTCGCAATGTTTCTGACCTTTACTTCCATAAGGGCAGAGGGTTCCCGGGACAGGGTGAGATGGGATTTGAAGCAAAGAGAAGTGTAAGCCAGTGTGCCACCAGACTAGCCTCCTCTACATCATAAGGTTGTTTAGAATACACTCTATTTAGGACAGAAGGTAATTAATACTCATAAAGTTTAATTATCCGGTTTTACTCTTTCTGACTGAAAGTCACTTGGGACAACCCAAGATACTAGACAACATTCTCACCCTTGGAGGCTTATAACTGAACGTTGGAATTTGGAAATACCAGAGGTCCTGAGATACAAAACTATTTTAGCGAATGTACTAGCCATAATGTGAGATTCTATGTTTCCTACCGCTGAAGTTGACTGAACTGCTTACCTCAGCTGCTTCCCAGTCTTCTGAGAAAGCAATGGCAAATTCTAGAAAAGTTACATGTTAGGGCAGGGAGTACAAGGTGTCTCATGCAGTCTACACAGATTCTGAGGCCTTAAACCAAGCCAGCAAATGCCTGCATGTGGAAGCAAACCCCCAGAAGCAGAGAGGTCTGGCTTTCCACATAGTGGGGTGGCGAATTAGCCATGTCTAACGAACCAGTGGAGCTGGTCCCAGGAATTGGTTTCCCTGAAGGTTTGTGTCTGAAGAACCAGAGAGGGTGGGCTTTTGGAGGGAGAATGCAGAGAATAATGTGGTGTGTGTCATGGGTTCTAGTTCTTTACCTCAGCCCCATAGACTCCTATCTGAGCCCTGAGGAGGCAAAACCTGAAGGAAGAGTTTTCCTGAGAAACTCTGTGAGGCTGGAGGTAGGAGCCATACTTCTTAGGGCCTGGTGGCCAAGTAGGACAGTCAAGTAGGAAGAACTGTTTTCTCCATATTGGGGTTAGATGCAGCAACATTTTCTCCTTCACAGATGGCTCTGGTCATGCTCATGTTAAGAACTGGTAACCTAGAAAGAACTCAGGGCCCGCGATCCCAGACAAAGGCATCAGTGCTCACAGGTGGGCAGTGGCCATGGGACGGTAGTACCATTCAATGCCTTCAAAGGTGGCTGAAACCAACAGAGAAGCTATAGAAATACCACATGAAGATACTGGGTGTGGGCTTCCTTTAGATACCTTTGCAGCCTTCTGTGAATGAATTCCAAAGTTGCTGAAGATTCTGTGTTTAGAGATAGTTCAAAGAGCTAAATGCCTTGAATGATGACTTCAAATGTGACCCACAAAGTCTTATATTATCTAGAAAATGGAATTTTATGCTACTAAAAATAAGTTTTGAGAATCCCAGACCCACTCATGGAAAAATGACCTGGGACCCTCTCACTTTTTTACCTTTCTTATCAGCGCCTACCCCCTTCTGTCATCCCAGCCTTTCTCCTTGTCCTTGGGTGTCCACACTCAGCTCTTCCCCGATGGTGGATGCACTGGGCTTCTCCCAGTTCGACCTTTCTCTTTCTTGAACACTGTTGACTATGGATTACTCCACCCCTCCCCATTCTTGGCCCCTCTCAGAGGACCCTCATTCCTCTGCCTAGCTTTTCCCTGCCTCTCACACGGAGAGTCAAACATATAGAGGAAAACTTTCCACACTAAGGTTTAGTGAAAGCAGACAGCAAGTAATTGAGACCCTCCACATAAAAGCAAAAAAACAGACATCTGTAGTTTACATGATACATGCTTCTAGGTTAAAGGACAGTATATTACAAACATAAATGACACTTTCAGAGAAGCATATTGTATATATTATAATTCCTAACATTGTAAAACAAGAATGTTAAAGTCCCCTAAAGAGAGAGGAGACCATCTGTGGGTTTATGACGTGAAGCAGATGGAACAGTATCTGAGAAGGGCTTAAGTTTCCGTTCCTGATATTGTCATCAATTCAATCATAACTTGAGCAGTCTGAGAAGGATGTTTTCAAATCCTAAGGTGACATAGTATTCAGGAGGCACCACAGAAATAATGGAGAATTCACCACAATGATTGAGCATCGGTTATGTTCCTGGCATACACATCATCCCATGTGTTGTCAAATGTTAACCCGTATCCTACCCAGGCAAAGCAGTTATGAGAACCAAACTTTTTCCCTCCTAGATTTTCCCCTGATGTCGCTATTTCCAGTATTGTCGGGCACAAGAGTATTTCAAATCTTTTCCATAGTGTTCCAAGGTCTTGCAGTGGAAAGAATCATAAAGGAAGCGCATAATCTCACCCTTTCATCCAAAGGGAGTTTAGCTCTATAATACAAACTATTGTTGTCTTAAAGCACGACAGCTACCAACTCTACCACAGGCCTCTGAATGAGAACCCCAAGGGGCCTTGGAATCTGCATTTTAACATATTCCACAGGTGTTCTTTTGCACACTGAAATTCGAGAACAACCATCCCAGAACATCTTAGTTTGCTATAAAAATATGAGAAAATGCTCCACAAACACTATGTTATTATGTTCCTCATATAATCTTAGAAGTTGAAAAGAATCAGAGTATTTGTTGTTTAGTTTGTGAAGTGTTTGTTTTTTTTTAGGAGTGAAAGATATGTTAAAAGTTGAGGAGGAAAGCTTGTATGATAAAGATCCCAGGAAATGAATTGTACATGTCCTCCAAAGGGGGATTAATTCAGTAGGACCTACACATTTTTACAACCTGGATTAAGCCCGTTCTTACGGCGTCATACAATTAGAATTTGTGAGAGCAGGATTACTTCACTGGGAAATCAAAGCAAAACAGCTTTCAAAATATCATATGTCTTTTCCCACAGGCATAATACACAAAAAACGATTTAGGCAAATTCACCCAGTGGACACTGTTTATTACAACATACTTTCAGTAAAGCCTCTTTGGACTAGATCAGCTCATAGCAGCTTGACATGGAATGCCCAAACATTGGAACAGCTGCTCTATAAGTGAAATATCTTGTTACATTTTCATTAATCAACCAACTATTCAGAATGTCCTGTCAGTGTGTCCCACAAACATACAAAGTCCCATAAAACTATTCAAAATCTGCTAAAAATCCAATGAACAGTAATAGATATTTCTCCAAAGATGGTTCGCATTCAGTCACAAAGCCCTTTCCAACATCCTTTGTTCCGGCGTACAGAGTAAATTTAGCTTGCTTATTTATTTATTTATTTCACCTTGGACTACAGCTAGCCGCAAAAGCTCTTGAGTTCCCTGTAATAATCTGGCCTGTTCCTTAGTTCTAGGTGGCCTACCAAGCCTCAGAGTAACATCTGATTTCTCCTGCACCAAGTGGTCTCACCATCCATCTCCAAATCCAAAAGATTTAGGTTGCTGTTAAAGAAGGCTCCTGGGAAGATGAGGTTTGACTACCCAGGTGATCTAATTTACCCCTAAGCTTTCCCGAGAAAAAATCTGAACGCACTGACCACTAGCCAAGCCAGATCTAGTCCCTCCTTTTCTGCCTTTCAAAGTAATTGTAACCAAATGCAGAAATCCCTAACAAGAGCTTCGAGGATGGGCTTCATCAATTCCATAAAATGCTTGAGATTGTGTGTGAAGATTTTAAATGTGCATATCCAGTTCCCCAAGGAGATTGTCCACACCTTCCTACAGTTTTTTCAAAAGGGTCCATGACATTAAAGTTTATGGCATTCACATCTGAAGTTCAAACATAATAGGACTGAGTTAGAACCTACCCCTTATGCTTATTGACTTACTCTTAGTTTGAGCATTCACTTCTTTGCGTCATGGGTACTACCCATGTACTCAGAAAAAGGTAAGTAGCTTGCCTTCTGTATCAGTCAGGAATTGGCTTTGCCCACTAGTAACAGATCCTGTCACAGTGGCTTAAACAAATTAGGGATTTATTCTTTCTTGTAAAAGAAATCTGGGAAGGGAAACCCAGAGTCTTTATGCAACCACCGAGACGCCATTAGAGACACAGGCTACTTCTCCCTTCCTGCTCTGACATCCTCAGGACCTAGCTGTGTACTAGTCAAGAGAGCTGCCATCTGTCTGTTTTCCTTTTAAGGAACTTTCCTAGATGTTCCACCTAATAAATTTACTTTACATCCTTATTAGCCAGAACTTAGCAACAAGGGAGGTAGAGAAGTAAAAGCTTCATAGGCAACTTGCTTCCCCATATGCCCCCAAATCAGGTTTTTATTATTAAGGAAGAAGAGTAAAACATGTTCAGTAAGCAACTAGCAGTCTTCTTTATTTTTTATGAGAACAGATGTTAATGAAGTGCCTATTTTCTGCTTAGGTTTCCCCAGGAAGAAATTCTTTGTAACACCTCTTCATTCAAGAAAGCAGAAACGTGTCTATGAAATACACTGTTCTACGTGTTTGTGAATCTCTCTCCCTGTCTCTCCACCATAGTCTTTCTCACAAGCTGGCACCAGCTCACAGCCACACACACACACACACACACACACACACACACACAGGTGCCCAGCACTGCCAGAGCACTTGAAGCTGATTCAAGAACTGCTGACAGAACCCTGCATCCGTGTTCACCTGCCCCAAGTGCACCTGCCCTCACACGGCATTCCACCTGCTGCCACACACAACACTGGATGAAGAAGGGGAGACTCCCCTCCTCCTGCTGCTCTGTTTCTCAGTGTTGAAGAAAAATGAGCAAAGAACCCTTCTGTGCCACTGGAGAATTTCCTTTGCTGTGCTCAGCCTTTCTTTGGATCCTCCTGAGCTTTATGAGTTGAGTTCACTTTCCTCAAACCCACTTCAGCCGATTTGTAGGATGGGATTGGGATCCCGAACTCTGGATCTCTTTCCATAGTCTACCTCACTTACTGGGGTTTACATGGTAGACCAGATGGGCTGCTTTGCTGTCTTTTGTGAGAAAACACCCAGAACCTCATTTATCTTTCTTCCCCTTGAAGGATTCTGATTTATTACCCAGAATGAGTTCTCAAGATGACATCAGCCCGTCCTTGGGAGCACGGTGCACGTGTCCTCCAGGGGTCAGAGGGGATAGGAGAGTTCTAAGGCCAAATATTTCTGGGTCCTAGAACAAATCACTTCTGCTCACTAAGCCCGTTTCCCTGTCAGTAAAATGGCAGTGATCGTGTCTGCTCCAAAGATGGGGAAATGAAGCTCTTTCCCCTGAGCAGCAGTATTTTCCACTAATGGTTTCATCCTTGTGGCTGCTCCGGCGGGAAGGGAGCGTCCCATCTGCGAGCAGGCCCCGGGCCGGGCCGCGGAATCTGCACTGCAGAGTTTCACTTCCAGTCCTTGGAAGTAAGGGGGGCTTCGGGTTCTGCCAGGGAAGGGGCCCAGTCCGCTGGGTGAAGGACAGACGGGGTTCCGACCCCCACGGATGGTTGTCCTGTCCTCCGGGCCAAGACGCCACGGCTGGAGGGTGAGCTCTGAGCCCCCCGGAGGTGCTCAGGGACAGGCGCGAAGGCCTGCATCCAGGATGGGCTCCCTGCTTGGTTTTCCGCCCTGAGAACTGTGTGCGTAAGGGTCCCAAGGGCCGCATGGAAGGGCTCTTTAAAAGCAATTCAACTGCAGGCCGGAGATGCTGCGGCTGAGCAGGCTCTCCCCTCGGCCTGCCAGAGAGCACAGCCCTGTCTGGCTTCCTGTGAAGCTGCTCGGGGCCCAACATCTTCTCTCCGGATCCTCTTCTCAGCAGCGGCCACAGCAGTAAATCTTCAGAGAGGCCTCATTAGGCAAGTTCCTTTTTGAACTCCCTCCACCCTCCAGACCTCTCGAAACCACCACTGCCATTCTAGCATGTTATTATTTTTTCCTCCTAAGCTTGCATTTTCCTCGATCCTGGCACCTCGGCCTCCCCACACGGCTCTCTCTTTCCTTCACGGA
This sequence comes from Nyctereutes procyonoides, assembly GCF_905146905.1. Lineage (NCBI taxonomy): Eukaryota > Metazoa > Chordata > Mammalia > Carnivora > Canidae > Nyctereutes > Nyctereutes procyonoides. The sequence goes on along the minus strand of NW_026575141.1, from coordinate 16,208,427 downwards.
CTCTTCTCTAGCTGGAACCCCTCCAAAGGGTGTGTTCGTGCAATCAAAAACTTCCCTTTTTGTTTTATCGCATCACTGAACATACCAGATAAGGCCCAGCAAAGGGAGAGAGGGAGGGCTCCGGCTGGTTGGACTGGGGGCGGTGTGGCGGTGGGGGGCAGGTGAAGGGGGCACAGGAAGAAAGCAGAGGAAGTCTTCACTTCAGCTCTGAGGACCATGTAGGGACAGCAAACAGACACATGGGTGTCTGGTGCGGCCTCTCCGCATCCGACCCCTCTCAGGAAGGCCACCTCTCAGGAAGCTGCACGCCCGCATTCAAACCTGCAGCCGATGACAGTCCAAGACCTGAAAAGAGCCTGTAGAACAAACCAGACACAAGATACAGTAAAACACACATCCCAGGGCATTAAATAGTTAATTTTCAGCAAACCCAAAATTGCATTTCCATCATGTGCAAGCAGTCAGCTGCTATTGTAGGTCACCGAGATACAACGCATTATTTCTACAGTTTGTGGAAAACATTAGGCAGCTGTAATAAAGTCAATGGTATTTCCTTCCTTACTGAAACATGACTTCAGTAAATCCCTGTTTAATTTTTTTTCCCCTTTCTAAACATTTCTCTCCATCTGCACGATAAGTCAATAAAAGAAATTAAAAGTTAAAATGCCTAATGAAATTTTATCAGGCATGAAATGGCATTTAAACCAGAGTTGCCACCCGGGCTTAGATGGATGAAAGCTGACCCGAACTTGAGGGGTTTATAAAAAGCAGGGGGAGGGTAACAGCAAGTTTCAGTGGCCTTTATGTATTGCAGCCACTGAAAAAGAAAATCATTCCAGAGAGGCATTCCATGAAACCGAGACTCGCGGAGCAGTTAAGATTTTTACAGGAGGTACATCATTTCTGTAAACCTCCACATTCTTTCAGGCCGCCATTCGTTTTTTTCTTATATTCACTTCTTTGCGCCCACATGCTTGTTTTGAAATCAATCTTCATCTGTGTACGTCTGTCATGATCCCAGGAAGAGTGGCAGGAAGAAAGCCTGAGAACTTTAGGAAGAAGCACAGATGGGAAGGGTAGAGGACTTAATCTTTCTTAGAGATGAGCATTGGGATGTGCCATGTAGGCTCAGAAAGAGTTTTAAATAAATGGGCATGGGGCCGGGGCCGGGGGTGGGGAATCATTCTCCCTTGTATAAAATTATTTTAATAATTATGTATTATTGCGTACTTAGGACATAGCAGACATCTCATTTTCATAGGAGTCTGAAAAGAAAAGAAGCCATTCAATGTGTGTGAGGATAGTTCTCAGACTTAAAAATTTAAAAGATTAAACTTCTTTGAAAACAAATCCCAGAGTCATCCTTCATGCAGAACATCCACTGAAGTCAAGAGGCATTCCATCTAGGAAGGGACAGCAGTGGCAGACTCTAATTGGAGAGCATATTCAGAATTTTCCAGAAATATCCTATAGTTTGTAGCCAGAGGGCTGTGTCACAAAGTGGTTGGCCTTGCTGATTGTCTTGGTGGAAGGAAGCTGTTGTCCAGCCTGCAGAGCAAGGAGAAGCACTCTATCCATTTCTAATGGCTCTGAAAATCAGCATGGGACAGTGGTTTTCTCACACGGTGTTCCATTCAGCTGCACTTGAAAAGCCAGCTGCCAGAGTGCTGAGCCCAAGCAATGTGGAAGAGACAATCCTTGCCTCTACCTGCACAGCGGCCATCAGGTAGGTAGGGAACTACGTTTGTCAGCCGGGGGCAGCGTCACAGCACCAACACGATTATGAATGCATCCTACCAGCACGCACCTACACTGACAGTATTAAAATTCCCTTACTTCAGACAAGGTGATACAATTTTCAAGCATGTGCACAGCTTTCAGTGTCTCCCAAGTTTTTTAAATCATCCAAGAAATCTGGGTCTGCAAGTCCACAGAGAATGTGTTTACTTTTATTTTTAAAAAAATCCTGGTTTTCTGTAACAACAAAACAACTTGCCCTAATTTTTCAAACTTCTGCCTTAGTAGGCTAACCCCAGAAATCCTGTAGTATTGGAGGCTCTATGACACTGAAACACACAAAACACTTCCAACAGCGCGCTTGGTAATATTTGGAGGGACAGTTGACCCCGATAAAAAGAGTTGCAAATTCTATGCAACAGGTCTGCACAGCTCCAAGGATGGGGAGCCCTCAAGATCTGCAGCTATGCAGGGAGTCTCCAGTGTTTACAGCCCAGCCACCAAAGCCCAAACAAGGCTCTTACCCTTCTGCACCAGACTAGGTGGGAGCAGAACGCCTGAGCTGTTGCGGGCTGCAGGGGAGATGCATGACTTACCCTGACAACTAAAAGGCAGAGAAATAGGTCTGACACAGCAAAACTCCGACTTAAGGAAATGCTTTCGTGATGGATGCATCACGCAGACTGTGAGGCAACAGTGGAGGCGGAAACACCACCAAGTCAGACCAACAGAGGAGACAAAAGGGTGCGCGTGGTGTGGAGAGGACTGCTGGCAAGTCGGCCATTTCTGTCGCATCTGCCACAGGTGGGGACCCTGCAGTAGCAGCAGGGCGAAGCGACATCTTGTGGACCAGATGCTTGCATAATATTGGGGCCTTTTTTAAGAAAAAAAAATTCAATGACATATAAAATTATGTATTGATGTGAAGATTTATTTAGAAGGGGCCCAGGCAGGGGAAGGGCCCTGAGGTTTAAACTTCATTGGCTTCCCAATAGGCCCAGTAGGCCCACCACTGGTAACAGTATCTTTCTCCTAGACAGATGCTGCATGAACACAGCTCCAGTCGGTTGTGCAATGGCCAGACTAATGAGGGGCTATGTCTTTGCAGGAGGAGGTCTGCTACAGTTTTACAAAGATTCATGTTCTGTTAACATCTCCATATCATAAGGTTACCTCTTCATCATGTCTTTCCAACTGACAGGGTGGGCACTTGATCTTGAATTTGACTCCAATGCCATTATCTCAACCTCAGGATTATTTTGATTAGAAGGACATGCAGATTTGGGCTGTTAAGGGCTAGATCAGATCCCCTGAGCACACAGAGAGATCATCTGAGGCTTTGTGGTGAAGTCTTTCATGAGACTCTGTATTCTTTTGTGTTCTCCCTCCCTGTAATCTTCTCCCCAGGGATCACAGTAAGATCCAAACAGTCACTTGCCACTAATACAACTTGTGATCACGTAAAGTTGATTCAAAATCAGAGTCAACTTCAAGCAATTTGGAGATCTAAACTAGTCATTTTAAGCAGCAAGTTAGAGGATGTGAATGCAAAACCAGTCTAAAAAACATTAAAAGTATATACCATTGGAAATAACTGGCCCTTCATGGATGAAGACCTCAAATGTCATTAAAAAGGATAAAAAAAAATAATGGAAAAGATTTTTAGGCAAGGCTCTGTCAACCTAATATCTTATTTCATGGTAGAGACAGTCTAACTTTATTAGTCTTAATTTAATTATTTATCTCAGATGAAATCTGTGGGATGGTGGGTCCCATAACCTTCTATACTCTCAGACCAACTGTGTTTTACTGGTTGATTCCAGGAGGAAAATACAGCAAATTGCTTCTAAATCTTTCCATTCTGCTTTCATTTATTGACTCAATAGGATTAGCAGTTAAAGAATCCACTCCCCTTCAATCCAACAGCAGCAGGAAAATCTTGATGCTGCAACTGCCTTTGATATTAATATTCTTTTTTTTAAAGATTTTATTTATTTATTCATGAGAGACACAGGGAGAAAGAGAGGCAGAGACATAGGCAGTGGGAGCCCAATGCGGAACTCGATCCCGGGACTCCAGGATCACGCCCTGGGCCGAAGGCAGGCGCTAAACCGCTGAGCCACCCAGGCATCCCTGATATTAATACTCTAAATAACATTTTATGAACTAGAAAGTGGCAAATAAGCTTTTTTTTTTTTTTTTTTTTTTTGAGGAAAATTAGACCGAAGGTCCCTAGAGAGGGGTTTTGAGCTGGATGGACACAAGTGAGACAGTTAACTCCCTTCTACACAAAGCTGGTTGCCTGGAAGGTTAGCCCCAGAGCTGGTGTGGCCAGTGGTCATAACAATGCTATCAGAGTAACTGTCTCTTCCAAAAGGAATTGAGGCATCATTCCAGGGCGACACAACACATTTCCCACATTACAGAAAGAATCATAAAATTGTCAAAATTGCTATGACTGTTACCTATCAATACATGCAAAGTCTATGTTTTTTTTCATTAATTCAACTAACATTTGTTCAGAGATTAGTTTATATCAGACACAGGTATGTAGAGATGCTTTTGAGGAACTTAAAATACATTATATATATATATATATATATATATATTTACCTCTCACATATTTACCACACAAATACCATACCTTCCTACACACACACACACACACACACACACACACACACATGCAATTGGTTATTTCCAGCTATTTTAACTATCTCTTACAAACCCAAGAACCTCTGAGTCACTTGAGGAGGCAAAACATGTCACAAAGTTTAATGAAAAGAAATCATGAACTCATAGGAGAAGCCTTTGGGCCCCACACAGAACCCATGTGCTTTTCTCTCACAATTCCAACTAGCTCGATTATCTCATGTCCAATATAGCAGTTTACAAAATAAAAGGCCAATACCAACAGGAGGGGAGAGAAGCTATTAAATGAACACAGGAAGTAAAAAGTATAATAATTTTGCCCAGGGACAAACAACACTGCATCCTCAATAATGCATGAATTACCAGGAGAGATTAAATTTGTTCAGCATATCCCATTATGAAGACAAAGAAGTGTACAATTCATTCTAGAAAAAATATTTTGTTTTTAAGCTGGTACTTTGTTACATTTCTTCAATAGTACTGCTAAACAGATGAGCTGCTACTATGCAAAGACATTTGTCACATTTATCAAGTTTTGTCTGTCACTAGTTTAGGGAATGAAAATTATAGATAGGAAAATAATTATAGAGTGGTAAGTGTGATATAATATACACTTCTTCCACTGTGAAAATACTCTAGCAAAACAAAATTTTGTATCCCAAAGAAATCCTTTGGTGACAGGGTAGGGAGGTTTCGTCCATTCAAAAGACAAGGCTCAGGCTCTGTCTTCAGCATAAATCCCCTTGATTTGTGATATAATAGTTTGCATGACTAATGTTTTTGATTCCTCATTTCTATGGACTGAACTGGTGAAAGTGATTCTACTTTCCCTGGAATTCCCAAGACCTAAAAGTGAGCTTTTTGCCATTTCAAATACAACCTGCACAACCTGTTTTCAAAGCCTCTGAAGTGAGGTGATCCCTTGCACCAGGAAACCATGGGAGAGCAAGATAACTTGACAATCTGAAAAGTATTGCTGTTCGGTAATGCCGCCCACTTGCCTCCCATGGTGCTGGAGACCTGGTATTTGTGACCTCCATGACAAATTACACACATCATAGACATGAAGTGCTTCATTTAAGGGGTTCGTTTGCAAGAGAACATGAAAGCAAGACCTTATAATGAATTCTTAGGATACTTAAGGCTTAAAAGCAACTGATGTAAATTATTATAAGAAGCAAAGGGATGCTTCCAGAATATGTACAAGTGTTCAGAGTAATTACATGAGAAAAAGTTCCTCTCTCAGTATTTCCAAATTTGACAACTCTATGAAGAGTATAGTAAAAGCTGGAGGTTGTGCGCCATCTGATTTCAAGATTTAGGATAAAGCTATACAAATTAAGCCCATGTGGTATTTGTGTAAGAATAAACAGAAGACAGTCAGAAATAGATCAACACATATAACTGATTAATTTTTGACAAAGATTACTCAATGTAGGAAAATAGTCTTTTCAATAAATGGCTTAAGAAAAATTGATATCCATATGCAAAAATCATATGGTCTTTACCACCACATACAAAAAATAATTAAAATGGTTCATTAGCATAGATGCTAATACTATAAAACTTCTTGGGGGGAAAAAAGAATGGGTAAAAATGTTACCTTGATTAGGCAAAGATTTCTTAGGACATAGAAATCATGAACCATGAAAGAAAAAAATTGGTAAACTGGACTTCATTAAGTCACTTCATTAAAAATGACTCCTCTTTGAAACACAGCATTAAGAAAATTAAAAAGCAAGGCAAAGACTGGGAAAAATATTTACAAATTACAAATCTGATAAAGGACTTGTATCAAGATATATAAAAGAATGCTCAAAACTTATAAGAAAGCAAACTATCCAATTAAAAAAATAGGCAAAAGAATTGAATAAACAATTCACTAAAGAAATATAAATATGGCTAAAAAGAATTAAAAATATGGCAAATAAGCATATGAAAAGATGCTCAAAGTCATTAGTCATTGCAGAAATACAAGTAGTATCACAAACCCGATGTGGCTCTTAGAGTGGCTAAATTTTTTTTTAAAGATTTATTTATTTATTTATTTATTTATTTATTTATTTATTTATTTATTTATTTGAGAGACAGAGAGCAGGGGAAAGGGAGAGGGAAAAGGGGAGAAACAGACGCCCAGCTGAGCGAGGAGCCCAGTGTGGAGCTCTACTAGGGGCTCCACTCAGGGCTTGATCTCATGACCTTGAGATCATGACTTGAGCTGAAATCAGGAGTTAGTTGCTTAATCAACTCAGCCTTCCAGAAGCCCCTAGAGTGTCTAAAATTTTAAAATATCAAGTGTTGAGACTTCGGAATAACTGAAATTCTCATACAGTACTGTGGGAATGTAAAATGACACAGCCATGTCTAAATGAGTTTAGCAGTTAAACATTAAATTTAAACACAAACTTACCATATAATGTAGGAATTCCATTTCTAGAAATTTACCTAGAGAAATAACATACCTCCAACAAAAACCTATATATAAATGTCAACAACAGGGTATTTATAGCCACCATAAACTGGAAACAACCTAAATACTCAGTAACTGGTGAATGTATAAACAAATTTTGGTACCTCCATACAATAGAATACTACTCTATAATAAAATATATCAAACTACTGATATGCACAATGGTGTGAATCTCAAGAGCTTTGTGGTGAGTAAAAGCCGGATTCAAAGGCTTCCTACTACATTATTTCATGCTTCTAAACTTAGCCTCTTTAACATAATTAAAACTGCCATATAACAGAGGCATATTACAGATTTCCAGATTTTTGTGTGCATTTTCTATTTGGTCAAACTCATAGTTGTTGTTTTCTCCTTAATTAAACTGTTTATCAATGGAAGTTAAAGAGCTTCTCCTGAAATTTAACCAAAAGCTTTTTACCATTGGATGCTCAGTGCTTAAAACTAGTTTTTGGCCAGTTTAGACAGCCTCTCTCTCTCCACTTTGAAAATGGCCTAACTTCCATCTTGTTTCTGAGTCTAATCCCATCAAAGAAGACAAATGGGGACAATATGATTGATAAGGTTCTAGAAGAAAGGAACTTGAGAACTGATAAGAAAGATGGTAGCTGGTACCAAACTGGAACTTCACAATTTAGAATGGAAAGATCTGCTGTGATGGTGGTACCTGTCACCCACCAAATCTTCAGTGAACTATACATTTGTAGTTAATGTGTTATGCAATTTAGCCCATTTCTACAAGGCATCTAAGCACTTAGTCCTTCTTCAAAGTAGAAGTAGAAGAAAATGAAAGTCACCACTATGGTACAGTCATATGCAATTATAAGAATGACACAATTTGCTTCTCTAAGTTATTTTGAGAATTAAATAAGATATTGAAATAGCTTGTATAATACCAGGCACTCAATATATGTTTACCAAGCTTTTATTTCCTTTCACTTCCTTTAGGAAAAGGAGAATATTTTTAGAAGTGGAGAAACCTCAGAGTTTATCTTGTCCAGTGTTTTAAATTTACAAATGAGAAAACCAGACTCAATGAGACTAAGTGTATTGTCAAGCTCACCCAGAGTTAGAAGTCCAACTTCCAGTTTACACACATATTTTTCCTAAAGTACCTGCCTTCAATTGCTCCGGGTAGCAGAGCCTGGGAAAGATTGAGGGAGAAGAGGTTTGCTCTATATATTCAGGGATTGTGGACTACTTTGCTTCAGGCTCTCTGTTTGCTTTGGCTATTTTCATTTATTTTTTACTTCAAGAATGAGAGGCAATCTCCTCAGAGATTGCCAGATTTAGCAAATAAAACACAGTGCACACAATAAGATTTGGGCTTCAGATAAACAATGTATAGTTTTAGTCCCATGAAATATTTAGAACATAATACTGGCAACTTATCTGCCAACGCTATTAGGAATCAAACAACAGGTAGCTCACAACTGTAAAGACTTTTTTTTTACCTTAAAGCAAATAAACAACGATAAAAGGGTCCTGCATAAATCTTAGCTTCATAACCGTTTCTTCCCCATGAACATTTTTCCTCACCTAGGATCAGGACCACTATGATGAACAGACTCGGTGGCCGAGGCTGAATCTGCTGGGGATGGTGATAGGGCAGGAAAGAGCTGATGAAATTCCTGAGCAGCCTGGGGAAGACATGTTTTGCTAAACAGGAATACCTAATTGTTTCCAGACAGACCAGAATTCAAACCCGTCTCTCTCTCTTACTAGCTGTGTGGCTCTGTGACTTTGGGCAGGTTACTTAAACTCCACCACACCCACCTACCCCTGGAGTCTGCAAAATAAGGATACCTTAAGATTTTCTGAAGATCAAATATGATAATAGGAAGAAGGCACTGTGATCACTGTGCCTAGAATATAATAGCTACTCTTATAATTATCATGTCTTAAATGGTACATACATGTTTTATATACTTTTCTATGCATTTGGTATAGTTCACAATAAAAATTGTTTAAGCAAAATTGCTAGATGAGAGGTAGAGTGGTGAGGGTCTTGAAAGCCAAAATATAGAGTTTGGATGCTAAATTTTATCTTGTAGTATAGAGGAACCATTGTTATCTACACAGTATTTGGGGTCCTGAATCCAGGAACCTCTCTAAGTTCCCTTTAAAAAACTACCTGGAAAATGGTTTAGCATATGCTTTCCAAGCACACCTAAACCGACACAGGGTGAATTGACCTGCCTCCTAGGCGTCTTCGGCTGCTCCCTCTGCTCCGATCTTGACAGAGAAGGAAATAAGAAGTTGTAACTCTTCCCATTGATCTACATTGTGGTGTATGAGAAATTAACAGGCATCAGACACAACCAGGAATAATTCCTATCCATCACTTATTTATTAGCAAGATGGCCTCATCCAAATCAATGAACTCTTTCTGAGGTCTGTACAATAGGGATAATATCAGGGTAAGGTCTTAGAATTAAGACTCTAGAGATTACCTGTTATAGGAGATGCTCAGTATCTGTATTTTTATTTCCACTTTGTTAGAACACTACCCTTAAGTTTTATGAGTCATAGATCCCTGAAGTGCTCTTTCTCACACCCATCATAAAAGTCTTGTGGGGCGCCTGGGTGGCTCAGTCAGTTGAGCTCTGACTCTTGATTTCGGCTTGGGTCATGATCTCGGGGTCATGAGATCGTCCCCACATGGGGCTCCCGCTCCACAGGGAGTCTGCTGGGGAATTCTCTCTCCTTCTCCTTCTGCCCTACCCCCAGCTCACACACTTTCCAAATAAATAAATAAATGAAATCTTTAAAAAATAAAATAAAAATCTTGAGACTCGGTTTCAGAAGACTGCCCAAAATTGAGGACCAGTCATTTAGGCCAACATTGTTTAGAAAATTCTCACGGGATCCCTGGGTGGCTCAGCGGTTTAGTGCCTGCGGTGGGCCCAGGGCGTGATTCTGGAGTCCTGGGATCCAGTCCCACATCCAGCTCCCTGCATGGAGCCCGCTTCTCCCTCTGCCTGTGTTTCTGCCTCTCTGTCTCTCTCTCCCCGTGTCTCTCATGAATAAATAAATAAAATCTTAAAAAAAAAGAAAGAAAATTATTTTACCACAGGCACCTGGGTGTCTCAGTCTGTTAAGCATCCAACTCTTGATTTTAGCTCAGGTCATGATCTTAGGGTTGTGAGATCAAGTCCCCACTGGGACTCTGCACTGGGCATGGAGCCTGCTTAAGATTCTCTCTCTCATCGCTTCTCAGCCTTTTGGCTAAGATCAAGTGAAGATTCTCTCTCCCTCTCCCTCTGCCCCTCACCCCCCCCCCCATCATGAGCACATGCTTGCTCTTTCTAAAGAAAAAAAGAAAAGAGAATTGTTTAACCAAAATATCTTAGACAGTTGACACCTGAGTGAGTCAGATTCTTACTCAGCCTTCCATTTGATGCTGTGGAGGCTGCAGTCCTAAGGTTCACCCTTCCCTTGCTCATGCCTTTAGAACCTGCAGATATGTGTTATCTGCTCCTTCTGTTTGGTTAACTTCAAGAGCTTCTAATCTTTTTATAACCAGTTCTGTTGGCTGTTATCTGGATTTCTTGTAGTGCCTTGTCTATTGTACCCTTTAACAGACCTCCACCCTGTTGCCTGGCAATCAGAAGAGCAATATAATTATTTAACAATGTGCTAGAGTTCTATCAGAGAAGCTCCTTAACTGGACATTTACATCCTTTGCTATTTGTGTGTGCGTGTGTGTGTGTGTGTGTGTGTGTGTTTGTGTATGAAAAGTATTACCTGAAGGTTTTTTTTTTTAAAGCTGGATTTTTATACAATTCCCTGGGCTAAACACCAAATAAGGACCCAGAGCGCCCTTCTGTCAAAAATCCCCCCTTCTTATCTCTCCATGCAGTCTCTTGGAGAGACAGCTGCTGTTTTTTACAACCTGGAAAAATTAATCAGACCTATTATTTTAGTTTTGCAGCTCTGTTACTTTCTCATACAATCTTACCTCTCTTTCTATTATGATGTCTTTATCTGTGTGACTCCAGGGACAGTGAGATCTCCAATTCTAAACTTAATCGCAAGATAACATAAGAACTGGAAAAACTAATGACTCTGGGTCAAGAGAGGTAAGTGTTCATCCAGGCTCTGCCTCTAACCATGTGACCTTGCCAAGGCAGTTAATTAACTGCTTTGGCTTCAAATTCCCTATTGATAAAATATCTAGAGAAGACATATTCTCCTTTAGGTTTGTGCTGTGTACACTTTCACCTCTGAAACACCTATCCTCACATTTATGGGTTTTCTGAATCGTTCCCAATCACCCAGCAGAAAACTGCTTTTACTTTAGTTCAGTATTTGACTCTTAATTCTTGCCAAATTTCTACTCATACACTCTCGTATTAACTCCAAATGGCTCAGCTTGACTTAACATGAAGCACCTCACACATACTTCTGAATATTCGCTATAGATCCACTAACCTAGCTAGAGTTAGATCTACTATTCTCTGTAATTTCCAAAACAGTCATAAAATTTCATTTTTTAAAAGATATTTATTTATTTATTTATTTATTTATTTATTTATTTAAGAGAGAGAGAGGGAGCATAATTAGGGGAGAGGGAGAGGGAGAAGCAGACTCCCCACTGAGCAGGGAGCTTGATATGGGGCTCAATCCTAGGACCCTGGGATCATGACCTGAGCTGAAGACAGAGCTTAACTGACTGGCCATCCAGGTGCCCCCCACCCAAAAAAATTTTTTTGTTTTAAATAAATAAAAATGTTAGCCATCTAAATTTTAAAGTAAAATTCATAATTTAAAACTGAAATTATATATTTCTTGGTCAACTTGTGAAATTATTAACAATATTTTTCTTTAAAAAAAAGTAGAGTGATAGAGGAGGGTTAACTTTAAATTAGGTTAGTTATCCTCATTCTATGCAAGATGAATTAGGAGGGTAATAACCAGATGTATTATGTTTATGGAAAGAAAAAAGTATATATTCCAAATGTGGATTTGAAAACCTTCTCAGTCTTTCTTGAGACTTAACAGGGTACTTTCCCCCTCAGAGCCCATCTCTCCCTGGTCACCATTTCAAGAAGAGATGATTAAAGCATAGCTATAGAGCTCAGTGTTCCAGGAAACTCCCCAGGGCCTGGCCAGGAGCCTTAAGATAGGAGGTACCTACAACTTGAGTCCAAATCCTTGCATTATCAGATACTTCCAGCCAGGGTGAGCACCAGCTAGTGACACGCACAAATTTTACTGACCACAAGCTACACCCAGCTCTGGAATAACAGCCTCCTATCCCCATCCCGTGGTTATTCTAGAGGAAGCAAAGAGGAGGGGCATCTTAACTTCAAAGGTGAACCTATATTAACATTGAGAAGAGGCTAGGTGTTTCATTGGTGGTGTTTTCCTTTGAATGTAAGTGTATGAAAGTCAATCCCTGTAAACTTGAGGTGAGGTATTGCTTGTTGTTCTGGTTGATCTCTCCAGCCCTTCTTTTTTGGCTAGATTCAAGCTCCCCCATTTCACTGGACCACCCGTAGTGCTTGAGTGATCGTCTAGTCTTCAGTCTCACCTTGCCTGCACTGTCAAAGTACTCTCCCTAAAAACTGTAATTCAACTGGGATTTCCCTTAACCTACATTTGTTCCTGATCACCCTCAGGATATAGTCAAAGTTCTTCACCATTACCTACCTAAAGTCCTCCATAATCTTGACCCTTCATACTCACCTTGCCTCACTCTACATTCTTCTTCTCCCTCTTGCATAGTAAACTCCAGCAGTGTTGAACTTTTCATGTATCTCTGAACACAAAGTATTATTTCAAACTTCTAGAGTACCTTTCTCTTGGATCCTCACCCTCTTGTCCACTTCATTAATTCACATTCAACTCCTCTGACAGATAGATACAACTTATATGCAATCTTCAAAACTCAATTCATAAAAATTGAGTAGAGTGGGAAAAATATCTTGTTATTCGTAGTTGCAAAAATTCTTATTACTAGTAATATTCAAGTTTTTTCATGTTTATCAGCCATTTATGTTTCTTATTTGAATAATTTAATTCTTAACTTTTATCTATTATTCTATTTTTATAGTGTTTTTTTAAGAGCAATGCATATGAAAAAATAAAATAAAAGCAGGGGGGCCTGAGGGCTCAGTCGGTTAAGTGTCTGCCTTTGGCTCATGATCTCTGAATCCTGGGATTGAGCCCTGCATCACATCAAGCTCCCTGATAAGTGGAGAGTCTGTTTCTCCCTCTCCCTTTGCCCCTCCTTACCTGCTCAAGTGCTCTCTCTCTCAAATTAAAAAAAATTAATTAACAAAAGCAATGCATATGATATTTTTCTACAAAGAAGATCCATTTGTTTGCCATGTATGAAGGACAAATTTTTTCTTCCAAGTTATTGGTTGTCTTTTAATATCCTATTTTAGTGAGTAGTTATATTTCACTGTGAAGAATTTGCTTGTAGTTAAATTCTATCAAAGTTCTATGGCTGATGTGAGCTGATTTGAATTATTAATTATAGCAATAAACTATTCTCTAATTTTTAGTAAAGTGATTAAATTGCATTAATAAGAACAATAGCAGAAACCAGTTTATAAGTCACAGCCCCCAACATAGAGTGGGGGTTCAATAAACCACTGCTGAATGAAAGAGTGCACAGAAAGCCAGAATCCAAGTGGTGAAGCTACAACCTTTCTATCTTTAAGTCCCATCTTTCTTCTGACTTTAATGGCTTCAGAAGTATCAAATACAAGATGTCATAAAAAGTATCTAAGCAAGTACCATTTTACCTCTAGTTCCTAGTATTTCTTAAAAGGTGACTGTCCCATCTGGAAGAGATCTGAGAAAACCAACCAAACCTTAAGTTTTCTCTATTCCAGAAAAATGCAGGGAAGAACTATTGCAATCTTACCTGAGCTGGTTGGTCAAATTATATAGACATTTTAATTGTTCTTTTGATTACACTTGATCCAGAACTTCTAGTACCTGCTCCCAGACCTACTGTGATAGTCTGGCCTCTTGAGCATTCACATAGTTATTTTGGGACTGACTTGGCCAGAATTGTTAGGGCCAATTCCATCCCACACACTACCAGGACCTAGATCCCATATTAGGTTATGACTAGTGTCCAGACTTGGAGGCAAAAGGAGGTTCAATAGTGGCCTCTGGCCTCAGTTTTCCTCATGTGATAGATTGCTTAAGGGCCTGAATCGTATTTTTTCAATACCTATCATATAATGTGAGAGATTAGCTTTTCCGGGAGAAACATAACATTGAAGATATTCACAAGTCATCCCAAACAATATGGAAAACCTTTTGGATTCCATTTTAAAGATGACACAAAAACATAAAACTCATGCAACTATCTGATATGTGTTGAGAACTTCTCTGGGGATAAAGCAGATCTGGAGATATCTAAAGGATAGATACTTGTAATAAGTCATCGTAAATACATATAAAAGATGAAAATAAAAAAGCTAAAACTTTTAAAGTATAATAGCTTAAGAGCCTAAAGGAAAAAAGACAACTCAAAAGGACATAATATAATGGTCTTAAAAGTCATCTTTTTATAAACAATGCCTTGCCACTATTCTACAGCAACATGACATGCCACACTGTTTAGGTCCGACCCAACTTCTTATCTCCAGCCCCAGCCTCTCCCCTGAACTCCAGACTCCCTGAGGAATTGAGTCTATACTCCACAAAATACTACCTTCTCCACTTGGGAGCTTAACAGGTTTCTCAAACTTAACATATCCAAAAGGACACCCCAAATCTCCATCCTAACACCTGTTTCTCCAGTAACATCCTTTATCTCAGTTAATCGCTACTGCCATTTTAAGTATTCCAGAAACTAACCTTATACTCTTGACTCCTTACCCTCTTTCTCTCTAACGTCCAATCCATCACCAAATCCAGTTGCATCTATATTTAAAGCATACCCGTACCTCTCTTACCTCCACTGTTATCATCCTGATCCAAGTTACATCATCTTTCTCCTGGACTATTGCAGTCTTTTCTCAACTGATCTTCCTGCTTCTGTCCTTGCCTTCTATAGGCTATTCTTAACCAAATAATAAAAGTGGTTGCTTTAAAATAGAAGTATAATAGTACTCTGACCTTCGGTGGTTTTCTATGTCCCTCAAGGTAATATCCACTATCTGTAGTCTTCTATCATCCCCTACTTCCTCCTGAACCTATTTTGGTCCTTCTGTGCTTTGTGAAGAACTCTTATGATGTTGATATGTTACTACTTTCTAGAATATAAAGTTAGTCTTTCAACTAGACTAATTATATAGCATAGAGTTACATATCAGAACAAGAAACACATGTCAACTGAAACTAACATTTGTGGTATAGGAGGATAAATAAAGTTATATCTTGTGTTATCCAGTAACGCACATTTCTGCCAAGTCAAACTTAACAGGGACCTTCAGAGCTAGCTGGGAAGGACTCATCAAATCGTACTACAGCTTTTTTGGACGGGAGGGCCAGAGTCATCTACTGATTCATACACATACATACACACATGTCATTTCTTTTTTGTGGTAAAAACACATAAGATCTAGTTTTTTAAGCAATTTTGAAGTATTTAATACAGCATTGTCTATAGTCAGAATGTTAGATCTTCAAAATGTATTCATCTTTTAGTTGCAAGTTTATATCTTTTAATAACATCTCTCCAATTCCCCCAGCTTCTGGTAACTACCATTCTACTCTGTTTCTACAACTTCGTCTTTTTTTAAATTTTATTTATTTATTCATGAAAGACACACACACACAGAGAGAGAGAGAGAGAGAGAGGCAGAGACACAGGCAGAAGGAGAAGCAGGCTCCATGCAGGGAGCCCCACATGGGACTCCATCCCGGGTCTCCAGATCACGCCCTGGGGGCGAAGGCAGGCGCTAAACCGCTGAACCACCCAGGGATCCCACAATTTTTATCTTTCTTTGACTAGCTTATCTCACTAAGCATAATGCCCTAAAGTCCCATCCATTTTGTTGCTAATGGTAGGATTTTCTTTTTTCTCATAGTTGAATAATATTCCATTGTATATATACCACATCTTCTTTATCCATTCATCCATTTACTGATAATTAGGTTGTTTCCATATCTTGGCTGTTGTGAATAAAACTGTATAATAAACACAGGAATGCAGATTTCTTTTTCTTTTTTTTTTTTTTTCTTCTTTTCTTTTTTATTTCTGGCTGAGTAAAGTATATTTTATTGATAGTACATGACAAGGTAAGGATCCCCAAGTCCCTCCTCTTCTTCAGGGGGTTGGAAACTGTGAAGGTAAGAAGATTCTCAGTATGTTGGGGGATGATTTGGGGCAAGGATTCCCCAACAACTGAGGGCTTCTCTCTTCCTCTTGCTCTTGCTGGGATTGGTGGTCCAGAGCACTCTTACTCCTTAGAGGCCATGTGTACCATACCGTCTGCCACCTGGTTTCTATAGCCAAATTCATTGTCATACCGGGAAATGAGCTTAACAAAGCTCATTGAGAGGAATGCCAGCCCCAGCATCAAAGGTGGAAAAGTGAGTGTCACTGTTAAAGTTGTAGGAGACAACCTGGTCCTTAGTGTGGCTATAGATGCCCTTGAAGGGGCCCTCTGATGCCTGCCTCACCTGATTATTGATGTCTATACAAAGATAGCTTTTGGCAGCTTTCTCCAGGTGACAACTCAGATCCACAACTGACACATTGGGGGTAGGAACACAGAAGGCCATGCCACTGATCTTCCCATTCAGTTCAGGGGTGACCTTGCCTATAGCCTTGGCAGCACCAGTAGAAGCAGGGATGATGCTCTGGGCAGCCCCTCAGCCATCACACCCCAGCTTCCCAGAGGGACTGTCCATGATCTTCTGGGTGGCAGTGATGGCAAGAACTGTGGCCATGAGTACTCCCCACGATGCCAAAGTTGTCATAGATGACTTTGGCCAGAGGGGCTAAGCAGTTGGTGGTACAGGAGGTATTGCTGATAATCTTGAGAGAGTTGTCATACTTTCCATGATTCACAGCATCACAAACATGGGAGCATCAGCAGAAGGGGCAGAGATGATGACCTCTTGGCCCTGCCCTTCAAGGACCCCAGCCTTCTCCATGGTGGTAAAGATCCCAGTGGACACCATAACATACTCAGCACCAGCATCACCCCATTTAACATTGGCAGGATCTCACTCCTGGAAGAAGGAGATGGGCTTTCCACTGATGACAAATTTCCTGTTTTCAGTTTTGACTGTGCCATGGAACTTGCCATGGGTGGAATCATACTAGAACCATACTAGAATATATAGACCATGTAGTTAAGGTCAATGAAAGGGTCATTCATGGTGACAATGTTCACTCTGCCAGAGTTAAAAGTAGCCATGGTGATCAGGCTCCCAATATGGTCAATCCATTTACTCCAGTCTTCACCACCACATCTTGGGGATGCGGCTGGCACTGCATCAGAAAATGTGTCTGTGTCCGATAGGGAGAACTAAAGAGCCAAGATTTCTTTTCAAAATCCTGTTTTAATTTCCTTTAGAATGAAACCTAACAATGGGATTGCTGGATCATATGGTAGTTGTATTTTTATTTATTTATGTTTATTTTTAGAGAGAGAGCATGACATAGGGAGGGGTAGAGGGAGAGAGAGTATCCCAGGCAGGCTCCATGCCCAGTGCAGAGCCCGATGCCAGGCTCAGTCTCAGAACACCAAGATCATGACGTCAGCCAAAATCAAGAGTGGGCCGCTCTTGGCTGGCTCAGGGCCTGGCTGGCTCAGTCAGTTAAGCATCTTCCTCGACTCAGATCATGATCTCAGGGTCCTGGGATCAAGCCCTGCATCGGGCTGGGTGGGGAGTCTGCTTGCCCTTCCCCCTGTGCACTCTCTCTCTCAAATGAATAAGTAAATAAAAACTTTAAAAAATAGAGTGGGCCACTCAACCTACTAAGGCACTGGTAGTTGCATTTTTAATTTTTTGAGAAATCTCAATAATATTCTCCATAATGACTTAACCAATTTACATTCCCACCAACAGTGCACAAAGGTTTCCTTCTCTCCATATCCTCACCAACACTTATTAACCCGTCTTTCTGGTGATAGCCATTCTAATAGGTGTGAAGTGATATTTCATTGTGGTCTTGATTTGCATTCGCCTGGTGATTAGTGATGTTGAACATCCATTTCATGTACCTGTTGACCATTTGGATATCCTCTCTAGAGAAATATCTACTAGGGTCCTCTGCCTATTTTTAACCAGATTATTTGGTTTTTTTTATTATTATTGAGTTATATGAGTTCTTTATATATTTTGTATATTAACCTTTTACCCAATATGCAGTTTACAAATATTTTCTCAGTTGTATAGGTTGCTTTTTAATTTTACCAATTTTTTTTTCTGTGCAGAATATTTTTAGGTTGATGTTGTCCCACTTGTTGATTTTTGTTGAGATTGCTTATGCTTTTGATATCATATCCAAAAGTGTATTGCCAAAACCTGTGTCAAGGAGCTTCTTCCCTATGTTTTCTTCTAGGAATTTTACATACCAGGTCTTTCTTATGCTTAAGTCTTTAATCCACTTCCAGTTAATCTTGATGAGCAGTCTTAAGATAGGGGTACATACTTTCATTCTCTTTTGTCTTCCTTTTCTATAATCATTCCTTTCTCCTTCCCTTCTTCCTCTCCTTTTTTTGTTCTTCTTTTGTTTATAGAGTTTTCTTTTTGGCTTTAGATCAAAACCGTGTGTGTGTGTGTGTGTGTGTGTGTGTGTGTGTGTGTGTGCAATTGTGTGTTGGGGGTGGGCTTTTTAAAGGAGTTTTCCAGTATTTACTTTATGAAAAAAAAATTTAGTTTTTCTCTAACTTTTAATGAAAGCCAAATGTTAGAAATAGTAATTAAAATGTTTACATTGAAGTAGATTGCTAGATCTGCAGTGTAGCCAAGCCTGGCAGCTTTTGATAAATTAGAATGAGCCACACAGACTGGCCTTTTTTTTTTTTTTTACTAAAATGCCACATTGTCCTGAAAGCAATTCCACCCCACACATTACCCTTGTTTCAGATCAGATGAACTGAGCAAAGAAAATGCCTCCCAACATGGCAAATTACCTACTGTACCAAAAGAAACTGGAAGATGTTATCAGTGGGAAGGATGGCTTTAGAAAACATGCACATCAGGATTTTGATGTAAAGTTTGATTTGGGGGCTTTTACCAAACTGCCCTTCATTAGGGGAAGCATCATTTCAGGTCATTCATGTGACTATCGTTCTACTTTGACCAGTCCAGGTACCACTGAAACATTTCAGAAAATAAAAAAAGAAAGGAAGGTGAGGAATCTTTTCTAGCTCACTTTCCCTAAATGCCTTTATGTAAAAGGTTTCCCAGACCCCCAGAAGCACTTGTTTTACACTCTTCTGAGTGAATAAACCTTCTGTAGTCTGGAAACGTATCGTTCTGAAAAGTTTCCACACTTTCTGGTGACACAGACATCTGGCAAAATACCTATGGAGCCTTCACATCTTCACATAACCCCCGCGCCCCTCCGCAGCACTGCCTTCTTAATGAAATAAAGGAATTGCTGGTGAGCAAACCTTGCTGATGGCCTTCAATATTTAAATTAGACCTCCTGGGTGGCTCAGCGGTTGAGCGTCTGCCTTTGGCTGAGGTTGTGATCCTGGGGTCCTGGGATCAAGTCCCATATCAGGCTCCCTCCAGGGAGCCTGTGTCTCTGTCTCTCTCTGTGTCTCTCATAAATAAATAAATAAATAGAATCTTAAAGAAAAATAAATCAGACCTTCTGATCAAGGAATAAATCATCCCACATTTTCCCATAATTTGCAGTGCATTTAGAAATTATCATGTAGATTTGTGGTGCTTAACACTGGCTACACACAGAGATTATGTGGAGAGTTTTTTAAAATATCGTTGCCTGTGATCCATACCTGGGAAGGACAGATTGTCAGTATTTATTGGAAGCATTTACACACTCGCCTTCCCACTAATTCTAATAGATAGCTGGGCTAAGAACCACTGGCTGTTGAGGGATTTTTGATTTTTAACTCTGTGTTTTTATTGTTGTGAGATTTTCTTTACTGGCGCCCACTAACGTAAGCCTTTCATTTGGCCAAATAACTTTCATTTCGTATGGTAGGATCAGAAACTTGAAACTCTTGTTTTTCAAGTGATCTTTAGGTATACATGTCAATACTGTGTCTGTGGAATGTTCTAAGTTTCTCTAGTGGTAGCCAGGTTCTCCAGAAGAAGGATATATAACCTGATTGCTTGGAAATATTCAGTAAGTCCAGGTGTTAACATATAAATAGTTCTCAAGTTCATGTTTAGCACCTTAAAAATCTATCATCAGTTGCATAAAAAGCCAAAAATGGCCAAGGACTCATTCTCAGATATTAGAGGGCTTCTTCTCTCAAGGAAATTTGGTAAGGAAAACACAAGTTTTAGTTTGGTTTACATAAATGTGTGTGTGTGAGAGAGAGAGAGAGATTTTGTTAAAAAAAAAAGCAGTATCAGCAACATGCACACTTTTATAAACATAAAAGTAGGAGTCTTATGAAAGTAAGAGTCATACAAATAAAATGTGTGTTAATGCTGCTTCTGCTGCATTTGTGGCAGATTAATTAAATGACCCGTGCCAATGCGTTAATGCTTAAGCAAACCAAAAAATTATTCTCTCCTCCACCAAAATCATAATCCTTCTCAAATTCTATTGGAAAAGCTATAAGAGAAAAAATTTAAAGGTGAATGTTTTTATGAAATAAATTTTTTTCTCATAAAACTGCTACTAAACAAAAAAGTCAGTCAAGTTCTTCTTCCCCTGTCTATGCATATTTATTTCCATGCAATAAGTAAACTGGATTGTGCAAATCCCCAGAATAGAAAACTCCCAGCATCTAGTGGTTTTTTGCTAAATGAGGAATAAGTCACATGAAGAACAATCTTTTACAATAAAATGTATATGTTCTCTCTTAGTTTGATCTTATTCACTATCTCCTGTGTGTCCAAATGCAAAAGAGCTCTGAGATTGAATATAATACAGGGTCAATTCTCCTTAGAAGTATTCTACTTCTTTATCAATACCTATCAGTCCAGAAGAAAGGTCATTTTCCACTGATTTACCAAGATGTCAACTTTGTATTATCAACAAACCAAGCTTCCATTACACTGTAATAGGAGAAAAAGAAATCGTGAATGAAAGGAGACAGTCCCAGAGGCAGAAAAGGAAAGGTGACTGTTGTCAGAGCAATCAGGAAGTCTTCTCTAAAATTAGCTTTAATTTTGATACTCAAATGTGATTTTATCTATTTACCATGACAGTTGTCCTTTACATTCGTGACAGGAAGGACAATCACCCTCAACACATCATCTTCCACAATAGATCTTATAGCTCATTTAAAAAGTCAAGTCCAGTGCTGTACCTCATCATGAGGTTAATTTAGGAAATGATACTTTAACTGGATGACAAAAACCTCCATGTTGCAGGTCAATATTCAATAACCATCACATGATGAAAAGAAAGAGCAAACGCTGGAGCCAGGATATAACTCAGTTTTGTTTCATAAGTATGTACGACTTCAAGCAAATCACTTTACCCTCCAGAACTTCACATTCCTTATCTGTAAAATAGAGACAATGATACCCACTTTGTAGAGATATGTCCTTTTTAGGATTAGGAGTAGTATCTGTAAACTGCCTAGCACATAACTGATACTCAATAAATGGTAGCTACTATTTTCCATAACTTCTATAAAGAAAAGTAACCTGGTGAATGGCTTATAGAAGGTGCCCAACAAAATGAATTAGTTGTTTATTAAACATCTTTGTCTACTATATTTATTCATCCTTTTTGAGTATACCATTTAAATCTAAGTAAAAAGAGCACCTGGGTGGCTCAGTGGTTGAGTGTCTGCCTTTTGCTCAGGTCCTGATCCTGGGGTCCTAGGATCGAGTCCCACATCGGACTCCTCGCAGGGATCCCACTTCTCCCTCTGCCTATGTCTCTGCCTCTCTCTAAATCTTAAAAATAAATATTTATTTACCAAATAATGACAAGAGTCATTTACCAAAAAATGACAAGATAAACCAGATTTTTAAAAAATATGAAATCATGTAAATGTACCAAATATACAATGGGAAGCACAATCCAACATGAGCTCTGATGAAATTGAGTTTATATGGTAGAGCTTGAAAATCAGCAAAGAGAATTTCTGACTCTCTTTTCTCTTCCCAGATGTCCCCACTTGGCCATGACATTAGCCTAGGCACAAGTAGTCATCAAATCCAACATGCAGACGGAGCTTCAACTCACATCTAAAAAAGCCACATGAGAGAGCTTTGTGGTGAGGCCTGGGAACTGGAAAGAGTAATCATGATGACCAGGGAGACAGAGAAAGAGAAAAGAGGGAGAGAAATGTAGGAAATAGAAAGAAGGGGAACTGACTGAAGCAACTAATAAGGACTCTTATCGTTCTGGATGCCTATTTTTAAAACTTCTTATAGTAAAATAAAACACAGAAACCAAAAACTGCACAAAGTCATAGCTTAGCGAATTATTAGAAGGGGAGCACCTGTAACCACCACCCAGGTTAAGAGATGGAACTTTGGTAACATCCCTGAAGCACCTCCATCTGTCCTATTCCAGTCTCAACGTCTTCTCTCTTTCCAGAAGTAAGCACCCACCTGACTACCATCATAGTCATTCCACTGTTTTTTTCATGTTTTTATTACTCAAGAGTGGACCTCAAACATTCTAGTTAAGATTTGTTCTTTTAAAAACTTGGTATCTCTTTTAAGTCATTTTTATTTTAGAGATTTCCTGTCTATCCATTTCCTTTCTAGGCAATTTATCTGCTGAAGAACCCATGGCATTTGATCTGTAAAGATTCCCAGGATCTGAGTTTTGCCAATTGCACACTCATAATGTAGTTCAACATTTCCTCTGTCCTCCATAGTCCCTGCAGATTGGCAGCTAGATCCAGAGGCTTGATCAGACTCAGGTTCTATACCTTGGGTAAGCCCATAAGTGGTGATGTATTCTTTTATCAGGAGGCATATGACCTAGCTCTTTATGTTAGTAGCCTTTGATGCTTGATGCCTAGATACTTTAATTGATTAGGGATTGAAAGATGGTGATATTCTAATTTTATCGGTATTTTTACATTTATTGGCTGGAGTATTTATATAAAGAAATACTTCTTGGGGCGCCTGGGTGACTCAGTCAGTTAAGTATCCAACTCTTGATTTCAGCTCAGGTCATGATCTCACAAGTTGAGAGACTAAGCCCCAAACAGGCTCCACACTCAGTGTGGAGTCTACTTGGAGTTCTCTCTCTTCCTCTCCCTCTACCCCTCCACCTGCTCACTCTCTCTCTCTAAAATAATAAATGAAATCTTAAAAAAAAACTTATTTCATCTACTTTAAATTACTCAGTAGTATAATCCATACAGAAAATACAGGATAATTACTTGATTCTTTCCTCTTATTTGCCAGTGCTCAAAATAATTAATTCATTCTTTATCATCATTTAAAGGCGACTGATTAGGGGGTTTGTTTATATTATTATGAACCTATATGGATTTAAACATATTTGATGGTTCTGGCTGTTTCTACCAGACTGCTGCCATGAATACCAACTTATCCCTCCAGTGTTTTAAAGGAAATGGTTAATACCTAATGCCAGGTATTTCTTGTGTCTTTACTTGTATGTGCCGTCAGAAGGTTAGAGTTGGATAGATTTGCTAATCCTTGATAACACCAATTTGGCAAAACCTAGTTTTATGAACCCGTCCTCATTTGCGCTAAATAAAATGACAGCCCTTCCAAGTACTGGAAAACATACAATTTCACAAATTCATCCTAAGTTTATCATTTTCTAAAAAATACACATAATTTTCAACTTTACTGAGTAAATAAGTAAGTCAATTGTTAATTAATTAATTAATCTCAAGAGCCTGGGAGTCATGGAAAAAGAAATATGAGCCATTCAACCAGCAGAGGGAGTACAAGTTAACTGACAAATCCAACCTCCCAAACTCTGCTTTCCTATTGGTGAAATCACTGATAATGTTTTGGAGTGAAGGAAGATACCAGGAACAAGACAAGACATATCTGTGCTTCTCTGAGTCTGTTGGATGCAAAGAAACAACACCGATTCTTAGTGAAGGGAAAATACAACAGTAAGGGGGAAAAAACTATTCCCATGAATTCCATCAGAGCCTTCTTTGCTCAGAATATAATACATCATTGCCCATAGCCTGATTGATAACTGTCTTGGTGGATATGAAAGGAGGAAGATATGATTACTATAATTTTTGTAAATTTAAAAAATAGAGGCATCCAGAGGTGATATGAATTCTCTCTAGTTACATCAATTCAGAGCAGAGACAAAATTTAATATAAATCATCCAACTCCCATCCCAACTTTTCACATGGGATGTTAAAGGGAAAAAAGGGGAAAAAGTTACAAAAGTACTTTGCAGTTTTTCTCCTTGTCTCTGCTAAGAATGATTCAATCAAGGCAAGAATAAGAGCTTGAGAATATAGAGCACCCAAGCACTCTCTGATTTCTTTGCAAATGTTCCTCTGGAGTTGGTGCTTTAATTTCTAATCAGTCTGAGTCAATAACGTATGGTTGTCAGTACCATTGTTGACTCTCACAATTTCTTGTCTCAATCCCATAGTTCCTAAAGCTTGGGGCTGGGGGTCACTGGCAGGGGTTTTGATTTGGGTCTTTCTATGTTTACACAATAGGGCAAGTCAATATCTCTCCTGTATCAGTGAATTCTGGACTAAACTGATCTATCAAGCATTGCAGACAAATGAAGACCTTTAGAGACAGAAAGAAGGCTCTCTGGAAGTCTCCTCTGCTTTTACATTTCATTGAATCCACAGACTCTCACTTGCTCCCCACAGAGATCTGAATGCAGCTGAATAAGAAAGGAAGAAAAGTCTCATGAGAAGAATGGAATGCTCTTACAATATTTTTAGGCTGCAATGTATACTGAATTCCATTCACACAGTCCTGCAGGAGGTTTGGCCCATCTTCACAGAGCATGCCACAACTCCTGCTTATTGCAACAGATATGTACATTTCTCAAGGACTGACAATAATTAAAGAAAAAACAAACTGGGAGGTTCTTTGCATAGGATTGTTGAGGCAGGCTTTCCCTTTTTCTTTTGTCGATACCTGTTTTATAAAAAGGATGATAAATTGGTGTTGGAAAGTTCAAATTTCTCTCCAACCTGATAGGCTCCTAATTGTGTACCTAATTCAAACCAGTTTTGGAGATAATGGAACTACTTCTAACTTCCCAAGAAGCTAATAAAAAGACCAAGAAATTTTTGAAGAATCTACCATCATTTTTAAAGAAGTAAAATTAACATGGAAATAAATTTTTATGAAAAAAAAAGAAAAATTTTTCTTGGAGACACAGGTTGAATAAATGAGAACTTCTTGGTGGTGGCCATAAAAGAATGAGTTCCATTCTTCCTTTCACTGAACTCAAAGCATACAGGTTTCTACTTGCATGTTTATTTGCCTTTATTCTGTGAATCTACTCTATCACACATCAACAGACAGCAGGGCCTCCTGAAGTCCATTCCTTCCCAGCCTCGGAGCCTTCAACCTAGAGGCAAGACTTTAATCACTTCCAAGTGTTCTAAAACACCTAAGCTCATTTAGCTGTGTGAAATGAGTTAATGAAATCAAGGTCATTGTTTCAGATATACATAAGATGATTCTGCTAATCTTGTCCTCCTCTCTGTCAAATAAACACATTATTACCAAACATATCTATCCCCACTGGCATTGTAAATCCATTACTCACTGAAAGGGTAGGAGGATATGGTTGAAAACAGACTGTATTAAACTTGTCTCAGCCATCTCATAGCTCTATGAACTTATGTAGATTTCTTAGTGCTTCTGCTTCCTCACCATACATTAGGAATAATAATAGCATCTACTACCTCATAAGGCTGTTGTAAGGATTTAGTATGTTATTCGTGTTATGTGTTTAACACAAAGGTGGGTACATAGAAAATGCTTAATCAGTGTTATTTTAAGTTCAATTTAATGCTGTTGGTATTGTTGTTATTATTACTGTTATTCCTGTTGGACATTTTAAAGCCCAAGTTCCATAGTGCTAATTGTCCATAAGTACGTGTTACAGTTTAAGTTCTGTTACCATTGGTATATATTGGCTTTAAAACTCAGATCCAAAAAAACAAAACAAAACAAAACAAAACTCAGATCCACGAGGTACTTAGAATCCAGAGAAGGGGGGGGATCCCTGGGTGGTGCAGTGGTTTGGCGCCTGCCTTTGGCCCAGGGCGCGATCCTGGAGACCCGGGATCGAATCCCACGTCGGGCTCCCGATGCGTGGAGCCTGCTTCTCCCTCTGCCTGTGTCTTTGCCTCTCTCTCTCTGTGTGTGTGACTATCATAAATAAATAAAAATTAAAAAAAATAAAAAAAATTAAAAAAAAGAATCCACAGAAGGTAATACATGTTCATGAAAGCACAAGGGAGGCAGTAAACCTCTACTCTCAAAGCCACTTCATACATCACACGCTTAAATCAACACAGATGAGCAGCAAGTAACTCATTGGTGCTTACTATGACTTTTCAATCTACTAAGGATGTCTTCTAGTGATGAAGCTTAAACAGATGTTTAGTAATGAGGAGTATGGGTATAATTTTAGACATGAAAAATAAAGTCTTCCTTCCTAACAAATCCAGAGTGCAGCCATTTATCTATTTTGCCTTTTGGGAGAAAAAAAGAAATGAATTAGAAAAGTTTTCTGTTTCATTTTCATTTCTTCTCTTTTTAAAATAAAACATGTCATTAGTTCTACACCACGGAAGTCAAACAAAGGAACGAATAATTCCCTGATGGTTTAGAGAAGTATCAATATCTATTTCAGATCATCCCCATACCAATTTTTAGCGCACATCTACACAACTTAATCACTCCTCTTTAGCTTGGGTGTGTAGACTAGCTGAGAAGTATATCTTTAAGACAAATGGAAAAAGAGAATGTTCCAAGTACTTGTTTACATTTCAGTAAAAAGCAGTGACAAAAGGGGAGCAGTCATGAATATTATTAAAAATATCAATTTCTAGACAACTCCTCTAAGTGATTCTGATTCAACAAGATTGGAGTATGACCTGGGAATCTCTGTTTTCAACACTTGTTCTGGAGATTCTTATGATCTGATACACTGGGGACACTGATCATCTGTTGCTTCTGCTTGCCCAACATCTCTTCCTTCCTCTGATAAAAGCACCTCAGTTTTCCTTTGAGAAAGCACTCCTCCCAAGCTCCCAGCTCCTGTGGGGGGTTGGGACTGACTGCACCACCAGCTCTATAGGGAGCCTTGGTCCCAGACCTGTTCAATCACTGTAATCAATAAATATCTCTGGTCACACTGATTGGTTCAGACATAAGTCTAAAACTAAATCCTGGAATATTGAAACCATTGGAAAGAGGAGCTCTCTTTCTTCTGGATTTAGGAAAATTTATCCACACAAAAAAGAAGCCAACACCAAGATGGAATAAATGGAAAAAGGAAAGACAGATTGATACAGAGAGAAAGACAGAGAATGGGAATGAGAATGAATATCTCGATTACTTTGTTTAGATTCCCAGACTCAGACAATTTTTGTTTGTTTTCAGGAAAAAAACAGAATCCATAATGACAGCAATCAAAGAAACAAAATGGAAACACAACTCAAAGTTTACAAATTCAGATGGAAATGTAAAAGACATAAGCTATATAACCAGTTAATGACTATTTTCTAAGAGTTTATTAAATAAGATATAGGAAACTATGGTAATCAGATATAGAACATAAGAATGAGTGTATTGTGGGTTTTTTCTTAAATACGTCTTAAGTTTTTTTTAATTTAAGTAATCTCTACACTATATGGGGCTTGAATCCATGACTTAAAGATCAAGAGTCACGTGATCTTCTGACTGAGCTAGTCAGGCACCCCAAGAGTTTATTGAGGTTTTTATATAGTTTTTCAAACAAGAAAGAGTTATGTTATGTTGAAAAATATATGTATATATGTGCCAAATAACAGAACTCCCAAATACACGAGGCAAAACCAGATAGAAATGAAGAGGAAAAAATACACAGTTTAATAATAATAATTGGAGGCTCCAATATCCTACTTTAAATAATAAATAGAATAGATATAAAATCAACAAGAAAATAGAAGACTTAATGCTATACACCAAGTAGAGCTAAGATATTTCTATAGAACAATCTATACAACAACAGAATACACATTCTTCTCAAGTACACATTAAATATTCTTCATTATAGACCACATGTTAGGGCACAAAACAAATCTAAATAAATTTAAAGGATTGAAATAATACAAAGTATGATCTCTAACCACAATAAATTGAAATTAGAAATTAATAGTAGAAGAAAATTTGGGAAATTCAAATATATGGAAATTAAACAACTCACTGCTAAATAATCAATAGGTAAAAGACCAAACCAAAAGCAAAATTAAAAGTACTTTGAGGCAAATGAAAACGAAAACAGAACATGCCAAAATTTATGAAATGCCCCTAAAACAGTGCTTACAGAGAAATTTATAGCAATAAACACTGGTTGAAAAAGAAGAAAAGTCTCAAATCAATAACCTTACTTTCCTCTTTAAGAACCTAGAAAAAGAAGAGGAAACTAAATGCAAAGAAAACTGAAGAAAGAAAATAATAATGATTAGAGAAAAAATAAATGAGATAAAGAATAGAAAAACAAATAAAATCAATGAAAATTTGTTCTTTGAAAACAACATCAAAATTGGCAAACCTTTAGTCAAACAACCAAAAAAAGAGAAGATTCAGATAACTAAAATAAAATTTTTAAAGATTTATTTATTTTAGAGAGACACAGAGGGTGTGGGGGTAAGGGGCAGAGGAAGAGGGAGAGAGAATCCTAAGTAGATTCCATGCTCTACATGACGCCCAACTCTGGGCTCAATCTCACAACCCCGATATCAGGATATGAGCTGAGACCAACAGTCAGACACTTAACTGACTACGCTACCCAGGGACACCTAAATAAGATTTAAAAAATAATTAAAATTGGGTGGCTCAGCGGCTTAGCGCCACCTTCAGCCCAGGGTGTGATCCTGGAGACCCAGGATCGAGTCCCACATCTGGGTCTCTGGAGGGAGCCCGTTCCCTCTGCCTGTGTCTCTGCCTCTCTCTCTCTCTGTCTCTCTCTCTCTCTGTGTGTGTCTCATGAATAAATAAAATCTTTTTTAAAAAATAATTAAAATTATAAGGGAACTACGAGTTGTTGCATGTCAACAAATTAGACATCCCAGTTGAGATGGACAAATAGCTCTAAGGATACAAACTACCAAAACTGACTCAAGAAGAAATAGAAAATCTGAATAGGACTATGACAAGTAAAGAGATTGAATTAGTAATCAAAAAATATCTTACAAAGAGAAGCCCAAGCTTCACTGGTGAACTCTACCAAACCTAAAGAAGAATTATTACCAATCTTTCACAAATTCTTTCAAAAAATAAGAAAGGAAGAAGCACTTCCAAATTCATTCTATGAGGTCAATATTACTCTCCTACCAAAACCAGATGAAGATTTCATGAAACTGAATCCAGCAATATGTAAAGATTATATACCATAACCAAATAAAATGGATCCCAATGTGCAAGGTTGGCTCAACATATAAAAATAAATCAATCTCATATATCATACTAATAGAAGAAAAGACAAAACCACATGATTATCTCAAATGGTGCAGAAAAAGTATTTGGCAAAATTCAACACTCTTTTGGGATTAAAAAAAAACTCAACAAATTAGAAATAGAAAGCAGCTTCCTCAACCTGATAAACAACATCAATGAAAAAATTCACAGCTAATATCAAACTTAGTGGTGAAATCATTTTGCAGAACTTAATTCCATCATAGAATACATTGAAAATGCTGCAAGCCCTGGAGTTCTCTAGGTCAAGATTTCATATTTTATTCTGATCTTGACAAGAAGCCATCAGAGGAATTTCAAGCAAGGAAGGATTGATTATGATTTGATTTTTATTTTTAAAAAGTACTCTGGTTACCACATATCCATCCCACTTGAATTCCATTTGTCTTGGGGGTTGGGAATAGGAGAGAGCCCTGGTGTGATGAACAGATTATGGGAATAGTCCAGAAGAGAGATTCTGGTGGTCTGGATGAAAGGTGGAATGGTAGAAACAGAAAAAGTAGTTGCTTTCAGAATACTTTTAGAGATAAAGTCAGTGGTTCTAAAATGGGTTCAGATATGAGGATGAATGAAGGAGATGTTGTCTCCTAGAATTTTGGCTTCAGCAATCAGGCAGATGGTGAGTGATGCCATATACTGAAACAAAGACCCTGTGGGGTTTGACTTGGGAAAGAAAGATAAAAGTTTATTTGATCCACACTAATAGGAAGGTGAAAATATCATTAAAGTTGAGTGAGATTGTGGACGTGTTGAATGCCCAGCTTAGATCTGTGGCTATGGAACTTAAAGAGAGACCAGGCCATACAGTTGTGTGTGTATTTTTTTCCCCCAGTTATTTCAGCTGCTCAGATGCCAACACAGCATCAGCAGACAGATAGGTTTCATCCAGGTGAAACCTTTGGAGATAAGTCCAGCCAAGAGAGGACAGAGAATTAAGGGTATTCATAAGACAGTGTTTAGGTGAGATGAGACAAAAATACTGGTGATGAAAACTTTAGAAATAGATTCCTCTGCCTCCTCTCTGATATAAAGATGAGCCTTCCTAAGGAAGATTAGGCTAGGGGCACCTGGATGGTTCAGTTAGTTAAGCATCTGCCTTCAGCTCAAGTCATGATCCTGGAGTCCTGGGATGGAGCCTTGAGTCAGGCTTCCTGCTCAGTGGGGGTCTGCTTCTCCTTCTCCTTCTGCCACTCTCCCTGCTTGTGCTTTCTCTCTCTTTTTCTCTCTGTCAAATAAATAAATAAAATCTTTTTTATAAAGAAAGATTAGGCTAGATATTCTTTATCCATAATTGCAGTGCAATATGCAAAATTTTGCCATATCAATACAAAATAATCCCACTATGAGTGACAGTGCAACACTTTTAAATAATCATGATGCTACTCATGTGTATATTGCACTGCAAACTCCCAAATAAACTGGAGATCCAGGTAGACAAGAATCAGATGAGTGCATATTTGTTTAAGAAACTCTTTCAGGATAGAACTTTAGGTAACTCTATGTCTCCTCACCCTTTAGATTTTTCATTTCTAACATTTTTTTCTTCAGAGTTTAATATGTTTGATTTCAGACTGGTATCAGTATGCATAAGAGGAAGTAAAATTTTACAGATGAAATTTTGCCTTGAAAATTAAATTATGTTCCAGTCTTCCTTCCTGTCCAAATTTTGAGCTAAAATCCTGAAAATGAAAACCATTTCTAGACTCTATGAATGCCCTAATCCTAAATTCTTCCTGAATTGTGAAGTGGAAAATTAAATCATTTTTGTTGGAAAACTCTCCCTGTTCAATGGGTCCAGATCAGCACTCAGATGATGTCAGCAAATGTTACATTTTTTTCCAATTATGAAATGAATTATGGGGCGCTAGCTAACCACAGTCAGTCATTAAATAAAGCTATTTTTTGCCGATACATTGTTGTCCTGCCAGAAAACACAGGTGTTTTGTTTTTTAAAAAGTTTTTAAAAATTGCTTTAAGAAAAGATTGCATTAACAGTCCTTCAGCACAAGCAATATAGGAGCGTAAATAAGAAGGTGCCATTTGTAGAGAATTTGTGTGGCAAGGGTAGAGATTGTATTTTCACACATGAAATAAAGAGTTGCTTTATGTCCATGGAATTTAAACATTTGGGCTGTGATGTATGAAGACAGTGATATATGACCATGCATTATTTAAACACATCTCTACACAGAGTCTTAAGAGTTGAATGAAAGGCACCTTATAAACATGAATTATTATTGTGAACAAACTTTCTTAGATTGGTATTTTCAAAGAATGTTAGTTCACTCATTCTATGATGATTCCCGAGGTTTTCAAATCATAGTCTCAAAAATGATGGCATGTACCTCTCTCAGTATAAAACATGTACTTGTTAATAGTAGAACCAGAGCAGTACTTTCATTTGGAGGCAATTCCTTAAAAGACAAATGAGCGTAACATTTTTTAATTGGCCCAATAGTCATAATGGGAATCATTATGGGAATCATAATTTGAATCATTTTGTATTTTCAGTAATAATATTGAGCCTTCTCATTTTTTTCTCTCTTTCAATCAACTGTCTTCAATTCACGTATCACCAAATTATTCCTTAACTAAGCAGCTGCTTTCAGTTGATTCATCTAGGAATTCAATTATCTCATCCAAACTATGACATCTTGGATCATGCATTAATGGCATGCTTATGGAATGAAGTAGTTTTCTGTTTCAAAATGACTTTTCCTCGGTGTGTACAAGAGAGTATAAATGACACATATCTATAATCCTCAGAACTCAAAAACTAATGCAACAATCAACTTCTCATCTGAGTTAAAACTATCTTTAAAAAGAACAATGATCTATTGTCAAGCATAACTTAATAAACTGTTGTTGGAGATAAATCCTAGGGTTTAAGTGTTGAAAATACCACTTTAAATGTATTCTAAAATCCAGTTCTAAGAACTAAGTTGCCCAGGTTTTATTTCAGAGTTTCTAAATTCTTTTAATATGGACTTTAGAAAAACCTCCTCCTCAAAGTAATTTTGGACAATCTCATTTTTGAATACTGATATACTAAGATTCTTCTTCAAATTTTCAAGAATGTTTTAAAAATGTATTTTTTTAATAAATTAATTTTTATTGGTGTTCAATTTACCAACATACAGAATAACACCCAGTGCTCATCCCGTCAAGTGTCCCCCTCAGTGCCCGTCACCCATTCATCCCCACCCCCCACCCTCCTCCCCTTCCACCACCCCTAGTTCGTTTCCCAGAGTTAGGAGTCTTTATGTTCTGTCTCCCTTTCTGATATTTCCCACACATTTCTTCTCCCTTCCCTTATATTCCCTTTCACTATTATTCATATTCCCCAAATGAATGAGAACATACACTGTTTGTCCTTCTCCTATTGACTTACTTCACTCAGCATAATACCCTCCAGTTCCATCCACATTGAAGCAAATGGTGGGTATTTGTCGTTTCTAATGGCTGAGTAATATTCCATTGTATACATAAACCACATCTTCTTTATCCATTCATCTTTCGATGGGCACCGAGGCTCCTTCCACAGTTTGGCTATTGTGGACATGGCTACTAGAAACATCGGGGTGCAGGTGTCCCGGCGTTTCATTGCATCTGAATCTTTGGGGTAAATCCCTAACAGTGCAATTGCTGGGTCATAGGGCAGGTCTATTTTTAACTCTTTGAGGAACCTCCACACAGTTTTCCAGAGTGGCTGCACCAGTTCACATTCCCACCAACAGTGTAAGAGTGTTCCCTTTTCTCCGCATCCTCTCCAACATTTGCTGTTTCCTGCCTTGTTCATTTTCCCCATTCTCACTGGTGTGAGGTGGTATCTCATTGTGGTTTTGATTTGTATTTCCCTGATGGCAAGTGATGCAGAGCATTTTCTCATGTGCTTGTTGGCCATGTCTATGTCTTCCTCTGTGAGATTCCTCTTCATGTCTTTCGCCCATTTCATGATTGGATTGTTTGTTTCTTTGCTGTTGAGTTTAATAAGTTCTTTATAGATTTTGGAAACTAGCCCTTTATCTGATATGTTATTTGCAAATATCTTCTCCCGTTCTGTAGGTTGTCTTTTAGTTTTGCTGACTGTATCCTTTGCTGTGCAAGAGCTTCTTATCTTGATGAAGTCCCAATAGTTCATTTTTGCTTTTGTTTCTTTTGCTTTCGTGGATGTATCTTGCAAGAAGTTACTGTGGCCAAGTTCAAAAAGGGTGTTGCCTGTGTTCTCCTCTAGGATTTTGATGGAATCTTATCTCACATTTAGATCTTTCATCCATTTTGAGTTTATCTTTGTGTATGGTGCAAGAGAGTGGTCTAGTTTCATTCTTCTGCATGTGGATGTCCAATTTTCCCAGCACCATTTATTGAAGAGACTGTCTTTCTTCCAGTGGATAATCTTTCCTCCTTTGTCGAATATTAGTTGACCATAAAGTTGAGGGTCCACTTCTGGATTTTCTATT
This sequence comes from Nyctereutes procyonoides, assembly GCF_905146905.1. Classification (NCBI taxonomy): domain Eukaryota; kingdom Metazoa; phylum Chordata; class Mammalia; order Carnivora; family Canidae; genus Nyctereutes; species Nyctereutes procyonoides. Next base: position 16,174,391 of record NW_026575141.1, on the reverse strand, counting down.
CTGTTCCATTGATCTATGTGTCTGTTTTTGTGCCAGTACCACACTGTCTTGATGACCACAGCTTTGTAGTACAACCTGAAATCTGGCATTGTGATGCCCCCAGATATGGTTTTCTTTTTTTAAAATTCCCCTGGCTATTTGGGGTCTTTTCTGATTCCGCACAAATCTTAAAATAATTTGTTCTAAGTCTCTGAAGAAAGTCCATGGTATTTTGATAGGGATTGCATTAAACGTGTACATTGCCCTGGGTAGCATTGACATTTTCACAATATTAATTCTGCCAATCCATGAGCATGGAATATTTTTCCATCTCTTTGTGTCTTCCTCAATTTCTTTCAGAAGTGTTCTATAGTTTTTAGGGTATAGATCCTTTACCTCTTTGGTTAGGTTTATTCCTAGGTATCTTATGCTTTTGGGTGCAATTGTAAATGGGATTGACTCCTTAATTTCTCTTTCTTCAGTCTCATTGTTAGTGTATAGGAATGCCATTGATTTCTGGGCATTGATTTTGTATCCTGCCACGCTACCAAATTGCTGTATGAGTTCTAGCAATCTTGGGGTGGAGGCTTTTGGGTTTTCTATGTAGAGTATCATGTCATCGGCGAAGAGGGAGAGTTTGACTTCTTCTTTGCCAATTTGGATGCCTTTAATGTCTTTTTGTTGTCTGATTGCTGAGGCTAGGACTTCCAGTATTATGTTGAATAGCAGTGGTGAGAGTGAACATCCCTGTCTTGTTCCTGATCTTAGGGGAAAGGCTCCCAGTGCTTCCCCATTGAGAATGATATTTGCTGTGGGCTTTTCGTAGATGGCTTTTAAGATGTCGAGGAAAGTTCCCTCTATCCCTACACTCTGAAGGGTTTTGATCAGGAATGGATGCTGTATTTTGTCAAATGCTTTCTCTGCATCTAATGAGAGGATCATATGGTTCTTGGTTTTTCTCTTGCTGGTATGATGAATCACATTGATTGTTTTACGAGTGTTGAACCAGCCTTGTGTCCCGGGAATAAATCCTACTTGGTCATGGTGAATAATTTTCTTAATGTGTTGTTGGATCCTATTGGCTAGTATCTTGTTGAGAATTTTTGCATCCATGTTCATGGGGGATATTGGTCTGTAATTCTCCTTTTTGGTGGGGTCTTTGTCTGGTTTTGGAATTAAGGTGATGCTGGCCTTATAGAATGAATTTGGAAGTACTCCATCTCTTTCTATCTTTCCAAACAGCTTTAGTAGAATAGGTATGATTTCTTCTTTAAACGTTTGATAGAATTCCCCTGGGAAGCCATCTGGCCCTGGACTCTTGTGTCTTGGAAGGTTTTTGATGACTGCTTCAATTTCCTCCTTGGTTATTGGCCTGTTCAGGTTGTCTATTTCTTCCTGTTCCAGTTTTGGTAGTTTGTGGCTTTCCAGGAATGCGTCCATTTCTTCTAGATTGCCTAATTTATTGGCGTAGAGCTGTTCATAGTATGTTTTTAAAATCGTTTGTATTTCCTTGGTGTTGGTAGTGATCTCTCCTTTCTCATTCATGATTTTATTAATTTGAGTCTTCTCTCTCTTCTTTTTAATAAGGTTGGCTAATGGTTTATCTATCTTATTAATTCTTTCAAAGAACCAACTCCTGGTTCTATTGATCTGTTCCACAGTTCTTCTGGTCTCAATTTCGTTGAGTTCTGCTTGAATTTTAATTAACTCTCTTCTTCTGCTGGGCGTCGGGTCCATTTCCTGTTTTTTCTCTAGCTCCTTTATGTGTAAGGTTAGCTTTTGTATTTGAGTTCTTTCCAGTTTTTGAAAGGATGCTTGTATTGCGATGTATTTCCCCCTCAGGACTGCTTTTGCTGCATCCCAAAGATTTTGAACGGTTGTATCTTCATTCTCATTAGTTTCCACGAATCTTTTTAATTCTTCCTTAATTTCCTGGTTGACCCTTTTATCTTTTAGCAGGATGGTCCTTAACCTCCACGTGTTTGAGGTCCTTCCAAACTTCTTCTTGTGATTGAGTTCTAATTTCAAGGCGTTATGGTCTGAGAATATGCAGGGGACGATCCCAATCTTTTGGTATCGGTTCAGACCCGATTTGTGACCCAGTATGTGGTCTATTCTGGAGAAAGTTCCATGTGCACTTGACAAGAATGTGTATTCAGTTGAGTTTGGATGTAAAGTTCTATAGATATCTGTGAAATCTATCTGGTCCAGTGTATCATTTAAAGCTCTCGTTTCTTTGGAGATGTTGTGCTTAGAAGACCTATCGAGGGTAGAAAGAGCTAGACTGAAGTCACCAAGTATAAGTGTATTATTATCTAAGTATTTCTTCACTTTGGTTAATAATTTGTTTAAGTATTTGGCAGCTCCCACATTCGGGGCATATATATTGAGGATTGTTAAGTCCTCTTGCTGGATAGATCCTTTAAGTATGAGATAGTGTCCCTCTTCATCTCTCACTGTAGTCTTCGGGGTAAATTTTAGTTTATCTGATATAAGGATGGCTACCCCTGCTTCCTTTTGAGGACAATTTGAATGGTAAATGGTTCTCCAACCTTTTATTTTCAGGTTGTAGGTGTCCTTCTGTCTAAAATGAGTCTCTTGTAGACAGCAAATAGATGGGTCCTGCTTTTTTATCCAGTCTGAAACCGTGCGCCTTTTGATGGGGTCATTAAGCCCATTCACGTTCAGATTGACAGATATGAGTTTAGTGTCATCATGATATCTATTTAGTCCTTGTTTTTGTGGATTGTTCCACTGAACTTCTTATTAAAGGGGAATTTTAAGAGTCCCCCTTAAAATTTCTTGCAGAGCTGGTTTGGAGGTCACATATTCTTTCAGTTCCTGCCTGTCTTGGAAGCTCTTTATCTCTCCTTCCATTTTGAATGAGAGCCTTGCTGGATAAAGTATTCTTGGTTGCATGTTCTTCTCATTTAGGACCCTGAATCTATCCTGCCAGCCCTTTCTGGCCTGCCAGGTCTCTGTGGAGAGGTCTGCTGTTACCCTAATATTCCTCCCCATGAAAGTCAGGGACTTCTTGTCTCTTGCTGCTTTAAGGATCTTCTCTTTATCTTTGGAATTTGCAAGCTTCACTATTAGATGTCGAGGTGTTGAACGGTTTTTATTGATTTTAGGGGGGATCTCTCTATTTCCTGGATCTGAATGCCTGTTTCCCTTCCCAGATTGGGAAAGTTTTCAGCTAGGATTTGTTCAAATACATATTCTGGCCCTCTGGCCCTTTCGGCGCCCTCGGGAACCCCAATTAAACGTAGGTTTTTCTTCCTTAGGCTGCCATTTATTTCCCTTAATCTGTCTTCATGGTCTTTTAATTGTCTGTCTCTTTTTTCCTCAGTTTCCCTCTTTGCCATTAACTTGTCTTCTATGTCACTCACTCGTTCTTCCACCTCGTTAACCCTCGTCGTTAGGACTTCTAGTTTGGATTGCATCTCATTCAATTGATTTTTAATTTCTGCCTGATTGGATCTAAATTCTGCAGTCATGAAGTCTCGTGAGGCCTTAATGCTTTTTTCTAGAGCCACCAGTAGCTGTAGAATAGTGCTTCTGAATTGGCTTTCTGACATTGAAGTGTAATCCAGATTTTGTAACTCTGTGGGAGAGAGGGCTGTTTCTGATTCTTTCTTTTGAGGTGAGGTTTTCCTTCTAGTCATTTTGCTCAGTGCAGAGTGGCCAAAAACAAGTTGTATTGGAACACGGGGGAGTATCTTCTGATTCTGTAGACTTTAAGTCCCTTGACTTCCCCCTGGAACTGGTCCGTCCACCTGGTCTTCTGGGGGAGGGGCCTGCTGTGCTGATTTTCAGGTGTTAGCACTTGGGGGAGCTGCTCTGCCCCTGCCTGCTGCCGGGCTCAGCGGGGGTTGTTTACCCCGTGAGGCCCCAGGAGGAACAGCCGCAGTTGCTACGGCAGCTCTGGAAGCCTGGATTTAGCCTCCGCAGGAACTACGGGGCTCTCCGTCCGCAGGGCCTGGAGGCTCCGGGGCGGGGCCGCTGATCTGCTCAGCTTGGGGCAGGAGCGTCCTCGCTGTCCTGGGCCCTCCCGGCCTCTGCCTGTCCCGGGGGAAGCCGGATCCTGGGCTGTGTCCTGGCGCCCTGTGCTCCGGGGCCTGCGCTGTGGGATTCGCGCTCCCGCCCCGCAGCCCCCTCCGAGCTGCTCCGGCCCCGCCGTGCGCGCTGCAGCCCTTAGGGAGCTCGGGGCGCTCTCCCGGGGCGCAGGTGTCTGTTAGTGTCCCTGGGAGCCCGAGGGCATCCCCGCCCTCCTGGGTCCTGCTCCAACTCCCTGCGAGCCCCTTTCCGCCCGGGAAGGTTGGTGCAGCTCCTGCTCCTCCGGGACGGGGCTCTCCTGTCCTGGGGACACTCGCCCCGGCCTCAGCCCGGCTCCTCGCGGGGCCCCTCCCCCTCGGAGGCCTTTTGTTCCTTTATTTCTTTTTCCCCGTCTTCCTGCCTTGATAGAAGCGCGAACTCTTCTCCCTGTAGCGTTCCAGCTGGTCTCTCTTTACATCTCAGGCCGAATTCGTAGATTTTCAGGATGGTTTGAAGGTAATCTAGGTAACTTGGTGGGGACAGGTGATTTGGGGACCCTGCTCTTCCGCCGTCTTGCCCCTCCTCTAAAAATGTATTTTAATCAACAGTCCATTCAGTATTACACTAAATACTTATTCACAAGTCTGTGGAATTCACCTGAGGTACAAAAGCATTTTTTTTGAAATACTAAAAAGACAAATTAAATAATTTGAATCAACTATTGCCAATACAAAATTGAATGATTCAGTAACAGCCTGGTAGAGAGAACCATGAGTTAAGCTGTTGTTCAACTAAATGTTAAGGACACTTTGTAAAATGAGAGAACTCAGATCAATGACCAGATTTTATACTATAATGACATGATTTTGAAAAAAACAAAACAAAACATTATTTTTCTCTGAACATGTAACTCCAATACCACTTCATTCTTTCTATTTTAAATGTGACAAATTCTGTCATCAAGTGTAATTGGCAATATGTTGTTCTTAATCAAAGGTTCAGGTTAAATGACCAGTTCAATGTATGTTTTATATAAAAATGTATCATATTAACTATATACATAATAGATGGTGATGAAATTATGAAATAATAATAATAATCATCATCATCGTCATCATCATCATCTTTGGTGACTAAAACTTTGTGCCTGTTCCACTTGCTACTCCTGAGCCTAGGCAGGCAGTAGGGACTGCATTCCATAGATTCCCCCCAATGATAGTAGCCTCCATGATCCAGTTGAGGTGGTGCAACCGCTAAGGATAAACTCTGGAAGGCTGAAGAGCCATGATGGACTGATCAGTGGTCTTCTTCAAAATTCTAGGGAAATTTCAGTGGAGAGGAACACACACAGAATACTTACCTACCTAAAGGTAAATTTGCAAGCTGATAGATTAAAGAATAAGATTATTCCCATAGCAGAAGAGTTACAATTCATATCAGGAACATTTGAAGAAGTACATTTTCAAACGTTTGCATATGACTCTTTAAATTATTAACAAAGGAAGACATTAAAAGCTAAAATGCTATCAACTACTGATGCTTTTCAAAAGTATAAGTTCACATATTCATCTTTTAAGATATAAAACTATTGACCACTGTTCACCACCATTTACAATAAACAATACACAGTTGGATAGCATTCCGATTACTACGAAGTTAAGTTTTTCCAGGCTTCTGGTGAACCTGTAACTCAAATACTGAAAAGGTTGCACCTACAGGCAAAGAATGAGTTGTGGGTAAGGAAAAACATGCAGATCAATAGTTTAGATTACAAAAATTTGTTCACTTATTCATTCCAGCAGATCCTAAGTTGCCAACATCTCTAACCATGTGACGAGGTTTCCATGAACAAAGTCTTACACATTAACCTTCTGGTCGACATAGCACAAGGATGCCAACTTCTAGTAAAGTTTTGCTAGAAGGAACCCTTTGAAGTCCATTTAACTAAGTCTTGCTTGGCTAGTTAAAACACACCAAGATTTGTCTAGTGTTCTTTTCTGGGTGGGGAGATTGTTGGTACTGATAAAATTTTCCCATTAGGAGTTTTGCAAATAAACTTGCATTTATATGACTATAGTTATAGATATTACATTCTGATAAGACTGTTTTTAAATTGTCCAATTTGAGTTGTTTACAATATATTTAAATTGTTCAATTAATGACAGAATCATCTATTTAATCTGAAATATTAAGGCTTCAGGAAAACTTTTAAATTTAGCTCCTAATGGTTTATTTCTCAGATTGCTTAGAATGAAGGCATTGCAAAAACACAGGTTTATCCATGGTTGTGAAAGGGCATTTTTGTTTTTGTTTTGGCAAAAATTAAAAAAAAAGAAAAGAAAACTACACACACACACACACACACACACACACAAATATATATGTGCATGCCCACAAAAGAACAAATAAACATCTCAGACTAGTCCTTAGGCATATATGAGTTAAACACAAATTCTGATTAAGTAATGACTATGGAGATCTTTCCCAACCTTTAAAAAAGCTGTTCTCTAATGCAGAGGAAATAGTATAGTATGATATCAAATGTTCTTTCCTGATAAAGGAAGCAACTAAGAAAGCTTTATTTATTTGTTCAAAGTAACCAGTGCTACAGATAAAACTCCAACTCCTGAGATACTACGTCAAAACAAATATATCAAATTAGATTTTCATTAGAATGTAGTTATTTCTTCACACTAATAAATAAAAAATCAAGACCCAGATCTTATATATAGTCACATAAATAATTATATAACATGATTACATATATAGTTGCTAACAATTCTTGAGCTTCAGTTTCTGGACAAGAGTGCCAAATTAGTCTCTTTTCATTAAGAGGGATTGCAATTTTTTTAATTGTATTCTTTTTTAAGATTTTATTTATGGGCACCTGGGTGGCTCAGTGGTTAAGCATGAGCCTCCAGCTCAGGTCGTGATCCCAGGATCCTGGGATTGAGTCCAGCATTGGGCTCCCTACAGGGAGCCTGCTTCTCCCTCTGCCTACGTCTCTGCCTCTCTCTGTGTGTCTTTCATGAATAAATAAATAAAATCTTTGAGAAAAAAAGATTTTAAAAAAGATTTTATTTATCTATTTGAGAGAGAAAGAGCATACAAGTGAGTGGAGGGGCAGAGGGGCAGAGGAAGAGGGAGAAAACAGACTCTACACTGAGCAGGAAGTTGATGAGGCCAGAAACCCATGGTACTGATCCAGGCCCCTAAAATCCTGACCTGAGCCCAAAGCAGCCACTTAACCGACTGAGCCACTGAGGCACCCCAAGGGATCACAATTTGACAGCACTTTATATTTGCCTCTTGCCAATACCAAGCTTCTTCTGAATCTTTCCATTTCATGAGAAACATTAATTCTCCACTGTTGTCTGCAGCAGCAATTATTCATCTGAGATCCTGACCTCTGGCAAGTCCTCTTGGTTCGTCAGCAGCAGCTCCTTTCTCTGGTTTGCAATCATCAGAATCACTGGCAGATAAAGATTTTCTTTTTGTGCCATATTTTTCTTTACCCAGTTGTTTGAGAATTAAAAAGGATTTCAATGAACTCTATAAAATCTAATTTTTCTTCAGGTGTGCCAAGATTATCAGCATACGAATTACCTTCCACTTCAGAAATACTCCTCTACCTTCCTAGTCACTACACACCGGTCCTGTGCTCTTTCCACCACAAGTTCTTCATTCAGGCTTTTACTGTTTCCATTCTGGTTCTTTCCCATTTTTCCCAGTGTAGTTTTATCGGAAACCATGTCTTCTTACAAACCTGAAAAGCTATTACTTGCCTTCTCTGAGATGCCCCCAGGTGTACCACTTCTCTAGCACATTGGACCTCAAGCTCCATTATATTTTTAATTTTCATGTTACTGGACATCTTTTTTTAAAGATTTGTTTATTTATTTGAGAGAGAGAGAGAAAGAGAGAGAGAGAGAAAATGCGGTGGGGAAGGGCAGAGGAGAGGGAGAATCTCAAGTCTCTACTCAGCGCAGAGCCTGATGCGGAGCTTGATCTCACGACACTGAGATCACAACCTCAACCAAAACCAAGAGTCGATGCTCAACCAACTGTGCCATCCAGCTGCCCCCAGACATCTTATTTTTAATTTTCATGTTTTAGGCTGTAAGATAAAAGCCGAGTGTCCTGGCACCGCAAGATATGAGGCTCACTTTGGATCTCACCATCTCTCCTTTGGACCTAGCCCCACTCCCCCTGCCACATCACACCTCCATGCATACAACATCTGGTCACTGACTTTGTCCACACAGGCAGAAAAGCGGAATGGAGGGCTCTTGGAACACATGTCCCTCATATTTTGGGGATGGGAATAAAGTCACATCTTTATGCAGAGAGCTCTTCTAAGTCCTCAGACACCTTTGAGCATCACTTTCACAGGCCTTCCTCCCTCCTATGCCCTCACCTTCCAGGCCTATCTTTACCCTGGTTTTCTTTCTGATTCAAGGCTCACCATCGACGGGACAAAACCCTGAGCAATTATGTACACTTCACAGGAATAACCATGTACAACTGCTCTCCTTTTCTCATCAGGATACCTTTGGTGAACATTTTTTGACAGAGCTGGGCTGGGAGTGGCCCCAGGGAATTTATCCTCCTTGTCTTCAACCTTGTTTCATCAAGAAACTGCTAGTGGTCAAATGATAAATGTAAGAAAACTCCTGAAGCTTCCCAAAACATATTTATAAGGAGATTCTTTCCTGCTTTATTGAAAATTAATTGACCATATAATTGTGGGTTCATTTCTGGGGTTTCTATTCTATTCTATTGATCCATGTGTCTGTTTTCATGTCAGTACCATACTGTTTTGATCACTACAGCTTTGTAATATAACTTGAAATCCAGAACTGCGATGCCTCCAGCTTTGCTTTTCGTTTTCAAGGTTGTGTTGGCTATGTGAGGTCTTTTGTGGTTCCATACAAATTTTAGGATTGTTTGTTATAGCTCTGTGAAAAATGTTGGTATTTTGATCGGGATTGCATTAAATGTCTAGATTGCTTTGGGTAGTGTAGACATTTTAACAATGTTTGTTTTTCCAATGCATGAGCATGGAATGGCTTTTCCTTTCATTATACTCTTCAGTCCCTTTCATTGGTATTTTATAATTTTCAGAGTATGGGTCTTTCACCTCTTTGGTTGGGTTTATTCCTAGTTATCTTATGGGTTTGGGTGCAATTATAAATGGAATGTTCCTTAATTTCCTTTTCTGCTGCTTCATTATAAGGGGGCATTTCTAGGATGGGCTGTATATCAAAGGCTGGCTGCAGGCTGGAGCTGCCATAACTGCCTTTCTTTTCAGCACATCCACCATCCCAACTTGGTAGCTTGTTGCACAAGAAAATATGCTATGTAGCTCAGTTAGACTGATGTATTTTCTAAAAATGTTTGTATCAATGAGTTTTCTGTGTGGGAAAGAATCTTTTAAAAGAGCATTTATTGGGTTCTCTTGTCTGCTTATGAAAGTAATGGAAACCCAACTTTAGAAAAGCATAGGAAGGAAAATAAAAATCATGTTATTCCACCTCACAGAGACAATGTTAACATTTTGAGGTATTTCCTTTCAGCTGTGAGAGACAAGAAAGAGTTACCACAACTGGGATCATGGTAAATTATAAAGGCATTTTTCATATCTTGCTTTTTAAATTTAACACTACAGCATGCATTTAACATTCAGCAAATTTGAATGGACTGTTGTAAATCAGAACTGTACTTGTCTCTGAAAATTATGACCATTTTCTGGTGATATTAACTACTCTTCAAAAGCATGATTTTTAAAAGCTACAGTGTTCAAAAAATTTATTTTTATATAACACAATTACATTCCTCTCCAACTTTTGAACCTACATGTTATTTCTTTTGTTTTAATAGCTTTATTAAAGTATAATAAACTGCACATATTTAAGATATACAGTTTCTTAGTTATGACCTATGAATGTACCTGTGAAACCATCATCACAATCAAGACAATGAACAGATGCCTCTCCCAGAAAACAAGAGTTTTCTTGTACTCTTTTTTAATCCCTCCCACCTGTCCTTTCCCAGCCCTATCACTATCTCATATCTGTTTTCTGTCATCCTAGATCAGTTTGGATTTTCTAGACTATTTTATGAATGAAACAATATGCTGTGTACCCTCTTTTGTTTGACTTCATTCACTCCTTATAATTATTTTGAGATTCATCTATGCTGGGCTGCAATCGGTATCTTCTTTCCTTTTATTGCCAAGTAGTATTCCATTATATGAATATACCATAATGTATTTACCCATTCACCTATTGATGGACACTGTTGTTGTTTCCAGTTGTTGGTTATTACAAATAAAACTGCTATGAACATTGCATGTGTCGTTGTGTAGCCATTTATATGCTTTTCTTTTAGATACTCTACACAAAGGCTTATATACAAATGTTTATAGTATCTGAGGATGAAACATCTTGGCCATATGATGTGCATGTGTTTCTTTTTTTTAAAGATTTATTTTTTTATTTGAGAGAGAGAGCAAGGGAAGGGACAGAGGGAGAGAGAGGATCCCAAGCAGACTCCCCACTGAACACAGAGCCTGATGTAGGGCTCAATCCCATGACCCTGAGATCATAACCCAAGCAGAAATCAAGAGTCAGATACCCAACCAATTGAGCTACCCAGGCACCCTGGGTGTGTGTGCCTAAGATACTGTTAAACTGTTTTCCAAAGTAGTTGAACCACTTTCATTCTCACCAGCAGGTGAGGAGGGTTCCAATTGCTCTACATCCTTGCCAGCACCTGATATGTTCAGTCTTTCAAATTTTAGTTATTCTAATAGGTATATGGTGGTATCTCATTATGGTTTTATTTTTTATATTTGAATGCTATATTTTTTATATTTTTATATCCCTGATTACTAATAATATGGAATATCCTTTCATGTCCTTAAATCAATCTGTTAGACAGATTTCTCAAAACTTAAATTAGGTTTAACCTAAAGCAATGACTTTTAATCACAGAAGAATACTTCAAAATGTAAGCTCTTAGAAAATTCTTTCTTAAATAACTTCCACCATTTTGTCTCACTCCTATTCAAAGCACTCAAGGATGCACAGAAATAAAAGATTAATGTTATTAATAGATGATTATCAGTGATGATGATGATGATTTAAAGTCTTAACCTAATCATCAGGTGGACAGCTTGAAAACAAATCTATTTTAAGGAAGAACATCACCATTCTAAGTACCAACTACCACTTTCTAAAAGACCAACTATCCCAAGATCATCACAGTTATTATATTACTTTATGCCTTTCTTAGAAATCTCCCCATTTATTCAAGGTGAATTTTACTTAGCAATTTTGATATGGGTCTCTGATCACTTCTGGCTTGTTTCCCCCAACCTAATTCTTCCTCAAATTTTTTACCCCACCTTGTTATACCCCCCAACCCATTCTCCCTTCTCTCAATAGATGATCTGTTCCTCCTGTCTTCAAGAGAATCATCTCTTAGGGACACCTGGGTGGCTCAGTGGTTGAGCATCTGCCTTTGGCTCAGGGCATGATCCCAGGGTCTGGAGACTGAGTTCGCATTGGGCTTCCTATTGGAAACCTGTTTCTTTCTCTGCCTGTGTCTCTGTCTCTCTCTCTGTCTCTCATGAATAAATAAACAAAATCTTTAAAAAAAATTAAAGAAAATCATCTCTTGTCTGTGATTTCTACTCCCTTCTTTTCCTTAATTTATAAATACATCTACTTCTTCACTCTTGCTTTCCTCCTTTGCCTTATGTGAGAAACACATACTCCTCCTCTTAACTGAGGCCAGCGCTGCCTCCAAGACTGGATCTCTCTCCTCCATATCTGTAGGCATCAGTATTTAGTATCTGTCTCTTCCTTGTATCTTTAAGTCTTGCCTAACGAGTCACTCTTTTCCTTCTGCATCCAAACTTGTTTAAGATTCTGGTGGCTTAAGATCAAAATCTCCCTTCATTTTGTGTTCTTCAAATAAAATTGTCCTTCCCTTCAGATCCAAACTCCCAGAAAACACAGATGACCCCCACTGCAGTATGGCCCCAGTCCACTCCTTGGCCTATTTTTGCTAAGGATATCTATCAAAGGTCTCCTAATGAAATTGGACAGTCACGTGCAGAAGAATGAAACTAGACCATTCTCTTACACCATACACAAAGATAAACTCAAAATGGATGAAAGATCTAAATGTGAGACAAGAATCCATCAAAATCCTAGAGGAGAACACGGGCAACACCCTTTTTTAACCTGGCCACAGCAACTTCTTGCAAGATACATCTATGAAGCCAAGGGAAACAAAAGCAAAAATGAACTATTGGGACTTCATCAAGATAAAAAGCTTATGCACAGCAAGGGAAACAGTCAGCAAAACTAAAAGACAACCTACAGAATGGGAGAAGATAGTTACAAATGACATATCAGATAAAGGGCTAGTATCCAAGATCTATAAAGAACGTATTAAACTCAACACCCAAGAAACAAACAATCCAATTATGAAATGGGCAAAAGACATGAACAGAAATTTCACCAAAGAAGACATAGACATGGCCAACAAGCACATGAAAAACTGCTCTGCAACACTTACCATCAGGGAAATACAAATCAAAACCACAATGAGATACCACCTCACACCAGTGAGAATGGGGAAAATTAACAAGACAGGAAACAACAAATGTTGGAGAGGATGTGGAGAAAGGGGAACCCTCTTGCACTGTTGATGGGAATGTGAACTGGTACAGCCACTCTGGAAAACTGTGTAGAAGTTCCTCAAAAAGTTAAAAATAGAGCTACCTTATGACCCAGCAATTGCACTGCTGGGGATTTACCCAAAGATACAGATGCAGTGAAACGCCAGGACACCTGCACCTCGATGTTTATAGCAGCAATGTCCACAATAGCCAAACTATGGAAGGAGCCTCGGTGTCCATCGAAAGATAAATGGATAAAGAAGCTGTGGTGTATGTATACAATGGAATGTTATTCAGCCATCAGAAACGACGAATACCCACCTTTTGCTTCAACGTGGATGGAACTGGAGGGTATTATGCTGAGTGAAATAAGTCAATCAGAGAAGGACAAACATCATATGGTTTCACTCATACGGGGAATATAAGAAATAAGGAAAGGGATTATAGGGGAAAGGAGAGAAAATGAGTGGGAAATATCAGAGGGTGACAGAGCATGAGAGACTCCTAACTCTGGGAAATGAACAAGGGGTAGTGGAAGGGAGGTGGGTGGGGGGATGGAGTGACTTGGTGACGGGCACTGAGTGGGGCACTTGATGGGATGAGCACTGGATGTTATACTATATGTTGGCAAATCGAACTCCAATAAAAAAATATACAAAAAAAAAAAAGGTTTCCTAATGGTCAAAACCACTGTACACTCCTCAGCACTGATCTTACTTGACATTATAGCTACTTTTGATCTTGTTGGATAACTTTCTCCACAATTCTATGCCACAATTCTCTTAAAGTTGCTGAAACTGTTTCTGTTATCTGCACCTGAATTCTAAATGATCCAGCCTCCTTCTACACTTTATACTACAAGAGGACTAAACAAACTCTGCACTGCCATGCTCATACTTTTCAAGCTCTGTTTACGGTGTTAGCTCCACCTGGGAGGTCCTCCCCTCCAGATATGCACAGGTTACTTGAGTGAGATTGGAAACTTTGCACACAGTTAAGGAGCTGTCAAAGAACTATGGTATGTAAATGTGTCCCTGGATTTGTGAAAAGTTTCCCTGTAACATTTCTCCTAAATCTTTCTCCTGTTCCTGATTTGCTAATGATAAAATGTCACCTCAGTAATCAGTTCCTTATACATCTGCAAAATTCTGGCTGATTTCCCATAGCTAGCTACCATCCATTACTATCTCTTCTTTTAAAAAGTTATGCTTTTAATTCTATATCTATTTGTCTACCTCAAATTCCTAAGAGCAAACCAAAAATAAAAGTCTCTGAGAAATATCTATTTTTCTCCCAGGAATCCATTTTCTATGGTATTCGTGGAAACCTTCCATAACACAAAAAGAAATAGAAGCGATTAGAAGCTTTTTGGAAAATACAAAATGAATTTTTTCATTCAATTCCCTGTGATCATGAGCCTGAAGATTTTATTCCTGGGAAGAACTAGCTCGCAAGATCATGACATGGCCCCTGTTGTATATGGAATTAAAATTGATTTTTTACTGAGTAGTAGAACATTAGTGCTAGAAGGAATTTTAGTAACTGTCCCTCTCCCTCCATGAATGAGGAGATAGAGACCAAGAGAGAAATACCATACCTATAAAGGTCTAGCATACTTATGGCAGAGTTGTGTCCCCTAATGCCAATTAAAGTATCATTCTCACTATTTTTCAATGCCTTTCTTTTTCAACATTTGCAACACTGATTAATAGTCTGTAAGATTCAGTTGTTATATTATTCATTTTGGAGAAACTGAGAAATGGAGATTTTTACACCATGCAAGCTAAAGCAAAGAACAACATATTCAGAATCTGGAAACCAGATTAATCTTTTCAAATGATCACTCATTCTATCCTAGGCTGAGAGGGAGCAGGCCTCGGGGAATTAGTACATGATACAGGACAATTTAAATTCAATCTCTCATCTTATATTTCTGCTGAGCTGGAATAGGCAGACTTTCTGATGACTGCTTAGATTCAAAGCTATCCTTCATATGTACTAAAACATGAGTCTATGACTTCTCTCATTTCAAGTGTATTTTGGGCTTTCCACAGGGTTTCCAAATATGTATATTTCTCAACCTAATTAACATAGCCATCAGTATGTGAGGCCTCTTGCTTAACCAAGTAAAAAGTAAATCTCTTTCAATCAGACCTATCTTATCACCATTCCCACTGCCTTATTTTGGAGCTTCCTAACTATTTAGGTATGAAGACAAGAACTATAATAATTTGTGAACCTCCGCAAGTTAAGAAACTAAAAAAGAACCAGGGAAAGTAACTTGGCACTGTTCCAGATGCTCATGTGCACTCTCATACGTATTGGTCCCTTAGAGAATCAAGCCTGAATTGCCACCCCAATGCTGATGGGTAGGTCACCATGAGACTCCAATTCAGATAGCAGTTTTTACAGATCTAACTACTGTTGCTCAACTGGGTGTCCATGGAAACTAAAAAATTGGTTTGTTGCCTAGAGAAGTGGAAAGAAAACCAAGTCATTTGGTTTCTATGTGGTTTCTATGAAGCTAAGGAAATTTTTTGGCAAATGATAAAAACAAGGATGGCTAAAGCTACATGATTCTCTTGGTCAATTCTTGATCTTATCAGGAAATATTCCCTGTGTTTATTACTCAAAAATATGAAAATATTCTAAATAAAGGAGTACCAGATTCTCAGGTTATTTGATTCTTGGCTGGATTGAAAACAATTCCATAAAAGAGTGACCAATATATGCAACAAAATCTAATAGGTTTAAAAGCCCTTGGATTCATTACATATGGAAAATGTTTCTCATCCACAAACTCAACAGAGTTCCAAGTAGAAAGAAAACGCCAGTATTTAATAAGGGTGGAGGAGACTGAAACACCTATTCATTAATCCTATGGAAATATTTGTCACTCATATGTGGTTTAGGGAATTGGGTAAAAATAGCACCTTCTCAAGAATTTGTTCATCTGGCCATAGACCTTTATCTATCTGAGCAAGTAAATATGACATAACAGTAGACAAGGGACTTGTACAATGAAGTCCCTGATAAATAGGACTTAGCATATGTTGGCATGATTTGACAGCATCTGTTGGCTTGCCATCAGATCAAAAACAACTCCTGGCAGATCTCTTTTTTCAATGAATGCACAAAATTAACCAGGCCAAGAAAAGTATACATGAGTTATAACCAAGAGTTGGCCTGACCTTAGCTATTCAGAATTTAGGATAATTAATGCTGCTTCTTAGCTTGTCTTAGAATACTGAGAAGAAATACCTATAAAAATTCAACTTCGGACATGAAAAATAGAAATTGGTTTTATTAATGAGTCATGAGCTAAACTGACCAAGGCCAAGTAAGGAATGAAAATTAATATATGGAACTGAGTAGAAGCAAAACAATAGCACTAGTGTGATGATAAACATCATTGACACAGGCTCAGGGTTGGAGAATAGCAGGAAGTAATGATGACAACTGTAGAAAAGTATGGAACACATTTCTTCTCAAAAGGGAACAGTCACTGTTCCAATGTAGATATTTGATGCTATGCCTTCACTTATTGCAAAGGAGGTGAGGTTTTGCTTGCCCACATCTTTTTGGAGTACCCACAGTGATCTATTTATTTAAGGAAAGAATAGTAAGAAAAAAAAAAGTAAACCCAACCAACTAAAATAAATTCATAAATCATTAAAATTGCTGTGTAATTTTGTACGAATAAAAATTTGTATGAAAAAATATAACTTCACATAAACTGCTAAAAATATTGATGTATGTGCATACATATATAAACACACAATACACACGCTGATTCATGGCCTAGAGATAAAGGAAAGCTGACTTGGTTAGAACACCAAAAACTGAAACATGGGCTCTCAGTCCAGTGGAGAGGAGGAAGATGTTCTCCTGCTTCACCTTCTTCCTTCATGCTTCTGGGCCATCTCCTATGTGTGTTCTGGCTTTGTGTTTTGGGTTTAAGTCATCAAGAGGTTACAGTAAAGGAGCACCTGGGATGATGCTGACTTCTCCTCTGCTATTCATTATAAGCCATCCCACCTCATTCATATTATTTTTCAATCCAAGATCTTTCCTGACTTCTCGGTACCTTTGAAACAAAGTCCCAACTCCTTGGTTCAGGTCTCAGTGAGCTTCCTATATGTACTCTACTGCTCCACACACCCTCAACTTTTACTTGACCCTTCTCTTCACAATCCCCTGTAGCCCACTACCACATTGATCTTTTCTACCTCAGAACCATACATTTGCTCTGTTCTTCTTTACACCTACTTGTCCTTTAAGATCCACTTAAAATCTTACCCTATGTAGGAATCCCTCCTAGACCAAACCAATCCAAGGTGATATCTCTCTCCTCTAAATTTCACATGGAATCATAATAACAATGATGGTGATCCCAGCTGGAATCTGTGTTAAATGTTCTATTTGCTTTACATTATTCACTCCTAGCCCCTGCTTCTCTATGAAACACATACTATTATTATCTATCCCCATTTTATAGATGAATAATGGGTGTGGATTCTGGGAACCAGAGATATGTAAATCAGTGACCTCTTTACTGGTAGAAAAATAGGGGTGCACGAGTGGCTCAGTCCGTTAAGTGTCTGCCTTAGGCTCAGGTCATGATTCCTGGGTCTTGGCTTAGGTCATGATCTCAGGGTTCCAGGATCTAGCCTGAGTCAGGGTTCCCGGCTCAGCAGAGAGTCCACTTCTCCTTCTCCCTCTCCAGGAGTCCACTTCTCTCCCTCCCTCTCCTTGTGCTCTCTCTCTCTCTTTTTCTCTCTCTCTCTCCTTCTCTCTCTTCTCATATTCTGATAAAGCTGTAAAAAAAATGGTTCTAAAAGGTCAACCCATAAAATTGTCTTAGAAATCTTCAATTTAGAATTTTCACTTAAATGAAAAAACTTTAAGTGTAATATAAACATTTGTTGAGATGATCTGGATGACCAGCCTATAACCACCACCAGGTATTATTAGTTCATATGCCCTATTCTTGTTTACAATCTCATTCTCACCACATGAAAAGCAAAAGGCCTCAAAGCAAATAGCACAAATGAGAGGCTTAAAGTCATCTAAGTAGCAAAAAGTGGTGGGAAAACCCAGCCATCACACACTGTATGGTAATAAAGGGAAACCAGACTCACAGAACCCACCCACAGGAGCCAGGGCCATGTTAACCCTGGTGTGGATCTACTGTGGAGTCCTGCTTTGTCTGCACCATCTCATTATGTATTACCAGTGACAGTAACAGTGAGCCTACCATGAAGCACTTGTCATAAAGCAACTCTTTTAGAGTCTTTAATATTGTTTTGGGGGTGTATTCAATAACTGTCAATGTTAAAAACAAGATCTTTAAGAAGAAAACTAATCATATTGATAATGATAATAATAATAATAATTCAAACCATGGTTTATAGTGCTCAAAATCAAAAGAACCAAGTTAACATAAATGTTTCTTTCCTATATTGAACTGAAAGTTCAAACAAGACTGTTTTGTAATTTTATTTATAGTAGATTCCTAAATTTGTCTTTGTTGTGTTATTTGAGTAAGAACTCGAAGTATTATGAATTTAAATCTAGCTCAATCACTGTGTCTATTAAATGATATTAAAAATTGACCTCAGCAAAATAAGTACATGTAAATTATTTTCCTCTAAAAAGCTTCTATGCATTTCATTGTTGTGAGGATTCAGTGAGGCAGTTTGTAGAGTGCTAAGTCAAGAAATGCAGATTTTAGGGGTCCCTGGGTGGCTCAGTCAGTTGGACATCAGACTTGAATTCAGCTCAGGTCTGAATGATCTCAGGGTCCTGGGATCAAGCCTTGCTTGCGTTGGGCTGCACGCTCTGAGGGGAATGCTGCTTAGGATTCTCTTTCCCTTTCCCTCTGCCCCTCCCCCCTGTACTCCTACTCTCTCTCTCTCTCTTACTCTAAAATAAATAAATAGATCTTTAAAAAAAAAGAAATGCAGATTTTAGAATTGTGCAAATAACTCATGATCGAAATGCTCATTGTCTAAAACCATGATGAAGCTATAAACTTCAGAGAAAGCCGAACATAGTCAACTTCAATTAACTAGAATGTTGGAGACTTATGTGTTTTGTAAAACCAGAAATTTAATTTTCAATTTTAAGCCTCCTTGGAAGGATCTGTTAAGGTATTTGGTATGCTTTTCTCATTATAGAAGATAATTTCACCTTTATTTTATGACCTAGAAACTGTCAGTGTCTCAGTTTTATCTTTCAATAATAAATTCTTATAGATCCAAAATTACAGAAAACAAAAAAAATTACTCTGTAAAAAATTAGGGTTAAGGATTTTTTAATGCAATCCTCCCCCTTTTTTAAAGCAATGGAGTGTATAACATGAGGTTTCTTAGGTTGCGGTCCAGTTAATTGCAGTTTTATTGTGCATATATGGCTACTTTGATGTAGGATAGATAGGCCTGACTGCAGGGAGAGAGAAAGGAGGTGAGTCATTTGTCCCTATGTGCGAAGCAGCCAGGAAAGTTTATATTCCATTTTATACACTTAAACTGAATGAGTGCTATGGAAGAAACTGGGGGAGGGATGAGGAGAGACATAAAGAGATGAGTGAGATACTGTCACCAACTTCTTATAAATTTAGAGCCAAAGAGAAATCGAAACTTTGTAATCCTATTGCTTCAGTGGACCTGAACACAGAGGTGCAGTGATTAATCCTAAAACTGAGAGAACTCTGGATTACAATATCATCCACAGTGGTGGTGACAGCTTTGTCTATTAGAAAGTTATACTGTCAATCCATCTAATTAATGGACTGATGTCAAGACAGGGCCAGTTCCTGAGGGAGTGCCACAGGGTTGAGTGCAGAGCCCTGTCCTGCTAACACTTTTTTAAAAAATGAGAATAAAAAGCTATTTTGCAAATTTATCAGATCTGCAGTTAAAAACAAACCAGAAAGGACAGCAAACACAGGATGAGACTCAGGATCCAGAGAGCTGAAACATTTGGCTGAATTTAACAAGATGATTACAAAGGGGAAAATGTAAGTTCCTGCACTCTGGCCCATAAAAAAAAAAAAGAAAAGAAAACAAACACTGTGCACAAATACAGGATGGGAGAGGCATGGAATAGTGTGTGTGTGTGTGTGTGTGTGTGTGTGTGTGTGTGTGTGTGTTTTAAAGAGTCAGACTTGAACTGGCTTGAACTGACAACCATCAAAGACATATTAATGATTAATAAATAAACAAAACTCTTTATCTTCATTATTAATTAAAGAAATTAAAACAGTAATCCCTCAGTCTACCAAATGAGTAAAGATGATAAAGAAAGTCCTCATAAGTCCTTCTGTAACAATTTGGCAATATGTATTGAAAATCATAACACAGGCACTTGGGTGGCTCAGTCAGTTAGGCACCCAACTCTTGATTTCAGCTCAGGTCATAATCTCAGACTCGGGATCAAGCCCTGTGTCGGGTTTCACACTCAGTGGGGAGTCTGCTCAAGATTCTCTCCCTCTTCTCTGCACCTCCCCCTGCCCCTGGTCTCTCTCTCTCTCTCTCTCTCAAATACATAAATCTTTTTAACAAAAGAAAATCATAATACCATGCAAACCTTTTATCCTAATAATTACACTTCTAGGAATTTTCTTAAATAATTAAGGATGCACATAGCGTTTAGCTACTAGAATATTAATCACAGCATTTATTTTTCCCAACTTTATTGAGATATTATTGACATATACCATGTAAGTTTAAGGTATGCAGCACATACATATATATAGATACACATATATATATTGTGAAATGATTACCTCAATAAAGTTAGTTAACACATCCATCACCTCACATAATTACCTTTTTTTTCCCTGGTGGTAACATTTAAGATTTACTCCCTTAACAATTTTTAAGTATATAATACAGTATTGTTAACTATAGTCACCATGATGTACATTAGATGCCCAGAATGTATTCATCTTAAAACTGGATGTTTGTATCCTCTGACCAACGTCTCCCCATTTCTCCCAACCCTTGGCAACCATCATTCTACTCTATATTTCTATAAATTTAGCTTCTTAGATTCCACATATTAGTGAAAACATATAGTATTTGTCTTTATCTGAATTATTTCATTTAGCAGAATATCCTTAAGGTCTATCCATGATGTCACAAAAGGCAGGATTTCCTTCTTTTTAATGACTGAATAACATACCATTATGTGTGTGTGTGTATGCATGTGTGTATACCACATATTCTTTATCCATTCATCTGTTGTTCCCGTATCTTTGCTATTATGAATAATGCTGCAATGAACATGGGCATACATATTTCTCTTTGAGATATTGTTTTCATGTCCAGAAGTGAGATTCTATATATAGTGGATCATATTTTTAATTTGTATTTTTAATTTTTGAGGAACCTCTCTACTTTTTTCCATAGTAACTGTACCAATTTACATTTCCAACAGTTCACCAGGATTCCCTTTTCTCCACATTACCAACACTTACCTCTTACCTTTTTAATAATACATATCCTAATAGGTATGAAGTGATATTTCATTGCGGTTTTTATTTTCATTTCTTTGATGATTGGTGATGTTGAGTGTGAACCTATTAGCCATTTTGGTATCTTCTTTGGCAAATGTCTATTCAGATCCTCTGCCCATTTTTAATTAGGTTATTTGGGTTCTTCTTTTATTGAGTTGATGAGTTCCTTATATTTCTTGGATATTAAATTTTTATGAGATAGGTATGCAAATATTTTCTTCCATTCCATAGGTTGCCTTTTCATTTGTTGATTGCTCCTTTTGCTGTGCAGATGCTTTTTAGTTTGATGTAGTACCACCTTTTTATTTTTGCTTTTGTTGCTTGAATTTTGGTGTCATATTCAAAATTCATAGCTAAGACCAATGTCAAGGAGATTTTTCCCCATTCCTCTAGGAGTTTCACAGTTTCAGGTCTTATATTTAAATCTTTAATCAATTTCAAGTTAATCTTTGTAAGTGTGTAAGATAGAGGTCCAGTTTCATTCTTTTGCTTGGGAATATCCAGTTTCCTAGCACATGAAGAGACTATGACAGCATTGTTAAGCGTGGGAACACATATAGACACATATACACTTATATGCATACAAGTGTCCCAAGGTGGGAAATGGGTATATACATTATGGTTGTTGGGTTTTGGAGTTTTTTTTAAGATTTTTCATTTTTTTATTCATGAAAAACACAGAGAGAGGCAGAGACATAGGCAGAGGGAGAAGCAGGCTCACTGCTGGGAGCCCGATGTGGGGACTTGATCCCAGATCCCAGGATCACACTGTGAGCTGAAGGCAGACACTCAACCACTGAACCGCCCAGGCATCCCTACATTATGTTTTTTTTATATATGAGGCAATTTTAAATGAATTTGTAGAAATAAATGTATTGAAACTGGTGAAATGCAAATAAGATGTACAGTCTAGTTAATGGTATACTAATAACAATTTTCTGATTTGGATAACATACCATCATAGTTACTACTGGAGGAAGCTAACTGAAGGGTACACTAGACCCTAATATTTTTGCAATTTCTTGTGAGTTGTTATAATTTAAAAATCAAAAATAGGAAAAAATCAATGTATTAAAACAGAAAGCTGTTCACAATATATCTTTGAATAAGATATATCAGAAATATCAATAAATCAGAAAATATAATTCTTTTTTTATAAAATATACATGTAATTCACGTAATTATGATGATGGTAATCAAGTGCCATTTTCTGAAGTCATGTTTTGTGGTTACAAAGAGTATCTGATCTAAATCTCACAACAATAAGATAAATGTTGTTATTTCCACTTTCCCAGTGAGGAATGGGATTAGGAGAGATTATACAACTTTTCAAATGTTGAAAACAACTGGCCAGTATTTCAGAATTCATGCTGTTGGCTATGTTCCACAAAACTTACTACATGATTTTTTTTTACAGTCTAGAAAGGTACATATCAAAATTTTTACCAGAGTTATCTCTATAGTGAATATCAGTAGCATTATTTTTCTTTTTTCTTATTAGGTATATGCCATTTGTGTAATTAAAAATAATATGTATTTTTAAGAGACTTGAGTGTTTTAACTGAAAGCAAGGTCAGTATGAGTTCATAGGTTGAAACAAGTGTCAAAATACCTAAGTTTGACTATGTTGACAGAAAAATAGTATCTAAAATAAAGATGCCATCTCTATGATGCAGAGATAAGATGTGATCTGGCATATAGAGCCACTCTTGATAAAGGCATTGATATAAAGACTGAAGGTTATTTATACAAAAGCAATCAGAATGGCGAGACAATCCAAAATCACATTGTAATACTGATGGTAGAGAGACCTGGGGACAATAAGTTTAGAAAGAGACAGACTCAGAGACAACATGATAACTGTCTTAAAATTTTAAAGGGTCGACACAGTAATAATCATAAGCAACTACCGTTTATTGAGTGCTCACCATGTGCTAAGTACATACAATCCTCACGACAAACCTATAGGGTATTATATGAATATATTAATATTATTCTCCTTTGACAGATGAGGAAGCTGAAGCTCAGAGAGGTCAGATGACCTGCCAAAGTCACATATGTATTAATGATAAAGTCTCTATTCAAGCCCAGAACATGTCTGTGCTATTAACCATCACACAGGCCTATCTCACATCCCAACAAAGGAAAAGGGACTGGATTTGTTTGTGTGACTCCTCATGAGTAGAATTAGGACCACAGAAGAGATATTCAGAGACACAGTTATCAGCTTAATACTCGAAAGATTTATCTCAGAAAAATCAAAGCTATTTAACTATAGGATGAGTTGCCTTAGAAGATAACGAATGCCTCTCCGTACATTTAATGTAGGTTCAGTGATTCAGTGGTGATGTCAGAGAGATCTCAAACTTCATTTTGTATCAGAATCACTGGGGAGAGCTTTATAAAACATAGATTGCAGTGCTCCACCTCCAAAGATTCTGATTTAAGTGTCCTGAAGTGGTGAGATTTGTGAATTTACAAGTCCATCAAGGTCCCAGGCAATGCCAGTGTGGCTGGTCCAGGATCACCCATTGAGCTCCCTTCAAATCTTCAATGTCTATTACTTGTTGAAAATCATATTCTATAGATGGGACAAATTTTGTGCCCTTCACAACCTCTCTCATAGAATGACAGCCATAATGCCCCTAAGCCATACAACAAATTTTGTTTCTTTGCTTTTCCTATTCAACTACCAGTCAATAGAGTGTCCTACATCTTTTTTTTTTAAGATTTTATTTACTTAAAAAAAGATTTTATTTATTTATTATGAGAGATGCAGAGAGAGAGGCAGAGACAAAGGCAGAGGGAGAAGCAGGGTCCCCACAGGGGAACTCAATCCCAGGACCCCAAGATCACACCCTGAGTCAAAGGTAGACACTCAACCACTGAGCCACCCAGGTGCCCCTAGTGTGCTACATCCTTTAAAATGAACTTTTATTAAATCCAAAAAATAAAATAAACCTTTGTAGCTAATTGTTGTTTTTATTTCCCAGAATTTGCTAGTATACTAGAGACCAAGTCTTTTGGAGTTTTGTTGTTGTTGTTTTAGAAATCCATCTATATTTCTGATAAAGAATGAATAAAACCAAACCTCATTAAATTATTAGACAAGAGTCTGATAAATCTGAGCATGTTCAAATAGTCCAAGAGGAAATGTACTTTCCTAATATGATTCACTTTTCAGCTGTTTAGCTCAATTTGGAATGGGAAGTGGAAATGCTATTGTTTGCCAAGAAATAAGGATGATGGCCATATGTTATGAACTGTGCTTTATTATTTTCAACATTGGCAATCTTAGCATAAAATAGTTTTAATTTTTCAGAACTTCTGAACTGTATTCATGTTTACCTTAAGGATAGCTTTTTGTCCCCCACTTTCTGATGAAGTTTAAAATTGCCAAGTATTTTTAAAGTAGGCCAAAACCCCAAAATCAAATATTAAGAAGGAATAGCTGCCTGTGGACTGCACCATCGGCCCTCTGCTTTCAGGAAGGCAGTTGATACAAGGCTCACAGCTGCTCCTTGACACACGAGATTGTCCCCTGCCAACCTGAACAGCCAGCATCCCCATATAAGAACCACAAGTGGCTTTTAAGGTGATAAGATAAAGTTTAGCTGCTGTATTTTATGACATAATTCAGTCAGTGTTCCTTTATAGAGTGCCGCTGGCTGCCTGACTTTAAACAGTCATAAACATTTGATTGTAGAGTAATTTAATTTAATGATTTATTTGATCTTCAAATCACAAGAGGCTGTTTTCAAAACACTTTGTTGCCATGTTGATCCTCTTTTAACCTATGGGATTAATAATTGATGCTGAAATATGGTTGGGAAAAAATTGACAATGAACTTCTTTCTGAAGGAAACAACACCTGCATGAAATAGCAGATTTACACAATAACTTCCCCAGATAAGAGATAGATACCTTTAAGTGAACAAACTTTTAAAATCACAGGCATCTTTGGATGGAACTCTTTCTAAAATGTCTTACTGCTCTCTTACCATCTTAAACAGAGTAATAGAACATACTTAAACATCCTTGATGAATCAACATAATCCATATAAATACATATAACTCTATGGTATAACTAAATAGTATTCTCAGAGAGCATAGTCAAGATTTGATCAACTTATTGACTCTAAAATGCCTTCAGAACCTTATACCATGTGAGTCTTTTCTTGAATTTTTATAGTATTACACTCTGTGTTTCATTTAAATGTACTGACCATAGTTAATTTTTCCTTCGCTTTTAATTTGCTGTTAAATTTATTGTGCACTAGAAATCAAGGTTATTAAATTTACTGGAAGTGTGTACAAATGAGTATGAGGAGTATTTGTGAGAATTGTCTGTTACACCTAGTGTGTATAGAACTTGTGCCTTAAGTTTTAGCCTCTCAAGGAGTTTATTTTTAATTATTCCCGCTTCTTATCTGCTGTCCTGTAAATCAGGTTGCCAGATATGCCTCTACTTAAGAAAAGTCTAGGGACATCTGCGTGGCTTAGTCGGTTAAGCGTCCAACTCTTAGTTTCCACTTGGGTCATGATCTCAGGGTCGTGATCTTGAGGCCCAAGTTAGGCTCTGCCCTCAGCTCAGAGTCTGCTTGAGATTCTTTTCCCCTCCTTTTCTCTCCCCCTCTGCTCCTCCTCATTCTCTCTCTCTCTATCTCAATATATATATATATATATATATATATTTTTTTTTAAAGTCTGCCATCAGGCAATGATAATAACTGATATTTGCTTTATCACCATGGTACTCTAGCCGGGCTAACTCTTTGTATTCAAATCTACATCTTAAAATGTAGCACCCACAATACCAAGTGGAATTGAGATGACTTTGCTTTTTAAAACCTCACATTCCTCCATCCTTTTATCCTTTAGACCTCAGAAATGAAACCAGAGGAAGAGAAGAAGACATGACTTCAGATAGGGGCTTTACAACTCATCCCTTAATACCTCCTGCATTGAAGAAAGTCCCTAAATTGTAGCTTTTCATCTCTCCTACTCGCAGATTAAGGAAGGAACAGGAATAGGAAAACAAGGACAAATATATATTATTTTACCCTCCTGAAAGTCATGATTCTCTGAAATTCTTTTCAAGTTATAAGCAGTTATTCTGTGTGCTACTCTCAGAAATAGCTTTCATCAAGTTAAAAAAAAAAAAAAAGAAAAAGGTCTCAATCTGGCCCTCAAAGGCCTTTACAATATGGCTCAATCCATCTTTCTAAGCCCATCTTCCACTGCTCTCTTTATGCCAGAACAAATCCTCCATGGATCCCACATCCCTTTCACTTCTCTGCCTTTGGAGCACTTCCTAGGTGCTAATATATGCTCCTGAAAGGGAGAAAAAACAGGGTGGGTGTTCCAGGGTCAAATAAATATGGGAAATGCTAGATTAACCAGCATAAAACAGGTTTCTTTACTAGAGTACTTTTCAGAATCTCTTAAAATCCTAATGTTCATTTAAATCTCCAAAAGGGGGGAATCCCTGGGTGGCTCAGTGGATTAGCGCCTGCCTTTGGCCCAGGGCACGATCCTGGAGTCCTGGGATCGAGTCCTGCGTCGGGCTCCCGGCATGGAGCCTGCTTCTCCCTCCTCCTGTGTCTCTGCCTCTCTTTCTCTCTCTATGTCTATCATAAATAAATAAATAAATCTTTAAAAAAAAATAAATAAATCCCCAAAAGGGGATTACGGTATAGAACAAGAGTAACTACTCATCCCACTTTGCCTAGACAGTTCCAATGTACACCTGTTGTCCTGGTGTATTTAATAGTGTCTCTTCTGCTTCTAAAGTCCTTCATGCTGTACAATATGGTTAGCCTGTATATAGCACTTTCTGAATTATTTTGACCAACACCCATTTCTCATAGAATGTCTAAGTGTCCTGTAGAATGGTTTGGAAATATGACCTTTGCCCCATTTTGCTAGCTGTCACCGCCAGCCTAGATCTCAAATCCTATCACAAATAATTGACTCTCTGGTGAAAGTTTCCCCTGTTTTTGGTCCTCCACAACTGGAGTTACTCCCTCCCTCTCCTGAAGGTCACAATACTTTCTCTGTATCTTTACCTTGTGACATTTTGCACTTTCTGCCCTATTTTTAGTTTGGGGGTTCAAGCCTTCCCTCCTCTATAGAACCATCCATAATAAAATCCAGGTAGTGTTTCACTTTGTACTCCGTTATAACACCTAACTCAAAAAATATCTTTGAATGATTAAACTTATTTGCACCTGAAGCTGTCCTGCTCTCTTTCTCTTATTCCACAGAAGCAGACCCTCAATGCAGGCCAAGACAACCTCACCATGACCCTCTTCTCCTTTCTTGGAGACTTCTGATTTTTTTAAAAAAAGATTTTATTTAATTTTTCATGAGAGACACAGAGAGAGAGGCAGAGAGACATAGGCAGAGGGAGAAGCAGGCTCCCTGCGGGGAGCCCAATGCAGGACTCAGGCCCAAGACCCCGGGATCATGACCTGAGCCCAAGGCAGACGCTCAACCACTGAGCCACCCAGGTGCCCCAGAGACCTCTGCTGATTATCACCACACCCCATTTCTGTCTCCCACCAGCACTTAAACATACTCAAGATTCTCCTGTCTTAAAACAGCCTGTTCTCAATTTGGCCTCTCCAGCTAGTACCTTAACTTTCTCCTACCTTTCAGTTTTTCACAGTTCACATTCTCAAAAGACTTGAAGAAATGGCTATCTCTAAAAAAATTAAGATTAAATAAAAATAGTTATTCACTTCCCATTCACTTGCCAGCCCACTGCCATCTGGCTTCTAACCACCCCCACCCCTGCCACCTCGGCACCCAACTGCTCACATCAGTGTCTCCAATCACTTCTTTCTTTTTTTCCTAAATCCAATTGGCACTTCTCATTTGGGTTTGAAAACCTCAGATTCTGAAATGGGTTTGCCTCTTTGATTTATATTCTTTAAAAGTTTTCAATGTTTCTCAAAAAGTTAAACAGAATTACCATATGATCCAGTAATTCCCCTTCTAAGTATACACCCAAAGGAATTGAAAGCAAGGACAAACAGATACTTGCACACTGGTGTTCATGGTAGAAGTCACAAGAGCCAAAAGGTAGAAACAACACAAATACGCTTCATATATTGAATCGGGTAATCAAAATGTGGTATGTAAATACCATGGGATATTTATTCAGCCTTAAAAAGGAATGAAAGTCTAATACATGCCACAACATGGGGTAACCTTAAAGACATTGTACTTAATGTCTTATTTTAGCCAAACACAAAAGGACAAAAATTGTATGATCCCACTTATATGACATACCTTAAAAAAAGGCAAATTCATAGAGACAAAAAATAGAATAGAGGTTATCAGGGGCCAGGAGAAGAAGCTATTGTTGAATGGATACAGAATTTCTCTTTGGGATGATGAAAAAGTTCTGGACATAAAAAGTGGTAGTGGTTGCATAACATTGAGAAGTATTTAATGCCGTGAATTGGACACTTTAAAAATGGTTAGAATGATGAATTCTATGTTGTGTATTTTATCACAGTGGGGAAAAGAAAGAAAGGAGAGAGAGAGAGAGAGAGGAAGAAGAAAAGAAAGTGCCCAAAGTATTGAAGTGCCTGAAATTAAAACTTTTGCAGTAAATACAGAAAAATCAGTTTCATAACTCCCTTCTGTTCAACCAGTATCTCATTCTGGGGAAAACCTACAGTGGGGAATTCCCAACCCAGGTAGGCGTCCTGAGTGGGCATCTTGGAAAAAGCTTTCCACTTAACCTTATCTCTAGCCTTTCCGGTGACACAGCCACACCTCATTTTACCAGCTAAAGCCTATTTTCCCAATAACTTACGTTATATAGTCAAGGAAGTTTTATGTCATTTATAATTGCTCTTCAGGTGGCATTGCTTGAATAGTTTTCCCTTTGGGTTTCCTCACTACTCTCTTACCCTTCCCCAACGTCTTCCTCTCCAAGTGGCAATGATTTATAAATGAGCCAAGGAGAGAACCAGCCACGTGCAAAATCAAGTAAAAGAGGTACGTGTGATGTGGATGGTCCCGGGGGGCTGGGGAAGGGCAGGAGAGTCCACTCCCACATGCAATGCACAGATGAAATCTCACCGAGCATTAGGTTATCGATGTTCAAGGGCCTGCTTCTGGGGTAGTCTATATTCGTGTAATGTTTTCTATTGGAAACACGAGAGACTCCTAACTCTGGGAAATGAACAAGGAGTAGTGGAAGGGGAGGTGGGCAGGGGGTTGGGCTGACTGGGTGATGGGCACTGAGGGGGGCACTTGGCAGGATGAGCACTGGGTGTTATGCTATATGTTGGCAAACTGAACTCCAATAAATAAAAATAAAATAAAATAAAGAAAGAAAAAATAAAATAAAATAAAATATTTTCTGTGGGCCGTGAACGGCCTGCTTCCGATGCCCAGATTTTCTGAAACCGCTGGGAGCCAGATCCGTAAAGGTGATTTCTCTGGCTTTGCAGAGGGAACGCGTTACTCGTTAGTATTTGCTAATGACGTGCCCGTTGCCTGATGCGAAAGTCCTGGTTCCCCAGGAAAGCATCTTGCTCCCTCACAGAGTTTGCTCCAAGGCTGTCATAGGAGAAAGCCCCTACTGTTTCAAAGTATGAGCTTTCATTTGGTTTGGTAGCACTTGGGAGCTCCTTGTAAAATTCTCACTCAAGGGTAAGTGAGATGTCCAAACTCCTGCCTGAGGTGATTTTCACTGTTGGGAATTCGGTAGACTTGAGGGAGGACAGATAAAAGAACTGAGGCTTTTCAGTACACCGAGTTACTAAGGCCTGAATATGGGCTGTGGTAGCGGAAAAGGAATGATTCCAAAAATATTAAAAACACAAGAAAGGAGGGTACTTGGTATCTCAAACCTTCATTTCTCTGAGCATCTGGTCCTTAACTTTTCGGAGCTAGAGAGTTCTCTATTAGAATAAAGTGACAGGAAGCCTTTCCTCACGTTTTTCTCCTTAAAAAAAAAAAAAATCACCACAAGAGCTCTTTACCCTCATGGAATTTCGAGGAGATCCCATGAAACTGTGCGTGGATTGTGCCTCCTCCAAGGACACTCCCTCATGCACACGACGCTGGCCGGATTTTGTAACTGCGTTTATGACTGATTTACAGAACTTTTACTTGGCAGGCCCTGCTGTTACTGTTAGCTGGTTACTATGGATCTTTCAACATGCCACTCTGGCATGTTGCATTAAAAATAACCTCCCAAGACTGTACAGAATACATAGAACAACGGCAGTACAGTCATAGCTGCAGACTCCAGGCTCTGCTTCGGTGCCTACGTATCCACATGTGCTCCTGTGAGAAGCAACTGCAGGAGAAAAGTTCAAACACCTTCTGAAACGTCTGGTCACACTGTAAGCTTCCCCAGAGCCAAAGTTCTCAGACGTCAGCAGCATCGCCCTCCCACCCCTAAAAAAAAAAAAAAACTGTAGGCCAAAAGAATAACAAAACAAGAATTATCAGTATTTGTTAAGGGCACAGATCCAAAGACAGACCATCTGAGTTTGAATCCTGACTCCAGTACTAACTAGCTCTGGGATCTTAGCAAGCTCTACCACAAGCACCGCTATCTCCTCAGCAGAACGGAGTGATAACATCATCAATCCCGAAGTGTCCTTCTGAGGATTAAGGGAGATATTCAGGTAAAAGTTCTTGGTTTAGTACCGGTACATAGGAGGTTCTCGATGAATAGATTACTACCTTTCGAAGGCCATCCTTTTTATTTATTTATTTATTTATTTATTTATTTATTTATTTAGAAGGCCATCCTTTTAGCATGTAGTCTTCATAGCATTTATCAACATGCAGCTAAGGTCACAGTGCCTGGCACTGAGTAGGTTCTTAATGAATCTCTGTTGACTGTAGGAGTGATGCCCAGGTACTTACGTACATGTCTGATACCCTTTTCTAGATTATATACTTCTTAAGAGCAACATTTGATTCATCTTCCTATTTTCCACAGCTCTGTCGGTGGGTAATGAATAAACATTTATTGAAATAAATGGAAAGAGAAAAACTGTTGCAATGCAAGAGACAACAGTTAGTATGTAAACTGGTAGTAGAAAACAAATTTTTCTTTAAAATCACACGCTTCAAGTGCAAAGAGAATCCAGTGCCAAGAAAACACTGACGTTCCCTGAAACTAAATGAATATATCAAGCTACATATGAATACAATATTTGTAATGCTGGGTCTGGTTCAGTGAGTCTGGTTCTAGCTGGGTACTGGAGAGGGGAGAAAAGCTTTTATCTCTGTCCCACCCCTGGCCTCAGCCCATGACTCAAGGGAAGAATTGCTCTCCCAGAGCCAGACACCACAGTCACCGCAAGCAAAGCAGTTTCCTTATGCCACTTCAAGCATCACTGGATTCGGTGGCAGCAGCGTAAGCAGAAGATTTGTGCTGAGGGATGTGGAGCCAGGAGATTATAGACTCTGTCCCAGTTTCCACCACTGGTGCTTGAACCAGCGTGAACAGAGCTGTGCCCACGTAGAGGTGAGAGAAGGATGTCTCCTGATCGGAAAACCAGTGGGCCATTCTGAATCCTTAGCAGGGAAAATAGTAATAAGGTTCTGTGGCTGTGGATCCCTTTCTGATCCTCAGAGCAAAAAAGAAAATAATAAATTGGGGGGGGCAGTGTGTGCACGCATGTGCATGCACACACAAACATGTGAAAAATACCTTTTCTGGCAGTATGTGAACACTCTCCAACAAAAGGCCACCAGGAACACACCTGTAGTTGACCAAGCTGGGTTTATTACTTGTTACAGCAAGGTATGGCATTCGCTGTGGGGAACCCATGGGGCATCTTAGTAAGGGGATGTTAGAAAAAAACCTTTATAGAATTTTCATTTTGGGTAGGTGATTTGGGGAAGGCTCTAGAAAAGTGGGAATTTATTCTAGATTGGATATTAGAGAACAGGGATATTTCTATGATTAGGTATCTCCCCAAGTGTTATCTACAGAAAGGACAGACTAAAATAAGGATAAAGCTATCACTGCCAAAGGTGTAGCAGTCACATTAGCTGGGAGAGGGGAATGTTTGGTAATTTGTCACTTGGACAACATTCATGTTTTTGTCTGTGTTCAGACATAATTACAGAGTCATTGTCTTGATCCATCATGGTCAGAGGGTGATCTAGTCTCATGTTGATGTCCTGGGAAATTGTTTACAACCAACAAGTGAAGGCCAAGACCTGGCTATGACTGCCAGGCCAGTTGGCAATACCTAGACTAGCTGATTATGCCTAGTACAGAGTCAGATGTCCGTTACTAATGTAGTAGAAGAGGAAAGTGGTAAACCAAATGGAAAGCTATTTCAGTAGTATCCCAGTAAAGCTCCTTGGAGCTTGGTACAAACACATAGCATTTAACTGACTGATGATGGCACCCATTTAGAATTGATTATCAGGTTGAGATCAACCTGTGCTATCTACTGGTTTGCCACAGGCATCCTTGGTTCTATATTGTCAATTTGCTTATCATTGAAGGCATGAGATCAAAATCTAAACATATAGTAAATATATTAGGTGGCAGATTTTTTAATCCAAAAAAGAAAATCTGCACAGGCTTTAATTATGGCCTGAGTCAGAGAAATTAAGTTTAATAACAACTAATGAAAAACAATTTGGATTCAAAAAAATTAGTACCAAGGATAGGATGGGAAAGACCTGGCTGAGGAGCAAAGGAAGGGGGGAAGACTAATGGTTGGCTGACTGTAAGTTTTATCAACAGTTAAATAATAACATAATTTTAGACTACATTAATGGGAGTATGGAATCATTTGTGAGGGAATTGACAATTTGATCCGTTTTGGACTGACCTGACAATATCTAAAATATAGTGTCCACGTTTGGGCAGCTCAGTTTTGAAGGATATAATTCTTCAATCAGAGAAAGAGACTCACTGTCCCCCTTCACCTAGAAACTAACTATGGGCCATGTCAACAAAACAAAAGCACAGAATCATAGAAGGGGTGATTGATGAAGTAGTAGACATTCAGCCTGGGGCACAGGAGATCCAGTGGAAACATGAAAACTATCTTCAAGCATTTTAAGGATCATCATGTGGAAGAGGGATTAGACCATTTTAGCTAGTTTAGGGACTTAGGCTCAGTTAAGTTAAAGGCAGGCAATTTTGCTTTTAAAACACACACACATGGGATACCTGGGCAGCTCAGTAGTTGACCGTCTGCTTTTGGCTCAGGTCTTGAACCTGGGGTCCCAGGATTGAGTCCTGCATCAGGCTCGGGAGCCTGCTTCTCCCTCTGTCTATGTCTCTGCCTGTGTGTGTGTGTGTGTGTGTGTGTCATGAATAAATAAAATCTTTTAAAAATAAACTTTAAAAATTAAAAAAATAAAACACACACACGCATGCACTGACACACAATGACATCAGAAATCATCTTTCTATTGAAGAAGCAAATTCCCCATGATTAGAATTCTGTAAACAGAAACTGAAGGACTATCAATAAGGATATTGCAGGAGGGTATCAAGTGTAGAAAATCAAATTTTTAGCTCCTCCATTAAAGCTTTTACGTCTAAACACCTGTAGTATGATATTCTCTTCTATCTTTCCAGATTCTGAATCTGCTTGACGTTTCTAGTAGAAGTAATTTTTTTCTAGGCACACATTCCATTTAGAACCTCGTAGAACATTCTGCATGTTTATCAAATTTCTGTATAACTCAGCAAGAATCTTAATAGGAATTTAAGTTTGTTCCCCCAAAAATCCAGTGATTTTGGACTTGGTTAACTGATTAGGCTCTATTCTATCTGACTACTTCGACCTATTTGTATCTTAAATTATTCGCATTATATCTGGATATGAAATATTCCAAGTTACAAATTCTACTTATTGTTTTCATAACTACACTGATCTACATCACCTCTTACTCTTGTGTAATGACTAGATTTTACCTTCAAAACAAAATAGTTCTACTTCTGTGGAACTTGAGAGTTATAAACTTTTATATGACCCAAAAGTCCCTAAAATTCTGAATCCCTCCCAACTTGACAGTGAAAGATTGCCAAATACAGAAAGAAATCCTTTCTGAATATACACAATTGTCTCAACTTACAATCAACTAAACTTTTATTCTCTAAGTTTTATGAATGTAAATCTTCCATGCCATGGTATTTTTAAACCTTAAATAAGCTATATACATATTTTTAAAATAGGCTCCATACCCAATGTCTGGCTTGAGCTCATGACCCTGAGATCAAGAGTCACATGTTCTACTGACTGAGCCAGGCAGACACCTAAGCTGTATAATACTAATTCATTTTGTAGGAAGGCTTCTTTTAGTCTGAGATCTCTAGAAGGCAGAGCCTAATCTCAGATGTGTTGATGTTTGTGATATTGTGATATAATAAGAAATATATACTTGAGGTTTTGTCCCTGACTCCTGGCCAGAGCTCCTAAAACCGTTGTAATTCTCTAAGCAATAAAGGTGCTAGGGGCATCTTTTGTTCTATTTGGTCTTTGACCCAAGTTCCTGACACTAAGCTCCTAAACCTCTTGAATTTCCTGGGTGATAGGAGAATCTTTTGGTGTTTTTTCCCCCCTAAAGATTTTATTTATTTATTTGAGAGAGGGAGTGCATGAGCAGGGGGAGGAGCAGAGGGAGAGGGAGAAGCAGACTCCCCCTTGAGGAGGGAGCCCAACAACATGAGGCTCAATCCCAGGACCCTAGGACCGTGACCTGAGCTGAAGGTGGACATTTAACCAAGTGAGCCACCCAAGTGCCCGAGAATCTTTTGTTTTAATGAGGTAACTATAAGTAGGCTCCCGGAAAGCTTCAGAATGGGTGTGGGTCACCAGAAAGACCAAGCTACGATTAGAAATTTGGAATTTTCAGCCTAATTCCCCATCCTCTGGAGGAGGGGAGAGGGCTGGAGATTGAGTTAATAATTAATCATACCTGTGTGAGGAAGCCTCCATAAAAATCCCTGGCCTATGGAGTTCAAAGAGTCTCTGGCTTGGTGAACACATCCATGTGCCAAAAGGGTGACACATCCCAACTCCATAGAGACAGAAGCCCCAGCTCTCAGGACCCTTCTGAACCTTGCACTACATATCTCTTCACCTGGCTATTCATCAATATCCTTTATCATAGCTTCATTATATAATCGGTAAATGAAAGTGTTTCCCTGAGTTCCGTGAGCTGTTCCAGAAAATTACTGAACTTGAAAAGAGGGTCATGGGAACCCTGAATTACAGCCCAGTGACCCAAAGTACAGGTGACAACCTGGGACTTTTAATGGACCCTTAAGTGGTAATAGTCTTTGGGACTGAGCCCTAAGCTTGTAGGATCTGATAACTCAAAGTAGATTGTGTCAGAACTGACCACAGTTGTAGGATATTCAGTAGGTGTGCACCAATAATTGGGGAAATGCTTGATGTGTGGAAAGAAACCCCACACATTTGGTGGTCAGAAGTATGAGTATGAGAATGCCTGTGTGACTCAGTGATTGTGCATCTGCCTTTGGTTCAGGTCATGATCCCAGGGTCTTGGGATCGAGTCCTGCATCAGGCTCCTCACAGGAAGCCTGCTTCTCCCTCTGCCTGTGTCTCTGCCTCTCTGTGTGTGTGTGTCTCTCATGAATAAATAAATAAAATTTTTTAAATTTTTTAAAAAGAAGTGTATGACAGTACTAGAAAGTAAAGTAATAGAGGAGGAAACCGAGATTTCTCTTACAATTTGGGAATACAATCCTAAGCCAGAAAGAGTAGGGAAAAAAGAAAATGAAACAGGAAAAGATGGGAAGCCATAGAGCAATGAAGGATTTCCATGCTGGCCACTGCTTCAGAATGGGCCAGATGCAGCAGGTCTCCTGACTGACCTTCTGGAAAAATTGTGCCTCAGGGGAAGGAGGACTAAGAGGGAATGTATCTGCCTACTTCCCTCCTGACTCTTGGTTTCCATTAGTCAAAGATTGAGCCACAGGCAATTAGCTTCCCAGCCCTTCCAGGTTGCCACACTCAGCCCTTTTGGCATCCCCTTGGAAAGCCAGATTGCACACTCTGCCCATGCAGCATTTCATTCAAGTCCAGAAGAGACAGGAGAAGCTCCACAGCCCAGTGACTGGGCAACACCAGGTGCTAGAACCACTTAGGTTCTAGCCAAGACTGAAGCAGAGTAAGTGGCTAAGGGACCAGGAGACACTGGTACAGAGTGACTCTGAGGAAGCACTAGCTGTTGGTGATACACTTTCTCTTGCCTCTCTAAGCCTCTGTCACTTTCCACCTTTAATGAACTTTTAGCACTCTTTACTCTTCATGGCACAAACATCTAGTGTCTCCCATATGCAAATCTCCCTTCTCTCCTAGATGCGGAGGGAGATTACATTTCCTGCCTCCTTGCTGTCAGGTGGGGCCACGTGATGGTTCTGGCTAATGGTCATGAGAGGAAGTGCTGTGTGTGCTCCTGGGCCAAGGCACGTGAGAGAACATAAGTTCTCATGTTCCTTTCTGCTGCAGCCACCTTGGAAGCCACGCTCAAATTATGGAGTCAGGAGATGGAAACCAAAACCCTGAGACAGCATGTGGGGAAAAGACCTGTATTTGTATTTCATTCGTCAGACTTAGCTGATTAGCAACAGAATACTTACTCTAATTTGCGCAAAATACAAAGGGAGGCTGGAGAAGCAGAGAGCAGACAGGAACCAGAGACTCAATAACAATCACAGTCAAGTTCAGGCCACAGGAACTGTCTGGCCCAGAGAGTGCTACTGGCCACACCATCCCTGCCCCAACAGACACCACTGCTGCTGGACTCTCTGTGCTGCCATAAATAATTTCTAAACAATCCTGATGTCTTTGTATTACTGCTTGCAAGGTGAAAGCAGCAAGGGAAGAAATGATCTCAGCCTATGTCATTATGTCCACACTGTAGCTACAAGGACAGAGAGAAGGGACATCTGTCCCATTCTTCTTCCATCCCACCAATACCACTCACTAGGGCACTCCCACAAGTAGGAATGAGCTTGAACACTAAGCAGCCAATAAGGAAAAAAAATCTTAAATCCTTCAAATATCTACTGTAGTCATATGCTACTTTATTTATGCTGCAGTAGTCAATGAATAAATATTTGTGATTGATGAAGAGCTGAGTGGTGTAAATTTAATGATATAGGAAATAAATGGGAAGTTGTAGAATTCAGTACCTAAATCCTGTGTTTATTTCTGATGAGCACAAATCATGATTTAAAAAGAGAATGAAATTTAGGGACAGAAGGCTCTAAGTCAATGGTATCTATCGAGAGAGTTATTACTACCCTCCCTCACAAGGCAGGGCTTTATCATTTCTATGTGGGCCTAGATATCTCCTTGCTTTTTCCTTCTGAGGTCCCATTTTCTGGGAGAAGCAGAAATCACCAGATTAGCATTATTTTCCTCACTTCTTCTTCATTGAAAGAAACACATGATTTCAGTTATCACCCACCCCAGCTCAAGCACCTCTAGCTACCATGCCTTAGGTGACAGTTTCTCATTCTCTACAGAACCTTGAGATTAACTTTAAAAAGATCCATATCCTTTCTCCTTTGGGACTCTACCATACAGTGTGTGACTATATCAAGAAACCAATCCTGAAGAAACAATGAAATTCTAGATATACAAGTAACAGGCTATTAGGAAGTTATTGGAGATAACTAAGGTATTTTCATAACCTTTTGAGACTCCCCACATAATTTTCCTTGATGTAGAAACAAAATCCTGACCCATAATCTGGCAGGTTAGCCCATTTTATCTCTTAAATTCTTGAAAGGGGTAATTAAACAATGAACTCATTACTTGAGGAGGATTTTCCTGATTATTTGTTTTTGTTTTTGGTTTTTTTTTTTTCCCTGATTATTCGTATGAGAAGAACTAGGACAAGGTCAGTGAAGGTAGATGATAAAGACCAGGATGTAGGCTATGGAGATTTTTTTTTAAAGAATTTTATTTATTTATTAATGAGAGAGAGAGAGAGAGGCAGAGACCCAGGCAGAGAGAGAGAAGCAGGCTCCATGCAGGGAGCCCCATGTGAGACTCGATCCCTGGTCTCCAGGATCAGGCCCTGGGCCGAAGGCAGGCGCCAAACCGCTGAGCCACCCAGGCATCCCTAGGCTATGGAGATTTTAAAAAGACAGCATAAATCTCAGAAAATTCTGGTGTCTGCTCCAACAGGATTTGTATGATAAATACCAGGAGAAAAACAGTACCACTGGAAGCAAGATGGCTTCAGATTAGACAAAAGTTGCATGCAGCTCCCCTGTGGCAACACAGAGTAGCATCCCCAGAGTGAGAACTAAGATAGTGATTGTTTTGGCAATAATCAGCAGGGCAGCGGTCAAAAGCAACATGCCCCATGGAAACAACCTGAAATGTGCTCACTGCTTACTTATTGCCCTAAAAATGTACAGAATGGTGTCAAGTGTCCTAATTAAGGACAGAGGATTTTTGCCCTTAATAATAACTAGCATTAATTGAGTAGCCACCATATGAGGACCACTATATTAGGTACTTAACATACATTGCCTCCTATTCTGTTTCTATCATTCTTACAGATGAGGAACTGAGGCTCAGAAAGTTTCCTTCATTTTTCCAGGATCACATGGCAATAAGT
Source organism: Nyctereutes procyonoides (assembly GCF_905146905.1). NCBI lineage: Eukaryota > Metazoa > Chordata > Mammalia > Carnivora > Canidae > Nyctereutes > Nyctereutes procyonoides. The sequence continues at coordinate 16,135,539 of NW_026575141.1, read as the reverse complement.
GGTAGAACTAGGAAATGAAGTTAAGGATGCTTGATTCTAAGTGCATCCTGTCTTTACTGAACCACAGTGTCTCAAAACAAATGCGTTGGAAGAGAGGGCACTTGACATATGGTTTAAAAATAATGCCATTGTGGGTTACATTGATGCACAGTGGTCAAAATGGTATTTCCTTTGGTGGCACAGTAACACCAATGACAAAGCAAAAAACACTTTCATGGTAATACTGTCATAATTCTTAAATAAATGTAGGGATCTTTGGTCAATGGTACTGGGAATTTCTAGTTATAAGTCTTTGACAAGCTGGTCATTGTTTTGTAGATATGTATTCTTTATTTAGCATGAAACTTCTGCTTGGAAAAATCAATTTATAACTTATTACTTACATGCCCCTCAAACAAAGGTTTATTAGGCATAATTAGCTCTAATCACTGCTTCTCTAAGAATGTGTTTGCATTTTCCTTTTGGTAATGATAATGTGTTTTCTGTGTTCCTCTTTTTTTCTAATTTCCAGAGCCAATCCTGATACCCCAAAACAAAAATACTTATTAGTCTATAGTTTAGAATACTTGTTTTCTTTTCTTTTCTTTGATTCTGACTTTTAATCATTTATTTATTCAATAACTTTTGAGTACCTAACATGTGTCAGATACTTTGCAAAGTAAGGTGCATACAAATGAATGTAACTTGATTCCTAACTTGAAAGACCTCATAGTCTAATAAGAAAACTTACTTGAAACAGCTAATTGTAATATCATATGATAAGTGCTATAATAAAATTATATGCATGGAACAGCTGTAGAACAAGATAGAAGGGTCAGAATGATGAGTTTTGAGTTGGATCTTTAAGTATGGGATTGAATTAATGGATGGTTGACTGGGGGTGAGGAGTTAGGAAAGAGCATCGTAGGTAAATTTGTAATTATTTCACTTTTATTAACCTTATTGGGTAGATATATTTTGTTCAAAATTGCTCTGAATCCTTTTGGAAAAGATATGGGAAGATGATAGGTGGCAAATTTCCATACCAATGGAGTTCTATGCAGTTGGGCAAAAAAGAGGCAGGCAACCAATACAGCCTGATCATAGATTCAAGAATAAAAGGTGCATCCATATTGACACAAATAGCAAGATCTCACTCACTTTTATGGCAGAGTAATGTCCCATTTTATGTATATTCTGCAACTTCTTTATCCATTCATCCATCTATGATGGGCACTCAGGTTGCTTCCATATCTTAGCTATTGTAAATAATGCTGCAATGAATATAGGAGTGCATATGTTTTCAAATTAGTGTTAAACCATTTTCTTTGGGTCAATACCCAATAGTGGGATTACTGAATTGTATGGTATTTCTATTTTAAATTTTTTGAGGAACCTCCATACTGTTTTCCAACAGTGGTTGCACCAATTTATATTCCCACCAAGAGGGTTTCTTTGCCTCTATATCCTTGCCCACATTTGTTATTTCTTGTCTTTCTGATACTAGCCATTCTGATAGGTATAAGGTGATATCTCATTGTGATTTTGATTAGCATTTCCCTGATGATAAGTGATGTTGAGCGTTTTTATGTGTCTGCTGGCCATCTGTAATAGCATTGTATGGTTACAGAGGGTTGATACACTTGTGGTGAGCATAACACAATGTATAGAGTTGTCCAATCACTATATCTCACACCTAAAACTAATGTAACAGGGGGATCCCTGGGTGGCTCAGTGGTTTGGCGCCTGTCTTTGGACCAGGGCATGATCCTGGAGTCCCAGGAAGTCCCACAGCAGGCTCCCTCATGGAGCCTGCTTCTAAAAAAAAATAAAATAAAAAATAAAACTAATGTAACATTGTGTATCAACTATACTTCAATAATTTAAAAAAGAATAAAAGAGTACATTTACTTGCAAATCCAGAGCTCTTAAATGTCCAGTTTTTGAGTTTTGTTTTGTTTTGTTGTTTAGAGAAAGAGTGTGTGAGCAGGAGGGAAGGAGCAGAGGGAGAAGGAGAGAGAGAGAGAGAATCTCAAGCAGGCTTCATATCCAGCATAGAGCCTAACTTGGGGCTCAATCTCACGACCCTGAGATCATGACCTGAGCTGAAATCAAGAGTTGGACACTTTACCCACAGAGCCACCCAGGTGCCCCATGTTCACTTCTCGAGTTAGTGTGGAGCTTTTCCTCTTCATCTTTCCTCATTCCTCTTTTTCTCCATGGTCACACCATATATTTCTACTCTCTGAGTGTTCTATCTGTATATTAGCATGAATCTCAACAGATTCTTCTTTCTTAATATACTAGTGATAAATGTAATTCAGTTCAGTCATTTAACTTAACTGCAGTGACTCTACTTTTTCTCACATAAGGAAATTTATTACCTTAAATGTTGAGGTGGTTGCACTATATTGTTGCTAATGGTGTACAATTAGCCTATGTTCTAATCCTCCTGTCTGGTTCTCATTTCTTGATGTTCTCTTTGCTTTGTGGGGAGTATAGAGTGAAAAGCATGGACTTTGGAGTCGAATCTGACTTTGAATTCATGCTCATGCAGTTACTAGCTGTGTCATCCTGAACAAGGTATTTAACCTCTCTGAACTTCAGTTTCCGCGTATGTCAAGTGATGACACTAAAATCAGCTTTTTGGAATTGGTGACTTAATATACATGAGGGGTCTTGTACATTGTATATGGTGGCTTCAGTACATGGTTGCTGCTACTGACGTACCAATGCTTCCACACTATTCATCTTATTGTCAAAATCTTAAACTTCACCCTTGCTCTCACAAAGTTTTTTCAAGGGCATTATATAGACTAAACATCATGCTTACTTTTAAAGAATTTCTTTAGAAGTCCTCCATTCCCTGCACATTCCCATCCCCACTTTTCCAGCGATTTCAGCTTCCCTTCTCTCCTACCTAAGCAGCCTCTCCTTATCTGCCAAGTCTTCCCCAAGTCAAGATCCTACCCCTCTGTTCTATTTGTGCACATTGGAACATAAACTCGCCAGGGCAGGAAACTTGTCTTTCTACATATTTGTCAAGTATCATGTGCATTTAAGGAGATAAATAAATAATAAATATTACACAGTCAGAATGAACGTGTTAAATAAATACCTTAGGTATTATCTCTAGGTTCTAATTACATGAAATCTATGGACATGAGATGTATAAATAGAGGGCTGGCTACAAAATAGTAAAATTACATTTTTGGTTGCTTTATATTGGTAACAGGCTGTAAGTGTGGATGGGTAGCCTACAAATTTCCTATCCTCCACTCCCTAAGAGCAGAGCCTCAGCTATCAGTCACGTGGGAGATCATACCCAAATTTTGAGTCATTGATCAAAGATTAGCCCCGTACACTTTCCTTCCCCTGTGATATTGCCCAGAGCCAATTGCTGAAACCACTCAGGTGGGCATTCCTTTAGCAGAAGTAGGTTGTGCTTTACAATTCCTTGCCTGTGCCTATATTATTTCTTTTCTTTTCTCTTTTTTTTTTAGTATAAAATCTTATTTATTTGTCAGTCTGAGCATTTCTACCCTTAATATGTTATTTCTTAATTGTTTTATAGGTCTGGCTCTCTTTAACTAATCTCTAGGCTCCTAGAAAATACCTTTACTTCCCTTTATTCGCTCGCAATATTGATCACGTAATCTGTGCTACAGAATTACTTTGTTTTCACTTGGAAAGCCCCCAGAAGATGGTCCCTCCTTGTAAGGTTTTGACTAATTTCTCATTTCTTTTTAATGTTTTCAAGCTGTGTATATAAAATATTGCCAACATATAGACAAGAATGAAAACATAGTATGATACTTATGTAGCCAGTACCTGGATTAAACAAATATTCATATTTTACCATATTTTCATCCACCCTCTCCTTTGTGTTTAAATGTTACAAACACAGAGAAAATCACCCTCATTCCTTCTCTTTCCCTCCATCCCTCAAGAAATCTTTCATTCGCATCTAAGATTTTTGACTAGTACAGGCATAATGATCTATAAACTATGTACTATTGTTTCATGTGTTTTAAAATTTTACATCTTTGGTGTTATTGTATATATATCATGCTGCACCTTGCCTTTTCCATACAAGCGTCTATTCCTGAGATTAGTCCACCTCAATATTCATGGATCCAGTTCACTCCTTTTAGCTCCTGAATAGGAGTCCATGGATCGATCCACCCATTTGCCTTTGGAGGGGCAGTGTAGTCATTCACAACTTTTGATGTTCTAAGCAGTGCTGCAGTGAACATTGGTAAACATCACTCCTGGGGTATAAACTTCTGCAGGATGTTTGATGGAGAACAGCTTAGGTTCTGAAGCCCAACTACCCACTCCAGTTCCAAGCTCTACCACAAAGACCCAACAGTGGAGTCTTGAGCATGTATCTTAATTTCTCTGTGCCTCCTTCAGTAAAATTAGAACAATGGAAGCATTTCCTTCCAGAGAATAAAGCAGTGAGAACAGCATCTTCACCAAGTAAGTACTCAGTATACAACAACAGTTATTATTGGGGCGACCACCTAGGTAGGAAGAGGGTCCGAGCATCTTTGGCTTTACAAAGTATTTCCAAATTGATGTCCAAAATGTTGTACCAATTTACATTATCACCAGCACTGTTTGACTTTCTGTTCCCTACATCCTTTCCAGGACTTGGCATTAGCAGGGATGGCTCCCTAATCTTTTCAAATGCAAGACAATCCAAGAATGAGATGAGAGAATGGGAGGAGGCAGAGGTGTGCTAGTAATAAGTAATCAGAGAGAGCAAATGACCAGCAGGAGCAAAAGGAATGGGCTGGGAGGATTGCAAAAGTGGAGGAAAGTGAATTCTTTTAGGTAAGAAATTTAAAAATCATTCAGAATCAGACTCAGGGAAATTGGAGCTTTACAGAAAATAAGGAGGCATGGTGCTAAAGAATAATGTCAAAAGACAGAGTGTGTGATGTGAGTAACGCAGAAACTCAAAAGACAACAGGCCTTTTGGGAATCTGTTGGTGATTTCTCCAAAAGGGTCTGTGAGGTGGTGTAAGTAGGGACAGGGCAACTCTTTCTGAAAAGGGACAAGGCGAAAGAGAGAGTAGCAAAATGTCAGAGTTTGTAGAGTAGCCGAGGTGAGGAGATGGAGTTTCAGGGAAAGAAGTAAGTCGGCAGTACTTTTTTTTTCTGGAGACCGAAGGACCAGAGTCACCCATATGATGCAGTGTCAGCCTCTGCAGCATCTCTCTGATTTCTTTCTTCTGCTTGGCTTCTGTGGGCTCTGCTGCACTGCACGTGCTGATTTTCTCACGCTCGCGCGGCTACAGGGGCTGTCGGTGACGTACTGAACTATTCCTGCTTATGAATGCAAGAACTAAGGCTCAGATGATTCACTAACCCGCTCAAGATCACGCGTCTTGAAAATGCTGCAACCAAGACCAGAGCCTAAGTGTTCCAATGCCAAGCCTTGGAAACCCTTAGCCTTAGCCATGAAAAGAATTCATGGTCATCTTAAATCTTTCAACCTCAACCCTAAAGAAGGTCCCATTTTTCTCCCAAGACAATCACAACTTCTCTGTTTGACTTGCAAGGACTTCCACTAGTTGGCACTTGTCGCTCAGTCCTCTTTCCCAAAACATCCTGGCCATACTCTCATGGCTCCACCCGAAAGCATGTCTTAGCTGATTCATGAGGTCACCAAGTTCATTCTCACCTCTGTGCCTTTGTTCCTACTATTCCCCTCTCTCAGAGACACAGCCCTCCTTTCCCTGTCATTGCTATAGGCCCTGTTCAAGGCTTAGACCTTCTGCGATGGCTTCAGTGCACACTATTTGGACTGCCATACTGATGTTTCATCATGAAACATGATTCCATTGTACATTCTCTCAAATTATCCTCAAATTGTTACCCTATGCCACGAAACACAAAGCAGATCCCTGGAGGCAGTCATTTACTTGCTTTGTGTTTTCTTACCCACTCTTTCTTGTTATACAGGAATTTTTCAATTACCCTTAGCCTAACACTGAACACATATCAGGCGCTCCATAAATACCTGATGACTGATGAAATATAGAGGGATCATAATTAATAGGAGATATGAAATACAAAGACTTCGGAAGTTATGATAAAATCGGTAATCAAGATAAAAGCCTATTGGGCATGGTAGGAAATTTAAATGACAAAGTTATGAGGCAAACTGGTCAAAAAGATGCAGAGACAGAAATCAATACCAGACCAAACCATCCCATTTTCTGTTCCCTCTATGATGACTCTGGTTTTCTGGTACTCTGCATTATAAGGGAAGTGACTTCTATTCACTACTTAGCAAACAGGCTCACCCACGCTCAGAAATAATCAGTATTATCTGCAAATGAGGATCACATTTTGTGTTCATGCAGCCAAAGCTATATTTAACATTTTATGAAGTGATGCAAAAGATTTTGTGTGTATTCTATTCCAATTTAATGATCACCTTGTTGGTGAAGAAATATCAAGAAGATCCTAGCCTCTGCTCTTGGGGAGCTGAAAATGTGTGTGATTAGGGTAAAGTACTCCTTTCTATGCACAAGTAACATGTAGACAAAGCCAAGTTCATATAACACTATAAGTATTTCCATGTTGAGGTGATACTGATAAAAAGAAATAACAAGAATTATGTGGAAGATTTCCGAAAGAAAGTCTGTAAATAAGATGAACTTAATTTCATGGCGAGGAAAGAGGAAATATCCTAGTGTGTACAAAGTTGGAGAAGTAGGAGCCAATACTTTAGCATAGTGTATCTGATAAGAGTACAGTGATGGTAGTAGTGGTGGTGATAGTAGTAATAGTAGTAATATTCCCATTTAATAATGGGAGATGAATGGCTGGACACTTACACTAACTTGCCCTAAGTCATAAAGCATGTTACTGGCACAGCTAGGAGTGGTATTTTGGGAACACTTTACATCATGAAACACTAAAGCTGTATGTTTTTTCAATACATGCCAGGATTCCTAGGAACTTCTTGGACTACAATGAGTAGAAACTAAAATATATGCTTAAAAGGCCTGCTTCATAAATATTGCAAATGACTGGACAAGGAGCCTTCTTATTCCTCTACTGCAGGCAATCAGAGTATTTAAAAGGAAAAAAAAAAGAATCATTAGCAATGTTTCCCGAGGGAGAATATAGACCTCAAGCTTGTGCCAGAATTCCACATTATTACCTGAATTCAGAGATTATGGGTGTGTTTTGCCCACACCCTGCATTTTTGGGAACACAGGCCCTGCTGTTATGTAAGAAGATAACGTGACTCGTCTCTTCATGAGAGAGCCCTTATTCTGATCCATAATATATTTCTTTTCATTTTTTAAAAGATTTTATTTATTTATTAATGAAAGACCAGAGAGAGAGGCAGAGACACAGAAGCAGGCTCCCTGTAGGGAGCCCGATGACGGACTTGATCCCAGGACCCCAGGATGACGACCTGAGCCAAAGGCAGACGCTCAACCACTGAGCCACCCAGGTGGCCCCATAATATGTATTTCTTAAATGTGCTTACCTTAGCCATGCTGACAGATGTATCACTCAGATGGACACACATCTATGCATCTTGATGGCTGCCCACTCCTGTAAATGGTAGCTCTTACACAACACAGGAAAACCACTTGGAGTGACTGGTTTACTTGTTTTCATCATCTACAGAACCATAGAATGGGGAGGACTCAAAATAGAGGAGTAACTGGTTTTAAATACAATATGCTTTTTGCCCCAGACCACAACCAAGAAGAGCCCCATGCACCACGTTACAGTATGGGCCTTTGTTAAGACTTCTATTTCCCACCTGTATTTCTTTTTCTTTTTCCAACAACAGTCTGTCTCTGTGCCAGCTCTAAATAACCATAAATTTTGTTCTTATAAACCTTAATGAATGCCTGGCCAAGATGCTGTAACTATTGGCTTCTACGTTGGAGCATAAATGGAAAGGAAAAAAAAAAGTGTGCACAGTGAAAAACTGGATAAAATGGAAAAAAGATCACAGCAAACCCAAAGTCGCAATTTGCCTTTAATGTGAAGGAGGCCTTGTTTTCACGGTGTGGCAGCTTTCAGGGGTTTTAATCTCAAAGTGGCTGATCAATTTAAGGTAAGTGGCAGGCATTTGGCCTGGTTCCCAGGCTTGGCTTTGCTGCTCTGAGAAAAGAAAGGATTCAGTCAGACACACAGACAACAGGCATCATCGGCGGCTCCCACATTCCAAGCATTTTAACACAGATTAGGTTGGCATGATTCTACTGTTTACTGAAATCTCCTAGGTGTTGCATTTTTCCTTCTCCTTGCGTGGTTATCCGAGATGGTTTTCCCAGGTCAGGACCTTCATATGCCAAATAGCTGGCAGGGCTGTGAAGGGAAAAAGAAGAGCATGGGTCAAGACTTCTGATTCAAACGCTATTTCACTTGCTCCCTGCAAAATCTGAGACTTCAGACAGCAGGTAATTGAGCACTGAACTTTTTGCCTTAGGCATACATCGAGACAGGAACTGTTTTACATGCATTCCTGAGAGGGGGGGGACGAAGATAATTTCTTTAACAAGGACAAACTTAATTCAGCTAGAAATGCCCAGTGGATTAACAGGGTGATTTGTGGTTATTTTCTCTTCAGATTTTATAAGCCTGAGCCTTTTATATGTGTGGAGCAATATGGCAACCGATACAGTCCATGTTTTAAATTAACATTTTCACATGAAATGTTCTTTACTTTTTCAAAGCAGTTAATATTAAAAGAGCTCGATGGATCCCTTACCATTATCTCATTTTTTATTTTAGCCAAAGGGAATTTTCTTAATCCACTTGACCTGAGTTAAATAAAATAGGCATTCAATTGATCCAACCAAAAAAAAAAAAAAATGTTAGTTGTCTTTCATGTACTTTTTTTTGGTTATATTATGCCTTATGGAAATTTTATATTTTAAAATGTATTTTCACAGTTTCTAAAAATACTTTATCACACCTTAATATAGTCAACGCTTTTCCTTTAATCATCCTCATGACAGATTTCCTCATTTTTTTCTCTCTAAGAATTTTATTAAAATAAATAAGATGTATTTCAAAAATAATTTTCCAACCATTAAACTTTTCTTTCTTTCTTTTTCTTTCTTTCTTTCTTTCTTTCTTTCTTTCTTTCTTTCTTTCTTTCTTTCTTTCTTTCTAAAGATCTTATTTATTTATTTGGGAGAAAGGGTGAATGAGAGAAAGCACAAGTGGTGGAAGGAGAGGGAGAAGTGGACTCCCCTGCTGAGCAGGGAGCCTGGCAAAGAGCTCGATCCCAGGACCTGGGAATCATGCCCCGAGCCAAAGGCAGATGCTCAATGGACTGAGCCACCAAGGCACACCATTATTAAACTTTTCAAAGGCAATGTCCAAATTATTATACTTAACATACCTGCTTAACATTTTAAAAATTTACATTGACAAAATTCTTCCAAAATCAACATTTTTGCAGTTGAGTAATTATATTAAGAATGTGTCTAGGAGGGCTGCATGTATTTTATGCATTTATTTTAATTTGTGTTATTATATGTGCAAGTGTGATTTTAAAAATCAATATGGGATTCTTCATGGATTAGAGGAAAAAAAGAGATAAATGGGATGCCTGAAACTGCAGCAGCCATCTTGCAACCATGAAGAGAGCTAGCCCAAGACACCAAGCTGGCATACTGAGGGTGGCAGACAGGGAAGATGAAGAGACCATGGCTCTCAATTATGTCATTGACCTGCAGAATCAATGATCCTGAAACTTGGGACTTCATCTTATATAAGATAATAAATTCCCTTTCATTCACTTACGAATATTTGTTGAGCACCTACCATGTGCGATGCTCTAGGCACACTGTCCTAGATGCTTGAATATCTCAGTGAACAAAATACATAAGAGCCTTGCCCTGTGGAACTAACATTCTAGCCAAGAAATATATTAAAATAAAAACATAAATAAGAAAGTTCTACTGTATGTTACAAAGCAGTAAGTGAATAAAATGTAAAAGTCGAGCATAGTAAAAAGGAGACAGGTGTTGGTGTTGAATAAAGTGAAAGTTGGCCAGCCTCACTGAGGAAGTGAGATTTGAGCAAATACTTGAAGGAAATGAAGAAATTATTCTTTAAGCCAGTGAGAAGTAGGTTATTTGGTTTTTAATTTTTCTTATTATTAAAAACCCTCTAAATGAGAAGGTGGGCCAAGATATATGGATTCTTGGAAGATATCTAATGCCAGTTCCACTCAATTCTTCCAAATCCCTGTGAGCCAGAACATGTCTTTCTTTGTTTAAGTTTGGGTTGGGTTTCTGTCTCTTGCCACTGAAAGAGACAGGCTAGTAAATTTAAGTTGGTCACAAATAAACTAGTTCTGGTTCCACGGAGAAGTCCAAATCGATACTGGTTCGTAATTCCATCCTCTATGTCATGAGCTTGCTTTTCCATACTGGGGATGTCTAAGCATCCATAAAAAACATGACTTAGTAATCCAGACAGAGTGCTATTGATGAAAGAAGAAATAAGTCAGTGGCAGAAAACAGAGAGCTTGTAAATAACTCCAATAAATGTAGTTAACTGACCTTCGACAAGCAACAAGGCAATACAGTAGAGAAAAGACAGTCTCTTCATCGAATGGTGCTGGAACAACTGGACATCATATGCAAGAAAAGTAAAGCTAGACACAGATATTATAGCCTTTACAGAAATCAACTGAAAATCACAGAGGTAAATATAAAGCAAAAAAACTACAAAATTCCTAGAAGATGACATAGGAGAAAAGCTAGATGACCTTGAGTTTGTCAATGGCTTTTTACAGAGTCATTATCCATAGGGGGAAAAAAAGGTAATGTAGACTTCATTAAAATTAAAAACTTCTGCTCTATGAGAGACAATGTCAAGAGAATGAGAGACCAGCCACAGACTGGGATAAAATATTTGCAAAAGACACATCTGATAAAGAGATGTTATGCAAAATACACAAAAACTCTTAAAAGTCAACAATAAGAAAACAAACAACTTAATTTAAAAATGAGCCAGGGGCACCAGGGTGACTTAATCAGTTAAGCATCTACTCCTGATTTCAGCTCAGGGCGTGATCTCAGGGGTGTGAGAGGGAGCCCCACACTGGGCTCTTATTTGCCTATGCTCTTTCTCCAACAAACAATGAGCCAAAGACCCTAACACACACACACCTCGCCAAAGAATATACACACCTGAAAAGTGAACGTATAAAAAGATGCTCAACAACACATGTCATCAAGACAATGCAAATTAAAGTAGCAATGCGGCACCATCTGTCTTCAACTCTGGTGATGATCTCCAGGTCCTGAGATGGAGCCCCTCATCGGGTTCCCTGCTCAGCAGGGAGTCTGCTTCTCCCTCTCCTCCCTGCTCATGCTCTCTCTTGCTATTTCTGTCACGGTCTCTGTCTCTCAAACAAATAAATAAAATCTTTAAAAATAAAAATAAAATGGCAATGAGCTACCACTACACAACAATTTGAATAGTGAAAATCCAGAATATGGATGATACCAAATGCTGGCAAAGATATGGAGCAATAGGAACTCTCACTCATTGCAAAATAGTGCAGCCACTTTGGAAAACAATCTGGTGGTTTCATGCAAAACTAAGCATACTCTTATCATATGATCCAGCTATTACAAAGGCATTGAAAATTTATGCCTACACAAAAACCTATACACACATGTTCGTAGAAACTTTGTGTTCATAATTGCCAAAACTTGGAAGCCACCAAGTTGTCTTTCAGGAGGTTAATGGTTAAATAAACTATGATACATCCGGTCAATGGAATATTATTGAGTGCTAAAAAGAAACGAATACATGGAAGAACCTTAAATGCATATTAGTGAGTGAAGAGGTAAGTCTGAAAAGGCTATACACCAGATGATTCCACCAATATGACATTCTGGAAAAGCAAAACTATGGAGACAGTAAAAAGATCAGCAGTTGGGGAGAAATGAAGAGGTGGAGCACAGGGGATTTTTAGGGCAGTGTAACTATTCTAAATGATACTGTAATGGTTGATAAGTAACATTATGCATTTGTCAAAACCAAAAAAAGTATAGAACACTTTTACAGGGTTCACACTTTCTCACAGTGATGAACCCTTATGTAAACTATGGACTTTAGTTAATAATACATTAGAATTGGTTTATCAGTTGTAACAAATGCACCTCACCAAAGCAAGATGTTAATAATAGGGGGAACTGGGGAGGGGGAAGAAATATATGTTCTTTCTGTTCATTTTTCTGTAAACCTAAAACTGCTTTTAAAAAATAAAGTCTATTAAGGTGCCTGGCTGGCTCAGTTGGTAGAGTATGCAGTTCTTGATCTTAGGGCTTTGAGCTCAAGCCCCACATTGGGTATACAGTTTACTTAAAAATATATAATAAAAAAATAATAGTCTTTTTTTTAAGCACTAAACATAACAGGAAAGATTGACCATACAGATTTCTTACAATTTAAAACATCTTTTCATGGGACACCTGAATGGCTCAATGTTGGACATCCGACTCTCAATTTTGGCTCAGGTTATGATCTTGGGGTCATGGGATCAAGTCCCACTGGACACAGTCTGCTTGTTCTTCTCCCTCTGCTCCTCCCCAACTCTCTCTCTCTCTCTCAAACGAATAAATAAAATCTTTAAAAAAATAAAACCTCTATTCATCAAAATATACCATTAAGAGAATGAAAAGACAAGAAGTAATGTGGGATAAGACATTTTACATGGATAAATCATACAAAGGACTATTTCTAGACCATATAAAGATCTCTTATAAATTAATAAGAAAAAATTGACAGACTCAATTATTTTTAAGAAAGGATAAAAGACATGAATAGATTTTTTACAAATGAAAATATCCAAATGGCCAATGACCATGAAAATGTGCTCAACATCATTAGTTATCAGGAAAATGCAAGTTGAAAATAAAACAAGGTATCTCTACACACACTCCAGAATGGCGAAATTTTAAAAGGCTGACAATACCAAGTATTAGAGAAGATATAGACTGCCAGGAACTCTTAAAATGCTATGCAAACTGGCAAAACTACTTTGGGAATTTTGTTGCCAAGAAAGGTAAGCATACATACACCTACTCTATAACTCAGCAATTCAACCTCTAGGTGCAAATCCAAAGAAATGCATACATATGTGCACAAAAAATACTTACAAGAATATTCGTAGTACATTATTCTTAATAGAATCAAATGAGAGGGTACCCAAATGTCCATTAACAATGGAATGGGTAAATAAAGTATATGCATAACACAATACAGTAGTGAGTTTGTGTTACACATATTTCTATGTGTAACAACATGGTTGAATTTCAAAGATATAACATTTAGCAACAAAAAGAGTACATACTATATAATCTGGTTTATTTAAAGTTCAAAAACAGGCAAAACTAATTTATGGCAAGAGAAATCTGTGTAGTAGTTACCTTTGGAGATGGGACACAAAGTAGGCCTTTGTAAAGTTGGTAATGATTACTATCTTGCTTTGTGTGATAATCAAGCTGTATACTTAAGATTTGTGCCCTTTCCAGTCAATATGTTAAATTTAAATAAGTAAAACTAAAGATACATGGTTGACTAAATCAACCAACCATAAATTAAAGCCATGAGCCATAAAAATTCCTAGGTTACATTTAATCCTACCATTGCAATAAAGAAAGAATTATTTCTTCTACATTACCATTCAGATGGGGTCACTATATGTGAATCTTGAAACTAAGACTCCAAGCTATCATTCCTGACTCTCTGGTAAATGGCAAGAATTTCCTCACACCAAAATTCACTCTCCTATAGACACTTCAATATTACTCTGATGCCCAACAAATTATTAATAATAATAGCTAACATTTTAAGGATACTTACTATGTGTCAGCACCATACTGAGCACTTGCATGTATATTTATTTGCATGCATATATATTTAAGTCTGTCATTAACCCTAAGAGACAGGTATTACTAAGCTACTTTACAGATGAAAAAATAGGTTAAGAAAACTTAATAAATGTTCCCTCAGGTCATTGAATCAGTCAACATCCTTAGTTACATTTAAAAGCAACCAAAAGTTCAGTTGAAGCAAAAAAGAATGTATTGAAAGGTCATTGTGGGGTACCTGTGTGGCTCTGTCAGTTGGGTGTCTGCATTTGGCTCAGGTTGTCATCCCAGGGTCTTGGGACTGAGCCCTGCATTGGGCTCCCTGCTTAACAGGGAACCTGCTTCTCCTTCTGCTGCTCTCCCTGCTTGTGCTCTGTCTCTGACAAATAAATAAATAAAATCTTCAAAAATAAATTTAAAAATAAATAAACAAAAGGTCACTGCATAACTCCCAGAATTGCCAGGATGGTGAGTTGAGGCCTCTGCAGTCATGAACCATGTCCCAAATCAAGACATTGAAAGTTAATGCCCAGCACTGGACAGGACGATCGACTCTGCCAGCCAGAAACTCAGACACAGCCATCACCAGAACTGCCACCACTCTGCTGGGCATCACCAGAACTGCCACTGTTGCACCAACGAGGATGACTCAGTTTCCACTGCACCAATCACATTAAGAGCACACAATTCATGACCTAGGGCAAATAGGAATGGTATGTGCACATTTCTAAAATCAGAAGTGCAGGGGTTCTGGCAAGCAGGGATCTGAACCCAGTTGGATTGCCTCCAAAACCCAGGTCCTCAACTCCTATGCTAGGCTGCCTCCACTTGTGTGATGTTACTTTACCATTTGAAGAACCACATGAGGTGAGCAAGTATGAAAACCTCCAACAACACTTCATGCCACCATACCATGTAGATCAGAAAGCTTCAACAATCTCTTGCTTGACTAATTCAGAAAGACAGAATAAAACTACTCATATGTAAATTGAGCCTCTAAAATCAAATGCTTCACTAAAGGCAAGCACAGAGGACCTGGTAGTACAGCTCATCAAGACCCACCAGGCACCATGTGAGGCCATGTGGCCACATGCTGACTCAGATTGGCGGTGGAGAAGGCGGGCCACTTCTGAGTCACCAAGACCACATCCTGCCCCTCCCTCATTTTTTCCCCTGGAAGCTGCCCATCAGTCTTCTTGCTGAGCTCTCCACCCAGGCATGAGGCTCAGGTATTTGTAGCACATGTCTATGAAGCTCAGAAGTCCCATTTTCCAGGAACATTTGGCCCTGGTTCTGTCAGGGGAGTCTGGGTGTGAAGCTGGCTATGACTAAGTGTGAAACTGAGAGTCCGCATGAAGACTCTGGGCTAGATTCTAATCCTTTCTTATTTTTCACAGTGTTGTGGCAGGCACAGCATAACTAACATTGCATATATTTGTGTTCTCCCTGAAAATTGTGCCATAGATGCGTATTTATTATAGCCAGAGACAAAGCAGGCATTTCATCCTGTTCTGATTCATCTTAGAAAAATGTGTGGTAAGCAATTCAAAATTCTTCCCCCATCTACTTTCAAATAAAGAACAAGAGGGAAAGTCTTCTTCTTCTTTTTTTTTTCTTTTTTGGTAAAGGCAATTTAGTAAAATTTGTATCTGTTGGGGTTTTTTGTTTTGTTTTGTTTTGTTTGAGGTTTTTTGGCTTCCACTGAGGACAGTAGTAGGAGTAGGATAACAAAAGCTGAGGTACTCAGTAAATGGAGAGATGTGAATGTGGAGGAGTCTGACCTTTATTCTGTAGGCAGGAAGTAATTCATACAGGTCTTTTTAACCTAATTTATTTTTAACAATTTTTAAGTCAAATACAAACAAACAGAAAAGTAAATTTAATTTAGAAAACGATAAAGCAAAATCTGTGCAAGTACCACAAGTGACAGGATGAAGGTGGTAGCTAAACAGCTGACCCTCAAACAATGTAGGGGTTGGGGTGCTGACCACCTTCCCTCAAGCCCTCAATCCCCGCACAGCCAAAAATCCAAGTATAACTTTTGACTCCCCAAAACCTTAACTACTAAGGTTAGATACTGTTGACCAAAAGCCTTACCAACAGCAGTCAATTAACATATATTTTGTATGTTATAGGTATTATATAGAGTATGCTTACAACAAAGTCAGCTAGAGAAAAGAAAATTAAGAAAATCACAAGGAAGAGAAAATACATTTATAGGAATGTACTATGTTGAAAAACATCCATATAAAAGAGGACCCAGGCAGTTCAAATCCGTGTTGTTTAAGGGTCAACTGTACTACGGTGGTAATCATTTTGCAATTTATAAGTATATTGAATCAGCACATTATATACTTCAAACTATACAATATTACATGTTAATTATATCTCAATAAAGCTGGGGAGAAAAGAGAAATAAGAGATTGTGAGCACTAGAAAATTCCCTAGTGGCATTTAAAAAAATTATGATAATAGAGACAAAGCATAAAGCATATATGTCAGTTTAACATGCTGTCCCCATCAAGGCCATAAAGTCTAAGATCAACAGCATCCCAAAGGTCTCCTGAATTCACCGCACTAATCACAAGTCCCTTCTTCACTCAGCTAAGGCAATTACTACCCTAACATCTGGAATAATCATTTCATTTCTTTTTTTTGGTTTACTACCTAGCTATACATCCCTTAATAACACATTTTAATTTAACTTTTTTTGAACTTTAAGTGGCATCATACTCTGTTTTCTTTGTTTTTTGTTTCTTTTACCTAAGAATATTTTTGAGTCATCCATGTTAATGTTTGTACTCTATAGTCCATTAACTTTCTTTATTGTAAATATTCCATTGCATGAGTATATCACAAATTGTTTATCCATGTTATATTAGTTAGACATTTGGGTTGTTTCCAGCTTGAGGCTGTTACAAACAATGCTGTGGTATATTTGTATGTGTGTGTGTGTGTGTGTGCATGTGTGTAAGAGAAAAAAGAGGATTAGGAAGATCTATCTAGTAGTAGTGTGTAAGTTGAACTCAGATAAAGAAGGATCAGGGAATTCAGTGGGGTTCATCAGTCATACAAGACTAACACTGAAAGTGATTAACAGAGTGAATAAGAGACAATAGATTCATAGGAGTAGTTCACCAAGTAAAAGTTATACTTATTTAAAATTTAACTTTAAAAATGTAAATCTTTTTACCTTTTATTTTCTTAATTCTTAGTGAGTTTGAGCATATTCTTACATTTTTCCATCAGACTATTGTATTTTGTATATGAATTTCCTATTCATATCTTTTGCCCATTTTTCTATCAGCTGTTTCTTGACTTTCTTGTTGATTTGGGGGAACTCAATAAATTTTGAATATTAATACTTTTATTATCTATATTGTAAATATATCTACCTATCTATTGTCTTTATGTTCACAGTGTCTTTTGCTATACATATATATTTTAATTTTTGATGTATTCACTTGGCTAGGATACAGTATCTAGTTGTTCAATCAAATATTAATCTTGGGTTTGCTGCAAAGGTATTTTTCAGATGTAATTAAAACCCCTAATCAGTTGACTTTAGGTAAGGAAGATTATCCTGGATTATCTGGGTGAGCCTGATTCAATCAGATGAAAAGACTTAGAAACAGAACTGACGCTGTTCCCAAAAGAAGATATGGTTCCAACCTACTTATGATATTCCCTTTCTGAAGACCTGCCCTGCTCATTTCAGACTTTCTTAACCAGCCCCAACAATCACACAGATCTATGTATCATCTATCTATCTAATATTTTATTTATTTATTTTCCCAATTGGCTCTGCTTCTCAGGTTGAACCCCGACTGATATAGTATAATATTTTTACATAGCCAGTCTACCATTCTTCTGATTTATAGCATCCTGATTTCATGTCTTGCTAAGGTTGGTTTTATACAAAGATGTACGCAAATCATGTTCATGCAGCATTGGCAGTAATGGCTAAAAACTGAAAAGTTCTCCTTCATTCCCCTTGACCATACCTTTCTCATCTAAAGATACCTATTGTCAATAAGGGAGGGGGGATATATTTTACTGGCCTACATTTTTAATTTTTTTTTATTTTACCTACATTCAATTAATTAACATATTGCATATTATCAGTTTCAGAGGTAGAGTTCAGTGATTAATCAGTTATATATAATACCAGTACTCATATCAGGTGCTCTTCTTAATGTCCATCACCAAATTTCCCATTCCCCTACTCCCCACCCCTTTAGTAACCCTCAGCTTGCTATAGTCAAGAATCCCTATGGTTCATCCTCCTCTCTGATTTCATCTTGTTTCATTTTTCTCTCCCTTCATTTTTGCTCCTCTGTTTTGTTTCTTAAATTCCACATAGAGTGAAATCATATGATAATCATTTTTCTCTGATTGACTTATTTTGCTTGGCATAATGCCCTCTAGTTCCATCCATATCATTGCAAATGGCAAGATTTCTTTCTCTCAAGATTTCTTTGCATGGGGGTGCAAAGATACAGATGCAGTGAAACACTGGGACATCTGCAGCCCAATGTTCATAGCAGCAATGTCCACAATAGCCAAACTGTGGAAGGAGACTCGGTGTCCATTGACAGATGAATGGTTAAAGAAGATATGGTGTGTGTGTGTGTGTGTGTGTGTGTGTGTGTGTGTGTGTATATACACACACAATGGAATATTAGCCATTAGAAAGGATGAATACCCACCATTTGCTTCCACATGGATGGAACTGGAGGGTATTATGCTGAGTGAAGTAAGTCAATTGGAGAAGGACAATCATCATATGGTTTCACTCATAGGGGGAATATAAGAAATAGTGAAAGGGATTATAGGGGAAAGGGGACAAAATGAGTGGGAAAAATTAGAGAGGGTGACAAAACATGAGAGACTCCTAACTCTGGGAAACAAACAAAGGGTAGTAGAAGAGGAGGCGGGTGGAGGGATGGGGTGACTTGAGGACAGGCACAGAGGAGGGCACTTGACAGGATGAGCACTGGGTGTTATACTACATGTTGGCAAATTGAACTTCAATAAAAAAATAACAATAAATAAATAAATAAACAAACAAACATGGGGGTGCATGTGCCCCATTGAATCACTATGTTATCTCCTTTGAATAAATACCTAGTAGTGCAATTACTGGGTGGTAGGGTAGCTCTACTTTTAACTTTTTGAGGAAACTCCATACTGTTTTCCTGGCCTGCTTTTTATGTAAAACCTAATAGTCTGTGTGGGGGGGGGGGTATGTGTAGGGGTGTAAAAGTCTACAAAGTTTCCCAGAAGAATATATCCTAATTTAATGACAATAATTATCTGTAGATGGGGAAGGGTTGGTAGAGACAAATGAAAGAGGACTTTCAGGGCTTTTGTACTTTTGATTGTCTAAATCTTATACAATGAGAATCTATTTTTATTTAATTTGGGTCTTTTTTTTTACCATCTTAATTTATAAGTACAGTTCAATGCTGTTAAATAAATACACACAGTGATTATTTCAAAGGGCAAAAAATACTTCACAAAAGTTATCAACAATGACTGCAATATTTTAACATTCAGTGACCAGGAAATGACTTCATAGAGATAAATAAATATGCCAAAAGCAAGACGGTTTATTACAAGCATTACAACTTCAAAGTCTTTAAATACCTGGCTTATGCAGAAGAGAAGATAAAAGAAATGTTGAGTGTGGTGTCTACCTAGGGTGCACACTCTTGGCCTAAATTTCAAAAGCATATATAGTCCAAATAAAACATACCTCCAGGCCAAATTTGCCTTATAAGCCATATGTATATCACCTTTGCAACTGTGTAGGAAAAAATGAGGTTGCTTTAAAACCAAGAGTGATAGAATTTGAGCCTTAGAGAAATCTAAGAATCAGAGAAAACTATGACTCTAGAAAAAACATTTGTCATGTTTTTAAATTTGAGTTGAGATGGTACAAGAATGGATAGTAGCCTGAGAATACAAGGTTGGCTCAGCAGCCAACAATCAAGTAATGTAGGTTGAAAGATGTTGGTAAAGTATGAGGATCCTAGGTTTTCCTCGTTCCATGAATACACTAGATACCTGTCAAATAATCCTAAATACCCAGTAACTTACCTGAAAACTGGCAAACAAACTTCACAACTAAAAGTAGAAAAAAGACCCACATCAAAGAAGGTAGGAAGTATGGAGATGCAGTTTGGGAGAAAAATAGTTCATAGCCACTGCAGAGAGGATGGAGCCACAATCACAGAGAGGGACAAGAGACAGACTAGCACACAGAGGGGCACATAGAGAAAACAAATCTGCATAGCAATTGGCTTGGAAAGCAAGAGGAAATGAATTTTTTTGATTTCTTGCAACCAAAAGAGCTTAAAGCCTGGAGTTTTAAAGATCAGTGGACATGGCTGGGATACAGCCCAGAGGGCATTGCACTGATCTTGGAGAGAAGCCAGGCAAACAACCAGTAGACATACAGTGTGCATACAGCATACAGTGTGCCCCACCTGGCACATATATTGGGGAGGTTATTTGATCATCTTGCAGTCATTCCAGGGAGACAGCATTCACAGAGAGACCCTTCCAGGAACAAAAGTACTGTCCAGTGCCATTTTCCTCTCTTGCCCCTCAGCATAAGCACCAGGCCATCTGCAAGAACCAGCACAGCACCAACGCTTATTACCTAACTTGCTTACACTAAGTCCTGCCCCCCCACACCATGGTGGAACTGCCTCTCTTAGTCATGTTTGCCTCAGCAACAGCACAACAAGCCCCCTCCTACAGAAGATCAACCCAAACCCCTGTTCATACTATGTCTCCCAACCCAGGAGTTATGTAAAGCTTTGGTTCTGGTGGTGGTGGTGACAGGTCTCATTTCATAAGCAGAGAACACCTAGTTAAAATATCCCACATTCAGGCCAGGGACCAAACACTGTCCACAAAAGGCAAAGAGAGCCTCTGCAGACAAATTGCCTGAAGGATAAAGTGGTCAAGACAAAATAGCAGAGCACACACAGCACACATTGGAGATACTTCTGAAAACACCAAGCCCTTAAGAACAGGAGACACCACATGACAGGACACTACAGTATTTCTTCTTAATAAGACCATTACCCTCAAGAACAGAGACATAGCTGACTTCCTAACATAGAAATAGACACAGCAACTTAGACAAAATGGAAGACAGAGAAATTTATCAAAAACAGAGACATAGCTAATTTCCTAACACAGAGAAATAGGCATAGAGACTTAGATAAAATGAGAAGA
This sequence comes from Nyctereutes procyonoides, assembly GCF_905146905.1. NCBI lineage: Eukaryota > Metazoa > Chordata > Mammalia > Carnivora > Canidae > Nyctereutes > Nyctereutes procyonoides. Next base: position 16,114,417 of record NW_026575141.1, on the reverse strand, counting down.
CAGAGAAATGTATCTCAAATGAAAGAATAGGACAAGGCTACAGCCAGGCATATAAACAAAACAGCTATGAACAACATGTCTGATAGAGAAATTAAGGTAATGATCATAAGGATACTCATTGGAATTGAGAAAAGAGTGGAAGACATGAGTGAGACCCTTAATACAGAGATAAGGAAAAACATAAAGAGATAAAGCGCTCAATAAATGAAAGGAGAAACATGCTTGATGGCATGAACAGCAAGATTTCTATCCGCAGATGAATGAATTAGTGAACTAGAAGATAAAGTAAAGGAAACTAACAAAGCTGAACAAAAGAGAGAAAAAAGAATTATGCAAAACAAGATTAAATTTAGGGAACTTAGGAACTCCATCAAACATAATAACATTCATATTATAGGAGTCCCAGAAGAAGAAGAGAGAAAAAGGGACAGAAAATTTATTTGAAGAAATAATAGCTAAAAATTTCCCTAATCTGAGAAAGAAAATAGATATCCAGATCCAGGAGGCACAGAGAACTCTCATCAAAATCAACAAAAGCAGAAGCACACCAATTACAATTACATATTTAAATTAAATTAGCAAAATATAGAGATAAAGAAAACAATTTTAAAGCAGCAAGATAAAAGAAGATAGTAACTTCCAAGGGAAAACCCATAAGGCTAGAAGGAGATTTTTTAGCAGAAACTTTCCAAGCCATAAGGGAATGGCATGATTACTCAAAGTGCTCAGCGGGAAAATCTGCAGCCAAGAATATTCTATCCAGCAGGGTTATCATTCAGAACAGGAGAGAGAGTTCCCAGACAAACAAAACTAAAGGAGTTCATGACCACTAAGCCAACTGAGCAAGAAATATTAAAGGGAACTCTGAGTGGGAAGAAGAAACCAATAGTGTCCATATAAAGGTAAAAGACACAAAAGCAGTAAAAACAAATATTTCTATTAAAAAAATCGAACTCACAAAATAAAAGGATATTAAATATAAAAACATATTACTAAAATGTGGGGAAGAGAGGAGTAAAGAATGGATTCAAATCTAAATAACTATCAAATTAATATAGACTCCCTAATGCAAGTAGAGGTCATATACAAACCTAATCGTAACCATATATAAGAATAAAGAGAAAGAAATCCAAATATATTACTAAGGAAAATCAGCAAACCTTGAAAGAGAAAAAGATAAGAAGGGATCAGATAAAAATCTTTGGAAACAACCACAAAACAAATAATAAAATGACAACAAATACATTTCTTATCAATTAATTACTTTGAATGTAAATGGACCAAATGCTCCAACCAAAAGACACAGCATTACAAAATGGATAAAAAAAAACAAGAACCATCTATATGCTGCCTACAAGACACTCATTTTAGACCCAAGGACACTTGCAGATTGAGAGTTAGGGGATGGAGAATCATCTATCATGCAAATGGCAAAGGAAAGCCAGAGTAGCAATACTTATATTGGATAAAATAGACTTTAAAACAAAGAGTGTAACAAAAGACAAAGAAGGGCACTATATAATAACAAAGAGGAGAATTCAACAAGATTTCACAGTTGCAAATATTTATGTACCCAGCATAGGGACACCCAAATACATAAAACAGCTAATAACAAAAAGGGACTAAATAATAATATGATAATAGTATGAGACTTTAGCACCCCACTTACATCAATAGAGAGACTATCTAAAAAAACCAACAAGGAAACAATGGCTTTGAATGACACACTGGAACAGATGGATTAACACTGAACAGATATCTTCAGATCATTCCATCCTAAAACAACAGAATACACATTCTTTTCAAGTACACATGGAACATTCTCCAGAATAGACTGCATACTAGCCCACAAAAAAAAAAAAAAGCTTTAACAAATTCAAGATACTAGCCCACAAAAAAAAAAAAGCTTTAACAAATTCAAGAAGATTAAAGCCATACCATGCATTTTTTTTTTTAACCAAGCTTCTTTTCTAGTCACCAAACCTATGAAATTAGAATACAACCCCACTCACACACAGGAAAAATCTGGAAAGACCACAAATACATGAACTTACTATTAAATAATGATTGAGTCAACCATAAAATAAAATGAGAAATAAAAATTATGTAGAAACAAATGAAAATGAAAACACAACAGTCAAAAATCTTTGGGATATAGCAAAAGTGATTCTAAGTGGAAAGTTTATCCCAATACAGGCCTACCTCGAGAAGAAAAAAAAAATCTATTTTAAATAAACAACCTAATCTTATACCTAAAGAAGCTAGAAAAATAACAACAAACAAAACCTAAAACCAGCAAAAGGAAGAAAATCATAAAGATTAGAACAGAAATAAATGATACAGAAACTAAAAAGAGAATGGAACAGAATGAAACCAAGAGCTGGGTCTTTGAAAAAAATCAATAAAATTGATAAACCTCTAGCCAGGCTTATCAAGAAAAAGAAAAAAGAGGACTCAAATAAATAAAATCACAAATAAGAGAGGAGAGGAGCAGTGTAAAGAAGAGGCAAGGACGACCCCCGGACCAGCCAAAGCCCGCCTGCCGCTGCATCCCTGCGTCCAGCGCTTACGTCCTGCTGCCATCACCGCCATGCCCAAGAGAAGGGGATGCTGAAGGGGATGCTAAAGGAGATAAAGCCAAGGTGAAGGATGAGCCACAGAGAAGATCTGCAGGGTTATCTGCTAAATCTGCTCCTCCAAAGCCAGAGCCCAAAGGCCCCTGCAAAGAAGGGAGAGAAGGTACCCAAAGGGAAAGAGGGGAAAGCTGATGCTGGCAAGGGTGGAAAGAATCCTGCAGAGAATGGAGATGCCAAAACAGACTAGGCACAGAAAGCTGATGGTGCTGGAGATGCCAAGTGAAGTGTGTGCATTTTTGATAACTGTGCACTTCTGGTGACTGTACAGTTTGAAATACTATTTTTTTTATCAAGTTTTATAAAAATGCAGAATTTTGTTTACTTTTTTTTTAAGCTATGTTGTTAGTACACAGAACACTTCACTATTGTTTTGGGGGAAGGGCATCTGTCACTAATAGAATATCTCCGAAGCTAGATTGATAACAAGGGAAAAACACCTTTCCCTTCTAGTTTTGAGAAACTTCCTCTTGGCTCCCACGAGGAGGGATTCCTTGATATTAACACACATGAGCCACCTTGGTGGTGTGGAAAAACTAAAATTCATCTTTTTATGTCCTCTTCTCCCTCTTTGCCTTCAACATAGACTTGACTCCCTTAAACCCAGAGACCTGTTGGAACCTGACCCCAAGAAATGGTTCCTAATATGTCAGGCTACCTGGACTTTACAGTGTCACCACTGAGACGGTGTCCCTCAAAAGAGTTTTTTAAGTTTGTGGATCTTCAGATTGATAATTCTGCCATTTTCATTTCATTTCCTGAAAGTCAGGGTCAGCTTGTGAAAAGTTGTTAAACAGCATGCTAAATGTGAACTGTCAACCCTTACTCTAAACTTTCCCTGTTCAGAGCATCACATGAAGACTTCATTGGGTTTTATAGTGGCTTTCTGATTTTGGTAGTCCATTGAAGAAGGGAGTTTAAAAGTTGTTGTATACTATTAACGATTGTCTGCCCATGTTCTGCCTGAAATACCATGATTGTTTATGAAAAGTATCTTTAATAAAGCTGGATACAGTTTGGCTTGAAAAAAAACAAATAAGAGAGGAGAAATAACAACCCACACCACAGAAATACAATTATAAGAGAGTAGTATGAAAAACTATATACCAACTAATTGGACAACCTGGAAGAAATGAATAAATTCCTAGAAACATATAAACTACCAAAACTGAAACAGGAAGAAATGGAATATTTGAGCAGACTCATAACCAGTAAAGAAACTGAATCAGTAATGAAAAAAACTCCCAATAAGGATGCCCGGGTGGCTCAGCGGTTGAGTGTCTGCCTTCGGCTCAGGACCTGATCCTGGGATTCCAGGATCAAGTCCCACATCAGGCTCTTGCATGGAGTCTGCTTCTCCTCCCTCTGCTTATGTCTCTTCCTCTCTCTCTGTCTCTCATGAATAAATAAATAAAATCTCAAAAAAAAAAAAAAAAAAAACAACTTCCAACAAACAAAAGTCTAGGACCAGATGGCTTCCTAGGCAAATTCTACCAAACATTTAAAGAAGAGCTAGTACCCATTCTTCTCAAACTATTCCAAAAAATAGAAAAGGAAGAAAAACTTCCAAATTCATTCTATGAGGCCAGAATATCCAAAACCGGATAAAGATATCACTAAAAAAGAGAACTACGGGTCAATAGCGCTGATGAACATAGATACAAAACTCCTCAACAAAACACTAGCAAAACAAATTCAACAGTATATTTTAAAAATCAGCCATGGGCACCTGGGTGGCTCAGTTGGTTAAGTGTCTGACTCGATTCTAGCTCAGGTCATGATCTTGGGGTAGTAGGATCAAGTCCCATTTCAGGCTCTGTGCTCAGTGTGGAGTCTACATGAGATTCTATCCTTCTCCCTTTGCCCCTCCCCCTGCTCATTCTCTCTCTCTCTCTCTCTCTCTCTCTCTCTCATTAAATAAATAATTTTAGGGGATCCCTGGGTGGCTCAGCGGTTTAGCACTGCCTTCAGCCCAAGGCTGATCCTGGAGTCCTGGGATCGAGTCCCGTGTCAGGCTCCTGGCATGGGGCCTGCTTCTCCCTCTGCTTGTGTCTCTGCCCTTCTCTCTCTCTCTCTGTCTATCGTGAATAAATAATAAAATCTTTTTTAAAAAATAAATAAATAATTTTAATGATATTCAAGTGGGGTTTATTCCTGGGTTGCCAGAGGGTTCAATATTTGCAAATCAATCAACATGAAACACTACATTAAAAAAAGAAAGAATAAGAACCATATGATCATTTATATAGATGGAGAAAAGACATTTGATAAAGTACAACACCCATTCATGATAAAAACATTCAACAAAGTAGGTTTAGAGGGAACATACCTCAACAAAATAAAGGTCATATAGGCAAAACCCACAGCTAATATCATCCTTAATGGGGAAAAAACACTGTTTTTCAGGTCAGGAACAAGACCAAGATATCCATCCACTCACACTACTTTTATTCAACATAGTACTGGAAGTCCTAGATGCAGCAATCAAACAACAAAATAAATAAAAGGCATCCAAATCGGTAAGGAAGACGTAAAACTTTTACTATTTGCAGTATGACATGATGCTCTATATGGAAAACCCTAAAGATTGCACCAAAAAACTGCCAAAACTGATAAATGAATTCAATAAAGCTGCAGGATATTAAATCAATGTACAGAAATCTGTTGCATTTCTACACACCAATAATGAAGGAGCAGAAAGAGAAATTAAGAAAACAATCCCATTTACAATTGCACCAAAAATAATATCTCAGAATAAACCTAATCAAAGAGGTGAGGGACCTGTACTCTGAAAACCATAAAATACTAATGAAAGAAATTGAAGACAACACAAAGAAATGGAAAGGCATATCATGCTCATAGATGGAAGAACAAATAATGTTAAAATGTCTATACTACCGAAAGCAATCTACACATTTAATGCAATCCCTATCAAAATACCAACAGCACTTTTCACAGAACTAGAACAGACAATTGTAAAATTTGTATGGAGCAAGAAAAGACCTGAATAGCCAAAGAAACCTTGAAAAAGAAAAGCAAAGCTGTAGGCATCACAAAAAAAAAATAGTTCCATCTACTATAGCATCAAAAGGATAAAACATTTAGAAATAAACAAAGGAAGTGCAAAACTTGTATTGAGAAAACTATGAAACATCATGAAAGAAACAAAAGACAATATAAATAAATGAAAAGATGTGTCATTTTCATGGATTAGATAAGATGGATACACTCATGTCCATTGGCAATATACAGATTCAATTCAATCTTTATCAAAACTCTAAGTGGCTTCTTTACAGATGTTAACAAACTGACCCTGGAATTCATACAGAAATCCTAGCTACCCAGAATAGGCCCCAAAAATCTTGAAATAGAAGAACAAAGTTGGAAGACTGACATTTGCCAATTTTAAAACTTACTACAAAGCTACAATAATGAAGATGATATTGGCATAAAGACAGACATATAGGGATGGCTGAGTGGCTCAGTGGTTGCATTGCTGAGTGGCTCAGGACATGATCTGGGGTCCTGGGATCAAATCCCACATTGGGCTCCTCACAGGGAGCCTGCTTCTCTCTCTGCCTGTGTCTCTGCCTCTCTCTGTGTGTCTCTCATGAATAAATATATATATATTTAAATTAGACATACATATAGATCAATGGAATAGAATTTAGAGTCCAGAAGTAAAGGCTTGCATTCACAATTAATTGCCATGACGATTCAGTGGGGAAAAGACAAAAGGTTCCGAGACAACTGTATATCCACGTGCAAAATAATAAAGTTGGACTTTTGTCTCACATTGTATATAAAAATTAACTCAAAATGGATAAAAAATAAAAACAATGAGCCAAAAAATAAATAAAAACACTGAGCCATTCAGGTGCCCCTGAACTGTACACTTTAGTGAAGTGTATAGATATGATTGAGATGGCAGCTTTATCTCAGTAAAGCTTTTGTTTTTTAAAACACAATAAAATTAAGTTAAATTAAAGACTGGATGGCAGAAAAAGTGCCCAGTCATAGCTCTTCAGAGAGTGGGATGAGGTAACTATAAAGGTGCACTGCACTATTGGTGGGCAGGTAGAAGCTGGTTACCTCTTACATCCACGTCTTTATATAAACTTCAGGGAGTTCTCCATTTTCTCTTACAGCCCCCTAATCTCAAATTGGGTTCTGTATACAACAGTTTATCATTATCAAAGTTTTGTACCATTCTCTGGGAGTTTTGGCACACTAGAAGATTAAATAAGATCATACATAAAAATCAAGGTTCAGGGTGCCTGGGTGGCTCAGTTGGTCAAGCATCTGACACTTGGTTTCTGCTCAGGTCATGATCTCAGGGTCTTGTGTGAGATCCAAACCATGCCCTGCCTCTGCTGTAATGGGCTTTTGCTCAGTGCTGACTCTGCTTGTCCCTCTAACTCCCCTACCTCTACCCCAGCTCATGTGCACACACCCTTTCTCTCTCAAATAAATAGATAAATAAATAAAAATAATAGTAATTAAAAAATCAAGCTTGGGCAGACTTTTGGATAGAGGTACCATACAAACTTTTCAAAGGCCAAAAAGAAGTCTGAAACAGTGTCAGTCTGTTTATAGCTGTATTTGCAAGCCACACATAGTTTCTACATTCACTTGCCATTGAAAAGACCATTGGTCAATGGCAATGATTGTGTGCCTACTGTATGCCACACACTGTGCCAGGTGCTGGAGACAGATACTGAGTAAAGCAAGTTCTCTGCCTCTGAGAAGTTCCCAGCGTAAAGGGAAGCAAATGATTACATAAGTAATAGATACAGGCTGTAGTGGAAGTCTGGACTAAGCCACTGTGGGAGCAGAGAAGAGGGAACAATTGGCTTTGCATTAGTGAAGCTGAGAAAGCTTCCTGTGATGGTGACTTTCCAGCTAGAAAATGAACAACACCAATAAAAGCCTGAATGCCCTCTTGGCATTTTTTTCTCTGCATATAAAATTCTTGTTATGCTATTAAGCCAGTGTTTATACATATAAAATTATCTAAAAATGAAGCTGAATTAAATACCAAAAAGGCGCTAAATATAGCTATAAAGCTATTCAAAGAATAAGACATGAGTATGTGGCGTGTTGTTTTTTTTGTTTTTGTTTTTGTTTTTTTTGAGTATGTGGTTTGAGACATTTATGGACTTTCTTTATCCTGCATTTTTATAAGAACACAGTTAATTAAGAAAATAATCTATTGTCGACCAGTTCTATTTTGCTTATCAAACAATAGGCTCATTTCTGAATGAAAGACTAAGCTGAACCACAAGATCATTTAATTATAATGCTAGTGGGATGCCTGGGTGGCTCAGTGGTTTAGTGCCTGCCTTGGGTTTAGGGCATAACCCTGGAGTCCTGGGATCGAGTCCCGCATCGGGCTCCCTGCAGGGAGCCTGCTTTTCCCTCTGCCTGTGTCTCTGCCTTTCTCTCTCTCTCTGTGTCTTTCATGAATAAATAAATAAAATAAATAAAATAAAATAAAATAATTATAAGATTAGCAATGACTTCACTACATAGTCTGTGCTTCCTGACTTTAGGCCTGGCTGGGTTAATTACTCCTGGTTTAAAATTTTTCTTTTCTTAAAATAGTTTAGTATGATTTTCCACAACTTCCCTTGATAATCTGTTTTTTGTCACCTATGGACAGTCTCACATGTCATCTGTCAAGTGAAACAAAGTGGAGTCTTACTGTGCAATTACTATAAAAACAAGCTGGCAACCCAAAAGAATACTAGCATTGGACTTTTCAAAAGGCTGAATTCCTCAGACATTGAAGTTTATCGGCAAATGGCCTGTGAACAATATCTTGCTGCATCTCTGAATAAGCAAAGTGCTTTTATCTTAATATGATTTGTCAAGAAATTTCCCTACCAAGAAAGACACCCCTACCATGTGGTTTCCAGGATGACCATCTCCTGCTGTGATAAAATTGAAATTTCTTCTGTCAGTTTAGTGGGAAAGGGGCAAATATATGATAACAGAAAGATTTTTCTTTCAGGAAGCAGTAAGAAACTACCCCCTCATAGAAGAGAGTTTTCTTGCCTTCCATCCTTGGACTTGGCTGCTAATGTCCTAGGAACAGGCAAAAATACTCTCTCACCTCCTATGCCTGGTTACACCCCAAATGAGCCAAACAGATTTACGACTTATATTTGTGAGTTCCCTTTGATTTTGTGTAACTAATAGTGTTATATGGTTTTGTTAAAACTATGTTTGCTGGTCAAAGGTATGACTTTAATTTCAACTCCTTTATACTTACTTTCTTAAGATTTAGTTCTTGCTTTAATTTCTTTAAATTTAGTGTTTCAATCGCCCCTTCCACCCCCAAGAGGATTGGCTTTGGTATGCTTAAAAAAACAAAAACAAACCCTGATTATGATTGAAACACAGGATGAACTGTGAAGGTATCCAGAGGTACTTGGAAGTGTTTTTCCCAATATAATTTGGCCACAAAATACAGGAGCAGAACAATCTTGGACTTAAATTAGTACTGAAGGTTTACAGACCTTCTACTAGTGGCAAATAATTATTTCAGTGGAGGACAACTGTGTCACTGGTTTTATGCAGCAATTTCCTACACACAAAAGCAGAATGTTATTTCTTCTCAAATGAAAGTTTAATTGCATATGACAGCCTTAGAATTCAACCAAGAATTGGGGAAGAGGCCCAATTAGGGATCAGCCATCCTCGGCCCCCACTCCCACCAGCTCTGCCCACCATCCCAGCCTCAGACACTAGCCAGACAGAGCTAATCTAACCCTTCCCAGAAGCCTTTGTGACAGGAGACTTGAAATCAGAGCGTCTCTCAGAGTAAATTGTGACCAAGGTTTTAGTCCATCCTGGCCAACTCCTTCCAGAGAGACCGGAGGTAGACTTCCCCTGAGTCCATGGTTCCTTAGAAGTGTGGTCAGTCCATACCTTGGTGACTCCTTTCAAAGAGGATTCAGCTTGGGCTCTCACTATTTTCAAAGTCTTCGGAAAGTTCATTATATCTTGTGGTGGGACCAAGTCTGAGAAACAGTCAATCTTGGTCAGGTGAACCCTTGCTGACTAGTTTCAGAGCACCTCAATCCATCATTCATTCTTTAAGCGAGTTTATAGGTGACCCATCCAACCATGCAGCCATAAATTGAATTTTGGCAGACCGTGCCAGCAATAAGGAGCCCACAAGAAAGCAGCAGAGCAGAGTGACCAAAGGCTTGAGCTCTGAACCAAACTGTATGATCTTGGACAAGTGACATAATCCCTCTGTGGCTCAGTAGCCTCATCCATAAAATAGGGATAATAGTATTTCCCCTACAGGCAATTTTGAAGAATGAACGAGTTAATACATCCAAAAGTGCTTAGAATAGTGCCTGAAACACGGTAAATGCCACATAAATATTTGCTGTTGTGAGTTATGAGCATGGTCAACAGACTGAGGTATTTAAAAATCGGTATGATATAATTAAAAACAAATGAAATTGTACTTCACTAGGCTTCAGCTTTGATTGGATTTCCTAGCATGGAGATACGTTTTTGATTACTATTACAGAGCAACTATTCCAAGACTTCTTAAACTGGCCTTAACAGAAGATTATTCCAGGAGATGTTAATTAGGTGTGCCAGAAAAAAAAATGTTCCTGCAGCAAACAAATTTGTTTGTTCAGCCATTAAACAAAATTTAACTGATTTCTTGACTCCAGGACTTTTTAGTCTTTCACGTGATACGTATGTTATGAAACACAGGAGAAAGATTTGGTGTGCAAGACTTACCAAGTGTAATTGAATGCAGAATCCCCTGTTCTTAGAGTTCTCTTCCATCTACTAAGCATCCCCAAACTGTGTTCCAGTTCCACTTGGCAACTGACAAGAAGACTATTACATCAAGTTACATTTAAGTCCTTTTCTCCTAATTCCTAATTGGTATGAACAAATTATATCACACTGAAAAAAAATATTCACAGGTGTGGAAACCAATGAGCAGTTTCCAGATTTGGAGTTTTCAAAGACAAGTAAAATCAATAGGTTGTCACTATTTTATCTTACCAGAAAAGATCATTAAGATAAATTGTCATTTATTATTATCATTGTTTCATATAAGAACCAATTTTAACAACCCCCAAAAAATGAAGGAACAATATAACTTAAGGGTAAAGTACCATTATTAAAGTTAAATACATGCAGCCATAATTAAGAATTGAAATAATAATAATTATGATCATTATTGCAAAATTCACTACATTATTTGCATTTTTATCATTTTGCCTCAAATCAGGGAAAATTTCTTCTTGATCTGTTATTTGGGAATGACTGACATTTAGAGCAGTTTATGGAGCTTGTCAAATTAAACCTATGTAGTTCAGATTTGTTTTATTTTGCAAAATATGGCTTCTTACTTATTGGCCCCATTGGTCACTGTCACGGAGTGCTGCATGCCTGGCTGACTATCATGCATATGTCTGGATACCATTATTTAAAGAGATGGTGCTTCTATCTTGCTGGTATGTTAGGAACACTGTGGTGGTGGTTAGGAGGAATGGACAGGGCCACTCCAGGCATACCACTGACCTATGAACACATCTCCATGCTTTTCTGGGCATCTTGTCCAAACTTACAACAACTATATCTTCTGGAAATCCCTTCTATAATAAAGAACATGTACCATGTTTGCCTTATTTAAGATCTAGTTCTCCTGTGAGGAGGCTAGAAACTCTGCCGTCTTTCAAGTAGAAGTTATGCATTTCCCCCATTCCTTCCAGGTTAGAAGGAGGTGATGATGTCTTCCTCATTCCCTAGTACAATTTCCAGCCCCATCTTGCTCCACTTTTATATAAAAGTTGCCTGAAACACTCCCTTTTCAGATTTTAGGAGTATTCCCCTTCTCATGGTTTTTCTCTCTCTCCTGCTTTTCAGACTCCTTCATAAGATCATTTCTTTACCATCTGTCCAAATATGGCATTCCTTGCTTTGGTCAGTTACCCTCTTCTTTCTCATTTTATATTCTTTCTCTGAAATTTCTCAATATAGGATCACTTATCATCTAATTTACTAATGAATCTCAGATTTTTATTTCTTATCCAAAACTTTCTTCTGGGCTTCAGACCTATGTATCCTGCTACTCATCCTCCCCCTACAGATCTCACAGGTTCCTCAAATTCTAACCAACTAACTTCATTTCTTAACTAAGTTCATAACTAACCTTGCTTCCTTTACCCCAAACCTGTTTCCTATCCCAGACACTGTACCATCAGTCATCCAGCCAATGCTGAAAACTAAGGGACACTTTAACTCTTCTTTTTTCTTCACCTTCCCATCCCCCAGAGCCCAAATCTCATTTTTCCTTGAGATCAATTAAATCTACTTTCTAAGCATCTTTCAAAATTTACCATTTTCTCTTTTTCTGGACTAGCCCCTGCCATCATGCAAGGCTATTCTCTCTTGCTCGGATCACTAGGACTCCAGCCTTGCCCCTTCAGTATTTTCTCCATTCTGCAGTGACCTTTCTGATTACAGCAACCTCAGACTGAAACCCTTCAATGGCTTCCCTACCCAACTCTTTAACGTGACAGCAAAGGTCCTTCCTGATCTGGCTGCTGCTTGCTTCTACAACCTATGCTATCACCCCTCCATACCCAATGATACTTGGCGACTTACAGAAGCCACACCCTCTTAAGACTCTAGGCCTTTGCACATGTTACTCCCCACCATACACATAAGACCATTTAACCCACATATCCCTTTGCCTGGTTCATTTTTTTTCTAACTTCAGGCCTCAGTTTGGATATCTCTTCCACCAGGAAGTTTTCTCAGATACCTCAACTCAGTATTAGGTTAAGAGCCTCTCCTCTGGGTTCTCATAGTGTGCTAATTGTAGAATTTCCTACAAGAACAATCATTATTTGTTTGTCCACCTTCTCCTCCAAACTATAAGCTCACGAAGACACAGACCATGTTGTTTTTATTAACCATCTTATTTCTTGAGCTTTGCACTTGGCCAGCTCATAATAGGCACTCGATAATATTTCAAAAAGATGAATTTGTGCATTTAATGATTGTTTTCTAATTTAAGTGTTCTTATTAGTGGATGTATCACTTAGGTCTCAAGAGGAAGCAGCCCACTCAAAATAAGTTGATTCAGGGACAAGTGACTTATAAAGGGATGGTGTACAAGTATAGGATATGCAAACTTGTAGTAATGATTCAGTAACTTAGGCTGTTACCACCCTTAGGAAAGAAGCAGTTACAGAACAAGAAGGAAAGAAACTCATATAAAACTAGTCACTTGACAAGAACATTGGTCATGGTTAAGAGACATAGCCAGCTGAAGTCAGGATTCAACCAGAGAAACAGGGCTAGTAGGAGATAAACAGTAAGTCATTGATTGCAAGGAATTGGCTTATGTAATTGTGGAGACTAGCAAAGCAAGGCCAAAATGTGTATAATAGGCCTTTGGGAAGGGCAGGCTGGAACTCTCAGACACAGGATGAAGCTCCTGTCCACAGACAGAATTTGGTCTTCTCCTGGGAAGCCTTACTTCTGCTGTTAAGTGCTGAAGTGATGGAGTCAGTCCTGCTCAGATTACCTAGGAGAATCTTCCTTTCATAGAATCAATTGATTATAGACTTTAATCACATCTAAAAAATACTCTCACAGCAACACCTGGATTAGTGTTTGATTAAGTAACTGGGAAATACAGCTAAATTGGCACATAAAACTGACCGTCTCCACTAACGTGAAGGAAGGGATCAAGGGAATGCACATCCTGTCCTCACTCTCTCCATTGGCTGAGCCCTACTTGTTCTCAGTCAGAAGGCAGAACCTATTGATGGACTGAACCCTCACAGGTTACTAGATTCTTCATATCACCTGCACTGTGAGACAGAGAGATGGAACCAAGCTCCAGAACATGCTGCTTGGGTTGAGTGTGAGATTTTTTCCAAAAATAAATAAATAAATAAATAAATAAATAAATAAATAAATAAATAAATAAATAAATAAATAAGGATTCAGACTGAGTAAAGGAAAATGCTTTTCCTTTGGGCTGTAGGGACAGATCTATGTGGTTAATGATTCCACCTACTACTGCCCCCTTAAATCAGAAATCCCTTTACTCACACCGAGACTTCCTGATAATTTGAATGCACCTCTACGAGCTCATGTGGCATGTTGTAAGGAACAGAGCCAGGGCAGCACAAAGTGATGTGGCCCGATCTGCATAATTTTTTCTGTGCTATCTCCATCGGGATGCTGCAGCCTGTGCTATCTCCATTGGGAGCCAGCCAGGCCTGAAGTGGATGGAAAGCAGCTGGATGGACAATTCAGGAGCTCTGACATAAGTCCACCTGCCAGCCTTTGCCCAGTGCAAAATAATAAGGTGATACAAGTAAAGGGTTGACTATCTCCTGGGTAATACTTACTTTTCATAGTTAAAGTTCAGACTCCAAAATTAAGCTGGTAAGGTGCAAACCCCTGCTTCACTACCTGCTGAGTATGACTTTTTAGACAGGTTAGTTAACCTACAGAGAGAAAATTATTATGGAGATTCAATGAATTCATGAATATTTCAGAACAGTACCTGGTATGTAGTATCCAACAAATACTAGCTATTATTACTATCATCGAAAGCAAAAGCAAATTGATGTTTTCAATTTCCTAAATACAACAACCTCCAGAACTCTAATGCAGGGGTCAGCAAAGCCAAATCCAGTCTGTCACCTGTTTTTGTAAATAAAGCTTTATTGGAACATAGTCATGCTTAATCATTTACATATTGTCCATGGCTCCATTTACTCTGCAGAGTCACATAGTTGCCACAGAGATAGTATGACCTACAAAAAATAAAATATTTATTCTCCGGCCCTTCCTAGAAACCCCAGATTTAGAAAATGAAAGTGATTACTTAAAAGAGATTAAATGGAACTGCTTTATACCCACGAGAATAGATACGCTATTACAATACATAAAGCTTGATTTTTCCCAAAGAAATCTTATCACTCATTACACAATACTCAGGAATAAGTATAACGCATGTTCCCTCCACACACCTTTTTAAAAAATTTTTGGCCTTGACTGAAAAAGAAAAGCTTGAGATAAGATTTCAAACTGAATTTTAAAAATGAAGACCCAAAAGATTCCCTTTCCCTTGGTTCTGTATGCACAACTTTGGTCACAATCTGTTTGTGGCAAATTAGTTCAGTTGATTAGAGAGAAGGGTGCTACTGAAACTCAAGTCAAGACTTTGACCTATAACTGGTCAAAGCTGATGTTTTATTCTGTCTGATGACCTTGAATAGCTAATTCCGGTCAACTCTTTTACCAACCCATGTACCAGGTGCCCATACTGCTATCCCAAGTGATACTTTATTCCTACCAAATGTATCATCACTACTGATATAGTCAATCAAGAAATATACCTTCATATGGTGGCTCAGAAACATTCTGTTTACTTGCAACATATGACTGGTTTTCATGGACCATACTATTATGTATATTCAGAGAAACACATAGGTTGATCACATAAAGGCTTATCTGATAGGCGAGGTCAGGTGGGAGATACAAGAATTATTAAACTCCCTAAAACCCTCTTTTCCTGCAATCTGCCTATTCTTTGTTGCAGTTTATCTTAATTTTTCCTATTTTACTTATTACTACATGCTCCTGACCTTGACTTGATGGCTCTGATTTTGTTTTCTAAGTCCTGATTTAAACATAGCAACTGCTTCTGCTCCCCATCTTTCCTAGATTCTCCCCCTCATGACTTTATATTCAAACCTGGTAATTTGACTCTTAATCTCTGTTATTTTCTTTGTACTTGGTTTAGAAGAGGGATAAGCCCCTCCACACACATAAAACAGTCCCCCATTGAAAAGAGCCTATCAGTGAAAAACAGGATCAAATGTGGAGAAGGTCAAATACTGACTGTTGTATTTCTTCACTTTCTATTGTACTCGGCATCACATCCATGATCAATCTGCAATAAAATCTACACATGGATTACATGTATGAAAAGTAGACATTCAGGAAACTGCTTTATTTTTAAAACACAATGTTCTGTCTCTTAGCCAACCATACTTATTTTAAAGAGTTGGTATGCAATTAATGTATTTGGAACACATGACTGATTAAAAATAGCAGCACTGTTAAGTTCTAACTTTGTTCTTTTGCCAGTTTTGAAGTTCCATGAGAGCAAAGGATTTAATGATCATAGTAACTAGATAAAACTGAAGCTTATGTAAGTTTGCCTGCTTTGTCTCATTGAACATGTCCAAATCTGCATATATAATCCAAATCAGGTACTGCTACAGGCATATATTTTTCAGTTCTGTAGATCATTTACAACACTGACATCACTTAAAGTTTTCTAATATATTTTACATATTACCTCACTATATTAGATACACTAGTTTTCAATGAAACTAGATATTTTATTATTGAAGTATAATTAACATATGTTAGTTTCAGGTATACAACATATTGATTCTATAATTCTATACATTACTAATGTTCACTACAGTAAGTATAGTCACCATCTGTCACCATACAGCATTATTACAATTATTTATTCTATTTTATTTTTTTGAGAAAGAGAGAGTGTGAATGAGGATGAGGGGGAGTGGGAGGGATAGATGGAGAGAGAGAATCTTAAGCAGGCTCCATGCCCAGCATGGAGACCCACTCAGGGCCAGGTTTAAGGACCCTGACATCATGACCTGAGCTAAAATCAAGAGTCGGCCACTTAATGAACTGAACCACCCAAGTTCCCTGCATTATTACAATTATTATTGACTATATTTCCTATGCTTTCTATCTTCGTGACTTATTTATTTTATAACTGGAAGTTTGTATCTTTTAATCCCCTTTAGCTATTTCACCCATTTCCCCACCTACCTTCCCTCTGGCAAGAACTAGTTTGTTCTCTGTATTTAAGAATCTATTTTAGGAGTGCCTGGATGGCTTAGTTGGTGTCCAACTAAGTGTCCAACTCTTGATTTCTGATCAGGTCATGATCTCAGGGTCATGGAATCGAGCTTATGATTCTCTCTCTCCCTCTCCTTCTGCCCCTCCCCAACACCCTGTTCACACACACAGACTCTCTCCCTCAAAAAAAAAAGCAAATTTATTTATTTTATTGTTTGTTCATTTGTTTTGTTTCTTAGATTCCACATACAAGTGAAATCATATGGTATTTGTCTTTTTCTTCAACATTTCACTTAGCATGATACTCTCTAGATCCAGCCATGTTGCTACAAATGACAAGATTTCATGCTTTTTAATGGCTCAGTAATATTTTAGTATGTGTGTGTGTACATGTGTATTCTTGATCCATTCATCTATCAATGGACACTTAGGTTGCTTGCTTATCTTGGTTATTATAAACAATGCTATAGTAAATATAAAGGTGCAGATATCTTTTCAAATTAGTATTCCGGTTTTCTTTGGGTAAATATTCAGTAGTGGAATTACTAGATCATGTGGTATTTCTATTTTTAGTTTTTTGAGGAACCTCTACCCTGTTTTCCAAAGTACCTGCACTGATTTACATTCACCAACAGTGCATGAGGGTTCCCTTTTCTCCACATCCTCCCCAACATGTGTTATTTCTTGTCTTTCTGATACTAGCCACTCTGACAGGTGTAAGATGATATCTCACTGTGGTTTTGATTTACATTTCCTGATGATTAGTAATGTTGAGCATCTTTTCGTGTGTCTGTTTGGCCATCTGCATGTCCTCTTTGAAAAAAAAAATGTCTATTCAGGTCCTCTGCCCATTTTTAAATTGGATTTTGGAGGGGGGTTTTGTTGAGTTGTGTACATTTTTAAAAATATATTTTGGATATTAACCCCTTGTTAGATATACCATTTGCAAATTTCTTTTCCCATTCACTAGGTTACCTTTTAGTTTTGTTGATGGTTTCCTTTGCTGTGCAAAAGATTTTATTTTGATGTAGTCCTAATAGTTTGTTTTTGCTTCTGATTCTTTTGCCTGTGGAGACATATCCATAAAAATGTTGCTAAGAGCAATGTCTGAAAGACCACTGCCTATGTTTTCTTTTAGGAGTTTTATGACTAGATCTCACATTTAGGTTTTTAATCCATTTTGGGTTTATGCTTGAGTATGGTGTTAAAAAGTAGTCCAGTTTCTAAAGTCTCCATCAAACAGGATAATAACAGACCAATATCCCTGATAAACATTGGTGTGAAAATACTCAGCAAGATACTGGCTAATAGGATCCAACAGTACATCAAAAGGATTATTCACCATGAGCCAGTGAGATTTATTCCTGGGTTGCAAGGTGGTTTAACACTCTTAAATCAATCAATGTAATAGATCACATTAATAAAAGAAAAGACAAGAACCATACGATCCTCTCAACTGATCCAGAAAAAGCATTTGACAAAATATAGCATCCTTTCTTGATTAAAACTCTTCAAAGTATAGGGATAGAGGGAACATTCCTTAATATCATAAAAGTCATCTATGAAAAGCCCACAGAGAATATCATTCTCAATGGGGAAAAACTGAGAGCTTTTCCCCTAAGGTCAGGGATGTCCACTCTCACCACTGTTGTTCAACATAGTACTAGAAGTCCTCGCCTCAGCAATCAGACAACAAAAAGAAATAAAAGACATTAAAATTTGCAAAGAAGTCAAACTCTCACTCTTCGCAGATGGCATGATACTGTATATAGAGAACCCAGAAGACTCCACCCCAAGATTGCTAGAACTCAAACAGCAATTCAGCAAAGGAGCAAGATACAAAATCAATGCCCAGAAATTAGTGGCATTTCTATACACTAACAATGAGACTGAAGAACGAGAAATTAAGGAATCAATCCCATGTACAATTGCACCCAAAACCATAAGATACCTAAGAATAAACCTAACCAAAGAGATAAAGGATCTGTATTCTAAAAACTACAGAGAACACTTTTGAAAGAAATTTAAAAAGACACAAAGAGATGGAAAAACATTCCATGCTCATGGATTGAAAGAATAAATATTGTGTAAATGTCTATGCTACTCAGAGTAATTTACACATTCAATGCAATCCCTATCAAAATACCATAGTCTTTCTTCACAGAGTTGGAACAAATGATCCTAAGACTTGTATAGAACCTGTATACTTGTATAGAAAAGACCCTGAATACCCAGAGGAATGTTGGAAAAGAAAACCAAAACTGAAGGCATTGCCAAATGTTGGTGAGGATGTAGAGAAAGGAGAACACTCTTACACTGTTGGTGGGAATGCAAGCTGGTGCAGCCACTCTGGAAAACAGCGTGGAGGTTCCTCAATAAGTTAAAAATAGAGCTACCCTATGACCCAGTAATTGCACTACTGGGTATCTACCCCAAAGATACAGATATAGTGAAATGACAGAACACCTGCACCCCAATGTTCATAGCAGCAATATCCACAATAGACAAACTGTGGAAGGAGCAGAGATGTCCTTCAACAGATGAATGGATAAAGAAGATGTGTGTGTATATATATGTGTATACACACACACACACACACACACACAATGGAATATTACTTAGCCATTAGAAAGGATGAATATCTACTATTTACATCGACATGGATGGAACTGAAAGGTATTATGCTGAGTGAAATAAGTCAACTGGAGAAAGACCGTCATATGGTCTCACTCATATGTTGAATATAAGAAATAGTGAAAGGGACCATAATGGAAAGAGGGAAAACTAATGGGAAAAAATTAGAGAAGAAGACAAACCATGAGAGACTCTTAACTCTGGGAAACAAACAGAATGTTGCTGAAGGGGGTTATAGGGCTCGCATTGGATCTGTAGATTGCTTGGAGCAGTATGGGCATTTTAACTATATCAATTCTTCCAATCCATGAGCATGGTATATCTTTCCATTTGTGTTGTCTTCAATTTCCTTCATCAATGTCATAATGTTCAGAATATAAGTCTTTCATCTAAATGATTACATTAATTCCCAGATATTTTATTTCTTTTGGTGCAGTTGTAAATGGGATTGTTTTCTTAATTTCTCTTTCTACTACTCTGTTCCTAGTGTAAAAAGCACAACAGATTTCTGTATAATGATTTTGTATCCTGCAAATTTACTGTATTCATTTATTAATTCTAATGGGTCTTTTTGTGGAGTCTTTAGGGTTTTATATCTAGTACCATGTCATCTGCAAATAGTGGCAGTTTTATTTCTTATCAATTCAATGCCTCTTGTTTCTTTTTCTTGTCTGATTGCTGCAGCTGGGACTTCCAGTACTATGTTGAATAAAAGCAGTGAGAGTTGACATTCCTTTCTTGTTCCTGATCTTAGAAGAAAGTTTTCAGTTTTCTGCCACTAAGTATGATGTTAGCTTTGGGTTTTTCATATATGGCTTTTATTTTTGAGGCATGTTCCCTCTAAACCCAGTTTGTTGGGAGTTTTTATCATGAACAAATGTTGTATCTTGTCAAATGCTTTTTTCTGCATCTTTTGAGACTACTATATGGTTTTTATCCATCCCCTTGTTAATGTGATATAGCACATGGATTGCTTTGCAAGTATTGAACCACCCTTGTATCCCTGGAATAAATCCCACTTGATTATGGTGAATGATCCTTTTAATACATTTTTGAATTAGATTTGCTAATATTTGTTGGGGACTTTTGTATTTATGCTCATTAGCGATATTGGGCTGCACCTTTTTTTGTCATATCTAGTTTTGGTATCAGAGTAAGACCAGCCTCACAGGATAATTTTTTTTAAAATTTTTTTAAATTTTTATTTATTTATGATAGTCACAGAGAGAGAAAGAGAGAGAGGCAGAGACACAGGCAGAGAGAGAAGCAGGCTCCATGCACTGGGAGCCCGACGTGGGATTCGATCCCGGGTCTCCAGGATCACACCCTGGGCCAAAGGCAGGCGCCAAACCGCTGCGCCACCCAGGGATCCCTAGTTTTTTTCCTTATAATTAATTTCTAGTCTCATACTATTGTGGTTAGAAAAGATGCTTGATATGATTTCCGTTTTCTTAAATTTATTGAAACCTGTTTCATGGTCTGACATGTGATCTCTCCTGGAGAATGTGGAACTAGACTTTGATAATAACAATCAGACATGATTTAGAAGGTTGTTCAACAAAATAAACCTTTATTTTTCAAATTTACCAAACCATTAGCCTATGCTTCCCCAAATTCCTTTTGAATTTTATCCTTTAAAACAGGTTTCTTTTCAGAAAAAACTTTATCTGTTAAATTGTATTTTTTTATTTTTAAAAATATTTATTTATTTTCAAGAAAGAGCATGTGCGTGTACATGAGCAGGGTGAGGTGCAGACAGAGAGGGAATCCTTAAGCCAACTCCCCACTGAGCTCAAGCCTGATGTGGAGCTCTATCTCAGGACCCTGAGATCATGACCTGAGCCAAAATCAAGAATCAGCCACTTAGCTGACTGAATCACCCAGGCACCCTTATCTGTTACATTTATTTATTTTATTTTTTGTGAGTTTTTGCCCAATGCTCTGCTTTTATACGTTATTATTTTGGAGGTTTTTTTTTTTCTGTTTAATGTAAGGCAGCTGGTGGCATGTACTCTCAATTTTTATTTGTCTGAAAATGACTTACTTCACTTTGATTTTTAAAGGGTATTTTCACTGGGCATAGCATTCTAGACTGGCATTTTCTCCCCAACACTTTGAAGACCTCATTCCATATAGTTTTTGTAGCACAGTGTTTCTGTTGAGAATTCAGCTATCATTATAATATTTGTTTTTTTAAAGGTATTATGTACTTTCCCCCACTTCTGACTGCTAAGATTTTTTTAACTGCCATTTATTTATTTATTTATTTATTTATTAATTTATTTATTTATTTTTAACTGCCTTTTATTTTCAGTTTTACTAAGATGGACCTAGATACATTTTTTCTAAGCATTTATCCTGCTGTCATTTCAAGAACTTCCTGGATAATGTACCTCGGTTTTGAACATCTTCAGACATTATTTCTCCCTGGTTGTTTCTCTTGTAACCAGGTTGCTTCTCCTCCCTCATCCTCTTGCTAGTCTCCTTCCAAAGTTAGACTTTTTCACTCTGCCCCATATATTTCTTATTCTATTATTTTTTTATATTCCATTCTTTTTCACTCATGCTGTTTTGGATATTTCCCCTACCTACCTACCTTCCAGTTCTTTATTACTTACTTCAACTGTATCTAAGATTATTAATAAAAATAAATATATAAATAAAATGAATAAGAGAGATCCCACAAAGCTCCCTAGCCCCTTCTGCCCTGTGAAAATACAAGGAGAAATTTGTGACCCAGAAGAGAGCCCTCACCTGATCATGCTGGTACTCTTCCAGCCTCTAGAACTGTCAGCATAGATTTCTATTGTTTATAAGCTAATCGGTCTATGGAATTCTGTAATAGCAGCCCAAAAAGACTAAGACAGAGAATTGGTCCCAAGATGGAGTTGCTGTTGTAACATATACCTAGTAATGTGCAAGCAGCTTTGGAACTGGGTAATGGGCAAAGGCCGAAAGAGACTTGAAGTGAGTACTAGAGAAAGCCTACATTGCTATGAATGGACTGTAAAAGCAAGTCTGGCAAGAGCTCAGAAGAGGAAAGCTGTAGAGGTGCTTGGTTGGTTCAGTCCATAGAGCATACAACTCTTGATCTCAGGGTTGTGAGTTTGAGATGTTGGTTGTACAGATAACTTAAAAATAAAATGTTTTAGAAGTGTTCTGTAGTTTTTAGGATATATATAACCTCTTTGGTTAGGTTTATTCCTAGGTATCTTATAGTTTTGGGTGCAATTGTACATGGGATTGATTCCTTAATTTCTTTCTTCAGTCTCATTGTTAGTGTATAGAAATGCCACGGATTTCTGTGCATTGATTTTGTATCTTGCCCCTTTGTTGAATTGCTGTATGAGTTTCAGCAATCTTGAGGTGGATTCTTTTGGTTTTCTACATAGAGTATCATGACATCTGTGAAGAGGGAAAGTTTGGTTTCTTCTTTGCGAATTTGAAAGCCTTTTATTTCTTTTTGTTGTCTGATTGCAAAAATAAAGTGAGGAGGAGGAGGAGTAGGAGGAGGAAGAAGAAGAAGAAGAAGAAGAAGAAGAAGAAGAAGAAGAAGAAGAAGAAGAAGAAGAAGAAAGAAGAAGAAGAAGAAGAAGAAGAAGAAGAAGAAGAAGAAGAAGAAAGCTGTAGAGAAAACCTTCATCTTCTTAGAGAATTCTCAAGTGGTTGTTAGCAGAATGTCGGTAGAAACATGGATAATAAAGGTCATCCTGTTGAGGTCTCAGACAGAAATGAGAAACATGTTTGTGTTAACTCCAGGAAAGGCGATCTTTGTTATAATGTGGATAAGAGCTTCACCAAATTGTGTTCTTGTCCTAGCGTTTTGTGGAAGGTAGAACTTGTAAGCAATGAAAAGTAGATATTTGGCTGAAGAAATTTCTAAGCAAAGTGTTGAAGGAAGCATCTGGTTTCTTTTGGATATAGTAAAATTCAAAAAGAGAAATTATTTAAAGGTGGAATTATTAATCTAAAAGAATGCAGAATTTTAAAATTTGAAAAATTCTCAGCCTATCTGTTTTGAAAGAAATAAGAAAGCTTGTTTTGGGAGAGAACACAAAGAGTGCAGCCAAATTTGATAAGGAAATTGGTATGGATTGGCCATCTCAACACAAGATAAGAGCTATTCATTAAGACAATTGGTAGATGGTGGGCCTTCCAAACAGAAGCCAGGACTTATTGTTCAAGGCAGTAGAAGAATGACCTGAAGGCAGTTCTGGACTGGCTCTACCTCCACAGGTCCAGAGTTCAAGGTCCTCCGGCCCATATTTATTTCAAAGGAGGGGCTGCTGTCTACCTCACAGTGCAGGCTATGCTCCCTCAAAACCCTGAGCTGCATCGCTCAACCTCCAGATGCCGTGGAAGGAGGCCAAGGTGACAGTCCCACCTGAGAGCACAGGCAGTAAACATTGGAAGAGCCCCTACAGCGATCAGCGTGCACAAGCCTAAAGCAGAGTGAATGGCAAGGCCCACTAAGAATCACAGGATTGAGACATGTTTCAAGTAGCCATGTAGCATCAACATTAAATTCGTGAGTTATTCAGTTTATTGCACAAGTTTATCACATAAGCTAGTCACACAAGAAAGTTAGATGGGAATTAATGGACCACTCTGAAGAAGATCTGGGAAGGAGGCATCACAACATGAGTGGGGAGGCCCCAGCCCCATCGTAGGTCCTGCAACGTGTTGGCCTAGACTGCAGTCAAATGGTCTTCTGTTTAAAGACCTATATGCCTGGCAGTGCCTGTGTGGAGCGTGTGGACACATATAGCATGGGAGATCTGTCAGCCCTCCAGCCAGTGCAAGACAGCTCCTTCTTTTAAGGGTCCTCTGAGTTGGGTGTAACAGTTCTGCCTGATGGTCTGCCCTATCAGCTCAGTCCACTAGGTCTCACCCAAGTCTCTCCACAGACCTTTCCTAACAAGTTTTACTTATCTGTCAGCACACAGCTTATCTATAGAGGCACACTCAAAGTCCTATATCCCACGTTGACAACTAATAGGGGAGTTCACATTGACCACTGTGACTCCATCTTGTCTTACTCTAACTTAGCTTATTCTCCATCTTCTATGACTAAGAATCACATACAAAGTGTCACACACCAAGACAGAGCCATTAGCCAGTAGAAATATGGATATCTCCCCTAGATCTGAAAGAATGGAGCCTCCCAGAGCAGTGGGGTCAGAATGGGGAGGGGCCACTGCAAAGAAATCTGATTAGGGCAGTGACCATCTGAGTCCTAGGGCAATGACTCCAGCCCCAGAGGAGGAGGGGCAGACATAGGACTCCAACCTATGAGAGCTCCTGTGTGGGCTGCAAAGCTGTGGGGGCAGAACCACTTGGAGCCTTAGGGGTCCAACTTCCACCTGGTGTGTCCAGAAGGTGGGATCTCTGCCCCCTTGTGTTTTAAGGCTTTGGAAGTGCTAAGAAATCATTACCCATTTCTTCTTTCCTATTTCTTCATTTTGAATTGAAATGTCTATCCCATGCCTGTCCCTTCCTTATACCTTGGAAGCACGTAACTTATTTGATTTCAAAGGTTCATACTTGGAGAGCAATTTGCCTAAAGGCGAATGTCTCACATATCTAATTCAGCTGATATTTAGATGAGATTTTGGACTTAGACTTTTGAGTTGATGCTGGAACAAGTGAAAAGTTCTGTGGCTATTGGGATGGAATAAATATATTCTGCATAGAGAAGGACATGAATTTTGGGGAGCTGGGGGGTAAAATGCTGTGGTCTGTATGTTTGTGTCCCTCTCCAAATTCATATTTGGAAATCCTAACCCCCAAGGATTATAGTATTAGGAAGCTGATCCTTTGGAAAGTGATTAGTTCATAAAGGTTAAGCCCTCATGAATGCAGTTAGTACCTTATAAAAAAGAGACTCCAGGGATATCCTTTCCTGCTTCCTGCAAGGGAGGATACAGCTCAAAGGTACCATCTATGAACCAGGAAGAGGGCTCTCACCTGATCATGCTGGAACTCTGATCTTGGACTTTCCAGCTTCCAGAACTGTGAGAAATAAAGTTCTGATATTTATAAGACACCCAGTCCTACAGTAGCTGAACAAACTAAGATACAACTCATAGAGTCTCAAAAGATATAGCCAAGTACAAAGTATAGTTGTACACTTGCTACAACCAACAAGCATAACAGAACATAATGTACTTCTTCGAATTAATTAAGACAACTACTTAATAGAAAAATAGTCAAAGGAAATAAGCAATTTATATATTTCATGGCTTCATGAAAACTGCTTATTTGAAAAAAAGTTCAACACCACCACTAACCTAGGAAATGTAAGTTAAAACAATGATGTGATGTAATTTTAAAAATATAATTGGCATAATTTTAAAAGATTGATAAGGTCTAATGTTTTTTTAAAGATTTTATTTATTTATTTGAGAGAGAAAGAGAGTGCAGAGCGAGAGTGAGAGGGAGAGAGAGAGAGAGAAGAGAGCACAGCAGGGGAAGGGGCAAAGGGAGAAGCAGACTCCTCACCAAGCAGGGAGATTGATGTGGGGCTTGATCCCAGGACACTGAGATCATGACCTGAACCGAAGGCAGATGCTCTGAGCCACCCCGGTGCCCAAAGTCTAATATTATTATGATTGTGAGCAAACTGTTTCTTCTATACTATTGGCACAATAGTAAACTAGTGAAGCCTTTTTTAGAAGTTGGTATGGCAGTATCCATCTCAATTCTAGACACCTAGGAGTTCTATGTCTGAGTATCTGTCTTTGAGAAGCACCCACATACAGTAGGTGCCCAGAGACAAGTATAAAGGCGTTTACTACAGCACTGTTTGTAATAGCCAAAAATCAGGAATGGTCACATAAGTGGCAGTAGACTTCCATGAATCATTTAAAAAGGTTGAAGGTGATCTTTATATACTAACTTGGAATGATCTCTAAAATATGTATTTAAAATAAGAACAGAACCACAAAATAATAAGTCTATGAAGAAATATCCTATGTAATAAAAATTATTTATGCAAATAAATATATAGACCTATATTGAAAAATCAGGAAAGATACACATCAATTCTCAACAGAGTTAATTAACATTTATTATCATCAAGACATGGGCAAAACGAGATGCTAACTTCTTACTTTATACTTCTGTAGAAAACATCTGTTAATGTCTTTCTATTCAAGACCTTTTCTAAGATGAATGGATAAAGAAGATATATATACAATGGAATATTACTCAGCCATTAGAAACAACAAATACCCACCATTTGCTTCGACGTGGATGGAACTGGAGGGTATTATGCTGAGTGAAATAAGTCAATTAGAGAAGGACAAACATTATATGGTCTCATTCATTTGGGGAATATAAAAAATAGTGAAGGGGAATAAAGGGGAAAGGAAAGAAAATGAGTGGGAAATATCAGAGAGGGAGACAGAACATGAGAGACTCCTAACTCTGGGAAACAGAACAAGGGGTGGTGGAAAGGGAGGTGGGCAGGAGGTGGGGGTGACTGGGTGACGGGCTCTGAGGGGGGCACTTGATGGGATGAGCACTGGGTGTTATGCTATATGTTGGCAAATTGAACTCCAATTAAAAATTTAAAAAAAATTAAAAATTAAAAAAATAGAAAAAAGACCTTTTCTAAGCATTTATTACCCAACTATTACCAGACTTCATTGTACTATGACTTTCATTAGCTTGTTAGTATCATGTGAAAAAAAACCTAAGAACATGGGAAAGAGTTGTCCTTAAGCCATCCCTTGGCCTCGGGACCACCTGCACTGCTGGGGTGGTTAATCTTAGCAAAGTTCTGTTTAGGCCTCAGCAGCCCACAGTAGCATCCTGGCTTCCCATTTGAACTACATCACTGTGGTTCACTCAGGCCAGTAGTATCTCCACTCCAGTGTCACCTCTTCAGCAACTTTTAGGACTTATACTCATCCCTCCCCTGAAAGTCAACAGAAATATGGCTCTTCTTCGTGGGTTAGGCTCTCCTAGGGGTTTCCTATAACATGGTGGCTTGGGTCCTAAGGTGTTATAGCTCTTTTTAGCTTTACACATACACATCTTTTCCCTTACCAGGGTACATCTCAGAGAGAATAGGTAGGTGGTCACTTCAAATTAAAGAAAGCCACTAACGACTCAGATTTATCACACAGATGGGAGAAATGACTTTTGTGCAAAGTTACTTACTTAAACATTGTAATAGCCAAAGATTAGAAACAACCCCAATGTTCGTCAAAACTAACTGATTAGTTAAATACACGATAATATATCTATATCATAGAGCATTAAACAACTGTAAAAAAGAATGAGGAAGCTTTCTTTATACCAATAGGAAAAGAAGCCCAAGATAAACATACAAACAAAAAACAAGGTGCAGAATGGTATGTAAAATATGCTGTCTTTGTAAGCAAATTAAGAGAAGTAAAAACCTATTTGTTTTTGCTTACATACGCTTGAAGAAACTATGGAAATTTACGTAGGAAATTAAGGACAGTGGTTACAAATGGTAGATACTGGATAAGAATTGGACAGATGAATGACAAGAATGATAGGGAGACATTTTAGTGTGTATCTTTTAATATTCTTTGGTTTTAAGATCATATTTATGGTTTCTCTATTCAGTCTTCAGATTTTCTTAAAGTCAAGTCCTTGCCATGGACCCATGTCAGTAAAATCCTTGCAAGCTGGCTTTCTGGCCCCAATCCTTGTTATGTTTTTGTTTTGCTTTTCTTTTCCCAGGAGGTTCCTCTAGGAATTTTTAAAATTTAATCAATGTAAATGGGTATGGGACAGAAAGAGCACAGGCCATTTTCAATCCCATCTCCCCTTGCCCAGGATTTAAACACCCATAATGACATATGTGTACATAATAACATGTGTAATGTTTACGGAAATGCATACTCCTTGGGTTACAAATACCAGAGATTCAACTCAAACTCTTAAACTAATCCTAAGATTCCCCTGCACATCAAGGGCAAGAAAGTATTCCTAACTTCTAGCGGTGATGGAAAGATGAAGAAAATTAAAGCATATAAAGAACATGGTCATGCACCTCCTTCATAGTAAACAGAAAATAAATGTTAGTTGTTATTATCATTTGTGAACATTTTTTTTGAGATTTTATTTATTTATTCATGAGAGACAGAGAGAGAGAGGCAGAGACACAGACAGAGGGAGAAGCAGGCTCCATACAGGGAGCCCAACGCGGGACTCGATCCCGGGACTCCAGGATCAAGCCCTGGGCCAAAGGCAGGTGCCAAACTGCTGACCCACCCAGGGATCCCCTGTTTGTGGACATTTTAAGGCATAATATTTGCTTTTCTGTGCCACATGTCTGAATATTGTTTATAAATGTTCAGGATCTATTATACAAGTTACAAAATAAGTCTTAGGTTTTAAGGTTAGTCTTTTCTTTACACACAGAAATTTCTATAGGGAAAGACAAAAAACAAAGTCCACAATAAATTTTTAAATAGTTAAATTTAATTCAAACCTCCAAGTGTAATTGAGATCAAGAATATATGAAAATGCCAAACAAGAGAAAAAAGGGGATTCCAAACGGTGCTTCATAAACACTCATTCAAGATCTCAAATACTCACACAGGGGAAAAGATGAATGATTTGATTGGGCAGCAGTTATTGTTAAAGGAAAATAAAGTGGAAGAAACTGAAATATTTAGGTACCTATCAAGAAGTGATGAAAGCCAGCTGTGGAAAAAGATTCTTTAAGGGAGTTTCTGTGTTACAAAGGAAATAGCTGTGCAATGTCAAGAAGGGAACCAGTGAGACAGAAAGTAAGGAAACCCACCACAATAATATGCCATCTTCACAAAAGCATTACTCACACACAATCTCAACATTTTCTTCCTACTGCGTGCATGGTTTGAAAATTTTGCTTCATCACTCATGAATTTACCTCCAAATATATGTGGCTATCTCATTAATTTTAATATTTGTCTTCTAAAATATTTTAATATATGTCTCTTGGGGTCCCAGGAATGTACCGTGGTATGTCTCTTGTTCCACAGGTTGTATTTATTAGTTGAGAAGGGAATGGAGAATAGAATGTCTACAGTGATTTTCAAAAGGTAATATGTCAGTGCAAAAGCTGAATGTCTAGATTCCTACACATTTTGACGACAATAAATCAGTGATTCTGAATTATTCCTGACACATATTTAAATATTGAGCAGCTTATGTAGACTGGCAGATAGACCTGTTGGCATCACCTTTCTTATAATAAATATAATAACGGTGATGGTGTTGATGATAGCAACTAATATTTTCTGGTTTTAAAAGAATATTTTGAGTTTTAGCTAGAAGTAGTTCACTGAAACATTTTGCTCTAAGATGTGTGACAACTAGAATATGAAACTAACTATACACATAGCCACAGTTGGTGTTTGTGCTCCTTGAAACTTCAAGTGTTTTGAAGTGGCAATGTGGACTGGAAAACCATGATAAACACACTATAACTAGCTCATTTCAGACATCCATCAGTGTTTTGATGGTTAATTTTATGTGTTAATGTGAATGGATCTCAGGGTGCCCACATATTTGGTTAAACATGATTTCTGGTTGTGTCTGAAAGGGTATCTCTGGAAATGACTAACATTTAAATCAAGTAAAGCTGATTGCCTTCTTCCATTGTGGGTGTGTCTTGTCCAGTCTGTTGAAGACATAAATAGAGTAAAAAATTAAGAAAAAATTATTTCTCTCTACCTGTCTTTGAGCTAAAACATTGGTCTTACCCTGCCTTTGGATTCAGACTTGGAATGGAACTCATACCATTGGCTCTACTGGTTCTCGGACTCAGACTAGAACTACACCATAGCTATTATAACTAACAACTTACAATACCTCCGTGTGTGTGTGTGTGTGTGTGTGTGTGTGTGTGTGTGTGTGTAATTTTTTTCTCTAACTGGTTCTGTTTCTCTGGAGAACCCTGACAAATACAAACATAAAATACTCGTTGGGGGTCTTAAAATCAGGCTAGACATCATGAAGGAACAGACAATCTTGCAAGATTTCCAGGACTTCCTGTGTTCAGTTAAGGCAGCAATGCCACGAGATGAGCCTTTCTTGTTTATTTTTGTACTTCCACTTCCTGTCAAGTGCTCTTAACCAGTGAATTCAGAGGTGCATGAACATTTAAATAAACTCAAAGTGTGCATAATTGTATGTTTAGTATCCACTCCCCCTCACTCAATAAGTTCAATTCTTTAGAGATTTCTGCAATTGATTGACCACCAGAATTTTTACTTTAATTCAAAAGTGATCACCATTACCTCTCTCACTTCTCTGAGGACATATGTAAAGGTAGTGTTCTTTCTTAGGTAATAACTATAATGACAAAAACTTTAACACCACCTATTAGTTCTTTATGATGTATACCAGTGTTTCTCAAAATTCTTGTCCCTAGACCAGCAGCATCAGCATTACATGAAAATTTATCAGAAATGTAAATTCTCAGGGCACCTGGATGACTCAGTGATTGAGCATCTGCCATTAGCTCAGGTCTTGATCCCAGGGTCCTGGGATTGAGTCTCGCATCGGGCTCCCCACAAGGAGCCTGCTTCTCTCTTTGCCTATGTCTCTGCCTCTCTCTGTGTGTCTCTAAGCAATCAATCAATCAATCAATAAATAAATATCTTTAAAAAAAAACACCTGT
Source organism: Nyctereutes procyonoides (assembly GCF_905146905.1). NCBI lineage: Eukaryota > Metazoa > Chordata > Mammalia > Carnivora > Canidae > Nyctereutes > Nyctereutes procyonoides. The sequence continues at coordinate 16,083,586 of NW_026575141.1, read as the reverse complement.
AAATTCTCCAGGTCCACTCCAGACCTTCTGATTCAGAAACTCTTTAAAGTTTGAGAACCACTGGTTTATAGATTCACTTCATAAGCATTATCTCATTAAATCTATCAAGTTTGGTACTATTATCTCCATTTTATGGAAGAGGAAAATAAGGCTCGAAGAAACTAAAAGGACTTCCAATTATCACACCCATAAAAGGCAGAGCTGAGTCTTGAACCTTCTTGTGACCCAAACCAATGCTCTTTCTACAACACTTGAGGTTCTCTTCTTAAATAACTGAGGTATATTTCTAACATGTACCCCCACTGCCATGTAAGACTTGGGATACTTTGGGCAGCCCTGGTGGCTCAGCGGTTTAGTGCTGCCTTCAGCCCAAGGAGTGATCCTGGAGACCAGGGATTGAGTCCCATGTCGGGCTCCCTGCATGGAGCCTGCTTCTCCCTCTGCCTGTGTCTCTGCCTCTCTCTCTCTCTCTTTCACACACACTTTACATAATAACTCCACATAATGGAAATGTGCCTGACCTCATAGGAAAACAACAGTAAGTGGCCCTTTCATAGAGCTTCTGTGTGTTTGACCCCCATTTACGGGTGGCAATGAGGCACAGAGAAAAGTAGGACCTAAAAATGTTGGGTTCATGTGAGAACAACAGTTCATTCTGTTCTACCCTGCCTCCAACCCTCCTGTCAGGAGGTTTTCATGTTGTTCTTTCTGCTGAACTCTGATTCAGTATAGTTTTGTGACAGCAGAATACAAACCACCTAAATGTCCATCGGAAGGGAATGGTTAGTTAAGTTTTGCAATGGTTGTAAAGCTGATGCTTTACAGCTCTATCTGGACTCAGGCAGTTCTATCTGGACTCATAAGGAAAAGGTCTCTAAGACACATCAATCAGAGGAAAAAGTAAGGTGCAGACAGTGCATATAGTACCCTATCATTCACATGGTAAAATAAGAAATAACTCACACATATGTGGTTGTAAATGCATAGAACTTCTCCAGAAGGATAAATAACAACTAGATCATTGTGGTTTTTGTCTACCAAAGGAACTAGGGGAGGAGGAGAAGGTAGAGGAAGGGGAAAAGGGAGACTTACTTTTCACTGTAAACGCTTTTGTATTGTTTGAATAATTTTATTTTTTTAATTTTATTATAAATATTTCATTTATTTATTCATAAGAGACACAGAGAGAGAAAGGCAGAGACACAGGGAGAGAGAGAAGCAGACTCCACGGTGAGAGCTCGATGTGGAACTTGATCCCGGAACTCCAGGATCATGCCCTGGGCTGAAGGCAGACATTCAACCGCTGAGCCATGCAGGTGTCCCTGTTTGAATTCTTTTAATATATATATATATATATATATATTTTTTTTATGATAGTCATACAGAGAGAGAGAGAGAGAGAGGCAGATACACAGGCAGAGGGAAAAGCAGGCCCCATGCACCGGGAGCCCAACGTGGGATTCGATCCCGGGTCTCCAGGATCGCGCCCTGGGCCAAAGGCAGGAGCCAAACCGCTGCGCCACCCAGGGATCCCTGTTTGAATTCTTTTAAAGCCAAAACTAAAATTACCTCTTTAGTATATCTTTATTAAACATGTTTATTTATTTATATTTTTTATAGGTTGGAAAGGACAATTATGAACTTCCAAGCATTCCATCTACCCTTCATAATCAATTTTGTTTTCATTCTCAAGAAACTTCTTATAATTTTAGCTTAAACTTTTTTTAAGGTTTAAAAAAAACTTATTTATTTGAGGGAGAGAGAGAGAGTGAGAGCACAAGCTGGGGAGAGAGGCAGAAAGAGAAGTAGACTCCCCTCTGAGCAGGGAGCCTGAATGCAGGTCTCAAAACCCAGGACCCTGAGATCATGACCTTGACTGAAGGCAGACACTTAACAACTGAGCCAGCCACCCAGGACCTCCTTAAACTACCTTTTTATGTAAGTTCCCAAAGTTCACCTCATTGGGTGAAGCTGAATTTTTTCTTAAATGTGAAGCACTGCTTCCTAATTCTAGCATACTAGTAGTGCTTTCTTCATCTTTCAAAAGCTGTTAAAAATTCCCAAATCTAAAATCCTCTTGCACGCCTGGGACATCTCTGAGTCTAGAGCTCTCCATCTTGATTCTTTTCTAATTCGGACAAATTGCTTTCCACCCTGGTTCCTCCAATCTCAAATCCTAACCTGCCAATACTCTTTAAATGAGCCAATGCCCAATAGATAATTAATGAGCTGTGAAGTACCCTCACAGCCAGGTGCCTTCTCTTTATGGGGGAACCTCCCCCAAACTCCTCACCCTGTACAAAAAATAAAAAGAATGAGCAAGGTTAAAAGAAAGAAAGAAAGAGTCTTGATAATTACTTATTAGGGCCAACTATAATTATGCAAACCAGGATGAGCAATGGTGAGTTCATTTAGAACGGATGTTAAAAAATATTTCAAATAAGGGAGGAAGAATGGCTGTTATACACTGAAAAGTAAATGTGTAATTTCTGGAATGTGTAAAATTTTGAGTGATTCATAAATAAAACTTAGAAGAGTGTAGGAAGCAGGATATGGGCTAAGTAAAAATATATGTACAGGGGTTGGTAATTTATTGGGAAATACCCATAACACACCACAACCTAACTTAAAGCGGGGGGGGGGGGGTAGAAAGGGGAAAAATACAGTGATGGTAGCTGTGTTGGGTTGGCTGAACAACCCTATTTTGAGAAGACTCACCATGCTGAAAGAAAATGTGGAGTTATCTTATTCACATAAGTACTAATTTGTATTACTAATGATTTTAATCACCTAACTAAATAGGTACTAGAGAGTTCACAAAATAACTCAGTTTGTTAGCGCATAGAAAAAGAGAGCTCTGAAGTCAGACTCACTCAGATCAATATTCTTACTTATAGCCCAGGAATGTATCCATGTTGATCAATTGTTATACGATGAACAGGCATTATCTGTCTGAATCCACAGGGTAGGGTAATGTAGGGGAAGAGGGAAGAGCTGGTTATCCTGATAGTTTCCTGGTTCCCCCAGTTCACTGTCACACCAACCTCAGCTGTTCAAAAATAAGATTATGTTTTCATCTGTCCCATAACTTGACAATTGTGGGGAAAATTCTAATAGGAAGACATTCTACAGATACACTCTGGTTCTGGGATTAAGGCAATTTTTAGTATAACTTTTAAGCTGGTTTTTAGCATAAGTTTGTTAAGTAATTTCAGTTACCTTCTATTTGATTTTCTCTTTTCTAATTGATGAGGTTAATAATTATTACAAAGAAATAACTCCAGGCTGTGGGATGTTACATATTTTTGACATTCTAATGCCACGACTAAGCATTGTATATTACTCTATGCGCTCACTCTTTTTCTTTTAATTCAGCACTTTCTGAAGATTGTTTTCTACTAACTTAATGTGCTCTTTCTTTAGCAATCAAGATTTTTCAATGATCTATGCAGGTGGTGGTCATTGTAGGTGAAATAGTCATAGTAAATTAACAGGCATTTAAAATATATCCTGTGTTCAAAACAAAAGCACCAATTCACCTCTAAAAATAACTCCAATATGAATAATAGAGACTTGAGGGGGTTGGCAGTTGATTTAACAAACATTTACTTGGTACCTATTGTGTTCTGGACACTGTGCTAACCACTTGGATGGCAACGATGTATAGGATGAAGTCCCTGCTTTGAGATACTCTCAGTCTAGTGGAAGAGATGGAAAAAGTAAATATGAAACTTCAGTATACTTAGAGCTCTAAGGGAGTACATGAATAGAACATTGTGGCAGGACAGAGGAACCTACTGCTGCCTGAGGCAATCAAGTAAGGCTTTCTTCTTTTTTTTAAGATTTATTTATTTGCTTGAGAGAGAGAGCACACACATGAGTAAGAGGAGGGGCCGAGGGAGAGGGAGAGAGAGAATCTCCAGCCGACTCCCTCCCTGCTGAGCCTGGAGCCCCCATACTTGGTTCCATCCCAAGACCCTGAGACGCTGACCTGAGCCGAAATCAAGAGTCAGAGGCTTAATCGACTGAGCCAGCCAGGCCCCTGACTAAGGCTTTCTGTTTCATCTTGAAGACATAGGTGGAGTTTGGTGAGCATCTCTGGCATAGTGGAAAAGGTGAATATGGCTTTAGAAGAACTGGTAGTCTGGCAGGAGAGACAAAGCAGCAGAAAAATAGCTATAAGACAATGAGACAAGGACTTTAAGTGGAAGCCTGCATAAAATGATCTGGAACAGCAACGGCATAACAATTAGTTTTGTGAACATGGTAGGAGTGGGGTGGAGGCTAGCAAAGGGGTGGAGGTTAGCAAAGTGTAATAGAACAGAGGTGGCACTGCAGCTTCACTTAAAAGGAGGAATCGAGATTTGCCAAGCAGAAAGAGGAGAGAAGAAACAGGAACATTCCAGGGAAAAAGAGCACCTTGATCTTAGCTCTGAAGGCACAAATGGGGAACATTTTGGAGTGTGTAAAGGCATATGGGGGAGGGAGACCAAAGGGTAAATAGAATATCAGACTTGGCTATATTCTGAAGGGGATCTTATGCCACACTAAGGAGTTTTGGCTCAAGTATATCCTGGAGGCAAATGGAAATTGAAGAGAGTCCTTAATCCCGGTAGTGACGTGATCAGATCTGATTGTAGAAATATGACTACAGAAAAGCCTACATGTGACCTACCAGGTGTGAGGTGATGAGCTCTGACCTAGACTGGAGCCGCGAAATGAAGAATGAAGAGTCAGGAGAAGGCTTCTCAGGAGGTGAAAGCAAAAGGAAGTAAGGAGGCTAGAGGAGAGGCAGATTCACTCTTTGGCATTTGGGAGAATGATGGTGTTCCCAATGAGCCAGGGAGAAGAGGAGAAGAAATCCATGTGAAGAGTTTGTAGGGTGAATGTCCTGTCAATTCTTTACGGTATGCTGAATTTTGAGGGGCCTCGAGAGGAATTGCTGTGAGTAGTTGGAGATACAGATCTATGGTTGGAGAAGAAATCAGGCCAAAGCATGAGATTGCCTCGGAGTGAGGGGGATGAGGAGGGAAGGAGGAGGAAAGGGTAAGAACAAACCCGAGGGGACCCCAACTTCTAAGGGATGGATGGAGGGATAAAAAAAATAATTGAAGAGGCAAAACACTTGGAGACACAAGGGGGACCAGGAGAAGGAAGTAACACAGAGCTCTGAAGAGAAGAGGACTTGCTTGCTGGAGATACTAACCATTAGGGGCAAATGGACAAGAGAGGCATGTAGGACAGTGTCCATTGATTGGTCACTCAATGTTCTTACCCACCCTGGTGAGAGCAGCAGTGGGCGTAGAAATCAGATGGCAGTGCATTAAAAAGGGAATGGGACCGTGCTCCCTTTAGGCAGCACGTAGACTAATATTAGAACAATACAGAGAAGATCCCTGTGCAAGGAGGACATGAAAATCCATGAAGCGTTCCATATTTTTGTCTTCCGGAGGAGCCACTCCGGGAGGCCAAGCTTCTTGCATGCATTGCTTCAAGACCAGGCCTGTGTGGCTGAGTAGATGGCTCCATGCTGGAAAGCAAGGAGCTAGAGTCCTATCTGAGGAAAATCAAAGTCCATAAAAGCAAAAAATCTCCTTTCCTCCTATGCTTGTCATGTAACAAAGGTGTTTATTGTATAAAAAAGAAAAGAGAGAGAGAGAGAATAAGACCTAATGAATAGACTAAGTCATGTAGTCTTTTTTGTTGAGAATTTGATGATGAAAAGGTGAAATGTAAGGCATTAGCCCAGAAAAAAAGGAAGTTGAGCTAAAGAAAGAGTGGTTGTTTTTGTCACCGTTTTTTATTTCTTTAACGTCTGGTGGAGTCTTGAGCACATGTGTACCCAGAAGAGAAAGGACGGGTCACAAACAGGAGAGGAGGGGAAATACTGAGGAAGCCAGATTTTGAGGGCTCAAGGTGAAGGCCAAGACTTGGAAAGTGCTAGAAGTTTTTCTTCTGGGATGTTAGGGAAGAAAGAAGAATAGATTTAAGCCTAGAGAAGTCTGAAGATGGTGAGGAAGACCAAGTTGGTGAGTTGATGCCTGACAACCTCTTTTTTCTTGACGAAGCAGCTGGCGAGGAAATCTCTGAAAGTAAAGACAGAGTGAACAGGCCTAGAGAGGATGTTGTTAATAAATACTGGTATCTTGTTTACTCCTTTAAACACATTGCTTCACTTTCTCCAGTGAGATCATTAAAGTCTTATCTCAAGAAAGGTGGTTAAATATGACAGTGGAAAATGCAGACCACAAACTTCTAGATACAGAAGAATCTGTGTAGCTGGACTAACACTGGGCTTTCATAGCTTTGCCTGGGGCTTCAGAAATGCTTTTGATAATGCTTCTTTGAAGCAACTCTGGGGTAAATTTGGGGTATAAGATTTAGAATTTATTTGGAGTAAAATATTCCGGTACTTGGTATGCTACCAAAAAAAAAAAAAAGAATCGAAGAAACAACAGCAAAAAGCTGGACTTTGCCTCAGTACGGGAAATATCTTAAGCCTGCGAGACAATTGATGTGTCTCTCCAGCCTTTTTAGAAACTCAAACCACTGATTATCAGGTCTTGTGTGTGCTGCATGGTTGCCCTGAACAAATGAGCCTCAGACACAACCATAAAAGAAAGACATCAGACTAGACAAACTATCATTTAGAAAGAATTAAGACAGCCATATTGTATGCTTACCATCAGCTCATCTATGGCTGTTCTGGTGTCACTACTCTCCAGAGGCTACTTAATCTCATTGAGACAAGACAGCCAGCCTAATTGATATAGAAAATGAAAGCCCTTTGATCTCATATCAAACAGAGTCAGACTAAGAGAAGGATCCAGCAGGCAAGATGACTGTCTTCCAAAGGAGAATTAACACTGCAGGCAGGAAAGTAGGAAAGGATAATATCTTACTTTGGAATTCCACGGACTTGTTTTACTTAAGTAAGGACTGAAAAGGAATAGATTCATCTCAATGCATGAATAGGGGTTTTTTGCTCTTAGTGCTATGAAATCTTTCAAATTATCAACATTTTCAGATATGTATGTTATAGTAGTGATGAAAAGCACAGTAGAAGTATAATTAATGTAAAAACACCTGCCTTTTAGCAGGTAACTATAAAGGACAGGTGTTTGTCAATGTCAACCTTTACTGCTATGATCTGCTGCCCCTACTAAAGAATTTCCTTAGAAGGGGTTTATTATTTTGTGATTTAAATAGCATTCGTTATGCTTTATAAACAATTTAGGTAAGTACCCCAGCAAAAAAACTGGCTTTGCAATAATCAGAATGTCTATGAATATACTAACATGTCTTTAGAGTTATCAGAGCACTTATTCATGTATCAGGAAACTCATCAAAATTTGTGTTCTCCATTCTAATGCATAAAGTACACACTTCAATAATCATATCAGTTGTATTTTACATACTTAATATAATGGTAGTTTTGAAAACCAGTCCAAGCCTGTGATTGTATAAGTAAGATAAAATAAATTACGGTATTTAGGGGAAAAAATGACTAATACAGTGTTTTCTTTTCAGATACAGAGGATTACTTGAAAAATAACATACTCTCTACTGTAGTTTGTTCTGCCAACTGGATCTCATTCTTGATGTATTAAAATGCCTTGAGTATCTGATATTTGGGAAAGCATATCCTCCCACTATTTGACACTTTCAAAGCTGAGAGACCATGAAAAAATACAAAAGAAGTTTCAGAAAGGAATCAAGGCAGAATATAAAATAACATATTTTTCTTACCTAAGGTAGTATCCATAATGATGAATAATCAAATCAACAACTAAAAAATTAACATGTATTTGAAAGAACAACAAAAAATATATATGGCTGATGGTATATAGTATCTGGATGTCTTCAAAATAAGTTCTGGGGGGATCCCTGGGTGGCGCAGCGGTTTGGCGCCTGCCTTTGGCCCAGGGCGCGATCCTGGAGACCCGGGATCGAATCCCACGTCGGGCTCCTGGTGCATGGAGCCTGCTTCTCCCTCTGCCTGTGTCTCTGCCTCTCTCTCTCTCTGTGTGTGACTATCATAAATAAATAAAAATTAAAAAAAAATAAGTTCTGGCCCTCTTGGGATTTTTTTCTTTTCTTTTCTTTTCTTTTCTTTTCTTTTCTTTTCTTTTCTTTCTTTCTTTCTTTTTTTTAAGATTCTCTTTATTTATTTGAGAGAGAGCGAGAAAGCACAAGCTGGGGAGAGGGAGAAGCAGTCTCCCAGCTGAGCAGGGGCCTGATGTGGGGCTCTATCCCAGGACCTTGGGATCATGATCTGAGGCAAAGGTAGATACTTAACCGACTAACCCACCCAGGTGCTGCCCCCCACACCCCTTTTCCATTTTAGATTTTAAGGGATTTCTCTTCCAGGAATTTACAAGCCCAGACTTTAAACTTTTGGGCTACTCAACTGTCAACTTCTTTTTCCTCTTCATTTAAAATTGACACCAGTTCTCTGTTCCACCATCTTAAAGGCACCACAGCTGTCGTTTACTGAATTCACATGAGACCCACTTCCATCTTTCTAAATGAATATAGCACCTGGCTTATGATCTTCCTCCACATCCTCATTCCTCATCACCACTTTCTGACAACTTCACAATTCATGCTGGGGACCCATCAGTTACCTCAGCTGTGGAGTCCCATGATCTTATTCCCTGCAATCCTCTAATTCCTCTACTCCAGCCACAGACCAGCAGGATCATTCCCTGAATTTAAGCATTACAGGCACTTGGAATGTTTGTTTCACATACCCAACCCCATGTGTACCACTGCACTCCTCCCCTTCCTAACCTTCTCCTGGCTTTCTACTCACTGAGTTCAATAAACACTAAATCCTTTTTAGTTTAATCCATCCATGAACCCTCTTCTCAGCCCATTATGCCCCTGTCCACCTACACTCCTGTCATATTCTTGTGACCCACTGTCAGTGGGCAAACCCATATCATACATGCTATCTAGTTTTTCCATGTATGCCCAGGAGCATGGCTGGAGGAAAGCTGAGAGTACTCTGGCTCACTATACCATACTCACACTTGCTTTCCTTGTGCCACAGTGCCAACAACAGTCCCCGGACTCGGTGCCGGGAACATTCTCCCCGACAGCTATACACACATAGTTCTCTCTCCTCAAAATCTCTCATATCTTTCCTGTAAACATTCATAGCAGAGACTTCCCAAAGCAATTGAATGTAACTGGTCTGGTATCCCCTCCACATCTCAGTATACACCTGTCTCTTCATTTAACTTCCCTTAATTTCCAACTGCTTCAAAGCTCTTAAACCATTTCTCTGACTTCCAATTCTATATTTGTAACTTCAAACTCTCTCCAGAAGTCCAATGTCACATTAACAACTTTTTATAACGTGTCCCCATGTTGAGTACATGAATACATGGTAAGTATTCAGTAGATATTTATGGAATGAATGAGGAAATAGATAAATCTACACCTGGATGTTTTACTTCCAATTTGACTCTAGATAAGGGAGGAGAACTTTGTCAAGAGGAAAACTGCTTTCTGCTTCCTCCACTCCAACTCTTGCTAGTACCTTCAACTCTAGTCTTTGGTGCTCAGTTGATTTTTCAACAGAGGTGGGTTTTGGGGGGGGAGTAATTGAAACATGGAACCAGACCCACATATGATTACTCTAAAGGAAATAAAAACAACTTGATTTCACACACAGTGTTTTAAAGGGCAATAGTTAAATGTATATTACTTCAGTACACAGTATACATAAAGTAACTTACTTATAAAATCAAAAGGACATCACATCATCCCTAAACCATCCTGATCACTAGCATTCTTTTGCTGCGTTTGAATTCTTACTGCCTGATGACTACTGTTTTTGTGTTTTTCAGATGTATAGGAGCTTTATGACAGTATAAAAATAGTTACCCACCACATCGGTCTATATGTTTTCCTACATGCTGGTTCTATTATGTATGCTATTTTAAATTTCTTATGAACTTGTTAAAAATATGTGTTTATAAATTATAAATTCTGTTTTTCTGGTTTCTTCAGCTATGATTTTTTCCCCGTCTAATATGGATGGATTCCAGAAAACCCAGAAACAATATCTAACAAGATCAGAGCAGAGGAAGGAGAGGAATAGCAAATAAACATTTTCCAGTGTCAAGTTAGGAAGATATTCGATCTTCCAATGTGCTCAACAAATGGGTTTAATAATGCACATTTCGGTATAAAACAGTTCACAACAGAAATATTTGCGACTCAGCCCATTTATCCTGGGAATTACACAACATGGACCATTTTCAATAACTCTTTTCATTATAATGATTTCCTCCTGCTCAAGCAATGGAGATGTACAAACCATTTTGGTCTAGAAATGTAATAATGTCGAGATACAAATGTATTAAAGAAAAATTAAAATACAATAATTTTCATCACTTTGGGTCAATGTTATATTGTCTTTCTCAAGGTACTTTAGCCTTCTAAAATCTTTTCAACCAGAATATAAGATTGCTTTTTATTCAGAACCCATACAACTAGATAACTTGACAAAGTATATTTATTTAAAAGTCACAGTAAACTACTGGCAGACCAAAACAAAAGATGAAGATATATTTTTAGGGCACCAGTTGGTTTTTCTTAATTTTGTAAGTTAAAGATCTTGAAGTGCCTTTTGAATCATAAAAAATAATATAGTTTGATATAATTTTGACCTATAGAATTTTTATTTTAATGCAAATCCATATATGTATTATATAGATAGTAACTTTTACCTAATAAGACCATTGAATTATGTAAAACCTCTTTGGACAGTAGTGGCAGTATAACATCATCCATTTCATCATCCTTTCATTTATTCAGCAAACAGGTATTGAAAGCACATGATGTGTATAGCACAACAGTAGAAACTAGTTCCCCCAAGGAGTTTAACAAATAATAGAGAGAATTAAGATATATTTCTATATCACTATAATTTATAGTATAGTAGTCCCCCCACCTTATCCACTGTGGATACTTTCTAAGACACCCACTGGATGCTTGAAACCACAGACAGAACTGAATCCCATATATACTGGCTTTTCCTATGCATCCATACCTATGGTAAAGCTTAATTTATAAAGTAGGCACATTAGGAGATGAACAACAATAACCCATAATATAATAGAACAATAATAGAACTGTAATAAAAGTTATGTGAATGTGGTCTCTCTCTTTCTCTCAAAATACCTTATTGTACGGTACTCATCTTCCTTTTTGTGATGATGTGAGATGATAAAACGTTTACGTGATGAGATAAAGTGAGGTAAGTGATGCCAGCATCGTGACCTAGCGTTAGGCTACTATTGACCTTCTGATGGTAGGTCTGAGGAGGATCATCTGCTTCCTGACAATGGTTGGCTGCAGGTAACTAAAACTGTGGAAAGTGAAACTACGAATAAGGGGGTCTAGTGTAATAACTGCCGCAAAAGATATGCTAAAGAAGTTTATAGATTCATGATAAGTTTGTTTTTTTTTTTTTTTTACTGGTCTGACAATTAGTGCTTAGAATTGTATGTTTTACAAAGCTACCTGAATGACAATCACATAAAGCACTGCACTCATTCTTTCAGCCTTTGTGTACTCAAATTTTGACCACGTTTGTCTAGTACTTGGAAAGCAAAAATTCAGGGAGTGTTTAATTACTGAACGCATATTGTGAATAAGGCACTAAGCTCGGCACCGGTCCTAAACATTACAAATGAAGACAGCAGACATGATCCTTTTGCTCAAGGAGTTCCTAATCTAATAGGACAAAGAGGAAAAAAAACATTTGCACTGAATATGTCTTTCATTCCTTTCTACATTCTCACCATCACTGGAATTGAACTTTATTAGGCATCAAAGCAACCACATTATTTCATCAATGCCCCCTAGGAGCAGCAAGCAATACAATTGGTTATGGTTGATTTTATGGTTGGCCCCTGATTGTTGATAAGATAAGTCAGTGTTTTCTAAAGCATTGGATGCTGCTGGTATAACCCACACATGGGTTAAAAGTGCTGAGATGGCACTTCTGATCAACTTGAGCAGCAAGCAGTCTTTGATAAAGGGCTTCAGATCTCAGACGCAAGAGGCCCCTTGAAAGAGCAAAATTCTACCCAGGAAGTAAGAGCTCCAAAAGATTGCTTCTGGGGGCTCTTCCTGGTGACATGACAGTTCCTTTCCCACCAGAGCTCTTCCTCTGTGAGAACAGAAATAGCACGAGAATGGAGGAGAAGACGGTGAGGGCTAATGCAGAACAGACTGTACAATATATGAGAGAAAGTGTAGAAGAAAGTAAGGAAAGGCAGGATTTATGAGGAGAGAAGGGGGGAGGAGAGAGGGAAGGGGAAAGGGAGGGGGAAGGGGAAAGGAGAGAGGGAAGGGGAAAGGGAGGGGGAAGGGGAGAGAAAAGTCAGAAGGGAGAAGATGGAGCATATAACACTGGTAGCAAAGGATCCAAGGGTGTGGTGGCTGTACCGATTGAACACAGAGTACTGTGCAGTAAATCCTGGGCCAGGTGCCCAGGAAAAAGGACAGCAAAACTCTAAGAAGTGACAGCTGTTTTATCAGGAGGAATATTAGTAATAATCATAGCTAACATGTACTTTCTATGTGCCAATCCTGTAAGTGCATTACATGGATTAATTCCTTAAATCCTCAGGATGACCCTAGAGGCGGAGAGTCTTAACCCTGATAAAGATACTGAGTTTCAGAGAAGTTAAGTCACTTACCCAGGAACACAAAGCAACTAAGCAGTAGGATCTGGATTTGAAACCACCAAGCCTGGCTCCAGTGATGCAACTCTGAAGCACTAATGTTACCCTTCACTGGCTCCCACCGGGAATGCCAGAACCTGGAGTAGTAATATGGTAGGAAAAAAAAAACATGATGGCCTGAGACATGAATCTGGCCACACCTGGGTTCTGAACTGCTTCCCACTCTTTATACGAGGTGAGACAAGAGAGAGCCATGACAAGCATGAGAGTAGAGGTAGTGTAGGGCAAGACTGAGATTTTATTCTGAGAGAAATGGAATGACACCAGAGGGTCTGACACTGGAGAGGTGCAATATGAACTGATATGATATGAACTGATATGAAAATAACTCTGAGGAATGAAAAAGGAAAAAAAATAAAAAATAAAAAAGGGGGTAGGGGAGGTGGGGTAGCTCCCCTCACATATTTCTAGAGAAAGTATTGGGCAGGAGATACAATGTCATCAAAGGCCAAACTAAGAAGACAAGGTTGAAGGGCAGAAAAGAGATTGATAGGATGACAGCTCTTAAAGCAAGAAAAGTGGGAGCCAAGGACTATGGGAGAGTGATGGGCCGGGTGGGGGGGGGGGAGCTCTTGCAGGGAAACAATGGCATTCATGGCTTTTAATACAAATGTCAGCACTCATGGGCCACACCAAAGCAGTGGGAAGGAAGAACAAAGAGCCAAATGGAAGGAAGAAGGTGAGGAAGACAGGGAGGTACAGACTAAGGAGGTTGAGCGGTATTGAGGTAAGGTCTCAAGTGAGACAACCCACTCTCTCCTCCATCCCTCACATACCCAGAGATAGTTGTGGTTTTGTCAAAGCCTAAGATAATTTCGAGTGTGTGCTGTTTCTGGGGTTGTTCTTCCTGCAATGGGTAGATGTTTCAATTTTGCTGAAAAAGAAAATCATGTCAGTCAAAGGGTTAGCTGTCTTAAAAAAAATTGAATAGGAAATGTCATGAAAGAGATGTTGGTTGTATGTTATTAATATTTATTAAAGGTCTATTAAGTGCAAAATATGCATAGTTGACACTAACTGAATTCTTGCCCCAGCTTATTGTGGTGGATAATTGTATCCTTACTCTGTGGGTGAAGGAAACTAGGGATCGGAAAGTTTAAGAATCTACACAAGGTCACATGGTGGCCAAGCTACTAATCCACGACCATCTGGTTCCAACTGTGAAAATGTTGTTGCACATCTAGGGAAAACCTTAAAACCAACCATGCACATGGGCCAATGTGGTAGAAAACAAGGACACAGAGGCAAAAGCCTGTTCCTCTGCACACATTTTAATAATGGCTTTGGATCAGCAGTTCTCAGGATTTCTTATATTGCTGGAGCCCCTCAGATTCACAGCATACTGCCTTTTAACACCCCCCCCCCAATGCCCCACTTCCCACTGCCTCTCACAGGAGGCTGGCTGCCATAGACGTTTTCAATGGTTTACAGATATGTCACATCTCCCAAAGTTATGCTTCATGATATCTTTTTTTTAATTTTTTTTTATTTATTTACGATAGTCATACACAGAGAGAGAGAGAGAGGCAGAGACACAGGCAGAGGGAGAAGCAGGCTCCATGCACCGGGAGCCTGACGTGGGATTCGATCCCGGGTCTCCAGGATCGCGCCCTGGGCCAAAGGCAGGTGCCAAACCGCTGCGCCACCCAGGGATCCCGCTTCATGATATCTTTGAAGAATTTCTCTGTCATCCAACATTTCTAATCTTTAGTGTCCTGGTTCTCTGGGTACCATTGTAATTTATTTATCGCATCTTATTAATGAGGGTTGAATAATTTAATCCATCACATTTCGTTTTAGCCAAGTAATTAAAAACCTGGCTCCTCTCTCCCTTGTCTAGTCAATTTTTCAAATGTTTTTCTAGAGGTCTTCATTTCTACTCAATCTCGAAAATACAGAGGCTTATGTTAGAAGACCCCAATATATCTCACATTTAAGTCCAGAACCCTCTCTGGGTTGCTAACATTAAGAGTCCCATCCACTGGCACTATTCTGTTTAGGGGATTTATAAGAGTAGCTGTATAATGATGGCACCAACTATAGCATTTTCAAGCTACAGCAGCAAATATTAATTGTTGAATGTAGTCAACTTTTTTTATTGACAAAGACCTTAAGGTCCAGCGGCTGAAATATGTTGCCAAGGTCAGACAGGTAGTTCCTGGCCAACTTCCAGTTAAATTTCAGGTCTTCTGACCCACAGACCAGCAACCTCAATTACCTTTCCTTACCTTCTCTTGTGAAGGTAAACTCTCTGTTGCATCTCTCCAAACAATTTTCATAACATCTTCCTGAATGATTAGCAGATCCATTAAGTAGGCATAGACACTGAAGGTCAGAAAGATTAAATGACTGATAACTGAGGGTGCAGTGGGCATTGCAGTGGAGGAAGAACTAGGAATAAAACACAAGCTCTTGACTTAGAAATCAAGGATTCTCTCCTTTAAAGTATACTCCCATAGATAAGGATATTGCTCAACAAAATTAGTAATCTTTCTCAGTTCTGAACTATATAGTTTTTCTAATATACCTTAGAGCTTAATACTTGCTCTTTATTTTTTAAAGATTTTATTTATTTATTTATTTATTCATGAGAGACACACACAGAGAGAGAGAGACAGAGACATAGGCAGAAGGAGAAGCAGGCTTCCCACAAGGAGCCAGATGCAGGACTTGATCCCAGACCCTGGGATCATGCCCTGAGCCAAAGGCAGGCGCTCAACTGCTGAGCCCCCCCAGGCATCCCAGTACTTGCTCTTTTTAAAGAAAAATTATTTAATTGGAATTTTCTGGGGAAGACAATGCAGAAAGTTACCTAAGTACATTTTTTGCAGGTAAGATTTTAGAATTTGTTTTTCAGACAAATTTAGAAATTAATCTGAACACATTTTCTTTCAGACAAAAAAAAATGTTTTCAATGACTAATATCTGCAACACAAGAGAAACATAACAAATCCACAAAAAGTAACAGGATGACCTGGTTCTTTCTTGTTTAAGCAAAGTGGAACACTGTCCTCAACTTTTTAGATGTTATTCTAGTTATGCCACGCTGTTCCAGTCTGTCTGTGCCTGCCTGATTCTGTAACACTCATGCAGAGAGACAAGAACCATTGCTGCGTTCATTGACCACCTACTATGGCCAGATGGCACAGCCAGGTGCTGGATCATTGCCAAGGGGAACGAGGCATGGTGGATGTACCTGGGGAGCTCAGGGTGGTGGAGAGCAGAGCCTCAAGCTTTTAAAGAGGTAGAAAGGGGATGGCCTCAAGGAGTCAGAGCCAAGAGGAATGTCATTCAGCTGAGGGAATCTCCTAGGTCTTAAGAGCTGGGCCTTAAGAAGATGATAGGATTTAGAGGAGAGAGCTACAAGGAAGAGAACTGCAGGTAGAGGAGATATGGTTCTGAAGCCCTGACATCAGCACACTGATCCTTAAACTTTGCTGGGATTATATTTAAAAAATTATTAGAATATATCTCCCTGAAGGGAATAGGAAGAAGTAGTCCCAAAGGAGAGGAATGAAGAGTATAAAGCCAACTTTCCCATTGACTAACATTTATTGGACATAAAATAGTTGCCAGTTACTGTAATAGGTATTGAGCACAGTAAGATCTGGGTAGCTGAACACATTTATAGTAGGGTTTAAATATCAGATTCTCCCTTCAATTTATGAAAAAAAAAATCTGATCCACAGAGCTATGCTATTATATACTTTCTTCTAGAAATCAAAAGAACCCTGCAAAGAATTCCTTTCTATATTATTTTTAGGAAAAATCCATAACGAGACAAGGTAAAATAGTTACATGAATATAGACACATACATTATATAATCTCATTTAATAAGACAGATTTCAATGCACAATAGGTGTGCATTCTAGAAGAATTAGGTTGCATGGATCCTCTATATTAGAGCCCTGAGGCTGCATCTCTTGGCTCCAGGACCCGGGCAGTATTTCCTTTACTTGCCCCAGCTGTCAGGCCATTCACAGAAGTTTCTCCCAGGTGCCTTCCTTTGTCCTTCCTCCTACCTCCCAGATCGCACTTTATCATGATTTACCGCCACTGTGTCCTACCTTCTCTGCTTCATCTGAACAGTCTATCTAAAACGTGAGTGCACCATTTAGCTCAACCAAAGGCAGCTATGGCGACACAATTGTTAGGCCATGTGTACAGTTAAGTTGCAAGTATTATCTTAGAAAAGAAATGTTAGAAGTCAGTGAAAACAATAGGACGCTATACATCGAAAGGAAATGTAGGTGTTTCAATGTGATTATCATCATCTTGTATATTTCCACGGTTATTTTTCTGACTATTCAGAATACTAATATAGATGATGAAAGGAACTTAAGAACACATTTTGAACATGTCACGACGGTATGCTAAGAACATACAAGTATTCACACACACACTAAGCAAAAAGAAGATATAGGAATGTCTATCAAAAGGGGAAAAAAGGAAATATGATGACAATTATACAAATATGAACATAGTACTGACATGTTGTACAGGGAGCACAGGGATAATTATAGAGCACTAGAACCCATGAAAACGGAAAGTTTCAAAAAAAATAATAATGTCTTGTTTTTTCTTCTTAAATTTATAAGCTACCACCTGATATACTTTTTCCCCTCAGGCAAGTATCAAAATCTTTGCAAGTTTCACTGCCTCAATGTAATACACTAAATCACATGCAACAAAAAAAGAGAAAACCCCAGGTCATTTCAAAATTGACAGGAAGTAATTTATTTAGAAGATTGAATTTAAAAATCATTTAAATGAAAATTTTGCAATTCAAAAGGTTGGTAGTACAATTGAGTTTTCCTAATATATTTAGTAAATTTTCAATATTTTAAGGGAAAACCTAAGAAAATGTCTTGGAAATGCCTGAGGAAGAAAGAATGCATTAAAATGTACTGCATTACATTATACTATTTTTGTTAAACTTAAAGTTTTTCATAGTAATTACTCAACAATGATAACATTTACATACTCATATAAATCAAGTTAAAGATAAGGGTAACTGATTTTAAAGTTATTAAACCAGAGAAGTTTTTTTTTTTTTAATCAGAGCAATAAACAGGAGATCCTTACACACTAAAAGGATACATTTACATGGACCGCCAATCAAAATTATTGTGTAGTATATAGCAAAACCTTATTTCCGAGTTTCTGGAAAATGTGTTTCATAAATTCAAATAGCCAATATAAATCAGAGATGGTTGAGAATTAAATGTACATTATAAAAGTACTAATTTTAAATAAATTTCTCATTCCTTAAACAAGATTACAAATCATAGACTAGAACTTTAAATTTTATTTTTATTTTAGAGAAAAACAGTTTATAGATATTGATTTAAAGTGTTCACATATAGAATGCACTTCTTATATGGCACTAGAAACACTTTCAGTACAAGCTACAATATCACATTTGAAGATAAATCCATGAGGTGTAATTTTTAAAACCCTGTATGATGATTTGCAAATTTAGGATATCAGATATGTGGCATGCAAATCATTATTCTTGAATGCTCTGTATTCATTCATAAAAGACTCCTAAACAAAGGAGTCGGAATTTGGTTCACAGTTTATAAACTTTGCACAAGTTTTGTTATGATAACCTGTTACCTACAGAGGAAGTTATCCATAAACAAAAACAATCTGGTATTTACTAATTTTACACAATCCACTGTAAAACTTCCTGGTCTAAGGCTTTAGCCAACTGGGATTTCATATGAACCCCATAACCAGAGATAGTGAACAATGATAAATTAACAGTATCAGAGAAAGCAGATGACATAAAAAGAGTTAACACTCAGCATATATCATTAAAAACTTTTTTCTTTTCTTTTTTTTTTTTTTTACCTTGTACAAGTGATCTAGTGATCTAAATCATGGAATCTCAAATCTATCTATGGTTGTTGTCAAATTCATTAGTTAAAAATGCAACCCAGTGTAGAAAAGACACTTTTCTGTTAATTTTAAAGACATTTATGGCTTACTATTTCTTAAACAAATTATTTACCCAAATAAATTCTTGCAGTCATTTGCTGGTTCCTATGACTATTTATTGACAATTAATTCAAAATTACATAAATGTGTAAATCACCAGCAAGTAAATCTTGTTTTAAAAATCATTGATAAATGTAGCAATTATAAAAAATGTAAGAGTCTCACTTGCATCTCTGGTTTAAAGTCTAATTAGTGATTTGTACTGAACCAATATTTTCTATAAATACAAAATCTAAATTTGTTTTCTTAAGTCTATATGGTTTATGAGGTTATAGATACCTTTACAAATTTTGTTCAGAAATTGAATTTTAGAAGACATGCTTCTAAATACAAAATGTATTTTATGAATTATCTTAAGCATAAAAAACCACAAATATCCACTTTTATCATTCAAGAACAAATTACTATAATGTATTATAAAATATTTCCTAATGAAAATGCAAAAATTTTAATTTACCTAACCTGTTACTTCACACTGTAGTTGGAATCAATTTTATAAGGGCGAAATTTTGATTTACTCTGACATTAGGCAACATGGTTTAATTCAAAAAGTCAAAAAAATTATTGAGGTTAATATTTCCAATTCAAACAGTATTTCGCTGGATTTCAGTTCTTCTAGAGATCTGAAATAAATAAATGTTTTCTCAACTTTGCTTTAAGATGTTTAAAAGGGTTTCAAGTATTCTACAGATACAGACTTTAGAGAACACTGGATTCTTAAAAAAAAAAAAACAACAAAAACAGCTTTTTTGGGGGGAGGATTTACTCCTTTGCAGGGTCTTGAGGACTTTTTTTTTTTTTGTCCAAAATCTCATTTTCACCTGCAATAATTGTATTCAGGTTTTCTGAGCAGGTAAAGTATACATTCTTACAAGGTTTCAAATTTCAGAATTCCAATAATGCATTTAAACTGAGCACCCACTGAATCACGTTCTCTTCTCTTTGTTTGGTGTGTGTGTGTGTGTGTATCCATTATCTTGCAGTTCTGATATTTATATTAAATTTTAGTCTTTTTAGCTCCCCAGAAACACCTTAGTGAACCCTTAGCAATTGCTAACCACTTAATAATTGTGAACCCGCGAGCCCCTTCCAGTACGTCGTTAACCACAGAGTGCCTGACAATTTCCAAATCCTACCCTCTGTCCAAAAGGAAAAGATAGGGCTTTGTGAGGCCGAAAGGAAGCGAAGGAAAACAAAACAAATGTAGCTCATGCTGAAAGTGAAAAGTGCTTGGACAGATTAGTATTTTCTTTTCTGCAAGGCGCCCTGCCAGACTTTTTTTTTTTTTTTTTTTTTAAATAGAGAAGAATTATTTTTTTGGTCTGATTTTTCAGTTTCTTGGAAAGTGTTGGTCTTTCCCACCCCCACCGGCCCCTCCTAATTACGGTTGGTTGTTTTGTGTTTTTCCCACCCGGCCACATCACAGCCTGCTGGTCCCCCCGCCTCACTCTGTCAAAACCCCAACTCTGGGCGACCCTGGGTTTGGAAACTCCGCGGACTCCCGACGACACATCCCACTCTCCCTCTCACGCCTCGTATTTTAGTTGCAAGATCCCTCCCTCACTCCAGTTGCAGCGAAAGCCGGAAACTTTCTTTTAACCGCCCCCCCCCCGCCGCCCTCTCGCCCCCCACTCGGAGCCGAGAGTTGGGGAGTGGAGACCCGGAGCACAGCCGGGGCTCGCCGCCTCCCCTCTCCGGAAGGCTTTAATTTGCACCCTTGCTTGCCACGGCGCAGCGAGCCCCTAGCCCCGTCGCCGCCTCCGGGTGGGTCTCGGGCAGAGTCCGCCCCGCGGGGGGGGCCGCCCCCGCCCCGGCTCGCCCCCAGCCCCGGCCCGCGCCCCGCAGCCCCCGGCCGCCCCCAGCGTGCGGCGCGGGCGGCGCCCTCCGCCGTCCCTCCCTCCGCCCTCCGCCGCTGTGCCCACCCCTTCGCGGGAGAGAGCGCTGCTAACTCCTTCCTCCGAGCGGGTTACCTGCTCGGCGCGCGGTGGACACGTGCGAAGGTCGGACAGACACTCGCGGCCCTCTCCGGAGGCCCGACGCGGCCGGGCCCCTCAGGTGAGGAGCAGTGCGGTCGGGTGGGTGGGCTGCGGGGTGGGGGGTCCCCGGGGGAGATTTGGGAGCGTGGCCGGGGTCGGAAGCGGGGGTGTGGGTGGAGGTGACCGTGGTGGGGGGTGTACGTCTTCGGAATCGGCTGTAGTTAACCCCTTACGACCCGAGGCGGGCTAGGGATGGGGACCAGTCCTGGGGAGTTAGAGGAGTCTCTCCTAACCGGGCAAGGGAAGGACATCCCATACCAGGGACACCCCCCAACACCAAGATCCGGTGCTGCCCCCACGCAGCCGTGCGCACAAACACCCACGCACTCATCAGGCTCCTTAAAGCGGAATATAAACTCCACTCGGACCCTCAGAGGATCATCTACCCTTTAGAGTCTAAAATGCACCGCCTCTGGGGGGACTCCATGCGGGACGTTGTGCTTCCGTGCCCCACATTGGTTTCCCCGCTGAAGCTCACTCTCCAGCTCGCGGAGGTGTGGGTGTGGCCTGCACCTTCTCCACCTCGAGATCAATGTTAACGCGGGTTCTTGCTGGAACCCCCTCCCCTGCGGGGGTGTTCTGCACACTTAACAGGAGTGCACGCAGGCGGCCAGTGCACGGGCTTGGAGCCCCACAAGGACGCACGCTGGCGTTTAGTTTCCCAGTTTACTTTTATTAATTTGAAGTATCCGAGTTAGAACGCACACCCCGCGGTGAGCAGCGCCGGGCCCCGCAGCGCGCCCCACAGTGTGCACGTGGGGCTCATCTGCGGGTGCGCACACGCGGGAGTCGTGGTCCCCGTGCGGCCTCTTGCCGCTGCGCTGGTGGCGACCCTTGCGGTGCTTGGCAGGCTTCGGGAGAGGCACATGAAGGATTTCATTGAGTGTGAAGACAGAGAGCAGAGACAGAAAGCAGAAGGAGGCGGCTGCAGCCTTTGTAGTCGCGGAGGAATGCGGAAATGTTGAAGCACTATGTCAAACTTTTTTGAAATGGGGTCAAGTCACATTCAGCCAGCGTGGGAAAGCAACAACAACAACAAAAAAAAGTGGAGGAGAGGGGGGGAAAAGGCACTGTTGCTCCCGTTTCTCTCCGCCGGAGCCGACCGTCCGGGGAGCGGGGGGGAGGGGGGGAGCCTGGGCGGGCGGTGCGGGGCCGGGCGGGGGCAGCGGGCGCAGCTCCCTGCGGGGGTGGGACGTCCGCGGCGCTGCCGGAGCTGCCGAGCCTCGGGTCGGACTGCGGCGGGGAGGGGGATGCGGGAGGGGCGGGCGGCGCGGCCGGCGGCCCCGCGGCTACCTGTGTGGCCCTAGGCCTGGCTCGGACCCCCGCGCAGGCTCTTGGGGGGCTCAGTCCTTTCTCCCCCGGGATTCGCCTTTACCTTTTAAGGAGAGCTTTGAATGGAGTGTGAGGGGCTCTGCGCTCGCTGCGGTCCCCTCTGCCAGCACGCCGTGGGGATCGCGCCATTTGTTTAACTCCTGGCAGGAGGCGAGCGGGCCAGCGGTGCGGGGCAGGTAATTCCGAGGTGTCCCGGGAATTCCAGACACGCGGCCGGCGTGGCCAACGTACCGCCGAGGCCGCGGCGGTCCCGGGTTACAACCGAATGGGGAGGGGAAAGCGTGTCCCTACCCCACCCCCCCCACCCCCGCACTGCGTTGCGCGGAGGGCTCCGAGGGGGTCGGGGGGCGCGTTTGGCCCCTGATAAGACCAGGCCTCAGGCGGAGGGAGGAATGGAACAGCCGCCTCTGCGACTTAAGACCCAGAAGATCTGGAGAAGTTCCAGGGAGCGGGGAGAGGTTCGGGAGTCCCGGCCCCTAGGGCGCAGCCCCTTCTCTCTCACCCCCGAGGCTTGGCATTTACTCCTCCCACCCCCAACCTTTTTAAGAGGAGGTTGGGTTTGGATGAGGTTGAAATGAGCTGAGAATTTCAGGGCGAGTCGCGGTTATGCTACCTTCCTCCCGCAGTTATTCTCTCAGGAGATGACAAGCTAAAGTGCGACGAAAAACCCTTTCTCCCACCCTTAGGGTCCTTTGGGCGACTCCCCCCTCTGGGGCCCCACCGTTCCTCCGCTCCCGAGTAGCGGGAGCCCCAGCCCTCCCCGACCTCATGGGTTTCCACCAGGGAGGTCCTCCGAGTCGGAGGAAGAATTTCGTTTCCAGTCCAGACTTCTTTACCCCAAAAACACCATTTGTGTGTGCAAGTCGTTTTTAAATGTCTCCTCGCAGAAAAACTGAAAGTAGAAAGAAAGGAAGCAATTTCCCAGCAGATGTCTGACCACCCCTCCTCGCACACTCCCAGCATCGGGTTACAGGGTCCCGGGAGCC
This sequence comes from Nyctereutes procyonoides, assembly GCF_905146905.1. Lineage (NCBI taxonomy): Eukaryota > Metazoa > Chordata > Mammalia > Carnivora > Canidae > Nyctereutes > Nyctereutes procyonoides. The sequence goes on along the minus strand of NW_026575141.1, from coordinate 16,060,461 downwards.
CCCACCCACATTCGGCAGCCCCACACGGGTGGACCCACAGCCCCTCCACAGCAGCTTGTGCACAGCCCCTGAAAGCCCCACGGCACCCCGGAGCCCCTCTCCCTGCACGTCCAGGCCCGGGGGGGCGGGGTGGGTAGCAGTGCCACACAATGATGTAGGGATAAATATTAAGCCGTGACATTGACGTGCCCGGCACCTCCCCTCCCCCGCGCTCCCGGCACACTCTGGGCTGCTCGGCACGCCCCCTCCCGTCCCACTGCGTCCCGCGCCGCGCGCTCATCCCCGAGGGGCCCCTGCAACCTCTCTGCGCGAAGACGGCTCCAGCTCTGCAGGGAAAGAAAAGTAACTTCGCTTTTCTCGGAGGAACCAGGAAGGATTAAGCAGCCTGGGAGAGGGCAGGAGCGCGCCGAGGGTAGCGATGGGGGCTTTATGGAGTAGGAGGAGGGGAGTCTGCGGGAACTCGGAGGAAGGCGCCCGGGATGTCTGATTGCACTTTTTCTTGCCCTCCCGTCTCTTCTTTTAGGTGGAAGGCTTGTGGACTGAGACGCGCAGGGCTGGAGACTATGTAATCGCTTCGGTGTCTGTGCAGAGGACTGCGCTTCGGGGAGGGAAGAGGAGGGATCGGCTCGCTCCTTGGCGACTCGGCAGGCGGAGTTTCGCGGCGGCACCGGGGTTGCGCCCGCCCGCGGGGAGGTCGCTCCATCCAGCCCCAGCGGCCGCGAGAACCCGAGCGCCGAGCGCGGTAGTCGGCGGGGGCGAGGGCGAGGGCGAGGGCGAGGGCGAGCGAGACCGAGCTCCGGGGCGCGAGGGAGCGGGCCCGGGAGTCCCGGAGCAGGCGAGCGGCGGCCGCGAGCGAGCCGAGCGCGCCCCCCGCCCGCCCCAGCGGTGCCGCGCCGGGCGGCGTCCGGGCGGCATGGAGAAGGACGGCCTGAGCCGCGCGGACCAGCAGTACGAGTGCGTGGCGGAGATCGGGGAGGGTGCCTACGGGAAGGTGTTCAAGGCCCGGGACCTGAAGAACGGAGGCCGTTTCGTGGCGCTGAAGCGCGTGCGGGTGCAGACGGGCGAGGAGGGCATGCCGCTCTCCACCATCCGCGAGGTGGCGGTGCTGAGGCACCTGGAGACCTTCGAGCACCCCAACGTGGTCAGGTGAGCGGGGGAGCGGCGCCCGCGCCGTCGGAGGCCGCGCGTGCCCGGGGAGGACCCGGGAGCCGCGGGAGCCGCGGGGCGCGGGGGGCGGGGGGGGGGGCGGCCGGGGAGGCGCGGCCCGACCCGCTGCCCTCACCCAGCGAGAGAAAGTTTTGTCGACAGAGCCGCAGGCCGGAGCCGGCGACCTTGCCAGACAGCGAGCAGAAAGACGAGTCAGGAAATGTGACCTGCGCAGGCTTCCCCGCCGCGGTGCAAGTTCTGTTTTCTCCCTGCTGTCCCCGCGGGGGGGGGGGGGGGGGTCCGGGAACTTGGGAGCCTTGTAGGGAACGAGCCGACCTGAGACGTGCCCGGCCAGCCCCCTCATACTTTCCCTGGCCACTGGGGAATTTTTGAAAGGCTGAGAATCAAGAGAAGTGGCAGGAGGTGAGGAAAACTGGTAGGATGAGACCTTTCCTCGTGGAGCCTGGTATAAATAAAGTCCGAAAAACGTGGGGACGTAAGACTGTTATTGCCAATGACGACGTTTTTCTTGCTGAAGTTCTAGAATGATAAATAAGCGTCAAACAGGGTCGCCTACAAAGTTTCTGCCACAAATGTTGCCGGTTTGTGTACGACTTTACGTCTCCGAGGTGCATAGTTTTCAGAAGCGGTGATGTGTGAGTCTAAGATGTGGAGTCTTCAGATTCTAAGTGTTCTCCGTTTGCTTTTTCTGGAGGGGATGTGGAAAGTGGATGAAAAGACCGCATTTCTTAAAGCCTCCCCTGTGTGGTAACCAGTAATTAAACTAAAGTGTGTGTGACTAGGATAATGGTGTTTTCTTAGTGATCCTGGAATTTCCCCATTGTGTGGTTGACATTGTGTGGTGTGTCATGCTTTTCTTTTCTAAACAAATATACGTACTTTTAAGTAGAAGAGGAATGCACAGAAACTTCTGCCAGTTCTGGTGTGATTTTACTTATCTCAACTCTTAAGATAGTGTGTTTGAAAAAGGAAATCTTGAGGTGTTCTTTCTGTCTTCTCATCTCTCTGAGGAGTCTGTTCCAACACATGCCTACTGTGTGCGCTGTAGATGAAAGTATGTTAATAAGCACAGCTAAATATTTTTGTAAAAAGTCAAACAATTTAACATTAGTCATCAAAGTCAAGAGACCCAACACTGACCTTTGAAATACCGAGACCTCTGGAGACACAGAGCCCAAATGTCTTACCAGATCTTCCTGGGAGGTTTTGACTTGTCTCCCCTTATCCTGTGTGATTTGTGTGGTGCTTTGTTCCCAACACAGTGAGACTAGGCTAGAAGGCTGCAAAGAATCACAAATACATAAATAAGGTAGTGAATAGCTATGAAAATAGGACCCCCAGTATATACTTCTGCTTTAGCCAGTAAAAGACCGGGGACGAAGGATAATGAGGCCAGGAGAATGAGTGTTTTAAGGAAGATGGAATTAAACATAAGAGCAGTAGATAACGTTTTGTGTGTGTTTTCTTTGTTGAAAACCAAGAAAAGCTCTTCCTGCGAGCCTTTGTGATAATTGGAGGGAAAAGGAGAGAGTACATTTGGGCCCCTGTAACTTAGTCATCTTCCTGGAGGAATCACCTAGGTGCTTCCCAAAGGATAAATTCCACTCCTAGAATTTCAGGAGTGTGTCCAATTAAGGACCATTACATGTAAATAAATTTTAAAAAAACACTGTCCTTCCAACATAGAGATGTTACAGAGGCACCCCTGTGTAATACTATTTTTTACAAGGACTATCTCTATAACAGGATGGTTTTTGCCGTTGTGTTTGATTTTGGCTAATCCATCCTTATACTCTTGATTTATCCTCTTGAAATTGGTTTGTCTTTAGAGATTTCTAACGGACCCATGACTTGGATTCTGTACTGAGAAATTTCAGGAGACCACTTATAAATTCAAGACAAAGTTATCTAAAGGTTTTTTAAAGAGCTTATTTTTATGGGTTAAGTGGTAATGATGGTGCCTACCTCTCAGGAGTTGTGAGGAAAAGCTGAGACAGAGTATATGAGAGTACTTTGTAATTTTAAAAATGCTTCAAATGTCCAAGTATTATATGTTTCCATGCTGACTCGTGGGGCTCTCGCCTCCAAACAAGCTCCTAGTAAAGCATCAGTTCCCCTGACCTTTTCTATAAAACAAATCATACTCAAACCCAGACGTTACAGGCTCTGGAACCAAGAAGGTACTTGGGTGTAATGAGCCTGTGGTTTGTCAGAAAAGACCATCAGTCATATGCCATGAAATTCAGTGACACTTGAGAAGAGTATTGATGATGTCATCTTCATGAGCTATGTATCTCCATTCCATTTGGTTTCTTTCCTGTTTATTTTCTTCAGCCTCTGCTTTGGGGCACTCATTGGTCCCCATGACCTGCTTGACTAGACTAAGAATTCAGGATTTTGAAGGTTGCTAATATTTGTTCAGAGAGGGTCAGAATCAAGGATAGGTGACAATGCTTCTTTTCTTTCCAAGGGAGAGTTGTCACAGTTGGACACCCCCCATACCTGTGACGTATTGGTGTTGTGCCCCACAGGACCAGTTTTACAGCACTGTGGCTGGTTCTCTAAAGGCTTCTTAAAAGGACAGATGTCTTTGTAAGTGCCTTCAAGTCATAAGTAATTGATCATAATTATAGGCCCTTCCCACAGGTAGTTAAGCCTCTAAGCTTGCAGGAGCATAATAAACATATTAGTTTTTTCAAAAGTTTAAGATTTAATTTTGATGGATTTGCCAGAGAGGCTGACTTGTTATTGCTGGCACTGGCATCGCCTGTATGCACAGGGGTAATGACTTGAAATTCTTGTTTACCCGTGCTTGATGTATCCCAGGCCTGGGCTTGATCAGCCAGTCAATGTCTAGCATGTAAATTTACTTTTATTTTACAGTTGGTAATCCCCAATCCTAGAACCTTTGCCAGAATCCGACTTCTGTGTGAACCTATATTGGAGCTTCTGCACTCCACAAAGGAATCCTGTTTTAGCTTCTGAACTCAATATATATATATATATATATATATATATATATATATATATATATATATAATAAAATGTTTTATCAGCATCCTGTTGATTGACCAAATATTTAATGATGGCTTATTATGTACCAGACCCTGCTAGGAACTGGGGATTCGTCAATGAACAAGTCAGAAAAAGTCTCCATACTTGTAGAACTTACTTTGTAATAAGATGAGTAGTTCTTTCTTCTCTTTAAAAATTCACTTCTCTTTATTTCCATGGGCTTGATGTGCTATGTTTAGCCTAACTAGTTTTATGGAGCAACTAGTATTTATGATAATTTAGTTACCAGGGATTTGCTGATTAAGTAAGATAACCAAAACACTAATCAGAGTCAAATGCTTTTTGAAGCATTAGGGAGAGACATACAAATAGATTTCTACATGATGATACTGACGTGTAACTAATAGATACGAACATTTGGGCTTTGCATATTTAAGAAGGCTTTAGGAAGGACCTACTTTTTAAAAACTGTGGAGTTAGGTTCTGGGAAAGATACTTGGGTAAATTACACCTACTTCCCTCAAGTAGTTCCCCCCCACTGTGTTTGAATGAATAAGATGATCACTGAACCTTGATAGGTGACAGTGTTGTATCATTACAAAGATACCCAACGTTGTCCCCAGGGATTAGATTTATTAGTGTAATTCAAATCAAGTACTGGTTCAGAAATTAAAACGAATGGCATTTCTAAGTAAGTTAAACTTATGATATCTAAATATGTTAAATTATTGTTGGCATATTTAATCACTGCTTTAAAAAAGAAAACAACCAAAAAAAAAAATCCACGCAGCTCAATGATTATTATTCAAGGAGAGTTTTCCAGATTTTTATTTTTAAAGATCTCAGTAACATTTAACATAAAAAGAATATAAAAATATTATTTTCTCTAGGAAAACCGAATCATGGCATATTATTTGAGGTAGCATAAAGCTGAATCCTTAGGTGGGTTTGCTCATGGGAATCCTGAATAAAAGTATTATTTTGTGGGTGAAGGATATGTTCATTAGGACTTGTTTTAGTGAAAGCAGGAAAAACGGGGGTTTAATTTTCTTTTTTTAAGTTTCGGTATGTTACAAGTATGCTTGGCCCTTCATTCTCTAAGAGTTCCTTGAGAAGTTTCCAGTTTATCAAGGTTCTTTAATACATTTTCACAATTATGTTCTGCCCATTCTTTGTTCCTGCTGAAGAACTAGGTAAAGCTAAATTGTTGGCATTGCACTTGAATCCTTTTACATAATTGTTATCACCCTGGAATTCTTAGAATGTCTCTATTAAGGAAGAAATGGCTTATAGAAGGGAAACTTGTATAAACTTGAACATTGGTGTATTTCCCTATGTTTAAGACACGGACAAGTGAATATCAATGAAAACAGACTCTGTTAAGAGGAAGTTATCTGTTGTGGTTTTTTTTTTTTTTTTTTTAACACCTCACTATCAGTGATTCCTAGGGAATGTTCTTTCAGATTGAAATATCTGATGGTTACATATGTCATTTCAGACTCCTGGGCATTAGAGTTGGAAAGACTTTGGAAGTCTTTTAGCCCTTTTATGTTATACGTAAAGATATAAAGTTTAGAGGTCAAGCAACGTGTCTGTCATGCCATTTTTAAGTTATTTGTTCTAAAATCTGAGTAGCAGTTTTTTAAAAAATTCTTTTTGTTTGTTTGATGGAAGAAGTTAAAGTGAATACCTTTCTAGTTTGGGAAAAATGAACTATGCGTAGACAAAGATGATGGCTTGCCAGGAATAAGTGACATACCACTTCAGGAAATTCCTGAAATCTGTGGTATTCCCTGCTGAAGTTTATCTGTAAAAAGTGTGATGATTATCCATTAAGTTAAAAAAAAATTATCCATTCAGTTCTGCCTTGGAAGAATTGGAATAATAACTATGATCACAAACAGCTATGGTTAAAAAATAATATGTTAATATACTTAAATAAGTAATAATAGTGAATTCATTTTAGACAAAACAATAGGAAAAATCTAAATGCTCATCTGATAAATGAACTGTTAAATAATGTGGCTCTGGTATCTACTACCCATATAATGAAATAAACATTAAAGTACTTGAAAATCAGGCAACATAACAATCTCTAGGTACATAAGCAAATATGGTACTACTGCTTCTTGAAGAACTAATCATACTATTGCTATATTTGTCAGGAGATTCAGGTGAACTTGTCTTCCTAGGAAGGAAATTGTGAACTCCTTGGTGTAATAGAACATGGCAGAAAAGAAATCTGGGTGCAGGAGGTTTGGTAATAGGACAAGATAGTGTGTGTATGTTGGGCTTTGTCCAAGGGCCAAAAGGCACCATTGAAAGTGGGTACTGATGGTTGGTAACAAGCATGCCTACATAAAGGTCATCATTTGTGTAATGATCTAATAATGCTAAGTCTGCTGAGGCAGATAGGCCAGCGATCGGAGTTTTATAAGAGACACTGGGCAGTTGTTTAGAATATCACCAGTTTGCTGCCATACTTGATCTCGTTTTACCATCTCCACATGGAGCTCTCTAATAGGTGAAGTGAAAGTACCTTAAGGCATGTGGCAGAAATCTGTGAGTGTGTAGTAGTAGCCTGGGTGTCCATTTGGGATAGAATAATTATTAAACATTTAGTAGTTTACTTAAATTTGAGCAACTGTTGGCTTTGTCATTGAAGTAGCCATTTTATTTTTTAATTCTTATTATCTGGCTTTCCTAAAGGATTTTAATGCAGTAGAATTAGAATCACAGTATATGGATTTCTGAATTGGGAAAGCTCTTAGATACGACCTAGTTTAATTCCCTTTTAGTCTGTGTAGGAATTGTTTTGTCAATGTGTAAAACAGCTTATTCAACTGTTAGTCAACTGTTTTATTCCACGGTTATATGCATCTTCTACAATACAAATTGATACAAATTGAGGATGGCCAAGGTTCAGATGCAGGTTTATATCCAGTCTTTGCAGGACAGGATGGTTAATGGTCATCGCATATCAGAAAAACACTCCCTTGGGATGTAAAAATTATTTTCAGTTTAATGATTTCATGTTTTTTCTGACTTGACTATAAGATTATATCTTTTATATGTACAAATAACACAATGTCTGTAACTATTAGTTGCCTAGTGTATATTTTCTAAATGAAGGAGAATAAGTTATAAATTCCTAAGGTGAGAACTTTTCATCTTTTTAGAGCTGCATACAGCATTAGCAAGTATCTCTGGCTAAACCCTGGGAGATTATTGGGTATTAATTGCAATGCATCTGCAACTAAGACTATTTAGTAAGAACTTTCAAATACTTATACCCATTTTTAATTACACAAATACCTACTTTTTTGTCTTCAGTACTAGCTTTGGCTTTGGTAGGATTTTCTTGTGTTCCTTCTGTGCATTTGCTACATGTATTCTGCTGTGCTGGCAAGTAGACTACTTAATTTTCCCTGAATATGCTCTTTGCCATCCACCTCTGCAACTTTAGTTGGGCTGATAATCAGAATGTGCACTCAGTACCCTTCCCTGTACTACTGTTTTCTACCTGTTGAAATGCTACCCATCCTTCAGAGCCAAGCCCTAATGGCACCTTTTTTGTGTGTGGTCAACCCACCCCTTAATTACCTACACTTGGTTAAAATTTCTATTCCCTTTGAGCCTTGGCATCTTTGGACCTCCTTTATGACAATCCATATATATCTGTCCCTTTATATTGTTTATTATATAATATATGATATTAATCTTCCCCTCCCCCCAGCCACCCTCTTACGATCCTCTACCTTTCTACGTCTTAGTTATAAGCTCCTTAAGGCAGAGAGTATCTTGTGGTCATGTCCACTTGCATTCTATATCCAGTGGAAATAAAATTCATAAATGAACAAATGAATGAAATAATGGAAAAGAGGTTCAGTTATTAAGGAGGGGACCATATGGATTATTTCTCTTACATGAATGTTAATACTAAGGAGTATCAAAAGGGAAAACAAATCAGTATATAGGATTATACATACTTGGTTTCCTGGGAATAATGAAAAATACTGAAAAGAGAACATTTCATTTTTGTTGTACTCCAATCTTTATAGTTTATATTGAAGTGAGTTTCAAAATTTAAGTAATTCCCATTATTATCTGTACATTCTTCGACTTAATTTATATACCATAATGAAGACATGAACATTACAAAATGCACACACATTCAGTAGAAGTTGGAAATGATTTGAACATTTTTAAATATAAGAATGGAAGGTATTCTAAATACGTTTTAATCAGTTGCTTGAATTATTTTTTTTCCCACTAATTTTAATATTGTTGGCTTTCTTTACTGGAAGAATTCAGGAGGAGCAAAGTTAAAGAAAACCTTCCTAATAGTTTCTTTTTTTTTTAAATTTTTTATTTATTTATTTTTTTTATTTACTTATGATAGTCACAGAGAGAGAGAGAGAGAGGCAGAGACACAGGCAGAGGGAGAAGCAGGCTCCATGCACTGGGAGCCGGATGTGGGATTCGATCCCGGGTCTCCAGGATCCCGCCCCAGGCCAAAGACAGGCGCCAAACCGCTGCGCCACCCAGGGATCCCCTTCCTAATAGTTTCTAAAAGAATATCAAGATTCGGAATTCTGTTAAAACATTGTCTTCCACTCGACTTTATAATATATGTACAGAGAATTTCATTCCACCTTGACAAACTGGTAGGATTAGTTAAGTATTCTTCCAGCCAGACTAATTCCAGTTCCTCAAGACACATGTGGTTGAGGTGTGTGTGTGTGTGCACGCGCGCGTGCGTGCACGCATGCATGCACGCGCACATGGGCATATGCATGTGTATGTGTGCATATCCAGAACAGTTGAATGCAAGATCCCTAAAAGATGCGACTGTTTTCTTGTTCCTCTTTTGCTAGTGACTGGCATCTTCTAGCTCAGTATAAATATTTGTGAATGGATGAATATGTACCATCTAGGAATTCAGATTTGGCTTTTTTTAGTCAGAATTGGGTAATGTCTGAAAGTATATATGAGATCTGTAGCATTAAGCAAGTATTTATGGGTTATCTGTTATATTCAACATTTTGTTAAATATGATTGACCTATATCTTGAAATATTTCCCCAAAAAGTGATATTAGATCTGGAAGTTGTTTCAAAATAGACTCTAATTAAAACAAGTTGACCATTGTTAAAGCTTATAGAAGTTCATTTTCCTGTTCTCTCTTCATTTGTATATGTTTGAAATTTTTCATCTACTAATAGTAGTAGAATACTAGAATACTTGTTCTGACTTCCTTGACCTGTTAGCTGAGTGACCTGGAGTAAATTCCTTATATCTTTGCATTTTGAATTCCGCACCGTAAAATAGGATTATTACTACTCTTTTGACTTTAGAAAGTTACTATGATCAAATGACGTTGTATATATGAAGGTCAAATGTTATGCAGATGTAAGATACTAATAACAAAATGAATTCCTGACCTCAAGAAGTTTTGTAATTTTGTGGAGGAAACCAACATGTATACAGATCTCTATATTGCAGATTGTTGGGAGTATGTACTTTCATTTTTTCACCCCATAGAGTGAAAGTATAAATGGAGCTAGGTATTTCTGAAAAGGTATATTTTGGGTTTATAGTAATTATAGTAAAATACAGTCATTAATCTGAGTATTGGTAATTGGTTTCAGATTTACCCAATGCTGTATGCTTTCACTAATGGATTATTGTATATTGTAGGAGGGTCTGAGGACAAAGTTCTCCTGGGACCACCCTGTCAAAACTGATGGGAATCTGATGATTTTTGTATTTCACTATTCAAATTAAGGAGAACTTGAATTCATTGCTTGTACTCTCTCTCTTAAAATATTTTATTTTTAAGTAATCTGTACACCCAATGTGGGGCTTGAACTCACAACCCGAGATTGAGGTCCGACTGAGTCAGCCAGGTACCCCTATTTTTTTTTAAAGATTTTATTTATTTATTCATGAGAGACACAGAGAAAGAGAGAGGCAGAGACACAGACAGAGGGAGAAGCAAGCTCCATGCAGGGAGCCTGACATGGGACTCGATCCCTGGTCTCCAGGATCACGCCCCAAGCTGAAGGCGGCAGTAAACTGCTGAGCCACCCGGGCTGCCTATCTCTCTCTTTTTAAATTTCAAATCTCAAACAAAATTATTCCTTTTTATGTCATACATTAAAATTTTTTAAAAAGATTTATTTTTTTGAGAGCAAGAGTGTGGGGTGGAGGGGCAAAGGGAGAGAGTCAAGCAGATTGTCCACTGAGCGTGGAGACTGACATGGGGCTCAATCTCATGACCCTGAGATCATGACCCAAGCTGAAACCAAGAGTCAGACACTGAGCCATTCATGCACCCCCTAAAACTTTTTTTTTAAAAAAGATTTATTTATTTTAGAGTGGAATGGGGGAAAAGAACAGAGGGAAATGGAGAGAGTATCTCAAGTAGACTCCCTGCTGAGCATGGAGCCCAACGCCCAATGCAGGGCTTGATCTCACAACCCTGAGATCATGACACAAGCCAAAATTAAGAGGCGGATGCTCAACTGACTGAGCCACCCAGGTGCCCCTATTTTTAAGACTTTTTAGTGAAAACCAAGAAACTATCTGAATGGTTTCAAGTTAGGAGTTTTAGAGGATACTGTCTACATTTCAACCATGTAGAATCCCTTGAGGAAGTTATTAAGTAGCCTTGGGTAAAAATGGGCTGTTTTCTTGTTGAGCCATGAGAAACTGAGACAGATTGAAAGATTGGGTTAGAAGGGATTCCCAGTGTTAATCATGTGTATGAAGTGTATTTAAATTATGGAAGTCCCCTTAAAGAACTGGGAAGGAAAGCATCCTTTTGAAATAACACACTTTTTACACATTAAGACACAGATGAAAAGTTGTGACATCCTGCTATTCATGCCGATGGGATTTAATCAGTGGTAATTTAGCTAACTACTAGTTCATTAGACTAGAAGTTGGGGTTGTTGATGCCATTTGGGTTCTCCGCTAAACAAGTTACTATTGCAAAGAGAAAAACTCTGTATCAGAGGCATTACTCTTTATTCCTTAAATGTTGGCTGACTCAGAATGTTGGGATTGATTTCAAGGAGAACCACATAAGAGCATGGTTGACTCAGTGGTACCAATTCTGAATCCTAGAAAAACAAGACTTTTGAAATTAGTCAAGAGTAGCATCATTGTTTATGAAAAACGGTACTTTTATCTCTGCCTTAGTTGATAAAATTGAGAGGTGACTCATCATTAGGTCAATAGAGAATGGTCTGGAAATTATCTTGTGGTCTGAAAGGACCACACGCTTTCACGGTGTGGCAGAAGATGAATTAAGTTGAAGTAGAGGTGCGCGATACAGTGACGTGAAGATAAAATACGGTGGTAGAACCTGGAATAGTTTATATAAATCTGAAGTTTCTTAACTCCAAATCTTAAACCTAGTGATCTGAAAGTAGATGAAAACGCTGGTATAGAGAGACCCCAACCAGTACATGTTGAAAAAGTAAACTCAGACTGTCATTCTTTAATTGTATATAATGAAATGGAATTTTATTTTCTGATCGCTTTTTCATAGAAACTTTATCTTAACCATCTTCACATTGTCCTTTGTCCCTAGCACTCAGATATTTGTGGAAGTGATGCATGAATTAACGTAGAATATACACTTCCCTTTAAAACATAAGCTTCATATGAGCAGGAATTTTTGTGTGTTTTGTTCACTTCTTTATTCCCAATATCTAGTTCACATAGTTCAGTAAGCATCTGTTGAGGGACTGACTGAATGAATAGTTAAACTGTGACTAAAGATTATTCTTTTACAGTAACTTTATTAGCAGTAAAACTGTAAATTAATATCAAAATTTAGGGGTCCCTCGTGGCTCAGTGGTTGAGCATCTGTCTTTGGCTCAGGTCGTGATCCCGGGCTCTTGGGATCAAGTCCCACATCAGGCACCCTGTGGGGAGCCTACTTCTCTCTCTGCCTATGTCTCTGCCTCTCTCTGTGTGTCTCAGCAGATACGTTCTTTTTCTATTCATTCATTAGTATTGCACTTAAAACTCTTTTGGGTTATATAGTCTCTAATAATTAGAGTAGTATATTGGATTCTGACTTAAAAGTAGGAGTTGGTTGATAGTTTAATGGTTAGCAAGTAGATTGGATACTCCTAAACTAGTTCTTCCACTAATGTTTTTATTAGTTATAAGTTATGAATATAATTTTAAATAAAAATATTAAGTGATACCTTAAATGGTTATATCTTTTATAGCAGATGTTTTTGGTGGAAATTATAAGACATGGTTTCAGATTCTCTGGGTTATTTTATAAAAAAGGGTTGACACACTCTCCTAAAGAGTTTGACATAAGTTGTCAAGCCTTTGTATATAAATGACTGTAACTGTCCTTATAAGTAGTGAAGCCCAAGTGTCCAGTCCCAATTTGAACCTTGCTCCAGTACTCCTGTTTGATGCTCCATTACAAGCACCTTCCTTTTCTGCTTAAAGTTGATTGTGGTCATATAAGGAATCTGACATTACTTAGTCATGACCACCTATAAAGACTAACAGTTATAATGATAAGAAGAGGAAGGAGGATGAGGGGAAGGAAGGAAAGGAATTAAAAACAGAGAGAAGGAAGGAAAAGGAGGAGTAGAATAGAATATCAGGTATGTTGCTGGAGTTCTTGGGGAATCGTTTGTATTTTTTAAATTTAAAGTAGTTCTAATTTTCAGTTAATTGTTCTGGTTATTACTGCTGTGTAGTCAAGTGGCCCAAAATTTAGGGACTTAAAAATAACCATTTTCTTATGCTCAAAGATTAAGTGGTTGGGGAATTCAGACAAAGCACAGAGAGAATGGTAGATTTCTGCTTCATGGTGTCTGAAAGCTTCAAGTGGAGATAAAGTATCAGCTAGGGGTTTTATCATCTGGAGATGTCTTTACTCTCCAACCTGTTTCCTGTGGGCTAGTACAGGTAGGATAAGACCTGAGCTGGGACTGTAGTCCCACCTTACCTCTCCATGTGGTCTGGGATCCCTCTCAGCATCAGGACTTCAGAGTAGTTGGATTTAGATGGGTGGCTCATGGCTCCAAAAGCCTGTCAGTGTCCCTAGGAACAGGCAGTGTCATTTTTGCCACATTCTGTTGGTTACAAGTTAATTTAAAGCCTTATAGATACAAGGGGATGGGACATACATTATCTCTTATTGGAAAGAGTATTAAAGAATTTGTGGCTTCCCCCCACACACAACCCCCCCCCGCCCCACGTCTCTCTTGCTCTCTTTTTTCTTTCTTTCTTCTTTTTCTTTTCTTTCTTTTTTTTTTTTTTTTTTTGTAATCATGACATTAGTACTTGGTGATTAGTACAGAAGAATTCATGATTTAAAAACAAAACAAGGCTCCTGACCCAATTATCCCTATTCCCAGTACTCAGACAAAACTTTTAACTCTGTTTTTGGTGCTTGTGATAGTTCTACCTGTTAATCTAGATAAAATACTGTGCTCTCTTTCTTAATACTTAACCTTTAGATACCGGTTGACTTCCTGCTCCAAAAGATGAGGATTTAGCTCATTAATACTACTCCCTATTCATCTCCTTCACCTTTTGTTAGATAGGGATATTTTTATTTCATATAATAATTTAAGATAATATCCTTAAAGACCAGGTTTTTGTTCTTTCATTTTTGGGTATTAAAAAAGGGTATTTAAACCCCTAACTTTACTCCTTTTAACATTACACCTTTTTTTTTTTTTTAAAGATTTTATTTGTTTATTCATGAGACACACAGAGAGCGAGGCAGAGACATAGGCAGAGGGAGAAGCAGACTCCCTATGTGGGAGTCAATCTCAAGACCCTGGGATCACAACCTGTGCTGAAGGCAGATGCTCAACCACCAAACCACCCAGGTGCCCCTAATATTATAACTTTTATTATCTACTTTGTTAAAGTTGTTAAACATTCATATTCTGTTCTGCAGCCACAACTGCAGGTCCACTGTTATAACTCTTTATGAGGTCATAGAAGTCTGTCTTTCTTAAATACCAACATCTGGATTCTCATTTCTTACTCTGTATAACTTTTAAAAAAATTATACTCTATGTTAGTGTACTTCTTATTTAGACCATGACGTTTTTATACTGTTTTGTTTTTCCTGGAGTTTATAATTGCCTTTCTATTTTTTCATGCACTGTTTGCCTTTGTCACAGCCTAAACTTTTTTTTTTCAAACACTTTATCATACCACCCATTTCTGCTGAATTGCCCATTTCCTGAAGTTTCTCTGAAGTTTTGATTTACTCTGGGCTGGTTATTTACTGAGCCTGATGAACAGTTGTCTTCCTGAGACTTTTTCACTGTTTCTTGGGTTGGAGCCACTTAGTCCTTCATCCTGGCCTTTCCTCTTTAGTGGTTCACACCCTTGTTTTGCTAGTATATGTTTGCAAGTAACTTCCTAAGAAATTGTGTATGAGAGATAAGCTTTCTGAATCCTCACCAATTTGGAAACATTTTATTGTCCCTCACATTTGATTGTAGTTTAACTGTTTTTAGAAGTTTAGGATGAAAATTTTTACCACTGAACTTGAAAGCCATTGTTCTCAATGTGTTCAGTGTTGCCAATGAGAATTTTTTTGCCAATATGATTTTCTAATTAGTTTTTAAGTAAGTTTTTTGTCTGGAAACTGCTAGGATGTGTTCTTGGGAAATATGTATTTTATATGGTACTTTTTAAAATTAAATTTGCTGGGGGTGCTTGGGTGGCACAGTTGGTTGAGCATTCAGCTCTTGGTTTTGGCTCAGGTCATGGTCTCAGGGTCATAGGGTTGAACCCCACGTGGGGCCCATGCTCAGCAGGGAGTCTGCTTGGTTTTCTCTTTCCCTCTCCCTAAGCCTCTTCTGCTTGTGTTCTCTCTCTAAGATGAATAACTAAATCTTTGAAAATAAATAAATTAATTAAAATTGCTGGGCATTCTGTAAGATCTATGTGCAGATTTGTTTCATTTTACTTTAAAAATTATTTATTTATTTATTCTATTCTTCATTTCCAAGATTCTTCTTTTAGATATTTGATCTTTTGGCTGAGACCTTGAAGTCCCTTAAGTTCGGTTTTACAGGTTGGATCTTTCTGTGTGTCTTGCCTTCTTTTCTTCTGTTTTCTCACTATTCTATTTGCTTTGGTTTTGTTTTGCTCTATATTCAAGAGAAATTTTCTCTATTATTTTCCCAACTCTATATTGAATTTACTCTTGGCAATTATATTTTAACCTCAAAGCATCTTTTGTTGTTGTTCCCAGCTTGCTTTTTTGGGGGTAAGCATTTTGTTCTGGTTTTATGGGTGTAATAATGTCCTTGAATTGCTCCAAATGTTTAAAAACTTCTCCATATTATCTTTATTTTAGTAAATGTTAGTTTTAGCTTTCTTTTCCTATTGCTGGATTCTTTCAATGCCTTGTGATGCTTGGATATCCTTTGCTTTTAGAAAAAAAAATCAAGTTTATGAGATGTAGTTTATATGCAGTTAAAGACATCCATTTTAAGACTGTGTTTTTTATGAGTCCTGACAAATTTATACACCCACATAGCCACTTTCAAAATCAAGATCTAAAACAATTCTGTTACCCCTAAAGTTCCTCAGGCAATCAATCTCCTCCCCCTACCTGGACCCCTGGCAACCACTAAATTTCTTTCTGTCCTAATAGATTATATTTGTTCTTTCTAGAGTTCTGTATACATGGTATCAAACAGCATTGTGTTCTTTTGCATCTGGCTTTCATCACTAATTTTGAAATTCTTTCATCTTTACTATATCGGTAGTTCATTCTTTCCCAGTATATGGATTTGCCACGATTTTTATATCCATTCACATCTTGATTGTTACTTGTGTTGCTTCCAGTTTGGAGCTATTTTGAATGCTGCTCCTGTAAACATTCATATACAGGTCTTTGTGTTGATATGCCATATGCATTCATTTCATTTGCATAAATACCTAGATGTGGTTTGCTGGCTTGTATGGCAAATGTGTGTTTAATTTTTAAAGAGATTGCCAGACTTTTCCAGACTCGTTGTACCATTTTACATTTCCACCAGCAATGTGTGAAGATTTCATTTGACTTGCATTCTATTCAACACTTGGTATTGTCAGTCTTTTTAATTTTAACCATTCTATATTAGGTGTGAACTGATACTACATTGTGGTTTTAATTAGCACTTACCTAATGACTAATATTATTGACGTCTTTTCATTTGCTTATTGGCAATTCTCTTACCTTCTTTCAGGAAATATCTATTCAGATATTTGGCGATTACTTAAAATTGGGTTATCTTATTGTATTGTGAAAATTACATATATATTCTGAAAAAGTTTTTTGTCAGATATATGTATTACAGATATATTCTCTAGGTATATGGCTTCCTTTTTTTTTCATTTTTTTTAATGCTGTCTCTCAAACAGAAGATTTTAATTTTTCCAAAGTCATTTTTTCTCTAATGGTTTGTCCTTCTTTTATATCCCATCTATGGAATCTTTGCTTACCCCAAAGGCACATATATATGTATTTTTGTTTTTTGTTTTGTTTTGTTTTCTTCTAGAATTTTATGTTTTTGCTTTTATATTAAGTCTGATACATTTAAGTCAAATCTTTGTATGTGGCTTGAGGTAAGAGTTCCATTTTTCTACTGGCACAAATATCCAGCTTCCTAATACCATTTGTTGAAAAGTCTCTGCTTTTTTCGTTTTGGATTACATTGGCAACTTTGTAAAAAATTAGTTGACCATATATACATTTGGGTCTATTTCTGGACTCTGTTCTGTTCCATTGATTCATATTTCTTTTGTTTTGCCCCTGCCATGCTGTTTTATTTACTGTAGTTTTATAGTAGGTATTGAAATTAGATAGTGTAAGTTTTCCAACCTTGTTCTTTTTTATTTTTATTTATTATTATTTTTTAAGATTTTATTTATTTATTCATGAGAGACACACACGGGGGGGGGGGGGGGTGGCAGAGACACAAGCAGAGGGAGAAGCAGGCTCCATGCAGGGAGCCTGATGTGGGACTCTATCCCAGAATGCAGGATCACGATCTAAGCCAAAGGCAGATAGATGCTCAACTACTGAGCCACCCAGGCATTGTTCTTTTTTAAAATTGTTTTTTGCAATTTTGCTTTTTGTAATTTTGCTCAGAATTTTTACATCTATGTTTTTGAAGGGTATTGTTCTGTAATTTTTTATAATGTTTCAGATCTTGATTTTGAGGTAATTCTGGCCTTATAAAATGAGTTGTTAAGTGTTGAGAGCTCCTCTGAAAGATTTTCTGAAAGATTTTGTGTAGCACTAATATTAATTCCTTCTTATACATTTAATATAATTTACCAGTTCAGTTATTTGGGCCCAGTATTTCTTTATGGGAAGGTTTTAACTACAAATTCTAGTTCCTTAATGAATATCGGGTCGTGTAGGTAAAATCATTTTTTGTTGTTTGTATTTTTCAAGAAGTGTTGTGTGTTACATGTAGGTTTCTTAGTTTATTGGTATAAATTCTTTATTCTTTATAGTCTCTTATTTTTAATGTCTGCAGAATCTATAGTGATGTCACGTCTTTCAATCTTGATATTGGTAATTTGTATGCCCCCCCCCCCCCGTAAACCATACAGGTGGAGTTTTGATAGTTTTATTGCTGATAAATCAGTTTTGGGTTTCATTAATTTCCTTTATCATTTGTCTCTTGTCTAGTTTATATTTACTTTTATTTCCTTTTCCTACTTACTTTGGGTTTAATTTGCTCTTTTAGCTTCTTAAAATAGAAGCTTAGCTTATTGATTGTAGAATTTTCTTCTTTTCTAATATAAGCATTTATGTTGTTTTATTCGCTTTCCATAAATTTTGGTTTATTTTTATTTACTTTTATTTATTTTGAGATTTTATTTATTTATTCATGAGAGACAGAGAGAGAGAGAGAGGCAGAGACACAGGCAGAGAGAGAAGCAGGCTCCATGCAGGGAGCCCGATGTAGGACTCCAGAATCATGCCCTTGAGCCAAAGGCAGACGCTCAACCGCTGAACCACCCAGGCATCCCAAATTTTGGTTTATTGTAGTTCTGTTTTCATTCAGTTCAAAATATCTTAACTTTATTTTGGTGATTCTTCTTTGACCCTTGGGTTACTTAGATTTGTGTTCTTTAATTACGTACAGGATTTTTCAAAATCTTTCTAAATAAATTCTGTTGTGATCAGAGAACAACTCTATGATTTTAATCCTTTTTCAATTTATTTATTTATGTATTTGTTTATTTTTAAAAGATTTTATTTATCTATTCATGAGAGACACAGAGAGAGGCAGAGACATAGGCAGAGGGAGGAGAAGCAGGCTTCCATGCAGGAGCCCGATGCAGGACTCCATCCTGGAACTTTGGAGGCAAAGGCAGATGCGCAACCCCTGAGCCACCCAGGTATTTGATTCCTGCTGCTCTGATTTCTGTTGAAACCCTATGGCTCTGAATTATTTCCTTCTCAAAGTGGGGTGGTCCGAGGATGAGAAAGGAGCATTTCTGCTCACATTTAAGGCTGTGGCCCTTGGTGTGGGCCACACAAATACATTTTTTTTCTTGAGTTGCCTTATTGCCTATACTTAATATATTAAATATAGCTAAAATTTAGTCTTTAGGTTGAGTTTCAAGGGCTTTTTTCTCGATTGCAGCCATTTACTGAGAGTTGGTTAGGCAAAGCAAACCATTTTCTCACGGTTAATCTAAGCAAAACAATGGGAAGGGACATTTGTAGACTCCTCCTCTCTTCTTACTCCCAACCTGGCTGCTTGTTATTTGAATGAAACACACAATGAGTGTCCCTCCTTTTTCAATTTATTAAGACTTTTTTTTGGTTCATGTAGTTTATCTTGGTACATTTTACATTTGGTTCTTTTAAAAATATTTTTCATTTTCTCCCTCATTATTTTCATGTTTTCCTTTAGGTGTTTGAGCATATTTATAATATTTTAATATTTGTAATAGTTACTTTGATGTCTTTGCTATTCCATAATCTTGGTCTTTCTGGGTCTATTTCTGTTGACTGAATTTTTTCCTGGTGGTGGGCTACATTTTACTGTATGTCTGCATGTTTAATACTTTTTATCAGATGCCAAACATTATGAATGTTACATTGTTGACTGCTGGATTTTGTTCTATTCCTTTAAAGGGTGTTGGACTTTGTTCTGATGGACAGTGAAGTTACTTGTGGTTCAATTTGATCCTTCCAAGGCTTATTTTTAGTTTCTAGGGTTTTTTGTTGTGGTGGTGGGTTTTTTTGTTTGTTTGTTTGTTTTGTGGTATTTGTTTGTTTTTTTGTTTTGTTTTGTTTTATGGAGAGGGGAATCTACTGTTGGCTTTACTTTAGGGCTAGTGTAGACCCAGTAACTAAGGCATTAGCTTTTTGTAGTCTTTTCTTCTCTAACTGATGAGAACAAACTCATCAGTTTCTTGCCCTTTGTGAGCTCTAGGAATCATTCCATTAACAGTTTCTTAGTAGTTGTTCTTTCCTGAGAAGCAGTTTTTGCCTGGTTTTAAGCAGTTTCTATGTGCAGGTTAATATTCAAGAAAGGAAGTAATCGACAGCCCCCCATGTAGATTTCTGAAACACTTTTTCTGTGTGGCTTTTTGTTCAGTACTCTTACAGATTCCAATCACCTTCTTAGCTCTGATACTTTCCTACTCAAGTCATGATACTGTAGTCCTCACCTGGGTTCTTCCTCCCTGTACCTGTGGTCTGGAAATTGCCTCCACACAGAAAGCTGCCAGGGCAGTTAAGGGCTTCCCTCATTTATTTCTCTTCTCTCAGAAATCACCATTCTATACTACCCAGTATCTGAAAACAGTTGTTTTATATATTTGTCCGGTAGTTGTTTGTGACAGGTGAGTCTCAACATTTTTGCTTTCTTTTGGTTTACTTTTGAGTGAGTGGGAAAACTGTTTGTCTGGATGAGGAAGAACCCCCAAATGCCCAAATTAATAAGAAAGGTTTTATCCCAGCATCCTTGGGATGGGGATGACAGTGGGGATGCTGACTGGTGCAGTAACCTGGTGCACACCTTCATTTGACTCCCCTGCCTGGCTGGGCTGCCTTTGTCTTTCTCTTTCTCCATCCTACCTGCTGGCTCAGTCTAGCTCCTGCTTTCTCCACAGTGCCCTCATAGCTTATTCTAGGGTACAGGCCTTCCCTTCATTAAAAAGGTGCATGCCCCAGATCATCACTAACTTATAAAAAAATGCATCTGTCCACAGATGTATACATATTGAAAATCAGAAAAATAATGATTTTGAAATGAAGAAATAAAAATTCCGTATAATTTAAAGGTGTTTTCTTAATATGGTTCCTGAATTACATGTTCACCACTTTGGAGACCACTTTTTTTTTGTGACTTTCTCTATTTTCCTCCATCAGCTTGCTTCTATTTATTTTTAGTCATCCAGAAAATCTACTAAACTCTCAGTTTCTTGATGGCATCTTTTTTACTTATGGAATTTATTTCTTTTACTCCAGCATCTTGAGAGAGACTGGAGGCAAATGTTTGCAATGGGTCTGCCATTTTTTTCATCTTTTTTTTTTTTTTAAGAGAAGGAATGGGGAGGGGCAAAGAGAGAGAATCTTAAGCAGGCTCCACAACCAGCACAGACTCCCCCCGCCCCACTCACCCCAGGCAGGGCTTGGTCGCCCAACCCTGAGATCATGACCTGAGCCAAAATCAAGAGTCGGACGCTTAGTGGACTGAGCTACCCAGGCACCCACCCATCTGCCATTTTTGACTAAACGTCCCATCTAATGTATTTCTTAAAATAAAATTTTAAAAAATTAAAATGTTATTATTTTCTTGCAGTTTTAAGTTTGCTTTCCTGCATGGGAGAAGAGTGTTGGGTGTTGCTAAAGGCAGTGGCCTGAGAATTGCTCACAATCTGAAGGAGGTTTTATATATACAACAGTCTACATTTGGATAGATTTAAAATAGTGTGACTCAAAGAAGTAGCCCACACATTTCACCAGGAGCAAAAAAAGTTTAAGAACACATGCCCTGGAGACCTATAGAAATCACGTGAGGTAGATTTTCCCCCTATTTTTGTGACATTCTTTAATTTGCGGGATGGTCCAATCATTTGGAAAAGAGCTGTGTATGTAGGAGGAACATGGTCACCATCTTCCAGTTGCCTGTTGCACCTGGTTATCTGTGATCATTGTCATTCTTGATTTTCAAACCTAGTCATTTCTAGGTTTTCATTTAGCATCCCAACAGCTGGTGTAAACCCCGTAATGTGCAGCAACTAATTTGACATCATACAGGGAATGTTAACCAATTTATTTTTCTTAAGAGAAACATAAAAAAAAATAAGACCACTATGAATTAATTCTTTGCAGGAATTTCCCATGTCTGATGATTTAAAAGAATAAATTCTGCATGTAAATGAATCATTACAAGCTTAATTGAAGCTTGTTGGATACTCAAGATTACTCACTGTGGTGTGTTTCTGATGGAGACAGGAAGTGAAAAAGCAAGGTCTATGAGATTTTTTTTGTGCATGAAGTCTCAGCCAGTCTTTTAATGTTTCTCATTGAGGCTTTGGTCGCTAGGGTAAATGACTCAAGGTATCTATTGCTGCTTAGCTGTTTTTAAGGGGGAATTCCCCCCCCCCCACGCTCCTCCCTTCCCCAAAATAGCTAATTATATACTGGAAGTTTCAGTACATTGTTCACAGTTTGTGAAGTCAGCATATTTCTGGAAGCTTACTGTGAATGTAATTCTTAGCTGTACGGATGCTTTTGTTTCTCCATCTCTGCAGCCAGCACTGTACTGTAAGGACACAATTCGATCGCTATTTTTTCCCTCACATTTGATGTGGTAGTTTGCATACAGCTGCAGAGTAGACAGTTACCTTTGAAAGGAACATTTGGCTGCTCTAATTTGATTAAAGAAAACCACCTCAATCATTTCTAGACTGAGAACGTTTTCATTTTAACTTGGCAGTAGGAGTTGGGAATGTACTCACTGCACTTAGATATGTGGGGGAGCAGTCAGGGAACAAAACCAACTGCTCCAATGGAGAAAGCTTTGGTGCAGTTTTTTCTTTCTTTTGAGGCAAGCAGTGTTATATAGGATTGATTCTCTTTCTCTTTCCTCCCCAAATTTTCTACAACCTTGATTTTCACCTCTGTCCTCTTTTCATGGGCTTTTACTTAGCATTTCCAGTGAACTGATTGTGGCAGAGGTAAAATGCTAGCCTCACGTGATTTGAAGGACTTTCAGGACCTCAAAAACATGATCCCACTTTTCTATAAAAAGAAAACCCCAAATCATAAATGACTATGAACTGGATATGCTTTCTTGGCCCCTGTTGAGTGGCTAAAAGAGTTTTTTAGACCATGCGTGCACAGACCAAGGTTGGGAATTGAGTTGAAAGTTGCAGAGAAAAAAATTGCCTGCTGTCTGGAACCTGCAGCTCTAGTGCTAGACCAATTATCTCACATATGTCTCCTTCTGAGATAGAAGCCTGATCACCCAGTTAGTATGACAGTTGAACATATATTCTGCTGATTGTGGGTTGGCATCAACTTTATACATCTGTTATTGTAAATGATTGAGCAGGGGCTTAGTCTGTAGGGTAAACCACGAACAAATTCATGAACCATAGTTTAGCAATGTAATATATGGTGTTCTTGGGAAAGGTACTGTAGTGGTATCCTAAAAAGTTTGATTGTGAAATTTTAAAGAAAACGTATGAGGGTACACAGAGAGAGTCTTGGAACTATAACCACGTTATTATTAATAGACCCTTGGATATTACTGATAACATAAGAGTCAAGGTCAAATGTGGGCTCACATTCTCATTCTCCCGCATGACCGTATGACTTGACCACGTCATACTTCTCACCTCCCTCAGCTTTAGTTTTTTATTTGTAAAACTAGGATACATATTAAATAATGTTTCTGAACATTCCCTGTTCTGTGTTCGACGTTTGGCAAATACTTAGTTACCTCACTGCCTCTGCCTATCCTCCTTGGTATCACCATTCAACTATTTGGAATGTTTTGAGGGAGAGTGGTTTTGTTCATGGAATGTGTGGCCAAACTCAATAGAGTCTTTTTGAAATTCTGATGTTATGTATTATGTGCAGCCCTCATTCTCTTGGTCATAAATCATTCAGTCCTGCAGGACTCTATCTAAAGTCTGCCTAGCTTTCCTCTGGATAATAAGCTGTAGGTAGACGTTATATCAGGTAGTAGTTAAGATATGAGCACAGTGGATATGGGAATTATTCAGCAAATGTTAGCTGTTGGATAGAGTTATGTTGTCATCTTGAATTCTTTTCCATCTTGTGTCATCTCTGGGTGCTAAAATCATTTCCACATTTAATCTCAAGATTTAATGAAGTCACCCTCGTCCGTTCTTCCTTTTGAGAGTTTAGGCCAAGAGGCAATCTTCCTGTTTTGTTTTCACACACAGTTGGGAGAATGTAAATCTTTTCAGTCACGTCTGGGTCATCTAAGTGTACAAAGACTGCAAAGGGACTGAAAAGATGATTGTCCAAAGGCCACTGCTGCATCTGGATTTGGCGACCCAAGATTTTTAGTAGATACAACATGTTAAATGTAGTTGAATCCCTGGCTAGCTCACAATGCTTATTTGTTCCATAATATAACTGCAAAAATTACCTCAATGCAATAAAATATTGAAAAAGATACTTGTGCTGTGCTTGTTTTGTTCAGCTATCAACATTACAACATGAAACTAGATTTTAAAAGTTAATTGCCAGTTATTGAGGAAAAGTTGATTTAATTTAAATATGTTTTTGGAGACCTGTAGAGATACTGCAGGGAAATGCTGAGTCCTAATTCTTGGTATCTTCAAACTGTCCTTTTCGTTAATATAACTATTATTGTGATATTTCTCATATATAGTTACCGTTTTAAAAATACACTTTCATATAGCCCAGTACTACTGAATACTGTCCATGTACTACTATTAGTGTTACCAGATTTATCTTCTTGTGTGGACTCTGTCTTCTGTTACTAGAAACTGGGGGTTAATCGCTAAATTTGACATACTCAATGCCATCTATATTTTAATTTAATTTAATTTAATTTTTCTAACAATTTGTTTTAATAGGTGTATGTAGAGACAAATGCTCCTGGAATTGGGACTATCAAATAGAGTTATTTGTTAGGGTTCATGCTGCTCCTCCAACTTGGTATCAGTCAGCTTTGCCTTGCCTACCCCAGGCTAGTGAGAGAAGGAAGAGTGGCAGGTCAAAGGAAGTACACTCACCTCTGAACCTGGCACCAGAAGTGCTGACCACAGTGTCACTTATGCTCTTGATGACTCAGCACTTCCTGGTTTCTCTTTGTAGCGGGCTCCAGCTAATATCGAATGACCTTGGTCCAAACTGAGCATTTCAGGGAACCTTTGGTTTCCTCATCATCAGACATTTGAAATCAGAAATGATTCTTTCCTTTCTGTTGCAGATTAATTAATGAATGGTACTAGATATGAGCCATTATATTCTGTGCTGAATTACATACTTTCTGTTCTTTAGATTAGAAGTAGCTTTGGCTCTGGAATAAAATAAATAAATACATCCTACCTCTCAACTCAAGGCAGTCCTGTTAGAGAATTCATTTGGTCTTTGTATTGTTTCTGTACAATCTAATGACTAGAGCAGGAGTGGAAGGAAATGAAGTTCAGACACAGTTGCAGTGTATCTGTGACTTTGATTTCAGGAAAGGTTTAGGGACCCAAGAAACTGAGCAGGAAGGGAGATTGTGGATCTGTTCATTGGGACCCTCATCACTTTCTGGATAGTCAGCACAGCCCTCATTGTGAGTGAAACCAAATTGTTTTATATTTAGGACCAGCCAAAATTATTAGACTAAAAAACTATTAGTACTGAAACATCTGGAGATGAAGCATTGCAGAAAGCCTTGAAAATTTTAGAAAACCTTGGAAATTTTTTCCCTGTTTTCCTGGGCTGTTACATTAATTATAGACAGGGTTGAGAGTTTATCCATGTTGACAGCCAATTTGTTTAAAAATTTATGAAACAGATTTAAATTATTTTATAGGTTATCCAGACATAAAGTTTCTATAGAAACATAGTTTTATTATTAAAGACAATCTTAGAGCATTAGTTTACAATGAAGAGCAACTTACAACAAACATAATGCTGTGTTTAAAACATACATATTTATTATTTCTTTATGTATTTTTATCTTTACAGAGGCCCCTAAATAGCAAGAATCTAACTGCTTTCAAGTAAGCAAAAGTAAAAATTCCTGCAGAAAACATAGCCCTGACCTTTTTGCACATGTAATCCAAACTAAAAGTTAGCTTTGAAGTGGTGTCTTGTTACATAATCATACTGAAAATATGCGGTAATATGTATTCCTTTGAATGTCTTTCATTCAGAAACATATTTTTGTTTATTTGAGTATCCTACCAGCTGAAAATGGATTATGTTCTGGTTGTTCATCTAACCACCCAACCTCAAAATACTTGAGAAATTACATGAAGAGCTTTATTCCAAAGCATAACATTTTCAGAGATTCAGACCATTGGAAAATTGAACATGGCATTTCACTCCATAGATGATTATAAAATGAAAAGCAAATAATGGGAGAAAATAAACAGAATTTACAAACCCAGGTTTTGCCAGACAGAGCACCTGTCCAATAAGCAGTAAATTATTTTAAAGAGCATTTCTAGAAGGTACTTAGTGTGGATCATTTGTTTCAGACATGTGTGCAAGCATTTCTACCAGACCATTTGGCCAACTCACCATTAGGGAATACAGCATTCGTAAGCATCACAAATTATAACAAAGAGTGTGAGAATTATGACCAGTACAGGGAAAAACCAGTGAAACCTCTTTTTTTCCTGAGTGTTCTCTGAAATACTGCTATAGGAATCCTCAAGACTCTCAAGTTTCTGATGCTGCCCACAACAGTACAAAAACACATTTTGATTCCTTTTGCATTTCCTCATCTGATTTAATGAGCACTCTGCATATTGAGGTATATAGCAAGAAATTCTACTTATCACTAAGGAAAATACCATATGAGATTTTAAAAAAAATTATTTATCTGAGAGAAAGAACACAAGCAGGAGAGGAGGCAAAGGGAGAAGCAGACTCCCCAGTGAGCAGGGACCCCAGCACGGGGCTGGAGCCCATCTCAGGGCTCCCATATCACCACCCTGGGATCATGACCTGAGCCAAAGGTAGACACCTAACCAACTGAGCAACCCAGGCAACCCCCATAGGAGATATCTCGTTTTTGTAATTGTGTGACATACATAGGGAAATCTTTTTGTTGAGTTGCCTAATTGAGGAATCGAGTGCTCCAGTTAATAAGAAAACCTAGTTAATAGGAGGTTGTCATCTTTTCTGACCATTAAGACTCATTTTCAGAGAATTAGAATATGAGAAGTATGTTGGGGAACCCTGGGTGGCGCTGCGGTTTAGCGCCTGCCTTTGGCCCAGGGTGCGATCCTGGAGACCCGGGATTGAATCCCACGTTGGGCTCCCGGTGCATGGAGCCTGCTTCTCCCTCTGCCTATGTCTCTGCCTCTCTCTCTCTCTCTCTCTCTCTCTGTGACTATCATAAATAAATAAAAAATTTAAAAAAAGTATGTTGAACACTAAAACTTATAATTTAATATTTTGTTGATTATTGAGAAAATATTTCAAGATTTGTACTTTATTACAATCCTTCTGAACTACAGTTATGAACATGTACTATTCCTGCGGTTTAGAGAACAGTTAATTAAAATGTTAACTTAATTATATGATTTGGCTATCCATAAAAGAGAAGACCTTATATCATGTCTGTTGAAGAAACAAAATCTGTTGTGTTATGTTTTGGTTAATTTTATTATAAAATTTCATTTGCTTTTTTTTTTTTTTTTAGAGGAGGGGCAGAGGGAGAGGGAGGGAGAGGGAGAGAGAATCTTTAGCAGATTCCACGCTGAGCTTGGAGCCTGACATGGGGCTCGATATCACAACCCTGAGATCACGTCCTGAGCCGAAATCAAGCGTTAGATGCTTATCCGACTGAGCCACCCAGGTGCCCCTAAAATTTCACTCTTTAAATCTAGAGATTATGGAGGGAAAGGTTGAGAGACTGAGATGGTAGTAGTGAAGAACAAGAGGGAGTTTAGGTGGAGAATAAACTTAATAAAAACTGAGAGGACAAACGTATAAGAAGAGGAAAATTCTGAATGTGTAAAGGTAGAGTAGGGAATGACCAAAAGAATTTAAAAGAGATCGAATTAAAGAAATAATTTCCTAAAGTTTTGAAATATCATGAAAGGCTCAAAATTAGGAGGGGAGAAAACTCCTTGTTCTGAGAGAGTATCCCTAGACTAGACAGAAAGAAGAAATGACATTAAAGGGGGAAGAAAAACACCTAAAAATGCAGAGTAATTAAGAATTAAAATGAGTTTGTATCCAAAATTGGTAAGAGCTCCAACTTCAGTGTGGTTTATCTTAAATTGTTGACCTGTTGCCCAAAACCTATGTTTGTTTGTTCTTCTCATTAATGTTTTTGGTGAGAAACATAAGATAAATTTATGTTACACTCATCAGCTTTTAGTCTTAGAGTAGAAAAATATGGATAAAGAAGTTGTTATACTTGACATGCAAATAAGAGCTTTTGGTCTGTTCCATATGTTGTAAAATTCCTTTTGTTGTTGTTTTTTTAAGATTATTTATTTGTTTATTTGAAAGAGAGAGAACATGAGCTAGGGCAGAGAGGGGTAGGAGGAGAGGAAAAGCAGACTCCTTGCTTGGCTGAATCCTAAGACCCAAGCCAAAGGCAGATGCCCAACCGACTGAGCCACCCAGGCACTCCTCTGTTTCGTTATTGGTATTATGATAAATGGTATCTTATGCTTGTTATCCAGTTACAGAGGAAGCCCTTGTTATATGATGTTAAAAGGTGAATTGACTTCTTTAAACGTACAGATAAGCGATAATCAATTTAGAACATTGGGTTCTTCATTTCTCCTTTATATCCCCACCACTCTTCATGTGGGAACCTGTGCATATCCATTTTGCACTTAATTGCATATGTTTATAAAGGTGCTAATCAAGTGGTAAATAGTGATAAAAATAAGGGAATAGTGGTGGTGGGGAATCCAAAAAAAAAAGTCATTAACGAGTCTACAATTGTAGGGGCCTCTCCCTCTCTTCTGCTCCCCCTGCTTGTGCATGCTCTCAATCTCTCTCTTTCTCTTAAATAATAAATAAATAAAAAGCCATTAAAAAAGAGTCTACAATTGTTTACTTTTTAAGAGGGACATTTTATTTTATTTTTATTTTATTTTATTTTATTTTTTTTAAGAGGGACATTTTAAACAGTCATAGATACATTCTCAAAATACATTGCTAAATTTGGGGGTGTTTGGAAGAGAGAGATATATATACTTATATATTTTAAAAATTTCTTTATTTATTTGAGAATGAGAAAGCTTGTGCATAAGAGTAGGGGGAAGGGCAGAGGGGAAGAAACTCCAGGAAACTCCACGCTAAGTGTGGAGCCCAAAGCAGGGCTCAGGCCCATGATCCTGAGATCATGACCTGAGCTGAAATCAAGAGTCCGATGCTCAACTGACTGAGCCAGCCAGGCAACCCTGGAAGATATATTTTATATGTATTTTGTAAGGGGAAAATCTGGTTTTATTTGATGTTGAGGATAAGAAGCTTCTTTGGAGGGATGCCTGGGTGGCTCAGTGGTTGAGCATCTACCTTTGGCTCAGTCATGATCCCGGGGTCCTGGGATCGAGTCCGGCATCAGGCTCCCCAAGGGAGCTGGCTTCTCCCTCTGTCATGTCTCTGCCTCTCTCTTTGTATCTCTCATGAATAAATAAATAAAATCTTTAAAAAAGAAAAAATAAAGAAGCTTCTGTGGATAGGATATTTTAATCATACCTTTTTTTCAAGAAGGTATTTTTTAAAACTTTTTGGTAGCATATGCAGAAGATAAAAATTACTGTTTCCGCTATTATCCAGGGCATTCAATACGTCCATGTTGCTGTGCCATGTTCAGTGGCATTAAATATGTGCCACGTTCAGTGGCATTAAATATGTCCACGTTGCTGTGGAGCCATCATCACTATCCAACCCGAGAATTTTATTTCCCCCTCCCTCACAAAAAGATAGATTTTTAAATGACATTTTGTCACTAGATGAGAACCAGGCAGTAGTACATGATACAGCCAGCAGGCTTAGTGTTAGGAATGGGAATAAGAGAGACCCACTAAAGCTAGCTCAAGAAAGAAGGATTTTATTGTAAATGCACAGGACCCTCATGGGAATCTTTTTGCACATTTGTCTTCTTGGGACAGGGGTTCTGCACTCCAGGAGCCTATAAAGAGTGCCTGTGGTCTTCTCGCTCTGGGGAGTTGCCTCTGAGGGTTTGTCTTCACTACTTCCTGTGTGTCTCCATACCCAGGGCTTCCTCATAACGTCCACATCCAAGGGCCATGGTGGTCTTCACAGCATTGGACTTGTGTGAGGTTTTTGGTGTGGTGCTCCACACCAGCATCAAACACTGATTCTTCATTCATATATCAGAGTGAGGCAAGATGTAGGGGGGAAAAGCCCCAGTCTAGGAAAGACTGAATTTTAGCCCTGATTTCACATGGTGAAGAAAATTGGTTGATGTTTGATTCTTTCTGTTCTGGCTAACATCTGAGTCCATAGAAGCAAAATACCATGCTTGTCATGAAAATACAGCTTTAGGATAATTCTTAAATCATTTTGAAGTTTGCCTAAGCGTTTCAAAGCCATATGTGTTCCTAAACAGGTTTAAAATTGCATGCCAACACTTAACAGTAGTTTTTAGTCATAGAAACTTGGAGAAGTTTCAACTTGAGAACACTGAAGATGTTCATGAAGAGTAGGTTGCATGGATGAGCATAATCAGTTCCTGGCCACAGTGATGCATAGAGTAGAGCTTACTCATTTTGGTAGGAAAGTCATGCTCTTCAGATTGAAAAACTGGAACATCCTTACACAAAATGGATTTTATTTTAAACCATTGAGTACAAATGCTGCTTGGCTTTATGATGGCTAGAGGACATCTTAAGCACAATTAACTCACTGGCAGATGCTTTTATCAACAAACTCAATTAAGCAACATCTCTTCTGATCCTGAATGACTTGAGCCCAGAGAAGGGAGGGAAACATGGCAGTGATTCTGGAAGGGCAGGCAGCTCCACAGATCAGCTTCCAACCCTTCCCAGGTTTAGCCATGCTACTCTGCGTGTGCCTACTTTGGAGGCACCAGTTATATGACTAGTTTTCTTCCACTGGGGCTTCAAGCCCACTTAAATCGAGAGAAAGAGCCATATGTTTTTTAGGGTTGAAGAAATTAGAGACGTTCAGACCAACTCATACTCATTTGCTCAGTCTTTGAACCAGGATTATTTATACAAGCACTGCTTGACCAGTATTTGTCTCTCAAGATCACATTACAGCAGTGGTCTTCAGCTGGGAGCGTGATTACCTCTCGGGGGATATTTGACAATCTCTAGATGTGTTTTCTTTGTCATTACTGGGGAATGGTGTTGCTCTGGCATCTAATAGGTGAAGGTTATGGGTCTTGTTGAATATCCTTAGGAGGCATAGGATAGCTCCCTTATGCAAAGAGGGTGCAGAATGTTGATAGTGCTAAGGTTTAGAAGGCCTGCATTACAGAATGGCACTGGTTAACATCAGTTTGTAGGAGGCAAAAAAATCGTAAAAGTCTGTGGTGTAAATTGGAGGAAACACATAGACCCAGCACTATCTAGCATTAATAAGGCTAATGTTCATATAATCAGCACTCTGATGTTAGTACTTTCCCTTACCATCAATGGGTGAGAAGAGGAAAACCCAGAGTAGGGATAACGTTTTTCCTGTTTACTTCTTAAGCAAGACAAGGTAGATGGAGCTCAGGTCAACTGGAAAATTTGGGATTTCCTTAAGAGTGTGGCTTGGAACTGAACCCACGATGAAGGCCAGGAAGTAAAAGATTGCTGCATTTGTTTGTTTATTGAATTTTCATTAGTTACATTTTATCCCTGCTAGGGAATCAGAGCTTTTTTTGAAAAAAGACTAAAGAAGTAGGATTGCTCTGGTGACCCTTCCTTACAAGAGGATACACTTATCCTCAAGTGAAGAAAGCCTAAGGTAGTCCCAGACAACTGACACTCTAATTAGAACCTCTTTCAGTTTCTAGATGTGTGGCCTCCTCTGTTCTTTATTGTCTTTTTTTTTTAGATTTTATTTATTTATTCATGAGAGAGAGAGAGAGGCAGAGACACAGGCAGAGGGAGAAGCAGGCTCGCCCTGCAGAGAGCCTGACACAGGACTCGATCCTGGGACTCCAGGATGACGCCCTGGGCTGAAGGCGGCGCTAAACCGCTGAGCCACTGGGGCTGCCTTCTTTATTGTCTTAATGTATATCACAGTGGCTGGTCTATTAGGTTTTATGGTTTTCCTTCTAATGCCTCCGTTTATAAATGCATTAACCCATATGAGGGGATTAAATAAAAGAACTAGTGAAGAACTCTTAAGGTTAATTAGAGTGAGTGAGTCTGAAGTTTATGAATGTGGTAGATGGTAGTTGAGGCTTCACCTGTTTTTCTAGTCATCTAGACTTGACCCTTGAAGATTAGTTTCCCTTCTACTTGATGTGGTCTGATATTAATCAAGCCCAATAGGTTTTTCCTTCAAAATGTCCTTGGTACCCATTTTTTTCTCTTCATTGTTATTGTTCCTGTGCTAGGGTTTTGTCAGCATAGAGCTCTATGGCTTCACTTTTTCCTCTTTTGTGTTTACCGTCTTCTAGTTTATGTCACGTCCTTGACCATATCACTCTGTGCTCAAAATGCCCTTTAATTTCTACCAGCCACGTCAAATCCAGATTTTTCTGCCTGTCCTTCAGAGCCTTCCAAAATCTGGGTCTGTTCCACATGCTCATGCTCCCCCCACCTTCTAGATGAACTCTGCCCTGCTTGGCCCTCAGATAGAGCCTGAGTGCTGTTCTCAGCAAGCCTTGCCCATGTGGCTACCTGGTATGGCCTGCTTTCTCTTTGCCTATTCGATAGGCACTCGTCTTCAAAGGTTAGGCTCTGATCTCATCAGCTCCATAAGAGCGTTTCTGGAAATGTGAGTGCTTCCATTGATCATTTCTCCCCTGAGAAGTTTGTTTCACCTGGTTTGACCCGGTGTTATATCTTTATCCTGCAGTGCCCGTGCTTATTTGGTTATCTTTCCTCAAAGAAGAATGATTCTTTTCCTCAAAGAATGAAAGATCTTTGTGAATAGAACTCATGACATTTTCTTTGATGGTTAGCATACTGGTGACCACATGCAGGTGCTTAATAAATGCTTGTTTGGTGGATTGTGTGAGATATTCTATTTCTTTAGAAATTACATCAAAATAATATGTATAAAGGCAGTAACGATGATGGGGTACAAAAACACTTGAAAAGATTATCGGTCATCTTAACATGGAGTTACATGGGAATGGTGGGTTTTAAAAATAGTGTCATGGGCAGCCCCGGTGGCGCAGTGGTTTAGCGCCGCCTGCAGCCCAGGGCGTGATCCTGGAGACCCGGGATCGAGTCCCACGTCAGGCTCCCTGCATGGAGCCTGCTTCTCCCTCTGCCTGTGTCTGCCTCACTCTCTCTCTGTCTCTATGAATAAATAAAATAAAATCTTTAAAAAAATAAAAATAAAAATAGTGTCAGAATATCTGCAGAAGTGAACACTATCCTCAATAGAAGTAGTTTCTCAACTGAGGGAGATTTTGCCCCCAGAGGACATTTGGCAATGTCTGCAGATATTTTTTGGTTGACAGTTGGAGGGATACTACTGGTATCTAGTGGTAAAAGCCAGGTATGCAGCCAAACACCCAAAATGCACAGGACAGTTCCTCCCAACAAAGGGTTGTCTGGCCTTAAGTGTGAATAGTGCCCTAATTGAGATACCCCAATCCATAGCCTTGTGTGGATACCGCTATGAATGTCCTTTACCACCTAAAGGAATGAGAACAAGCAAAAAAAGCAGTGCATATTTTTATATGGAAGAAATGATTATATAGTATAAACTCCTAAACAGTGGGAACTGCAACTATGTACATAAACCAGAATGGCCTGACAGTTAAAAAGATGTGTGATAGCTGCTTATGTAATAAACGGGCACTTTATGTCTTTGGCCATGCCTTTGGGAGGACAGGACAATAAGTTGAGAGAATTCTCTTAAGGCTGACTGTGCTTTTCCACGATTTTAGAAAATTAGAGGCATTTACTAACCCAGAAAGATGTATTTGAATATTACATGTTTGAAAGTCACATTTTTAATAAGCTGAAATTCCTCCCAAAGGTTTGATAGTGTGTTAAAACACTGAAGCATGCATCCTTCTGAGTTTTTTTTTTCAAATATTTTTAAAGCTTCCTTGAAGAATACTTGATAGTCTTTAAAGTATAAGAATAATATGCTTTTCCTCCTAAGATTAATTTTGGGGGAGGTACTTTTGCTGCATTCAGTAGCAGAATGGTACAGTGGTGAGGACAGGTCAGAGAGGGATCCTAGGCAGGTCACCTTACCCATGCCCACCCCTCAGTTTCCTTATTTTCAAAAAGGAGGACTAAGACTTGATGACCTTTGGCTTTAAAATTCTATATTCCTATAATTTTAGTGTCAAATAGCTTTAAAAAAGGGAGATTGTGCACTAAGTCGTTTATGAGGGAAATTTTGAAGGCATAAATTATTCCAGTTTGTTTCTTAGAAACTAAAGAATCCTTTTCTACAAAGGCTCACTCCCAGTGTTTAAAGAAAGAAAGGAATTCCTGTTATAAGTAAAAGTTGTCCCCACCTCCAAACAAAATAAAAAGAATCAAATGAAATTTACAACTGATTTTAAAATGTCATTGTTAGCTAATTTTGAAAATTTTGCCCGTTTTCTTCTACGTGTTTATACTTAAGTATAAAGAACATATTTTAATATTTAATTTAACTAATAATGCTGAATTTTTTACACAATGTTAATCTAGATGGCTTCCAGAAATTTGCTGTTTGTACAGCTAAAACACATTTGAAAGCTTTATTAAGATTTTTAGTCTACCATTTAGTAAGTTATTGGGCTCTGAATGAAAAGATGAAGGTTTCCTGTTTGCTGGATGGAAAATTAGATGGAACCTTGAAATTTCCTCCTTTTTCCTAAAATGGCAGGTCAGGTACTCACAAGATTGAGGATGATATAATATCCCATGAAATGAAGGTTGCTTTTGTGGAGTCTCTATTCTAAAGAGACTGGGAAGTTGGTTCTGGCATATTCCAGTTTCTCCAGGGGCTTGTTCTAGAACTTGGGTATCAGGATTGCCTGATTTGAAGATGGTTTTTGGATGAACCCAAAGATGCTACGGCACCCAGTTACAGTTTAGATCTCATTCCCAGAGTTAATGTTGCCAACAGGGAATAGCTGTATGTGACACGGGATGCATTCATAAAAGAGTGCCTTTAGATGACTTTCTACCTAGCAGAGGTTAACCGAGCACCTCCTGAATGCAAGACACTTACTATAAGCAATATGGTCAGTGGGAATCAAAATGTGTATTAGCAGCCCCTATTTTCATTGAGCTTATGACCTAGCTGGAGGAGAGAGGAACCCATGCAAACTACTATAATATAAAGAATAAAGTAGTATGGACCATGTGGAGTCACAGATAGAATTTTAGGCTACTTCAGAAAAAGAAACTGCTTAACTTAGGGGAGCAGGAAAGTTAGACTCCACAGGAGAGAATCACAAAAGTGGAGATGAATGACATATGATGCATGACCAATGAGTCTGAGGTGTTGAGTTGACCAGAGCGAGAGGGGAAGAGAAGTAGTAGAGTTGTGCACAGTGGTGGGAATAATAACAGAATAATAGAGTAAACCAAGTTGAAATAGAATCTAGAGACAAGCAAACTAGAGAGAGAGAAGCAAATGGTGGCCTAAATTGGGATCATTTCCTTGAAATGAGAGAGCTGAGTGCAAGAGTTGGCCAGTCGGGGTAGCTGGTTGGGTATATGGGTGAGCAGGGCCATAGAATCAGCAAGATGAATTGGGGTTGATTAGCCTGAGTGGGAGAATGTGGTTCTACTGTTAGACATCGGACTCCCTGGAGAATGAGCGGGTTTGAGGGACACCGATGAGTTCTCTTTTGAACATGTGAGTTATATATGTTCTCAGGAAATAGCCAAGGCAGAGTTAGAGTTGAAGTACAGGAAATCGCATGTTCCAGAGAGGAGTCCAGAAAACCTATGACATTTTTAAAGGAGACCTAGCTAGATCTTTTTGAGTCCCACATTTGGAATACCAGTTGCACACTGTAGGGACCAACCCATAAATGCCCCATGTGGAAACTGAGCACACGACTAGGCTTGTATCACCAGCTGAAAGGACTTGTTAACACACAAGTTTTCACAAGCACAGGTGTTGCAAATCATGCCTCAGAAACAATTGCTGTCTGTAGTAGATTGTTAAGGCCACATTCAAATCAGATGCCACGTGATACATCAGTGACTGAACAAGAGCATCCACATATTGAGGGGAAAAAATAAGAAGAAGAATGGAGCCTTGAGATCACCTGTATTTATGATTGATGGAGAAAAGGGAGTCAGAGACCAGAGAAGGAGAAGGGAATCTTGGGAGGGAAGAGTTTCAAGGAGGAGGAGACATTTCATTCAGGTAAGGCACATGCTGTCAAGAGATTGAAGAGACTGCATTTAGTCGTGGGAGGTTACCCGTATCTCTTTGAGAAAGCAGATTTTGCTGGAAGAAGAAGAGGGGCAGCCAGGCAACAGATAACAAGAGAGAAAATGTAGCACAGAGAAGAGACTATCATTAAACTGAGGAGATGGAATGTGGCTGGTAGAATGACAACCAGGTTGAAGTAAAACTAGTCTAACATTTTTGATGTCCTTATACAAAGGAAAGGTGACTGTGTTTGTAGATGCAGAGGAGAGATGAGAGAGGAATGATATTAGGGTAAAGGATGGGGACACCTGGGTAGCTGAGTGGTTGAGCGTCTGCCTTTGGTTCAGGTCATGATCCCAGGTCCTTACTCTCAGCATTTCCCACCCCATGAGGCAATTCATAATTAAAACAATTCAGTATAAACTAAGTTAAGAATTAGCCTTCTCCAGGATGCCTGGGTTGAGCGTCTCCCTTTGGCTTAGGACGTGATCCTGGGGCCCTGGGATCAAGTTCCACATCGGGCTCTCTGCAGGGACCCTGCTTCTTCCTCTGCCTGTGTCTCTGTATTTCTCTCTCTTGTGTGTCTCTCATGATAAATAAATAATAACATCTTAAAAAAAAAAAACAATTAGCCTTCTCAGAGGTGCTTCTATGTGCTACCTGAAGAGATGGTCATTTTAGAAGTTTTTCTAAATGTGGGTAAATATGTGCTTGAGATATTGTCTTAATGTTACAGTTTACAAGTTGTATGAATTAGAGTCAAAATGCAGAAACATTTGTTACAGTGTGAAGAAAAAGTATGTCTCAAGGTCAAGGTAACCACTGTTGCCTTTTCAGGAGTCAAAACGATGGCTGGCTGCCCAGAGCCAGGGAGCCAGGTCTGTGGTGTGGTTGCCATGTTCCAGGATCTGCCTGGCATTAAAGGCTGGAAGCCCAATTTTATTAGTATACCTAGAGGGATTGAGAGTCCAGGGATAACGGACGCATGCCAACCTCATAAGAAACTGAGGTTTGAACCAAAATGTTAATTTACTCTCTTCCAATAAAAGCTGTAGTTCTCGAGGGTGCTCAGATCTGCCAGCCAAGGCATTGCCTTCCCTGCATGCTTATCTGTGGGAAACCCAGATTATAGTGGGACAGTTGCACCTTGCATGTGGAGCCCGGGAAGGGAGTTGGCTGATGACCTCAAACCTTGTGCTTCGTGCATCCATTTTGACTGTAAGGGAGGAAGTTCTGTTTGTCACACAAATTTCCTCACCTGCGAAAGGATCCGAACCACATTGCCAAATTGGGTCTTTTCTAGAGTTTGCTTTTGTAAAGATGAAATAGAAGCTTTTTGTAAAAGTAAGATTGATTGATTACACTGTGCTCTGTTAAATTGCCATCACAGCCTTGCCACTTAGATTTGAAGTGCTCATAGTCTCCTGGGCCTTTTCTTCTCTATTTTTTTTTTTCTATTTTTTTCGTTTCTTTTTTTTTTTTTTTTTAAGATTTTATTTATCTATTCATGAGAGACACAGAAAGAGGCAGAGACACAGGCAGAGGGAGAAGCAGGTCCCATGTCGGGGAGTCCCATGAGGGACTTTGATCAGGCCCCCGGGGCAGACAATCCATTGAGCCACCCCAGTCCCCATCTCCTGGGCCTTTTCCGTTAGCAGCTCATCCTCATCACTTGCATTTTAATTTTCTCTTCTTTATTCTTAGAGTTGGTCCTCCATTTGAATCAGGGCTAACATGTTTTCTGTTCCATATCCTACTTATGCATACATTTGTGTCTGTTCATTGAACTAACATCCCTGACTGAAAACTAACCTCCTACAGATAACTTATAGGCACATCATTTAATAGTGGTATTTGAAAAATGTTTAACTGGTATATAAGGGAAGTATTGTAGAATTGTCTAGTATTTTATTTACTTCTATGGTTGACAAGTACTAAACTATAAATTCTATACTTTGCTGTTTCAGAATTTTCGTGGGTGATTTTCTTTTGAATATCTAAAAAATAACGTGAATCTAAGGGCAGAATGTCCTACTCTTTCCAACTCCAGTTTTCTTTAAGAAACTGTTATTCTGGGGATCCCTCGGTGGCTCAGCGGTTTAGCGCCTGCCTTTGGCCTAGGGCGCGATCCTGGAGTCCTGGGATTGAGTCCTGCGTCGGGCTCCTGGCGGCATGGAGCCTGCTTCTCCCTCCTCCTGTGTGTGTCTCTGCCTCTCTCTCTCTCTCTCTCTCTCTCTATCATAAATAAATAAATAAATCTTAAAAAAAAAAGAAACTGTTATTCTAATTCTGAATGGGAAATATACTCTGAAAAACAACAAAAAAAGAAGTGAAATAATAATATGAAACAGTAAATAAACAATATTTATACATTTAGCCACTTGCAAAAGATAATTATCTCTCAGGTTATTCTGTGAGGATGATTAGAAAGACTAAAAAGAGGGGATCCCTGGGTGGCGCAGCGGTTTAGCTCCTGCCTTTGGCCCAGGGAGTGATCCTGGAGACCCGGATCGAATCCTACGTCGGGCTCCCGGTGCATGGAGCCTGCTTCTCCCTCTGCCTATGTCTCTGCCTCTCTCTCTCTCTCTCTCTCTCTGACTATCATAAATAAATAAAAATTTAAAAAAAAAAGACTAAAAAGAGACTATTGGATTTATTTTCTTTATAGCATGTCTGATCAAGTCAGTAAAAACTGTAAGGTCATAGGGCAACTTGTTATCTGCTCATTTCCTTGTTAAAGAGGGATATGTAGCCAGTTTTACGCTTTACTTTTAATGAAGAAATAAAAGCCAAGAGGCCAGTGATTGAATATCTACATGTCTGTAACATTTTAGAAGTTGTGTATGTATGTTCATTCCCGAAGTTAACACTTTTTGGAACTACTGTTCGTTACCTAACAAAATGGATGTATTTTAAGTGATATCCTCCTATTAACAGCCAGGAAACACTTGTAACTGACATTAGCAGATATGTGTGTAAGAGGCTAATTCCAAACTCTAACCTTTGTATATACTACTTCCATGTGCATGATGTAAAAACCTGCAAAATTCTGATATAAGAAAAACTGTTACATTAAAATATATGGGTAGTTCTACTTAGAGAATTGGACAAAAAAATCACAGATGGGCTTATTGGTGTGTGAAGATTGAGACTTAAAAGAAACAGAAAGATCAAATGTGTGCTCTGGTGCAGGTTAGTTATCTTTTATTGTTTTGATAGTGCGCTGAATCCAAATTTGGACAGGACTTCTCTCAGATGTGATTTAGGGTATTGAAGTTGTTTGTTTCAGGAAGCTCTCTTTCTGTAGTTCCTTGGAAGTTTCTCAAAATGTTGGAAGAGTGAAACATGTTGTCATGTTAAAACATTTTGTGACCTAGTTTTGGCCTAAGTATACTATTGTACTGGCAAATACACAGAGGATTTAGGCTTTAGTAGCTAAATGTACTCAAATGTATACTGAATGTAAATTGTTTTGAAGGTGATAGATCATCACAAGTTAATAGATTCTGGACCTTGTTTTTCCTTTCATGAGCAAGACATTCCTGAGTTAGGGTGAGATTTATATTAAAGAGTAGCAAATTGTTTCCCTCTTTGGAAATAAGCAAAATCCCCCTCTGATGATAAAATATTTCTTTAGCATGTCAAGATAGTTACTGAGGAAAGAAAGCATGAGGGGGGATATGGGGATAACTTAATTAGAGGCTTACTGTTTAGGAAATGAAGTATATTTAATAAAAGTGCAATTGCCTTATACCTTGTGACTTGAAAATAATGAGACAAAGAAAAAAATGAAAAACATCATACTAGAACTTATATGACCAAATAAATCTTGTCCCATGGGAGGCAGTCCAGTTTTTCTAGCTCTGCTCTAATTGAGCAAAACATTTTCAGACTATTTTGGAATTGTCTTCAGAACTGTTTTATGAGCCAAACCCCAAAATCAACATCTTTACTTTATTATCACACCTCTTTTTGGACCCAAAAGAATATTACTCAGCCTGATCCCCCACTTAATTTATCAGACTTGGCTCAGGCTATTTCCAGAAATACAGTGTGCTCTTTTATGGGACAATCGAATATTTTTATTCATTTATTTATTCATTCAGTGTTGGAGGCTGAGTGCCTCCAGTGAGTCAGGTATGTTGTGGTAACACATAGGAGTCTGGATCTGGAAGTGGGAGGAGAAGAGGGAGAAAAGTGAGGAGCACAGAGTATGCTCACCTCTGAGGTGTCTTTGCAGGTGAGCAGGAGGTAACCAGATGGACAGAGAAGAGAGCTTTGTAGACAGAGGTATCAGCTTGTATTGAGGCACAGAGCAAAAACCATACACATTTCAAGGACTGCAAGTATTACAGGATGGATAGAATCTAGTTAAAAGATGAGAATAGGGGGCAGCTAGGTGGCTCAGTGGGTTAAGTGTCTGCCTTCAGTTCAGAGGGTCCTGGGATCTAGCCATAGCCTGGCTCCCTGATCAGCGGGACGCCTGCTTCTGCCCTCTGCCTCTTCCCCCGCCCCTGCTAATGTGCTCTTTCTTAGCTCTCTCTCAAATAAATCAATAAAAATTTTAAAAATTGATGAGAATTGATTGGTAATTGGAGTGAGATCAAGAGGACCATAGTAGGCCATGGAATGGAGGATATGGTGGTTAAGAGTGAGGGTTCTCGTGCCTGATTATCTGAGTTCATATTTTGGCTCCTTTGTTTATAAGCTTTATGACACTGGGCAGTCTCCGAATCTTGCAGCCTTAGTTCTTTCCATCTGTAAAAGAAATGATAATGCCTACTTTATAGTGTTAAAAGAGGTTTAAATACATAGACACAGATAAAGTTCTTTTTTTTTTTTCAGATAAAGTTCTTAGTACCATACCTGGCATACAGTAAGCATGCAATAAATATTAGATTTTTGTACTGCTACTTTATATTGTGGGCAAGAAACAACAATGGAAGTATTTTAAAGAGCAAAGTATACTTCTTTGCCTGTAGCATTGACCAGTCCTCTCTTCTTGAGACAGTCTCTTATGTTTTTTTTTTCTTTTTCAAATAGCTTTTTCTCCATAATTGACATGTCGTACAGTTTACCCATTTGAAGTGGGTGATTCAGTGATTTTAGTGTATTCCCAGGGTTGTACAACCCATTACAATAATCTAATTTTAGACCATTTTCATTCCCCCTAAAAGAGATCCTATTCTATTAGCAGTCAGCCCCCATTTCTTCTGTCCCCCTGCCAGCACTCACCCTAGGCAACCTCTAATTTACTTTCTGTTTTTATAGATTTGTCTATCCTAGACATTTCATATGGATGGAATCATTCAATATGTAATCTTTTATGCCTGGCTTCTTTCACTTAGCTTAATGTTTTCTAGGGTTCTCCATATAGCATGTATCAGCCCTTCATTCTTTTTTTGTGACTGAATGATACTCCACTGTGTGTATATTACATGTTTTATTTATTCATTCATCAGCTAATGAACTTTTAGGTTGTTTCCAGTTGTTGGCTATTATGAATAATGGAGCTGTGAACATTCCTGTACAAGTTGTTGGGTGGATGTATGTTTCATTTCTCTTAGGTATGTATGTCAAGGAGTAGAACTCTACACCATATGGTAACTCTATACTGAACAGTTTGAGGAACTGCCAACTGTTTTGCAGAGTGGCTGCACCTAGTTACATCGCTACTGTAGCATTATATGAGGGTTCCACTTTCTCTGCATCTTTGCCAGTATTTTTATTATCTCTTATATTTTATTGATTTTGGTGTGTATGAAGTGGTATCTCATGGTTTTGTTTTGAATTTCTCTAGTGACTAATGATGGGTAAACATCTCTTGTGCTGATTGTCCCATATTATATCTATAGAGAGATGTCTATTCAAATCTTTTGCTCATTTTTATTTTATTTTATTTTATTTTATTTTCAGCTTTATTGAGGTATATTTGACAAACTTTGCCAATTTTTAAGTTGGTTTATTTGTCTTTTTATTATTGAGTTGCAAGAGTTTTTGTATATATTCTGGTTGCAAGTCTCTTTTCATATAAACAATTTGCAAATAGTTTGATTCTGTGGGTTGTCTTTTCACTTTCTTGATGATGTCCTTTATAGCACAAATGGCTTTAATTTTGGTGAATCCAGTTTATTCTTTTTTTTGTGCTTTCGGCGCCATAGCTAAGGTATCATTGCCTAACTCAAGATCTTGTTTTCTAAGAGTTTCATAGTTTTAGCTCAGTTAGGGTTGTGATCCATTTTGAGTTAATTTTTATGTAAGTTGTGAGGTGGTGTCCAACTTCAGTATTTTGCATGTGAATATCTAGTTATTCTGGCATCATTTGTTGAAGAATCTATCCTTTCCTCAACCTTTTGGCACATTTGTTGAAAATCAGTTGAGCATAAACATGAGAGTTAATTTCTGGACTCTTAATTCTATTCCATAGACCTATATATTTATCTTTATGCCAGTACCACACTGTCTTGAGTACTATAGCATATAGTAAGTTTTAAAATTGAGAAGTCTTCCAACTTTTTCTTTTTCAAGATTATTTTGGCTCCTCTGGGCCCCTTGTATTTCTGTATGAATTTTAGTATCAGCTTATCAATTTCTGCTAAAAGGCTGGAGTTTTGATACGGACTGCCTTGAAGCTACAGATCAATTTTAGAATTACTGCTTCTCAACAATATCAAATCCCTCTCATCCATGAGTACAGATGTTTTTCTATTTATGTAGACCCTCTTTAATTTCTTTTAACAGTGTTTTGTAGTTTTCAGTATACAGTGAACTTCTTTTCTTAAATTTATTCCTAAGTATTTTATTGTTTTTTGATGCTATTGTAAGTGGATTTACAATAGCATCATTTTCTCTGTGTGTGTGTGACATCATTTTCTCAGCTGTTTGCTTGTTTGCCTCTGATTCGTTCAGGGGTGCTGTTCTTCTTGTTCATGTTATAGTCCCCAAGATTCTGTCTCAATCCTATGCTGATAACTTTCCAAACTATTACTTGACCTGTATCCAAAGCTCCCAGTATGTGTTTACAGTTGTTCCCTAGGCATTACCACCTGAATGTCACAAACATCTCAAATTCATCTCTTCTAGAAAGAACTCATTAATTACTCTTCATATCTTCTTTTTCTCTTTTCTTCTCCTGTTTGGAAATTGCACCACTATCTATGTTATTGCCTAAACCAGCACTCTAAAAATCATTCTAATCTTCACTTCTTTGAACTTTTACATCCTGAGATGATCACCAAATCCTATGGAATCTACCTCGTAGATATTACTGTGGGAGTAGAAATTGATGCAATTTTCTATAAAGCTATTTGGATCCAGAACTTTTTTAAAAAGATTTATTTATTTGAGAGAGAGAGCAGTGAGGGGAAGGGGAGAGGAGAGAGAGAATCCCAAGCAGACTCGGCACTGAGCTCAAAACCCAGTGTGGGGCTTGATCCCAGGACACTGAGATCTTGACCTGAGTCAAACCAAGAATCAGACACTTAACTGGCTATGCCACCCAGGTGCCCCTGGATCAAGAACTTTTAAAATATATATATGTTTTGATTCAGAAAAGTAGATAACTTTTGATCTTTGCAGTGTCACTTATTTAGACATTTATCATAAGGTAATGGGCCAGTGTTACAAGAATAGGGAAATGGTTTGATAAATTATGTAAATTTAGTGCAATTTAAAAATGGTTTTATCATATATGAACATAAATATTTAGAGACTTGTGAAAGCATTTGATATATGGTGAAATTTTTAAACTGTAAAACATTTATGTAAAGTATGATTTTGTTTAACAACAATAGAAAATTAGCTCCAAGGGAGCAGGGATCTTGTCTCATTGACATTGATATGCCTGGAATAGTGTAGGAGCTCAGTAAATATTTGTTGGTTGTATTGGTCTCTCTTTTTACTGCTTCTCTTGCTTTAATCTATCTGTATGTCTTACATGGGCTTTTGCAGACACTTTCAACATGTTTTCCTCACCTCCAGTTTTATTCCCCTACAGTCCCAACTTCTGTTCTGCAGGGAGAGTGGTATTTCCAAGTGGTAAATCTGGCCATGGCGTTGGCCTACTGTAACATCCTTTGGTTCTTCCCCAGTGTTCCTAAGATAATTTCCAGACTTCCTAGCCTGGATTACCAACCCCTTCGTAATTTCACTTCTGTTTACTTTTCCAGCTCTTCTCTTGCCATTTTCCAAGATAATCACCAAGCCATGCCAAACTATCCACAATTCCCCAAATATGAATTTTCCTGCATACC
The DNA here is from genome assembly GCF_905146905.1 of Nyctereutes procyonoides. Lineage (NCBI taxonomy): Eukaryota > Metazoa > Chordata > Mammalia > Carnivora > Canidae > Nyctereutes > Nyctereutes procyonoides. Next base: position 16,016,290 of record NW_026575141.1, on the reverse strand, counting down.
TACATATCTTTGGACATGCCATTCCTCCTGTCCAGATCACGCCAAACTTCCCTTGTTTATCTGGCAAATTCCAGATCATCCTTTAAGATTCTGTGCCCCAGCTACTACCCCTCTAGGCATATGAGTGCCTCTTCTGCAGGGCTTCTATAACTCTTGAACTTTTTTGCAACCTTTATTATATATGAGATGTCTCTAGGGCTAGAGAGTTAGTGAGAGCAGGGACTATATTATTCTTCTGCCTTCAACTCCTCATCTGACTGCTGAATGGACTTCTGCTAGATCTCCATCTCAGGGCTTCCCAGTTTTCGTCTGAGGCCTGGTACCAATTTTCTATCATCTGTGATGAAATTAGAAAAATAAGGGCCCTGTGGGTGAATTTTTCAGAAAGCTAAATCTGTTTACATTTTGGGTGTTAAAATGTGCTTTTTCTAATGAAATGATGTTGATAGTCGATGGTAGGGTGTATTTATGTCTTTAGTTGACAACATTCTGTCAGAGCCCAAAATTAGTTGGAAATTTTACAGTTCCCTGAAAACCAAAGGTCTGGGAACACTGCTGTATCTCATGGGGTGGCACCAAGTCCCCAAAGTCAAAAGCCTATGAGTCATCCTTGGCTTCTTCTCCTTCCTCATCCCTCCACCCCCGCCACATTCAGACACTTAGCAAGTCCTGCCAATTCAACCTCCTAAATATTTCTGGAATCTGTACTCTCCTCTCCGTCCTTGCTGCCAATTCCTTAGGACAGGCCTTCTTTATTTTCCTTGTACAACTGCAACAGTCTCCTGACTGGTCTTCTTGCTACTGTTCCCTCTTACCCATGCCCACCAGAATGAGCTATTTAAAAATCATAAGTAGATACCCATTTTCCACAGGAAAAAAAAAATTCTGTATGGCAGACAAGGTTTTTTTTTTTTTTCTTTCTTTAGGGGAATACTTTCTTGCTGTCCTGTGTTTATACTTTTCTCCTGGTTTTGAGTGCCCTTTCTTCACCAACTTCTTGGGTAACTGTGTGTAAGTCCAGTTGTCATTTCCTCTACAAATTCTTTACTACAGGTCTGAGTTAGGTACCTCCTTTATTACTCTAAAAATGCCTTGTATATATTTCTCCCTCAGCATTTCCAGATTAGTTAATATTCATGTTTTTATGTCTGTTCTCTCAACAGCTTAAGAAAATGTGTTTTATCTATTGATCGTTCTCTCCCCAGCACCCAGTACAATACAAGAAAATGACAAATATTGAGTAAATATTTGTTGGCTGAATGCATTTGTTTGGTATTATGATCAGGTGTACACTGTGGGAGGTTTATGGACCAGAGTGAGGGGCTCCATGAGGCAGGGAACAGGAAGGGCCCTCTATAGAGGTTTAGGCTAGAGTGATGAGTACCTGAACTCAGGAAGTAGCAGTGGATATTGAAACGTTTAGGTGGCGGAATTGGTGCTTGATTAGATGTATGGGGTCATGGAAGAACCTAGAATTACTTGAAGGTTTCTGGGTTTAGAAAATTGGTTGGTTGGTGGTATGGTTCACCAATACGAATAAGCTCTGTTCTAGACACTTTGAAATTGAAATATTCAGAATATTGGTTAAAGTTGTCCAAGAGGTGACTGAGTGTGGCGTTTGGGGAGAGAACTGTTTCAGAGAGATGGGTTGGGAATTTTGCAGCCTTTAGGTATTATATGAAGCCTTGGCCATGAGGGTGATAATTGTCATTTTGTTATTGGCTATGTAGCAGAGGTGGTGGTGCATTGGGTGAGAAGAGAATAGGACCACAAGATTCTAGATATTGGAGGTCCAGATCTAGGAGAAAGAAGCATGTGAAGGTTCTAATTGAATTGCTCGTTGTCTGTCTTAGAGTTATATCACTCTGGACAAATCACTGTGTCTATCTTAGCTTCTACATCTGTAAAATGAGGATAATAATACCCACTTAATGGGGATATTAAAAGAATTCAGTGGGTTTGCATATGTCAAGTCTCAGGTACAGTCCTGGGCTCACTCTAAGAGCTCATAAATGTTAGAAGATTCAAGAAAATATTTCTCAGGACATGAACATAGTTTCAAAAAATTTTTTCTTAGTTATTACATTGGAGATTATAATTAACACCTTAAACCTAAAACAGTCTAGTTTTAAATAATACTAACTTGGCTTCTATAGTGTATAAAAACCTTTTTTCCTGTACAGTTCTGTCCATCACCTTTTCTGCTATTATTGTCACAAATTTCATCTTTATACATTGTACAACCTTTACCATAGATGTATACTTACTGTCTTATGCATTTGTCTTTTTAATCATATTAGGAAAAAAGGATTTCCCAAACCAAACTACAATAATGCTGGCTTTTAAATTTTTTATCTATGTAGTTAGTTACCTTTCCCATGGTTCTTTATTTCTTCATGTGGCTTTGAGTTATTCTCTCCTGTCCTTTCATTTCAACCTAAACGACTCCCTGTAGCATTTCTTCGAGGGCAGATCTACTGGCAACAAATTCCCTCAGCTTTTGTTTATCTGAGCAGGTCTTAATTTCACCTTCATTTTTGAAGGATAGTCTCTCTGGATATAGAATTCTTGGTTAGCAGTATTTTTTTCTTTCAGCACATTAAATGTGTCATCCACTGCCTTCTGTCTTCCATGGTTCTGATGAGATGTTGGCTATTAATCGTACTGAATTTCCTTTGTAGGTGGTAGGTAGCTCAATCCTTGCTGCTTTCCGGATTCTTTTTTTGCTTTTTGACAATTTGATGTATGATGTATCTCAGTGTGGATCTCCTGGTCTCATGTTTATGTGCCTAGAAAGCACTCAAATAAAAGATCATAGTCATGCAGCAGAATTAAATGATTATAATTTCATAATAACAATAGTGACTGTGAATTATCTATCAGTAGAACGCAATCAGTATATTGTGCTTAAAAAGTTAAAATGTTTAATGCATGCTACAGAGAATTCCATTAAAAACTTTGATTTTTAAAAATAGTTTGAGGGCTTACAATAGGTAAAAAAAGAAAATTCTCATGTGGATAGTTGCCCGATAGAGTCTCAGTATGATTTGTTCCTATGGTTCTTTGCAAAAGACAAGTTCTTCCTTGGGGGACATATAGTTAGAGCTACATTTTCAAATTCTTATCTCCTTTAATTTGTAATTGCTATCAACACCATGAGATATTTACCTTATTATATGAAATATTCCTAGAACAAAGATTAAACTCTAAAACTCTAAAATAAAATTGCTTTTTAGGCATACTAAATCATAACTTAATATTATACATGTTTACATCTGAACAGAACAACCTATTTTCAGATACCTAAGTTTGGTAGTTGATAGAGCTATCAGTTCTTTTAACATTTCCAACTATGTTCTCTTTGCTTATCTTTTCATATAGTTTCCTGATGGTGTCCTTAAAATATATTTATAGATTTTTTTTTTCAGTTCTTAACATAGTAGTTCCTGGAAATTTTGTTTCAATAGATCCAATTTTAAAATGTAAGATATTAGGGGTGCTTGAGTGGCTCAGTTGGTTGGGTGGCCAACTCTTGATTTCAGCTTAGGTCACTATCTCAGGGTCCTGGGATCAAGCTCCACATTGGGCTCTGCTCTCAGGTAGAAGTCTGTTTGAAGATTCTCTCTCTGCCCTTTGCCCTTTTGCCCCTTCTCCCTGCTTCACTCACGCGTATGTGCGGGCTTGCTCTCTCTCTCTCTCTAATAAATAAATAAATCTTAAAAAAAATAGAATTTAAGATTAGGTGTAATTTTTATAATGACTTTTAAAAAAAACATGCTGTTGTTCTTTGGTTCTTTTGGGTATACTTTATTATATTAGAAAGGGCTCTGAATTCTTAGGAGACCCAGGTGTCTTATTCTTTATGTTGTTTGGCCTGTCTGCATTCTTTTGGCCTGTGTTTCTTTGTCTGTACAGTGTACAGAACCAGATAATCTTTATATTTCCCCATACTTTGAAAATTCCATAATTCTACCATGCAGGATTTTTCTTTGGCTTGTATGATAAACATTAGAGTAATTTAAAGAATTTGTAAGCTGTCATCATTTCTTTTATTTCATGGTAATTCTGTTACTTTTGACCTAACAATTAACTAGGCATCAGAAAAGTAATTTTATTTTTCCTACATTCTTTTTTATGGAGTTGTTCCATACATACCTTCAGTGAGGTAGTAATGCATACATACTATTTTTTTCTCCTAGAACAAGTTTAAGAACTTATATTTAATTTTTAAAACTTGCCACTTCAGGACTGAGGATCAGGATTTTTTTCAGTAACATAGAGGAAGGAGCAGATTGAAGAAAAGTATTCAAGTGATGAAAGGAAGAAAACTTAAATAAGAAAAGAAGCTTTTATAATTCTTGTTTTTCAAATGGTGATTTTTTTTATTATCAAAAATTGGTAAGTTCTTGAGACGCCTGGGTGGCTCAGTGGTTGTGCATCTGCCTTCTGCTCAGGGCTTGATCCTGAGGGCCTGCAATGGAGTCCTGCATCAGGCTCCCCGCAGGGAGCCTGCTTCTCCCTCTGCCTTTGTCTTTGCCTCTCTCTATGTCTCTCATGAATAAATAAATAAAATCTTTTAAAAATTTAAGTTCTCAGTGTAGAAAGTCTAGAAATAGGCAAATAACAGGAAACACAACTCAGTAATCTCATCACTCAGATAACCACTGTTAGCATCTTGATTTATCTTTCTGCCATTTTGTTTATATATGTGGAATCAAACTGCACATATTCTTTTGAAACCTGCATTTTTTTAAATAACGTATTATGAATGCCTTTCTATGTTCAGTAAATATGAATCTGAATCATCTTTTTAAAGGCTGTGTGAGCTATGTATCTATTTTATGTACCTATCTACAGGTCTTGCTAGATGACTCTCCAGAAAGTTTTTTGTTACTGTTGTTTTTTGTTGTGTTTTTTGTTTTTGTTTTTTATTTTTACCAGTTTGTACTCCACAGTGATGTGGGTCCATTTCACAAACCCTCACAGACACTATGCCATTTTATCATTTAAAAATTCATTACCCAGTTTGAAGGGCTTAAGTAGTATATTGCTGGTGTTTTCATTTATATTTCATTAAGTTGCTACTATATTTTTCTCATACGTTCACAGTCATTTATGTTTCCTTTAAAGGAGCTACCTTCAGTGGTTGTTTTATTAGATACAAACCTAATCCTAAATACCTGAGTGAATTAGCACTGGGATGAATTTACTCACCTCATAAGGATGTGATTATGAAAGATTTTTGGCTGATGGTGTAGGTACAGTTTGGTTAGTTTTCTCCTAAGACCCAGCAGACAGTCTTCAGCACAGACAGCTGCCTCGTTTTGGCGGATTCTTCGTTTTTCCTCAAGAGAGACCCAGAGCTGGAGAACAGGGCTTTTACAGGTCAGAAATGGAGACAGAACTGAATGTTGAAAGTTTTCCAGAATCCAGCACTCTTTCTGACTCAAGCCAGAGCTGTTGACTTTCCTTTCAAAAATATCATTTAACTCTGTGTTTTTGAGATCAGGATATCTTTTTCTAGCTCTGTTGGGTGAACTGAAGTGTGTTCTTTTTCTAACTAGTTAAGGGAAGGATGTGAGAAGGCCTAGGGGATCAATAGTCTCCAACTTGATTTTTCCTGTGAATTTTCTGAACATTTCTGTTTTTCACTCCAGCATGTGAAAGCATAGACTGCTGTATCCAGGTTTACCAAAGACATTTGGGGGTTGGCATTACTACAGCTCCTGTAAGCCAGTATGTCTCCTTTGCCATAGATAGGTCTTTGACCCAAATGCTGCAGAGGTAGCATTTCACAATGGTTAGGAAACCAGACAGTCTGACTTCAGATCCTATCTCCACTGCTTACTGTCCTGTGCTTTAGGCAAAGTACTAAACCTCTCTTTGGCTATTTCTTTCCTCCTTTTGTTTTTATTTTGTTTTATTTTATTTTATTGTTATTTATTTGAGAGAAAGAGAGAGACTGTGAGCAGGGGGAATGGGGGGGGGGGAGCAGATTCCTGCTGAGCAGGGAGCCCAAAATGCTGGGCTTGATTCCAGGACCTGAGATCATGACCTGAGCCTAAGGCAGATGCTTAACCATCTGAGCCCCCAGGTGCCCCTCCTCCTTTTGTTTTTAAACAGCTTTATTGAGATACACTTATATATACCATCAAGTTTATCTGTATCAACAGTTCAGTGGTTTTTGGTCTATTTACTGAGTTGTCTAACCATCACCATGATCTAATTTTAGACCATTTTATCACCCCAAAGATATCCCAGTTGCATTACTGGTCATCTTCTCTTCTTCTCCTGCCCTACCACCTCCAGCCCTTGGCGACCACTGATCTCCTTTCCATACCTGTGGATCCATCTACTCCGGACCTTTCATATAAAAGAAATTGTGCAATACGTGACCTTTCATGACTGGCTGTTTTCACTTTAGCATACCCTTTCCAAGATTTATCCTTGTCATACCATGTTTCTACTTCACTCCTTTTTATTATCAAATGATATTCCATTATATGGATATACCATCTTCTGTTTATGCATGTATCAGTTGATGGACACTTGAGTCATTTCTACTTTTTTTAGCTGTTATGAATGATACTGCAGTGAACTCTTGATGACATACATCTGTTCCTTTATCATAAAATGAGCACCATCTCATAGAGTTGTTGTTGTGAAAACTAAAAAAGCCCACACATGTAGAAGTGGCTAGTAGATAGGGAACAAACTAACCATGTTAGTTAATAAATGCAACTTACTAGCGCATCTCCTCACTTTACCTCAGTTGCCATGCTTTTTTTCCTAATGACATCTCGGAAGATCTTCTTTTACTTTGCTGGTGACTTTTCTCTGAGTTACAGTTCTGAAAGTGTAATTCATTCAGCAAACATTTATTTTATTTTATTTTTTTTGATGTCTTTATTTTTTTTATTATTTTTTTTTTATAAATCAATTTCCATTGGTGTTCAACCCACCAACACACAGAACAACACCCAGTGCTCATCCCGTCAAGCGTCCCCCTCCGCGCCCGCCACCCACCCACCCCCACCCCCCGCCCTCCCCCCCACCACCACCCCCAGCTCACCTCCCAGAGCCAGAAGTCCCCATGTCCTGTGTCCCCCTCTGACATCCCCCACACACCCCCTCTCCCCTCCCCCATACTCCCCCCCACCACCACTCACACTCCCCAAATGAGTGAGAACATACACTGCCTGTCCCTCTCCGACCGACCCACTTCACCCAGCACAATACCCTCCAGTTCCATCCACGCTGAAGCAAACGGTGGGTACCTGTCGTTTCCAATGGCTGAGCAATATTCCATTGCACACACAAACCACATCTCCTCTATCCATTCATCCTTCGATGGGCACCGAGGCTCCTTCCACAGTTTGGCCACTGTGGACATGGCTGCTAGAAACATCAGCAAACATTTATTGAACACCATTGCTATGAGTTAGATGTTGTGCCAGGGGCCCTGGAGAATCAAAATAACGGGATAAACAGAAATGTAGAGAGGCACTTCCAGTTTAAGGCTGGCTATCTCTAGATGGCTAATCTGTAACCTCTGACCTGTCAGTGGGGTTTAAAACTTGGGGCCCATGACTTCCACCTTCACACCAAATGCCACAGATTTTGGGGTCTCTTAATCCTTTCACTCATGTCAGGCCCTAATTTTGACCAACATATTTATGTTTGTCAAGTGGCTGATGGAAGCTGACTGTTGTGTAAATAAGGTGATTGAGTCTTGGTGGAGATCTCAACAGGTAAAAGAGTAGTTAGTATCTCATTCCTGCCCTGTAGCTGGGGTTGCCCCAAATGGTGTTTATTACAATCCATATGGAATATTCCTGAATTTTCTCAATTTGCAGGTTTCTTCCCTTTGTAGAAATGACTTTCTATTCTTTTGAACTTACAAAACTATTTTGTATTGGAACTAGACTCAGCAAAAGTAGCAACTCAGCATTGCCTAGCTACCTGTGTTTTCTGTCCCTTGACTTTGGGTAGATAGTGATTTGCATGATGACTTAGAATGCACTTGTCGAATATTTCACCTCTGCTACCATTCTCTGCCCTATAAGTGAACAAATAGGTTTTTATGATTTCCTCATTTGTTTGAGCTTTAAAGTAGTGTTTCCTTCTTCCCATAATAGCATATAGTTAGCATAACAGAATGATGCTACTACTTCATTCTTCTCTTTGCCTTTCATTCAGACAAAATGCAATATAAAGAACTGTTTGATAATGTAAGAGTGCCTCTAGTGCTTGCTGTAGGACTATGAAAGAAGTTTGAATTCTATTGTTTAATGTCCATTTCAGGAATTCATCTTGAATATGAGCAGAATAGTTTATAGGCACCACATATTCCGATTAGAACTTCCACATAGCTAATTTAGAGGCTAGGTAATAGTATACCAATTTTGTGCTGTCATATGCTATCATATGGTACAAGTGTGTTTCCATATATACGAGTTTTACTGTTTGCTCTGTTTTAAATATTTACTTTAGTGCAAGCCATATCTTGTAAACTTGCCCAATTTGGGGGATTCCCATTTAACTTATGAGACATTTTGTGGTTAGTGGATGCAAAGATATTACCTCATAGATCCAGATTGCCACATATATGTTGATATAAGCTGAAACCAGATTAGTAGAAACTCTATAAAGATAGACTAGAGGAAGATGAACCATGAAACTTTCTTTTGAACACTCTCTTTAAGGCTATAAAGAATCAAGTGATTGAGTAAATAAAAGATGTTGACTTCTCATTCATTTGTCAAATGATGGTAGCCTTAAACTTAACAGCATGAACAGAGATGTCCCTGCTCTATAGTTATGTCTTGACATATCTCTTGACCCTTGAATAACACAGGTTTGAATGCCTATAACCACTTATATGCGTGCAGATTTTTCCCAATAGAGTACTGTAAATGTATTTTCTCTTCCTTATGATTTTCTTAATAACATTTTCTTTGCTCTACTCTATTTTATTTTTTAAAAATACGGAACGTTTGTCAAATTTGCATTGGGGCCAATTTTGGTATATGTACTGCACAAGTGAGCACCAGCTTGCCTTATTTTAAAAATTCAATATATAATAAATTTAACGCACAAAATATGTGTTAATCGACTATGTTCTCAGTAAGGCCTCTGGTCAACAGACTGTTAGAAATTAAATTTGGGGGAGATCAAAAGTTACACATGGATTTTTGACTGCGAGGAGGTCAGCACCCCTAAACTCTGCATTGCCCGAGGGTCATCTGTGCATGTCCCCTTTTCAGCAATAGGTAGTGAGGTTGCTTAATTCAGGGTTCTAGGAGAACATATCTCTGAGCATTCGGATTCAGCCTTTAAATTAAACTATATTTGTGTTATTTTTAAATACTTCTCCTTGCCTCTTCCTCACTTCCTCTTACCCCACCGAGTCCTTTCCTGTTCTAGCTTATATATTCCTCTTTGCTCTAAACTTGTCTGTGTGTCTTCTGCCTTTCTCCACTTTTTCTCCACAAAATGTTTCTGCAGTCAGACCAAGAACCTCAAATAGGAATCCTGGGAGGAAGCTGTGTGCCTTCTTGGGAGAGATGAATTAGTCTGCTCTGGGATTGTCAGTTACTCTTGCCCAATGGACCTGCTCATAGAGGGATCATTTAGAGGAAATTGTCTCCCAGCAAGTCAGGGTTTGTGCAGTCACCTAGAGGAAACTACTACTGTTTATATGCTTGACCTTAATTTATTTTGTCTTAAATGTAAAACATATTTGAAGTCAGATATTGATGTTTCAAAATCATTTAACCATTTCAAGATACGTATAAATGTCTTGGGACAATTTTGGTTTTTTTTTTTTTTTTTTGAAGTATAAAAGCCCCGCTCAAACTGGGTAAACATAAAAGTGATGTTACTGGCTAACATAACTAATAAATCCAGGGTTATGTTGGCATAGGTGGGGCCAGTGCTTAACCGGTGGCATCTAGAATCTCTTGCCTATCATTTCTCTGCCTTGGCTCTCTTTCCCGTTGGCTGCATTCCATGATATCCTCACTAAAATGGTTGCAAAGACAGCCATCGGCACCTGCAAGTTTATATGTTGCCAGTTTGGTAATCTCAGAATAAAAAGAGCTCTACTCTCCCAGAAGTTCTAGTAAAAGTCCTGGGACTGAGTCATATGGTCCTCTCCATCCCTGAATCAGTGTGTCACTCTGTGGGGTAGGTTACATGCCATACTGCACTCATGCCCCCAAACTATATTGCCTGAATAGGAGTAATTCCTCAACAAAAAAATGAGAATATGGCTTACGGAAGAGGTAATAGGTGTGGCAAAAGCAGACACATCAAAGATGTCTACCGAATATTAGGATGTAGAATGAATTTACTTTCATGTGATAAAGTTTCATGTTATATTTAAAGAATTTATTTCAAATTAATACTTAGTCAGATGCATTACTTACAGTTTTATATATCAGTCTCCTCTCTCTCAGCTAGATAGTAAAGCTCTTAAAGATCATACCCATCTTAGATGTACTGGAATTTCTAAAACTTAGTACCGCACCTGCACATGGTAGGTACTCATAAATGTTTACGGATGCTGCTGAAGTGGCAAGTTCCTTCTAGCAGCATTCTCATTTTTGTTGGTGGCAAATACCTCTGGAGTTACACCATTCAGCATTGGTTTAGAACAAGTGCACACACAGTCTATATTTAATGAACAAATGGAGAATACCCTGGCCAGTATCCAGTAGTGCAGGGCAAGAGGGATGCATGAACATAACCTCGTGTGCGTGCAAGCTATAGGCACAGAATGTACTTCATGGACTATGGAGAAAGAGAGAGAAAAAAGAATTCTTCTCAATTCCAAGGACTGGCTGTTGTTCAAATAAAATTTTGTTCAGCGCCCTTAGGCAGCTGTGCCAGACATCTCTCAGCTCTTGAACTATTTGATGTCCAAACATCCAAGGGTATGAAAAAAAAGTGACAGGAAAAAAAATCCTCGTAGAACTTCCTGTGACAGGTCAAAGTTTAATCACAGCAAATAACACAGATTTCCCTTTTATTATAACCAAAAAAGAAAGGCAGGGCTTGTGTTTACAAAGCATGTTGTTTGGGAGACCTTTGTAAATTGTAATCTTTGGAAATCCCAAATCTATTGGATGTAATCCCATCCATTAGATGAAGGCAACTTGCCTATGCAATAGATCCAGAATAGCAAGTTAAATGGAAAACATGAACAGGAAGCAGTCATTAAGAATTACAATGGATAGGATGCAGAGTTAATTCACGGAGATATTTTGTTATGAGATAATTACATCACTAGGACAGCTGGAAAGCTTGAGTGCTATGCTGGACCTCAAGTGCTGCTCTCTGCTCTACAGCTGAGGGGTCAGGACTGTTGAGACAGGGAGATAACTTACTTTATGGGATAGTGAGGGGCTTGGCTGACTTAATTGTAAAATGGTAATGATGTATCTGGCTTTTTTGGATTGCTTTTTGCATAGCTAAACTGGATTCATAGAGTTAGTGAATGCTGAGAACCACTTTTCACTTCTTTCTGAACATTCACTTGGATCACATTAAACTAAGCTCTAGTAGATGCATATTGAATGGTAGTTTTGACTTCCTCCAGAAGACATCTATTTTGTTCATATTCAACATGGTGTGATTATGTTTCTGTTATGGAATTGCAATCATACAATCATTGAAATGGTATTTTTATTAGTTTACTGAATAGCAAAAAAAAGGTTTTCAAAAGTCTTAAGATGTTGGTCAACACAAAGAATCATACAGTTGAAGTTATTTTCCAGTGTTTATGTTCTAATGTTCAGACCTGTCTGGCTCTTTTGTTTTGCAAGTGTAGGGGTTATAGGCAGCTTGGTCACATTCCTCATTGATTTATATAAATATATTACAGATTGTTAACCTCCTGCCAAATACCAGGGATTTCAGTTCTTGTTTCGCTCAGTTGCTTTATGTGAGACTTACTTGTTATATTAAAACATCTATGTTCTCTTTATTGCCCACCACATTGACTATTATTTATTTGATTTGGGGCAATTCCAGAGGGAGTCATTGTAGACAAAAAAGCATCATAAATATTATGTTCTAAAATTCCCAAGAAGAATACAGGCCTTTCCTGCTATTTGAAAGTAGAATGTTCCTATGAAACCTTTTGTAGGCTGAAGTGGTGTAGAGTAAAGAAGCAATTACCATTAATTTATATGGAAAATTTTTTGAGTGTTCCCAGATCCAAAAAATAACCTCTCCTAGGCTTTTCTGGTACCCTAGGACACATGTTGCTAGCGGGTGCACAAAATAAAATGAGATAAAGCACACATGCTCACAGAGACCGTTCAAAGCTAAGGCGGGTTGTGCCTAGAGGCTGAGTATAGTTGTGAGGAAGGAGCTTGTGGGGGTGCCTCACTGTTTGGGGTGCATGCTGCCTCTATAAAGGCTCATTACAAAACAAGTATTGAATGCTATTTTCACTTTTTTCTTTTTCCCTAAAAGCAAAAATCCTCTTTCTGATTTCTTTGCTTAACAAAAACAGGTGTACTAATGTAGGACTTTTGTAAAAGTGCGGTGGTGTGATGTGAAAGTGAAGTGGTACAAACTTTCGAAAACTGGGGGGATGCCTGTATTTATATTGTTGATTCAAAATGCATTTCCTATACATTATGACTAGTATAACTCATTTTTTATAGTGATAATGTTCATTAACAAGTCAGACTGAATTTTGTATTTTAATGTAAATCAGTATTTCCCAAAATGTCTTCTGTGGAGTCCTGGCTCTGTAAGATATTGACCATGAACACTGGAGCCAAAAGAGGCAGGTATCCTACAGGTCCTCCCAGGACTTCTAGTTCCCTTGATGTTAATTTCTTTCTCTTTTTTTTTTTTTTTTAAGATTTTATTTATTTATTCATGAGAGACACAGAGACATAGGTAGAAGGAGAAGCAGGCTCCCTGCAGGGAGCATCATGGGGGACTCAATCCCAGGATCATGACCTGAACCACCCAGGTGCCCCCACTTGTGAATTTCTAAGGATAAAGTATTATGCCGCGTTTTCCAGATGAAATTAATATTAGCACCGTAACCACCTGGAAAGGCAACATCATGGGCCTCCAGCTCCAGACACTGATGACCGAGGCTTTACTGTGGCCTGACTCCCAAGACTCGAAGACAGAGGAAGCTAAGAGGGTTGGTTCTGAGGGGAGGGATGGCTGCAAGGCACTCAAGGCCCAAGGTAGCGACAGAGACATAGGAGCACTTTCCCAGGGCCCCAGCCATGGCCAAGTCTGGGGAGTGGCTGTAGCATTGGGTAGAGGAGCTGGAGTGGGAACTGGCCGGGGAGAGAAGTCGGGCTGTGGGTGGCCTTCTCATCAAGAAGCTGGACCTGGGGACACCTGGGTGTCTCAGTCAGTTTAGCCTCTGTCTTTGGCTCAGGTCATGATCCTAGGGTCCTTGAGATTGAGCCCTGCATTGGGCTCCCTGCTCAATAGCAGGAGCCTGCTTCTCCCTCTCCCTCTGCTGTTCGCCCCAGTGTGCTCTTTCTCTCTCTCGTCAAATAAATAAATAAAATCTTAAAAAAAAAATCAAAGAAAAGAAGCTGAGCCTGAAGGTGGTGGACTCTAGTCCCTATAGCTGCCTAATGGCACTGAAATGAATGGGAATTAGAAGCAACTGCGAGGACCTCCATACCTTTGCTTTAGCAATGGTACGTGTTGGTGGAGTTGGTAGCGTGACTGCTGATGTGGCATTGGTTAAGTTGCTACTCTTTGACTATGACAAGAAGGAACTGGCCAATATGAATAAACCTTTTTCCCAACCTATCCTTCCAGTTAAGCAGGATTAAGTAAAGTTCAAGTGGCAGAATATGCTTTGAGGAACATTAACCCTGATGTTCTTTATAAAGCACACAACTACAATATGACCTCAGTAGAAAACTTTCAACATTTCATGGATGGATTAGAGGAGGGAAAACCCATTGACCTACTTCTTAGGTGTGTGGACAGTTTTTGAAGTTCAGATGACAATAAACACAGCTTGTAATGAACTTGGACAAATGTGGATAAAGTCTGGGGTCAATGAAAACGCAGTTTCAGCTCATAATTCCTGGAGAATCTGCTTATTTTGCGGGTGCTCCACCAAATTGCTGCAAATATTGATGAAAAGACTCTCAAATGAGAAGTGTGTGTGCAGCCAGTCTTCTACCACTGTGGGAATGATGGTTGGGATCTTGGTACAAAATGTTTTAAAGTTTCTGTTAAACTTTGGTACTGTTAGTTTTTACCTTGGATATAATGCAATGCAGGATTTTTTTCCCTACTGGGTCCATGAAGTCAAATCCTCAGTGTGTTGACAGAAATTGCAGGAAGTAGCAGGAAGAATATAAGAACAGGAGGTTGGTTGTTCAAGAAAAAGAAGAGATAATACATGAAGACAAGGGATGAGGTATTGAGTTGGTATCTTAGGTTTCAGAAGAAAAACTGAAAAATTCTTCAAGTTCAGTTCCTAACTTACCTGAAGGTAAGTGTATATGGCTGTAGCATATACAATTCCCAAAAAGAAGGTTCTGTCCCTGAGGTAACTGTGGAAGATTCTGGTGAAAGCTTGGAAGACATCATGGCTGAGATATGTGGATAATGGACTGACCTGTATCTTATTTCCTGAATATAACCTATTGCTGTGCAATTTAAAAAAAAATCATTTAAAAACTGGCAGAGCTTAGGGCAACATTAATATATAATCTTCACAAAATTGTTACACTTTTTGAAAATACTATGTTACTTGTTGCTTTTTCCCTTCAACTAAATCAGTAATTCCCCCTTAAGCTCATGTTTCTTTTTTTTTTTTTTTAAGATTTTATTTATTTATTCATGAGAGACACACGGAGAAGCAGGGACATAGGCAGAGGGAGAAGCAGGCTCCCTATTGGGAGCCTGATGTGGGACTTGATCCCAGGACCCTGGGATCATGATGCCTGAGCCTAAGGCTTACTCTCAACCACTGAGCCACCAGGTGTCCCACACATGTTTCAGTCTAGTTAAGAAAACTGGCTACTGAAATGTTTTGGCCTTTTGGGGGAGGGCTGGGAAGAAACAACCAATTTGATGCTATATTTCTTTTCTTTCCAGTTATTCTTTGTGCCCTGTTGCCTGAGGCCATGGACAATGAAATACGTGGTTCTCAAATATAGGGAAAAGGACAGGAGATACAGCCAATTGATGAGAGCTGGTAGACATCTACTCACTGTGTTTAGAATCACTCTCTACAAGACAACTATCCACTGCTATTAACTTGGCTAACAGTGAATTTAAAATAGTTAATCTATAAAAATAAAAATGTCCTCTCAAATGTTACCTGATGAAATAAAAGCTGAAATGAAGTGATTGGAAAAGTTTGTAAACCTGTGAATTATATATTCAGAATAAGACAAAGGCAAACAAAGAGAAGCTGTCTTCATGGATAAACAGATAAAGATGCTTTCAGGAAGTACAAATTTTATTTCTACATTGACCAAGGAAAAGAAACCATTGCATCTGTGGAATATGTATCTGGAGTCACTGTACAATGCGGAGCAAGGAATATATTTAGGCTAAGGTCATCTAGATCATACCCATCATATGAGCTACCTTCTGAATATTTCATTTAAACTTGATTCTCTAGACATTTACATAGTTGTCCTGTATTTGGGGCATAAAAGATACTTAAATTACCTCTGCAATGACTGACATGTATTTATTCACTAGAAGAGTGTCATTTGCCATGGTCACGATCACTAAATTATAAATTGATAAACTGGCTTTCTCTAGAGTTGCATACAAATAATGTAAGCTTAGAGAGCCTTGGTTAAATAAACTCCCGGTGGCTTGGAGACCAATAAAAAACATGCATGTATAGCCATTATCAGTAGGATGTTACTATGCTGTGCTGATATTCTACTCTGATGATTTTTTGCTTTGATGATATGAATGTCTAAATTAATCTGTAGGCAAGAAATGTTAATAGAAGATGAAATATGTGATCTCCACTTGTAAAATAAAGTTTTAAAAATTTCAGGAAGTCCTCCCCCACAAATAATACCACCTTCTTGAACCAGCATGAGACACTTCAACCGAACACCATTCTTTTTGTAACCTAGAAGAATAAAATAATTATATCCATTAAAATTTATACAGGAATGTTTTATGGTATGCACTGTCACACACGCCTCTTTAAAATTCCACATTTAAAAAATTGCCAATTATAAAGGGTTGCCTGGGTGGCTCAGTCAGTTAAGCATCTGCCTTCAGCTCAGGTCATGATCCCAGGGTCCTGGGATCGAGCCCTGTATCGGGCTCCCTGCTCAGTGGGGAGCCTGCCCCTTCCTCTCTCTCTCTGCCCTTCCCCGCTCATACATGTTCTCTTTCTCTCTCAAATAGATAAATCTTAATAAAAATTGCCAATTAAAATCCGTGCCTTTTCTCCATGGCTTATCATGTAGAACAATTGGCAGTGGCTTCCATGAGCTCACCTTTGTCTCTCTCAGGTGTGGAGTCTAATTGTTTCAGGTTCCATCAGTGAGTTTTCCTATTTTGAAGAGAATGATATAGGTTTGAGGAAAATAACTTGTGTGGGTTAGATGTTATTCTTGAATTGTGTCCTACAAAGAGTGTTTGAAAACATGCTTTCAGGAAAATGAAGCAACAAAGCATACTGCCAGGACTGTTAAGCAATTAACAACGGTTTAGAAGCAGGTGACCTTTTGGTTCAGCAGTTTTTATGATCATTTTTATTCTCCAGTTATGTCCTTCTCAAACTTTTAGTTTTCTTTTGGAAATTACTAAAGTATCTTATATATATCACAAACTATAAGTGCAGTAAGAACTGGAGTTACTAAAATCAGTGTTGACCTGAGGCAGTGATAAAAAATACATTTTTTTTCATGGAGGAAATGTATTCATTATAATGGAAAACATTTAAAAGCAATGTTTTTTTTTTTGTATTTACATTGATTTTTATTTTATTTTTATTTTTTTTATAAATTAATTTTTATTTGTGTTCAATTTACCAACATACAGAATAACACCCAGTGCTCATCCCGTCAAGTGTACCCCTCAGTGCCCGTCACCCATTCACCCCCACCCTCCACCTCCTCCCCCTCCACCACCCCTAGTTCATTTCCCAGAGTTAGAAGTCTTTATGTTCTGTCTCCCTTTCTGATATTTCTCACACATTTCTTCTCCCTTCCCTTATATTCCCTTTCGCTATTATTCATATTCCCCAAATGAATGAGAACATACACTGTTTGTCCTTCTCCGGTTACTGTGGCCAAGTTCAAAAAGGGTGTTGCCTGAGTTCTTCTCTGGGATTTTGATGGAATCTTGTCTCACATTTAGATCTTTCATCTATTTTGAGTTTATCTTTGTGTATGGTGCAAGAGAGTGGTCCAGTTTCATTCTTCTGCATGTGGATGTCCAATTTTCCCAGCACCATTTATTGAAGAGACTGTCTTTCTTCTAGTGGATCGTCTTTCCTCCTTTATCATATATTAGTTGAGCATAAAGTTCAGGGTCCACTTCTGGGTTCTCTGTTCTGTTCCATTGATCTATATGTCTGTTTTTGTGCCACTGTCTTGATGAACACAGCTTTGTAGTACAACCTGAAATCTGGCATTGTGATGCCCCCAGATATGGTTTTCTTTTTTTAAAATTCCCCTGGCTGTTTGGGGTCTTTCTGATTCCACACAAATCTTAAAATAATTTGTTCTAAGTCTCTGAAGAAAGTCCATGGTATTTTGATAGGGATTGCATTAAACGTGTAAATTGCCCTGGGTAACATTGACATTTTCACAATATTAACTCTGCCAATCCATGAGCATGGAATATTTTTCCATCTCTTTGTGTCTTCCTCAATTTCTTTCAGAAGTGTTCTGTAGTTTTTAGGGTATATTTTGAGAACCATTTGAATGGTAAATGGTTCTCCAACCTTTTATTTTCAGGTTGTAGGTGTCCTTCTGTCTAAAATGAGTCTCTTGTAGACAGCAAATAGATGGGTCCTGTTTTTTTATCCAGTCTGAAACTCTGCGCCTTTTGATGGGGTCATTAAGCCCATTCACGTTCAGAGTTACTTGAACTTCTTCTTAAAGGGGAGTTTTAAGAATCCCCCTTAAAATTTCTTGCAGAGCTGGTTTGGAGGTCACATATTCTTTCAGTTCCTGCCTGTCTTGGAAGCTCTTTATCTCTCCTTCCATTTTGAATGAGAGCCTTGCTGGATAAAGTATTCTTGGTTGCATGTTCTTCTCATTTAGGACCCTGAATATATCCTGCCAGCCCTTTCTGGCCTGCCAGGTCTCTGTGGAGAGGTCTGCTGTTACCCTAATATTCCTCCCCATGAAAGTCAGGGACTTCTTGTCTCTTGCTGCTTTAAGGATCTTCTCTTTATCTTTGGAATTTGCAAGCTTCACTATTAGATGTCGAGGTGTTGAACGGTTTTTATTGATTTTAGGGGGGGATCTCTCTATTTCCTGGATCTGAATGCCTGTTTCCCTTCCCAGATTGGGAAAGTTTTCAGCTAGGATTTGTTCAAATACATATTCTGGCCCTCTGTCCCTTTCGGCGCCCTCGGGAACCCCAATTAAACGTAGGTTTTTCTTCCTTAGAGTGTCATTTATTTGCCTTAATCTGTCTTCATGGTCCCTTAATTGATTGTCTCTTTTTTCCTCAGTTTCCCTCTTTGCCATTAACTTGTCTTCTATGTCACTCACTCGTTCTTCCACCTCGTTAACCCTCGTCGTTAGGACTTCTAGTTTGGATTGCATCTCATTCAATTGATTTTTAATTTCTGCCTGATTGGATCTAAATTCTGCAGTCATGAAGTCTCGTGAGGCCTTAATGCTTTTTTCTAGAGCCACCAGTAGCTGTAGAATAGTGCTTCTGAATTGGCTTTCTGACATTGAAGTGTAATCCAGATTTTGTAACTCTGTGGGAGAGAGGGCTGTTTCTGATTCTTTCTTTTGAAGTGAAGTTTTCCTTCTAGTCATTTTGCTCAGTGCAGAGTGGCCAAAAACAAGTTGTATTGGAACACGGGGGAGTATCACTGGTCCCTCTAGCTGGTCTTCTGGGGGAGGGGCCTGTTGCGCTGATTTTCAGGTGTTAGCACTTGGGGGAGCTGCTCTGCCCCTGCCTGCTGCAGGGCTCAGCGGGGGTTGTTTACCCCGTCAGGCCCCAGGAGGAACAGTCGCAGTTGCTATGGCAACTCTGGAAGCCTGGATTCAGCCTCCGCAGGAACTACGGGGCTCGGGGCTCTCGGCTCTCCGTCCGCAGGGCCTGGAGGCTCCGGGGCGGGGCCGCTGATCTGCTCAGCTCGGGGCAGGAGCGTCTTCGCTGTCTCGGGCCCTCCCGGCCTCTGCCTGTCCCAGGGGGAGGCCGGATCCTGGGCTGTGTCCCGGCGCCCTGTGCTCCGGGGCCTGCGCTGTGGGATTCGCACTCCCGCCCCGCAGCCCCCTCCGTGGAGCCGCTCCCGAGCCCCTCCGAGCTGCTCCGGTCCCTCCGGTCCCGCCGTGCGCGCTGCAGCCCTTAGGGAGCTCGGAGCACTCTCCCGGGTCGCAGGTGTCTGTTAGTGTCCCCGGGAGCCCGAGGGCATCCCCGCCCTCCTGGGTCCTGCTCCAACTCCCTGCGAGCCCCTTTCCGCCCGGGAAGGTTGGTGCAGCTCCTGCTCCTCCGGGACGGGGCTCTCCTGTCCTGGGGACACTCGCCCCGGCCTCAGCCCGGCTCCTCGCGGGGCCCCTCCCCCTCGGAGGCCTTTTGTTCCTTTATTTCTTTTTCCCCGTCTTCCTACCTTGATAGAAGCGCGAACTCTTCTCACCTTAGCGTTCCAGCTGGTCTCTCTTTACATCTCAGGCCGAATTCGTAAATTTTCAGGATGGTTTGAAGGTTATCTAGGTAATTTGGTGGGGACAGGTGACCTGGGGACCCTGCTCTTCCGCCATCTTGCCCCCTAAAAGCAATGTTAAAGAAGCACAACTGTAATGGTGCAGTTCCCATGTTTGTATTTGAATTTAGTATATGTCATTTATGATTCACTGCTGTTTTATTTCATTACAAAAATAGAAGTAACCTGTAGAAAGAAGCTTGGTGATTGTGGAACTCTTCAAGAGGAAGAAAGCAGTGAAGCTGGCAGAGTGTGTGGGTTTTTTTAATGGAAAGAGGGTGGTTCAAAGAAGCCCATGAATAAGTGGTAATTGCCTCACTTTACCAAACTGAAAGAGTTGTTTTGATAAACATCCAGGCATCAAATTCATGCATGATAGTAATCATATTTGTCATAGCATGACACTCATATGATTAATGGCATTATCTTTAATGAATTTATTAGGAGTTTTTATTTTATCAGAGTAATTTTCCAGAGTAAGTCACATTAGTGTCATCAGAAGACTTTGAAATTTCAAAAAAAAAAATCCAGTTTTGAAGTAAATGATTAAACTTATAAATCGGGGCACCTGGGTGGCTCAGTCAGTTGGGCTTCCAACTCTGGTTTCAGCTGGGATCTAACCCCAGTTGGGCTCAACATGGAGTCTGCTTTAGGTTCTTTCTTCGTCCCCCTTTGCCACCTCCCCCTGCTCAGAGGCACATGTGAGCATGTGCACTCTCTCTCTCTCAAATAAATAAAAATAAAATCTTTAAAACTTAGAAATCAGAATATTTCGAAGGAAATACAAGAAGAAACTCAGCTGGTCTTAATTGATTTTAGTGGAGTTGTAGAACTCATCCCAGACTGCCCATAATTAAAAAGTAGCATGGATCTGGCTGTGAAGTATGTGAGGTTAGTGGTGGTGGTGTTCATCCCAACAGATTTAACTTAATTATAATGTTCTTTAGTTTATTTTAAAGTTTAGTTTAGATTTACAGAGAAGTACCCAATATTGTGGGGCCCCATTTAGCCCAGAAATGCAGTAGGGTGGCATGGTGAACCAATTTGACATTAAAAATTCAACAGAGGTCAATATACAAAGTACATAATTGAGAGCGCTGCATTTTAGTGATGTGTTTTTATGCACATTTATCAATAGTTTCTTTTAAATGAGTGTTTATTCAGTTTTTAAAAATGAAAAAAAAAAGACTGTGAATAGCATTTTATTAGCCATTGCTTAGTATTTATATTACATTCTTGTCAGATTTACTTACAGCTTTTTTAGGGATGGTTTAATTACTCAAACATGTGGTAAGCATCTCGTGCCGGGTAGTGTGCTGTGTGTGATTGAAAGTAAGGAAAAATTTGTCCTTGGGCTTGAAAATGCTTCTGATTCCTGAAGGCTTTGCTTTTAAAACTTGAATTTTGAATTAGTTGTAGAATTTTGTGGAAGATTATTAGCTTCTGCTCATCCCAATTTAATTATAAAGTTTGTTAATCTAATCTGTCTTTATCACTTAAGGGTGATGTAGCTGACTAATGCAGTTTCAAATGCCACCTCTCTCCCCCCAAAATGTTGAAGTTTCCATTTTAATTAGCATGATATTTGGAATTTTTAAACCAAGAAATTTTGCCCTTTCCAGGATGAGAAGTCTCTCTTAGAAATAAACCAAATTTCTCTGTATTTCACCATCTTTATTTTCACAGGCATGTTTGTAACACCTTAAATTCCAGGAAAATCAGGATGCATGGGTGGCTCAGTGGTTGAGCATCTACCTTTGGCTCAAAGCATCATCCCGGGGTCCAGGGATCGAGTCCCCCATTAGGCTCTCTGCAGGGAGCCTGCTTCTCCTTCTGTCTATATCTCTGCCTCTGTGTGTCTCTCATGATAAAATAAATAAAATCCTCAAAAAAAAAATCCAGGAAAATCTTCATTGTGGAGTCCAGCATCTCCAAAGAATGCTTAATTGGTCTCTAATAATTCTTGAACTGTGTGCAAAGAAGAACCATATTTTTCCTAGGCTGCAGTTTTTTAAACTATCTCCGTTGGCAAATAGTTGTATGTAAGTTCTTAACTAAGGAAACTCTCCAGGCAGACATTCTTATGCTGGTCTTGTTGTTTTCTCTTTGCCACTGTGGATTTTGTCATTATTTACCCAAATGCTTCTCTCCTGAATCTCATATTGCTATTAAAATATCAAACCCCATTAGGCATCCTTCCATATTATCACAAGGAATGATCAACACTGGTATTTTTTTTCTCATTGTATGATCGAATTGCCGGATATGTGTTAAGACATACAAGTTAACTTCTTCGCTTATTGCTATATACTTAATGTCTCTTTTCTTTTTTCTTTTAGATTGTTTGATGTATGCACAGTGTCACGAACAGACAGAGAAACGAAACTAACATTAGTGTTTGAACATGTTGATCAAGACTTGACCACTTATTTGGATAAAGTCCCAGAGCCGGGAGTGCCCACTGAAACCATAAAGGTATCAAGAGTCATCTTCCTGCTTGATTTAAGTCATCACACTGTTAAAGTTTATTAAGCAATCGCATTTCTTCCATATGAAAATTGCGAGGGGGGCATCTGGCTGGCTCAGTCAGTAGAGCATGGGACTCTTGATCTCAGGGTTGTGAGTTCAAGGCCCACATTGTGTGTAGAGCTTACTTAAAAAAAAAATGGCCAGATTTAGAGTTTTTGGAACGCAGTATATAGTTAAATATATTAACCCAGTGAGATGTTCAAAGAATAAGATATATTCTAGTTCATTAGTTTTAGGACTCAGTGAAAAAACCTTTTTAGTTTTAATATGTATTAAAATTATTTAAAAGTATCTATATGTACATTATCTGCCCCTAACCTTAGAGGGTATAGTGTCATAAATATAGCTCAGTCTTTTTCTGATGATTGACAGGCTCCAAGCGATGTAATTTGAAACTTTGGGCCTGAGCACATTGAATAGTATAATTGTATACTGACTCCAGGACATAAATTATACTATGTAGATCTGAAATAATGGTTCTTAGGTCCTTCTTTCTCCATTTTTTTTCTCATTCATAAAATATTTATAGGAAGCCTAAGTACCAGGTACTGTCCTAAACCGTTGGGATTCAGGAATGATGTAAGACTCCTTAGAGGTCAGCAGGCTAGATGTGCTGGATTGACCAGAAGTTTTTCCTTCCTTGAAGTCTTATGGAAAAACTTACTTAGGAAATTTTGTTGGTCATATTTCTGTTCTGCTTAATGGAACTTCCCAGTAAATCTTTTAGTTCAACGTGTGCAGGTCTCCATTAAGACCGTTTCGGTCATGTGTATTAGGTGACTTAACTAAGCAGACTCCTTACCTAATCATTCCTTGTTTAGAAATGGGTCCTAAGGGATCCCTGGGTGGCGCAGCGGTTTGGCGCCTGCCTTTGGCCCGGGGCGCGATCCTGGAGACCCGGGATCGAATCCCACGTCGGGCTCCCGGTGCACGGAGCCTGCTTCTCCCTCTGCCTGTGTCTCTGCCTCTCTCTCTCTCACTGTGTGCCTATCATAAATAAATAATAAATTAAAAAAAAAAAAAGAAAAAAAAAGAAATGGGTCCTAAGGGGATCCCTGGGTGGCTCAATGGTTTAGCGCCTGCCTTCTGCCCAGGGGGCGATCCTGGAGTCCCGGGATCGAGTCATGCGTCGGACTCCTGGCATGGAGCCTGCTTCTCCCTCTGCCTGTGTCTCTGCCCTCCCCTCTCTCCCTATGTCTATCATGAATAAATAAATAAAATATTAAAAAAAAAAGAAATGGGTCCTAAAATTCAGGATCATTTTAGATTGGAGGTAATAGCTGGCAATACTTTATCTTGTCTTTTAGTGATAGCTAGCCGGTGTTTTCTACTGACACATATATAACTTGACATATTGAATAATTTATTCCTTTGGTTTTGATTGATAAAGGGTTTATGTTCCCATCTGCCCTTCCTAAAAGAATATATATATATGCTCAGTAGTGCTCTCATTTCTTCCTGAGCAGTTTCAAGAACTTGAACTCTCTCTAAATGTGGGTATTCCGGGATGCCTGGGTGGCTCAGTCAGTTGAGAGTCTGCCTTCAGCTCAGGTCGTGATCCTAGGGTCCTGGGATCGAGTCCCATGTCGGGCTCCCTGCTCAGTGGAGAGTCTGATTCTCCCTCTGCCCCTGTCCCCACTTGTGCTCTCTCTCTCTCTCTCAGATAAATAAAATCTTTTTAAAAAAATTAAAAATGTAGGTATTTCTGGGGAGCCTGAGTGGCTCAGTCATTTAAGTATCCAATTTTTTATTTCAACTTCGGTCATGATCTCAGGGTTGTGAAGTCGAGCCCCATGTCAGGCTCCTCGCTTAATGCGGAGTCTTCTTGAGATTCTCTCTCCCTCTTCCCCTCCCCCTGCTCACATGCACAGGCTTTCTCTCCCTCTCCCTCCTTCTCTCTCTCTAAATAAATAAAATCCTAAAAAAAAGTAAATGTAGATATTTCTTCTTAACTGTTTTTGGCCCTCTTCTCCTTTATCTCTGTACACCTTTTTCCTCTCAACTTCAATTCCAATGTGGCTTCAGTTCCCTCCTTTATGAGTTTGTCTAAAATCCTCTGTTCACGGGATGCCTGGGTGGCTCAGCGGTTGAGCATCTGCCTTTGGCTCAGGGCGTGATCCCAGGATGGAGCCTCCTTTTCCCTCTGCCTATGTCTCTGCTTCTCTCTCTTTCTGTGTCTCTCATATGAATAAATAAATAAATCTTTAAAAGAAAAATAAATAAGAAAAAATAAAATCCTCTGTTCAGCATGTAGGGCTTAGCTCCTATATGGTCCTCCTTAATATCACTTCTTTGCTCCCCCCCACCAATAACTATCTGCTGCAGTACCTGGCCCAACCAGATATCATTTGATCAACTTTTACAGCTGGATATAATATCATTTGTTTTACAGCACTCATTCTGCACCTCTCCCAATCTTGGTTATATTTTCTGCCTTTAATTATGGTTATTTATGTCCATATTCATTCACCTTTGTATCCTGACAGTCACTGCACAATGATTTTTACACATAGGTACTCAGTAAATAAGAGACATTGACAACCTATCTTCAGATATAATTATTTCAAAATTATTTTTAAATGACTTCCCACAGCTTACATAAATACTATCAGAATAATCATCAGCTTCTTCTGAGTAGTTAGTTCTAAGTTCAAAATTATTTTGCGGGGGGGGGGGGGATTATTTTGCTTTTTTTTAAGCAAAACAAGGTAACTGTATATTTATGCCATACATTACCACCTGCATAGATCATTTGAGCTTCATATTAAATTCTCCTGGCATTAGAGGCTGCTGAGTGGAATTGGTTACAAAAGTATCTGTGTATTTAAAATGGTTGATAGGAGGCACCTGAGTGGCTCAGTTGCCTTCGGCTCAGGTCATGACCCCAAGGGTCCTAGGATTGAGCCTTGTGTCAAGCTCCTTGCTCAGTTGGGAGTCTGCTTCTCCTCTCTCTCCCTCTCCCACTCCCCCTGCTTGTGCAAGTTTCTCTCTCTCTCTCTCTTTCTCTCTCTCTCTCTCTCTGCCAAACAAAAAATCTTTAGAAAAAAATAAATAAAATGTTTGATAAGCCAGAGTAATGCACTGAACTAGGGTTTGATCAGGCAGGAGTAGAATCGAAGTGGGTTGTGGGGGATTTATTTCCTTTTTTTTTTTTTTAAGAGAAAGAGAGTGGGGGAGGGGTGGCAGTGCAGTGGGAGAAAGAGAATCTTTTTTTTTTTTAAGATTCTATTTATTTATTCATGAGAAACACAGAAAGACATAGACACAGGTAGAGGGAGAAGCAGGCTCCCCACAGGGCTCGTGGGACTCGATCCCCTGATCGAGGATCATGCCCTGAGCCAAAGGCAGATGCTCAACCGCTGAGCCACCCAGGCATCCCAGGAGAAAGAATCTTTTTTTTTAAATTATTTTTTAAAGATTTTGTTTATTTATTTATCCGTCAAAGAGAGAGAGAGGCAGAGACATAGGCAGAGGGAGAAGCAGGCTCCATGCAGGGAGCCCTACATGGGACTTGATCACGGGTTTCCAGGGTCAGGCCCTGGGCTGAAGGCGGCGCTAAACCGCTGAGCCACCCTGGCTGCCCCGGGAGAAAGAATCTTAAACAGACTCTACACCCCAGTGTGGAGCCTGATGTGGGGCTCAATCTCTCGACCCTGAGATCACGACCTGAGTTAAAATCTGGAGTTGGATGCTTAACCAACTAACCCACCCAGGTGCCCAGGTTTGGGGGAATTCTTAAGGGTGGGGGTGTAGGGGTAAGCAGGATAAGATGAGGAACAGGCAGAAAGGTGGTCACCAAAGTGAGGTAGAGGAGAGGAGCTTGGAGAGTTGAACCAGAGTTGATGGGGGAAGAAAGGGGCAAGAAGGGAAAATAACGTTGGTTATCTGAAGGTTTTGATAAGGTGAATTGTTAAAGTATTTCTGAGTTTTTCATCTGTCCCCAGGGAAAAGGAATGTCACTCATTCTGTATTGAACAGAAGATTCGCCCAGAGTCTGTTAATGTCCGTGGTTAATTGAACATTTTTGCTAACTTAAAGGCTGATCAAAAGACCTATTTTGGGGGTGCCTGGGTGGCTCAGTGGTTGAGCGTCTGCCTTGGGCTCAGGGCGTTATTCTCAGGTCCTGGATCAAGTCCTGCATCAGGCTCCCTGCAGGGAGCCTGCTTCTCCTTCTGCTTATGTCTCTGCCTCTCTGTGTGTTTTTTCATGAATAAATAAGTAAAACTTTAAAAAGACCTATTTTGTCTTCATCTTTAACTATTTAAAAATTTTCTGAACAATACTATGTTAATCTACTTTTCTTCTTTATCAAATATAAGAATTTTTAAAAATAATTTGAGCGTTTGGGAGCTGTTTAGGCCATTATTTAAAATACGAATAATCATTTAAAACAATTACATAACCATCATAAAACCATCAAATGTATAGTTTTAGGCCAATGTAGAAATGATACAAAATTATTTTTAGTAAAGACATACTTTTGTTTTTGTGATTGACTTTTTAAGAGTTGGTTGCAGGATAAACATCTGCTAAGTAAGAGGTTCTGGTTAGTTGGGGTTCTGGTTAATTGAATTTTGTATGGACTCAGCCAGAGAACAGAAATATTTCATTGTCGTATAGGCTTATTTACAGGAAGACTCAATAACTAGATACCTAGATCAAGAGAATGTTGTTATTATGAACAACCTATCGGGAACACAATTGGATTCTTACATAGAATACTTTGTTGTAATAAGATTTTCTGAGTATACTGGTATAAATATTTATTGATATTTGCAGAGTTTTGTGTTAGCATTTAGGGAACACAAAAATGAGTTAGTCAAGAAGCTACTCTCAAGGACCTTATAGTATAAGAGAAGAGGTGAAATGCACCCAGATGCATGTGGTACACATTTTCTGTGGTTATTGCAATACTTTAGGGAGTGTTTTCAGGTGAAAGGGAGAAAGAGAACCACTTACAAATTAGCACAATCTGTAGCTGCTCAGTCTTTGTATTATGGTACCAAAATATTTTATAAAATGTTCTTCAATAGATATTAGTACTAAGATTGTCTTGCAAGTGTCAGAACATGCCATATTGTAAAATAATTGTAAATATGCAAAAAAATTCTTAACATGAAATAGATATAAAACAAAGTCAAGAAGAGACCTCATATAAGATCATTTTTCCTCAGTTCCCCTACCCCCCACCATGTTTTCTGTGGCACTATTTACCTATTATCCACTTAAGTTCAGGATATTCTAGTGCCTGCTCAGGACATAAATTACAGGAGAGCAGTACTTGTATACAACTGGAATGCTCCATGGTCTCTTACTAGGTATTATAAAGGTAAAATCTTTTTGTTCAGTATTTTCATCAACATGTTTATTAGAAAAGAACCCATGATGGGCTTATTTGACCTGCTTCTTGCATAAATCACATAACAATTTTTCAAATGCTTTTAAATACTATTTGTTATTAAAAAAAATAGAAAAGGCAGAAAAGCAGCACAGCCCTGAAGCCCTAAGTATTTGTGGAGGTTGATAGTTGGGTGAACTCACTAGAAAAGCCTGCGATTATTGCATGGTATTCATGTCAGGCTTTGATAAAGTAAGTGAAGTGTATAGGCCTGAACTGAAAATTGCCGTTGAGAAGCTCATGAGAATAAAAATCATTGGTGGTTCTTTCCAACATTTAAAAATACACCTTATTCTTTAAAATAAATAAATAGATGCATATATACATCTTACACATACTCCATCTTGTGGTCTTCATCTCTTCCTGATATACTAAGGCACCCCATACATTGATGTTGATAATGGTATTTGTTTAGAGGAGGCTGCTCACTGTCATACTTTGAAGTCAACATATATTCACATTTTGCTTCATAGACTTACCATTGCCATACCGTGTTTTCCTCTTTCTAATTCAGAATGTTATCTTTAGTTGTACTTGATTTTGGAGGAATTCACTGCCACCTTTATTTTTATTTGAGATTTGACATTATTTTGGACTTCCATGCTTAAACTTGTAAGACCATAATTGATACCTTAACAATTGTCTTTTTTTAGGGTTCATGATAAATTTAGAATCTCTGTTTATATAGCACTTTTCCAATTATGAGGGCTTCATGAGAAAAAATGGGCTTTCAGATTCTTTTTCTCTTTCTTTCCCTTATCTGCTGCCCTCTAAGAGGGAATCAGAAAGAACCTGTAAATAAAATCCATTTCCTTGTTCTTTAATTATTGTAACTGCTACCCAGAAAATGAATTATGTGGCAGGATATATATATCGGAAGAATAAAATCTTCTGTTTTGTTTTTTTTTATAGGGTTTTAGAATGGAATGCCCTATTCTACTTGAACTATTCATTGGGTACTTAGGCTTGCCTATAATAGTACAAGATATTTTCTAGTACATACCTGGCTTCTCAACATCTTATAAACTCCTTCTTAAGAACCTAGTGTCGTTCTTTGGACATTGCATATAACATGTTTGATGAAACTGGCAGTATAATTTCACAAGTAGAAATTCAAGACACTGAAAGATCAGCTGCCTCTCCAAAATAGGACAGAGTTCTTTTAGCTCAGGACCATATGGCCCCTTTGTATGACTCAATCTTGGAATAAAAATGACATTTTACTTATGTATTTCTATGATAAATGAATTCTATAGGGCTTGAGAAGGCCAAAAAGCTCAAGGTTTGTGTGTCTGTATGGGTCATTTTCCCTGTGAATTAGATTTCATTTTATCTTCAATTGAATGTTTCTTACAGATTTCTGTTGGTTGTCATCTTTTCACTAGAAGATAAAATATACTATTAGGTTTATTTTACAAAACCCAGACTTCAGAGACTGACACACAGTCTTAATAGCACCTGTTTTCTGCCTCTGGGAAATCTGTTTTCATGAGTAATATCTGCTTGCAGTCAACAGTGGCTCTGGTGTCAGTATGAGATGCCCAGGGCTGATTCATCTTTCTCCATCTGACATAATGCCAAGTGACTGATGGGTTCCCCCTCCACGCAGATGAGGAAAAGCGTCCCAGACCCTTCTCTCCTCTTACCCCTAAAGGAGTCGAACCATTGCCCATTCTCGGGCTCCTGGTGGTCTCCACTTTGCTTGAATTATGAGCAGGTGATTTGTCTCATCTTTGTAGGACACAGAGCAAATTAACATGAAAATATCGCTTCTCAGAAAACAAGGCAGGCTTGAATGGCCTGTCGTTGCTGGTCATTAGCCATCTGCCACAGACACTCATACTCTGTTTATCACATTGGAAATTCAGAGCAGATGTTGCATAATAAGGTGATCCCAAAAACAAGGCAAGAAATTCAAAGAACACATACTCCACAATAATGATAAGGATCCTGGAAGGACATTTTTTTTTCCATCTAATATCATGGCTGACTAATTGAATAGACTGTGTTTTTAAAAACACACCATGCACACACACATCTGTCCTTGTGTTTAATGCTGCTTTTGGTAGTAACATGAAATAATTTTGAAAGAAAATGCATAAGTGAAAGATGCCTGAGAGGACTGTTTTAATAAAATTAATTTTAATAAGGCAAAATAGAATGTCATAATGACACTAAGGACCCCATAGGTCAGTCATGCCAGGGTTGATTTTTAGTCTAGGATGGGCCTCATCATATAGCAATTCAGCTTCAGACAGTTTGCATGGTACAGTTGAATCGCTATGGGTTCATTGCTCACCACTGCTGTTTCCCAAACAGTTAATTTTCTTTTTTAGTACTCAAGATCCTCCATTCCCTGTAGCCTTTCTCTCCACTGCTCTTCCCACCCACCCTTGTCCCCACCACCACCATGGTCACCACATCCCCTCACATGCTTAGCTTTCCTGCGTTCTGCATAGCTCTGCACCAGCCCTCTCTTCTGTCCCTGGCTTTGGGCTCTTTCCAGCCTGCGTTCTAGGAGTCTTTCATTTCAGTCCCACTACCCTCCCACAATAAAGTGGTATTTTACTGGCTATTACAGTGTTTTATCAAATCAGTGTATGCACATTCTAGGCCCTTATCATGCCTTATAAAAAGCCTGTCATTCGGGGCATCTGGGTGGCTCATTTGGTTAAGCATCTGACTCTTATTTCAGCTTAGGTCTTGATCTCAGTGTCATAGGGTTCGATGCTGTGTGAGGCTTCTCACTCAGCAGGGAGTCTGCTTGAGGTTCTCTCTCTCCCTCTCCTCCTACCCCATGCTTGCATGTGCTCACTCTCTCTTTCTCTCTCTAAAATAAATAAATAAATCTTAAAAGTCCCATCATTTATAGTGTATTAACCATTGTGCTTGGAGGCATTCAATTATTTTTTTTTTAACAGGCATCTGGACTTTCCCTCAGGAATGCAGCCTAGATTATAGTTATTTTCCTATGGAAAGTCAGCTTCAAATACAGTCTTTTGACTCAACAGGAATGTTTTCTCCACCCAAACACATCCTTACCTATGTATGTGCTCCCCCTATACATACACACACAGAGAGCTGGGGGATATCTTTAAGAGGAACATCTGCTATATTGCTCTCAGGAAGAGTTAAGCAGCCAGTCCGAGAGTAGCCAGCAGAGAGGCACCCCATAGTTGGTCATTGACTCCAGTAGGAGAGTTCGTCAGAAGGAAGTGAGTCAACACTGAGTTTCCCCCAAATGTAGGGGGAAATGTGGAGTGTATAAGCTACAAGTGTGTAGTAACTTTCAATAAATCAAGGATCTTCTTCAGGGAGAACATATTTAGACAATCTAGGTTTTGAGGACTCCCTCTAAAACAAATCCTTAGGCAATTTCCCAGCCCCTGTGGTAGCTGAAAATATCAGGAGAAAAAGGACAGAATGATGCAAATACATGATTATCTAAAAGTATGTAATAACAAACTATAACAGTTATTTAGTGGTTTGGATTCCCCCCCCCAACAGGAAATAGAGGTTAAAAAAAAAAAAAAGCTAGTGTCTTTCTAAAGGTATTCTTAAGACTGACTCACTAAAATAAGCAAATGACACTTTGATCAAGCTAATAATAGGTAAGTTAGAATCTTCTAGAAAAATTTTTCTTCACCTTGGATGTGAAATCTGTTTATAGAGCCCATTAAAAAGTTGCAGGCAGTGTACACCTAGTCTGTAGTCACCATGGTGACAGCAGAGTGATGCTCTACAGAGAAGAGGGATATTCCTCATCTAAATTTAACATTGCCTAAGCTCTCTGGTTATAGTCTTTTTCTCTGGCTCTCTTCCTTGAAATGTTGGAACATTCAAGGCTTCACCCTCAGCCCTCTTTTCTTCACACTTTTTGGCCAGGTGATGTCATTCAGTCCACAATCTTCAGATATCGTTATGTCCTCCAGCCGCACCTCTTCCCTGTCTTCTAAGTGTACCATATGATATCTCAAAACCAAAACATTGCCCAGGAATCCTCTTCCCAATGGAAGCCTTCCCCATAGGCCCCATTGTTTGAGCTCCAAACCTAGGCATTATTCTTGGTTTCTTGCTTTTCTTCACAATCTTTATCCAGTCTATTAGCAAGTACTTTTGGCTTTATCCGCAAAAAAGTATCCCCAGTCCAACTACTTTTCAGTATCTTTATTGCTCTCTAGCCCAACCTGTCACACCAGCTTCCTTAACTCAATATGCTGTCTTCCAGCCCTACCCCTTTTAGATCGTCCTCAGTATAACAACCAGAGGGATCTTAAAAAAACATAAATCAAAGTGTTTACTCCCCTATTAAAAACTCCAGTGGTTTCCTGTGACTGTAGAATAAAATCAAAAGTCCTACAGGATCTAGGGTTCTTTCTTACTGCACCTTCCAAATTCCAGTCTGTCTCCACCCTTCTCCTGGCTTCACTGTTCTGGGGCCACACCTGCTTTCTTTCTGTTCTTCCACCATGCTTCCTGCTTAGACTGTATGTACTAATCGTTCGTGCTGTTTGGAATATTCCACACCTCTCCCTCCCACATGGTCCTATTTTATCTTCTTCATAACACTTAGCTGGAATTATCTCATTCATTTTTTAATCTGTGTTTGTCTTTCCCAACTAGAAGGTAAGACCTTTGAAGTCAAGATTCTGTTGCACTTAGCCCAGTACTTGCATGCTGTCTAGAATGTAAGGGACATTCAGTAAACATATGTTGGTCACTATACTAGGGTACTTACCTCATTAATCCTCTAGTTCTGAAATGTAGGAGTCAACTTACCCATGGTACAAGTGAGTAAATTGTACTTCTACAAGGATAGATTTTATATGTAAATATACATATACAACATATGTAGAAAAATAAGCTGATATGGTATGCCCTATCTCAACATACCCACTCTGTGCTTTCACATTCAACTCTATATGGTGGGCAGGGGTGTGGGATTATCCACATTGTAACTAAGGATTCCCTTCATTGGCTTGGTTTAGATATAGTCTAAAACCAATAACTAATCTCTACTAAAACTATATGGTATTTTCTCTGTTCATATAGTAGTGACTTAACAAAATTCCAGAAATTATCATCTTTCAATGTTGGATTGTGTTAAATATGTTTTATACTAAGGATATGAAACCAAGTCCAGTGAAGAGAATGATGCTATGAATCCTAGACCCTATTCTCATCTCCCAGAGATGTATCTAAAAGATAATCGAGCAATTACACATTTTTTAAAATTTGAAGTGTTTCATGAACACAGATTCAGCATTGTGTGCAAAGTTCCTCCCTATCCCCGCCAAGAGAAGAAGCAGCTTTGAAGTTACTTTAAAAAATCTAATTGAAAATACTCTATATTTATTCATTTGCATTTTTATTATTCTTATCCAAAAATTTCAGATACTTATATACATTTTGCAGTTTAGAAGTTAAGGCATCAGAATTGCTGCTAGAGCAAATGCTAACAATTAACAATCACATTTTAAATTAGTGAAAGGCATATAAAGATGGTATCCCTCAGTTATCTAAGATAGTATTTTATTCCTCATTCCTAAGCAAGGTGTAACGGACTAATCAATCCTTTCATTGCAGTTAAGAAAATCATTCTTGGTTCTAGTAAATATTTGTTGAATGAATAATGCTTTCACAAACATTTGTGTAATGAACCCTTGGAAACCCGATAGTGGCAGTCATAAGAATCAGATACCTCAGTATATGAAATATTGTTGTGATTCCACTCATTCTGCACTTCCTCTTCCTCATCATCATTCTCAAAGAGTAAGTCTCCAAAAAGACTGACTCCAGTGGAACATCAAATGAAGAGAGTTTGACCTTAATTTGTACTTCTATATCTAAATCAAGGCCTGATGCCAAGCATCTGGATACTGTGACACTTGAAGTCTTAGGAAGTAAAAGATAATTCCTTGAATTTTAGCAATAATAAAATCTAAATCTAATCTCTAAAAACTCTTGCTCCGACCATACTGTGGTAAGCTTAAAATAGATGCCTGGAAAATAGACTAAACCCAACAAATTTTGCAAAAAATGAGTTCCATCTAATAAAGGGTTAATGAAGTTAGGCAGATATGATGTTCTGTTTCTCCAGTTGTGGTCATGAATCACCTACATAACCACTGCCTGGAGTGCTGTTTAAATCAGTAGTCCTTGGGCACCTGGGTGGCTCAGTGGTTTAGTGCCTGCCTCTGGCTCAGGTCATGCTCCCGGGGTCCTGGGATTGAGTCCCACATCAGGCTCCCCAGAGGGAGCCTGCTTCTCCCTCTACCTATGTCTCTGTGTCTCTCATGAATAAATAAATAAAATCTTAAAAATAAGACCATAGCCCTGCCCTAACCAATTCCCCAACCTAATCTTGGAGGGAGTTTCTAGTAAGTACCCTCCAGTGATGCTTATAGACACTACAGTTTAAAAAATATTCTCCTTCAGTGTGACATATAACTGGACTGGAGTGGGGAATGGAATACACTCTGAGACTACTCAAACCTCTGAGATATTTGTTTGCTGTGCATGGGTAACACCAGCCACCAGAAGGTTCAAATCTAAGCCCAGGTGAAGTCAGGTGTGGCATTTACCAGAGTCACACGTATATAAAACACCTATTAAATAACACTGAGGTTTTAGGGGTGCCTGGGTGGCTCAGTCGAACCTCTGAGTCATGATCCCAGAGTTCTGGGATCGAGCCCTGCATCCAGGCTCCCTGCTTAGTGGGGAAGCCTGCTTCTCCCTCTCCCTCTGCTGTTCCCCTGCTCAGGCTCTCTTACCCTTTCCCTCTGTCAAATAAATAAATAAAATCTTTTAAAAAGACAACACTGAGGCTTTACTCCTTAAGATGTTCTATTGGTAAATGCTAACTCACTAATAAAAATTAAAAAGAAAATGCTTAGGAATATGAGAATTCTAACTAGAAATTCTTAAGCCACCCTGAAATCTTATTCTTTAAAAAAAAAATGTTAATGACATCATGATTTGACCTTTGAGAGATGCTTTTTGTTTCATTTCACTTACATTTTCACAGTTCTCTGTGGTCTTAAATTAGTATACTTGCAAGTAGACTTGCAAGTGTAACTGGCTCAGAATTCTTTTTTTTTTAATTAATTAATTTATTTATTTATGATAGTCACAGAGAGAGAGAG
Source organism: Nyctereutes procyonoides (assembly GCF_905146905.1). Taxonomy (NCBI): domain Eukaryota; kingdom Metazoa; phylum Chordata; class Mammalia; order Carnivora; family Canidae; genus Nyctereutes; species Nyctereutes procyonoides. The sequence goes on along the minus strand of NW_026575141.1, from coordinate 15,981,330 downwards.
AGGCAGAGACACAGGCAGAGGGAGAAGCAGGCTCCATGCACCGGGAGCCTGACGTGGGATTCGATCCAGGGTCTCCAGGATCGCGCCCTGGGCCAAAGGCAGGCGCCAAACCACTGCGCCACCCAGGGATCCCTGGCTCAGAATTCTTAACCCTGTTTTATAAAGATCAGGAACCAAAGCCTTGCAAAAGTTAGGTGGATGATAGCTTTTTTAGCGCTGACACCAGTGCCAAACAGTATTCAGGTACTCCCTTTGAGGTGCATGTATTAGAAGCAGTGAGTGCTCAGAATTTCTTCCAGTTGTCATCGTAAGCTTTTTTTTTTGTTTGTTTAAAGATTTATTTGGGGCAGGGAGAGCACGCGAGGGGGGGAGGGGCAGAGGGAAATGGAGAGAGGGAATCTCCATCAGACTCCCTAGAGCATGGAGCTGGATGTGGGGCTCAATCCCAGGACCCTGAGATATATTATAGTCTTTTAACAAATATAAGTTAGTAGTTTTGTTGATTTTTGCACTTACATTGCTCTCTGCTGTCCCTAACCATACTTGTTCATTTTTCCTTTCTTGGACAAAACCAAAGAAATATTTATCATTCTATTCTAGTATAGTCATACCACTTTGAGATTGGAAAGCTAAAATAGAACGTAGCAGGAAATTGGGGACCACAGAGCAAAGGAGATTTCAGTATGAATTAAGTTTGGGAACTGCAACATTACAGGTTAATTAAGTCAACATTGAGCAATCATATTTTGATTGATCTGGAAACAGTTATCGTCAGGTTAAGATGTTCTTTGGATATGTTTAGTATGGAACAAACACTTGAAGCGCTCCTTGTTGACATTTTAATTTCACTTATATATCATGTTTTAATGTTCAGATCTGGAATAAGAAATTCACATCACCCGTAGCTGGAGACCTGAAGTGTTTGTTGAGACTAATTTGGTGTGAAGGCTGTAGGCAAAGGCCCTGCTTCCTTCTGTGTCCTCCTATGGAAATACATTTCTGTCGGCAGGATGACACAAAGAAAGGGAAGAAATAAGTTGGTGGTAACAAGAGGAGAATTAGTTGAATAGGTCCCAGGAAATAGAAATTTATAGCCCTGAAGTTAATCCCTCAGAATAGCTTTTTAGAAAGCACATGATTATGTCAAATGTAAATATGTGAAACATTATGTACTTTTATCCCTCACTATAATGATTACCCCAATCATAGCAATTTATCCTGTAAACCTATTAAGTTCTTTAATATTTTCAACCAGATATTAAGGATTGGTTGATTCATGTCTTCAGTGCAAAAACTATATGAACGCCAGTAAATGACACAGAAGGACAAAAATACTGGTTAAATTTTGTCTTTAACATCATCTGTTCTAAATGTGGCCACTGTAGTAATAGCCCTTGATATGCATCTCATCATTGGTGTAAGGCCTTGATTGAAAACACTTAGGAACTGGGAAGAAAGTGAAATATAAATTACATTAGAATGAACTAAGAAAAGGGTTGCATTTTGGTATCCTCCCAAGCAGAGAGATTTATGAAAGCATCACCCACCGAGAGAAAGGACTTCTTTCCTTTTCTGTTTCAATTCTTCCATCACTTTCACCAGCAAGGTTTCTCAGGACCTTCTTACTTTATTTATCACTAAGTTCCATAATTAACATATGGTTCATGTTATTGATTTCTCAGGTTTCAAAGTAAAATAAATTGAGCTTTCTTCCACATTTAGAATATACAGTTTTTTTAAGGAACTCTAAACAAAGACACGCATTATTTGTAAGTCAGAGAGCAGCTGCCAGAAAACAGAAAATTAGGAATGGAGTCATGGGTGAAATAATGGAGATACTGTTCAGAGGTAACCCTTTGTACAGCAGGAAATTTTCCTTAGAAAAGAGACAGCTGAGTTTGCTTGTAAATTTTGCTAGAAACAGGCCTGATTTAGTAACATTTAGTGCTGGTTAGAAGCTGAAGACAGCGCTTTCAGCTTTGGATACCAAGCAAGTGCCTTCTTTTACAGTTTTGTATAAAGTCTAATAAACACTTTATAGTTTCAAAAGATGTGTGTATATAAGGGAGTTTGCTATTAATTTTTTTTAATGAGTAGAATAACATAAGCAAATACCAGATCTAGGAGTAGAGAAGAGTTTTCTAAGCAAAGCACTGTAGACATCATTACAAAGGAGATAATTCATAGATTAGACCGGAAATTTTAAACTTGAAGTATTATAAATAAAACTAAAAGGCAAATAAGATATTTATAAAAATATAACAAGCTTAGTATCCTTAACATATAAAAAGCTTTTATAATCCAATAAGAAACCCAATTTAGATGTGGAAAAGGAATATGCACAGAGTCACGAAGAAATACATATACACAGAATGGTTGAAAGACAGAGAGAGGAAATGCTCAATCGGAGAAATACACGTGAAAACTGAGACTGTACTATGATTAAATAAATTATGAAAATTCATCTAACAATTATTTTTGCCAAAAAAAATCATTTTTGAAAAGTAATTACCTAAAGAAAGATATGCTCTAAATTGTTTATATAATATGATCCTAAGTTTGAAAAACATCTCTAGTACACGTATAGAAAACTAGAAGGAAACATACTAAAATACTAATAGTGTGCCTTTGTCGAGGTATTACGGGTTACTTATTTTATGGTCTAAAGTGGACGTATACCACTATTACATTAAGCCATATGATTTGCCAATAGTCCACTGCTATTGCCCTACAAAATAGAAATTTCACATGATTCAACCTAACATTCTTATGATCCAACATGGGTGTTTTAACGTCATTTTTATGGGGATTACCCTGTATTACAGAGAAGTTTAAGTTCTTACATCTGAATTTTTTCTTTCTAGCCCAGCAAGAATTACCAACATAGTATCATTTCCTTTGCTGTCAGGCAACTATTCAATAAGATAGATTTTGTAAAATAATTGTTGTGTATACGTTAAATGCATTTAGTACATGGTATTGTTGATATTGATAAAATGACAAACATTGAAAGAGTAGAATAAATAATGATATTGTCATTTTACTATTAAATAGTATAATAGTAAAATTTCTATTAGGTTTATGGAGAAATTTCACTTGATTGCAAATGGAGGTAATTACTGCTGAGTAGTAAACTGTATAGAATGAAGTTACAAGCCTATTTTTACTATAGTGGCAAGCATAGGTATAGATTTCTTTAATGCATATGAAATGTTTTCACTCTTTTTTTACCTAAAATCAACTTTTTGGGAATCCCTGGATTCCCAAAACTGGCTCAGCGGTTTAGCGCCTGCCTTCTGCCCGGGGCATGATCCTGGAGACCCGGGATGGAGTCCCGCATCGGGCTTCCTGCATGGAGCCTGCTTCTCCCTCTGCCTGTGTCTCTGCCTCTCTCTCTCTCTCTCTCTCTCTCTCTCTCTCTCTCTCTCATGAGTAAATAAAATCTTTAAAAAAATAAAATCAACTTTTTGTCCTCTTGCTAAAATGAGCTCGTGACAATTAACATTATATCGTTAAGCACAGGATTTTTCAGACGTTCGTGTTATTCTGTACTTGCTTAAAAAAAAGTGTTTCTTTCAAACCCTGGATTTGCCTTGTACAGAGAGATGACCCACAAATAGATAAGAATTATGAATGCAAAATTAATTTAATGAAGGGTTGTCAGATACCTTTCCAATTTAACCTGAAGTAAGATATTTGAGACTTTTGAAATGCTAACCATAATTTTTGGAACACGCACTTGCCCTCACAATAACATGAATAACACTTAAGACAACCTGTGCTTCTTCAAAGTTGAAGGGGGGAAAGTGATGCCAAATGGAATTTAGATGTATGTTTATTATTTTCTAAACTTGGGGAGGGGGGAGGGACCTTCCTTAAAATCTGTCATCCTTTTCCATTATACTCCTTTTGAGCATAGGAAGATGAGAATAGACCAGTGTGGGTGATGGTATATGAACATCGTTAAGGGGACTTTGTTTACAGAAAGATGAACACCTGCAGCTTTGGTAGGTCCCCTCGCTGGACTTAAAAGCTGACATCACCAAACAAGCTATTCAGAATAGCTTTTATCCAAGGCTGAATCATCTGTACAGGAGGTAGAATTGCTGTGTTCCAGCTGAGCAGTATGAGCCCTAAGCCATCAAAGACGGATACTCTTAAGGTAGAGGCAACGTAAAGCATCGCGGAGGAGAGAGTCTCGTTTCACTGTGGATAGAAACCACTGAGCTCTCTTTCCTCCAGCCAAAATAACAAAGTCGTAGCCTCTGGTGATTGATGAGCATGTTGCCAGGGGAAATGGACTGGAAAATCATCGCCTTGTCTTTTACTTGCCACAGGAAAGCCATAACAGAGATCTCTATTCTTCTTGTTCTGATAAGAGGCCTAACGAATCATCCAGAAGGGCTGGGAAGCCTGGAAATGTTATATCCAGCTGCTTGCTGGATTGCCTTTTAAAATATGATTCATAGTTCCCTAACTCACAAATCTATGTGCAGGGCAGATAGGCTTTAACAAGCTGGCCAACTTTTTGACCACTACAATGTGGCATTTGAGCTGAGAGAGGCTATTTTACTAAGTACAGGTATCCCCTCTTTAACTTAAAAATATGCATTTTAAAAACATGTTTCTGTGATGAAATTACACATGTAGAGTTATTTTATTCCTCTGGCATTGTTAAATTGGATATATATAGTCTGGAAAAAGTTGGGAGTTCAGAGATGTAAGCTGGAGCTAAATTCATAAATGCAAGTAATATTTTCATTAATGAGAAATGAAGTGAGAAGCACTCCCCCACAGCACTCCTCTTGACAGAGCCTTTGGTGGGAAACTGCAAAGCTGCTGCACACTCTGTGGGCATCACATCTCAAGCTCAGGATTTCACCTACACAGGTCTTCGATAATATTTGCAGAGTTGATTCTGAGAGATCCCAGTGCTCACCACCTAGTTGTCACATAAGAGGGAATGTCTGAAGTTGAATGGGATTCCTGCCTATTAACGTTTCCACGTTGGTCGTGGGCATAATGACCTGTTAATTAGATAGTATGTTCTCAGCATCCTTTGGATTCAGAATGTTTGAATTTTCATTAGAATATTACTTTGTGATCAGAAAGCAGGGATCCTTGAAGATTGTGCTATCAGGGACTATTTTAAAAAGGTTCAGTGTAGTACAATAGGGGTGCCCAGGTACCGTAGTCAGTTAAGCATTTGACTTAATTTCGGCTCAAATCGTGATCCATGATCTCAGGGCCTTGGGATCGAGCCCTGAACTGGACTCTGTGCTCAGAGTGGAGCCTGCCTCTCCTTCTTCCTCTACTCTTCCCCCCTGCTCACGCGCTCTCTCACACTCTCTCTCTCAAATCAATAAATAAATTTTCAAAAAAAGAAAAGGGCTCAGTATAGTACTATATAGTATATTACATAACATTATATAGTATATTTTGGACATGCATTTGTTGAAATTCGGATTTCCATTTCCACGATTTACTCCCTTGTGTTTTTTTCCAGGCCTGAAGTCCAGTTCTGAGTTAGAAACATTTTAAAACTTTCCTAAATTCACAGATAATATTTACAGAAACAACAGCTCATCCACTATTTGGTGGAAGGGGGCATACTATTTCACTCTCTCTCTGGTCCTATGCTTCTTGTCAGGCCGAGTTAGGTTGGAGAATTTTGTTAATTCCATTTACTGGTGGAAAGATAGAATGCCTGTCCCTGTAACTAACTCTTTGTGGCCGTAGGATGACCATCCTGAGCCCCCCACTCTCATGTTGGCTTTGAGAGGTCCTCTCAGAAGTGGAAACACATGTCCTCTTATTCTGCAGGATCAGCCTGGTAATGCTGTGGGTGTTTGCATTCTCTCTCCAATCTTATTCCTATGCCCTGCAAAAAATGAGAGGTCTAACTTAGACCAAAATTTGCACATTCGTCATTTGCTAGATTCCCTGGTTGCTGTGAATGTTCCTTATTTTCTCAGGTACTGGCTACATCTTTACATCATCTAGTATACTCTAGAACTTCGGAGGGAAGAAAAAGTGAGTTGAATAGATTCTTGTTTTTGAGAGTATCCACTACTTCAGAGCACCTCCATGCCATGTCCAGACACAAAATTGAGGAGCCTCTGTTGTGCCTTTTTGAAATCCCCTTAGGACTTCCCAAGTGTGCTAGAAAACACGAACCAGTGTAATAAATTTTCCTGTTACAATTTTTGATCTTTCTCCCTAAATTTGACTTTTTGAGTTCTACATGAGATCATGGTTAGTTGACTTTTCTACCAGCCTGTTTTTGTTTTTTAATCTCTAAGCCTTTATTTGTTTGAGCCGAAATCAGCAGGGCCTAATCTATAACAGGGCCACTATTTTAAGTGACCACCGGCAGAGTTTGGTTTCTGATTATATCAAGAGGAGAAAGTGGATCTTGCCAAGGTTGGGACAGATTCCCCAACCTTGTAAAACGTTGCAGACAAATAATGGGCTTGAACTCGAGATTCTTTTGTGTGTGTGCTTGTATGTGTGAGAAAGAGTGAAAGAGACACCCATGCATAGAATTTTTAAACTGGGCAGCACCATGGTACTTAGCTAGAGGCAAGAGATACCCTGTTGGCTCCTAGGCCTTCCTGGAAGCTGTCTGCTGGAAAAGCCTCCTTGGAGATAAATCTCACATGGCTTCCCTTTGCCTGAGTGATGTTCCTGCCCTCAACCTGAGAAGGCCTTGGGAGAGGAATACTTCTTATATCTAAAGTACTTTGCACATGGGAGTCTTGCAGTTTGTCACTGAGGAAAACAAAGCAACATATTAACTCCCAACAAATGCTACCTCTTTGGTTTGAAGCAGTTTGTAAAGCATTTTCTTCCTGGTTTGTGCGCCCTACATTGTTTCGGCTCCTCTCATCACTGACCAGCTGGCTTGTTGGTGAATAGAGCTATGGGCCCCTCGCCATGTTTCATGTGAGGTCTTGGCTGGGTGGCAAACAGGCAGCCTGTAGCCAGTGTCAGCAATTCAGGAGGAATTGGCACAGCAGTGTCCCCATTAATTTCTGCTTGTCACATACTGTCATGCAAGTTACACCAGAGAGGAAATGACCGTTAAAAAAAAAAAGGTACCCTTGTGGCACTGGGTCCCCTCCAGACGTTCCCCGAGGTTAAACAAGTGGATACAATTAGCCCTACAGAGACAGCTGCAGGGACGGGAAAGCCTAGAAGTGGGCCCCACAGCAATGTGTCTTTCCTGTTAGCAAGGAGTGTCAGCTATCAACATCTGCCAGATTTTAACCCTTCAAAGGGACCGGTAAATTAAGGGGAGCTATTATCCCACGCTCCGCTGATCATTATCAATCATAATGCCTTGAGAAATTACCACAGTGCTACTGTCTTGGTGGCAGGTTTTGTCCTTTGGGGAGCATTTTTTACGCTTTCACTGGGAGCACAGAAGAGGTGGAGGCAAGAAGGGTGAGGGGAACTGGCTCTTTAATCGTTGGTAATTTACTGCCCCCAGGGAAGGGGGCTGGAGGGCAGTAAACTCCTCTTCAGTTGAAACCCAAGTCGTTAAAGTTGGTGGGCTCCAGACAGCTTCCATTTCCAAAGAGATCCATCTTGCTGACTGACTTTTGTCAAGCCGTCTTCCCCAAGACCTACGGCGGCTTTTAGAACACAGACCAGAACTTTGAGGAATGAGAGAGAGCCACTTTCAGAGGAGGAGGACCATCCAAGATGAGAAAAGAAACTTTAAGATAAGTTAGAAGCTTCCCAAAACTGTTGTTTTGTTTTTGAAAGATTGAAATGTTTAAGGTGCTATTATCCAGATGGAGTCCTGACTGACCCTTGTAAGCACATGCTTTGTGTCAGGGTAGGTTTTTTTCTCGTGAGAATCTGATTGCCAGTGTGGAAGGATGGATAATGAGATGGTTCCATGTGAAATTATGTTTGTTGAAACTTATTTGTCTGAACTCATCATTAAAAGTGGTTTAGAGAGGAGCACCTGGGTGGCTCAGTGGTTGAGTGTCTGTCTTTGGCTCAGGTCATCATCCTGGGGTCCTGGAATTGAGTACTGCATCAGGCTCCTTTTGGGAGCCTACTTCTCCCTCTGCTTATGTCTCTACCTCTCTCTATGTCTCTCATGAATAAATAAATAAAATCTTTAAAGAAAATAGTTCAGAGAAAAATAGAGAATGTTTATTATGGGTTTTAACTTCGAACAGGTACTAAGTTCATATTTGTGCACTTGGAAGGTTTCTCTTATGAAAAGATAGCATTTTGCTCAGGGCAGGGGATGAGTGTTTATCAGACAGGTGTTCTGAAAGTGATTGGCAGTGACTATATAACTATGAGCTGATGGTCGACTATATGATTGTACCAAGGACAAAATATTGGAGACAAAGTATGGAGACATACTTTGGATTGCACTGAGTTCTTACTTAACGTTAGTGAAGAAAATTCTGGCAGCAGTTAACATAATTTTAAGTGAGGGTTAGGAGCAACCAATAGGATAATTGAGGAGAAGTAACACTGTCATATTAGGACTTCATCTCTTCCTCTATGGAAGAAGAGGTGGCATAACTGATGAATGTTAGAGCTGTTGCAACTCTTTTGCATCATCTAGTCTGAGACCCTCATTTTATAGGTTGAAAAACAAGCACAGAGAGGTTTAGGGACTTGACTGAGATGTCACAGTGAAGCAAAGAGAATTCAAGTCTCTCCTTCCCAGGTGAATTGTTTATATCATTTCATAGGGTGACTTAGTACAACAGGAGTCCTAGGCAATCTCAGCTGCAACAGAGGGGTCCACCAGCCCTGTCAACAGCAGGCAGTAGGAGGGAAGTACAAATCTGAGGTAGAGGTGACTTTCTTCAATAAGGACCACAATCAGCTTCTGCCATGATGTCCAGCTGTAAATTTCATGTACCCATTTTAAGTTGCCCCTATTGGAGCAAGAGATACCCATTTTCAAAGACGGTCTTCCTGTCCAATTTTAAATGTATCTAGTAATATGTAAAAGTATTATCTTAATTCTAATATCAAGATAATATATAGATATAGGGAAATTTGCCTCTTTAGGTATTCATAATATTTTACATAGTAGATTGCAACGGAGAATCAGTAAAGTATATAAAAATATGAGCTCATATGAATATATGTTCAGTCTCTAATTATGGAGTCTCTTCTTGTCTCATAGATGGATAGACTATATGGGAGTTTTTCTATTATGTTACTGATCTCTGATTTTGGGGGATAATTGGTAATTGATTTCTGCTTGACTGTAGGTGAATATTGAAGCACGTAATTTTTCATAAGCTAATAAATGTCACATTTTGACGTTCAGAAGTAGATTTATTAACTATAAAGTATATTTTTATTTTAGTTAAAAAAGAAAATATGTAGAAACTAAATTATACTCACTCGTGTTTAAATAGCATTGTTTTGTCAAAATTGTTTCTTAGGCCTGCCTGATTCCAGGATCTATCATATAATGTTAGGCTTTAATTAAACCCCATACCTGAAGATTGTGTAGGCTCCAGAAGATTCCAGATGATTGGAAACAGGATAGCAGAGAACATACCAATTTAGTGAAAATGATGAGCCAATTTGACAAAAAACAAAACAAACAAAACACTGGATTGAATTTCATGGGAAGTCACCAAATCATTACTAACTCCCGTGGTATTCTGAATCATAACATCAATCATGATGAACCACTTTGGTAGTCATGTGTCCATAATATGTAATTCCATAAAAATTCTCTGGATTTTAGAATTAATTAATACTGCTATATTTTATAAAATGGCAAATTTCACTGAAAACACCTATTATTTATGTGTCAACCAAGAACTTGAAAATCTTTCCTAGCATTCATTAAAATTATTGTTACTAAATTCTCGTGGGAAAAAGTAGTTTCACATTTTAAGTCCTAAAGTTTTGACAGGATTTGGTATAGCGTTTCATTTCACTTCTAGTCCTAATGATTCACCGCATTCTTTTCCCAGAACTTATCCCCTGTTTACCCTCAGCCTTGTCTCTCATGTAGACACAAGCCTAGGGAACCAATAAGCATGACTATTTTCATGAACAGTTGAATAGTTCCAACTTTAGTAATGCCACTGAAAGACATTAGCTAGTCTGCAAATTTAAGGAGAATTAATACTTCCTGTACATTTATATCTTAATTGGATTTGGCTTTTCAAAAAGATTAAATTCTGGGAGAAATTTCTCAGAGCTGAGCCTGCAACATTCTCATGCAGCTGAGAAGTAGCACTGTCCTCATTTTACAGATGGCACAGCTGGCATAACCAGCTAATTAATGACTTGCCCAGGTTCACACAAGTAAAGAGCCAGGAGCTAGATTTGTGACTCTTGCACAAGCCATTAAACCGTTTTCATCTAAGTCACCGTAGTAGAATTAAATATAATTTATATAGCTTTATCAGTGGTATTTAATGAGTAAATCCTATTTACATAAATGTTTTAGTATTTCTATGCCCTCGGGGTCATTAAGGCAATTTATTTTTATAATTTTAATTATTATAAGCCTCTAAGTATATAAAATAAATTCAGAAACAAAATGAAAACAGATACATTTAATTTTATTATTATGATTAAGCCCCATGGTGTCAGTGATAGGATTCCAAAGTAAGCCTTTTCAATAGATACTGGCTGTTTCATTTCATATATTGTATTTTGCTTAACATTTTAGATTCAGAGTTAAGGAGAATATGCTCTTATTTCTGCAGATTTACTTTTAAACCATTAAGGAATGCATAGCATATTTTCAAAGATACAGCTTGCTTCTTTAATGTAAGAATCCTGTAAAAAGTGAGAACTATGTGATCACTACTTTTATGATATTTCCTCACAAATCTATAAATTGTCAATTGTTCATGGTTGCTGTTGCCATATTGTCACAGAGAAAAGAGTTCACATTAGGATAATCTCTAGTTAAGTTCTCTTCTCTCCAATTAAAGGATCTTGCCCTTTCCTTTTTTTTTTTTTTTTAAATTCTGGGAGAATGACAGGTAAACTTTAACACAGTTGTGAATTAGAGCTCAGCTTAGTTAAAGACAAAAATGTATCCCACTCTTGGGCAGCCTGGGTGGCTCAGCGGTTTAGTGCCGCCTTCAGCTCAGGTTGTGATCCTGGAGACCCAGGATCGAGTCCCACGTCAGGCTCCCTGCATGGAGCTTGCTTCTCCCTCTGCCTGTGTTTCTGCCTCTTTCATGCGCGCTCTGTGCCTCTCATGAATAAATAAATAAAATCTTAAAAAAAAATGTGTCCCACTCTCACCCCTTTTCTCCATAAAATATCAATCATAATCTAGCATCAGAAATAGGTTCATTATCACCTAAAGACTTCTTAGCAGTTTTTCTTGTGTGACTTAGTATTTTTTATGCCTTTATTTGAGAGCAAGTGAAGATTGTGAGAGACCCCTGAAAATAGAATTTTAGTATTCTGAAGGAATTACTGTGTTACATTGTTCCCCCAAGCAGTTCAGAAACCACTCCTAGGATTTCTTTGTCCATTTAGTGTCTTGTAGATATTCGAATCTGTGTCTACTTCCTTTGTTAAAAATAGGAAGGCCTCCCAGGCTGTAATTTTGACTATCGATGTTTGTAAGGATCAAAAACAAGTGTCCCTATAGAAGATCTATCTTGTTGTTTGGCTGGTAATCCAAAAATTTAGGAATAATTTAGGAATAAGACATTATAAAATCTATCATTAAATATCATTGTCTTTTTTAAAAAAATTAATATATACCAGGTAAATTTTTATGTAGTGGTAGCTGCACTAGACTAAAAGCACACCTTGTAAAGATCTGTTAGAATGCACTTGAAATTCCCATTGTACACGTAACGGGACAGACAGATTTTCAAAGCCAGCATTCTAGTTATTCTTTCAGGTGCCTGAATCCAACTAGAATGTTGAAAAAGGCCCATGTTCTACAATGTGACATAAATCCACTTCTTTGTTTTACTTTTCTTCAGAAATGGCTTGTTGCAGTATGGTTTTGTCATCATGACTGTGTTGTTCTCTACAGATGGTGTACATCCAGACCTTTCTCCTCTTACTCTTGCCTGTAAATATGGTATAGTACCAACTCAACTTGAAATCTCAAGACATTGGCAAGGTTTATCTAATAGGATCTGTAAGTTAAAAATGTCAACAAAACTGGAGGAATCTTTTTAAACCTACTCAGGAGGGGGCAGCCCGGGTGGCTCAGCGGTTTAGCGCCGCCTTCAGCCCAGGGTGTGATCCTGGAGACCCAGGGTTGAGTCCCACGTCGGGCTCCCTGCATGGAGCCTGCTTCTCCCTCTGTGTCTCTGCCTCTCTCTCTCTCTCTCTCTCTCTCTCTCTCTCTCTCTCTCCCTCCCTCTCTCCCCCCCCCTTGTGTGTGTGTGTGTGTGTCTCTCTCATGAATAAATAAATAAAATCTTTTTAAAAAATAAATAAACCTACTCGGAAGGGTGTTTTTAGAGGCTTGAGGAAGACATCACTTATATACAAATTGATGAAATTTTCAAAATTGGAAAATGCCTTGGAATGTGTATAGCCCAGTTTCCACATAGTACATTTAAGGAAATGAGTCCCAAAGAAGTAGGGAAGCTGCCCAAAGTCATGTAGTTAGAACCAGTGCTACAACAGTAACTCAAATCCTATTGTTACAGTCTAGTGCACTTTCCACAGGCGATATAAATGTGGTTTTGTTCTCATTTATATAAAATTATTTGCTATAATAAAAACCTATCCTTGAAAAATTTTGTTATGCGTTTGAATGAGTTACCATACTTACTTGCACATTCTTCTAAAAACAATGTTAGTTTGAACTTTGCCCTTGTTTTTACTGATCTAACCTCAGAATTTGTAATGTTTCCTTTGCTGGAACTTTCATTCTTAACATTTTATTCTCTTTAACTAGAGCCTCATTCCAAATGTCTTCTTTTTTGTCCACGAAGAGTTGTAATAATTTCTGTATTACCTATTTCATTGCAGTAATGCTTGCGCAGAAGTTATTTCTTACTCTTTCCCTGGTAGCTACTTGCATATTTGTCAAATAAGAATATATGTCAAATAAACTCATGGCTTTTATTCAATTCAGTAAACATTTATTGTGCCTCTTCTATATAAGAAGCACTTTGCCATCAAAGGACTAGAGATGTCTGAAATAAAGCAGAATGCCTTAAAAAAAACTCACAGGGCACACAGGACAAATGCTGCCAAGCATCAGACATTCCCTGTGGGCATACATAAAGGAGGGAAAGGAATTACATTAGAAATTAAAAGGTTCAAAAATGCAAATGTGGGCGTGCCTGAGTGGTTCAGTCAGTTAAAGTGTCTGACTCTTGGTTTTGACTCAGGTCGTGATTTCAGAGTCATGGGATCAAGCCCCATATGAGGCTTGGCACACTGCAGAGTCTGTCCCTCTCCCTCTAACCACCCCCCCCCCGCCAACAAATAAACAAATAAATAAATACAATCTTTTAAAAACTGCACACATGGTTAAAGGAATGAAAATTTAGCATGCCTACCATGAAGAATTTCTGGTTTTGTGTTTGGACACTGGCATATATTTTATTTCTCAGGGGTTTTTTTTTACCTTTGTTAAAAACATGTTTATTATAGATCTTTCTAAAAACTTCACTATATATATTATGGAATTTGTATCATTTCCATTCACTGAAACCACTGTGGTGTGTGCAGCTGCAAGAAGCTTGTTAGAATCAGTTGGCTTTAAGTTGCAAAAATCACTTTGCAAACTTTACATTAATATTCATTAATTCTACAGGTGTGGATGGGGAAGTGGGGGAGAGGAGTATTAAGTAGTTATATGTTTTTGCCTTCTATGGAGTCTCAGGAAGCAGCACATCATCTAGATTTGGGGAAGTACTACAATACTTAAAGGTCTTAAAGCCCAGAAGACACTGCTTATTTCATTTTATTTATTTGATGTGGAGAAAGTGAGTCCCAGGCAACAAGATGCCTGGTTACTACCCATGTGACCTGAGCGAGTCACTTAACTTTTCTGAGGTTCAGTTTTTGTATCTAAACAAGGATTTAAATCTGCAAATCAATAGTTACAAATATATAAAATATTTTTAAAGGGTGCAACATCTTACTCATAGAAGGAGTGGTGATTGTTCACCTATGTACTTTGTAGTTACCTGCATGTACTTTTCAAATGTAGAGACCTAAATGGATCATAGCACTACACCAAGATCTGACCAGTGATAACAGTGGCTTATCAAAATTGTCTAAAATGATACCATATAGATGATGCTTGGAGTCTTTAATGACCCACAAGGATCATTTGATCTATTTGGTGTCCCTAATGGTCTTTTTTCCTTCTGGTTTGGGCTGTAAAATGCCTTTGACTATGTAAAATACCTTTTTGCATTTCCTTTCATCTATTTCTTGCTGCTAATATATTAGTTACCTCCTGAATTACTTTAAAAATAATCTTCAGATGCTTTGGAACATTAAATCCTATAAACTTTTATCTCTGAAATTTCTAAGTATAGAACACACAGTGTGCCATCATGATTTGAGGGAGTTGATTTTTAAAGAGTTTTCCATTGTGTACTGGCACATCTAAAAGATGAAAGGCCTGAGGTTAGTATATTTAATGTCTGTGCATTTTCCCTCAATTTTTAATTACATTTTCCTGTTGGCAGCTGACCAAATTGAAATGCTGTTTTAAAATATTCTAATATTTGGGGTGCCTGGGTGGCTCAAGCAGTTGGGCTTTGGATTCTTGGTTTTAGTTCAGGTTATGATCTCCTGGTTGTGGGATCAAGCCCCACATTGGGCTCTGTGCTGCTTACTCAGTGTGGAGTCCACTTCGGATTCCTGTTCCCTCCTCCTGCTCACTCACACCCTCTTCCCCCTCCTCAAATAAATAAGATCTTAAAAAAATAAAAAACAAAATATTCGGATATCTGATGTACCTCAAATACACGTTTCATTGGATGATTTAAATAGGAACAAGAAGGCCTGTCTAGCAAGGAAGTATATTCCAGTTTTGTATCTAATAGCTACCACATAAGGCAGCAGTATATGATAAATGCCACATGTTAAAAATGATAAGCGCTGCAGGAACTCAGAGAGTGGAAAAATAAGGAATGGCTTCATAAAGAACCTGGCACTTGTGTAGTACCTTGGTCATGTTACTCTAAGGCACGAATGACATAAACCAGAAGCAGGACTTGGTAGTCTTACTCAAGAGTAGCCAATTTCCACTTGAGGAAAGACAGCATTAGGTGGGGCACATCCGAGAGATAGGGACAAGAAGTCAGTTATGCAAGAGAGAAATGAACTTGATCATGTAGGCACTGGGAAATAATGGCAGGCTTTTGGGTGGCTGGCTGACTTTGTCATTGTAGTGTTTTAAACTGATTGATTTGGTGGTGATGTAGTCATTTAGGAGCAATGACAACAGGAATTGAATGGGAATTCAATTGGAAAGGAGACAGTCTCTTCTAGAAGGGTAGCAGTGGTGCACTGTTGGTGGGAATATAAACTGACAGAATTTTGGAGGCAATCTGACAGTATCTATTAAAACTAAAAATGAATATATTCAGTGACCAAGCAGTTTCACCTTTGAGAGATATGCTGACACTAGTGCAAAAGGAGGTATGAATAAGAAAGTATACTATAATGTTAATTATAATGGAAAAAAATAAATAGAAATAACTTGAGGGCTAATCAGTAAGGTGATGGCCAAATAGACTGTGATACCATATGGAATTCTATGTGACAATTAAAAAGGATGTTGTTAATCTGTAAGGAATTACCTTTAAAGCACAGTGTTGAAAGAGCTAAAGGAAAAAAGAGCCAGTTTAAGAACTGTGAGGACAGTGTGGTTCTGTTTTTCTGAAATACATATTTATCTCTTCTTAAAACCAAGTTTGGAAGAGTGTACAACAAACTAATGATAGTGGCTATCTCTTTGGAAGACACTAAGGTTAGAATAGGTGGTAAATTTGCCAGATTTAGCAAATTTTTAAAAAAGATATTTGGGTAAATGCCAGTATCAGATAAACAACAACAAAAATGTTTAGTATAAGTATGTTCCATGCTATAGTGGGGACACGCCTACACTAAAAGATTATTCATCATTCATCTGAAATTAAAATTCAACTGCACATATATTTATTTTATCTGACAATCTTAGTAGGTGGCCAAGTAGGACTTCTACTCTTCAGGTTTTGTCTCTTTTCATTACACATATAAAACATAATGTTTCATAATACATGAAATATATTCATATAGTCTTTATGTAATTTACAAAAATAAGACTTAAGTGATAATCACTAGGAGTTGGCTTAGTTTCATTCAGAAACTGTCCTCAGATATAGTCCTATTTTCCTGCCAGATAAGATTGCTAAACTGGTATGTTAAAGAATATTACAGCTATACAAGATTTTTTGTTGAGAAAGACTAATTTAGCATCCCCCACATTTTTCAGAATGCCCACCATATCCTTTCACTGTGTATTTCATAAATGCTTATTGAATGTCTGGATGGTAGATAAAGTGTAGTATGGAGCATATCTCTGACCCAAAGTGAAAAACAACAGATTTATCAACAGCATGGATTCCTGGAAACAGTGGAGTCACATCCTAAATTTTCTCATGGAAAATTATTTTCACACCAGAATATGTTACCTCAACATTATCTAATTTAATCTATATAACAATTCTGTAAGGGTAAATATTGTTTTATTAAAGAGGAAACTGGAGTTCAAAGAGATTAAGTATAATATTTCATTGGTTCTAAGATGCCCATTTGGAATGCATTGTACAGTCACTGCTAACAGGCTTCAGTCATGATTGAGTTGTTATTGACCGCACACATGCTAGAGAACTTGCAAAATTAATCAGTGACTTGGATGAAAATCCTGCAGATAACAGTGGCACTCTTGATCACACAGAGGACAGAATTGTGTGGGGAAAACAGACATCGGAAACTCTGGAATGGAAAAGTGATGTGAAAGAGCAGAACTGTGAGGGTGAAGAAGTTTTTGGAATACTTGAATCAAATTATTTCACTCAAGTTTTAATTGAGATCTATGTTCAGGAGCGATGCATAATAAAAATCCAAAGCTGGAGAAGTCTAAGGAGCCCTTTTACTAAGTTTAACTAAAATTTCTATGTGATAAGAAAGAGTTGTGTCATAGTTGAGTTGGCAGTTGTCTTCCTTCTTTAGTGGTCCGTTAAAATAATAGTAAATCTTAAAATAGATAGTGTTTTAGATTCAGTGAAATACACAAACCTGCCAAGTGTCACCTAGCGGGAAAGGTACAGTCAAAACCTCATACGCCTGTCCTCTGAGGCACTGCAGTGAACCATGAAAGGAATAGGATAGGACACTCTTTAATCTTACTCATAATTAACTTCTGATGTTTTGTATTTCAAGAATTTAAGAATTGTTAACGAAATGGCAGTGATAGACAAAATCTTGTGTCTTTAAAAAAAATAAAGCATTGTGGCTTTAACATCATTTGGAGAAACCTTGAGTGTTCCAATGTCAGATAAGCAATGGTAATATGTACATGCATATAACACTTGATACTTTCCATAGTGCTTACACACATGCATATTACCTGTGTCATCCTGTGTCACCCTCCTGTCTACCAGTGAAGACACTCTGATACAGGTGGAAATGAGGCAAAATGATTATACTGCTGAGAAGTAAGAATGAACAGATCCCAAAGGAAAATCGAGAGCATAATCCGTGAAGACTTAATACTGAGCCTGCCAGACAGGTTCTGAATAGCATGACTGAACTATATGACTTCTCAGATTTTGATGGATATTGGAAAGACAGGGTTTTGTTTTGTTTTTTCTCATTGAGGTGTAAGAAACAAACACATAGTAAAGAAGTACACTCATCTCAAGCATGCATGTAACTTGGTTTTTTACTTATAGTCACCACCCAGATTAAGAAAGAGAACATACCCAAAGGCATCTTCATGCCCCTTCCCAGACCATAACCCTTTCCCTAAAAGTAATGACTACACTGGCTATTGCATATAAAAGTGTATACTTTTTTTTGTGTATTAGCTTTGATTACTTAACATCGTATCTGTAAGAGAAGTTTTTGTTTCTCTGTGTACGAGTAGTTGTGCCCTACAATTTCCTAAGTGGTTTAAACTATTTTGTATTTCTCCATCAGTGCCAGAAGGAGGTCGGTTGCTCCATATCTTTGTCAACACTTGGTGTTGTCAATTTAAACCATTAAAATGGTATCTAGTTATGCTTTTAATGTTCAATTCCATGGTGACTCATAGGGGTAAGCACCTTTTTGTAAACTCCTGGACATTTGGGTTTCCTTTTTTGTGAAGTGCCTATTCGCGTCTTCCACCATTTTAAAAGATTGTGTTATATGTCTTTTTCTGATTGATTTGTAGGAGCTCTTTATATATGGAGGGTATAAGTCCTTTGTCAGATATGTGCAGTGCAAAAATCTTCGCCCAAAGTATAGGAATTTAAATAGGATCCTCCTCTCCACTCAGAACATCAAACATGATTTTATCATCACTTACATCTCTTCTTATCCAAGCAGTTTAAAATACATAGAGGCAGGACATTTCCCTAATGCCTTTGCAGCCCATTTTGACAATTTTAAGTATCTAGTAAAATATTTTTAACTACAAACTAAACATTTGTGACAAATATTGAAACCTCATAAGTAGGCTTTTAAATGTTAGAAACTTTCCATTTCCAGTGTGCATTTTATGTACCCCCAAAATACTGAAAATACAATGCCAAAAGGGAAGAGCTTTATGAATTTTAAGTATTAAAAACAATTCTTTTGGCTTACCACTATTTTGCTTTACAATACTGTGTGTATGTGTATGTGTGTTGAGGCGTATAACTACCATATCCCTCTTCGATGTCGAATAGTATAAAATAAAAGTAAATCACATTCAAATATAAGCTATTAAGGAAAGACCAGTAAGCACTGACATCATGTCTGACAGAGATTGAAATGACCCTAAAATCTGTGCTGAAAGTTGTCTGGCTCCCAATTTTTGGATTGCTGCCTACTAACTTAAACATGTGGTTGGCAAAAGGAACATTCTATATATATATAATTATATTAAATTGTATTAAATATTAAAATTGTATCTAATTTCATTATATAAAATTATATTTAAAAATATTTTTATAAATATATATATAATTCTAACTGGCAACCTCAGAAGGACACCAAAAAGTAAAAATCAGGGATGCCTTGTAGCTCAGTTGATTGAATCCAACTCTTGACCTGAGCTCAGGTCTTGATCTTGGGGTCATGAGTTCAAGCCCTGCATTGAGCTCCACACTGGGCATGGAGCCTACTAAAAAGGGGGGGGGGTGCACCTGAGTGGCTCAGTGGTTTAAGTATAGAGTCTTGATTTTGACTGGGGTCATGATCTCAGGGTCATGAGATTGAGCCCCATGTGGGGCTTTCTACACTGGGCATGGAGCCTGTGTAAGATTCTCCTTCTCCCTCTGCCCCTCCACCCTGGCTCACACATACATTCCCTCTCTCTCTAAAAAAAAATAAAAATCACCGACAATTCTACCAGTTTAAACACTTGACAAAAAAAAAAAAAGCAGAAGTCTTCTTTTTATTCCTCCTTCCTACCCCCACCTCCAGTGGTAACAACCTTTAACTGGAGCTCTATCTCCTTCCAGACATTTTTATGTGTTCAGATGAGGTTATCAGATTTAGCAGATAAAGACCCTCAGTTAAATTTCAATTCCAGATAAATAGCAAATACTTCTCCATATAAATATATCTCACATATTATATGGGACATTTTTATTTTACATTGTTTTAATTTAAATTCAGTTTGCCAACATATAGTATAAAATCATTTCTCATCCCATCAAGTGCCCTCCGCAGGGCCCATCACCAAGTTACCCCATCCCGGGCCCACCTCCCTTTCTGCAACCCTTTGTTTGTTTCCCATGTTTGTCTTGTGGTTTGCTTCCCTCTCTAATTTTTCCCACCTCCCTTTCTGCAACCCTTTGTTTGTTTCCCATGTTTGTCTTGTGGTTTGCTTCCCTCTCTAATTTTTCCCACTCAGTTCCCCTCCTTTCCCTTATAATCCCTTTCACTATCTCTTATATTCCCCATATGAGTGAAACTATATGATGATTGTCCTTCTCCGATTGACTTATTTCACTCAGCATAATACCCTCCAGTTCCATCCACGTCGAAGCAAATGGTGGGTATTTGTCTCTTCTGATGGCTGAGTAACATTCCATTGTATATATACCACATCTTCTTTATCCATTCATCTTTCAGTGGACACCGAGGCTCCTTTCACAGTTTGACTATTGTGGACATTGCTGCTATGAATGTTGGGTGCAGGTGTCCTGGTGTTTCCCTATATCAGTATCTTTGGGGTAAATACTCAATAGTGCAATTGCTAGGTCGTAGGGTAGCTCTATTTTTAACTTCTTGAGGAACCTCCACACTGTTTTCCAGAGTGGCTGTACCAGTTTGCATTTGCATGGGACATATTTAAGCTAAAAAACCATTTAACAGTGTTCTGTGTCTTATCTGGCCACCCTGATATGGACATACCCACACGTACGTTAATGTCTACACTTTCCTTCTATCAAACTCAAATCAGCTGTATGTATTACTCTAAGGCTTATGCCTTTTGCTGTTAATTTATCTAGTTTACAGAATTACCCAGGTTCTTTCTAATGCCTGCTTCATATTACATTGTAGACTGAGAATTTATTTACCTCTCCCCCTATTAGTAGACATTTTATGTATTTCCATTTTTTTACTATTTCAAATAACATACCATTGATCCTCTTTTTTAAAAAAGATTTTATTTATTTATTCATGGGAGAGAGGCAGAGGGAGAAGCAGACTACATGCCGGGAGCCCAATGTGGGACTCCATCCTGGGTCTCCAGGATCACGCCCTGGACTGAAGGTGGCACTAAACCACTGAGCCACCCGGGCTGCCCTGATCCTCTGTATGGACTTAAAGACTTGTGCTGTTGCTTCTGTAGGATGTAGGATACTTCCTAGAAGTGGAATTAAAATTTGAGGTTCCTTAATTTACTAGATCATAGCATATTTTAAAAAAACATTGTTTGTTCAGTTCCTTTACACTTATTCACCAAGGCCCAAGGCATGGGCAGCTGAGGGCCAAATACACCTGAAGCACCAGGTCTGGAGGAGCCAAGGCAGGGCTGATGTTTCAAGATAGCCACCTTGCTTGACCTCTCAGAACTGGCCTCCCCTCCTCCATTGTCAACTCCATGACACCAGGCACTGTTGTTCTTCAAGTGTAGCACAGTGACCGATGACATTAATTTAGAATGAATGACTGTGGATTTACTCAAGGGATTGTTGTGAGAATTAAATGAAATAGCATCTGCAAAGTGCTTGGGATGCTTCCTTATTTTTCTTATCTACCCCATTTCCAGTTCCTCTGTTAGCGTTAAGGGGTCTAACTCACTGAGGGAGACACCATAGTATAGTAAAGTAGGATAAGTCCTGTAATAGAATCATACTTAGGGGGCTGTAGGATTACAGGAAAGGGTGCCTACCTTAGCCTGGGGGTGTCAGAAGTTTTGCCCAGGACTTGGTCAAGATATACTTAAAGTATGTCTTGAAAGATAAATTGTAAAGACAGACAGGCAAGCTGCGTATTATGGGGGGAAGGACAATGGAAGAAATTTCCCAGGCAGAGGACACAGCATTGTAAAGGGGCAAGATATAATAGAGTCTGTCACCTTTGGACCATAGAAACAGCCAGAAATGAAACCAGAAGTGGTTAGCAATCAGACATTAAGATACTTTGGGGCACCTGGGTGGCTCAGTGGTGGAGCAGCCGTCTTTGGCTCGGCGTAATCCTGGGGTCTTGGATCAAGTTCCACATGGGGCTCCCCGCAGGGAGCCCGCTTCTCCCTCTGCCCATATCTCTGCCTCTCTCTGTGTCTCTCTCATGAATAAATAAATAAAATACTTTTTTAAAAAAAATGCTTTAGGTAGCAAGCTAAGTTCTATCTTTGTCTTACAGTGAACAGTAGAGGACTTCTGTAAGATTCAGATTTACATTCTAGAAACATCACTGGGTTGACACTGTGGAGAAAAGATTAAAGATGCTAAAATCTAACGATAGATAGCTTATCTGTTTTGTAACACTATTACAGTCATCCAGGCAAGAGATACTGGCAACTTGACAAGGACCATGGAAATAGGAGAGAATGGCTGATTTGAAACATAATTTAGGAACTATATAATTACCAGGATTTGGTGACTGATTAACTATGTGATCAGGGGAAGAGAAGGAATGCAAAATGTCTGTTAGATTTTTGACTTGATCATTTGGGTGGACAGTAATACCATTTATAAGGGAAGAAATATACAGGCAGAAGAACAGATTTTGTTGGGAAATGAAAAAACTGTTATTGTTTGGGAACATATTGCTGTGGAATATTCTAGAAAACATGAATAGGAAACTCTGAAGTTTGCATGTCTGAAACTCAAGAGAGCTGTCCCAGCCACCATTATGACTTGGGATACATCAGAATATGGCCAAATGTTGGAGCCATGAATGAAAACAGTGAGGAGGTTAAGACAGAATTTAGAATTTAAGATACTTTGGAGATACATAATTGGGCACACAGACAAATGGTGAATGTAACCACTGTGAACAACAGAAAAGGGAACTTACCAGAGACCCAGAGAAGGTAATACTGAAAGCCCAGATGAAAGTGGAGACCATGATGTGGTGCTTTTCTCTCAGCAGCTTTAATTCTAAGACTAGGGATGGTAGGTAGTAGGGTGAGGCCTTGGAGGATCAGTGTAAGAAGTGTGAGATGATTTTATGGTGCCTAGAAAGAGAGTGACCATAAATACTGAGAGGGAGTCTCAGATGGACCAGGAAAAGATTTGAAGGCAACAGGGGCAGGTTTGAGACAATGATGAGTCCAAGAAGTTTTGGGGAGGGACCTCTTTAAACCAGAGCAGTACTCGGTATATATATGTACTTATACCTGAATACTCTTAATAATTAAATCCTCTAGCCATAGGCCACCCATCTTTCCCTGGACAATTCCTATTGCACTGCTTTACTTTAATGTTAACTTGCTGAATTCTTTGTAAAATACTCCTTAGATTCTTAACCTACTTTTCATTTTTGCCTTGGTGTATTGCTCTTCAATTCCATGTAGCCTAAAGATCCCCTTTTCTCTTGGCCTCCATGCTTTTCCTGACAAGAGATGACCACCCAGAGCCTCTTCTTCCTGTAGACTGAAGGAATTATTAGTGAAGAGCGTATGGTTCTCCTCCCACTGGAGATGCATTTGCTCCCTAACAAGGTTCTGCTTAAAAATTCAGGCCTTGCAACAACATGGAATAAAAAATGTTGAGCCTCCATAAACAGCTTGCATGCAGCTTTACCCAAAACAGATAATATGCACAGATGTGTTTATGGGAAGGAAGCATGAATATGCAGCATGTTGTTTTCAGCTTCTCACCACTGCAAGGATTTCTTTTCTTTTTCAAGGAAAGAGGTACATTGTGGTAAGCAGTGTTTTATGACCTATAATAAAAACTCTTGTAAAGACCATTTTTTGACCAAATGAAGCTAAGTGTTCTTTTCAGAGTCCTCATTTGTTCCTCTCCTCCTCTCTGTATTGGAATGCACATAGTTCAGCATTAATGGATAACATAAGGAAATAATATCACAAATTCTAGCTCCTATTTGTTAAGCTTGGGAAAGCAACCAAAGTTAATTATGTAATAAAGTTCATTAGTAATGTTTTTCCCTACTCAGTAGAAGCTTCTGAATATATATGTTAAGTAAAAAATTATATGCATTCAAGTAAATGATTATCACGTGAAAACACCCATCAGACAGTTTGAGGAAATCTCACCAGTTGGAGGCCTCATAGAGAAACCAGTTCGGGTACAAGGTAAGAAGTAACTTGGGATGCCTGGGTGGCTCAGTGGTTGAGTGTCTGCCTTCGGCTCAGGGCATGATCCCGGAATCCGGGATCAAGTCTCACATCAGGCTCCCTGTGAGGAGCCTGCTTCTTCCTCTGCCTATGTCTCTGCCTCTCTCTTTCTGTGTCATTTATGAATGAATGAATGAATGAATGAATGAATGAATGAATGAATGAATAAATAAATAAATAAATAAATAAGGAAGAAGAAGCAACTTATAACCACCTTAGAAAGTTGGGTTATTTACAGAGGCCTATATTGCATTCAGTGAATAGTAACAGTTCATTTCTAAGGATGCTTCTAAATCTAAAATGCCAGCCATCTTTAGACTTTCAAAATAAAGAACAGGTAGTATAACACCTGATTTAATTAAAATAAATTTTTTAAAGTGTGTACAATCTAGTAGGCACACAGTAGTGTCTGTTTATCTTAATTTTGACTGTTTGGGAAGATAGGAGGCTGTCCATTTACTAACAAGAGAAAAGTAGATGGATCTGAACTTAGCCAGATGTCATTGCTAACAATGGGTCCTCTTCTTGATTTGGTGACACCAGTCCCAAACCTGTTACCCCGGCCAGGAGGTTACTGCACTAGCGTTAGTCTTCACAACCAGCTTTCAAGAAAATGTCGTCCTCATTTTACAGATGAGGAGACTAAGACTTGATGCTCAGGGAAGGGAGATTAAATAAAGTCTCAAGGCCACCTCATGTGTAACCTGGAGATGTAGCAGAGCCCTCAAAAGATGGCCTGTTAAAGTCAACCTGTGAAAACATTCACCGATTACTTTTGTCTGTTGATTTGACTGTCCTCTTGTTTTCCCTTTCTGATGTTCTAGTTCAGACCCTACTGTCTTATGTCTAGAGTAGAATAATAGCCTCCTTATAGCATCTCCCATATTTTCTATAAGCTGAATCATAAATAATAATACCATTCTTTTACACAGTTTCACTAGTTTCTTACAGACTTTAAGATAAGATTCCATAAACACCCTATGCAGTCCCAGTAGTGAAACCCTTTGCAATGTGGTCCCGTTTAGGAGTAAGCCCTCTCCAGGGGCTGTCACTTGTCCTCAAATACCTAAGCACTTATTCTCTAAAGCCTTTGCTAGTCCTCTGGGCTTACCCAGCGGCTATAGCACCTGTGCCATGTGTAGTCCTTGCCGTAAACTGATTTGAAGTGTATAGGTATCTATTTATATCTTCTCTGCCCATTAAAACAAGTGTCCTGAGTCTCAGTCTTAGGTGTTTGTGTGTATCATTACCTACACAATGCCTGACACATAGTAGGGTCTTAATATCTCTTTCGAATAAATGGTAGCAATGCATTGTGTGCACTTTACACCATATAAAAGTACTTAAGTATTTCATGTCCTACTTATTATACGTAATTATATATTATTACAATATGTGTAATTATATATAAATATAATATCTTATTAAGTGTCTTCAAGGTTATTTCCACTTTTATAGATGTGAAAACCAAGGCCCACAAGTGTTGCAAATGATTTGTCTTAAATTATATAAGTTACTATAAGCCGAAATTGAGATGCAATGCCTTTAGCACTAAATTCAAAGGCCTTCTTTTAAATCATACTGCCCTCAAATGGAAATTTGCATCTCACATGCAGGTGGCTTGCTTAGGTTGTATACATTTCCAAGAGAAATTTCTTTTGTGTTTTACTTGGCAAACACTCAGTAAATTCTTAGTGAATAACTGATAAACCACAATGGAGGATTGTAGACTTTTCACTAACAACTTAGGAATCAGCTTAATAAGTGAGGATGTTTATATAACTTCTCTGCACGGAGCCAAGAGCAAAAGTCATTATACTTCATCTTCATGCCTATCTAGGCACTGTTAAATAATTCATCAAATCAAGTAAAATCAACAGATCTCTCTGTATAAGGTACTTTCTTGGATTCCAGGGAGAGTATAGATAAGCCCCACATACCTATTTCTTAGGGAATTTACAGTGTAGCACTTGACAGTTTAAAAAACAAATCAAAACCTAATTTGTAATAATAATAATAATAATATCTCTTGCAGTTCTGTGATGGAGGCAGGGCAGAATTTATTCTGATTTTTTTTTAAGATACTATTCATTTATTTGTGAGAAACAGGGAGAGAGAGCACACAAGAACACAACAGGGGGAAAGGCAGAGGCAGAAGGTGAGGGAGAAGCAGATTCCCCACTGAGTGGGGAGGCCAATGCAGGGCTCAATCCCAGGACCCTGAGATGATGACCTGAGCCAAAACCAGATGCTTAACCAACTGAGCCACCCAGGTGCCCCGTCCTGACTTTTATGAATAAATAACTAGTTCCAAAAAATTGGGCCTTGGTTGATCAGTTGGCTAGTGGCCAAGATGAAATGGAACTTAGTAGCACTGGATTATGAGCCCACACTTTGAGAACCATTGATGTGGTGATATGAAATTAAATTATTTGGAGATTTAGCCAGTGGTCTAATTCTGCACCTAAGTGATATTTCAAGCAGAGGGATTTAATCTATAGAATGCCTCTCTTAGGATGAGAGCTGATAAGTGACTTGCTTAGAGTCATACCTCTAACTGTGGAACAGTGCGCTAAAATCAAATCCATGTCTCTTGATGGGGCTTGGATTGCTACAAGAATTTTGGATAAAGGTGGTAAGATAGAAAGAAAACAACTTTCATTGTTTTTATTCCATGCTTCAGTGTTCATTATAGACCTAAGGATATTATATTTCTGAAATAATGAACCAAAAGTCTTAACATGCATATGAAGGTGCTCTAATAGCTACCAGGTCCTAATAGAGTCTTAGTAGTGTAGGAATAGTAGGAATACTGATTTCTGTGCTATGCCTCTTTGGTCCCTATCCCATAATCCAAACCTACTTTTTCTGATTTCCCTTGAATTTTATCACCCGCCAAAGTATTCCTCCTTGGGAAGAGTCAGTGAGTTCTTTTTAAGTTTATGGCTTTATAGATTTCATAGTCATCCAGTTTAGTTTGGACTTTTCACTCCTCTGAAAAGTCCTTGAACATTTTTGGCACCTGTTAATATGGTGTCCTAGGAGTCTAGTATATCTGCAGGAAGAGTGATTAAAGCAGGGCCCTCTTTCAGAAATGGGGCCATAGAGCAGTGAGTGAGTAAAGATGGAGGAAGTCCTCAGAAGCTCTAAGATACAAGACCCAGAGCCAGGTAGGCTTGGTTTGAGGGCATTCAAGCATGAGAATGATCTGATAGGATCAGGTCTGCATGTTAGAAAGTTCGGGGTAGGGGCAAGGCTCAGTTGGTTAAAAATCCACTTCTTGATTTTGGCTTAGGTCACGATCTCAGAATCATGAGATAGAGCCTGGCATTGGGGTCCAAGCTCAGCAGGGAGTCTGCTCCAGATTCTCTCTCTCCCTCTGCCTTTGCCCCCCCCCCACCGCTCGCTTCCTCTCGCTCTCTCCCTTTCCCTAAAAATAAATTAATCTTTAAAAAACGAAAAACCTTTTGATAGTGTACAAATAAAAGGAGAATAGCACATAACAATTAAAAGTTAAGTAGTAGATCTGTATTCCTTGACATGCAAATGAATTCAGTATACATTATGATGTGAAAAAGACCGTTACAAAATCATATACACTCATATTCCATTTATAAAACAGGAAATAACTTTCTATATGAGAATATATGCATAGAAAAATTAGAGAAGGATACACCAATATGTTAATTGTGGTTATCTTTGGGTGGGAGAATTGTGGGTAATATTTATGTTTTTCCTTGTGTTTTGACTTTTTTTTATTTTAACAGTGTATATGTGTTACATTTCTGATCAGAAACCTAGAAGGTCTTTTTCCTTTGGAGAACAGAAACCTAGAAGGTCAGGGAGGAAGGGACCTAGGGTGAAATGCCATGGAGTAGAATGTCCCATTGGTTGTGGCAAATGAGTGGTTATTGGTGATCTTGTAAGAGCTGCAGCATCTTCGTTCACTGTAGTGATGTGATGTGGATGAGAAATAGGAAAATGTGCATTGCTATGTATAAAGATCATTGTCTGAGAAAAGAAGGGGAAGGGTGCCTTGCTGGCTCAGTTGGTGGAGCATGTGACTCTTGATCTCAAGGTTGTGAGTTTGAGCGCCTGTTGGGTATAAGGATTACTTGAAAATAAAATCCTAAAAGAAAGAAAGGGGTCACTTGGTCAAGATACAATAGAGAGGGAAGGAGTTCCAGGTATAGTAGGGAATGGCTAGTAGAGCAAAGGTTACTTGAATAAGCTGAATTGAATGAGACCTAGAGTGTAGAAGGAAGATGAATACTGAATAGAAGGAAGGAAATCCTTCCTACCAGAAGATAAAGGAGAGGCCTAGATGCCAGTGCTTATAAATTTATAGGTGGATACAAAGGAAGGGAATAGCATTCCCTTGATGTCTGTGTTTCTCCCCATGATGGAGTATAGGCTAGAGTGCTAAGAGAAGAAAGATGATAAGGTAGGGAGACAGCAGTAAAAATTCAGACTAGCCTGTAAGTACAGCAGGATGGCTCATTAGGGATCAATAAGATGACATAGCAGTAATCAGGATTGAAGGCTAACTTCATATTATTGATAATGGACACATATTATGTGATCATTCCCTGCCCACACACACACACCCAACAACTCTCTGCAGCATAAGTATAACAGCCAAGAAAGAAAGAGTGGTTGGATTAGCTGAGGATTAAGCTTTATATAAAGATAAGATAAAATGACCAACAAGAGAGATGAGGGAATTGGCAGATCTAGCAAATGGTGTGTGAAGAGGTTGGCTCTCCAAATTTTAATTAGTTATACTGTCTAATGAACTTATGTAAATGTGATATTTTGACATATAAATAAATGTAATTAAAGTAATTTAAACATTGTTTAATTAAAATATTATATATCAGAGTTGAGCGATAATGCATTCTTGGTTTTTAGCCATGGAGATAAACAACAAATATAATGGAATAGGGTTAAAGAAGTCAAGGTCTCAAGTCAAGGTACTAGCTAAGTAGGGCATCTTAGCTGCTTGAAGTCATGCAGGAAAATGGTGAGTGTGGGGTAGAGAGGATGTGCCATAGAGCCTGAGGAATATGGAGGATTGATAGCAAATGATAACAATGAAGAAGAAGATGTTGTGACAATAAATGAAAGGAGGTATAAATTTCAAAGAGAAAAAGATAACCACCTGGAAGTGGTAATTGGCAGCAAGAAAAGAATGCTAGTACATTCCCTTGTGGGGTGGGGAGGGGTGGTTGGTAAGCAAAGAGGGCTCTAAATGAAAGATAATGACCTTAACAGGTTTTAGTTAATGTAATTTTAGTTAAGTTTCATTTGTTAGAATAATTTTCAACTGCAAATTATAGAACACTTAATGAAAAAATAGCTTTCTTTATATAAGGGCATTATTGCTGTAACTACAGGGCCGGAGGTGGGCAGCCCCAAAATTGATTCAGCTATTCAGCAATGTTATCAAAAACCCAGACTCTCCCTCAATACACTTTGGCATTTTATAAGCACAGATGATGTCTCCCTTTGTGTTTTCAAGATGGTTGCTACAACTGCCAAGTTCACATTCTCAAGGAGTAGCACTTAGTGTAAAATGCTTGGATAGAGAATGGGGGCTGGGAGGTGAGGAGGAAGTACTGCAAGAATTTTCTACTTTGGAGACGCCTGGGTAGCTCAGTGGTTGAATGTGAGCCCAGGCTCCTGGGAGTCCCGTATCAGGCTCCCTTCAGGGGAAGCTCCTTGCTTTGCTTCCTCTGCCTATGTCTCTGCTTCTCTCTTTGTGTCTCTCGTGAATAAATAAATAAAATCTTTAAAAAAAAATCCAAAACTATTTAAAAAAAAAAAAAAAAAGAATTTTCTACTGTGGTCCTCTTTTAAAGGGGAAAAATACTTCCCGAAACTCTAGAGCAGATTTACCATTACATCTCATTGGCTAGCACTAGGTCTCATGTCCCTCCCTGGATCAATTCCTAACAAATGAGAATGTGATTACCTTGGACCAATCTTTATGGCTGGCGACCAACAATGTCTATTACAGGAGGCAGATAATAATATGCTCCACTCTGGAGCAGAAAACCAACTTTTGAAATCCATTACCTCATTTGGAGAGGAGGGAAAGATTCTCAGAACAGGGAAATGAGAAGGAGAATGGGGAAAGATGAGAGGATACTTTTCCAAATGCAGCCATTAAAAAGCATATTGTTAAAAAATATATTATAAAGAATATGTCTTGAAATGGGGAAATATGCACAGTATGTTGTTAAATGTTTTTTAAAAGAGGCACAAAATAATGTGCAAAGAACAAAAACCATTTGGGTCATTTGTGATCAATCTCTAGGCACTGGTGCTCAGTATTTTCGTATTGATGCAATGCTGGTTTTTATATCCTGCTCTGAAAAAGTTATAATTGACCTTGCTATTTGTAGTTTGAATTCCCGATGACTTCCCACTGTGGGTTAATAATAGCCCTCATGGTGATGTAATGATTCCTCCTTTCAGACTGTCTGTTTAGTCATTACATTGTCCTCCAAATACCAACTTTCCACACTTGGTGAAAATTAGTTGTTCTTTTCTGATTTCTAGTTAGTTAAGACTGATTCTTTACCTACTTCAGCATTATGGTCACTTCCAGGAATGAATAATAAATGGATTCTTTTCATTCTCTCTTTAGAATACATATTTTATTAATAAAATTGGCATACAAAGCCACTTTTATTGTGCTTTTATCCAGTTGCCTAGAGGCAGTAAAAATAGAAAGTCAGCACTTGCAATTAGGGGCCTTGCCTTTGTTTCTGCTGAAGGGCCCCCAGGCGATGTATCGCCTTTACTCAGTTACCTATCCTGTATTCACCACGGCCCCTGGCCCCTGCCGGCCTGAGGTGTGGTGAGGTGACTGGGAATACTGGCAGCTTGCCTGGAGCAGAGCTCACATGTGACTCTTGTAGCTTGTCTCCAGGTCCTCCCATTTCTTGGAGCTTTGCATTCATGAATTACAGCTTTCCAGGTGATCTGAAGTTTGCAAGAACCTCCTTTAACCACCACCCCCCCCTGCTTTGTTTTGCCCTTCGTGATTTTGGATGAGCATTCTTTGGGTACTCCTGAGGACCAAAATGAAAAGCAGCAGGAACCTGTTTTTAAAGCAGTCTTTGCAGCCCATTTTTACTGTTGTGAATTGAACAGTGAAAGCATGAATGAGCGAGCTTCTGTCAATTTTTGAAGTAGAATAAAGGTGTGTGACCTGACAGTAAGCTTGATGTGACATATAGCAGATTATCCCTGAGCACAGAAATAGGAAGGAATGAAATTGCCAGTGAGTGAATGACCTGCTAAGTGACCCAGACGTGGCTTTTTTAAGTCACTACTCCATTGCTTTATGGAGTAATATTGTACCATGTTTTATAGGAGAACTGTGATTTGAAAAGACCCTGGAACTAGATCTAGCAATTCCACTTCTGGGCATATATATCCCAAATAATGGAAGGCATAGATGCAAAGAGATGTTGGTACACTTGTGTTCATAGCAGCATTATTCACAGTAGCCAAAAAGTGGAAACGACCCATGTGTCAGCCCATGAATAGATAAGCAAAATATGGAATATACAATGAAATATCATTCAGCCTTAAAAACGAAGGACATTCTGAATATGCTACAACATGGCTGAACCTTGAGGACATCGTGCTAAGTGAAGTAAACAGGTCGCAAAACAACAAATACAGTATGATTCCAGTTACATGAGGTATCTAGAGTAGTCAAATTCATAGAAACAGAGTAGAAGAGTGGTTGCCAGGGTCTGGGGAGGAGAGAGAAATGGGAAATTGTTCAATGGGCATAGTGTAAGTTTTGCAAGATGAAAGAATTCTGGAGATTGGTTGCACAACAGTGTGAATATACTTAGTACTGAACTATATGCTCAAAAATGGTTAAGATGATAAATTTTATGTTATGTGTATTTTACCACGCTTAAGAATTTTAATATGTATATTCATAACCCACAAAAACAAAAAAAGATTCTAGGACTAACCCTCATTACTGTCATTGTTATTATAGTGCTCTACTTTCTTTATGGCTTTTACTATCACCCTTTATATGCAGGCGGTCACGATCTTTTATTTCTATTCCTAATCATAACCCCTACCTTATACCTACATCTTACCAGTTTAATGTAAAATACCTTTATTGTATGTGATCCATTTTAGACTGTAGACTCCTGTAATACCCTTCATAGGAAACCAACTGAATAGTAGGCCTTTGTAGCAAATAACAAACCATTACGAAGATACTTGAAACTTGAATAACAAACACTGTAATTTACACATTTTAGAAAAAAATGTCATTGACTATGGGTTGTATGTGTCTTATTTTTAGTTTTTAGACAGATATACTGTTGGTGTACATTTTTGTCACTAAAACCTTGGGGATGTGACGATACCAACATAGATAAGGCCAAAAATCCAGAATTGTCCATTGAAAGCTGTCATTTCTGTGATTTACTAGATGGTATAAATTGGGTGTTTTAGTATCATTTTTGGAACTAATGACACTTTGTAGTTGAAAAAAAAGACCCAATGATAAAAGTTCTTCCCATTAGAAAAGCATGAGGTAAGTTTTCAGTTTGTTTGCTTGATGTCTTGTTTTTAAAGAAATAACAGGATTGAACCTCTAGAACAGTTAAAAGAAATGATTACAAAGCTTTACAGATTTCTGGTATGCTGACGAAAGTCCAGAATCTTCTGAGGGGAGGGTCACCAAGGACAAATCCCCACCCAAAGTCACTGGGAGCCAGACTTCATTCCATGATGGTGCCCTGTTAAAACATGTTTCCATGTGTTTCAGAAAGATAATGAGGGCCCCAAGTGACTAGATGTTGAATCCTTTTCTACCAGGATTGTGCATTGTAACATAAAAAGGTTTAAATCTGTGTTTAACTTAAAGAGCCTTAACAGTAGTATCCACAGTTTCCTTGCCTTGTATCAGCAGGCTTACTGTAAAATATTTGTGTGTCTTGTATAAGACAGACTAAGAGTTTTATTAATTAGTTCAAATTTTACAATTTAGATTAAATTCTTGAGAAGCTATTTTAAAAGTATGCCTCATGAAACTATAAACTGAGATCGAACAGGTAATAAGCTTAAGTAAAGAATCCTTTGAAATGTCTTTGATCCAAGCACTTCTTGTGGTTCTGAAGCAAAAGTGTGTTTCCCTGCCTCGTTTAGTGGTACAGTTTTGTTCATTTCATTCTGAGAAATTGGTACCATGTCTTATTCTTCCTTATGACTCCCTAATGTAGCTGAGTATATCTTCCCTTTGAGATTAGGTGTTCCAGTGAATGACAGGTAAAGATTGAGGAGGGTTCCCACATCACAGTTATTACGAGTCTACCTCACAATTGAATCATTGAAGATAATGAGATTTGGGCAAAAATTTTTAAGCTATTTAATTCAAAGCTCACATAGTTCTAAACTCTTTTGTAACTGGATATTGTAGGTTTAGGAGAAAACCCTATTTGCTCACACACACAAAAAAAAATTAAAAATAGCCTGATAGGGCACCTGGGTGGCTCAGTTGGTTAAGCGTCTGCCTTCAGCACAGGTCATGATCCCAGGGTTCTGAGATCAAATCCCGTGCTGGAATCCCTGTCCTGGATCTCCCTCTACCCCTCACCCCTGCTCATACTCTCTCTCTCTCTCAAGTAAAAATATAAAATCTTTAAAAATAAATAAAAATAGCCTAATAAAATCTAAAGAATGGCAATCCTTA
Organism: Nyctereutes procyonoides; assembly: GCF_905146905.1. Taxonomy (NCBI): domain Eukaryota; kingdom Metazoa; phylum Chordata; class Mammalia; order Carnivora; family Canidae; genus Nyctereutes; species Nyctereutes procyonoides. The sequence continues at coordinate 15,947,629 of NW_026575141.1, read as the reverse complement.
TGTAAAATCAGCTTCCTATACCTCGATAAGCACCATTTATGTGGAATCGTTATTGCACTTACATGGTCTGGCACTACTTAAACTGTGCTGGGTGTAATAGTTATAATGGTAACAAGTCATTTTCAAGTACCCTAGCCTTAAATGAAGGGGAACTAGACTTCCAGTACAAGTTTCAAAATAACACAACTAAAATAATTATTATGGCATATCTCAGGGAGGAAAGCCATGCAGCCGTTAAAAATTATGTTGTATTGGGATCCCTGGGTGGCTCACTGGTTGAGTGTCTGCCTTCAGCTCAGGTCGTGATCCTGGGGTCCTGAGATTGAGTCTTGCATCAGGTTCCCCATGGGGAGCCTGCTTCTCCCTCTGCCTGTGTCTCTGCCTCTGTGGGTCTCTCATGAATAAATAAATAAAATCTTAAACACAAATCATGTATTAAGAAAAAGAATCTTGTGGATGTGGCAAAAATATAATGAATTGTTAAATGTTTTTAAAACATTTAACCACATAAACCACAAAATAATGTGTACAGAATAATCATTTTTATTTACAAATATGTATTTATATTAAGTCTTTGTTTATGCTATACATTATATATAATATTTATATATAAATATGTATTTATACCTACAAATATAGCAACATCTGTAATTTTTTGAGACATTTGTAATTTTTGAAAGACCAGAAAGACAAAAAATATTTAATAATAAAGTTTTCTCTATTCTCTGAGCAATAGGATTTTGAGTGATTTCTGTTCTTCCTCTGGATTTTTTTTTTAAGTTTATTTATTTATTTATTTATTTATTTATTTATTTATTTATTTATTTATTTTAGAGAGTGAGCATGCAAGCAGGGGAAGGAGCAGAGGGAGAGGGACAAGCAGACTCTGTACTGAGTGTAGAGCCCCACAGGGGGCTCAATCTCATGACCCTGGGATTATGACCTGAGCCAAAATCAAGAGTTGGACTGTTAACCAACTGAGCTACCCACATATCCCCTTCCTCTGGATACTAAAAACTTTTTTATAAGTTTCTACATAAGCATGTACCATTTTAATAATTAAGAAAGATGGGATCCCTGGGTGGCGCAGCGGTTTGGCGCCTGCCTTTGGCCCAGGGCGCGATCCTGGAGACCCGGGATCGAATCCCATGTCCGGCTCCCTGTGCATGGAGCCTGCTTCTCCCTCTGCCTGTGTCTCTGCCTCTCTCTCTCTCTCTCTCTCTCTCTCTCTGACTATCATAAATAAATAAAAATTTAAAAAAAAGAAAGATGTCATATGCCCTATATAAATAAATACATAGATAAAAGCAATTAACACTTTTTTTTTTTACTCTTGGTTCAGGTTTTTTGTAAACTTTAAATGAGTTTTATTAATTAGTTCAAATTTTAAAATTTTTATTCTGCTAATTGGCTGCTTAGACTATATAAGGAATGATAAATGAACCAAACATATATTCTCAGTAGTTTTAAATGGTTGGTGTTGAAAGTATAAGAATAAAGATGACAGGCCAGCATAGCATTACTTTAGGTTAATCATGCTGTTTAAAATCCAGGGCTTACAAGCCATGAGCATAACGTTTCCAACAATTACCGGTTTGCCCCAGCAGAGTACTCTTGTTAATACATACGCTTCCGTTTCACACTGGAAGGATGTGCATTGTGAGGTGTGTGACCTGCAGTGGTTCCCAGGTCCTAAAGGACTTACCCTCATCAGTGCAGTTTTCTTCAAGAGGTTTGCCTTTGAAAACTTAGAAGGTAAACTTTCCCAGGACAGAATATCCATTGAGGTGCATCTCAAAGGGATTCTAGTACACCTGGGTCATTGCATATCACTGCTCAGTGCTTTGTTTTCAATGCTAAGGAGTCAGCAGGTTCCTGACCTTATGGCACTGGCCACATTTTCTTATGGTTGTTTGTGATTGTCTCCCCTGGGGAAACAGGACACTTGAATGATTGTCATTCATTGAATGCTTACCATTTCCCAAAACTGCACTACCTCCTTTGGTATACATTACTTCATTTAATCTCATAATATTATAAAAAGTAAGCACTATTTTCTCTTCATTTTATGTAAAACTAAGGCTTCGATTTTAAATAAGCCAGCAGAACTCCCAGCTCTAAAGGAAAGACCAGCACTGTAAACCAATAACCAAATATGACTCAGCTGATGAACAAGTGTGTCCTCACAGCCTTTGCCAGCTTTGAAGCCCATGATGCTGCCCTACCATTTTTCTAATCCTTATATGAACAAAATAATCCCATCCTCCCTTGTGCACAGCATTTGCACAGTATTTTGGAGGGTAGGTCAATTTTATTAACCTTAGAATTCAAAGGATCCAGTGGTCAGCATCTTAAATTCCTACTTTCAGACACTGTTTCTGAGTTTTAAATCTTCTCTCTAATTTTACTGGTTCCAAAGTTATAAAAAGATGTGACATTATTTTTTGAATGCCACCCCCCCCCCCGCTCCATGCTGGTTAATAATGATAGCAATGAGCTACCATTTATTGAGGACTCACTACTGTACTAAGTACTTTCTTAACAGTGATGCCATGAAATCGGTTTTGTTGCTTTCCGATTTTACAGACAGGGGAATTGAGGTTTCACAAGGTTAAATGGCTTACCTGGCCTTACATACTCATTCCATCATTGATCTAATAAAGGAGTGCACTGGGCATTTGAACCCACTTTTTCTGTTGAATCAACACTACTTGGCTAGTGATGTTACTTTGGGCTAATTATATATACCGGTGAATCAGTTTCTTGACCTATAAGATGCGATAATGCTATTATTTACCTTAGTGTTGGATTGTGTATTGAGAAAAGTACTTGACACATAGTGACTACTTAGTTGCTGTAAAAGTAATAGGAATTACCATTAATAGCATTATCATATACTAGGTTTTAACTGTTGAAATAACATATTAAACCATATGAAAGTATATAAAGTAAAAAGTGTCTCCCTCTTACCACCTACTTCTTCTCCCCAGCCTTAACTACAGACACCAGTTTGGTATTTACCTCCCAGAATATTTCTTATGCCATCCAAAATTATTTTTTTTAAATATTTTATTTATTTGAGAGAGAGAAAGAGCGAGAGAAAGCATGAGCAGAGAGGAGTGGCAGAGGGAGAGGGAGAAGCAGATTCCCCACTGAGCAGGGAACCCAACACGGGGCTTAATCCCAGGACCCTAGGATCGTGACCCGAGCTGAAGGCGGATGCTTAACTGACAGCCACGCAGGCACCCCAGGCATCTGAAACTATTTTCAAATGTTCCTTTTGTGAATAAGACACAGGTCAATGTGAAATTTTTTGCTTGTGACCTTGCAAATGGAAGACTAGAGAGGTTAAGAAGGAAAACAAATTCATTTATTCAGCAAATACTTGTCAAATGCTTTCCAAGGCTAAGGATTCCTCCACATGTTGAATTTCTGTTTTGACAGTTTATTGATTTTCTTTTTTGGTTTTATTTAGGATATGATGTTTCAGCTTCTCCGAGGCCTGGACTTTCTTCATTCTCACCGAGTAGTGCATCGCGATTTAAAACCACAGAACATTTTAGTGACCAGCAGTGGACAAATAAAACTGGCTGACTTCGGCCTTGCCCGCATCTACAGTTTTCAGATGGCTCTTACTTCAGTGGTGAGTGAGAAAGTGCTATTCTTTCATTAAAGTTATGTTTCCTCTTTTAAATAATGAACTGCCCTTATGCCATGCCCCTGAGATTATTACTGCCTGTGGTCAGTTGGGGGAGAGAATGTCTTTACACTTTTTTTAAAAAAAGGTTTTATTTATTTATTCATGAGAGACACAGAGAGAGAGAGAGAGAGAGAGAGAGAGAGAGAGAGAGAGAAGCAGAGACATAGGCAGAAGGAGAAGCAGGCTCCATGCAGGGAGCCCGACGTGGGATTCGATCCGGTTACTCCAGGATCATGCCCTGGACCAAAGGCTCAACTGCTAAGCCACCCAGGCTTCCTGTCTTTACACTTTTTAAACAGGAGGGCTAGGAAGAAAGGGTTTTGCTTGTAACTATAGATACATACAGACTGGGCTTGTCACAGACAGGACCTATTGCAGAAAATAGTCTGTTACATTGTCACCACTAAAAAAGAATCAGTTACAAGTTTCCAGTTGCTTTTTTGCCATAACCACTATTTTCAGAGCTGCATACACAAAGTCTGGGGAAACATAGCTCAAGGGTTTAGGAAAGAAGAGCGCCAGAGATGTTGTCCTGTCTGTAGCATCCTAGTTTGAGAAATAACGAGGTACCTACACAGGTATGTGAAAGCACTCCTCTGAATCTGTGGTGCTGACTATGAAGAAGAAACTAAGTTTATAGTGAACTAGGATGCCCCATGAACAAGCAGCACCCCACCCTCCTCACCCAAGCCAGAGTATAAGGAGTAAACCCAAGGGTCTGTTTTGGCAAAGAATGAGTTAGTATCCAGGTTTTTTTTTTTTTTTTTTGTCTCCACCAGACACAAAACCATCATGTAGGCACTAATAACTTTTATCTTTTAAAGACCTGTTCTGCATGTAGTGAATTCATGCAGAGATAACAAAAAGCCAAGCAATATTCCTTTACGCTGCTGCTTACTCAGTAGGAGGTTGATGCCAAGAATCCCCTTGGGTCCATGAAGACTATAAAAGTTGTCATCAAAGCATTAGATTAAGCCTTAAGAAAAAGAATGTTCTTGAATCAATATGTCATTTTTCACATCTTTAGCCTTGAAGATTCTCAGTGGAGGGCATTGTTGAGAAATGTATGGCAGCATCTTTGCTCATCCTGATGACTTAAGGGATGGCTGTGGCCACAAAGAGGCTGATAACTGCCCACCAAAGAATTGTTTGCCCAAATTCCAGTAATGCCTCCGCTGCTGAGATATAGACAGAAGGGGAGTTGGAAATTCTCTGAGATAGCTTGTCTTAGGAAAACATTCAGTTTACAAAAGTGTTCCATTTCCCCATCCCCCAAATAGGGATACTAAAACCTGGACACATAAGACCACATACTTTCCCCAACATTGTATGCTTTACCTAGGGCATCAGAATTTTTACAGAGGTTTCTTAGAGTGTGTCACCATTGTTGAAAGATAAATCATACTTTTGAGAAAATGAAGTACAAGATAGTATTTAAAGGATATATTTCCACTTTGGGCTGGGTCGAGTGAGCCCTTGTATTCTTACATATCCACAGCCAAAATGCTGAGTCTATGTATTTCTCCAGCGAGAAGGGTTAGGTGGGCTGCGGGCTTCCCTAGGATATAGTTGTTTAGTGTCCCTGAGGAAAAGCTTCAATAGGCTTTGTGATCCCAGTGGTCACCAGGGGACCAGATGAAAGGAGCTCATCTCTTTGGGTATCTTAATAGTGGGAAGGATGAGCCGTTCATGAGGCAGACTCTTTATTTTGATTTCCCCAAAATGGGCACAAAAAAAACATAAATAAAAACAGGAAACCCAGTTGGTTTTGTTTTGATTTTTTTTTTCTTATTAAATTTAAAGAATGGTAGCCCGGCTTGTGTGTAATATCAGTTAACATTCCATTCTTGCTGAAAGTTGATATCTTCAGACAGGAAAACGTAGACCAATTATTTCATAGAGAAAAAGGGATCAACAGTCATAAATACCTGATTTTTCAGTGTCTCATTTGTCCCACATACTCTGTATTTCTTATGGTGACATAAAGTAAAAAATACTGGCAAAAAATACTAGCAACTGGGAAGGACACTGGAACAAATTTGACATTATTTCCAAGAATGATAGCTGGCATTTAATGTCAGTACTAAAGGTTATGATTCCTAAAGGGTGCTGCGTTTACAAGTTTTCCCATTGTTTTTTGTTTGTTTGTTTTTCTGTTAAAAGAAGAAACCATTTAGTGATGCATTAGTTAACATATCCGTGGTGATATATAAAGACTTAGAATCACAGTTTTTCAGACCGAACTGGTACTTATTTTTAGAATTTCTTGAAGAGAAAAAGACTCCACTCCACTTCCTGGAAATACACATTTTTTAGTGGGTTATGTCATACAGGACCTGGGAATCAACTTAATCTTTGGAATGTTAAAGGAATTACAAGTTAACTGATTCAAAACTGGCATCTTACAGCCATGAGAAATGCTAATATATTAGTTACTTTTCAAAGCCTGACCCAGGTGTCCCCTTCTGTTACTCCCTGTAAGAATCAATCCTCCCTCAGTGTTTCTAGGCTAACATCTTATTAATGTCTATCATAATGCTATTTTCTATCTTGCTTGTAATTATTTTCAGGGTCTTATATATCTGGCTGTAAGGTCCTTGAAGGAATTGGCCAACTGGGAAGAAATTTAGAACAATTTATAAGAGTGGACTATAGTCATAGCTGTAGGTGGTGCATCGCTTAGGGTGTGTGACAAATGGCTTAGCTTGTCTTCATCTGATATGGGAGGGTGAGGTGTCCTTTAAATGCCTGACTTTGCCAGGATGCCTCCAGCATGACACTCAAGATGTCTTTAGAGAGTATTGGGTACTTGCTGCTCAGTACACAATCAGACATGCAGATGTTACACATACAGAGAAAAGATGGTTTATGCCTATTTATTTAAAGATTGTAGAATTAAGATGTGAATAGCTACAGTGAATGCAGTAGACTCAGGCAGAAGGGGCCCATGGCCAGGATCTCATACTTCAGAGGAGCCTGCGTGGGCCCTGCTCCAGCTGGGCCTCTTCATGGAGCTCAGAATCCAGGGTGCCACGGAGATGTTCCAGCTAGAGTCTGAGACCCCCCCTCTTCCTGCCATGCTCAGGGCACTGGAATTCCCTGACTGAATGGGCACTTCATGGGCTCTCCTTGTGTCCTACCTTCTGACAGCAGATTGTGGCACGTGTATGCACTCCCACATCTGAGGGCAACGGCTCACAGACAGCCGGTCAGAGTGTGCACGTGGGGATTGGAAGGTCCATGAATACGTGTATGAGACCTGGCACGGTACTGGAAGGGGCCAAGACTTGGGGGCGGATCCCCATTACACTTGGTTACCTGATGTGGATGATTTTTATCAGAAATTTCTTTGAAACCATGAAAATCAACTTCTACAACCTGTATTGAAATACTACTACATTTGTGGAAAAACAGAGTAGGTTACAGGGAGGTTCTTTCCATTGTACATATGTGATGCATGTAAGAATCATGACTCATGGGCTTATATAATCTCAGTGCCAAAAGTTTTTCAATAATGTATGCCTATTCAATAGAATGACTATAAGACTAGCTAGAATGATAGAGTCGTTCTAAAGCCAACATTTCTAAGTACCCCCCATGTCAAATGCAATGTATGGTGCAACTCACTTTTGTCTGTCAGAATAGAAGAGAAGTAGAGAGCAACCACTCATACTTGACCCGGAGGGTCTGAGAAGCAGAACCTGGGATGTCACCAGCAGTCTGATGATGACTCTGCTAACCATGAAGCACTGTGGATGGCATCTCAGGGAGGGAGCGGTCTTCACATGTCTATGATGCCAAGTATTTATTATTGTTTTTCTGAATTGGACCATATAGTACACAGGGTGATGCAATACTATTGTTATTAGATACGGTGTCGGGAGAACTCCTTACCAAACATCTCATTTTGAAAGTGGGGAAACTGAGACTCAGACAAGCAGTCTTTGACCAGGTTAAGTCTGAATCCACCAAATAGATTGCAAATGGCTTGGAGAAATCTAATGCCTGTATTCTGGCTCTCACCCACCATCCCTTCTCCCCTCCTCCTCTCCCCACCATAGGCTCCAGTACTGCAGAGGCATGAGACTATATATTCTGTAGGATTATTGGGTCCTGCAAAGGGCATCCAGAGATTCCACAGGTGTTCCAACACTTGAGGACTTTCTAAAATTTAAGTCTTGTTAAAATTATAATTAAAAAACAACTAGCTCATGCCACATTTTGACACAGTAGAGAACACTGAGGCATGAACTTGTACCTTCTGGCTAACTTACTTTTGTTGTTGTTGTTTAAGAGAGACAGAGCAGGAGGAGGGGCAGAAGGAGAGAGAGCGAGAGAACCTTAAGCAGGCTCCATGCCTAGTGCGGATCCCAGTGTGGGACTCGATTTCATGACTCCAAGATTATGACCTGAGCTGAAATCAGGAGTTGGACACTCAACCGACTGAGCCATCTAGGCACCCCCTGGCTAATTTATTTTTTACATAGACCTCAGAATAAAACTTCTGCCACACTCCTGCAGACTCAAACATCTTGTTTTTTGTTTTTTTAAGAGTTTATTTATTTACTCATGAGAAACACACAGAGAGAGGCAGAGACATAGGCAGAGGGAGAAGCAGGCTCCATGCAAGGAGCCCGATGTGGGACTCGATCCTGGGACTCCAGGATCAGGCCCTGAGCCAAAGGCAGAAGCTCAACTGCTGAGCCACCCAGGCATCCCCAGACTTGAACGTCTTGTAAATGGATTGTTACTTAGGAAAAAGTATTCTCTTGGTTCACTCCTGTGTGTGTCCGTCGCCTTAAAATCACTCAGATGCATAAATGTAGCAGCACCCAATACCATGTTATACTCCCCATACAGGAGACTTTTTCAAGGGCTGTCCAGAGTAATGCCAGTGTTGATGTTTTTATATCCAGATGTATTTGCCAGACCACCCAGACACTCCCCCAGGACAGACCCCAAAAGCTGCCCGTGGATAGACAGATGTCTATGCCTTAGAATGAGTTGTTCCTTTTAGGGTCTCTGTAACTTCACATGCTGAGATGAGGTCCCAGAATGGCCTGCCGTAAACCTGTTTCTGCTCTGCAGTGAACAGTCTTACAGTGACTTTTCGGTGTATTGGGAGGGTCTTCATACAGCCATTAGACAAAAGGTACAGTTAGCATCTTTCCTTCAGATGCTTGTGTGTGATACACATAGTTTGGAGAAAAATTCTACGTTGTACCATAATGGAAGAGTAAGACAGTTCTCCGGTCTTTCTAATGACTTAATGAAATTCTCACAAAGTGAATTCTATTCCCCTTCTCCAAGGGTCTTTTTTTCCATATCATGCATCCAATTAAGAGACACTTGTGGAGGCACCCAGGTGGCTCAGTCTGTTAAGCATCCAACTCTTGATTTTGGCTTGGATTGTGATCTAGAGGTTGTGGGATCCAGCTCCACGACCGGCTGCCTGCTCCATGCAGAGTCTGCTTAGGATTCTCTGTCAGGCCCTCCCTCTGCCTGTGCCTTCTCTCCGTCTCTCTCTAAAATAATTAAATAAAATCGTTAAAAAGAGAGACACAATGTTCTGAAGACATTTTGCACTCTGTGGAAACACCAAAACAAAACAAATAAATAGTAAACATGGGAAGACTTTTATTTGACAACTCTACAAATTAGAAAACTTCACTTGGGAAATAAGTGATTCTCAAAATTATTGTATTTAAGATCATTCAATTATTTAATACCACAAATATTACAAAAACTCGAATTCCTTACATTCCATTCTTATGCCTCTGGCAATAGATGGTTTTCTTACTCTAACCCTAGTTGGGTAGCATTTAGTAAACACTGAAGGAAACTTGAGGATTCAAAAACTTTTTGATAAAAAAGGGAGAAGAGTAATGAAATGAAATTCAGTCAGCAAATAATTACCGATCACTTTCCGTCTGCCAGGCACTGTCCATGAACCTGAAGGATGATGGGCACTTAGAAATGGCCAGGGTTTTTGCTCTAATGGAGCTCATAATAAAAATGGGGAGACATCTTCATAAAATAGTCACAAGAAGAAATGTAGTTAGAAACCAGTGTGCAATAAAGGGAAGGGACCCAACTCCATCAAGTTTTGTGTCTTAGGAACCCTCAGAGGCTGGGGGTCAGGGAAGCTTTCCTTGCTCGCCTATGCCAAGATGTGAGATGCTCAGAGAGGTCACCAGCATCACCCTGTCAGAATCTGCATAGATGGAGGCCGCATGAATTGTGCACATCACACAATCTGCTAATTTTCTCTGTGTCTGGAATAGTTCATTTTATGGCACCAGGTCGGCACCACCAAGTTGACAAAGTGAAGTAGGACCAGAGATCGGAGAACAATGTCATCTTTTACAAGAGAAAATAAATTGTTTATGCTTGTTTCCTCTTCGTGCATGTCGTATTTACTATGGAGACCTGGCAAGGTTTGTGCCTCAGCCTGGGCAGCCGAGTTGCTCCCACAGAAGCCTGCGAATGCTGCCAGTGCATACTGAGTAAATCAAACCAAGAGCATTAATCGAGTATAATGGAAAAAACCCAAAGCCCTGTCGCCTCAGCACCTCAGCGAAAGTGCAGGACACACCTCTGAAGCCGGAAACGCTCCTGTAACTCCCTCCCCACTCAACATCCCCTTGCCATGACACAACCAGGTCTGTTTTGTGAAAATTTCCAGTTGCCAGTACATATTTCATAGTTAACAATGGAGTGTTTGTGCCGGTTTCGTTTTCACTTTCACCAGTGAGGGAAGTAGAACACAATGGGGCAGTGCACAGAGCTGGGAACAGGACACGTTTTCTTTAGGATTCCCAGGGCTGGGTACGTGGAAAATACCAGAGCCAAAACAAACATGAAAACCCATCCAGATCCTTCGTTGTTCATTCTCAGTGGCAATAAAACACATTTTGAGTTACCATATGATAGGTTAACTCTGCCTCCACAGTGAAGGCAAGCTTTGATGACCACTGTGAAAATTTCTCCCATGTAGAAAGATAATGTATTCTATACTGTAAAGAAAGCTCCTGTGGATATGTGTATATGCATGTTGATATTTAACTGTATCACGTATATTTGTGAAGTTAAATCAAATACTTTTCTTGTTTATAAAAGATAGTCAATCATTTGACTCACCTAATTCTAGCTCCTTCATCAGTGGTCACTGTTGCCAATTAGTTCTAGATGAAAACAGTTTAACAGTAGTGCTACTGCCTGAAGGGTGTTTTACTCAAAGAAAGCACAAGATGTTCTTTGATTCCATACATCTGTTTGGCCATCATGTCCTATCAAGGTACAGTGCAGATGTGGTCTGGTTGTCACCTGTTTTTTTTATATTTTTTATATTCTATCATATAGACACCCTGTATGATACCATTCAAATCTCAGAACTTGAGAACAAGTCTGAGTATCCAGACCAAGCATTTGTCTTAAGGTCGACAAGACCAAGTGCTTTAGAAAGTTTTTGCAAGGCAAAGGGTTTCTCAGGGATCCACACAATGGAAAAAGCTTTGTTGGATCTTACATTTAACATTCTTATGGGAATGTGCCTTTTTTGCTTGGTCAGGGACTAGTCTGACAAACTGTATTAATGAAATAATTTCATCTCCCCTAAATTTGATTTACTCAGGTGTGTTAATGTTCATCTAAAGGAGTATGAGACATAATCCTTGGAATAGAATATAAAACAATGTTTTTATAACTTGCACTTTTATATCCTCTTTCATATATTCTTTGAATATGTGAGCTTCTTGATTCTCCAATGTCTAAAGAATGAATTCCAACTCTAGCATGTAGCATGTAGCCTGCAAAGTTTTTTTGTAGTGTAGCTCTGACCTATCCTTCTGTCCTCCCACTCAGACTACCCTCATACACATAAACGCCTACTCCCTGTCCTCTACCTACATTAAATTTCTCACTACTCCTTGAATGGCATCGAGTTCTCTTCCAGCTCCCCGGAGTTCTCTTCCAGCTCCCCGCTTTCACCAGTGAATCAATGAATGAATTTCCAACTGCATTTTCCATGTTCCTGCCAGGATCACTTCATCATCAATTATAAGCATCTAAAGTACCTGTGTTTGTGTGTGTGTGTGGTTTTTATTTTTTGCTTTATTTTGGGTTTTTTTTTGTTATTTTTGGGTTTTGTTTTGATTTGGTTCTTTTTGGATTTTTTGGTTTTGTCGTTTTGTTTTGTTTTTTAGTTTTTTTTGCATTAGATGGAACTTTTAGTTAATCTTCCCAGCTACCTGCATCATCCCCTCATATAGATAGCAGCTTGAACCCTGAGGAAGTAACATTTGCACGTAGAACGTCTCTCTGGGCAACCATTCCTAACCTTCAGACAATCGTTGTCCTTCATCCCTGCTTCTTCAAGATCATAAACCTTCATACACCTCCCCATCTTGTGTACTTAACATTTTCTATATGGTATGTTTTAAATAAAAATTAAGATCTCTTGGGGCTTTTTGGAAGAACCATGGCATTACAGGAAAAGGTTGAAAATGTCTGCATTATAGTTTTTTTTTAGTTACTTTATTTAGTCTACTTGGGTTCTTGGGTTGATTAGGGATGTACTTACGTTAATCTCTACAGGCTTTTCTAAAAGTTTTTATATGATGGCTTTGTAATGCAGATTTTCTTTGGTATTTTATTGACCTTATTGCTAATATGCTGAATTTGTTTCTAAATGATGTTCTTTGGGTCACGTTGCTCCCACATTCTATTTTCCTTTTCTCCAGGGATTGAAGCACAGAATTTGAGTGACATCGTTGCCCCCAGTGTCTGTAAGGATACTGATGATTTTTAAATCTCTCATAAATGTGAATGTTAAACTTTACAGTTGGCTGTGGAGGAATAATCTACCTTCAAGTCTCAGGGAAGCGTCCAAAAGAAAGAAGGGGAAAGCGTAGGAGAATTTACTTTAGTGCTGCTCATATATTTATTTTGAAGGTTGGCAGAATCTAAAAGTGGGGCTGTAAATTTAACAGCTCAGCCGTAAAAGCCCCAAAATAAGGGAGAAAAGTCTCTACTACTTCTAGATTTGGATACTAATATAAAGCTACAAGGATTCCATTCTGTCATCTTACTTTTTTTTTTTTATCTCTAAAGCTCCCTGTCCTTTTCTTCTTTCTCATTTTTATTTTAATTACTTTTTAAAGGTAACAATGCTTTAAAATGTATGGAAGCTTTCTCTGAATACTTACTAGCATACTACTCCAAAAATTGGATAGATTTCCCAATGACGATAGATTTCCCCATGACGTTGAGTCCTATCTGCACCTTATGTAACTCTGGGTGATTTTAGTGAGGTGGGGATTGCACATGGTATCAGTTCTTGTGGGAAAATATGCTTCAGTGGCTTACTGGCACTGCTCTTGGAATGTGGCATTTAAAAGTACCTTTTTACAGTGGGAAAGAATTCTGTCAAGAATAAACAGTCTGACCTTGTTAAATGGGCCAAAGTCTGTCTGTAACCTAGTTCCAGAAAACTAGCTTTTACTAGTTTAGCAAATGCAGATTAGAAAAATTACAATTAAATTTTTCTAAAGACAAGGAACAGTTGCTGTGAAAAATACGAAAGAAATTCAAAACAATGATGGTCTTCACATATATTCATGAAAATTTCCTTAAATGACTATATAATCCCACTCTTCCAGAGTGGGTGAAAGATCAGGACCACAGTCGGTCAGAAAAGCAGATGTTCTTTTTCTTGGAAAGACGAGACTGGCTTATAGAAAGGAGCCGTGGGAGGGCCTACATAGCGTAGACCTACCGTGGGAAACCAGTAGGCTTGGAGAGCTGAAGGAGAAGTAAAAATTGTCACTGACTGCCTGTTGCTCACAGGTTAAAAAGTCTAGATACTCCAATTTGTTCCTAACTTCTCTCTCCACCCCTATGATCTTGCAACTCCAGACCTCCCTCCTCCTGATTGAAACAACATGCCTTTAGATTTTGTGCCTCGGTGCCTTAGGCATTCTCTCTGCTTAGATTGTCTTTCTCCTTCTCAGGCTAACAAACTCCTACTCATTCTTCAAGACTTTATGCAAAAGCCATCTCCTCCCTGAAGTCAGCCTGACTCTGTAGGATAAAGCTAGGCATTCCTTTCCTGTGTACTTTTGATCTGCCTCTAAGTAGCTGTCATATCAGTTTCAGGGCTTGCAGTAACAACACACAGGCACACAGCACTGCTCTGTGAGTGTTAAGAGTGTGTGTGTGTGTGTGTGTGTGTGTGTGTGTGTGTGTGTTCTGAAATAAGAGGTTTCTGAGTAGAGGTGGAGGGAGGCTGCATTGGGGTACTAAGTGTGTTTGGGAAGAGATGCTTCCCCTAAACATCAGCTTCCCTGAAGGGTGTGGTTACAACTTGTATCTGCATCCATTTTGCAATTACAGCACCAGGAATCAAACTTGTTTTATTGATCAGTTTCATTGCTAAAACCTTGTGTTTATATTTCAGTGGTATTCTGGAAAACCAAGACATGACGGCTTTTACTCAGATGCATGACTGGAAGTTAGTTGGTTAGGTGTTATCAGAGTATACTAGATCTCAATGATGCTTTTTCTGGTCGTAACCATTTGTAACGTTAAATGGGTTTTTTATCAGTAATAAATTGGGGGAATTATTTTAGTAGATTTACAGTAATTACCTAATCTTGTGTTCTAAAACATAATATAGCTTTAAGAGAACTATGTTAAGTTAAAAAAAATTAATGTGTAAAGTAGATAAATAATCAAGTTCTTTGCAGATGGGCTTGTGGCAAAGATTTTCAAAAGGAGCCTATGCAATTTAAAATATAATTCAATACGGGCCCCTGGATGGCTCAGTTGGTTAAGTGACCAACTCCTGATTTTGGCTCAGGGTCCTGAGATCCAGCCCTGGCACCTGGCCTCCCCACTCAGCAGGGACTCTGCTAGATACTCTCTCAGCTCTTCTCCCCGTCCCCTCCCTCTTGTGCACGCTTGCTCTCTCTCTCAAGTTAATAAAGAAGTATTTAATATATATATATATATATATTTATTACATAAAGCTTCTTATTCTATCTGGCCACTCATTTTTTTTTTTTTTTTACTGCTTGTTTGTACAAAGATAGTTAACAACAGCCAAAAGAGCCCATTGGGGATTTAAAAGCATTAGTAAAGTGGGGGGTAAGGTGAGGGTTGTCAGTTGTTAAGCATCCAACTAGATTTCAGTTCAGGTCATGATCTCAGGATGGTGAGATAAAGCCCCACGTTGGGCTCTGTCCTACGTAAGAGTCTCTCTCCCTCTACCCTTCGTCCCTCTCTAAAAAAAAAATAAATAAATAAAATGAAATAAAAGTGTTAAAGTCTGGGAAAAAAGAGACTTGTTCTTCTTTTACCCAAACACAAATTGTCCACAATCATGCCTTCTATTGGCAAGTTGAGGTTAGAAATGTAGCAGAACATTTAAAATTTTGACATGATTGGGTAACCAATCCCTTTGAAGTGAGTAGAGCTTCTTCATTTGGGGACTTTCTTTACTACTTTTATATATCTGTTGTTCTCTATTATATCTAAAAGGACTCCTTGATTTTAGGACATAGTGTTGAAATGCCGTGTGTAAGTGCCATGTTGTTGCTACCTTACCTAGAGCATCATCCAATTTGTATTTTCCATCAGGTTTCTTTTTCATTGGTGGTTTATGTGCTCCTGTTTATAAAGGCATCAAATTTTCCCAGTGTTTAATTATACTTCGCAAGTATTGTTAGTCATGTAACATTGGAGAAAAATATGATATTCATCAATTGCTTTAAACATCTGATATTCAGAGCATCCATCTGTTCTGTAATTTTATTTTTAGAAATTTGGTATCAGGAGACATTTTTGAAAGAGAAACAGCATTAGAGTTAGCCCTGCTTTATCCATGGGGGATACGTTCCAAGACCCCCAGTGGATGCCTGAAAATGTGGGACAGTTCCCAACCCTATCTATGCTCTTGTCTGCTCCTATACATAAAGCCTGTGATAAAGTTTAATTTATAAACCAGGCACACTAAGAGATTAACAACTAAAAATAGAACAATAATTTATGTGATAGAAGTTACGTGAATGTGGTCTCTCTCAAAATATCTTCTTGTACTGTATTCAGCCTTTCTCCTGTTTGTGATGATGTAAGATGATAAAATGCCTGTGTGATGAGATGACGTGAAGGGAATGACTGTGACGTAGCTTTAGGCTTCTGTTGACTTTCTGATGATACCTTAGAACGATCATCTGCTTCCAGACCACAGTTGACCGCTGGTAACTGAAACCACAGAAGACAAAAACCACAGATAAGGGGGCCCACTGTATTTGTAAGACACAGTTCACCAAATCCAGACGCAAGGTCTGCCATTTCCTCTGCAAAGCCTTTGTGGCATTTGTATGCAGGAGTCAGAAACCTTCTCTAAACCCTTATTCTTCAATCAATTTTTTTAAATCTACATTTTTTAAATTGCTACTATTATTTTAAAATTCAAACATCCCAGATAGGTTTAAAAAAATGAAAAAAGAAGCTCCTCAATAATGTTTCCTCCCAGAAAAAGCTACTGTTAAGTTTGGTGAATGGACTTTCACACCTTTTTATATTTGTATGAAACTATATATATGTGGAAGCAGTGTGTTTGTAGTATACATACACGTTATTTTAATTTGTTTGGAGTCTTCTATGGACTTTTTTCCAATTTATCATGCACATTTTCTTTTTTTTTATTTTTTATTTTTTATTTTTTTCATGCACATTTTCCATATCTAACATTGTAGCCTGTTTATTTTTTTCTTCCCTGTGTGAATATGCATAGTAACATTTTTTACCCCAGTCTTCTAGGATGAACCTTCAATAGTTTCTCATTGTTTGGCTGCAGTGAGCATCCTTGGGCTTTTGTCTTCTCACCCAAATACTAATATTTTTGTAGGATAAATTTCAAGAAATTGCATTACCAAAAGATTTTTTTAATGTTTTGCTTCTAAGAAACTGCCAAACTGCCCCCCCCTTTTTTTCATTTAAATTATAATTCTTTTAAGTAGGCTCCACACCCAGCATGGAGCCCAAGGCAGGGCTTGAACTCTTGACCCTGAGATCAAGACCTGAGCTGGACTCAAGAATCAGATACTTAACAGACGAGCCACCCAGGCACCCCAAGAAACTGCCAAACAATCTTTTAAAAAAAAACTGTAACATTTTTACATCTGCCCCCCCCCCCAGCAGTGAACAAGAGTTCTTGTTGCTCCATATCTTCATTAGCGTTTGGTGATGTCAGTGTTTTGAATCTTGGCCCTTATAATAGGTTTATTGTTGTTTTAATGAGTATGCCCATTTCAAAATCTGATAGTGCCAAGCTATTAATATTAAAGCTTATTTAAAAAACTCTTATAACAATTCAACTTCAGCCAGCTTGATTACACAAAGTAAAATCCTCTCTTTCTTTCTCTCTCTTGCCAACTTTTTATACCATTCTGTCCCTTATTCTCCTCTTTCCCATTCTGAAATAACCCAGTTTTATTTTAGGACATATTTACATTCTTTTCCCTTACAAACTAATCTCCATACCTTGTACACTTCTTTTTAGCCAAAACACATCCTACTTTCCTTATATAGAAGTGTTTCCCTTATTATTTTTAGTAGCTTTAAAACTATTAATTAAAATTTTTGACCTTTAGAAACCTTACTTTCTAGTGAAAACTAGTAAGTGAGCAGTTATAAACTGTCACACCAGCATTCTTTTGATTGGCAAATTTATCAGTACATTTTACGATTTCTAGAAGCATGTGCTTTTTTTTAATAATACAGTCTTTCGTGGAGGCCTGGGTAGCTCAGTGGGTTTAAGTGTCCCACTTAGGCTCAGGTCATGATCTCAGGATCCTGGGATCAAGCCCACCTCTGGCTCCACTGAGCAGGGAGTCTCCTTCTCCCTCTCCCTCCCCGACCTTTACTCCCATGTTCATATGGGAAGTAAAGGTCTCTCTCAAATAAGTAAATAATCAAAAAAAATGCAGTCTTTCAGTATGACACAAGGCATGTTTACTAACAGACTTAAATTTATCTTTAGTTACTCTATAATAAGAAAACCATAGATAAACTTATGTTCCATAATTAGTGTGCACTATTTTATCTTACTTGGGAATAAATGATCTAAATATTCATTGAGCCTCCCGCCATTTAATTTAACTTAGCAAAACTTTAAAGTTTCAAGTTAACAAAGAGATTTGAGAAGCTGTTTTTAAGTATACAAACCATAAAACATGATTATTGTTAAAAAGTCGCCTAAAAACTCTTATCTGTTCATATCTGTCTAAATCACTTGCTCCCAACAATTGTTTCAACTACTTACAAAAACTTACTGAGACATTAGACAAAGTCTGCCATCATCAAAGTGATCTCTGTTGCTGACAAATTTTTGTAAGCAATATAGCATGAACTTATTTGACTGGTAAAACTCAGGCAGAGTAAAAGTTATTTGCCTGCATTATATTCAATGTTGATACCTCTAAAAACATGTCTATTTTAATTACACCAATGAACTTAAACTTTGATACTTACTATTTTCAGAACATATGAACCTGAAAAATATTTGGGTTAGTTTTTTGTTAAATTTCTGAGAACTTTAGGGAATATTTAATTTATAAGTGCTTAGTTTCAAGCCAGTTAAATAAAGAAAAGTATCACATATTTATAACACATACAGCAAACACACAGGGAAATGCGAACAGAGAATTACAGCTTTTGTTTAAAAGTTTTAGCCATGAGTTAGGTACAACAATACAAAACTCACTATTTTATAGAAGAACCGTTGAATTCAAATTTTGTTTTGGCAGTTGAAATGAATTTAGTTCACCTCAGAAGGCTAAAGCTTTTCGCAAATATTTGTAGAGAGGACAGAAGATTTTTTCAGTTGCCCAGTGTCCAGATACCTCCTCCCCCACCTTTTTGTTTCTTCAGATGAGAAGCATCTCCCTAAAATTTGCCTTTTAAAGAGTGGCTCTTAGGTCTTAGGGAAGATGAGGGTAGAAAATCTACATCACAAAGGCACAGAGAAAATATCCAAATTTTCTGTAGAGTGGAGTTTTAGGAGTATATTTGCCTTTTATCAGAAGTCTAGGAAAATTACTATTTAAATTTTTCCTTAAGCACAGGACAGTTCTGTTTAATACTTACAACATCTGCAAATATTTTGCATAAATAGAAAAGGGTTGGGGATTCATAAAGATAGGTCAGCTTTGAACTGTTACCTAGAGCCACATTTCTGGCTTTGTAGAAATTTGCAAGATGAGAGGTTCTAATTCCCCCCAAAAAACTGGGTTGGTTGCATCCTAAATATTAAGGGATTGACCAACCCATCTGATTAAACTTGCTTCTTTGTATCAGGGAGGTTTCCAACTAAGAAATCAAAAAATTTCTAGAGCTTCTGGGTTTAATGCAGTATGTCTTTTAAAAGTCTATCTAAAGTGCTTGAAAAGGCATCCTTTATGAGTGCACAGTTTTATGTTGAACCAATTCACTTTAGGGAGAAAGGCTTTTACTATTGCTTCTATCAGCCAGCCCCAAAACATTAGCTTTGGGTGATCCATTTCCCTGATCATATGCAGGAGGGCCTTGGAGAAATTTTGGTAATCTCTTTCCTCTGTGAAGAGGAGGCTTTCCCTAGAAGGCTTTCCCATCTGGCTTGTCTGATACCTGCAGTAGAATCATGGGTGACAAGAGCACCCCTTAGCAGTCAATCATAGACTTTGTTAGTGGGGTTATAAATGGCCACTAATCTTTACAGTTACTCTATGAATTTGGTAGGATCTTCTGAAAGTAGAGGTAAAAGGGCTTTGTAATTTAGACAATCTAGATCTATTCCTTTCCAGCAGACATGAATTCTTTGAGGGTCCAGGATACATTTGCAAAGAACATTGCATGGGAAAGTCCAAAGCTGGCAGGGTCCAGGATGCATTTGCAAAGGACATTGCATGGGAAGGCCCAAACCTGGCAAAGCCTGATTACAGAGCCCTCCAAAGTAGGAGGAATCCTTAGCCCTACCATCCATCTGTGGTGCTTCTGCTAAACGTATTCCCTGGCATTTATTATTTACACGAGTAACCTGTATAGCCTGGGTCTGAAGATCAGGCTGGAGTGCTTTCTGTAAAGCTCATAAAGAAAGGGAAGTTAAATAGGCAGCTGGGTGTTTGAGGGATTTCCTGTGGAAGTTAGTGGAGTTTGAGGATCCAAGAGAATTGGCTGAAGCAGTGAGGCTGGATTTTGAGAGGGGAGGATTTAGACCAAGGCCAAGAGATCCAAAAGATCTAGAGTGTCAGGGAGAGGAAGTTGGGGGTAAAGGTTTGCAGTAAGAGGGTAGAGAAGGGGCATTTACATTAGATGGTGAATTATAATTTTTGTTCTTGTGTCTTATTAAGGGAGTCCCTACAAAGAGCAATTATACTCCTTTGTATTCACTTTTCAACTTGGTCTTTCTATGGATACCAATAAAACAATTATTTAGGATGAGGTCTCTCTTTAAAAAAAAATTATTTAAAATGTAGTCAAGTTAGAGGATCCATTATCTGACCATTGACAAGTAGGATCTTAGGTTAATCTAAATAGCAACTCAAATCAGTAACACTTCTTACGGCTTAACCATGGGCACAAGAGGCAACCCAAAGGAGACTAGGAGAGATGCGGCCCTCCCAGGATCCAGAAATGAGACAGTGAAGGCTGAGACAGTACAGATCCCTTGTGGATCAGGACACCTTAGGAAAGACTTTCCTGAGAGCTGGCACAATAGGGTAGAGATGCAGATGGAAGACCAGGTTGTTACCTTTGACTCGGACTAACCAGCTATAGCTAAACTTATCCTAACAAAGAAGTCTTGGAGTTGGGTGACAGGTGCTCTAACAGCTGTTAGGTGCTCAACCTGTGCCCACCAATTTCGTTGCATTTTGCTTCTCGTTAGGAATGGCCTTTATCTCGTGTGCTGTTAACTCATGGTAAAGTATGTCTAAACAGTACCGGTCTGGTAAGAACCATGAACTTGACAGTGTGTGAGGCCAGCTCGAACAAGGTGCTCCTAGGACCTGTGCCCACTGTGGGTGATACTCTGTCACTTTCCTCATCAGTGACAAACAACATGAAAGACAAAAACAGTGGCCATCTCTGGGCGTAAAAGGATCAATAATAAACAAATTTTCATGACAAAATTTTACCAGAGTCGCTATTCAAAAGGAATTAGTTCACCCAAATATTTTCTCCTGTTAATCTGAACTGAGAAAAAGCAAAGGTCTCCCACCACTCTCCCTTCCGTCAGACCTTGCAGGCAGAGTTCCAGGAGACTTACATGGTAAAGATTCCTTACGTTCTGCAGGTTTTGTCAGAGGTCCCAGGATCTCTCGGCTACAGCAGCCCCTGAGCCAAGCAGTGTCCAGCCAGGCAAGGTCCATCTGTTCGTTCATGGTCACCAACCGTAGGAGTGGAAAAATTTTCTCTTCCCTACCCCCCCTTCTAGGTTCTTTGCTGGTCTAATAATTTAAATTGATATAAGACAGATTAACAGGAGAAAACAAATTTTGTACATATAGGAGCCCCGTAAAAATAGAACACCCAAAAGGCAGGAGTGAGATAATTGAGGCTGATATAATGATCCTGCATCAAGGAAAGGGGGAGGTGTCCAGGGATACAAAGGATAGGAAGGCCATTCACAGGAAGGCAGAGGATATCTCCAGAAAGCAGAGGTGGCCCTATTATGCAGATAAGTTTCTCAGGTCAAAAGGTATTTCTGGTAATAGTTCTCTTCCTGATACAGGCCTCTTCTCCAACATAAATTTAGTTGAGCTTTTCCTGAATCTGCTGGGTTTTTATTACTTTTAGCTCCAAGTAACATGCTTCTGATTGCTTTAGCCAAAGTGATGTGTTTTGGGATGACAAACTCTACTTCCCTTCGCTTTACATTGCTACTTGGTGTCCATGAGCAACAGAAACAAGACATGACAAACATGTCAGTCACTACGCTGAGCAATTCTGCTTCATTTTCCTTTCTTTATTACTAGTAAATCACCAAAGCTAGAATCCTCAGAGTTTTTTCTGGATCATTTGTGTCAGCATTTCATTTGGTTACAAGTACAGAATAGTCAATCAAAAGTGTCTTGATTCATAATAATTTAAAAATTTAAAAGTAAAGTATCTTGAAAGAATTTAAAAACCTGACCTAAGAAGTCGAGATAAGTTAGTGTACTCTTGCCATGATGTCCCTTTGATTCCTGTAACCAAATTAAGAAAATTCCGTTCTTCCCTCCTCAGTGAATTATGTTTTCTCTTGTGGCCTAGAGATGCTGCAGCCTCGAGCCTCCCCATATGACAGTAGTCTAAGCAGTGAGTCAGGAAGCAGAGGCCAGAAAGAGTTTCACTGGCCTCTTGATCAAGGACGACAATCTTTTCCAAAGGCTCTTTTCAGACTCTCACATTTCATCTCCCAGACCTGGATCATTTACCTACCTGTAGACCAATCACACTGTAGGTAAGCATACTGCTACCCAAAGAAAATCACATTATGTTAGCCAGGAAGAGGGGAAAGGGCTGTTGGTAGACAACCAGCAGAGACAGGCCTTCATTGATCCAGAAAACTCCCCAAGGCAGCAGGGCCGCCGTATAGGTAGAAACTTGTACTGTTCCTTCCTTCCAGAAGTACACAGATACAGTCAGTGATCCCTAATAAAATATTTTATGAAGTACAGTGCTTTTTTCCTTAGTGCTTCCCATATGTTAAAAGTAGAAAGCTTTAGAATTTTATGGGAATGTTAATTAGGCTAAGAATGAATGCTTAACCATGTTCACCAGGACTATGATTGCTTGGATTCTTAGTAACACTAATTAACATACATTTAGGGAGCATTAATAACCTACAAGTAATCTGCAGGTTAATATCTTCACATGCAAATTCAGTTAGGTGTATCAGAAGCTAAGGGTGGTTTTTAGAACAACGGAGCAGCAAGAATACTTTGTTAAACTATAAATACTTTCTAAAAGATTATAATTTCACTAATATATTACTTAAATACATTAATATATTAATGTTTCTGTTACTCAACTAATACGTTTTTAGAGTAAGACTGATTTTTTTATTTAAGATTTTATTTATTCATGAGAGACACAGAGAAAGAAGACAGAGACAAGGGCAGAGGGAGAAGCAGGCTCCCAGCAGGGAGCCCTATGTGGGACTGCATCCTGGGACCTGTGGGTCACATTCTGAGCCGAGGGCAGACGCTCAACCACTGAGCCACCCAGGTGCCCCAAGGCTGATTATTTTTTAAAACACGTGTGTACATGTGAGTCGGAAGTTGCCCGTCCATCTTGTATCTAGCCAAATAAACCTAGTGAATCAGGAGGCAAGTATCTATCATTACACCTGAGAGGTCAGGGAATGCTTCACAAGGGAGGCAGTCATTGAGCTGGGTCTTCAAGAATGAGGAGTCTGCCCTGTCTTTTAAAAAAAAGGGACATCTTTTCTGATGCAATGTGATGAATAGGTCAATAAGGAGAGTTTGGCGTAAATTAAGAAATTACTGGCAGGAAGAGCAGTGTGGAGGCTGTTTTAAGAGAGATACAGGATGAGAGTCAAATGAAGGCAGGAGAAAGGAGATAGAAACTGGATATGTTTAAATGTAGATACAGAGAAAAGGAGGGAGACACATCATATGCCAAAGTCTGGTATGAACTTAACTTATAAAAAAGAAATCATTTATTTCTTTAAATTGAGTAAGTATCTGTGGTCATAATTATCTTCGTATTACATTATTGTGGATAATATAATGCAGGCAACATGCTCAGGACATAGTGGCAACAAATCAATGTAATCATTAATGTTTTTATTGGCAGTTGTATAAATATGTATAGTATTTTCTTAATATGATGAACATGTCCATTCAAAATAGATTGTATTATATTGAGTCTGCATAAGACATCTCACTAGTAGTTGTGTGAAATTTCTAATGGTTTAATCCCAATTGTAGTTAAGATGAATCTAACATAAAATTACTTTTTTTCCATTTATAAGCACACCTTTTTCTAAAAATACATCTTTTCATCAGAATTTAGATACTATTAGGTCTAAAGACCCTGTGATATGGTTATGTTCTAGCTAATTAGCCACCTGTCTTTCTGTTTCTCCGTTTTCATCCCCATAATCCAACTTTTGCTAAAGTTGGCAAATTATATACCTCACATGTGGTCATTATATGACTAAGCCCTAGTGAGGTTGTATAATGTAAACAACCACAAATGCCACAATTTACTCTTTTCATTAGACAACAAGCCCCATGAGGGAAGAAACCAGGCATCACATCTATTGTGCTCACTAAATAGTAATTGGTAATGGTGATGTGCTTTTCAGTTGTTTATGTCTATCATCAAAGTAATATATACTCATTATAGGCAAATTTGTGTGGTCTTGGTTATCCCCTTCCCCTTGGCTCAGTTTGTCCATTTTTTTAAAATGATGACATGAGTTTGGTTTTCAGTTTTCAAAGTCAGAAAGCCAAAGTAGAGTGTGAAAGAAAGAGGTGCATAAAAAAAGGTTTGTAATATTTTTTTCAGTCCCTAGTTACCTTGTTCTTCTCCTGGGGCTACCTACCTTCATCTTTCTTCCTTCACTGCTCCTAAGGAGTATCAAGTGTAGAAATTAGTTATTGGATAGAACTACAATAAGAGTCTTGTTGAATTTGAGGATTCTTAAAAAACTAAAAAATTTCACATCAGCATCACATGGCCACCTCACTCCCTCAAATAGCATACACTTGATAGTGGCCATTTCTTTTAAAAGAACAATGTCACTTTCTTGGGGCCAGATGTTGTTAGGTTGAAGAAGCTTGGAAAGACCTTAAAATTTAAAATATTATATATGCCTGGTCTTTCTAATATTTCATTGGTTTACCTGTATGTGTGTGTGTGTGTGTGTGTGTGTGTGTGTGTGTGTGTGTGTGATATCTCATCAGGTATTGTTGAATAAATAGTCCCCACTCTCTCAAGAGAATAAGTTCTTTCTTTTCTTTAAACAGTGACTCCATTGATTCTGTTTTAGAATTTCTTGCCTTGTTTCTCTTTTCCTTCTTGGAAACATTGTTTTTGAAGTCTTAAATTGATTCAAGTGTTCCTGGAATATTCCTTTTTCTCTCCTACTATTTTCAACTATAGGCAAAGAGTCCCCCCGCCCCCCGCACCACCAATCTTGCTTCATTGAAGAGGTAGCACAGACCTCTTATTGGAAGTTTATCTTGCTATTTAAAAAGCTGAGTGAGCTTAAGGAGATTCTTTAGCCTCTTTGTATTCTGGGTTTCTTATTTGTTAAAATGGGGAAAATAATTGTACCTACACTATAGCATTGTTATGGGAATTAAACAAGTTAATACATGAAAAGAATAAGCATTCAATACAGTGTTATCATTGAATGACATAGTAGTCCTACTCATCTTTGCACCTGAACTTGAAGAAGGGTACAGAAATGAGTATAACTAATTGAATCACTTTCCTACTACTAGCGAATGACTTGGGACTACTCGTATTAGAGTTCAGGTTACTAGCATCCCAGGGAGACCACTCTCTCCTTTTTCATTATTACCTAAGTGTTTCTCAAAAGGGAGACTCTTTCTAGTATTTCTGAAATGAGTATGTTGAGGAAACCTTCTTTCCAGTATCAGTATTCTTTAAACAGTGATGAAGTTTAGGAAAAATATGTGAGTATACATACACTCGGCCTTCAGATATTGACAATCAAATATGCAAATCCAAACAGTTGCCAAATTTTCACTAATAAGACTGAGAATCTGTGAGTTTGGTGCTGTGAGTGAATTTCATGGACAGTTTAAACTAATTTGCAGGCACCATCTCTCAATGTGAGACCTCAGTCCCAGAAACACAGTGCTTCAACCCAGTAATAGAAGGAAAGTGGGAAAAGAAAAACTGAGCTTTGACCCTATAGCACAAAATGATTCTGCTTTCTTCTTTACCACCTACAGTACAAACTCGAGAAAGATAAAAAAAAAAATTTCAAGGACATGTTCTGTATTTAATCTCTATAGAGAGGAAGGTAGGTGACTGAAAAGTAATTTTTTTAAGAGAGAATGAGAGTGCTTGCTGACGTAGGGGGAGAGGGACACACACAGAGAGAGAGAGAGAGAGAGAATCTTATGTAAGCTCCATGCTCAGCACAGAGCCTGTGCAGGGCTTGATCTCACATTCTGAGGTCATGACATGAGCTGAAATCAGGAGTCAGATGCCCAACCAACTGAGCCATCCACGTGCCCCAAAATGTAACATTCTTAAATTATGAAAGTAAATTTCTTTCCTTACTGTAGTCAGAACCTTATTTCTAGGCTAAACCATTTTATATTTCAGTTATCACTTTCTCTTGGGAGTCAGCGCTCAGTAGTTAATACTCAGAATGTTTCATTTCCCAAATAGGTTAGATTCTTCTCTGGTCAATAAGTGACTCATTGTACCAACCATGGATTAGGAATTAATGTCACAAATAACATACACCACTTTTCCATAGTTTGCATAAGATACGTGCCGTTAGAACTCTTCGAGCTATTAACCTTTCAGAAAAATTAGTTAAAAGAAATTCTTGAGGCTTTCAGCCCAGCCCTTAGGTAACCTGCACTGTCTTGTTCTGTTTTACAAAGCCATGCAAGAATGCCCCCCATTCACAAAAGGAGTTGGTACCTAAGCTAATAACTCAGTGGTATATTCAACCTGCCATTTAGGGAATTTGTGTGCAGAATTTTATACAGTCATTTACTGTCTGGTTTTTAACAACATTTGTCTTAGTATTACTCTTATCTACTTAGTGCCCAGTTCAAGATTCAGATTAAATCATGATACTGTCTCTGAAGAAAATGTACTCTGGGCGTTTCTTAAATTCAAGGGAAAGGTGTGGTTTGGCCAGAGAAGCAGTGCTGTGTGGAAATGTAATTCAGGAGCTTCTGCAACATGACCTGACTGGAATCCAGCTCTCTTTAGACACTTCCTGCTCTGAACTCCTGAAGCACTTCTTAAGCAAGCCACACAATTTACTCCTTACATGAAACTTCACCCTCTGCTTAAGTTTATTTGATGCTGCTCAAAGCTCCTTGAGATCAGGAGCGATGACTTGTGTTTGCTATGCATGCCTAGCATCATTAGTGTGGACCAGAAACTGAGAAGGTTGATTGCTTGGTGCTACTTCATCTGCTCTTCTTCTCTTGATGCCTGTGGGACATTGTAGTGGAAATACCACCACTGTTCGAGATATTTTATTACTTTTACTGTGTATATGTAGAATTTTAGGTACAGAATACACTCATGAGATAGACATTTTCAGATAAACTAAAACCCAGAGAGTTTACCACCGACTTTTCACTAAAGGAACTTCTGAGGGACATGCTTCAAAAACAAGGAAACTAATCCTCACAGGAGTATCTGAGACACAAGAAAGAATGGTGAGTACATAGTACATAAATTGGTAAATATGTCCAAATAAATTATTAATCACATTAAGTATAAAATGTACAAAACTCACCAGTTAAAAGGTAGAGGATGTTAGAACCTGGGTGACTCAGTTGGTCAGGCTCCGCACTCAATGGGGCATCTGTTTCTCTCCTCCTTTTCCCTCTTACCTCTCTCCCTCACCCAGCTCAATCTCTCTGTGTCTCTGTCTGTCTGTCTGTCTCTCTCAAATAAATAAATAAATAAATCTTTTTTTTTTAAAGATCCTGTTAGATTGGATTTTTTAAATATTTACCTAATACCAACTTTGTGCTTTGTCAGGAAACACCTAAAACTTTGCTCCTCCACTGGCAGGAACATAAAAGAGTATACTGTTTTGGAAAGTAATTTGATATTAACTATGTAGTTTGGGGATCCCTGGGTGGCGCAGTGGTTTAGCGCCTGCCTTTGGCCCAGGGCGCGATCCTGGAGACCCGGGATCGAATCCCACGTCGGGCTCCCGGTGCATGGAGCCTGCTTTTCCCTCTGCCTGTGTCTCTGCCTCTCTCTCTCTCTCTCTATCATAAATAAATAAATAAATAAATAAATAAATAAATAAATAAATAAATAAAAACTATGTAGTTTAACATGCTCATAGCATGAAACCCTGCAGCTCCATGCCTAGTTACATATAGTAGGGAAATTTGTGCAGACCTTACACCAAGAGTCCCATTCAGGAATATTCAGATCAACGTTGTTCTTAACAGCAAGGAGTGGAAACAACCCCAATGTGCATAGACAGAAGAATGAATAAATCAGTTCTGGTTTCTTCACATGGTAGAATTATACAGCAGTGAAAATGAAAATGAGCTACAGCTACTGGCAATAACAGGGGTGAATGTTGGGGCACGGGGCAAAGAGGGTAGGGAGGCAAGGGAAAAGAGCAGAGTACATGAACAGAAAGGAAAGAGAGCTCTGAGCACCCCAGTAACTGCAGCATCACGGCAGCCTTACAGTTACTTCCTTGGGCTTTTATTTAGAGCCCCCACTCTTACATAACATAATTTTTAAATTTTTTATTTATTTATTCGTGAGAGACAGAGAGAGGCAGAGCCACAGGCAGAGGGAGAAGCAGGCTCTTTGCACAGAACCCCATGCAAGACTCGATCCCAGGACCCCAGGATCATGCCCTGAACCAAAGGCAGATGCTCAACCACTCAGCCATCCAGGTGCCCCAACATGATTTCTTAAAGTTCTGCTCTGTGGTTTGAGCTGGCCAGGCACCAAATTGAGACTATGGATTGATGATGCAGATAAAAATCTCTCCTCACTCTGGTGGGGAAGATGGATGGGATAAACAAATAAATAAACTGTGTAATTTCAGGCAGTGATAAGTTCTCTAAGTCACTGTGATGGGATGGAGTATGACAGACCAGGAATCTATTCTAAAGACAGTGAGTGGTCAAAGAAGGTCTCTTATGATGGAATTAAGGGGCAGAAACATGCTAAGACTCAGCAAAGAGCATTCCAGGCAGGAGGTAGTTTGGCCTAGCCAAGGAAGGGAATGTCAGCTCCGCATGGCTGAGGCGGAGTAAGGGGGAGGGGGACAGTGGTCAAGGCTGAGGTCAGGGAGGTCGTGGGGGTTCCTGCTCTGAGGGTCCTACTAAAAGTGTTTGAATTTGCTTTTAAGTAGAATAGGAAACCACCTGAGGGCTTTGAATAGCATCCTAGTCCCAAAAACACAGGCAGCGAAACAGCAGGAGTAAAGACAATTGATAATAGGAAACAAGCAAGAAAAAAATCCAAATGATTACAACAATATATTTTTAGAGCTTGAAAAGAGAAACTTAAGTAATCTGGGAAATTTTGTCATGCCTAGGTCTTCACTCATCTTCCCACATAAGTGAGATGCTAAAACATTCAGTTCCTTGCATTGTATACTTAGACACATGCCTGCACACACACACACTACATGTCCTTTTCATGATACATCCGTGTCATAAAAATGTGACGTTTTTATCCAGAGAATTAAAGTTATTCATTTAGTGCTTTAGTTACTTACCTGGAAATGATACTGTGATGATTAGTGAGGACATTTGAAATGTGTTTTTGCCCATCCTGAGTTGTGCAATATGTGTGTGTAAAAAGAGTAGTAGTATCATTATTATGCAGTATAAAAAGAGACTTAAAAAAAATCTGTCATTGCTAATTACTAAATAGAGTTCACCTGGAACTCTTTATGATCAGAAGTGGATGTAGTATACCTGATGGGTTTTCAGTTCATAGTCCCCCCATACACACACCGAGGCCACGGGAAAGGCCCCAATGCTGTGTTCAAACGATCTTTATTTTAATTGCAGAAATAAGCTGTTTTAAATACAGTTTACCCCACACACATGCCTCCACTCCATCACATTTCCCCTTAAGTCAGGTGGCACCGGAGTGGCCCTCACTCTGGATACCATTAGCCCTTCAAGTTCATGCAGACAGCCTTCTGTTTCCACCATGTTGCTATAGTAAATATTCTAAGGTCCTCATCTGGCTTAGCATCTGCTGGTACACATCTCCTCTGTTCTTCATTTCTTGTAGATATCCGCCTTGGCTTCTTTGACATCATGTCTGCCGAATGCCCTCGTCTCTTGTCCCCATCGGTTCTGTCCTACGTATGCCCTCTCCCTCAGTGATCTCCTCTGCTTCCAAGAGACAGTCCTGAAGGAGGAGAGCTCATCTCTCCTACTCAGCCCTCTCCCATGAGCCCCAGACCCGTATATTCATCTTGTGATGTCATCACAGGCAGCAAGCCTGCCTGACATTCTCCTTCTGGATCCCCATGCAGGTCTCAGCGCCACCACCCGCTCTGTCACCCCGCCAGAAAGCGGGGGTTTACCCTAGATTTCTTTTCTCTCCCCTTCTGCTTCATTTGACTCATTGAAAATTATTTCCCTTGCTTCTGCTCTCCTCACTGTGAGAGGTCTCCAGGTCCTCTTCCCAGGGTGCCTGGATCATCACAGTCTTTTGATGGAGCTCCCTGCCTCAAGGGTCACCTCCGGCTTCATCCCACACAGTTACCAGAACGTTCGTTTTAGAATACAAATATGACATACATCCCCTGCATAAACTCTACAGTGCCTCCCTTCCCTTCAGTATACAGTCTGGGCTTTGTCATCTGATCCTTTGTGATCTGGTCCATGTAATCAGGCTCCTCAGCCTTGTGTTCAAGTTTCTCCCTCTGTCAGTCATGCCTCTGCACCTCCTCTCTGAGGCCTCTAGCAGTGGGTTCCCCTGTCCTGCACCCTGCCCTTCCCTGTGGAGTTGACATATATCTTTGCTGTTAGCCAGAATTTATAGAGCCAGGTACCTGCAAAGTACTTCATGGACTTTACATCATACAATCCTCCAATTGTCTTATGAAGTAGGTACTATGATTCTCCATTTTGCAGAGACACAAAGAGGCTAAGATACCTGGCCAAGGTGATGCAGTTCATAAAAGAGGAGCCAGGATTTGAACCCAGTATCATAAATCATATACCTCTACCTAGCAGAGGAGTTTACACAATTAGTAGTTTCACATGTGCCTCACCTGCTCAGCTATTGGCTTTTGAGTGCAGGTAACCATGATTTCAGTCATCTTCCTATTCTCTTTACAACTAGGATCACAACCTCATCACAATCACAGGCACGTTAGTATGTGTATGATAGAACGAATGCATGCATGAATGAATGAAGCATTGAAGTGTCATTGTAAATGTCTCATAAGCTGCATGAGAAGGTGACACTAGAGTATGTAGGGGTAGTACAGTTACATGTGTGTGTTTGACCTACCATGTTTTTGTCCACAAGGACCTAACAGAAGTAAAAATGTCGTTACTGCCTTTGAGGAGACTGGTTTAATTGAGAAACTTAAATAGTTGAAAGAACTTAAGTATTGAGCTTTTTTAAAAGCCATTTTTAATTCCTCTTAGCAGTGAAAATTAATAATATTTATAGGACACAATTTATCTTTTAAAGGGTTCATCATGTGCTAATATCTAACAGCATCAGCAGTTTAATTACTGATTTAATCAAGATTTAGAGCAGACTTCCTGGTACTTTGAGAACTGCAGGCCGCTTTACATATCAGCCCTCTTTGCAAGGGATCTTAAATAAGTGTAAGCTTTCCAGCTTCCAGTGGTAAACTCGTTTATCAGTTAAAATGGAAGGGATGCTTCCCAGCCCAGTGAAAGTTAGCAATGTTATTCCGTCTTGCATATATCAAATTTATACATCAGAAGGATTTCAGTTACTATTTTAAATGCAAGAAAAATCTGCTTAAAATATAGGTATGGGCATATGGTGGTTTCTGGAGCTGTCCTTGCTTGTGAAGAATCATTGAAACAGAGCCCAGGATGTTCTTTGTAATAGTAACATGCTTATTTCATAAATCAGAGCCCATATAGGAAAGAGCTTCTTTTTTTTTCCCCATGCAAAAGCCTTATAACTGAATGAGAAAAAAATTAATTAATTACATGAATATTAAGAGGTTACTTATCTATTATAACATTGGGCCACAAGTTGACTAATTAAAAGGAATGCAGGTTGGAAAGCTGCCACAAATCTGCTCCTTTCATTTAGAGGACCACAGGCTGCAGCCAGTGATTGTGCGTGACAGACTCTGGCAACAATGGTGCGGCGCACAGACCGTCCAGATGAAGCATGCTCGTCTGAATTACACTGACGACAGGGTGGCCTACAGGCAAACAAAATGGTTAAACAATACATAATCAAGTTTTTATTTGGTATTTCCTGCGAGGCTGTACCAGTTGCCAGGGAGTGTACTGTATTTTTTCTTCGGCTGTATTAATTGTTGACCATAGTTGGCAGAGCACCAAACAGGGACAGATAAGGGGGGAAATGGCATCTGGACATTAAAGCCCCAAGCGTACTGGGGGGAAAAAAAAGCACAAAAAATTACAGCATATATCAGGAATTTTCCAACTAACGATGTGCGGATGTGGTAGCGCGAGGGAAAAAGAGCCAAACTGAGCTTGCTTTGTTCGCGAAGAGAGGCCCCCCTGTAACATTCCTTTTAGCTGTGCATATTTTGGCTTCATTTGTACAGTTTTAACTTTATACTGTGTGTGGAGAAGCTCAGTTGTAACTAGTTGTTCCTCATAATTATATTGCAATAATTAAAGTTCATGGTTGGCTGTTAGGATCTTAGTTATTTAGAAGCTGCTTCAAAAACCGAGTCTTAAGTCGAAAACCGTTTTTAAGTGACATGTCATTACTGTATAAAAGATGGCAACAATTATTTTCTTTGATTTCACAAGTTGGGTTTGTCTTTTTTTTTTTTTTTTTTTTTTTTTTAGGATGGTTCATTTACGGAGACAAATAAGAAACAAGGTCTTAAAATCTTGGCATAGGGGTAGTGGGTCCAGATTGAAAGTGATGAGATTTTGTAGACTGCAAGTAAAATAGTTCCCCAACTGGTTTGTAAAACATGAAATTTTGTGACAGGGATAATCCCCTATGCTACTTCCACATTCCATTTAAAATTCAAACATAACGTATAACTGTTAGCAAATCTATTGCAGAAACCAAGTATTATGGTTTCATGACCTCAGTGAGAAATCATGTTACTGTTTTAATTCAGTAAGAAAATAAAAAATCTCCAACTGCACCCAGCTCTCTTCTTGATAGATTGATAAGCCTTGGAGTCCCCAGTAATAATAATAATAATAACCATAATGTATCTCACGGTGTTAGACCTGTGAAGTATGTCTGCTGAGGGCTTCTCTTGCAGGGGTGATGATCTCTCCATGTGTATGGCTCTCAGGCCCCGTAGCTACACCTGCAGCCTCTGGAATTACAGTGGGTTTGGTTCTAGCTCCAACACGTGGCTAGCTGGGGGGCTTTACTACAGTTACTGGCATGTTCTGAACATCAGTTTCTTACCTCGAATATAGGTAAAAAATGCAGTACCTAACAAGTGATTACAGGATGTAAATGACATAAAATTTGTGGAGTCCTCAGTGAAATGCCAGGCACATGGGAAACTCACAGTAA
This sequence comes from Nyctereutes procyonoides, assembly GCF_905146905.1. Lineage (NCBI taxonomy): Eukaryota > Metazoa > Chordata > Mammalia > Carnivora > Canidae > Nyctereutes > Nyctereutes procyonoides. Next base: position 15,914,460 of record NW_026575141.1, on the reverse strand, counting down.
ACTTTGGCTGTTGTTATTACATCTTCTTTGAGATAGAGTTGGGGTTTCTTTTAGATTCTCAAAACATTATTTCTAGTTGGTGTCTGCATTTGAATAGAATATATGTACTTAATCACCATTGACTTCTACAGGGACAGCAACATGTTGTTTGTCTGTAATGAGAACTGGGACAGTGATTTTGATTATTCTTAAACATTCTTGGTGAAGCTGAAATTTTAATAACTTTTTCAGAAGACCTTAATATGACCCAGTTATTAGTTGAGGAAAACCGAAAAACTGTATTCTCAAATGGCATCATTCTTCTGGGAATGGACTTCTAACTACAGGATACGCATACTTTATGATGTTAGAGGCAGCTGCCTGGTAGTACAAAGGCCATGACTTCATCTCCAAATGTTAGGAGAAAATCCTCCCTTATTACTGTCTCATATTTGATTAAATGATTTTCATAAGGCTTATTTTAATGGCTTTTGTGCACATCAATTACACTGGTGTTTGCTGTTGGCCATTTGCATCTGCAGAAGTCTTAACCCTTAACCTTAAACCTGGGTGAGGGGTTCATTGACTCAGAACATTAGGATTGCACGATTCATTCCCATACCCCGGGAATTCAGTACACTGCCCCTTCAATAAAGGGAGGACAGTATTAAGGACAATCGACGTATGGGTCCCACACATTTTGAAATCCACAAAACTTCTCATAGGCCCAAGCGTTTGTTAAAACAGACACGAGAACTTTGCCATTGGACCACTTTTTTTTCTCCAAGTAAATCTTAACATCCTGAAAACATTTTGAGGCCTTAAATAATATTTCTGTTAAATCACATCTTTTGAGTTATTTAGTAAAGACTGTAATAAAACATGCATATGCGTTGTAAGTTTTCTATGGGATCCTTACTTCTCAGCATTAGGAATAAAAGATGATAAATTCCCCCTCACTGAAATGGTAACAGCAACCATAACATAATACTAAGGCGAAAGTGGTCAGCTTTAACTTAAGAACTAGAAAACTCCCTTTTCATTTCTACAATTGGCTTTTTCCCTTCCGCTGCTTTTTAAGCTGGGCTGTTAGCAATTTCGCCTGTCCTTAATTTTAAGCACCATTCTTCCAGTCCGGAGATCCCTATAGGAAGCCCCTCTCTCATAGCCTTGCCTCTCATTGGCTAGCTGGGAAAAGAGCATTTCTGCATAAATTGGATGCTTCCTTCTCCCCTGGAGACCGAATATGCTCATGTTTCACAGTCCCCTGGTTTGTAAGCTTGAGTCCACTGCCTGGAGCTGGAAACTTTCACTTTGTAGAGCACAGCATACATCGACATCCAGATCCAGTACCCCTGCCGTGCCTGTGGGTCTGATAGCAGATTGAATACACGCTTCTCAGTCCAGTGTTTCTGAGCTGCTCCGACTGAAATCAGAAACCGATGTGCGGGAGAGAGGTGTCCTTCAAAGAAAGGTATTTCCTTTGTGCAGCACCAGCGCACACAGGATCCAAGGGGTTAACCTGAGAGCTGCTTTGAAAACAGAGGCGAAGGTCACTGGCGGCAAACAGCAAAGACTTTTAAAGCCTGCCGTCCTGAGCCTTTCTGCCTTTCCCACCCAGGGGATTGTAAACATTGGCTCCCAGCCACCACGTCCCACAGCACAAAACTTCTCTGTGCTTTCAGCATATACATTTATGCTTTTTTATGGAAGCTGAAGCCAAGGCGCGTTATTGCTGTGAGCACAGAGAGCGTGTTTCTATTCAGCGGCAAGGGGAGGAATCCTGTCCTGCTGGAATGTGAAAGCTTACAGATACGCTTATTTAGCGGTGCTTCACATGTAACTGAGCTGTTGCTCTCTTAGTCTGACTTTCTCAAGTCAAAAGAATGTGTAGAATGCTGTCACTTAATCAGAACCCAGAAGAGCTCTTTTATCTGCCATTTGTTAGTAACTAGCAATATTGCCCTTATCTCTTTGTCCTTTCGCTTGATCCAGTGCCCTTGGATATGAGAACTGGTAACATGAAAGCACTTACTACCTTGAGCGTTGCTTCTTGTTTTTCTTCTTTAAAACCCAGGGTTCTTTAATCGCCAACAAAAAGTTGTGGGAGTTCTTTAAAATTCCTAGTGCAGTTGTCCTAGTCCTAGGACCATAATAGCTTCATAATGTTTCAAAGAAACCAAGATGATTCATAAATTCATGCTGCCATGTATACCTGATTCTTCAAAAGTCTATTATCCGTGCACTCTATTGTAATCACCTTCATTGATTGAGTTGCATGAGAACAGAACAGAATTTCCAGAGATATTATGGGTAGCTTAAATTTCTCCCTCCTGAACTTAATAATAGACTATGTGTGGGTTCATATCCTTCCATCTATTTGTAGCTTCATGTAATTTCAGCCATTTGGTATAATAACTTTTCAGTAATGTCTATAGACCTGAATAGAGAATTCATTCTGATAGATCCATATGGTCTAGCAGGTAGGGGCAGACAAAGTACATGCTATCCCATTCCTGCTTACAGTGGCCTTTTTTTAGAAGGGACTGCACTTCACAGGCAGACCTATAAAAATCTTACCCCTTTCTTCTCAAATGGCTATGGTGAGCATATTGTTTAACGTATGTGGATGCTTGCCTACCTAGACTGCAGCCAATCCCTATACATTCCTATTTGAATAATGATGCTAGATTCTAAAAAGAATAGAAGACAGACAACAGCCCCCACCGCAGTACACAGACATGCAGACAAGATTGCTCTCTGGCCTGTAACTGCAACTGATAAGAGATCATAGGCCTTTGCCTTTTGCCTTTCAATGTAATGACTCACTAAGATTCTTCACTGTCTCTTCTGGAATTACAGTTTTGTTTTTTGGAATCAAAGACTCCACTGGGTACCAATTAATGCCCTTTAAATTTCCATCTTGATGCAGTTCCATTTCTTTAAAATTTCTCTTTCTTTAAGTTTCTCGGCACAGCGTCATTGACCTGGATGAATGGGTACACAGCACAATGTCCAAATGGCGTCACTGAGCATGTAGAAATTCTTGATTCTTGATTTTAGGATTCTGGGGTTGAAAGGACTTTACAAATAATCTAATGTGACCTCTTGATTTTACAGTTGGGGAACCTTGGGTCCAGTGGTATAAAACTACCCTTTTTTGCAAGCTAATTCACAGAGGTTTTTTAGTGGTATGTCCGAGGCAAAAACCCAGGTCTCCAGATCTCAGTGCAGGACTCTTTCCTTTATTCCATCCAATCATGTACCCCCTGGACCGTATGATGAGTTCCCTGATGACCAGAGGTGAGATGAGTGAACATCTGATATTTGTATCATGGGTATACCTCAGGAGGAAGAAGTTCGCATAAGTGGTTATGAGCAGATGTTACATATACTGAGCAGGTGGTAACATGAAGTCTTGGTCTTTACTTGTTCCCAAGGCATTTGGTGGCTGGTATTTCAACTGTTCAGCTCATCAGCTTGTCACACCTCAGTTTCCTGTAATAAGTTTCTCACAGTGTCTGTAGAATCTTCTTTTTCTTTTGCCTATTTAACTTGTCCTCTAGTGCAAGTGACTTCACGTTGTAACAGTGAACTCTACATCAAAGCTGACAGTATAACCAAAGCTGTGCATGGAGGCTGATTGAGAGCACTGAATGCTTTTATGACTGAATGAGAAGGACTGACTATAAAGGTGAAAGCCTTCAATCCAAGGACTATACAGGAAAAGGAGTTCTTTTTTAACAAGCATCTGTTGTGTAGTATTGTTTTTTTTAAAGACAAATGTTAATATATACTCAGTATGAAACATAATGATAAATTAGAGAAATACCTATATTAATCAGAAGACGGGAGTAAATAAAGTTTTAAATATAAATGAATGAATTAGAAAACAAGGTAGAATGGAAAAATAAAGCTAGGAATTGGTCCATCATGAAGACTAATACCAAAAGTAATTCTCTGACAGAGCCAATCGAGAAAAAAGGGAATATAGTTATAGCGCCTATCAGTCAACTTGGCTTCTGGGTAATAGAGCTACTGAAAGAACTGGGCACCTACAAGACTGGAACAGGAAGACTAGAAAGGAGTGCTGATCAGAGGAACCTGGAGTATCAAGGCTGCTTTGTGAACCCAGCCTGTCACCAGAGCTCCAACTTAGTGCCACCATTTTTTGCTCTGTGTGTCCTTTTACATTACCCTGAGTAAGAAAAGCAGATATCCCCAGTCTATATATATGTTATTCATTCTGATGTAAGCAAGAGAATGAAGAAAATATATCCTACCAAAAAAAGAATTTGAGACTGAGCAAAGCAGACACTCTGGTAGAACTTTCTTTTTCTTTTTCTTTTTTTCTTTTGTAAGATTTTATTTATTTATTCATGAGAGACCCAGAGAGAGAGGCAGAGACATAGGCAGAGGGAGAAGCAGGCTCCCTGCAGGGAGCCCAATGAGGGACTCAATCCCAGGACCCCAGGATCACGACCTGAGCCAAAGGCAGATGCTCAACCACTGAGCCACCCAGGTGGCCCTCCAGTTAGAACGTTCAAAACTCCTTTATTTCAGTCATTCTCGGCAAATGCTTAACCTGTGTGTAAGGCACGAGGTGCTGTCTTAGTACTGGGGGTATATAGTGTTAAAAGACACAGAATACACTCAAGAGGTTTGTAGTTTGGTGGGTAAACCAGATGTGGGAAAAATACCAGATGGAAAGGTGCAAGAGGTGCCCTGTAAAGGGCAATCATGATAAAATATTATGGATAAGTCAGAGGTGAAAGTAGCTTTAAAAAAGGCCTGGTTTTCATTAATAAAACTTTTTTGTCACAATACTGCCCATGAAGAAAATCATAGAAAGGCTTAGTTCTGTGTAGCTCTGTTTTAAAAATGAATTTGTTGTAATGGTCACAAAAGATTTGGAAATGCCAAGGTGAAAGCTCCCATTCTTTTCATGGTAGCAGCTTCTCAGTCTTGGAAACTGAGGCAGAAATGTACTGTGGTTGGTGTATGTTCCTTCCTATTAATGCTAACTAGCTAGATTTTGCTGTGGGATGTGTTTTACAGAAATTTGTGATTGCCATCGCTTCTGGATGGGAGAGTTATAATATTCAGTTCTGTGGGTCTCATGGAGCAATAAGATGACATCCTTTAGCTTATTCAGTGATTGCTTATGACTCTTTTGCATTATGTTTCAAGAACTTAAAAAATATAAATTATTTACCTACATTTGAAATATGTATCTCTACACTCCCCTTTTCTTTTTTGTCAAAAGTTTTCTTTACATCTGAAGTCTTTTCTCCTTATATACTTGAGGCTTTTCTACAACAAGGTTTACTCCCTCTGCTGGCTCTAACTGCAAAATGATTACACATTCCAGGGGGATTGCTTGCATAGGATGTTCTTTTGCCTTAGACTTTTTCCAAAGTGTAAAATTAAACTTTAGTTTGGCTCCCTCTAATTCTGGATATAAAATCGCCTGAAAATCTGAGAAATATTTTACATTCCTTTTGAGAATAATATGAAATTCTATGAGACTAGTAGTAATTCGACATTCGAGAGAGTCTGGCACGCAGATTTATAGTGTATGATAGGTGCTCAATAAATATTAATTTCTTGATTATAGTCATATTTTTATTGTATACAAACAGATTGTGTATGCTTTACTATAGGAGCAATAAATCACCCATTCTCTTTAATGAAGTCATCTGTGTTTCCATGGCACTTTCTCCATGCCTTATTATAGTTCCAACTGCACTGTATAACAGTTATTTCTTTTTATATTTGCCTCACTAGACTATGAACTCCTCCAGAACAGGCATTGTCTATTATTTGTCTTTATAGTCTCAATCCCTTTCATGGTAGTTGCCCAGTAAAATGTTGGTTAACTTCAACATTACACTACAATAAACTTCTTCCCAAATGGGGTGCATATAGACAGAATGTTTAAGTAACCAAATTTTTTCTGCATTCTACTTTTACCAGAAAGAGGTGATTGAAAGTAAATGAAGTATTTATTCAGAACAACCACTTCCTAAATGTGAGCTAACATTCTGTACTAACAGAAAGAGTATAGTTAATACAGACATAGCAAGGCTTCTTCAACATCTACATCTGTAATATTATATAGTGATAAAAGATGTTATAATGGTTATAAAGGGGTACCTTTGTGACCTTTATTTACATTTTATACTTTAATTTTCGATGCAAAACCAGATTTTCATAAATGTTGCTTGCTGAAAGCAAGATAGACCAGCTCTTACTTTTTAGGATGAGGTTAGTTTAGGATGTTGAGTTGCATGCATGCATACATTCCAAAATGTATTTTGGATTATTTGTGCTCCTGATCCTGTACATTGTCACAGACTATTGCTATTCAAAGCATTTTTCGGGGAAGTCTAATTCTGTAGGATGGTAATAGGTATTGTGAGGGGTGGAGATCATTCCATGAACAATACTTGGCAAATGTTAAATAGGTTTCTGTTTTGACTGTAGAACTTCTTAGAGCCTTTAATATGCCAGGGTAAAAATGTGAATTTCATGAGTCGAGTCAGCATATTCCCAAATGTGTTTGATTTAGAACGGTTTTTTTCACAGGGATGCCTGGGTGGCTCAGTGGTTGAGCATCTGCCTTCAGCTCAGGGCATGATCCTGGGTCCAGGGATCAAGTCCCACATTGGGCTCCCTGCGGGGAGCCTGCTTCTGCCTCTGCCTGTGTCTCTGCATCTCTCTCTGTGTGTCTCTCATGAATAAATAAATAAAATCTCTAAAAAATGAAACAAACAAAAAACTGTTTTTCATGAAATGTCTCTGGGCAATATTGTCCTCTAATTTGCCTTTGGGAGGTAAGTGTGGGATATTGAGGACTTCATGGTATAACCAAATGTATTCTTCCCACATCTCCAAGATTCTATCAATATTTGTCTCTTACTGAAAATGTCTTTATTAATAGAAAATATTGATGGAATTTTTTATACCTGTTTCTTTTCAAAGTTGAATGTAGGATCTCACAGATTCTCTGTTTACCTCAATAAACTTAACTTTCGGGGCTGAATCAGAGTATCCCTTCCCATTGTTCCCACCCTTCTGTAGACAGGCTATAAGCCCCATCAGGGCAGGAACTATGGATCATTCACTAGCAGTGAGGGCCAGCCACCAAGCAGCACTCGGCAAATGCTTATCCACTAAATAAAGAAAGTAATTTCTACAGTCACTCAGTTTCTAAACAAGGGAAAATGTGCCACATGGACTCTGATTATCATCCTGCAGCCCACCCCACCCCTGAAATTGTTGCTGTGGTTCCCCATGTTTAAATTTCATGCCTGGGTGAATGTGAACGCAGGCTCACCACAGATGGAAACGTGACTGTGTGACCTCTTCAGGAGGAAATGAGGCAACAGGGGCTAATAGCTTAGGGTTTGCCTCTTAACTAAGCCATGGGACTATATACTGACAGGTATGGTTCTGTAATTTAGTTCATAATGATGTGTCCAACTTTTGTCCATAAAGGAAATCCATAAAAACCACCATCCAGCAGCTTCTAGAATTTTTACATTATTAATATTTTAACTTAGAATCTTGGCACAGACATTTCAAAATACCTTCCAGTTTAGTTTCCCTATTCATGGTGCAGATTGTCTAAGAATTCTGTGTAAATATATAGTTTATACACCTCAGGAAAGAACAAACAGATGCTTAAAGGGTTGGGAATCTGCCAGAAGTCAGATTAGCAGAGGCAAAATGAGAAACCTGACATCTTAAAAATTATCTTAAACTGTTGAGTCATGTATCTATAAGAAATGATAGATATCATTATTTATTCTGCCATTACAAAGAGAATCTAATTAGAGCTTTAATAAATCCAGATTATTAATCATTTTTTTAAGAACCTTATATTCTTCTAAATTGGTTAGTCAAAAGTAAATGAGGTGATGCTACACACTAACCTGAATGTTTGGGAATATCAAGTGGGGCATACTGGAAGTGTCACACATTCCTAATCGGAGTATAAAATGGCTCGACTACTTGGAAAAACTATTTTGTAGTATCTGCCAAACATATACCTACTCCCTCTCTTTTTCTCTCAAAGATGGCTGGATAGATAGAGATACCTGTATGCACCCAAGAGAAATTAACGGATATGTCCAACAAGAGACATACACAAAAATGTTCATAGTAGAATGTTCATTCACCATAGCCAAGAACTAGAAACATCCATCAACAGAAGACAAAAATGGCTGAATAAATTCTGGCATGTTGACACAGTAGAACACTACATAACAACTAAAGGACACAAACTACTGATATGTACAACAAAATAGACGATTTACATGTTAGGTTGAGCAAATTTGATTTTCTTGCCATATTTATGAATCTGGAACACCTTTTGTACCTGCGAAATAATTCAAAGATGCATGGATTTCCCCCCCCCCTTTCTGCTTTTGTTTTGATTTTGTAGTTGGGGAGCAAATTTGAACTCTTGATCTTACATTTAACAAATAGTCATTGAATGCCTGATTTCTGCTAGACACTGTGCCAGCTCTGAAATCTAAAGATAATTAAGTCCCAGTCCCTGTCATTAAGATAGAGATGGAAGCAGATTCTTGTGGTCACACCACACATCATCAGGGGCTATGAGAGATGTGTGCTGTGGAAGTGTAGAGCAGGGAGCTTCTCCCTGGCTCAGAATGTTCTGGAAGCCTTTCACAGAAGGGTCGCTGGGCCCTGCTTTTATCTTTACCATAAATTGGAGTCCTATTTTAACCATCTACAATGATGGTTAAGATTACTTTCAGTTACTAAAGACTAATTAAAATATTTTATATAATCTACATGTCTTCTTAGATATCATTGTAATCACTTCTAGGACCATTTCAAAGTCCTAGCAGTTTCAAGGATAAAAAGAAGCTACCTGCCACAGATTTCTAGAAAGCAGCAACATTCTTTGAAATGTTTGTAAGTGGAAAAGTAGTATTTCTTTGAATTAGTTCTGAGGTAAAAGCCAAGTTTTACTCAAACTGGAGGGTTACTTTTCCTTTCAACTAATGTTTGCATGCAGCAACCACACTGCCCTGAGCACATGTGCAGCATGAGCCTCTAAGCCCAGGTGAGAAGCCTTCCGCTGGTTTTTATGTTCACACATGTATTTCTCCTAATAGCGGATATACCTAGAAACACTCTGTTAAGTCCTTGGTATTGGTGTGGTTCTTCCTAGAAACTGAGACAATTTTAAGACAGGCATTGCAGCTCATCAAGAGCAAGTGAATTTATATGTTCTATAATTATTTAATTAACTGTATTCTTTTAAAGTGGTCCTTTCCTTCCCCTCTGCTCATAGAAGATTCTAAGATATTAAAAATCCTAGGGGTGTAGAAAAGTGCTTTAGAAAAGAAAGGAGGGAAAACTAAAAATAACAAAACTTGAAAAGAATAAAATTTATAAAACGGGGAAAATAAAGAAAGAGCTAGGACACATGTTTACATACAACTTTGGTTTTAGTAACTATAAAATCAGATTGTAAAATCTAGAGTGAGGTCATCACGTTCATACAATTGCATAGAGTCTTCAAACCTGAAAATTTCTTGATGTGATGGGACAGTGATGTGAATTTTTTTCTTTTATTCGGGGACAGCATTTTAAAAAGGGTGATGATAATGAGGAGGTTCTCCAAAATGTATCTCCATTCTCCTGTTTCCACAACTCTAGTCAAATGTACATTTTTGCTCTTTTGTAGAGATGAGAAAGTCCCCTCTTCATTCTGGGTCTACATAGATGGATGAGGGGTGAGTTTGAGGAAGAGCCTGACTTGGGGAACTGGTTAGCTGGTGCCGTCATTTGCAGAGATAGGGAATACAAAAGAAGAACAAGTTTGGGAGGAAGGATGTTGTTGTGGTCTCCAGGGAAGGAATGTTCTGAGAGGACAGCCATGAAATGTTTGTCAGCAGAAACACGCCTTTGCATACAGCACCAGACCCAGATCGATCCCCATGCAGAGCATGTGGGTAGGGAGACTTTCCCTGCCTTGCTCCCAGGCCCCAGCCATTTATACACCCACCATCTCGATGCCTCAAGTGGTGGGCATCTTGGTAAAAATCCTTAGGGACACTACCAAACAATTTATTTTCCTCTAGTCAGCTTTTCTGTTAAACCTACATTGCTATGGAAATGATTGTTTTGGAAATACAGACTTTTAAAAATTATAATTAGGCTTAAGACAAAAACTAAAAAGACCTGAGGTCAGTCTGCTCTGTGAGAACAAACCTGAGTCAGATAAGCCCTACTTCAAATCCTTGTTCTACCATTTATTAGCTGATTGGTCCTGGACAAGAGACTTAAATTCTGTGATTCTCAACTTCTTGTCTTTAAAGACCGGTACATCAATCCTCACCTTATGCCATTAAACTGAAGATTGTATAAGGCAACAGAGAAGTCCATTCAGCACAGTACTTTATATCTCCTGTGCACCATCCATGTGTTCTCTCCCTTCTTCCCTGACCCCTTCTTTGCCACTCTTTAGGATAAAAACAAAAAGGTTTTAGAGGAAAGATCACAAAATGCCACAACAATCCATCTGCCATTTAACAGTTCTTTGTCAGAAAATAACTTCCTTCTAACTACCCTGTTCCTAATGCTGCAAGCCAAGTGCTTCTCTGGGTCACATCCTCCTTCTTTTCTGGTCACAGTTTAATCTTACTAAATGCACAGCAGGAGACATCGTGCTCTTCAGAAGCACATTTTCTTTCATTCTTGCCTTTAATTGCTGAAAGCGCAAAATAGAGCCGGAGCTTCAGAATCCTCCATAGTCCTTTTCTAGTGGTCCAGATCAGGTGGAAATTGCATGGCTGGTTTTCTTTTCCTGCATGCATCTTCATGAGCCTTTGTAGATGGAGCTGTGCAGCTGAGATGGTGGGGGCAGTGAGTACTATCAAATGAACCTGTACCTTTTTTTTAGCTCCTTCCATCTGAGGATCTCCAGCTCCTTCTCATTTAAAGAAGGCAGTGCCCACTGAATTTTAAGGTGTTAGAGAATGTTTGAGGCTGAGCTCAGATTTTAAAACCATGCTTTTCCATTTTCCTGGTGACTTGCACTGTGTTCCTTTAGCAAGTTTGCAAGGGAGGCATGGACTTCAGAGACATTTGACTGTTTTCATGATAGTTTTTAAATTCTCTTACAAATCTGAGTGATTAAGTTCTCTTCCAGAGCATATAGATTTTTTAAGAGTTAAAATGCTTAAAAGGAAACGATGAGCTCCACAGCCTGCCATATCCTGTGCTCAGAATAATTTCATTTCTACTTATCTGTGAAGGTTGAAGGAATGTCTACAAATATTTGCTTGGTTTCTATGGTGAAGGCAGAGAGAGATCAAGTGTGTGATTGTTTAGTGTCAAAATCAAAACTACACTATACTGTACTTCTAAAAAGAGAGTAAGTTTGTTACTTGAAACGTAGTAGACATTTAGCAAGGGGTAACTATTTTAAGTTTCATAAGCTCAAGATGAGATTTAAACAATACACCCTGAAGGAAAACATGGGCCCTTTAGGCATTTTGAAACTTCATTTTACAGAAGTTATATGGTCTTCAACTTTATTTAAAAGTCATGTGTTGACTGAAGATGGTGTTGGTGGACTCTCAGGATACCTAGTGTAGGTATTGGGGATATACCATGGTTTGTAAATTTACGCTGTAATAGAAGCTTTGCATCCTACCCTAGGTTATCTCTCCTAAACCTGTGGTCCTCTATTTTGCTATGTTCTGGCTACCCGTACATTTGTTGGAATAAATATTTATTTTATGTCTGCTATACACAGCGCTTTGTGAGATTTTGTGGGTGGAAAGTCCACTTAGAATTGGTCTTTACTGGGACGCCTGGGTGGCTCAGCAGTTGAGTGTCTGCCTTCGGCTCAGGGTGTGATCCTTGGGGCCTGGGATCGAGTCCCATGTCGGGCTCCCTGCAGGGAACCAGCTTCTCCCTCTGCCTGCATCTCTGCCTCTCTCTGTCTCTGTCTCTGCCTCTCATGAATAAATAATTAAAAATCTTAAAAAAAAAAAAAGAAAAGGAAGAAATGGTCTCTGTCCTCAAAGAGCTGGCTTTGGGTCTAGTAGGCAGTAAGTACGCAATGAATGGGATACAGTGTGATAAGTGCTGGGATTACGTGTCACTGAGAAGGACTAGGTGGGGCAAGGTTCACAAGAATTAAGAATGGTATTGTGAGAAGACATTCCAGAGAAAGGTCTCAGCATATGGCAAGGCCATGAGGCATGACACAGCACGCACGTTGAACAACCCTAAAGCCTCTGAGCAGGTTGAGGAAAGTATTTGAGTGAAGGAGCAGCAGGCGATAAAACCAGAGAGGGTGAGAGCCAGATCATAAGGGCACTGTGGGTAAACTGGACTTGAACCTGACCCGAAAAGCTCTGGAGAGTGGATGGATTTTGAGCAGAAGTGTGGTGAGCATGGCTTCAGAGGCAGTAGAGAGGACAGAGTAGGAGGAGGCTGACTGGTAGGAAAGGAGCCCAGAGGAAGTTGTGTGGCCATCAGGCAAGGACATAGGTGTGTGCAGTAGAACTGTCAGGATCTGACAGCCTTACTGATAGTGGAGTGAGTGGGGCGCCTGGGTAGGTGGCAATTTTGCTTGCAGAGAGAGAGAATCTAAGAGGAGAAGCAAGTTTCAGGGAAAAGACAAAATGCATGCATTTTGAAATTGAAATACCTATGGGGGTCCTGCATGGTGATATCCAGAAGACAGCTGGATATGTGGGTCTACAGAGTTCTGGCTACAGTTGGCCCTGGAGGATATCTACAAATGATGCTCTCCAGGGAAAAGCTGAGAATCTCAGCCTTAAAGAAAACAAGTGTCGGGGCACCTGGATGGCTCAGTGGTTGAGTGTCTGCCTTTGGCTCAGGTCATGATCCCCACAGGGAGCCTGCTTCTCCCTCTGCCTGTGTCTCTGCCTCTCTCTCTCTCTGTGTGTCTTTCATGAATAAATAAATAAATAAAATCTTTTTTTAAAAAAAAGGGAAAGGAAAGAAATAAAAGAAGTATTTTAAGGGACTGATGGGGGAAGAGACCCCTAAGTGGAAGCACACTAGGACAGAACCCTAGCATTCTTCATTTGAATCACTACAGCCCACTCCCCATTCCCACTATTTTTCAGCCAACTCATTTGACTTGCTGCTTTCCTAATCTGTGACCCTCTCTCCGGGACTGACCGGTTGCTTCTCAAACAGTGGGTACCCGCATGATAAATCAAATTGAAGTTCACTTGGACCCTTAAGGCTTGATAGCCAGAGTAGTAGAACCTTTTTTAGATTGATCTGTTGAAACATTAACAAAATGAGAGAAAGGTATAATGTTCAGAAAGAGATGGTAAGGATCACTGGTCTCCTGAAAGGTCAGAAGTCTGGATCCCTGAACTCTACCTTGTCCATCCTTCAGTGGGTGATCATCATCACCCCTTGGGTACAGCACGTGGGCTCCTGACCACTGAGTGACTCTTCCCTGAAGATTCCTTTTATCTTCACTTGGAGGGAACACCTCTCTGGGCTAGGTTTCATTGCCCTTCAAATCTTCTCACACATCCTCTGAATCAGATTGCTTCAGCCTCACCTCCCTCCACAGATCCCATTTCTTTTTTAAAGATACAGGATTACTCTGAGGTACTCAGTTATTATTAGACATTATTGTCCTCATATCCTCCACTCCAGTCTAGCCAAGTGCCTCTGTCCACCATCAGCACTGCTCCAAGAGCTCCCTGTGCTTTATTCATGTATCCAGCCATCAGATAATTCCTGAGCACCATTCAGGCATGACGCTGATCATACACTGTGACCAGAAAGTTGAATGACTATAATGGAAAATAGAAGGTTCAAATGCTATAGAAATGCAGGGGAGTTTGGGGCGCCTGGTTGGCTCAGTCAGTTAAGCGTCTGTTGATTTCAGCTCAGATCATGATCTCAGGGTTGTGAGATCGAGCCCCATGTTGGGCTCCATACTCAGCAAGAAGTCTGCTCTAAAAATAAACAAAATCTTCTTTTAAAAATGTAAAAATAAAATTTAAAAATGTGGTAGAAGCCCAGGAGACAGCAGTCGTTTCTGGATGTGGAAGAGCAGGAAAGTCTTCATGGAGGAAGTGATATGTAAGGATTCAGACCTGCAGAGACTCAGAGAAAGAATATCCCACAGAAAGCACAGAAGCAATGACCAGGTGATTGGCAACCAGCACATCTAAATGGGAGCCAGTGTCTCCCTTTGTGAGCCAGGACAACTGTAGGTCCTGGGAAGGACAGATAGCCTTCGTGCTAATAATGAATACGTCAGAGCAGAGGCCACAATCGTTATTGGCACAATGCTCAGAATCTCATTTTTGTGTAGACCTTAGCCATTTTTTCATCTCCTCTATCAAAACATCTTGTTCTGGCCCTTAGATTATGAATGAGTCTGTTTGAGGTGACTCCACTATTATTTGCTGCAAAGTACTTTGTGGGTTAACTTTTATTGTTATTTAATCCTTAAGAGTTTCCATTGAACCCGCTTGGCATAATTCTGATGATGATGTTAATTGTGTGACTTTAAAGAGCTGAATTTTGAGACCCTTTATGAAAAGTCAGTGAAATTGCCATTAATTTTTATTTTCATTTTGCAAAACCACAGTAGTCTTCTGGAAGGAAAAACAACATACATACCAGAGAGTTTTATATTGATTAGAGCATAGTTCAGAAAGCTTAGAACATAGTTCAGAAAGCCTTCACTTTGGCAGTCTCAAGATTGAGTTCTTCCAACGACTGTATACATATTCCTCAGAAATCCTTATCTAAGTTTGTATTTGAGACGAGATATTGAAGCGGACCCCAGAAGGAAAATATCAAGGCACTGATACCCTCCATAAGTGATTACTACGCCAAAGGACAGACAAGGATGTCCAAAAATAAGAGTTCTTGCGTCTATACAGTATGTATCTTTTTTAAAGCTTCATGACCACTGCCACATTATGTGACCATCGTCATATCATTAGAGACGACAGCATCTTAGAATGCTAGCAGAAGTCACCTCACAGATCATCTAGTCTAAATGCCCACACTGACAGAAAAATGAGGCTTAGACAAGATTTTAACATCCATGCTTGTTTCTTCATCTGCAAACTGAATGTATTGGTCAAGATCCCACTGGGAAATAGGTCCCAGTGCACATTCAAAATAATACGAGGAAGTTTTGTTTATAGAGTCCAGATTTACAAAGGGGGTTTTAGGGGAAGTATAGTGAAGGTGCTAACTGGGGTCTCAGTTGCAGCCAAGCTTTCATCATTCCCAAGCTTGACAGGAGCCGTTTCTGGAATCATGTATTGCCCAGGATGGACAGACTGCGATGGCAGCACAGCCAGCCCTGGACAACCTCAATGGGAGGATATCTGGAGGTTAAAGACTCTGCCTCACTCTTCTCCCTTTCCCTGAACTCCTGCCTGGGCTTCGCATTGGTCAAACCCAATAAGAACATGGAGGCATGTGGAAGGTACAGATCCACTCCCACCCCACAGAGCAGAGACCATCCAGAGAGGCAAAAGGAAGATGACCAGCACAGCGTTTGTGATGTGCTTTTCTACTCTTCATGCTTGTAGCCATATAATAAGGATGGTTCAGATAACATCTACAAAGTATTTTCAGGATCTTGGTGAAAGGAACATGAATAAAAGACTGTTAAATCGGATATTAAGTTAGAATGGTTTACTCTGATGTATTGAGAGTCACAGTTGGCTTTGGCTCTCCTTTATCTTATACTGTTATTGGACTGGTTCAAAAAATTGTAAGATCAAAGCAGTTTAAACAGATACATCCACTTGGGTAAATATCCTTGAAGTCCCCTTCCCCCGTCTTCCACTCTCCTTCCTGTTGCCAAATCCATTCAGCACCTCTAGAGGCTGTTAATACATGTAATGATTGTAATAAACATCGTATTTGCTTTGGTTCCAGCTGGCTCCAACCACTAAACTCTGTCCATAGTTCCTATTGTTGTCTTTGCTTAGTAGACAACTGCATTGTTATCATGTATCAAAGAGGCTACCTTTGTCATAGATTTCTAAATGTTGGTCTTTATACATTGCATTCATAGATTTTTCTGTACATGTTTCTAAATTTAAGGTCACCCGTGATATTTTAAGAATATCTAGAATTATTAAATACAAAAAAAAAGAATTATTAAATACAAAGAACTTTTGGGTAGAATTGAAAACATTCTTTACTTCATGCACTAAACCCTTGAAACATTTTTTTCACTTTTGTCTATTCCTTAAAAAGCTTTAAAGTAAAAATTAATGAATCTGCTTCCATGTGACAGACTGGTTTTAAGTTAGGCAGTCTTCCATAAGAAAATTGTAGAGTCACAGAAGTGTAATAATTCCAAAGCAAATAGAATTTATATTTTACTGTCAGGAAAAATTGTTATAATTTGCTCTCAAAAACTTGGAACTTCTATATTTTAAATCCCATGAAATCGCAGAAATTGTCATCATTTAAGATATGTAAAGTGAGAAATTACAGTGATATGTAAAGTGAGGACTAAAGGGCTCTGGATCAGCCACATAAATTAGAATGTGGAACAGCCACATAAATAGCAAATTAAAACTGGGGACACTGTGACATACGAGATAATATTACATAAACTAGGGAACAACAATTAGACTTCTATCTATTGCAAAAAATAGTAATTTGTTATTTTTAAATGAAGGCCTTGGACATTGTTGGGATTTTTTAGAGAATTATTTAGAAATATAAGTCTTCTACAATCCATACTTCAAGCATGTTGAATTCCACAAAGATTAAACCAAAAAAGATGTCTCTGTAGACAAATGCTAATAGTTCAAATAGAATATAAGCATACACCTAATTAATACATCTGATTCCTCTCACTGTTAACAATGATTTACACATAGACCAACAAAACTCTTAGGGCTGCCAAAGAGATTTTTAAATCTTTATTTTTATTGAAATTGTTAAATGGGAATTTGACGAATAGTTGCCATGCCATTCAGAGCACTGTTCAGAATTGAATTTTGAAACCTTTTCCATAATTCTTTTTTTTTTTTTACAGAAATCATTTAGCCCCCAAAGTGAGCTGAGTTTTTGAGTCCTATAACTATAAAGTATTTTAAAAGTTTACATTAGGGCACCTGGGTGGCTCAGTGGTTGAGCATCTGCCTTTAGCTCAGGTCCTTCCTGATCCCGGGGTCCTGGGATCGAGTACCACATTGGGCTCCCTGCATGGAGCCTGCTTCTTCTTCTGCCTGTGTCTCTGCCTCTCTCTCGGTCTCTCGTGAATAGACAAAATCTTTAAAAAAAAAGAAAGAAAGAAAGAAAGAAAGAAAGAAAGAAAGAAAGAAAGAAAGAAAGAAAGAAAGAAAGAAAAGAAAAAAGTTTACGTTAAAATATCTCAATGTAAATTTAAAATCTTTTCCTCTTGGTTATCTAATTATAGCCTGTGTGCTTGCCTGTTGATGTGTGGATGTTTGCAATGCTGAATTCAAGGTCTTGTGTTGGGTGTTGAGGAAGGAGCACAGAGTTGAAAGCAGTCAGTCCTGGTTGAGAATAACAGCTCCTCCTCATCTCAGCTCAGTGTTTCTGGCCAGATGACAGCCTCTCTGAAATTCAGTTTTCTCAGCTATAAAATGTGCTTACTGACAGGAACTGACTGATCCTGTGCCTCTGAAATCATCCTCTATCCCCTTTTCTTTCAACATTCTTCCTCCTGCACTGTCACGTATTTGTGGCAACTATTCATTTACAACTCATGTCCATGTAGAGAATCCTGGCAGCCATTTCTGCATGCATATATGACTTCTGGATTACACCCACAAATAATCTGTTCAAAACGTATTTATTCACTTAACAGTATATCATGGACATCTTTGTGTGGGAGCACAAATGAGCAGGAATGAGAACTACCTCATCTTTTTTGATGGCTTGATGGCTGAACAGTAATTCCCCTATTGGAAATCATTGTGGGATAAACATCCTTGTGAATACGTCTTTGTATACTAGACTGAATATTTCAGATAAATTCCTGCAAGTAGAACTCTTGACATGGTCACTATTCCTTTTATAAATACTGTCAGATTGTCCTCTAAAAAGGTTGTGCCAGTTTATGGTTTGAAACAGTTTCCCCCAGAGTTTAGGGATAGAGGGAACTTTCCTCAACATCTTAAAAGCCATCAACGAAAAGCCCACAGCAAATATCATTCTCAATGGGGAAGCACTGGGAGCCTTTCCCCTAAGATCAGGAACAAGACAGGGATGTCCACTCTCACCACTGCTATTCAACATAGTACTAGAAGTCCTAGCCTCAGCAAAAAGAAATAAAAGGCATTCAAATTGGCAAAAAAGAAGTCAAACTCTCCCTCTTTGCAGATGACATGATACTGTACCTAGAAAACCCAAAGACTCCACCCCAAGATTGCTAGAACTCATACAGCAATTTGGCAGCGTGGCAGGATACAAAATCAATGCCCAGAAGTCAGTGGCATTTCTATACACTAACAATGAGACTGAAGAAAGAGAAATTAAGGAGTCAATCCCATTTACAGTTGCACCCAAAAGCATAAGATATCCAGGAATAAACCTAACCAAAGAGGTAAAGAATCTATACCCTAAAAACTACAGAACACTTCTGAAAGAAATTGAGGAAGACACAAAGAGATGGAAAAATATTCCATGCTCATGGATTGGCAGAATTAATACTGTGAAAATGTCAATGTTACCCAGGGCAATTTACACGTTTAATGCAATCCCTATCAAAATACTATGGACTTTCTTCAGAGAGTTGGAACAAATTATTTTAAGATTTGTGTGGAATTGGAAAAGACCCTGAATAGCCAGGGGAATTTTAAAAAAGAAAACCATAGCTGGGGGCATCACAATGCCAGATTTCAGGTTGTACTTCAAAGCTGTGGTCATCAAGACAGTGTGGTACTGGCACAAAAACAGACACATAGATCAATGGAACAGAATAGAAAATCCAGAAGTGGACCCTCAACTTTATGGTCAACTAATATTCGACAAAGGAGGAAAGATTATCCACTGGAAGAAAGACAGTCTCTTCAATAAATGGTGCTGGGAAAATTGGACATCCACATGCAGAAGAATGAAACTAGACCACTCTCTTGCACCATACACAAAGATAAACTCAAAATGGATGAAAGATCTAAATGTGAGACAAGATTCCATCAAAATCCTGGAGGAGAACACAGGCAACACCCTTTTTGAACTCGGCCACAGTAACTTCTTGCAAGATTCATCTATGAAGGCAAGAGAAACAAAAGCAAAAATGAACTATTGGGACTTCATCAAGGTAAGAAGCTTCTGCACAGCAAAAGATACAGTCAACAAAACTCAAAGACAACCTACAGAATGGGAGAGGATATTTGCAAATGACATATCAGATAAAGGGCTAGTATCCAAGATCTATAAAGAACTTATGAAACTCAACACCAAAGAAACAATCCAATCATGAAATGGGCAAAAGACATGAAGAGAAATCTCACAGAGGAAGACATAGACATGGCCAACATGCACATGAGAAAATGCTCCGCATCACTTGCCATCATGGAAATACAAATCAAAACCACAACGAGATACCACCTCACACCAGTGAGAATGGGGAAAATGAACAAGGCAGGAAACCACAAATGTTGGAGAGGATGTGGAGAAAGGGGAACCCTCCTGCACTGTTGGTGGGAATGTGAACTGGTGCAGCCACTCTGGAAAACTGTGTGGAGGTTCCTCAAAGAGTTAAAAATAGACCTGCCCTATGACCCAGCAATTGCACTGCTGGGGATTTACACCAAAGATACAAATGCAATGAAACGCCAGGACACCTGCCCTCCGATGTTTCTAGCAGCAATGTCCACAATAGCCAAACTGTGGAAGGAGCCTCAGTGTCCATCGAAAGATGAATGGATAAAGAAGATGTGGTTTATGTATACAATGGAATATTACTCAGCCATTAGAAACAACAAATACCCACCATTTGCTTCAATGTGGATGGAACTGGAGGGTATTATGCTGAGTGAAATAAGTCAATCGGAGAAGGACAAACATTATATGGTCTCATTCATTTGGGGAATATAAAAAATAGTGAAAGGGAATAAAGGGGAAAGGAGAAAAAATGAGTGGGAAATATCAGAAAGGGAGACAGAACATGAAAGACTCCTAACTCTGGGAAACGAACTAGGGGTGGTCGAAGGGGAGGTGGTGGGGGGGGGTGACTGGGTGACGGGCACTGAGGGGGGCACTTGACCGGATGAGCACTAGGTGTTATTCTGTATGTTGGCAAATTGAACACCAATAAAGAATAAATTTATAAAAAAAAAAAAGAAAGAAACAGTTTCCCCATACTATGGCCAACCCGGAACACTGTCATTTGTTCCTTTCTGCTAATCAGGCAAAAATGATACCCCTTTATTGTGATGATTTTCTTCCTTTATTCCTTCCCTCCTTTCTTTTAATAGGATTAAATATCTTTGATAATGTATTTCTTCTTGTGAATTCTTATTATATTCTTTATCCATTTTTCTGTTGTTTTATTTATGTAATTTGTTTTAGATGTATTATCCCAGGTTGTTATTTGTCTTTGCCTTAATTTTATACTGTTTACCAAGAGAATTACAGTCTGAAATAACTGGATCTGTTCATCTTTTCATCTCAAGCTTCTAGATATCCCTTCATGCTGAAAAAGGCCTCCATAGCCCAAAGTCCTCCTCTGTTTTTTTCTAATACATTTTCCTAGCTCTACTTTATACACTTAGATCTTTCATGAATATACAGTTTCTTCTTAGACATGGTGTAACGTATACACCAAACTTACTTTCTTCCAAATGATTGGCCAGTTGTCTTGCTTTTACATGTTGAAGTACATTTTCTCTCTCACTAAGATGAAATTCACCTATAAGAATGTTAAACTCCATAAATAATAGATCAGTCTCTTTTGGACTTTATTCTTTTTTTTTTAATTTGTTAGCACCTGTTATTTTGTTCTCTGTACCTTAGAGTTTGTTTTGGTAACCAAGAATAAATCCTCCTCATCTTAATTTCTCAGACTATTTTTGGCTCTTCTTAAGCATCATTCTGCCAGAGGTCCCATATTGTCAAAGTTAAATTCCTTCCCCCAAATCATTTCATTGTTTTAGACTTTCTTGTTAATATAGGAATGACAATTATATTTACAATGTGTTTTTTCCCATCCTAGTCATGGTCTGTCTCATCATCTATTTGATTTTTAAGTTCTTCAACAATAGTATATCATTGTATTTACATAGATTTTGCTTTTTTTAAATTCTTCAATGTTTTATATTTTTTGTTACTATTGTGAATAATATCCTTTTTACATTATATCTTATAACTGACTTACTAGGATTTGTCTATTTATTTTATATCTTATATCAGCCATCTAAACTATTTATATCTTAAGAATACTTTTGCTTCAGGGCAGCCCGGGTGGCTCAGCAGTTTACTGCCACCTTCGGCCAAGGGTGTGGTCCTGGAGACCCAGGATCAAGTCCCACGTCAGGCTCCCTGCGTGGAGCCTGCTTCTCCCTCTGCCTGTGTCTGTCTGTCTCTCTTTCTCTCTCTCTCTCTCTCTCTCTCTCTCTCTCTCTCTCTCTCTCCCCCTCTGTCCTTCCCCCTGTTCTCTCTCGCTCTTTCTCTCTAAAAATAAATAAATCCTAAAAAAAGGAGAGAGTGAGTTACTCCCCTGAAACCCTATGACACAAAACCCAGATGTGCACATAGTCCTTGAGAAAGCAGTAACAGATTATACCAAGTAGGGGCACCTGGGTGGCTCAGTCAGTTAAGTGTCTGACTCTTGATTTCAATTCAGATCATGATCTTAGGGTCCTGATATCCAGCACCCCCGTGGGGCTCCACACTCAGCCAGAGTCTGCTTGAGACTCTCTCTCTCCCTCTTCTCCCTCCTCCTCCCCCTCTGCCTCTCCCCATGCTTGCATGCACATGCATGCTCTCTCTCACATAAATAAAATCTTAAAAAGATAAAATAAAATGAAAAAAATAAATTCTACAAAGTAGAAATTTGCAGGTTACTTTCTCTGGCCATGAATTTCTAAAGCTGGAAATCCAACAATTAAGAGATAACCATAAATAACATGACCACATGGAAATTTTAAAATACTTTTCTAAATAATGTATTCATTGAAGTAGTTTACTCTTGGATTAAAGGGAAAATTGAAGGTAAATTACATATTCTTTAAATAATGTTATATCATTAATTAGAATTAAAAATAAATCAAGTTTCAATTCAAGTAGATAGACTGGTACAAAGAAGCTACTTTTGTCTTTCAGAAGATAAAAGTAGAAAAACAATAAATTATAAAATAAAACAACCATTCTCCCAAAATGGAAATAAAACTCTATGTCAGTTTATTTTCCAGTAAATAATATAACTAAACTCCTGGAAAACCTGACTGATACAAAGAAAAGACAAAAATATGCAACATTAAGAAAAAAAAATACAATTTTCTCTTCCTCAGAAAACCAAGGAAACACGTGGCATGACAATAATTATAAGAAATACTATGTACAAATTTAATCCAACACATTTTAGAATCTAGAAATTCTCATGAAAATCCTTTATTACTACCAAAATTGACTCAAAAGGAGATTAAAACCTAAACAGACTAAGAAGAAATTCAAAAGATTGTTGAAGGCATAACAGCTAATGAAGATCCAGATCCAGATGGTTTTATGAATGAGCCCTTTTAAGAGATTATTTTGATCTTGTTTATAATATTCCAGAACATTGAGAAGGCTAGAAACTTTTCATATTTCTAATATCAAAACAGGAAAAATTAACACAAAAAATAAAACTGCAGCTCAGTCTCAGGAATACAAGTTAATATTCTAAATAAGTATTAGCAAATAGAACCCAAGGGTCTATTAAGAGAGTAATACACCAATATTAAAAGAACAATACAGCAAGATTAGGAATGATTAATTCCATAATAGGCAAGGATTGTATTAGGATATCTGCTAATGGACATACTATTCATAGAATGAATGAGAATGATCATATGGTCATTATTAATAGACATTTTAAAGATATTTGATAAAAATTAATTATCCATTTTGAGTGGTAACTAATTTTTAAAAGGACTAGAAAGGAACTTCCTAAACATGTCAATGTAGTTATTATTTTAACTGTCTAGACATTTTGTTTGATGATCATAATAGGTACACTGATTAAAGTACTCAAAATGAAAAAGTCCCACTAACATGTAATCCATCAGAAATCACAGCCACTTTAGAACAGCTTAAAACAATGCAATATTCAGGTTAAAATTTTCATCCCATATGATGCTAGACTTTATTTCAAATGTTGCTGAAAAAGTGGGTGTGTGCCTTTACACTGTGTATGTCTATAAACCACTGAGCAGAACTTTACGAATCGTTTACGCCTACACCTTTTTTTGCAATGTATCAGAGGAGCAGAGAAATGTTCCCCCAGCTAGAAATATTAATAAAGCAGAAATAAATAATTCATTTATTCATTCATAATTTATAGAGCCCAGAACTGAGTGCTCTTCTTAGCAAATGTAGTAAGTACCTTCTTCATGGGGAATGACTGATAACCGAATTTTGCCAACTTATCTCCTAGCAATGATTGGCTTAAAATTGTCAATTTGGTATTTGTTAAACCCCAGTTGTTATGTGAGCAATATCATGATGGGTATTTACAGATGTAATCATGGATAAAATCAAGTCCGTGTCCTCTGCCGCAAACCATTTTAGGAACTATGTTACAAGGTATGATTTTCAGGTGGCAGTGGGTTCAGGGAGATGATAGCATCAGAGCCAGGCTTTGTAGGATAAGGGGAATTTCCACGTGTGCAGAGGAGAAGGAAGAGCTTTCCAGACTAGAACAGTGCCAGCTCTAAAGCATGGAGGCAGGAGCTAGAGGTTATGTTTATATAATTGAGTGGTGCTCAGACCTAGTCAAGGGTTAGTGTTACCTGAAGAGCTGTTATATAAAGAGAAGAAATAAAAAAGTGAAGGAAGAACTCCAGGGCCCCCATCATGGAGATCCAATTCAGTGAGAGACAGAGAAGACCAACACATGTTTTTTTTCTTTTTCTTTCTTCCTTTTTTTTTTTTAGAGAGATATTTTTTTTTTAATTTCTTTTAGAGAGAGAGCAGGGAGAGGCAGAGGGGGAGAGAAAACCTCAAGCAGACTCCCTACTGAGCAAGGAACCCAAATTGGGGCTCAGTCTCATGACCCTGAGATCATGACCTGAGCCAAAATTAAGAGTCAGACACTTAACCGACTGAGCCACCCAAGCGCCTCTAGACATATGTTTTTTAAAAGTCCTATGAATAGGGCACCTGGGTGGCTCAATTAGTAAAGCATCTGCCTTCAGCTCAAGTCATGATCTCAGGAACCTGGGATCGAGCCCCATGTCAGGCTCCTTGCTCAGTGGGGAGTCTGTTGCTCTCTCTCCCTCTGCCCCTCTCTCTCACACTCTCTCATGTACTAATAAATAAAATCTTTTTAAAATAAATCATAAATAAAAGCCCGTGGATGATTCTGATGCACAGAGTTGAAACTCAGTGCTGTGGTCTATTATGTGAGAAGACTGTAAGAATTATGGAGATACTATACTATGGTATATGGAGATACTGCAGGATATGCTGCTGGAAAGACATATTGGAGCCAATGATAACTGGGTGACACTATTTGGTTTGGGGGGGTTTGTTTGCTTCCTTTTTTAAATTTGTTGCATCACCACCATGCCTCCATTAGATGTCAACCAGATATCCCGTACACAAAATTTGACTCCTTGTGTGAATTCAAAGCAACACCAGTTAAATCAGATGAAGAGGAGGAACCAGTCAAGAATCTTGTTTCAGTTCGATACTGCTGTATAATCTCCCCGAAACTTAAAACAATAGTCATTTTATTATCACTTGTAATCCTGTGAGTGGACTGGACTTGGCTAGGCAGTTCTGTTCCCTGTGACATGGGCACGGGTGGCCCACAGCCATGTGGGGGACTGGTCCGACTTGAATATCCAAGATGGCTCACTAGCATGGCTTTCAGCCGAGAACTCAATGGGGCATATCCACTAGAACATCTTTGTGCTTCTCACTGCATAGCATTTGGGATCCAGAAGAAGCACCTCAAAAACAAGCATTCAAAAAGGCCCAGACCATAGGGCACCTGGCTGGTTCAGTGGAGCATGTGACTCTTGATCTTGGTGTTGTGAGTTGGAGCCCTACATTGGGTATAGAGGTTATTTAAAAATAATATCTTAAAAAAAAAAAAAAGGCCCAACTACCAAGCTTCTTCTAACCTAGTTTTGATAGTCTCAGATGCATTCTCTTAGTTTAGTTGACCAAATCACGAAGACCCAACTCAGATTCAATGGAAGGTGACTTAAACTCTCTCTCTCTCTCTCTCTCTCTCTCTCTCTCTCTCTCTCTCTCTCTCTTTTATGATTGTTTAAATTTATTTGAGAGAGAGAGAGAAAACGTGAGCTCTGGGAGGGAGAGGGAGAGAGAATCTGAAGCAGCCTCCACACTGAGCACAGAGCCCAACATGGGGCTTAATCTCAGGACCACAAGATGGTGACCTGAGCTTAAACCAAGAATCCAACACTTAACTGACTGAGCCACCAGGCGCCCCAAACTCCATCTCTTGCTGGGAGGCACAGTGTGTGTCTACAAGGAAGGAAGGAAATAGATGGCAATCATGTTTTGGAGAATTGCGACTGCAATCTGAACACACCAAGTACTGCAGTACCAAAATATATAAAGGAGAATTGTCGGAAATTTAGATTGATGTCAACAAAAGTGCAATTAGACAAAACAATAAGTAAGGATAAAAGGAATCTGAATAATATAAAATGCTTATGTGATAGAGTTATGTATTGAATTCCTTACCTGGCAGTAAAGAATATTTCTTTATTTCAGGGATCCATAGAATCTCTGTTTCCCTCCAAAAGAGAAGCACTTGAACCCACATATACTGATATAAATCTGAAGCCTATAAATGTGTTTGTTCCCTGACCTCTCAGCCTTGCAGAAATAGTCATGGTGGGGTCTGTTTCACCCAACTCTTGTATTAAGTGAGATTCTTCCTCTTTGGGAATCCTGTCCTCTGGATGACTTTTTTACACATGGTGTAAACAATTGAGTTATACATTCTCTCTTAAGTTCTTAGTTTTTTATTTGTTTTCTGAAAAGAGTGGCATTGAAGGAGGCTTTATTTTGATTCCCCACAGTCTCATAATAAGAGTAGTTTTGACTTGTCCTGAGTGTTCTTTATACTTCAAGGTCAACATCTAGCAACCACTGGAATCATTTTCTGATTTCCCAATAATGCTGGCATAAGAACCGAGCTGGAATCTTTGCCAACACCTGTTTTCCTTGTATTGTTGTTTTTTTTTTAAGCCCCTTAAAAAAAAAGTAGTTTTCAAATTCATGTGTTTTTTGTTTTTTGGGGTTTTTGTAGTCTTTACTCTGCTTTCTGAAACTCAATTATTTTACCATCCTAGTAAGAAACAGAGTATGAGCTGGGGACCCAGGTTGTGGGGATGATGTCATTTCCTGGCCTGTCAATGATGAATCCTAGTTACTTATTGCTTCTAGCTCAGTGTCCTCATACAATGCTAGGTGCTCTTTCTGAATTGGATCTCGGCTATATACCACCCAAGGTAAGAAGTTGAAGCAACCAACCCTCTTCCACAGTAACGCTTAGATCTGTTTGCCCTTGCAGGTCGTCACACTGTGGTACAGAGCTCCAGAAGTCCTGCTTCAGTCCAGCTATGCCACCCCTGTGGACCTCTGGAGTGTTGGCTGCATATTTGCAGAAATGTTTCGTAGAAAGTAAGAAATACCTTTTGTTTTGCTTTGTCTTCATTGGAAAGAGACATTTTGGGTCTTCAATAATTTAAGTGGCAACATAGCATTTCTGTTTCAAGTAAGGTCACGAGTGTGTGTGTGTGTGTGTGTGTGTGTGTGTGTGTGTATCTCCATATCCACCTGCTTTGGGCTGCCACATTCAAGCTTGTCCTGGAAAAACATTCTTGGTCCTTAACAGTGAAGTTTTATAGGACTCTAGCTTCCACTTCTTGGAGATTCAGGGGAGGAAACATGCCATTGTCCCTACAACTTATTTTTGTGGGTGATGGTGGGACGTAGAAATATGCTCAAGGTGGACTTTGTCCATGGTAGAAGGACCAGGGCTGTTACATGTATGGAAATTTTGATGCTGAGAATAGTTGCTTAAACAGAATGTTCAGGCTAAAAAGGACCAGGCAAGGAAGATGTCAGCACTAGTTCAGAATACTGCAAATGCTGTCAGACTGAGGAGATTAGACGTATTCAGGCATGACAGAGAGCAAAGTAAGGACCAGGGATTTAGAAATTATAGAAATAAAGGTTTTTGGTCAGATGTGGGGAAAAAATCTAATATTGGACAGTTGTCTGAAGAGAAGATTGGGGTTCGTGAAAATAGCACATTCTCATTAGGTGTCTAAGAAGAAACTAGGTCACCCCACATTGGAGATGTTTTCAGTGGCACTAGTAGAGTAGGCAGGTGGGCTGAATGACCTCCAAGGACCTCTGACTCTTAGGGTCTGTAATTCATTTGTTTGACTTTCAGGTCACAAGAAATAGCCAAACAATATTGTAAAGATCTGCCGGGAAAATAATCCATACGTGGGTACTAAATTCAGCAAATCAAAATTAAGCAGAGAGCCTAATCATAATCTGTTAACTCGTTGTTTTCTATTTTTAGAAATAAAAATAAAACAGAAATAAAAATTCTGTTTTCCATGGGAAATGTGAGTTGGAAAGCTGAGTATATATTCCTATTATACATGTTATGTTCAAAATGTCGGCTACACAGTAGCTCAGAAGAAAGAGAAGTGGTCAGCCATTCCTTGTCTGTTCTTTTGTTTTAACCAAATGAAGTTTAGTGCTTATAATAAATTTGGGGACCTATTTTTAGAACTCAGCATTTTTTATATGTGGCTCACAGGAGGGAATCATACCAAAGAAATCAGAATACATAGATGTTCATTGCAGGCCTACTGTGTGCCGAGTACAAGGCCAAACTCTCCCCTTCTGTTACCTTTTTACACCTCCCCATGAAAGATAACTGATACACAGTGATAAATTTAATTGACATTACTCAGCTAAAAAGTAGCAAGAGTATTGCTCCAAATGAAGTCCTGTGCATTTTAATCCAGTGTTGTTTTTCTATCAAAGAGAGAGGAATAAAGTAATATTGAAGGTAGCTTCAGTGTTTGCCCAACAGGCTAAATAAGTGATTTGGGAGTGTAGTTCTTGTACCAACAACCTCAGTATCTCTGAGGACCTTGGTAGAAATGCAAATCCCATCCCCTCCCCCAGGGTCCACTGGATCAGAGGTTCTTGGGCTGGGGCTCAGCAACCTGTGTTTGAACAAGCCCTCAAGGTGATCCTAATTCACCCTCCAGGCTAAGAACCACTGGGTTGGATGACAGGATCACCAGGGATGAGCAGTCTTTAAATGTGCAACTCCCAGATCTCTCCCTTAGAGATTCTGATTCATTCCTGGGCTGGGGCCAGGCATTCTTGTTTTTAAAAGTACCTTTTAAAAGATATAATTCTTTTCATCAAACAGGTATAGAAAACATTGTGTTAAAGGATTGTGGTCACAGGTGCCTGGGTAGCTCAGTCAGTTAAGCCTCCGACTTTTTGATTTTGACTCAAGCCATGATCTCAGGGTCATGAAATCAAGTCCTGCGTCTGCCTCCCCACTCAGTGGGGAATCTGGATATCCCTCATTCTGCTCTGCCCACCTGCCTTTTCCTGGCTTGCTTTCAAATAAAATAAATAAATGAGATCTTTAAAAAAAAAAAATAAAGGATATGGTCAGAACAGGAAATAATTTACTGTCAGCATTACAGGATGGAAGTCAGGACAGTTATTGTAATTCATCTTATAAATAAGTTCATTAAGCTGAAAGCTGATTCAAGAAATGTACAGTAGAATCAGATTTCTGTGTCTAGAATTGTCCTCAAATACAAAGAATGAGTCCTTCTTTTGTAATGGGATGAGAGTGGTCAGTTATTTTTCAATAGTACAAGACTTGATACCAGCCACTATTGATGATAAAATCAATATCTTCCTGAAATATGTTAAAAGATAAAATTTAAGATATGTAGTGTTAAGCATTCACTAGTAAGGAACTTGCTATATTTCTAAGTATAGCTAGTCACTACTTATGGAACAGTTGCAACCTAAATTTTCATTTTAGAGCATTAAAACATTTCCCACTGAAGTGGCTTGCAGAATCCTATGTAAGTCTAGCTTGTGGAATCCTGTATAACCTGGAATATATATGAAATGTTATTGGTGCTAATTCATCAAAACCCATTTTCTGTTTATAACATTTTTTCTGTGGGAAAATTCATTCTTTGTTCTAATCCACTATGACAGGGATATACCCTTATTTTCACCCTAGCATGAGAAGGGGGTACTCAGTGTTGGAGACTCAGTGAAGGGCTCCTTCCATGATGGCAGCAACAGCCAGCCTCAGTTTGCTGAGAAAGTGAGATGGTGGGTAGAGACCCACTGGCTCTTTAGAGATGCACAAAAGAAAGTTACCCTTTCTTGGAGCCTTGCGTAGAGGTAATAAATTGATAATTAATTGCCTGAAGGAGGAAGCAATATCAGAATCCAGTCCTCTTTGCCTTTCTGGCTGAAGAATGAATCCAGGCTTACCACACATCATTCCTGGCCTGGGTGTTCTATCTCCTAGGTAATTCCTGCTGGTTTGGCTTTGACCTTGAATATGGCTGTGGGATCTGACCCTGTTCCTGCTCTGTTCATGTTTGGTATTTCCTGTGATAACACCAAGATATCTGAAAGTGCATGCTTCTTACTCATGCCAGATGAGTTCTGAGGTCTAGCCCCCAGCTTGACCTGATTGTAGCTTAAGTCCTGAGTCGGTGTTGACACACCTATTGCAGTGTCCAGCTGAATTTACAAGCCATAGATTCTGAAAGCAGACTCCCTCATTACCTTAGGTTAATCCTAAATCAGAGAACATGGCATTAGCATGTGTCTACCCCGGGGTTGTTATTGTTATTATGGCAATATTTCCCAAATGTTGTCATCTTTTTTATTAGCACCTTCATGGTTTTTCCATATTCTTGAAACAACTATACTTTACTTAAATTTTTACCCTAAACAATTTACTTTTTTTTTAGTTGAAATATAATTGACATATTAGTTTCAGGTGTACAACATAGTGATTCAACATTCATGTACATTGCAAATCAATCACCACGTTAAATCTAGCTACTATTTGTCACCAAAGTTATTATGTATTATTATTAACTACAGGCATACTTCATTTTATTGTGCTTTGCAGATACTGTCTTTTTTTCTTTCTTTCTTTCTTTCTTTTTTTACAAATTAAAGTTTGTGGCAACCCTGATTCAACCAAGTCTGTCTGCAACATTTGTCCAACAGCATTTGCTTATCAGTTCATGCCTCTTGTCACATTTTGCTAATTCTTGCAATATTTCAGACTTTTTCATTATTATCATATTTCTTATGGTATTCTATGATCAGTAATAAGGACCCACCCAAAACTCAGATGATGGTTAGAATTCTTTAGCAAAATATTTTTAATTAAACTATATACATGGGCATCTGAGTGACTCAATGGTTAAGCATCTGCCTTTGGCTCAGGTCATGATCCCGGGGTCCTGGGATCAAGTTCCGCATCCAGCTCCCCGCAGAAAGCCTGCTTCTCACTCTGCCTATGTCTCTGTCTCTCTGTGTCTCTCATGAATAATTAAATAAAATATTTTTAAAAATTAAGACTTATACATTGGTTTTTTTAGACATAATGCTATTGCACACTTAATAGACAACAGTATAGTGTAAACATGACTTTTATATGTACTAGGAAACCAAAAATTTGATTTGATTCACTTAATTGATACCCACTTTATTATGGTTGTCTGGAACCAAACCCACACTATCTCTGAGATTTGCCTATATTTCATTTATTTCTGCTCTCTTATTTATTATTATCTTCCTTCTACTAACTTAGGCTTTGTTCTTTTTCTGTTCCTTTAGGTTTAAGGGTAAATGCTTATTCTTGAAGTAGATCTGTATCACTGTAAAATTCTTTTTTTTTTAAAGATTTTATTTATTTGTTCATGATAGACAGAGAGAGAGAGAGAGAGGCAGAGACACAGGCAGAGGGAGAAGCAGGCTCCATGCTGGGAGCCTGAGAACTGCCGTTGCTGTGTCTCTAAGCTTTTGGACTATTGTGTTTACCTTTTCATTTGTCTCAAGTTATATTTTGATTTCCTCTTTGATTTTTTTTCATTTACCCAGGGGTTATTTAGCAGCTTGTTGTTTAGCCTCCATGTGTTTATGTTTTTTCTAGTTTTCTTCTTGTAATTTTTAGTTTCATACCATTGTGGTTTAAAATGATGCTTTTATATGATTTTAATCCTTAAATTTATTAAGACTTATTCAACCACTCTGTGCCTTTTGATTGGAGCAGTAGTCCATTTAAAGTAATTATTGATAGATATGTAATTATTGCCATTTTGTTTATGACTTTCTGGTTGTTTTTATAGTTCCGATTCCTTTCTTTTGTTCTCGTCCCTTGTGAGTTGGTGACTTTCCTTAGTGGTATGTTTATATTTCTTTCTTTTTATATTTTGCATATCTATCAGAGGTATTTGGTTTGTGATTACCATGAGGTTCCTATATAAGATCCTATATATTATAGCAGTCTATTTTAAGTTGATGCCTGCTTGAGTTCAAGCACATTCTAAAAGCAGTACATTTTCACTCCTTCCCATCCATGTTTTATGTTTTTGATGTTATATTTTACATACCATTTTGTATATTCCTTGACAAATTATTGTAGTTCTAGATAAGTTTATTCCTTTTGCCTTTTGACCTTCATACTCGCTACAAAGTGGTTGATCCCACTACCTTTACTATAAATTTACCTTTTTACCAGTGAGATTTTTTTTTCGTGATTTTCTTCTTTCTTGTTATGGCATTTTCTCTTCCATTTAAAGAAATCTCTTTAACATTTCTTGTAAGGCCAGTTTCGTGTTGATAAACTCCTTTACTTTAGCTTTTGCTTCTCTGCAAAACTCTATATCTCCTTCTATCCCGAATAATAATCTTGCTGGTTAGAGTATTCTTGGTTGTAAATTTTTCCCTTTCAGCACTTTAAATATATCCTACCAGTCTCTTCTGGCCTGTAAAATTTCTGCTAAAAAACCAGCTCAGAGTCTTTTGGGGGGTTTCCATGTTTGTAACGATTTATTTCTCTCTTGTTGCTTTTAAGATTCTCTCTTTAACTGTTGACACTTTGAATATAATGTGTCTTGGTGTGGATCTCTTTGAGTTCGTCTTTTTTGGGACTCTCTCTGTGCTTCCTGGACTTGGATGTCTTTTCCTTCACTAGGTCAGGGAAGTTTTTAGCCATTATTTTTTCAAATAGGTTTTCTGTCCCTTTCTGTCTCTTTTCACCTTCTAGGATACCCACAATATGAATGTTAATATACTTGATAGTGCCTCAGAGGTCCCTGAAACTATCCTGATTTTATTTTTTATTTTTTTTATTTTTGCTGTTCCAATTGGGTAATTTCTACTTGCTTGTTGTCCAGATCACTGATCCATTCTGTATCCCCTAGTCTGCTGTTGATTCTCTTAATGTATTTTTCATTTTAGTGACTGTATTCTTCAGTTCCAATTGTTTCTTTTTTATATTTTATAGACAATTTACTTTTTTTAGCCTCATCCTGAGCAAAAATATATAAAATCACAGATCTGATGAACTAGTTCTTTATTTGTTTAGTGCACACTCAAATATATAACCTTAAAACTATTGAGTAATGTAGTCCATGTTCAGCCCCTAAAATCATCTCTCTCACATATCACCGGTGGTCTATGTTGCATGTGGGAAACCTTGTAACAGGTGTTTCATTAGTCTACAAATAACTTACAGCATGGCCACTAGATGCAAGACCCTTTTTTAGAGAAGAAATTAAATCCTACTGGGGAAGAGAGGCATTGCATGCATGATTAGCTGATTAGCCTGAGCCAGGATAAGTGTTCTGAAGAAGCATAGGGTTCTGTGAATAGATATAATGAGAAGACTCTTTCCACGGAGGGAAAGCAGTTTCTCACTGGAAGGCCAGAAGTCAGGATCAACCTTCCCATACAGGCCACATCCCAGCTGTTTATATAAAATTGTTGAGGAATAATCATTTCTGTATTAGTAAGGCTCACCATTCTCTATAACCTAGGGAGAAAAATAAAAAAACAAAGGGAGGTAACACTTGTCTGCCATGTGACAGAGCCAGGGCCAAGCACTTCACATGCATTATCTCAGTAAACCCACATTCTGAGGACTACTATCCAGAGTTTCCAGATAACGAACCAAAATCTTCTGCAAGGAGAGTAAATAACTTGTCCGTGGACAAACAGCTCTTAAATGGCAGAGTCAGATTTGAACCCAGGGCTGCCTGACTCTGTAACCTTAGTTTTTTTTTTTCCCCTCTGTCATGTTTCTGCCCTTGCTATTGTTTTACCCTACTAGGTCATACTTTATCTGGAATGTTTTGTGCATTATTACAGTGTAACAGCAATGACATTTTAGAAAGGTCAAGAAGCAAACCATACATTTAATAGCTTTGATTTCCAGGTGCTCCCATATTAGATAGGTTGACTGGAAAAAAAAAGAAAGGTTGACCAGTTGATTCTCTGTAATATTATTAAGGGCTGCCAGAGAATTTTAATACAATCGGTCTCTATTATCTTGGTTTAATAATTGCCACCAATGACTTACAGTGACATGCTACAAAATGGGTAAGAATTGAAATTTTTTATCTTCCTATAGCTCTTTGTCTATGGGTGGTCCACCTATACCCTACATTGAGTTACATTTTAATACTAAAAAACATTGCTGTGAATGTAGTCAGTAGACAACTAGTGAGATCGAAGGATGGCATGAGATGGGATAGGATGGATGGATGGATGGATGGATGAATGGATGAGATAGGTTGATTTTTAACTTCATAGCAAATTAAATTCACAGTTGCTAGCTATTCAGGTTATCTTGTGATTCTGCTCAGAACTATTGTCTGTGGTTTGAAAGTTATGGGGTTTTCCAGGTTATAGCAAATTCATAAAAAGAAAATGCACATTTAAAAAAGTAAAACATGCTAATTCTTTGGGGGGAAAAAAACTAATCCTAAAACTAGTTCTTTGAATATGGAGATTGTGGTAAGCAGATAGTAATTCTTAGAAGTTCTGAGTTGCCAACCCTACTGATCCCTAGCTAAGAAATGCCAAATGCCACCAGGAAGAACATAAATACAGTCACTGTTGGAAGGAAACAAACAAGGCTTCATGGCTACATTATCCCATGTGTGGTGGCCTTTCTAGGTTAGTCGTCATTGATTTCTATGAATTAAACACCCAGTAGCTGAGAAACTGACAGTGAAACTGTCCTTTGTGGCTGAGTGGTCTGTGAACTAATGACTTTCAAATGTCACTGAGTGCCTTGCCAATTTTCCCGTTGGTTACTATGTTGGTGTTTCCCCTTATTTGAGTCCTCTCTTTAGTGACATCAGTAAATTGAGGTTCTTAACTGGCTGACCTGAAGACCGCACAGGACAAGCCCTAGCCTTGAGTAGAAACCCATCACCTCAGGTTAGGTCAGAACATGTGTATGGAAACTAGAGCATACAACTAGACCTTGAGAATTCTTATCTTCTGGGATGCTTTCAAAGGCCTTTTTTTTTTCCTTTAAAGAGTCAACCAGGGACACCTGGGTGGCTAGTGGTTGAAAGTCTGCCCTCCACTCAGGTCATGATCCCAGGGTCCCAGGATGGAGTCCCACATCAGGCTCCCCAAGGGAGCCTATGTCTCTGCCTCTTTCTCCATGTCTCTATGAATAAATAAATAAATAAAATCTTTATAAAAAGAACCAACCCAAAAGGAAGAACTTTAAAGAAGCATTTTCTTGAGTAAGGAAATACCCCAGATGGTACCTAGGAAAAGAACTGATCTTGGTTGAATAATGCATTAGAGTAGTTATAAGAACGAATGAGTACTTTTTAACGTAATCAATGTTGACTTCTCTTATGCTTAATATGTATCTTACTTTAACATGAATTTGAAAAATGCATTTGTTTTCCATGATGCATACTGAAAAGCCACCAAAGGGCATGGCCTGGCCTTTCCCCATCAGGGCAGCTCTGCGGCACTCCAGCACCAGCACTCCAGTTGGGCACCTTGGGGCTGCCTATTTTGTGGTCTTCTCTGCAAACTAGATTTTATCCTTATAGTACTCTTCCTGCCAATTTTGCCATCATGTTCTTCCCTCCAACTGCACAAGTCATTGCTTCCCTTTTCCTGGCAATGACTGGTCTGGGACTTCTCTCCATGGTATTATCCCTGTTCTGAGCAACCCACTTTCCCCCTTCTCTGGCTCTCCAAACTGTGTTAATCCTTCCCTCTCAGTCCTTGGGATCCCTGTTCTGAGCCAGTTTGTCCCCCTTCACAGAACTTTTTCTTGAAGTCTCCTTCTTCACTCCTTTTCTGTCAATGCTCTCTTCACCTGGAAGAGAACTGGGATATTCTAGGCCATCTGGTGCTGCGGGCACTCTTCTGCCAAAGCCTCCTAGCTCCTTTTTGCCACCCTCTCCCGCTTTAGTCTCCCCCTTCCTAATTATATCACCTGTCACATAGAACCAGCGATTTTTTTTAATATAGAGCTCTTTTTAAGCATAATAGCTTTATCAAAGCTACTCCAGAGTTGGAAGAACTGTTACCGATGGAAGTGGTTGGCATGTAAGAGGAAGCAGCAGACTAAGAGTCCTGACCAACTTTGCTGCATTGTTCAGTGTACTCTCTCCTTGTCTCCCCCTGCCTGCACTTAGGCACCCAGGACCTTCTGATGAACTTGTGCCCTCTGCTCACTCCTCAGGGGCCCTCACTGCACCTTAGGGATCATCGTCATCCATGTGTTCCACCTTTAAACCTGAAGCTCCACGCAACAAGGACATGTAGGCTTTCCAGCACTTGCCATCTGGGCTTTTGGTGGCCACATCTCTTCTCCTCTAGATCTTTTCCCTCAGTCTCAAACCTGGTCCCATGCACAGTTCTTTACTCTCCAACCCCCACAGTCCCTAAGCCCAGTCTGTCCTTGCGCTTCCAGCCCAATATTCCACCACATCTCCACTTGACTGAGATGAGCGAGTCTATCCAAAGTAAGCTCCTTTGTACCCCTTCTTTCAACTCAGAAATCTTTCATATTCATCCCCTCTCTTCCTTCTCTCCTCGTTTTGTAAAGATTTATTTATTTATGTTAGAGAGAGAGGGGTAGAGAGCACAAGCAGGAGAGGGGAAGCAGGAAGAGGGAGAAAGAATCTCAAGCAGACTTCCCACTGAGCGTGGAGCCCCCCGCCCAGGGTTCAATATTGTGACCCCAAGATCATGACCTGAGCCAAAATCAAGAGTTGGGCGCTTAGTACGCTCAACTACCCAGGTGCCACCTTCTCTCTCCTTTTAAGGAAGGATGCATTCTCCTTCCCTTACAAGACAAGTCCTTCAACTGTGTTCTCCATGCTACCCTGCTCCTGGACACTGCCACTATCCATCATCCCCTTCTGATTTGTGACTTCAGAATCTCCCTGTCCCTTAGCTTTCATAACTCCTTTCTAGAAAAGACCTCACCCTCCCTTTTCTTTGCCCTCAGTCTTTGTTCTTGTCTTCATGGCCAAATTTCTGAAAAGAACAGTGTCTCTACATGCAGCCTCCACTTCTTCACCATTTGCCATTCCTTAAATCCTTCCAATGATAAAAATTATAGATAATGCTTAGCAAGCACTTACTACAAGTGCTCTTTGGTGCCTCAAAATACATAATTTCATTTAAATCTCGGAGTGACTTTGTGAGATACTGTTGACCCCCATTTAACAGGTAAGAAAACTGAGGCCCAAAAAGCTTAAGTAGTACAAAGTACCACAGCTAATAAATGATGAGAGGCTCTGAACCCAGGCATATCTATCTAACTGCTCAATCCTCCTGGCAGTCCATCTGCTGCCTTCTGAGCTAACAGGAACCAGCTCTCTGTTCTCTTCTTGGTATCTTCAGCATCTCAATCTGGTGACCACTTATTCCATTAAACTCTTCCTGGCCTTGCTGTTGGTAAAGAAAAAGCACAGTGCTGGATGCCTCCGCCTTTCTTTATCTCTTTTACTGGCTCTTCTTCTCTCCCAAGCCTAGATGCTTCTGAAGACTTTCTGTATAGATAAGATACAGATGAGTTCCAGAACCACATTTCAGTTCTCTGATTGGCTGACTCTCCACCAACCATCTCATGGACACCTTACATTCACCAAACCCCCCCAAACCAGCCATTTCTCTTGCCATCTCCTTTCCTGTTAATGGCATCCAAAT
Organism: Nyctereutes procyonoides; assembly: GCF_905146905.1. Taxonomy (NCBI): domain Eukaryota; kingdom Metazoa; phylum Chordata; class Mammalia; order Carnivora; family Canidae; genus Nyctereutes; species Nyctereutes procyonoides. The sequence goes on along the minus strand of NW_026575141.1, from coordinate 15,876,990 downwards.
TCCCACAGTTACCCAGCTAGGTTCCTAAAGTCACTTAGGATCTTCCTCATCCTTCTCATATATTTAAGTCCTGTGGATCCTGTCTCCACAGGATCCCTCAGATCTCGACTTCCATCAACTCATTTTGGTCCTTCATAGGCAGCCTGCTTTCCTGTGTCCTGCCCACTCATGGATTTAGCATAAGTTAATCTTCTTATTGTCACCCCTTTGCAAAAACGTATTAAAACTGGTCTAGCAGGACACCTGGGTGGCTCAGTGGTTGAGCGTCTGCTTTTGGCTCAGGGCGTGATCCCAGGTCCAGGTTTCCAGTCCCACATCAGGCTGCCTGCGAGGAGCCTGCTTCTCTCTCTGCCTGTGTCTCTGCCTCTCTCTCTCTCTCTGTCTCTCATGAATAAATAAATAAATCTTAAAAAAAAAACTGTTCTAGGACCCTTGGCTCTCAAGACCTTCTAAAGAAGCCCCAACTTTATTCTGGCCTTAGTACATACTCCTCTCCAAGATGTAACTTTATGTTACTGAAAGTGACCTACTTTAATCCCAAAATTTGCCCCAGGTTTTCCTCCTTAGAATCCACACATTTTTCTTGATCTGGGTACCAACCTGTCCCCTTTCATCTCCCAGAGCTAACCCTAGAAGCTGCCTCTTCAGAAAGAGACCTGCCATACTACCCACTCCCCCCCACTCCAAATGGCTCCTCAGCATCCCATCTGTCTTGTCTCATGGTGCTTTTCTCAGCCACATTCTCTCTAGGCACACACGTTGTCCTCCACAGCTGCAGTAATGATGTGATGCAGAGCAGTGTTCTTTCTCAAGAACCAGATATTTCACTCCATGTCATCCCTCCCTCACCAGTTCTATGACTGAAGACAGCTCATTGGCCTGGAGCTTAGTGTCTTTATCTGTAAAATGAAGAGGCCTGTATAAGATACCACATCTGTGGTGTTCACAGTCCTGGATGGCTCAGGCATTAACATCCTTTCTTGCTCCCACACTCACTTTTGTTCAGGTTAGCTTGATTTCATCTTTTTTATATATTGGGCTTCTGAGGTTTACTGGATAATGTCTAAGATTCATTCTAACTCTGATATTGCTTCTGGGTAGAAGCATCATCTGGTCAGTTCTGGAACTCTTACTGATGTCTGGCACAGCTAACACTTATCGACAGAGCTTATTACATACCCTTGAATATGCTCCTGAGCACTTGACATATATTATTCAGTTTAATCTTCCCAAGTGATTTGCCCCAGAATCGCACATCTGGTCATTGGCAGAGCTTGAACTCAGAGCTATATGGTCTATAACAGGTACACTGAATTGTAACAAGCAACTCTAAAAATTAGGCATCAAGATATAGAGGATAGCATTGTAACAGTTGGGGTGTATGTGTGTGTTCATTCATGCCTCCCTCTCCACCTTACTATTCCTTTTTTTAAACATTTAAGTATATAGACATTCCATCCATGAAGGTCTAAAGCAACTCTGCTGAATAGAAATATAACATGAGCCACAGTGTAATTTAAAATTTTCTAGGGCCCTTGGGTGGCTCAGTTGGTTAAGCATCTGCCTTCAGCTCCCCACGTTGGGCTCCCTGCTCAGCAGAGAGTCTGCTTCTCCCTCTCCCCTTTGCCCTTCCCCACTGCTTGTGCTCTTTTGCACTCTCTCCCTCTGTTAAATAAATAATTTTTAACCAATTAATTAAAATTTTCTTGTAGCCACATTTAAAAAGGTGAAAAAAACAGATAAAATTAGGGTTTTTTTTAAGATTTTATTTATTCACAAGAGACACAGAGAGAGAGGCAGAGACATAGACAGAGGGAGAGGTAGGCTCCTCACAGGGAACCCAATGCAGGACTTGATCCCTGGACTGGGATTACGCCCTAAACTGAAGGCAGATGCTCAACTGCTGAGCCACCCAGGTATCCCTAGTTTTAATAGTATATTTTATTTAATGCAACATATCTAAAATATTATTTCAATATGTAATAAATATTTAAAAATTTGAATGAATGAGCTATTTTACATTCTTTCTTCATAATAAGTCTTCAGACTCCAGCATGTATTTTACACTTAGAGTACATGTCAGTCAGACTAGTCACATTTCAGGTGCTCAGTAGCCACCTGTACTGTACAAGATCACACAGCTCTAAACCATCAAATAGAAAAGTAAAAAAAAAAAAAAAAAAAAAAAAGACTGCCATTTACTGGAAAGGGAAGAAGAAGTGAATCAGTGCCCTTCTGTCCTAGGCTCATTGAATCTATTTTCTAGTTTGGAGGCTTTAAAAAGTTGAGGTCCTTGTATGTAAAACTAAGAGTTGATGTTGATGTTGATATTGATGCAGCTGCTGGGCCTTTGTCCCTGAACTGGTGGCACTTGAACACCACCCTGCAAGTGGGTTTGTCAGCACCTGCAGATCTTCCCCTCTGTCTTAAAATTGCCTGCACCTGGAGCCTCACAGTCTCTGTGATCTCTCTACATCCCACTTTAAGAAACAAGAATTGCTAAGGACAGAAACAAATTAGGAGATTTAGATGCCAATTAGCTTTATTGAAAAGAAAAGAAAAATTTTTAATCACAAGGTAGAGTAGTCTGGTTGCAAAATGCCAAATGGCACAGAAGTGTAAAAGTGAATATTATCTTTTCTGTACTCATCCAAAATCTGCTTCCCAAAGATGAATTCCTCGTTGTACTTCCAGATCTTTTTTATTGCAAATTCAAAGGTGTGTGTGTGTGTGTTTATAAATACATATATATATACATACTTATAGATGTACATCGATAAATTTGTGTCACAGAGATGGGCTTACATTGCCTTATTCACTTTATTTTATCATATAGCAATTCATTGAAATCTAACTCATTTTTAAACTGCTGAATAATTGCCAGTTCATTTATCTCATAATTTAATTTCCCATTGATGGACATTTAGGGGTTATTTGTTTTCAGTCTTATTGAAAACAATTTTGCAATAAAATCCTTGTGCTTATTTTGCGGAACATTTGTCCAAGTATTTCTGTATGGTGAATTCCAGAAGCAAAATTACAGGGTCAGATAACATGCATACTTAAAATTCTGCCAGCTAAACCAAATTGCCCTCCAAAAAGCTTCAATTAAACTCTGTTTTAAGTTTAAGGTGGGAGATAGGATTGAGGTTCTCAAAGATTAGAAGTATTGGCAAGAGTAAAACAAGACAGGGGCATCTAGGTGGCTCAGTCAATTTAGAGTCTGCCTTCTGCTCAGGTCATGATCCCAGGGTCCTGGGATAGAGCCCACATCAGACTCCCTGCTGAGGGAGTCTGCTTCTCCCTCTCCCCCCTGCCCTGCTTATGAGCTCAGGCTCGTGCTCTCTTGCTCACTCTCTCTCTCTCTCAAATAAATATTTAAAAAAAAAAAAAAAGCAAAACAAAACAAGGACACATATAAGCCCTGGCTATGTCCTCTATCCATATTTAAAAATAATATCAAGAGGGAAGTATAAGTGAATATGGTAATTTTATAAAAATTAATTAAGCTTAACTATTGTTAAGCTTAGTTTGAAACATGAGACCTCCTTCAACTGTAAAATTCACTGTGGGTTTCCTTTCTATCAGTTGTGTAGTGATAGGGAAGGAATCAACCTCCTTTTGTCAGTTAAAAAAAAAAAATTATCTTAAGATTAAAGTCCCAAGCAGTTTTTCAGACTAGTTTTTTTCCAGTACACAGACAATATGAAGGTCATTCTGCAGAGCTCCAGAGTGCCTAGGCTTGGAGAATAATGTATATTGTGGCATGATATTCGTTCCAGGCAAAACTTGGAATGTGGCCCTCTTTTCACATTGCCCTTCCTTTTTGGTCTTCTTACTCTCCTGACCTCATGCATCTTTGCTTCGGATTTTGCCTTTGGGTCTCCTCATTGCATTTACTCTGGAAGCACTTGCTTTAACACTGATGGTCTCCTTTCTGCCTTGGTTGTGAAGTCTCAGGTCTTCTGGTCACATCTTTCAACCATTGCTTTGAATAAAAATATATGAGACAAGAAGCCATCCACTTTTAATTATAAAACACAAACAGAGAAAGTAACTATTTTATATAGTGAAAGCTCGTTCTTACCAGTCCAATCTTTTAATCAGTGACAGGCTTGTCTTCGTTGTTCCCTGGCTCCCCTGGCAGGAGGTACCTCCCAGCCCTGAAAATTAAAAAGTACCAAGCCTGTGCAGAATTACTTTAGCTGGAGGTTGGACCTCTGATCTGAGTTGAGTCTGGCCTTGTTAATACCATCAAAATGTCATATAACATTACATTTGTTGCTTTAGAATGTTCATGAAGATTTACCAGACAAGATGATAGACACTATAATGAATAATACAAAGTATTTTAGATAAATATAAATTCAGGAGGTATTATTGTATTCCTGAATAGTTTTCCACAGAACACCATTACGGCACCAAATTACAACAAAGGGGAAGATGTGACAAATGATTCCATTTGGTCTTGTCCTAAAAAGATAGGGTATAGTGACAATCTGTCGGTAACTCCATGTGGCCCATTGCTGTGGGGTGGTCTGGTCTGTCTGATACCCATGCTCCATTGTTTCATACTGGGCTTCTGCCTTCCATCTGGCTTCTCACAGTGACTGAAGGAGCTCATCATCTGATAAGACCCAGTCTCTGGCTTAACTGAGAAGTATTGGACTTCTTTTTTTTAATAAAAATTTTAAAAGTTTCCTAGATTTTCTTCCTTCTCTCCTTCCATCTTTTCTCCTCTTGTCTACCATTCAGGCTTCTCTCCTCCTCTTCTGCCCTTCTTTTTCTCTTTCTTTCTTCCACTCTGTGTCACTCTCTTGCTGTTCCCTTCTCCTCAATTTAACTGTGAGAGATCCAAGGCATTTAACATGGCCTTCCATATATACCTTCTCTGATAATACATGGTAGTACTGAGTTTCTGGTTTATTGTTCCAGCTTTGCTAGCTAAATTAAATTTTCAGAGATTAGAATCTATTCAGAGATAGGTCTAAGAGCAATCAACTGCTTAGGGGTTTGTGTGTGTATGGTACATATGTATACACATGTATGTGCATATATGTGCATGTCCTTTTATAAAAGCAAGAATCTGGTTTATTATTTCTGGATCTTGTTTTCTTATAAACATTTCACAAAATCTTAAGATATGATAGAAAGGTGGGAGAGACAGCTATAGATACATGGGCAGTATTTACTTGCTAATTGAAGTATTGCAAGGTTCAGTTTAGAATGGCAGGTTTCCGTTAGAAATTAGATTTTACTATGAGCTGAATTGGATACTACTAGCTCTTCTTTTATCACTGGCACAGTTCAAGTTTACTGGATATTCTCATTCTGAAACCTGGGAGAAGGTCCAAAACCTTGGAAATCAGGCATCAGGAGCCTGCCAAATGTGTTTGCGCTATGTTGCCCAACCATTTAGTAATCATATGACATACTAATATTTTGATATTCAGAAATAAACTGGAAGCCAATTGCTGTGTGTTTTGCTAGTCAGAATCATATTGAATTCTACAGGTATCAGCGTGTAATAAAGTTAATTTGAAAGGCACTCAGTTAAAAAAAAGAAAGAAAGAAGAAAGAAAGAAAGAAAGAAAGAAAGAAAGAAAGAAAGAAAGAAAGAAAGAAAGAAAGAAAGAAAGAAGAAAGAAAGACACTCAGTTAAGTGGTATGGGAATGAACTGAATATGTAGATATTTTACATTTTTCCCCCTAAACTGGTACCTTTTTTTTAAAGATTGCATATTAATAGCTTGTGTCTGTGAGCTCTTAATCAGAAGTTGTTAAAAATGTTAGGACCTTTTAGTTTAAAATGATTCCTACTGCCCCTCTCTCAATTTCCTACTAAAAAGACAAAACCAGAATTAAAACTAGCAGTGAGAGAATTATCAAAATTATTTGGAAAAATTTCCAGTTAGCCAGAACTAGACTTAAAAATCCATTTGGTCCCTTGGTGTTGTTATGTGCACCTAAAAATAATTAGATAGACTTTTCTCTCTCCCTCCTTCCCTGGTTTCAGAAACACAAGGTTCACTCCAATTCAAAAAAAGGTCAGCTATTCCCAACCACTGTTCTATTGAGATCACTACAGTGTGTTGCCTACCCTCTGCCGTCAGCATTCTGCTTCGTTCTTTCTTAGGTATGAGTATACCAGAAAAAGGAGCAGGGGAGCTGAGAAGAATAGGGTAATCAGGAGGTAGACACATGAGAGCAATATTAGATGAAACATGGTAGATATTAAAATTGATCTAAGAACTACTCAGTATTTCAGTATTTACAGAATGAGTTCAAGTAAAGTCTACATTTTGTTGACTACAACTTGTCTGGGCTGTCACCCCTTTTAGAATGAGAACACCAACTAAAAGAATAAAATTCTTGTGGCTTTTGAAAAAAGACTTACTGATCAAGACAAGTAACATTATTTAGAAGTCCAAGAAAAAGATAGAAAACTGAAAAGGATTAGCAAAATCAGAAGAAAATTTCTAAAAATTAGTAGACTAATGCAGAATACTAGAAGACATGCTCTCTAAAACAGAAACAAAGGCTCCAAGCATTGAGCATTCTGAAATGCAGAAACAGCAAACTAATGTGAGAAGGGAAGTAGATACTATGTGGAGCTGTAGGGAAACCCCGTACAGGGACACAATTAAAATCTGGTCAGAGGGAGGGATGAATGGATGACTCAGTCAGTTGAGCATCCCACTCTAGGTTTCTGCTCTGGTCGTGATCTCAGGGTAGTGAGATCGAACCCCACCTCAGGCTCCACTCTGCTTGGGAGTCTCCCACTCCCTGTCCCTCTGCCCCTTCCCAACTGCTCATGTACTCTCTCAAAAAAAAAAAAAAAACCAATCTCGTTGGAAGGAATAAAAAGTAGAATTAATACTATAGGACAGGGAATCATTGATTTAAAGGACAGTATTGAGACATTCTCACACAATGCTGAGGAAAAGAACAAAAGGTTTGAAATAGTAAGAAAATGATAAATAGGAAGAATAAAGAATGGAAACTTGGCTTAAGAAATTGATGGCCTTGAAATGCAGTAATCAAAAACATAATTATAGAACATGTTCCTGAATGGAGACAGGATTTGAATATATGAATTCAAAGGTCTCAATATTTGGGGGAAATCATTGAAAAAGAGGCCCTAGTAGTTGGGGTGCTCAGGGCTGTGAGTACAGAAAATTTCATGTGGGTTGACTAAAGAATAAGGAGTTTATTAGCGCACAGAAACAATGATTCCAGAGATAGGTGAGATTCAGGATTGGCTTAATCCAGAGGCTACAGCTTCATTTCCCTAAGATTCCTTTAACTATGTCCTGGCATCCTGGAAGACTGTCTTCTCTTATGGCAAAATGATTGCAGTGGTTCCAGGTGTCACATCTTCAAATTCAGGACGCTCAGACAAAGAACACATTCATTGTACCTGGGCTCCAAAGACAAGTGCCAAAATTCATCCTGAGAACTGCTTGTGGTATATGCCTGCACTTGAACCAGGGACTGTACACCAGAGAAATGGATTCTGTTGACCAGATAGATGGTAGTCTGAAGAACATCAAGTTCTCTTATAAGGTGAAAGGGAAAAATGGGTAGTGGGGAGGCAACCCATGGAATCTGCCAAAAAGGCTGATACAGAGCACATTTGGCAAATGTTTGAACTTCATGGAGAAAGAGAAAAGCTAACAAGGAACAAATTTATTTGAAAGCTGTGCAAAAAGGTAGGAAAATCAGGCCAGCCTCAGACTTCTCTTTTATTGAACTAAAAGGCACACGAGAATAAAGAAAAAATCTTCAGCTGGGTGAGGAGTGGGGAAGAAGTCTGTGCCCAAGAACTTTGTACTCAGATGAGTTGTCTTAAACAAGTGAAGGCAACAGAAACGTCCATATGTGCAAGGATGCACTTACTGTTGGTTTGTTTGTTTAATACAACTTGGGCAAACTTGAGCTAACTGAAAGAGATATCAAAATTAGCACATCAAGAATGGGAAGCCACAGTATGAGAGGACTGGTAGCCTTCCCTGAGGGGCTGTCTTCAGCCCCAACACCCAACTCTGCACAATCATTCTGAGGAGAACTGTGACTTCAGCAGACCTCACCTGTTTGTACTGGCCATACTAATGACCCTATAGGAATGTGGTTGGGTTAGTATATTTTTCACAACAGGATCTGGATGAAGCTTAAAAGCAAATAATTTCATTATGAATTAATAGTCCTTATTATGAGACTAGCCCTGTAATTGGACTTCAGAAATTCCCCTGAAAAAGCTTCAGGCAGAGTGTACCATCAGATTTAAAAGTCTAATTAAATATGACTAAAATTATGTTTCATTTTAGCCCATCTGTAACTAGAAAGAAATGGTCTCTAAAGACCTTTAAAAATAAGAGTAGGTCAGAGTGAAAAACTAAAGATGAAATAGGAAGGGAGATGCATGGGATAAGGAACAATTATAAAGACATAAAATGGAGCATCCAAGTTACAGTCCCCTCAAGGCACAGAGAGCCGAATTGACACTTAAGAAAATTGTAGAAGTGATGCAAAAGGCACTGGGTTAAATTTTCAGGTGGGTGATTTGTTCCTGCTGATATCATAATTTCTGGCATCTTCCCATTTTTCCTAAACACTGACTTTTTCTATTTAAAGATTATATTAACACAGAAAGTGGAATCAATCAAAATGTTCAACATTGGTAGAATTGCTTAATAAAATAATAGTGTATCAATATAATTTTTAATGTATCCACATTGTTGAATATCTTTGGGTTGCTAATATTGCACCCTGTACCACTTGTTAAAATATTGGCAATGTTTCCATACCCATTTGTTAAAAAGCCACTACCCAGAGTACTCTAGCTGCCTAGATGCCCGTGCCTCTTCTCCCAAGATCCCCAGGGACTCCCTAGGATCCAACTAAAAGGTCACTGTCTGGCATGCCCGGGCTGATCCAGAATCCTGCTCCTGCCCTTTCATGTTAATTTTTTTTTTTTAAACTAGTATCTTAGTCAATAGAGATGCACTCCTAGGACTATACATTTGCAGAAATCCCTATAATCTCTTTAAGTCCCTTGAAGTCATCCTGTGCTTCTGGCAGTCATTTCTTCCAGCTATCATTTGAACAGCTGCTGATCTCAGGCAACATGTCAAAGACCTTCCACCATTCCCTAACTGGCGGCTGTTAGGAACCTATCAGGTCCAGGACCCTATTTCCTGGACCTAAAGACTGCTGGAAATAGAGTAAAACTTGGAATTTAACGTCCTGCTGTGAAATTCTTCCTTTGTTTTGTTTGGGGTTTTTTTTGTTTGGTTTTTTGGTTTTGGTTTTGTTTGTTTTTGAGTCAGGGTTAGCATATCTACCACTGTTAGCAATCTTGGCACAAAAATGTTCACCAAAAATTGTACCTATAGTGGCACATAAATAGGTCTATGCCCTAATCCCTATGAATTTCTTTCCTTCTAATGGCAAAAAGGCAGCTGTAATGAAGGTTATGAACCTTCAAATAGGGAGATTATTCTGGATTATCTGGGCAAGCCTAATCTAATCATGAGAGCCCTCTCTCAGGCTAGAGGCAGGAGATGGGGGAAGAAGAGGGGAAGTCCGAGAGATTTCAAGTGTGAAAAGGATCCAGCTCACTGTTGCTGCCTCTGAGATGAAGAGGCCACATTAGACCAGAGCAAGGTCTCCAGGAGCTAAGAGTGGCCTTCACTAGACAGCCAGCAAGGAAGTGGGGACCTCAATGCAACATCTATATGGAACTGAATTCAGCCAACTCCCTGAATGAGATGGGAAGCTCCAGTCTGGATTACAGCCAGGCCAACGTCTCAGTTTCAGCTTTGTGAGACTAACAGAGACCCAGTTGAGCCAAGCCATTCCCAGATTTTTGATCTACAGAACTATGAGATGAATTATGGGTGTTGTTTTAAGACACTAAATTTATGGTAATACATTACAGCAGCAATAGAAAATTAACAAACACACCAACATATAAAGTAATGGCAACACAACAAAACAAGTGGAATAAGCCATAAGCGTTGCAGAATACATAATTCACAAAGACTATTTAGTTGCTCTCTGGCTGAGAATGTCTTAAATAGTGAGGAGTATCAGTTCCAAAGGTCAAAAGGACCTAGCAGTAGCTGCATCCAACCAGCACTCCGCATTCAACCAAGAGCATACAGAGGATTGTGTCGGGGGCTGATAGAGAATTGTGTCTGGGGCAGGAGAGGGGCAGAGGGAGACACGAATATGTATGTACTATATATCTTTTTTTATATCATATTTTTGTAAGAAAAATACTTTAGAGATGAACCATTTCACAAAGTGGCCTTGAGCATTGCTGTGATCAAAAGAGCATGAGTATATTAGTAGTTCCTTGTTTGTTTACTTAAGGGTAATGGTGTATATAGTAACAAATCAGTGAAAAGAATTACTACGCAAGGGGGTTTTGACAATGGTACATGAGGGGCTTTTGATGATGGTACATGCAGTCCCATTTGTATTTTATTTCTTCTGGTACAACTGTAAAACTTTGACAAGCTTTTGAAAATGTGTTAGCATGTGCTCTGCGTATAATTTTATGGTCCCTGAGTTCTGCAGGCTACTTACGTTAAGGCTTTGACCCAACTGGAAGGTACAGTGAATTGCTTTGTGATATGAATTGCACTCGTAATATGCAAAAGGGAAGTTTGCTGATATGTGCTATAATCCAAATGTAGTAAAGCATAAAGGATTGACACTCTGGAGCCAGACTACCTGTATTTAAATCCCAGTTCTTCCACTTACCAGCTGTGTAGCTTTAGGTCACTTACTAAACCTCTCTGTGTCTTCTTTTCCTTTTCTGTGGAAATGGATAAGAGTACCTCTCTCCTAATTAACTGTGAGAATTTAAAGTGCTCAAAATAGCTTAACACATTGATAGGCAGCAATAAATGTTAGCTATCATATGATTTTTTATGCTTTGATGAAAAATATAAATATTCCTAAAATTGGAGCTTTTTGACTTCTTGGACCTAAAAAACAAAGATCCCCAAGGTCTCCCTCAAGTAGAGATGACCCTACCCATCCTGCATCAGCTACCCAAACCAAGGTTTGGTTCTGTCCCTGCCCACTGTTATTTTCCACTTCAAATTAGTGAGGCTTTCTAGATAACATTACCATTACAGTATTTTCTTTAATACAAAAATCTTTTTTTTTAACAATGTTAAAGGACATTTCTCTATCTGCTGTTTTGAAGAATTATGTTTCATAAGATGTAAGGTGTGCTATGAAATGGTAGGATAATACTAAAATAATCTGACAAATCCTGGTTAAAACACAAGTTTCCTTACTCAGGACTCATCAGAGCTCTTAATATTAAGGTAGCAGATTTTGGAATTTCCAGGATATATTGTGCAAGGCTCCCCCAACATATTTAACAAGTTATTTTTTTTAAAAAAGATTTGTTTGTTTATTAACAAGAGACACAGAGAGAGAGAGAGGCAAGATCCCCATGGGGAGCCCGATGCAGGACTCTATCCTAGGGCCCCAGGATCACGCCCTAAACCAAAGGCAGACCTGAGCCACCCCGGTGTCCCTCCCCAAATGTATTTAACCACAGAACTTTTCTCTCAAGATATGCCTGTTAAAAATTCCCTGGGAGTGTTCGGCACATCCAGTTTGGTAGAAAACTGCACTAAAATATGAGCATATTTCACCAAGATTATTGCAGATTTGTGAATTAAGATTTTTATGAATTGTATCTTGTTCTAAAGGAGATTTTATAGTTATACATCCCAAATATATGTCTATATGTACATGTTTCCAAATTAGATTTCAATAAAGCAGTGAAGTTCTAATTCTTACTTTGTAGATTAAAAATGGCCCTGGCTAGGCTAGATTATTAATCTTTCCCAATAGTACTTCTCTTACACATAATGGGAATTGTGTTCTAAAAGGACATGATCCTCCACCTGGCCAAGACTGAGTCATCAAATACATACTGAACTGGGCATTCTCAGTCTGTCATCCATAAATCGAGAGAGGCCTTTTAAAAACAGTTTGTGGGCAGCCCCAGTGGCACAGCGGTTTGGCGCCGCCTGCAGCCTCGGTTGTGATCCTGGAGACCCAGGATCGAGTCCCGCGTCGGGCTCCCTGCATGGAGCCTGCTTCTCCCTCTCCCTCTGCCTGTGTCTCTGCCTCTCTCTCTCTCTCTCTCTCTCTCTCTCTCTCTCTCTCTCTGTCTATGAATAAATAAATAAAATCTTTAAAAAAAAACAGTTTGTATTTTTAGCCAGCACCATTTTTTGAGATGGTAAATTCTATAAGGTCAGTATCCTCTAGTGAAGAAATTATTTTCTTTTGTCCCAAACTTACCTCTCCCCAGTATTAGGGATTGACTCCTTAATTTGATGTTCAGGATTGGTGAACACGACCAAGTTTTCTCTGATCGATTTTACAGACTTCAACCTTCTCCCCCTCCTCTCGTGTTTTGCCTTTCTAAACTAACAAGTCCCCATTCTTCAGGCTGTCAGAGATTGACGGCAAAAACTATGAAGCATCTGAGATTTTACCCTCCTTGCAAGCTAACAGATTAGTCCACCACTATTTCATGGATGCTGGCAGAAAACACAAGACTCCTAGGTTAGAGACCAGGACAGTTTATTACTCAGCAGTAGCAGCAGCTAGAGTACCAGCATGCACACCAGCTCCCATGGGGAAGTAAGAGGGCTGAGAGGACTGAGTGACACCTGCACACAATGAGTTATGTTACACAAATCAAACTCCAGGCTTAGGGAATGCGGTGTTTCTGACGGGCAGCATGTCCATCTGACCTTTGCCCCAGTGTGAGACACTATATTAAAGAATAAACAGATCTGCTCTTGCCCCAGAGGGGGACACTATCTCTTATCTCCCAAAGGCTGCTCACTTGAAAATCTAGTCCAGGACAAAAGCTACCAGCGCCTCTAACTCACAAGATGTAGAATTATAACAGCTGTCTCCTCCATCCCTTACATTATGATTCTTTCCTCTGCTGTCATCATACACATACCAAGATCTGTAGCCAGCCCTGCAGTATTTAGATGAATACAAGTTAATGCTTTTATGTCTTGTCACAGAACATGAAACTCCAGAGGGTTAGGGACATTTGCTTTGTTTACTTGGATATCCCAAGGGCATAGAACTGTATCTCACACACAGTCAGCATTCCATAAATATCTGTTGAATGTGTCCATGGATTTCCTAGATCTTTTTTACTGGGATCCATACAAGGATGAATTGGCTATTTTTCTTCAGTAAAGTTTGTTTTTTATTTTATGTTCCCAGAAAGCACTTAATTTTAAATTTAGAAATGTTACATCAGGGCACTTGGGTGGCTCAGTACATTAAGCATCTGCCTTCAGCTCAAGTCATGATCCCAGGGTGCTGAGATCGAGCCCCATGTCGAGCTTCCTGCTCAGCAGGGAGTTTGCTTCTCCCTCTCCCTCTGTGCACTCTCGATCTCTCTTCTCTCTCTCTCTCTCTCTCTCTCTCTCTCTCTCTCTCCCTTTCTCAAATAAATAAATAAAATATTTTTTAAAAAAAGAAACGTTACATCATTTTACTGATCAAAGAGCTGTAACATGTTATATAGATTCTGGTTCTAGCATTTTTTCCTCTGGGTAAGTCTGATGTTTAGAATTGCATATATTCAACCCATTTACATCATAAAGAAATGAAACTTACCAAAACCAGGGATTCTTATGGTTTTTCTTTGAAAAACCTAGAAGGTAGTTAAGTTTATTCTGGGCACTATGGGAGATAGCAAAAAGTCAAAGACCAGTTCTCACTTATGCATACCAAGGTCTGTGGCCAGGACCTCAAAGAGGTTATAACCTACATGAGCAAATAAGATGTGTGAGTGTGTAATACTTAGCAAGCAATACCAGACTCTGTGCATACGTAAGTGCTAAGCTAAGTGGTACAGATTTAAATATTAAATATTACAAGAGCTCAGAAAAGTTCAGTACAACTCTGAACTGGACTAGAAAAAAATAGAGGCTTCATGAAGTTAGTCTTGAACTGGATTTTGGAGATAATCAGTTGGATCCTTAACAAGAACCGCATTAGACAAGCCACAGAAGTAACAGTGTGTTCTGGGAAAAGCACAATCTGGCTGGAATGGAAGGTAAAAGTTTGGGAAATAGTGTGTTTTATCCACAATCACTGTTGGACTATAAGAACTGCACACTCAATCTTTATGACTTCTTTTCCAGTCTGTTTAACAGTGCACAGCAATGAAGCCACACCTTTGGGCAAATATAGCTGGGAAGAGAGAGGCCAATAGATAGAGCCCTTCTAAGGAGGATCCATGAAGTAAATAAACTCTAAAGGAAAGACTTGGAAGGTCATCCAATGTACTCATAAATTCCAGCTATTACCAGAGATGAAAGGGAAGTGAGAGGCATGAAGAACAATAGGAAGGAGTGTTCCCCAGGTCCCTCCAACTGCCTGTTTACAGTAGGGGAGGAGCAGCAGGGCTGCCCAGATGGCAGAGCCGAAGTTAGAATGAAGCTTCCTTGCCCTAAGACCTCTTTAGGAAATCCTGTTTGTGACAGTGGCTTTACTGCAAAGTAATCAGAAGCCCTCCCTGTGTCGTAGAAGTACACTTCTGGATTGACCAGCAGTCTCTAATGAGTTTGAAATCTTACTAATATGTGGGCTCAGCAAGTTAGAAACTGGGTGTCAGGTGAGGCTTGGGTCAGGCCTTATTTTGCAAGCATTTACTTATCTTTCTTGTGCCATTGAAATGCTGGTAACACAATAGCTTAAAAACAAGATAAGCCTCATCTTTCTTCCTGTATGGGTATGTTAGGGAATGATCGTTTTGATGGCCTTTAAAAAGCAGGAAAGGGCAAAGCCCTGTGATGCCATTTCTTTGGCATTGCATTACTTCATTAAGAAAATTCTCTTAAAAGCCTGGGAAATACAGCTTCAGAGTGAAGAGAGCTAAGTTGAAAACACCCTGGAATCCAAACCAAATTAACCATAAGTTTCATCTCCACTTTGACATCCACACTTGGGGTCTGTGCTCTTCTCCTTTGCTCCTGCCACTCAAGTGGTTTTGGATATGGGGGCAGACAATATGCTTTCTCTGCCAAATCTCATAAAATAGGATTTGTCTTCCCTCGCAGACAGGTGGCCAAGCCGTGACAGAGAGGGCTCTGCCTGGCTGCTGGCCACTCTGGAGACGCAGCCTTGCACCGGCGCAGCACCAGGCCACGTATCTGACCCTGTGGCCTCACAATCTGGAGGCCCATGTTGGCAGCCCCGGGTGCTAACAGCTTTGGTCAGTTGGTGTGGAGTTCTACTGGCAGACAAAGAGAGCAGGACAGCATGCTGCTCCATGTCACTCTGTGTGACGGAAGAGACTTCTAAGGCCCTGGATGTGTGTGGAACCATAAAATGGCTGCTCCAATCAATCATTAAAATACAGGCTTTTCCTCCGTCTTTTTTTTGGGGGGTGGGGAGAAGGAGGAACCGAGACCTTGGGAAAGGAAATTTGGCCTTCCCAGATGGTACACATTACTTGATGGGTAATTCTGCACTTAATTCTATGCATCAGGAGTGGATTTCACAAGCCTTTTTCTTGTGAGACTAGATTAGTCCTTAGGGTTAATTTTTCGGTATAGAGCAAGTACTATAATGGAGGAAAAAAAAATAGACTTCTGGAAGCCAGGGAGTAGAAGGTCTCAAGATACCAGATTGCTCTGTGAAGGGAGCAAACGACCATTTTTATTACAGGCTTTGAATACAAGAAAATAATTGTGATTTGAGTTCTCTAAACATCAGAAATATTGCCCTAGCCATATATGGCCACGGTCCTAGTCCTCCATATCCTCAGGGAGCTTCCCTTCTAGAGAAAATGCAGTCAGATTCTAGTAAAGAAGGACCTAGGTCCTTCTGTTGCCTTCAGGCTGTTGCCTTCATCAGACTCTCCAGAATCTCTACTTAAGAGATAATAAGACGACTGCTTTCAGAAATACAGAGAAGCTGGGTCAGCCCTCACCAGTCCTGACTGAGAAAGCCTCTTGATCCCGAGTGCCACATCTGACCACTGCATAGCATTGATGGGGGAAAAAAACTGGACTCCATTCACTGCCTTTTTCTTCTCCTGTCCCCCTCAGGGCCCACGTGAATAGCACTTTTGGCCTTGTTTTCTTAGGACCCTCTGGGCCCATTTCTTTTCTTTCATCATCTTTCCTAGAACTGATATGACTGTTCCGCAGGGAAGAAACAAGTGGTACACTTGGATGAACTCTGCAAAACACAAAGAGCTTCTCTCTTATCCCTGCTCCTGAAGTGATTTTCTATATTAAAAAAAAAAAAAAAAAAAAAAGGACAGTCCTAGACTGAACAGTAAAAAAAAAGGGAGTCCTCTACTGAATAGTAAAACCTCATTTATATCTTGTCTGGGATGTCTTGAACTGTCTGGAGAAAGCACCAGTGATAAAGCATATGGATTGTAAAGTGGTGGTTGACCTGCTTAACAGAACCCAAGGAAAGCATTCTTGAAAAGTACTTGAGGATTCCAGCTACCACCAAAGATGAAAGGGACGTGAATAGACCTCAGCAGCCCTGCTTCTTCTGTGTCATCCTCGAATTTAATGGCACCTCCCTATGTGGCTATTCCTCACTGCTCTGTTGTTGGTCACCAGAGCATCTTGTTTTCTTCACAGCACTCACTGCTTGTATAATGATTATTTTTCCTTTCTCCCTTCCTAAACTGCAAGCCCCACAAGGTCAGGGACCACGTAGTCCCTGCGCTCTGCAGATGGAGGAGTACGTCACAGATCCACAAATGTGCAGAAGGAACCTACTGAAGTGCTAGGTGGCAGGTTTGCCCCCAGATTCACAGGTCCTCAGGATCCCCCTCTCTTCTCAACTGAAGACAATTACTTCATTTCAACATCAAGCTCACCAGAGTGGTTTTCAATCATTCATTTTTCTTTTAGGGGAAAAAAAAAAAAACATGGAACTTTTGTTCAGGCAGAGACTCCAGTCCATTAACAGTTCCATGGTCCTCTGTGACGGGCATGACACGGAGAAACCGTCACAAGGACCGGCTTTGGAGCATCCGGGTTCTGCGTCCACCACTTCTTAGCTGGGTGATGGTGACTCACTAGTAACCATCATCTCTCAACCTTCATTTCCTCAGCTGTAAAATGAGCATATTAACATCAACTTCCCACCTAGGGTTGATCTGAGTTAAATGAAAGCGTGCCTGTCAAGCACTGAGCTTTGGGCTCTGCCTTGCATGTGCGGAGTAAAACTTAGTCACTGTTCTTAGTGTTCGTGGTTCAGGTACCTGGGTGTATCATTTTTCTGGAGCAGGATGAGGGGGGCTTCTTGTCAGAAGTAACATCGAACGTTGGAAGAACTCAGTCAGAAAGCCTCGGACTTGGTGCCCCGGGATTCTAGGCAGAACCTCACGCCTAGGGCACAAAGCATGAACTTAGGTCACAGCTGACTGGGCCATGTGGCCAAATGACTCAATCCTGAAATAATGACTAATCATTACAGGGCTCCCAGTGTCCCCTCCACCCCACCACAGTCACCACAAAGGCTAAAACTGATCGTGGCGTCTGGCAAGAGGCTGAGCATGCATACCATACAATGAGTTTCAGTAAACCCATCTCATAGGAGGAGAGAGCCCAGGCAGGGCGCTCTTCAGGGAAGGGGCTGCTCGCTCCTTGAAGGGGAGGAATAGGGGCTCCAGGTTTAGTTTCCTTGATGCCTTACAGAATCCAGAGTGCGGTCCCCCGGTATATATCGGCCCTCAGGGAGTCTTGTTCTGAGCCACAGGAAGCAGTGCCTCGCACCAGCTCGTAGGGAAACTCCAAACAGTCACCAGGAAGAAAGTCACAGATGAAAATGATTTTGTCTCACTGTTTCTTCTCTGCAGTCTTCTGAGGGGGGAGGGGGAGGACAAGGAGACATTTGGCTATGAGAAATTCATTGAACAGAATGTGCTTTTTTAACTGTCTCCTTTCATATCTGGGGTTGTGTGGCCGCCTCACTGTTTTCAATCAAGAAGAGAACCATAACTTCTGCATTTAATGACCTTACTGGATATGACTGCCTTTCTTACTGATTTGTAAGGCAGATGCTCCCCTCTCCCACCTCAACTGGAACTCAGGAGCCCCATTTGTTTTTGTTTTGTTTTAAGGTTTATTTTATTTATTAGAGAGAGGCACAAGCGGGGGTAGGGGCAGAGGGAAAAGGGAGAGAATCCTCAAGCAGACTCCCTGCTGAGCGTGGAGCCCGACTCAAGGCTGGGTCCTAGGATTTGAAATCATGACCTAAGCCAAAAATCAAGAGTGGGTCACTCAACCAACTGAGCCATCCAGGAGCCCCAAGAGGAGCCCCATTTGTTTAATATTTCTGACCCATGCGGGATGAACAATCTGGGCTTTTTAAATAATCTTATATTATATGTAAGTTTTATTCTTTAAATAGTGCATAGTCTTTCATTTAACAAAAAAAAATAGTTATTGTAAAACAGTTTTTAAAATATACGTAAAGAATGTAAGATAAGCCTAGAGCATCTTGTTGTACTAGAAAGAAAGAAAATGTTTTAAATAATAATAAAAATGGAGGGTGCCTGGGTGGCTCAGTTGGTTGAGTGTCTGACTCTTGCTTTCAGCTCAGGTCATAGTCTCAGGGTCATGAAATTGAGCCCCACATTGGTCTTCATGCTGAGCGTGGAGTCTGCTTGTCCCTCTCCTGCCTCCTTTGCCCCTCCCTCTGCTCTCTTGCTCACTCTGAAAAAAATAAATATAATAATAATGGAAACATACCAAAGAAGACAGAATTTGGCTTGAAGAGACCCCTGGACAAATCTGAGCCCATTTGAGCATGAAAATATGTAATTATAGTAATGGATTATAACCCATTAAAATAATGAATTCTTCTGAATGAAACAAAATTTGTGAGTCCATACTAATAAAAATAGATAAAGCTCCTTCTTAATAGTAGAGCGCTAACTAATAAATAGAAGGCATGTTAGAGTTGGAAAGTCAAAATTGCTCTCCACAAAATATTTTCTTTTTTAGAAAGGTAAGGAGAAAGAAAAAGAAAAAGAAACGCAGTAAGTGACTCAAAGATTACCATTAATGGTTTACCAAGTATCTTCTGTTTTCCTATGCATTATAACATTTCAATTTTCATATAAAAGTGAGCTCATGCTTCTTTATGACCTGTTTTTTTCTTACATGTAAAAATATATCCTGGTCTTATTTATGTGTATTTAAATATTCCCCAAATAAATAAATAAATATTCCCCAGCACATAGTAAGCATGTATTTATTGAATGAATGAAATTTGCAGGGATTTTTAGAGCAAGACTGTGGTATCTGTTCTGGCAGCTCATGTTTTGCATGTTCCCATGACTTTCTTCAGGACTAATTCCTGGAATTGGAATAGTGAGGTAAAGAATATTCAAAAACCTAATTGATGGGGCGCCTGGGTGGCTCAGTTGTTTCAGCATCTGCATTTGGCTCAGGTCATGATCTCAGGGTCCTGGAACTGAGCCCTGTGTTGAGCACCCTGCTCAGTGAGGAGTCTTCTTCACCCTCTGCCTCTCCCCACCATTCATGCTTGTGCTGTCTCTCACTTTCTCTCAAATGAAAAATCTTAAAAAAAAAAAAAAAAACAACCTACTTGATGCAGGAACCAGTCTGCCCTCCAGAAAGATTTTTCTATTTTATTCCCCCCCCCCCTGGGGCTGTATTAAGACATGCCTTTCACTACATTTTTTTTGATTTTTATTTATTTATGATAGTCACACAGAGAGAGAGAGAGAAGCAGAGACACAGGCAGAGGGAGAAGCAGGCTCCATGCACCGGGAGCCCGATGTGGGATTCGATCCTGGGTCTCCAGGATCGCGCCGTGGGCCAAAGGCAGGCGCCAAACCGCTGCGCCACCCAGGGATCCCACTACATTTTTTTTTTAAGATTTTATTTATTTGTGAGAGACAGAGAGGCACAGACACAGGCAGAGGGACAAGCAGGCTCCATGCTGGGAGCCTAACGTGGGACTTGATCCCTGGTCTCCAAGATCACACCCTGGGCTGAAGGCGGCGCTAAACCGCTGAGCCACCGGGGCTGCCCTTTTCACTACATTTTAAAGGAAGAAGATTGGGATTAATGTGTGCAAAACACCATCCAGAGTAGGACCTAACGGTTGTCGGTTACAAAATGATAATAATCAAGTCCTCTTCTCCCTGCATGCAGATAGACTCTATCAGGGCCAAAAGCTGGGGACCATTTCCCAAAGCCTTTGCTCAAACGATGGAATTTCTGTGCATGCAGAAAGCTCCAGGGTAGGACAGAATCTGACTGTAGTGGAGCCTGTCATATACCCTGCAATATACCATACCATCCTCTCTCGGTATCTGTTGGAAAGCCCAGTTACCTGCACTAGGCCTGGAGGCTGCCACGTCAAGGTGAACAATGAAGAGAAAAACGAGGTTCCTGATTGTGATAGCTATCCTATCACAGCTCCACCATCATCAACACAGATCCTCCAGGAGGGGCTCCTTCATTTGGACTTTGATACTGGCCACATAACTTACTTGAACACCAGCATCCCTTGCAGTCTCTGGGGTGGGGGGAGGGACAGTGCAAGGAGTGAGATACACAGGTACTCTGTTGGCAGCTGAGCAGTGTGCCCTGTTATGCAGGCTGGAGCCCATGGCACCAGCCGACTTCAGCCTCCAGCTGGTTGGAGCAGGAGGGAGTTATGTCCTCATACAGATCATTAAGGAGAACCAAGAAGAGGATATTCAAAGGGGTACTTTTGGATTCAAAAGAGAAATCCGGGGCACCTGGATGGCTCAGCGGTTGAGCATCTGCCTTTGGCTCAAGTCGTGATCCTGGGGTCCTGGGATCCAGTTCTGCATCGGGCTCCTCACAGGGAGCCTGCTTCTCCCTCTGCATATGTCTCTGCCTCTCTCTGTGTGTCTCTCATGAATTAATAAATAAAATCTTTAAAAAGGGGGGGGGCAGCCTCGGTAGCTCAGCAGTTTAGCACCACCTTCAGCTTGGGGTGTGATCCTGGAGACCCAGAATCAGGTCCCACGTCGAGCTCCCTGCATGGAGCCTGCTTCTCCCTCTGCCTGTGTCTCTGCCTCTCTCTCTCTCTCTCTCTCTCTCTCTCTCTCTCTCTCTCCCCTTCTCTCTTTCATGAATAAATAAAATCTTTTAAAAAAGAAATGTTGAAGAAAAAGAAAGAAAGAAAGATGAGAAATCAGTAGAACTATACCATGCTTTGGATTTGCCTGTATTTTCTCTTTGGGCTTCACTGGCTATCAGGCTCTCCAGTGATGACAGTTGAGCTGATTGAGAGCCGTTAGTCAAATCCAGTAATAGTATTAATCTGTGGTTGGAAATGACTGTTAAAGTGCCAGCCTATTCGGTTGCGGTTTTTCTTCCAGCTTCCAGTTGTGCCAGGCTTCCAGCAGGAGGAATAGAGGCTGTGGTAGAGGAAACCGTTGATAAATGAAAGAAACCAGAAACTGTCACTACCCATAACAACGAAACAACAACAACAAAAAAAAAAAATTAGAGAAAAGGTGGGGGAGACAAAGGAAATTGTATAAAGCAGCATAAGCCTGCACAGTGTGATGTGATCTCTAGGCGTGAGGCTCAAAAGCTGTGCTTGGGCACTGACTCCTAGTTTTCCAGCAAGAGCAGGAAGGCTTTTTTACCAGACTCCAGGTCTCTCTGGTGATACTGCTGAGCAAGAAAGCTTCTCTTAAGGGAAGAACATGACTGGAGCTTACTTAAATGAAGCTATTTTTATCAGCTTCCTGACATGCTCCTCAGACCATTAATACACAAAGGAAGCCAGAGGTCTGGTCACCAAATTGTGTCAAAAAAGTTTACCCTAGAATCCTCTTTACTAAATTTTCCCTGACAAACATTCAGTAAAGTTGCTACCATTGATCAGTGATCAAGAAATGCACGTTGTGAGGCACCTGGGTGGCTCAGTCAGCTAAGCATCAGCTCTTGGTTTTGGCTCTAGTCATCTCAGGGACCTGAGATCGAGCCTTGTATCATGCTCAGAGCTCAGTGAGGAGTCTGCTTGGGATTCTCTCTCTTCTCTCCCTCCACCCCTCCCCCCACACTCTTTTTCTCTCTAAAACAGATGAATCTTTAACAAAAAAAGAAATGCATGCTGTAACTGAGAAGTGCTTACCCAATCAAGGCCTCCATTTGCTGTTTTTATTTTATTTTAAGAACTTTAGCCTGGCAGCTCTCCTTGTTTTTTCACCAAAGCTCCAAAGTTTTGTTAATACTTCAAAAAGGAAAAAAAAAAAAAAAACTAAGTAAAATCTGTATTCAGTGAACCAGAAAATTAAATGGATCTATAAAGAAATCAAAGCCGTAAGTTCCGGAGTTACATTGAGGAGAGTCAGAACACAGTACACCTGGCACATTTCACTACCTCCTAATGAGCAAATAAGTATTTTATCAGCCCTTCTACTGTATTTCAGTGTTTCTGAGATGTTCATTTTTTTTCACATTTGATTGTTTCTAGAATCAGGATGTAACTTGCGATCGATTGGTAGCATCTTACATTAGAAGAGATATGGTAGTTCTGCTTAAAAAGCAGACGTTAGTAATTTTCTTCATATCAGTATTCAAGAGCTGGTTAACTTTGGTGGTCAAAAGATGTTTTGAAGCATTAGTGGGGAAATTTAATTTGTGGACATTTTTATTATAATTTAGTATGTAAATGATGTTCCCTGGGATATTCAAGGAGTAGGAAACTAAGGAAACTAAGGCTGAGTTCACGTTACCCTCTCAGGTCACAGCTAGCTGATGGCAGAGCAGCATTAGAATGTATCCCTGGCCTGGAGGGTCCACACAACGTGTGTTGTCCTGCTGCCTGTCAGAGCCCATGCCTTGCAAAAGCAAAGCAAGACCCTGCAGGCTAAATGCCACATTTGCTCTGAAGTGTCTTTCTATCGAGGCATTGGCAGAACTCCTAAACAAGTGGGGAGAGGTACCAGGAAAGTTCAGCCTGAATGAGTGGCTTGGTGAAACCTGACACAGTAGAACACTATGACGGGCTGTGGGATCAGCAGGCTGTGTTACTCAGCTGCTCCAAGCTCGGCCTAAAGACTCTTCCCTGGTATCGGGGACTTCCTTCTCTCAGGTGGCAGGTTTATCTTTTGAAATTGATCATGAGTAAAAAAGTAGTACTCATGCTAATAAAATAAGAACATCAAAGGCATACTAAAGATATATTTAGGTAAATTAACAGAGAAGTTTGGTTACCACATAAAGAAAAATGTTAATACCCTTTAGACTTCTTAGCATGCAAAATCAAAGTAATCAAAGGTGTGTATTAGTTACGTGCTAAAGCAACACAACCTGAAAGTGCCTTTTTTAACCAAATGTTTTCATTTATGTGGGTAACATAAAACCTTTCCATAATACCCTTCTCTTATAAAGTCAAATACGTGGCAGATATATGCAGTAAGCAGGTCATTGGTAGTCATGTGCCCACAACCTCCTCATTCTTATAAATTCACTTGTTTTGTAAATAAAACGAAGATATCGTGCTGAGGCCAAAGATTGACTTTAATATTTGTTTGGGAACGTACATTCAAACATACATTTGTTTAATGTGCTATGGTAGATTGCATTTAACGTGTGATAAAATAGTATCAATAAGTAATCGTGATTAGCAATATTGATCCCAGCTCCTACACTTAATCACATACATACATGACTTGTCTGGTTAAGTTACAAAACTGTCCTGAGCCCCAGCTTCCTCATCTATAAAATTAGGCTAGTAATGACTGTGTTTCAGAGTTGCTTGTAGGGATTAGCAAAATATGTCTTACCTATAGTTCTTATTCCATTTCATTAAGCACAGAGTATATGGCTGTGTTAGAATTGTGAAGTAGAAATTCGCAGAAGTGTTACCCATGATAAAGAAACAGAAGGAAGGGCAGCCCAGGTGGCTCAGCGGTTTAGCGCTGCCTTGAGCCCAGGGCCTAATCTTGAAGACCTGGGATCGATTCCCATGTATGACTCCCTGCATAGAGCCTGTGTCTCTGCCTCTCTCTCTATCTCTCGTGCATAAATAAAATCTTTAAAAAAAGAAATAAAATGTTCAAACTCACTGCTAATTGGGGAAATACACATTCTAACTATCAATGCTTTCAGAAAGAGGGAGTGTATTTCATTTACTACTATATTGAATAGGAAGAGGAAATGGTCTAATTGGCTTTACTAACCATGGATACTGGATAAGAAAACATATTCCACCCCCCACCCCATATTTATCATTTTCCTGACTGCATCATCTTCAAATTTTCTGAGCCAGTGATCTTTGTGAATAGCCCTGCAGAATATCATGAGTAAATTAAATTCAGAGATTTCGTCCAGACATATGACCAAAACAACAGCAATGAATCTTCTTTGCACGTTTAGACACAGTGAGAAAAAGAGAAGAAATCATGGAGGGGTGCAGATGGGGGTAGGTAACACAGTATTACACAAAAACGAATAACTCTGGAATGAGAGTTCATTATATTTGCTACTTGATTGATGGCCGTACTTCTACTGAGAAACTGATTTTACTTCTCAGCTGTTCTAACTGCTTCATCCACATAGTTTATTATTTTTGTAGCATGTCTGCAGTATAGAGTGGGGCAGAAAAAGCCATGATACCTGTCCTTTAACAGATGAGCTGAGGTGAAGTGGCCTGCCTGCCTGCACTCAGCAATTAGTTAATCAGTTACAGAGCCAGCATTAAGAGATGGGGCTTCTGCCTCCTGGTTTATTCTCCTTTCCATTACATGTGGCTAAGTGCTTCTATCTTATTCTAAAGAAGTCTCTACAGGGAACACAACCCTACCCTGTTCTAGAAATAGCATTGTTACTGGACAGGCCAATCTGCCAGGATGACCATTTTCAAGTGTTCTAGGGAGCTAGTAAGTTGGGTTTTTTTTCCCCCCAAGAGGAAGTAGCAGTGAATCCTATACCAAAAATAACGCCTTCACTGCTAATTCTGCTTAGTAGGTGGTTTCCCAGGGATGATCCAATGCAGTGAGTCATCATTCTGATTGCTTATTAGCACATTATCTCTCTTTTCTACTAACCCCCCAGTGCTTTTGGTTACATGTTTTTTAACCTTTAAAGCCTTTCTGAGCAGTTTACAGTCTTCATACTAGGAATATAAACCACCCCCCCCAACATGTCCCTCTTTTCTTTCTTCTTTCACTCTTCAAATCTAAAATAATCCATGACTCAAGAGAACAGTCAGGATTATGACCTCAGACAACAGAGTGGCAGTTTCTCCAGAGTTGGCTTCTCTGGTTGGTAGCATTTCATTCCCAGTAAAAATAAAAAATGTAGACTAATGTAAACAAATGTGTGGGACTTATATCAAGAAAACTATAAATTCGATTGAGAGATATAAAATACCTGCATAGATGTGGAGAATAGTTAAATGTTAGAAAGAGAATATATTTTCCTGAATGAGAAGATTCCTGAATGAGAGATTGAATATTGAGAAGATACAAGATCTCACCAAATTAACTCATGGGTTTATGCAACTCCAATCAGAAATCCCACTGGGATTTTCTAAAATGCATTTGAAGAGTTACATTGGTTAAAATAGCAAAGAATTTTTTTTTAGTTATGAAGGAAAGCTTTCCACCCCAAAACACTAAAATGCATTCTGCAGCTAAATAACAAAAACAATCTAGGGGTGCCTAGGTGGCTCAGTCGGTTAAGAGTCTGCCTTCAGCTCAGGTCCTGATGCCAGGATCCTGGGATTGAGTCCCACATCAGGCTCCCTGCTCAGGGAGCCCTCTGCCCTCCCCCCCTACTCATTCTCTCATTCTCTCTCTCTCTCTCTCTCTCTCTCTCTCTCACTCTCAAATAAATAAAATCTAAAAAAATAAAATAAAATCTAGTACCAGCAGAAGTGATAGACATTTATGGAACAGAATACAGAATCTGGAAAAAGACCCCAATTTACATGATTTGTAGGACGGAATGATTTATTAACAAATAAGTTAGGGTAACTGGTCAACTTGTTAAAGGTGGGGAAGAATGGTAATCTGATTAGTGTCTGTCTGTTCCTTATCAAGGAACAAATTAACAAGTAGTTTAAAGAGTTAAGTATTAAAAATGAAACCATAAAAGGATGAAGAAACTATAGGAAATATTTCTGACCCTAGAATGGAATAGACTTTCAAAGCATTAAAAAGTCACAAGGAGCACATGGGTGGCACAGTCAAGCGCCCTACTCTTGGTTTTGGCTCAGGTCATGATCTCAGGGTCCTGAGCACGGAGCCTGCCTAAGGCTTTTTCTCCCTCTCCCTGAGCCCCTCTCCCACCTCAAATAAATAAAATAAATCTTTCTTTTTAAGTCACAAAGAAAAAATACTGATATACTTTACTGTATAAAAATTGAAAACTTCATCAAAAAATTTAAATACTTCAAAGTTAAAAAGGATATGGTAATCTTGGAGAAAATGTTAGCAATGAATATAACAAAGGCATAATTTCCTTAATGAATAAAGAGCTCTTAAAATTTGTTGGGAAACCAGTAGCATACCTCAGGGTAGCTATACCACTTTCCTATCACATTATGCCCAGGTCACAGTGCTAAATAGGTTTTATAAACAGAATACAGTTCCAATAACCCAAGAGAAATGTAGATCTTACTTTTCATTCACATATTCTTTGTTCAAAGACAGTTTAAGGAAACTACACATTATGCTATAAATACTTGAGGACAGTTTGTCCACACTGACACTTCCATTTCCTAAAATGAAACCCTCACTGGCCCACAGGGAGAAAACAGGCTGGCTTTGTTAACCAGCTTTATTTCAACAAGCACATCCATATGGTAAGAACTTCCTCTGATGAGTCACCCACAGTTGTCAAACACCAACTTTCCTTTGTTTGACCTGTGCAGAAATAAGGTCTGTGGAAGCACAACGCAGGAGTCTGAATCATTTAATTGTGTTTTTTTTTCATATCTGAGTTTGCATCCGTCACAAACCCAGTATGTCCACCCTAAAAAATTGCATTCTTCAAATATCACTGAAAAAATCCCATTCAAATGGGTCTGTTCTGTCTAGATAGTCTGTGAAATTTCTAAGGAATGTTGTGGGCTTTGCTTCCTGTGCTAAATTGTTGAGTTATCACACATTATTGGATTCTACCCAAAATGTGCTGGATAGGAATATTATATTCATACAGGATACCAGTTGTCTGTACCATTCAGAAAGGAAAAAAAAATTACCACTCCTTGTCATAAAATAAAACTCCGTCTAAAAGGGTAGATAGAAATGTGTGTGCAAATAATTTTTTTTAAATATGTCCTTGATTCTTGTCATCATAGAGGCTTGACTGGTATTTATTCACAGCTTTGTTATGACTGCTAGGTACTTTCTTGTCTCTTCAAGTTCAAAACAAGGACTATAGAGCCCAAATTCAGATCCTGCTCTAGGGTATGGTGCCATCTTAGTTTGGTTGAAAAGGAGGAGATCTTTAGAGATGCTATCTTACCCGTTTGTATATAAAAAGAGAAAAGAATTGAGGTGATGCTTTGTGATTTTTTTTAAGTACTCACCCATCATTAAAAATATGTGATCTCAGGGTCCTGGGATCCAGCTTCTAGTGGGGAAAAAAAAATCTCTGCTCAGCAGGGAGTCTGCTCAAGGATTCTCCCTCTCCCTCTTCTCCTCCACACCTGCTCATACACTCTCTCTAAAATGAATAAATAAATCTTAAAAAAGAAAAAAGCCAATCTCAAAAGGTTACATTCTGCAGGATTCCATTTATATAACATTCTTGAAAATGACAAAATTATAGATACAGAACAGATTAGTGGTTGCCAGAGGTTAAGGAGAGGTGGGGGCAGGAGGGAAGTGAATGTGGCTCTAAAAGAACAACATGAAAGATCCTTGCCATGGCAATGCTCTGTGTCTTGACTCTTTCAAAGTTAATATCTATATCTCATGTGTGTTACTGTATTAAAATTCTCACAAGATGTTTTCCTCGGAGAAACTGGGTAAATTTTTTTTAAATCCTGTATATATATATATATATATATATATATATATATATATATATATATATATAAATGCAATAAATAAGCCTCTAAAAAATTAAGATGGCTCTTGGGTCAATAAAATTCTATCCTGAGAAAACAAGTGCTTACTTCTGCTGATTGATCACTGCACTGATATTTCAATATTAGTGTCACGTGTAGACAGCATCACTAACATTCCAGAGCTAATACCCATATTTGTATGCTAAGCAGCCTTCTTTTTTTTAAAGGAAAAAATGAGAAAATCAGTCTTCTGCTATTTGGAGTATTTGTAATCAAAGATTGAATCTAATTTGAGGATATTTTTGGATAATTTGTAATATTCTTGAGTGATACTTTTGGTTCTTTTTTGAGTAAAACTACTTAAAAAAAAAAGCCACTTCAACCAATAGACACTTCTATTTGAGAAAATTTCTAGTGATTATTTAACCCCCAAATCAACATTAAGACCTTCAGCCCTGGATTATGTCATTTTGATGACAGATGGTTGATGTCAGTATTAGAGTGTTTGCAGGAGAAAGCATGTGTACATGAGCATAGAGGTGCTCAGAATTAATATACTAAAAGACATATCCACATTAGAGCTTGTAAGACTCTCTTTGGTGAAAATGTTGTATCAAAGACAACATTCCTGGTAAATTCCTAGAATAAATGAAGAAGTGGCTTTGAAAGCCACAATTCTGTTACCATGACATATGTAATACTTGGTCTTGGAATGTGTCATTATTAGATGGGCTAACTTTTACATTTGCTAACTTTTATTCCTTGTATATATATTGCTTTGATGTCAGTTTATCAGAGAGAGAAAACTTGATTGACTTGGGTTACTTTCAGTCCATTTGGCTAGTTTGTTTTCTATATGTTTTGCTGATAATCTCCATACTCTCCTGCATACACCAGGCAGCACTTTAGAATTGTTTCTCGGCCCAGCTCGAAGCCAGTTGCTACCAATCAATTAGATTGGACAAGATGAAAATACTTCTTGTCATCTTAGACAAGTAGCTCCACCTCCATTTCTTGGTGGCTGCCTTTTTAGACCATGCATTTCCCTCCGACCGTTTGACCTACAGACTGGCAATCCTCTTGCCTTAGGCAAAGCGTACAGTTGACCCTGGAATGACACAAGGGTTAAGGGTGCCAAACCCTTCCCCAGCTCGGTGGAAAATGGATGTATAACTTTTGGCTCCCCTCAAACTTAACTACTAATAGCCTACCATTGACTGAAAACCTTATGAACATTAACACATATTTTAGATGTATTATATACTGTATCCTTCCAATAAAGGTAGAAAATATGTTTACCATACTGTAAAAAAGAAAATCCGTGCATAAGTGAGCCCAACCTGTGTTGCTCAAGGATCAAATGTATATACCAGGTCATTTGCTGAGAGTAATAACATCTTAAATTATGGTATGGGGAGAGAGCTTACCAATAATCTAGTCCCTTATCACATAGTAGCAGTGAGTTGTTAAGAAAAAAGAATGAAACCTGTCTGGACCACCTTCATTCTTACTATTTTGAAAGATGCTCATCTGATTTTTCAAAACAGCCCTCAGAAATAACAATGATGATATTTTTAAAAAGATCTCTCTCTCTCTCTCTCTCTCTCTCTCTCTCTCTCTCTCTCTCTCTCTCAATTCCTTTTCCTACAGCCTCTTGTTCTGGGTCTCCTGTATAGGGTGGCCAACCATCCATTTTGCCTGGGACAGAGAGGCTTCCTGGGATACAGGATTTTCAGTGCTAACCTAAAGCCATCGTGGGCAAACTGAGCTGCTTGATCACCGTATTCCTGGGTGCTCTACCCAAATGGCCACGTATTGAGGAGCCTGGGTACCAAGGTTCTCTCACTCATGGACCAACTAACTCCCTGCTACAGTTTTTCTCTCTCTCCTAGGAAGGCATACTATCAAAAAGAGCTAGGAATTGTAGACAAATGATTTTATGATGGGGCCTAATGAGCTTCCAGTTTGGTTGCGGGATATCTCTAGTTCACAGTTCTTCAGAGTAAAGGTAGCTGATAAACTCTGAGCCCAGTTAATAATCAAAGCCTGACTAATTAATCTATGGCACTGATTCAGTCAGGTAACCTAGTAATCTCTGATCATTTCTCTGTATTCCACACACCACCATCACTCTTGCCCCAAATGATTTTCCAGCATGTTATAATTAAAGTTTCTCATGCCCAACATAAAATACAGTGAGTATTATAGCTAGAATTTTCATACAGGAGAAAGATTCCTGCTATGGGTTTATATGACAAACAGAAGACAGCTTTCCCCAGAGTGCTGAGCCTGAGATGTCTGACTTAATGAAGCTGCTTGCCCATGAGAAGTGAGGTGATTCCAGTGAGGGTCACAGATTCTGGTCTTGCTTCCAATTACCTAGTAATGAGTAATTCTAATATAAATGCTTCACCCTTGCGAGTTACTGCTTCTTAGGTTTGACTCAGATTTCTTTTCCCTCTGCTAAAACTTTCTTTCAGATGCAGTTATGTAGTATTTGGTCTGACATTAGGGTGACAGTAAGGATGAAAATGTAATAATAAAACAAGGAACTCAGCCTTGTAGAAAGTACTTGATGCATGACCATGTCTTTCCTGCCTTAGGAACTTCTCTGAGCAGTGTGACTGGAGAGCAAGAGATAAGGAAGGCACTGTGAGAGTCATGAACATGTACTTTGGCAAGAAAACTTACCAAAAAGTATATAAAATGAGTACTTGCACCCCAAACACAGAATGAGACAAATCATGTTTGTTGCTCCTATTGGACAAGAACCTGCCCAGCTTTCTGATTTTAAAGGTCAGAAAGATACTATATTTAGTAATGCGAGGAAGGAAGTGTTACAGACTGAACGTTTGTGTCTTACCACCACCACCACCAAATTCAGATATGGAAGCCCCTTCCCCTGGTTTTGATGTTATTTGGACATCTGACCTTTGGGATTATTTAGAGATTAGATTTGGGATTACTTAGGGTTATTTAGGTCAGGAGGGTGAAGCCCCCATGGTGACATTAGTGCCCTTAGAAGAGAGACCCAAGGGAACTTGTTCTCTCTCCACCACGTGAATATGCAGCAAACAAGTGGCCATCTGCAAACCAGGGAGAGAGTCCTCACCAAACACTAACCCTGTCAGCACCTTCATCCAGGACATCCAGCCTGCTGAACTATGGGAAATAAATTTCCATTGTGTAAGCCACCCAACCCATGGTATTTTGTTATGGCAGCCCGAGCCATAACTGAGACAAGAAAAGATAGCTCTGCAACAACAGAAAGGCGACTCTTTAATTGAATAAGTATTTAAGAGCAATAATTATTTCTGGCAAATGGTAGATAATACTTGTTGAAGTGGTTAGAAATATTTTTTTTTATCTGACTGACCACTTAGGCTTCTTGAGTCATCTGTAAAATTGACTAAATCAGTAAGTATATTAATTTGTAAGTTTTGTAATGTTTCAGAAGTCTCAAGTGATTTGGTGAGGTCCCATTTAATTTTAATTCTCAATTTTGAATTGAAAACTGGTGGGGTTTTCCTCTGCCTCTCTCGTGCTTGCTTGCTCTCTCTCTCAAGGAAGTTACTCATACTTAGTCCAGTAAAATATGAGCCCTCTGTGGAGAAATAAATTATTCACATCTGGTAACAAGGAAAAATTAATTCAGCTATTTATTTGTAAGGAAATGACCAGACTCAGAGTCCCCTGGTGTGGACAGAGGGCAGCACGCTCTCTAAGCTGTATTCATCTGCTCTATCCTGTCAGCGGCACCTCCCTTCCCTGGTAGGAGATGCTTTTTCCTCTGGGTCTCTGGCTCATTCAACAGAACTACATCTCAGATTCTTCTTTTTACCTGGGTCCTTGTATTGTATTCCTTGGGCTTTAATTTTATTTTTCTCCCATGCTCTTTCCCACCAGCGCCCCTTCCTTTCTGGGCTGGTTTCCTACAAGAGCCTCTTTCACACCCACACCCCCTCTAATCCCTCACTCTCAGTTGTATTTTGCTGCACTTCTTCTCAACCTTTCTCTTTCTTTGTCTTCCAAGAAGCCCATCCATGACCTGCATACCTGGGTAAAGTAAAGCACGTCAGGGCAAAGTTCCTATTATCCTGCATGCCTCTTGCTGCTTCTCTGATGGTTTGGGTGAGATTTTATATGTAGGAGACTTCATTGTCAACCAGCCCCTGTTTTTAAAGACCCACTATTTGCAGGATGATGTCTTCTAGTGCCACAGATTCATTAAAGCATAAACAGATACAATAATAGAAACCAAATCGGTCTGGGCTCTAAATGGGCATACATCTGTTCACATATACATATCTGCACAAACACACATGCTGGTACTTGAATTATCCAGAGTGAAACCAAGGACACAAGTTTTGAGGTGGGAGGGACCGAGGTTGATGGGAAGAAGGGAGAGAAAGCCTTCTCAGTGGGAGGAACAGTAACCATTCCTGTTTATTAAATGAGTGCCAGTCATGAACAAAGCGGGGGTAAATTATGTGCCCTGGATACTAAAGCAAGTAAGGTTTGGCCCTGGCTTCAGAGAGTTTTCAGTTGGTTGGGCAGACCAACAAGTAACTGAGTAATAGAAGTAGGTTAGCATAAGATGGGGGAATGCAGAGATGAGGTAAACAGATTCCATATATGCGGCACTATATAGCAAGTAACAGCGTTGGGGTTTTTTCCTTCTGAATGACACTCCATTGTATGGCTATATGACATTCTGTTATCCCACTGTCAGTTCATGGACATTTGGGATGTTTCCACTTCTTGGCTATTATGAATAATACTGCTATGTGCATTCATGTACAAGTGTTTGTGTGCACATACATTGCAGGTATTGTTGGGTATATACCTAGGCAGGCCTAACTATCTTTTGCATGTTTTTCATTTTTAGATTTCAGAGTGTTGTTTTATACATTATTTTTTGTTATAAAGGAATATGTTTAAAATTAAGTCAGTTATCTTCCAGTTTTCTCCCCACACTACCATCTCCATACCTTTCTCATTCAGCCTGGCTTTACCAATAATGCAAACTTAAAACCATGCTGTTTCTCCCAAGTTGTGTTCAGTCTTTTACCAAATTCAGATCACCTTCCCTTTTATGTCTTTATGCCCTTTCCCATTTGCTTGTCCCCCTGGTTTAGGTTCTTGTCATCTCATTCATGCACTGACCTCCCCGTTGGCCTCCCTAGCTGTCCCCATCCCCTCTGAATGACTCAGTAAACCTTTGCTATATTAATCTTTCTAAAACACTGCTTCTGTTTGCTCCTCATTAGGAGTCAGACCAGCTTAGCCACTTAGTGAGCAGTTTCCTTGGTTAAGTTTCTTTATTTCTCATCTATAAAATGCAGTTAATCAGACCCACCTCCCAACATTCAAGTGAAGATTAAATTATTATCTTGAGCTTTTATCTCCCACCAGTAAAATGAAATAAACTTCTTTATTTCAAGATCCTACATTTGTATCTCTTGTCTCCCACAGAGGCAAGGATCATTATGGTAGTATGTAATATGTATATTTACTTATAACTACTGTAAATTTACATTTTAATGTATTTTATATTTGTATTAAAATGTGTAATATAATTTAAATATATGTATATTATATGTTAAGACCATATATTACATAATATTTACATTTAATATATATTTGGGGAGAAGGCTTATCTCCCAGCACCTATGCAGCCATGTGTGCTTAGTGGATGATCACTCAGTGTTTACGAAGCAAATCACTTAATTGATTTTCTGCTTAATCTGGTTATTTGAATAGGTGGTAATTGTATAGTGATAAGGTAACATTTTTAACTTAACAGATAACAGCTCTCTCTAGAACTGAACATGGGAGCAAGCATAAAATAGTAAGCAATATTTTTCAAAAGGTCACGTTATGAACATGGACAATTCCTCTGTTCATCAAGAAAGATGGCAGTGAAAGTGTAACGGCAGGTCAAATGCAGGTTGCAGAGGTGTTCTATAGGGTGATCCATGACTTCCTCATCTTTTTAGTACAATGAAAGTATTGTAACTAAACAAAACCTTTCATCTTCCCTTATGCATGAATCATTTCCTTTCTATAACAGACATATCAGCATACACATCTCATCTGCTAGAAAACATACTCTACTTCTAAATGTTTTCCACTGTTTATTGAGGTTATGAATGATATTTATATATTCTTTTAGTGTGTTTAAAAAGGCATGTAATCTGAAACTTGGTAGCCTTTGTAATTTGACCCGAGAAAATTCACTTCATGCTTAAAAGACATGGTGAGTGTTGCTAAAACTATGTACAGCGGAAGAAATGATATTGCCAATCCAAAATTAATCAAAGCTTATTGGAAATGTTGACATTCATTCTTTTCCTGATGATAAATGTGTAAGAGTTCTAACAGGTGTAGGGAATAGTGACCCGAGAGGAAGAACTATTAGCCATTAATATGATTTGGGCATCTACCATGTGGTGACAAGTATCCCCTTCCTTTCTTGTCCACTGCATGAAATATTTTATCATTTGTGTACAATAATGACCACAAACAACAGAGGTATCTACCATGTATGAGTATGAGAAAGTATGTATGTGTTTAGTTGCCACTTATTGTAGCTCTACTATAAACTGGACGTTTTACAGATAAAGCAAATAAGATTTAGAGAGACTAAGTGACTTTCCTAAGGTCATTCAGAAAGAAATAAGCCAGGTAGGGTGTCACCCAGAACAGTTCATATGCCCCTTCCCCAGTCAAAAAATATCCAGAAAAAAATCAACATGTTGGACAGGGTTTGTGTGCATTAAGGCTGAAACTCCCACAAATTCAAAAAAGCTTTGGGAAAAATCCTTGCTAATGAAAACCCCAAGAACCATACTTAATTTGGCATGAGAGTGCCCACAGTCATTTTAGAAGAAAATTGACTTTGCTACAGTTTGAAATGAATGCAATTTGTTGTTTTATTTACAATAATCTCCTCTTAGTTAAAAAATGCTTATATGTATAAATTAAAATTTATTGTTTGCAGAAAGTTATCAGCATTAACTATTACCAAGTATAATAGTGAAGGAAGATATTTGAAGAGAATACTTGGAAATAACCTAAATTTCTCTTCCGTAAAAATATAGCAATGTTCAGTTTCAGATATTTTCCCCCTAGATATTATTTGTCAAATAAATTGGATTCAAAGGGTGGAATGGCATAGTCTTCCGGTAGGGTCCTCTGTAGTTAATGTGGTAATTTAAATAGAAAAGAGGTTGGGGCCATGAGAAACTGAGAGAGAGGTTAATGCAAATGGGTGTAATAGTCCCAAGAAGCAAGCATGGAGAAAATCTTCTGAGGAAGAAGGAAGGTCATAGGCTAGGTAAAGAGAAAAGAAATGTAGAAAATTAGGAATGGATCCATGAAATGTAGATTCAGCAAAGGCCTTTAGTAGATAATGTTTGTACACCATTTACCCAAACACTTGGTTTAAACTACTGAAAAGTCATCTGAAGTAATTAATTATAGTTTTTGATAGAGTAAACTGCATAAAAGTTACTCACCTTAAGTAATGACCCATATAATAAAGGAACTTTTTAGTATATCAATCCAGTAAAAACAATTGCAGTTTTTATGTGGGGATGTTCTTGCTGGTTAACCCCCAAAAAATGTGTATATAAAGAAGAAATGTTTTGAAAAATATAAAACTAGGCTTCAGATGTACTGCTTTCAGTAGAATATCTC
This sequence comes from Nyctereutes procyonoides, assembly GCF_905146905.1. NCBI lineage: Eukaryota > Metazoa > Chordata > Mammalia > Carnivora > Canidae > Nyctereutes > Nyctereutes procyonoides. The sequence continues at coordinate 15,841,194 of NW_026575141.1, read as the reverse complement.
TTTTGTTAATTTTACTTTTAAGTAATTAGTTTTAAAAAATTAGTAAGTATGCCACCTGGAAGGCTTTGAGGATAGCTTAGTGGATCCTCTCCCTGCAATAACTCAAAAAAATGCATGCCTTTTTAATTTTTATGAACCTCTAAAATATAAAAATATAAAACCTCTGTAATATATATTCCCTTTTCGTCTTCAGTCTTTACGACAGGCCCATATAAATACACCCTAGGATTTCCAGGAGAGGTAGATGTTTAGGTAATAGGAAGAAACAGAGTTTGGAGTTATTTTGGACTTCCTCACATTGTCACTGTCTGGCCATCTCTAGCCCAGTCTCAGTGTCTCAATCTTTCTGGGTCTTATTCTCCCCCATGTTGGTCCTTCCACCCTTTACTTCCTTCCAGCTCATTCTTGTGTCATGGTTATAAAGAAGCAGCCAAGTTTGACTCATGTATGTGTGTGTTTTAGCTGAATCATTGCTACAATTATAAAATTATTCAAGCCAGTAGAATTAAACTCTCCCTCACCACCAAACCAAAGAATGTAGCCAAAAATGTCCATAATTGTCTGCCTAAAATATGGCATAAATTATATGAATTAAAGGATATTTAACTCAGCTCATCTGAGGGAGGAAGAAATATTCAGAACAACCTCAGTGAAAATACAATCCTCAGTACATGATGCACACAGGTCAGAGACCTGACAGCCAAGACTTTTGACCATGGAGCCTTATTCATAGACAGATTGTATCATATAACTGAACAATCTTATTCTTACATTTCTGTATTATATCATAGCACCCCAAGAATTCATCATGATGAAAACTTTCATCTTACCTCTAAATCCACTGTAACTCTCCATGCTTCTAATGAACGTAGCATCTTCTATCACAAAACCAGCTCCTACAAACTTGAGAATTGTCAGCACAAAACTGAATGGTTGGTCCTAAGAATTTGGTCACATTTATGACCAGCCTTTTGGTCAACTAGGAGTATCATTTGCAATTAGGCCTGTTACCCCCTTTCATGTGATTCATTTCCATTATCTTGTAACTGATTATGTTTTTACATCACAGAGATCTATTTCATAGGAGTTCATTGCATGCAGTCAGGACTTAGTGGTTCTATATAATTTATGCCAATCCATATCTGTCATAAAGCCAAATTAATAGACCTCACATGCCAGGTCTTCTTATGGGCAAATGTCATTCTGACATTCTATACACTGAATTGTTGCTTCCAAGTTTCTAGGATTCCCCATAGCAGGTCACAGAGAAGTGGTTATGATTCAGACCTTTCTGCTTCTTAAACTCATTAAAGCAGGCCAATTTACTGGGCTAATTCTAAGTCAAGGATGTAAGGGTCATTTCATTCTGTGAGCCAAGTCCCGCCAATAGAGCTAAGACTAGGTTCTGGCAGTATGGTAGACTGCATGATTTAAAAGCCCTCTGCTACAACATGCAGCAAACATAAGATAAAATATCCAAGCCCTTGCTTAAACGCACTGTGGAGCTAGCAAAAAAAAAAAAAAAAAAAAAAAAGTTACAATATTGCCAAGGGAGAAAAACAAAAAGGTAGCTGAAAACCAAACCAGTGAGGGGTGTGAGCTGCTGCTGCAGCTGAGCCTCCTCAGGCCCTGGTCTCAGTGTCCACCTCAGGAGAGAGAGATGGTCTCCTGCTTCTGCCTGGGAACAACATCCACTCAAGTCAGTCCGCTTTATTTGTTTCCCATGGCCATGGCCAGTTGATTTTAAACTGCTCCATGATCCTCAGATAATTTCACTGTGGATACCAGTCTTCTTCATGAAGGGTGAGGGGCTTGGCATATTTACAAAGCTGCTTAACCAGCTCATCAGATTAAACATGATCCCTCTGTTCCCTCTGTGCTTGCTGACCTGACATGCCCATCACTCGAGCCATCTGAGATACCTGCTAAACAAAGATGGGTGATTTGCGTCTGTCCAAACCTCATAATGCTGGATATACTTCGTTATATAATTTCATGCTTTTAACATTAAGGAAAAATGAGTTCGAAAAGTGCTCTTTCTTTTCTGTGCAACCCAAGTTCTGTACTTTGGAAAGGAAAAAAAATGGTGTATCAATTAAGATGTGACCAAAACAGTTGTAAAAAAATTGCACTGGGGGAGGAATGTAAAAATCTAGAAGGGCCTAACACTGTATATCAACAATACTGGAATTAAAATTTAAAACTTCATGGGGGATCCCTGGGTGACTCAGTGGTTTGGTGCCTGCCTTCGGCCCAGGACGTGATCCTGGAGCCCCGGGATCGAGTCCCGCATCGGGCTCCCTGCATGGACCCACTTTTCCCTCTGCCTGTGTCTCTGCCTCTCTCTCTCTTTCTCTGTGTCTCACATGAATAAATAAAAAATCTTTAAAAAATAAAAATAAAATAAAATAAAAAATAATAAAACTTCATTAAGGGACACCTAGCTGGTTCAGTCAGTAGAGTGTACGACTCTTGATCTCAGGGTTGTAAGTTCAAGCCCCATGTTGGGTATAGAGATTCCTTAAAAATAAAATCTTTAAACAAAAACAATTAAAAAAAATTAGAAGAGCCATCAGACAATAAGTTTATGGAAAGAATAGAGAACTTCAGTCAGTCTGGTGAATTGCTTTGTTCTTTGTTAAAGCAGGGCAAGAATTTAAAGACACCTTGGACATATGCAAAGCAGTCTTAAGTACAGAATCCCATAGGCACCTGCTTGTGAAAACACGGGTTCTCTATAAAGGGCTCTTCACACTGTCTCTGTGCCATTTCACCCTAGAGGCTCAGCTGTAGGGACCATCTATGAATGTAGAGAACATTAGTAACCAAAAAAAAAAAAAAAAAAGTATTACAATTTAGTAATGAAGCAGATAGGTTTTGGAGCAAGGCAGACTTTGTTTGAATTTTAAGTCTGCATTTTGTTATTTGTCCTTAAGTAAGTCATGAAACCTCTCCAATCCTATTTGCTCATGAGAAAATAGTAATAATAATACTACCTTTCACCTGAAATTTTTGTGAGAATTAAATGAGATAATGTTTGGGGAGCACATGGCATTATGTCACATTCAACATTAGGGTTCTAGAAATAATAGCTGTTAGGATTCCATTTTTGGCTTTTCTAAAATAGATGCATAATATTTATAACTGATATATAGCATTATAAAAATATGATCCCTGGTAGTAGGCTATAAATATTTTCTAAGGCACATTATTGTTGAAAAATATGTTTGCCAGTCATTGATTAAGGGGTTAGGAAACCTATACATGTGTGCCATAGGAATATATTAAATATTTATTGACCGAGCATCTGTTCAGGTAAAGCACTATGACAAAAATCAGGAGCAAACTGGAGAAGTTCGTGCCCTTGAGGAGTATTGATCCACTTGGGAAAATGCCAACAATGTCACCAAGTGAGCTCATTTAATTGCCAGTTAAATGCTCAGTGTACACACTGAGAGGCTGTGTGTTCATAATCAACTCTGAAGCCCATAATGATGGCTAATATTGTAAGAAGGGAAAGTGATAAAATCAGAAAAATAGATCCAGAGGTATGCCGCTGAAGCATCAGGACCCATGGGAAGACGGAGAGCCCGCAGGAAGTCCTGTGATAGCAGAGAGATGAGGGAAAGGTGCTCAGAGAAGAATCTGATCAAGAACAGTTTCAAAGAAGCCCACGCACCCCTCAGTTCAGACAAGGGCAGTGAAGCATTCCACCCTATCACAAAGTTAGGTGGAACTTTGAAACTAGGGCCTGTATATGCAGTGAGCGTGAATAGGATACCCAGAATGATGATAGGACATGAGAGCCAGATACCAGCAGTTACCTAGGAGGGATCCTTCCCGTGAAGTCAAACGCAAGGAAAATTTTCATTGACCAGAGGAAAGATGTCTCACCCTTCAAGAATGTTTTGCTTCCTGTAAACAATGGTAATGACCAATATGATTGAAATGTAACCTGAGAATATTCCCTATTTAATATGTATCTTTTTATTCTTGTAGGCCTCTTTTTCGTGGAAGTTCAGATGTCGATCAACTTGGAAAAATCTTGGAGTAAGTAGTAATTGTAATTTCACGTTGGCATTCATAGCATTAAAACATCTGCAGTGCCTTTCCTCTGACATTCATGTAAAATGTTTATCTTTTGTCTTTCCTCCCCCATGCTGCTGCCTCAGTGTTATTATTATGTGTATGGTGAGTGGGGCCATGGCAGACCTGCTGTTTTATGCAGAGCCCATCATGGCGTGTGGCGTAACCGGTCTGCTCTGGAAGCTTGTGTGTTGCTCATGTGGCTCTTTTAACTGATCCTCCTTCTCCACTTGGCTGAGCTCCAATTCTGTAATTCAGATGTGTTGTCTGCTTGGGGCCATTTCACATGCATCCACCATCAGAGGTGGGGCGTTTGGTTGCCTGGTAACCCATCCTTGCCCACTGGGCTTCCTGTTCCCATTGACTATCCCCACTGAGTCATCTAGATTGGTTTTGCATTGTTTTGTTTTGGATGGTATGCTACACTACCCATTTTTCTTTGGAGCACTAGAAGTAAGAAATGAGAATCCTAGCCCCTCATTGTATGTCTGTTGCTACATAACTTTGCAATCTTGAGAAAGTCATTTAAAACGCCCGTAAAGTACTTACACAGTGCCTGAATGCTTTAAGAATGGCAGCTATGAAAAAAAAAAATGGCAGCTATGATTATAATTCATCATTAATCACTTAACTTTTTTGTTCCTTAACTTCTCCTGAGTCATGAAGCTTCAGACGTAAATTGTAAGATCTCCTTTCTTGCGCTCAAATTCTTTGGTTCTAATTGTCGTCACTTATCTTGTTGATGATTTGCAGAGTTGCATTCATACCTACATGTTTGTGCCTGTGGGCATATATATGCTTTCATGTTTCTAGAATGTTGAGACGGGGCTTTTCCTCTCACAGTGCATAAAGAATGGCATACTCTTGGGATACATGATGCATTTGCCAAGCCCCATCAGAATTGGAGTGAAGTAAGAAAAAAGTGGGAGTTCTAGAACCAAAAATAGCCCTCATCATTGGTCTGTAACATTTTATAAAAATCCCAGTGATTTTTATGTTATTTTCAGTCCGTCAAACTGGTGAAAACTACCCCTAAAGAAAATAATTAATTTATTGATACTATCTACTCAAGCATGAATACTGAAGACGGTTGAAATAAACCGGGAACCTGAATTTGTTCTTTAAGTGACTGGAAAGCTGTCTACTAAACTTGTTAGTACCACCGTGGAATCAGAACCCCGTGGCTTCAAGGCCTGAAAAATATTTGCTGGTTTTATTGTGTGGGGCCTTCCCTGGTCCAGGGCAGCTGCTGAGACTGCCACTCCTCCTCCTCTTCTTCCTCCTCCCCCTCCTCCCCCTTCTCCAGAAGATGGACAGATTCAGGACAAAACTCCTGTTTTCTTGCTCCTAGGTGTCAACTTCTTTGTTCATACAATGATGAACCCCCATCTGTTCTTCCCCGTTACTGTTGAATATAATCTGTGTGCAGTGAAAACCTTGTTGAAGCAGTAACTGGGACAGTCAGACATACCAGTGACTATGTTAGAAGGAATAGTGATCTTGGCTGAAGACAGCTTGCCAGCCCTTGAAACCCATCACCACCTTTTCCCTGTTGATGTCACCTGGGCACTCTGTCCACCCGGGATCTGCAAACTTGTTAACGTTGTTAGTGCCCCTCAGTATCTGAAGCCGGTGAGATGGACCCAAAAGAACCTCTGGCAAACATGTTTGACTTGCTTCCAAGGGAAAACCAGTTCTACTTTTGGCAAAGGCCTGATACCCCAGGTTGCCAGCACAAAAGAAGCCCTAAAGTTCTATATGTTTTATGCCTTTAGAATTCACTTCTTGGTTTCTGGCCTTGTTACACTGAAATTATGTTCTGTTTACTTTGCATTTGTTACTTTGGCACAAAGAAAAGGGCCAATGCTGCACCCTAGTGTCATTTCTAAAGTACTTGAAAAATGATTTCTGTCCCTACTGCCATTTATAGATTTTGTGCCATCAGTCTATTTTGTGCCATCAGTCTTTACAAGTGTCAACTTTTAAGGCTTATATTCAGCTGTCCAAATACTGAAACTTGATGTAAGCACTTTTTAATGTATCAGAGTTTCACAAGACTCATATATGGGCCATAAAAGTTCATACTGGATATTAAAGTGAAATTTTGGGGGGGGTTGGGGGGGTTGTTAGGAAAGCCATATTCACATTCTCTTATGGGGAGAAACGTTTCTGTATTTAGAAAGATTTATACTTTCAAAGAACAGCAAGTACTTTGAAAATGAAACTGAATGCATTTAGCTCGTGACATTTTAGAGCATTTTTCAAAACAGAGTCATAGTTAAATGGAAACAAAATATTGGATTTGGAATAAAGGAGAGCTGGGTTCGCTCTCTGTGGCTGAACTCATTGTGTGTGACTTTGGCAGTTGATTTCACTCCTCATCCCTTCGTTTCTACGCCTATAAAAAAGGAAGTAACAACTGACCTACACATCTCATGAGATCATTATGGAATCAGAGGAGGTGATAGATTTTAAAATACTTTTGAAAGTTATTTATATAGGTAGCTACGTACACATATATGTATAATTATACACCACACATACATATACACACAGATACTCTTTTTTGCTTTTGGCGTTCAGCTACCCATATCACCAGATTTATTTCAATATAAATATATTCTAAGAAAGATGTTTTAAAATATTTGAAATTATTACTGTTTTTATAATTGATTTCTAGATGACTAGTGATGATATGCAAAAAATGATATAAAAGTGGCTAAGAAGCTAAAAATGAAGGAAATTATTAAAGTTCTTTCATAAGCATTCTCTTTTTCTTCTTCTGCCTATCCCATTCTTTCCAAGCATATACATTTATGTCTTAATAATTAATAGTGGTATCTTTTTTCTTTTTATTCTTATTCTAAATCTCGCTTTATTAAGCAAATTTGTATATTGCCCAAGTTGTCATTTCCTCTCACTTGTTCTGGTAAATATGTCCATGAATCTGCCTTTCTTTGCCTCAACAACACGGCTCTCCTAGCATGTCCAACAGATGTAGGATTTCAGTGTCTTTCCCCAGACACCCATTGACAGGTGCAATTATGATCCAGGTGTCTGTTCTTCCCAGGGGAAGTGTGGGACCTGGGCTCTGTTGAGGGAAGCAAAGGGGGAACAAAGCCTTACAGAGAACCTGTGACATTCCTCACCACATCTTCTGACACCTGGAAATCCATTCAGGAGAACACATTTTCTCAACCTTTGTCCCAATGAGTGCAGGCCAAGGAGAAGACCCTAATGCAGGCTGGCACCATTTCTAACTGTAATTGAAATATTTGGGGGGATCCCTGGGTGGCTCAGCAGTTTCTCACCTGCCTTCAGCCCAGGGCGTGGTCCTGGGGTCCTGGGATCAAGTCCTGCATCAGGTCCCTATATAGACCCTGCTTCTCCCTCTGCCTGTGTCTCCACCTCTCTCTCTTTCTCTCTCTCTCTCTCTCTCTCTCTCTCTCTCTGTCTCTCATGAGTAAAAAATTAAAATCTTTTTTTTTATTTATTTACGATAGTCACAGAGAGAGAGAGAGAGAGGCAGAGACACAGGCAGAGGGAGAAGCAGGCTCCATGCACCGGGAGCCCGACATGGGATTCGATCCCGGGTCTCCAGGATCGCGCCCTGGGCCAAAGGCAGGCGCCAAACCGCTGTGCCACCCAGGGATCCCAAAAATTAAAATCTTTAAAAAAAGAATTTTGGTCAGGGGCCACCTGACTGGCTCAGTTGGTAGAACATATGACTTGTTCTCAGGGTTGTAAGTTCGAGCCCCACATTGGGTGTAGGATGACTTCAAAATAAAATCTTAAAAAGAAAAAAACGTCTAGTCAATTTAAATAGCCATTATATTCTGTCCACTAAATTAAAACATTTTAGTTTGGAGTTAATCAGAGTCTATAAGTGAGATACAAGTTCTTGCATCCTCTGATTTCCCCTGTTCAAACCTACTTACTATCTATACATAAACTTTTTTTTTAAGATTTTATTTATTTATGCATGAGAGACACACAGAGAGGCAGAGACATAGGCAGAGGGAGAAGAAAGCTCCCTGTGAGGAGCCCAGTATGGGACTCAATCCCAGGATCCAGGATTGTGACCTGAGCTGAAGGCCGATGCTCAACCACTGAGCCACCCAGGCATCCCTCTATAAACTTTAAATAGTATTTCCATAGTGTAGGGACACCTGGGTGATTCGGTCCATTGAGCAGTCCACTCTTGGTTTCCATTGAGTCATGATCTCAGGGTCATGGGCTTGCCCCCTGCCCCCTACCATCAGGCTCCGTGCTGAGTACAGAGTCTGCTTATCTCTCCTCCAACCCCAACCTCCTGTGCAAGTGAGCCCTCTCGAAGAAGAAAAGAAGAAAAGAAGAAGAAGAAGAAGAAGAAGAAGAAGAAGAAGAAGAAAGAAGAAGAAGAAAGGAGGGAGGGAGGGAAGGAAGCGAAGGAAGGAAGGGAGAGACAGACAAGGAAGGAAGGAAGGAAGGAAGGAAGGAAGGAAGGAAGGAAGGAAGGAAGGAAGGAAGGGAAGGAAGGAAAAGAAGAAAGAAGAAAAGAAAGAAAGAAAAAGAAAGAAAGAAAGAAAGAAAGAAAGAAAGAAAGAAAGAAAGAAAGAAAGAAAAGAAAAGAAAGAAAGAGAAAAGAAAGAAAATCTTTTTTTTTTTAATTTCCAGAGTGTCTAAGTTGTGGAAAGCCACTGACCTATTAATATTTCTGAAGAACCTCAAGTCACACACCAATAGGACACAGTTCATATTTTTAGTGTGGTAATGATGCATTGCCTGTGCATTTTAGATTAATAACATTATTTTCCTCATATGATAATGAATTATCACTGTAAATCATGATTGTTAAATAAATAAAGACACTGAGGCTCACAGAAGTTAAGTAATTTGTCCTTACCTACCAGTAAGTGGTAGGTGCAGAATTTGAACCCAGGTCTGTCTTTTCCAAAGCCTGCACTGTTGTTTTTTTTTTTTAATTTATGTTTTGTATTTGAATATAGTTGGCACACAATGCCTGTGCTGTTTCTGTATCACTTGATCCTCTCTCCACGTTTCTGATCCCAGAATAATTAGGGGAAACCTAAATGATACTGTATTTATTGTTTGCTGACTTTGGAATACCCTAAGACAGTTTTGTAGCGTGCTTGGGTGGGTCAGTTAATCATCTGGCAGCTTTAGATTTCTGCTCAGGACATGATCTCAGGACGCTCAGGTCTGTGCGTCCGGCTCTGTGCTCAGCATAGAGTCTGCTTGCCCTCTCCCTTTGTTCCCCTGCCACTTGCTCACCCTCTATCTCTAAAATAAATAAAATATTTTAAAGTAAAAAAAAAGTTTTGTAATATAAAATATATATAAATTAATTTGATTTGATAAATTATAAAACCATTTGCTGCAGATTAAAATACCTTTTAGCCTCTTTTTTGGTCTGATTCTAATGTATGTAGTTACTGTTTGGGGAATTATTCTTTAACCAAAAGTGCAACCAGATTTATGTGTTAATGAATCATGCTAGATGAGCATCATAAAAACATGTGACTATGAGAGTGTTAAATCAGAACACAAAAAGCACTCTTGGGCACAAAGGAAAATATATGCCCATGTGGGCCTCCTTGGAATATATAGGTCCTATTCTGTCAGTATGTTAGGACTTACTAGTAATATAATATTTCCTATTTCTGCATCATCTCATACATTTAGTATCTGCCACCAGAGTGATCTCTTAGGTCTTCCCAGTGAATTTTACAACTCTGTGAGATCGTCCTCTAGCCTGTGTTCACTATATTGCAGTAGGACGGAGATGAGCGTCCTGCCGATCATACAAGCGAGGAGCTCCCTTGGCTCTGTGTCCCCTGCCTCCTAGACTTCACCATCATCCGGATTTTGGTGGGAAAATAGCTTCAGCATAGCAGCTAATGCGTATGTTCACACATGGTTCTTTTGTAGCGTAATTGGACTCCCAGGTGAAGAGGACTGGCCTAGAGATGTCGCCCTACCCAGGCAGGCTTTCCACTCAAAATCTCCTCAACCGATTGAGAAGTTTGTGACAGACATTGATGAACAAGGCAAAGACCTCCTTTTGGTAAGTTCATGTGGTACAAAGTTGTTCATATGGTGCTGATGAAAGACATGACCTGTCCACTGGGTGGTCTGCTGGGTGGTAGGCACAGCATCAGGTTCAGCATCATGTGCCACAACCACACGGGGCAAAAGGCCATAATCTCTCTGCAGCTTTCATTTCCACACCTGCAGCAGTTGGTGGCTTTTGATTCTAGAATGTCTTCGTTTCTTTTACACAGAGAAAGGATCTGATCCACACACTTTCAATCTGCCATCTTTTAAATGTTCATTTGAATGCAGCCTTTGAAGCATCTCAATTCATCTAGACATATGCTTCCAATAAGTATTGAATGTGCCATGCATATATAAAATACCTCACTGAAAATAAGGACTTGTATTCTGAGATTGACACTAGTAATACTTGGCCTTATACATCATTCCCTACACTTAGAGGACAGAACAATAGATAGAGGAGTGTACGTATTGAGCTACTCCTGGTGTTCAGAACCCAATGAGTAACGAGTATATCCTTTAACTACTGACCAACAGCTTTTGCTATCTAGCCAAGAAAGTGCTCCCATTTTGTCAATGTATTCTAAATTTCAGATAGAGACCTAAGAGTCTGTGGGTTTTTTGTAGAAATATTATACTTTAGGGAGTGCCTAGATGGCTCAGTTGGTTGAGCATCTGCCTTCAGCTCAGGTTATGATCCCAGGGTCCTGGGATTGAGCCCCGTGTCTGGCTCCCTGCTCACCGGGAAACCTGCTTCTCCCTCTCCCTCTGCCTTCCGCTCCCCCTGCTTGTGCTCTTATAGAGCCCAGCCAGCTCTGCTTTCCTCTCCCCTTCAGTGCTTCTTTTCAGTAGTACTATCTGCTCCCCTTAATTTTGGCTGGCCCCTTGACTATCAGAACTGCAGCTAACTCTTGGATCCTCTCAGCTCCAACCCCCACTGCTAACATTTGCTCTATTAGCATCTTCTACATTAGATTCCTAAAAGGAAGAATGTGGCTGATCTACCTCACCTTCTTGCCAAGCTGTGATGAGTTGCTGTCCCAGGCCTGGTCACCATTCCTGGTCCAGTCAGCTATGCTGGGAGACGGGAGGGATGATATGTTCATGAAAATAGGGCCACCATCAGCTTTCCTTTTCAGCAAGAGCGTTGAATGGAATGCTTCTCTTAGAAGAAGATTCTGGACAGGCAGTCACAATGACAGTTTTCATAGTGAAGCATCCCACTCCTACAGCCACTGGGACACCCAAAGACAATTCAAAGTACCTCCTAGATCCAACATCAGTAGAAATCACCAAGAGGAGCTAAAAATGAAAAGATTGCAGACAACACCCCTTGCTCATTCAGTGTCTTCCACTAGTGGTGATGGCCTTCAAAGTCAGACCACAGGGATCCCTGGGTGGCGCAGTGGTTTAGCGCCTGCCTTTGGCCCAGGGCGCGATCCTGGAGACCCGGGATCGAATCCCACGTCGGGCTCCCGGTGCATGGAGCCTGCTTCTCCCTCTGCCTGTGTCTCTGCCTCTCTCTCTCTCTCTCACTGTGTGCCTATCATAAATAAAAAAAAAAAAAAAAAAAAAAAAAAAATTAAATAAAAAAAAAAAAAAAAAAACAAAGTCAGACCACAGAGTAGCGCTAAACTAGAGAAGGAGCAAGAAACAAAGAAGGAAAGGAAACAAAGAAACTACCAGGAAGAGAAGGAAGAGAGTGGACAAGAAAGAGATTAGAAAAACCAAAGGAAAGGAATAAGAAGCAGACCCAGAGACATCAGGATTGGAGGAAGAAAATTAAAGCATAATAATCCATGGGCATTCAAGGAAAAGACACCCCAACACCTCAAAGCTCAGAACCCCCTTCAAGTTCTCACTATTTCCTGCTAGAGGTACACAAGATAGAACTAAAAAACAAAAGAAAGAGAGCTGTGCGGTCCCAGCCAGGCATCTGAAACCCCAGCAGTACTTGTCGCCTCTATTCCAAATTATTTAGGAAGGATGAAAAGTGAAAGGTATTTTAGAAAGTTGTTTTATTTAAGAAACATCACTTAAATGGTTGAGCACTTCAAGAATTGTCCTTTGTTTTATCTCAAAGAAAAGGCTGACACTATAATGCCTCAGCCATGTATGTGCAGATATCTACACTGACATTTATAAATGCTCTTACACGTACATACAAGTAGTGCACAATAATAAGACAGTTCAGGGGGAAAATTATTTTTAGCAACTGAAACCTACCCATCTTTGTAAGTTTTATCCCCTTCATTCTGGTCAACTTGAGAAGCTGAGTACTTATTCCAAATGTAATGCTCTTGCTGAAAAAAGTTTGAGAATTTTCTGCTGTTTTCAGAGCCTAGGGTACATATTGGAGAGGGGAGGGTGTATTCCTTGGATTAGGCTATTTTTGCTACATTACAAACCCAAAAGTCTCACTAGCATACATCAGTAAGCATTTATTTCTTGCTCATGGCTCTGCAGATTGGCAGAGACAGCTTCCCTGCAGCCTATAGGTCAAGTACAAGTGTTCTGCATGTGTCTCATTCTGGGACCCAGAACAAGAGGGACTTTGGCTCCCTGGAGCATGTTTTTCTCACAATAGAAGGTGGATGCCCCTAGAAGGGCAAGCATAAACACAATGGCCCCATGGCCTGGCAGAGGCTTGGAAGAGGCACCCTGCTGCTTCTCCTCACATTCCATTGACCAAAGCAAGTTCTGTGGCCAAGGCCAACTCTAATAGAGGAAGGAATACTCCTCCTGTGAAGGCAGGGATGGGAAGAAGGAGGATATGTGCTGAAAAATGATCCAATCCATCATAGTATACAACTCTGGACTAAATAGCAATTCCAAAAGCTCATTTTATCAGTCCGTTATTTGGCAAGTAAATTAGATTTTCTCAGAGAAACAATATTCTTAAATAAGATTTTGAATTATTTCTAAAGTTATCCAATTGCTCAGTTGAAGTAGAGCAATGATAGAGCTTAGCCACCATCTCTAACAATATTTCTATATGACATATAAGGTATTAAGATTTCCAACCTGAGATTCTCACACATTTCCACGTTAGGCTAAGGATTTATCCTTCTCTCCACCCACTTCCCATCTCTAAGCCATCAGGATAACTGTGGGGACAGGCTTCCTCCCAGACAGTCCCCTAGGACATGTCTCTATCCTGAGCATATTCCCACAACTTTTTTTTTTTCTTCATTCCTATGTCCTGGAGATTAAACTGGCCGCTTCTTTTTCTAATGTCACTACCTAATTTTCTCCTTCCTGGACTCAGGGAAGACAGACCAGGCTCAAGGATTTTGCCCCTGCTCTTCTGTGCTGAGAAAATACAGCCCATGCAAAGCTTTTTCAAGATGTTTATTGCTATTAGAGACAGTAGGACCATTCTACCAACCATCTCTTTCCTCTGCTTGCCCTTTGGTTCTTTGGTTTTCAGGAGACAGACACTATGAGAGACTGGCATCCAATGACATCCAAGGCCTGGTGGGGAGTTCAGGAGAAATAAAGTTTCAGGGGATCCAAACATTGGCTTGGAAGTGTATAGAGAATATAGAATTTTCTACTCTTGAGTGTTTTTCTAGGTCCGTAGCATCCTACGAAATGTTAGAGGGCATCCTAATCCAGATAGGACCTGACTGTGACTCTGAGCCCCTTGAGGGCAAAGACCCAGGTTAAATAGAAGAGGTCAGCATAACCGTGGTATGTGCCATCTTTTGATTACAGAGAGGGCTGAAACTGATAGACATTTCCAATCCCCGGCTCACTTCAGTGGGCACTGCATCACAAGGATGGAGGGGCTGGAGGAGCTTCTCTGCTACTTGTGTCTTCCTGGGCAATGGGGGGGTCTTAGTCATCCTTCACTCGTCCTTGCCACCTGCTAGGCACTGTGGAGGTGTTGGTGGAAGGACAGGAGGCGAATGTGAGGAACAGGATTATCTGGGGGCAGAGTGGAAATGGAACTGGGGTTAGGGAAGTATTCTGCGTAACTGATGATGAATGGGCACTTGGGGAGCAGAGACGGCTGCTCCAGAGGTTCACCTTCACCCCCTCTCACCTTCCACCTGCACTGGAGTCGACAACCTGCTGGAGAGTTCAGTACCTGAACTGAACCTGATGGACGTTGCTGCTGCCCATATGGCACCAGCACCAAGACTTGACTAGAGGAAGGTGTCACTCCCTGCAGACAGTGCAGCCCTGGGGGCAGGGTGCATGGCTTGCTGGCAGATCCAGATCTGCAGCACCTGGGTTTTAGCCCTTAACTTGCCACCTCCTTAGTAGAGAAAACCTTTATTTCCTGGCATAAAGTGTTTTTCCTTTTTTTGTTTCTTCTGTTGTTATTTTGTTTGGGTTTTGATGTTAGAAATCCTGATGTCAGAAACTATTTCTATCACGTAGTCATGAGCCTTTTACCCCCTTCCATTCCCAACTCACCAGTAAACATTGGGGAAGAATAAAAAGTTCAGGTGACATCTCTGACTATAGCACAAAGTTTGCTAGCATTAGAAAAATCACTACCTAAATAAGGTTGTATACATGCTACAATAACAATACCTTTTAGCAACTCCTGGGTGGCTCAGTGGTTGAACATCTGCCTTCAGCTCAGGTCTTGATCCCAGGGTCTGGGATCGAGTTCCGAGTCGGGCTCCTTGTGGGGGACCTGCTTCTCCCTCTGCTAAGTCTCTGCCTCTCTGTCTCTCATGAATGAATAAATAAAATCTTAAAAATATATATATATATTTTAAAGGACATAGTATGAGTTGAATAGAAAGCCCGGGGAGCTAACAGTCCACAGGCCACTCGAAAGCTGTTGCCTCTTCCTGAAGAGCAGTTTATACATTGAGGACATACATAAGATGGCTGTTGTCTGCATTTTGTTTAGTTTCCCTTTTTTTTTTTTTTTTTTTAAGATTTTTTTTTAGGGCAGCCCGGGTAGCTCAGCGGTTTAGCGCCACCTTCAGTCCAGGGCCTGATCCTGGAGACCCGGGATGGAGTCCCATGTCGGGCTCCCTGCATGGAGCCTGCTTCTCCCTCTGCCTGTGTCTCTCTCTCTCTCTCTCTGTGTGTGTGTGTGTGTGTGTGTGTGTGTGTGTGTGTCTCCTGAATAAATAAATAGAATCTCAAAAAAAAAAAAATCAAAAAATAAATAAATAAATAAATAAATAAATAGAATCTCTAAAAAAAAAAAAAGATTTTTTTAAAGATTTTATTAATTTATGCATGAGAGATAGAGAGAGAGTCAGAGACATAGGCAGGGGGCGGGGCGCAAGTTCCCTGTGGGGAGGCCCAGGCCCCCAGGATCAAGCCCTGAGCCAAAGGCAGATGCTCAACTTCTGAGCCACCCAGGCATCCCTTTTTTTTTAGAAGATTCATATATTTATTTGAGAGAGAGAGACAGGGTGAGCAGGGGAGGGGCAGAGGGAGAGAAAGACTCTCAAGCAGACTCCCCACAGAGCACAAAGCCTCAGGCTGGGGCTCAGTCTCACCACCCAGATCATGACCTGAGCTGAAAGCCAAGAGTTGGCCACTCAACCGACTGAGCCACCCAGGCGCCCCCTAGTGTCTCCTGAGTAGACATTCATTCTCATTGTAGAACCCCAATTCATGACAGTGAATTAATCCATAACTTGTAAACACATTCTTTAAATGGACATGTTTTAAGTCAATCGATTATTTTTTTCTTTATCACAGAAGTGCTTAACATTTAATCCAGCCAAAAGAATATCTGCCTACAGTGCCCTGTCTCACCCATACTTCCATGACCTGGAGAGGTGCAAGGAAAACTTGGATTCCCATCTGCCGCCCAGCCAGAACAGCTCAGAGATGAACACAGCCTGAGGTCCCAACTGCCACCTTGAGCTGATCACCCGAAGAACACCCGTGGGGGCTGATGCCATTCCCCCCCACCCCCACACTTGAGTAAGCCCTGGCAGAGCTGCTGAGGATCACTGGCTGGGGACCTTCTAGTGGCCATCTTCTGGACGGGCTCTGCTTCTCCATGGAAACCGCCTAGTTTACTGTTTTGAAATCAATGCAAGAATGATTGCAGCTTTATGTTCATTGTTTGTTTGTCTGTCTGTTTGTTTGTTTCAAGAACCTGGAAAAATTCCAGAAGAAGAGAAGCTGCTGACCAATTGTGCTGCCATTTCATTTTTCTAACCTTGAATGCTGCCAGTGTGAAGTGAGCAATCCAGGCACAGCTGAGTTATGATGTAATCTCACTGCAGCTGCCCGAGCCTGATTCGGTACTTTTGAGCGAGAGTGTGTGTGTGTCTGTGTGTGTGTGTGTGTGTGTGTGTGTGTGTGTGTGATTCTTGAGCTCTTAAAGTGTTACTTTCTATAAACAAGAAGAATAATTGAATTTTAAAGACTCAAAGTGACCTATAAATAACTGGTGTCTGTTGACTAAAGGTGACTTACCAGAATGGGCTTCTCGAATTAGAAAGTTGAACCAATGTCCTCAGAATCTCTTTTATGGCCAAAAGTAGTAAATTTGCTAGCAGTAAAAGATTCACTATCTAGATGAAGTTTTATACACACAACAAAAGGAAAAAAAAGGCTAGTGTCTTTTAAGAGACATGTCTTTTAAAGCATAACATTCTGTTTACTCTTCAAAAAGCTGAATTTACTCCTTATAAGTCCATTTTAACCTGTATTATATGCTTTATTGTGTCTTTTAAAAGATACCCTATAAGCTTTTTCTTACTTACTATAGATTTAGGGAGTACACCTCAAATAGGTAAAATTGTCAAAAAAAATTTAGAGAAAGCCTTTATTTCCTGATTTAAAATCTATTTCCTTTTTAGGTTTTGTTGTTACTTTATTTTGGTTTTGATTTTAGGAATTTGTCAGAAACTGTTTTCTGTTCTGATCTGGATAGTAGTTCTGACTAGAGACAGGAATACCATTTAACTTTTCTCTATTACACTGTACTTTTTCTACCATGCACTGCCTTGTTTGCAAAGTATCCATCTTATCTATCCCCCAGGGCCTCTAATATACATTACTACCATTAAATAACTATTAACAGATTGCTTAAACTTTTCCCATGCATCTCTTTCTTGCTTTCTTTCAATGAACCTTTTGTAAATAGTCAGATTGTGGCTTATGGCTCCAGTTGTGTGATCCTAACAGGGTCCTGAATGTTCTTGCTCTGATGCGATCTTCTTACCTAGCATTCATTGTTGTTACCTAAGCAGTGAGTAGAGGACTGGTTCTTCTCTATCACCAGCACATAGATTACTTTAAACTGTTACTTAGTGTTTTATGATTTCTTAGAATATGTTGTCAGTGAAGAATCAGAGGGGAATATCTTTAACTATTTTTTAGAAATATATATATTTTACTCTATAAAATGATCTTTTCTCCATCCCAAGGCTCTGCTTGTTTCTAGTGCCTTGTGCATACTCCTGCTCTCTGCAGAGCCAGCCTGACCTGGGCATTGTGAACAGCTTTATTTTTGTTTCTTGCCATTTTCTCTACTGTTCTTTATATTCCATGTCATCTCTGCCTTATATGTGGTCAGTGCTCAAAGACACAGAGATTAAGTATCTTTTTGGAAATTTAGCTGTCTTTGCTCTCTGACTCATATTTTCAGTGCATGCAAGAGTTAGACCATGTTTAGAGTTAGGGTTTTCAAAGAATGAACATTGCCTCCCTCAGTAGAAAATGTTCCAGATGATGTTTATATATCGTCGAGCCTTACTGAATCCTTCATAGCTCAATACTCTATACTACCATCTGGAACAAGAGAAAAATTAGGAGACTTTTCTACTTGCAAGCTTTTTGGGTTGGGAATTACTCTTTTTTTTAATATATATATTGTTTAACATTTTTCTAACCCAGTAACTTGAAGAGCAAGAAGATTTGTCTAAAGCCAGATAGGAATGAGAAGATGGGCCATAAGAATGCGTAACGCTTTTCTTCATTGTTGACAACATTGATTATGTTTTGTCATCACTGTAAATGCTTGAGATATAATGAATCCAGAGCATTTGGGGCAATGTCTCCCTGGAACAGTGAATATACTGCCTTAACTTTGATCAGGGGTCAAAATACAAAGACATTTTTGCTGGGGCCTAGAAATTGAATTTTTAAACTCACTGCACTGATTCATCATGTGCTTTTTAGTTAGTATCCATGGTTAGAGTGGACATAACTTGCATTCTTGCTTTTTTTAAGTTTTTCATAAGTTCTCTCAAGAAAAATGCAGCTGTTCTAAACTGGAATTTTTCAGCATTCTTGAGAATTTTAAACAAGTGGAACACTCCACTTTATTTCTAGCATATGCTTTAGGTTCATTTCTAAGTAGTGTTTATGAAGAAAACTTAAAGCACAAACATTTCAGCATTGGATACTTGGCAAATTATCCTTGGAGAGGCAGCAGGAGGAGGGCACCTCGGTCTCTCTGAACTTAGGAGTCTGACCCCAGATCTTCCATCTGTGGTTCTTGGAGTTGAGTGATTCCCCTCTTTTAAATCTGGGCTCACCAGTTCTGAAATTCAGATCCCACACAAGCACCCTTGCCATTAGGGCACTTGGAAGCATACAGCCGCATAGGAGTTTACTGAATACAGCTTATTCTTCTGTGACGTATGGTTTCAAACATTTTTGCCAAAAGCCAAGCAGTGGTTAGCTGAAAAAGTCATACTGCCCCAGGATTATACTGAAGCAGCTATAAGCAGTAAAAATATGATGTCAGATTGAAAATCACGTTTGCATTTCTTACTGAGGACTGGTCCTGGAATGTGCCTGATAGTTTCTATATGATAGCTGTTCTGGTGGCCCAGGCATTTTGAAAACTGTTGTGTGGAGTAGAGTTCTAACCATCCCTATTAAGAATAAAAGAGAAACCTGTCCATTTCAGCATCATAAGCTATCATGGCAAAGGTAAAAAGGCCCCAGTTTTATAACCTTAAAAACAGAATTTCCAAGAGCTTGTAAGAACCCGGTGTGTTGGCCCCTCCCACTTTGTCTCTCCTTTAAAGTAGATAGAAACCCAAGAAGCAAAGAACCTGTTTTGGACAGGAGCTCCGAACCATTTCATCCCTCTGTGTTCTCATGATTTTCTCTCAGGAATCACACACTAGAACAGCACACTTTTCATTTAGCCCAACGTGTGTTACTAAAAATAGCTCAAAGTATTTACCTAAGCATAGAATTTCATCTTCTTTGTTTTAAGTAAAAAGGAAAATTTTGGAACACATGGGATATCTTAAAGAAAATTTGTACCTCTTTACTGGAGGTTTATCATTGGACTCCAGAATGCGGTACTATCCATCCCAATGAAAAAAACCTAAATAGTACCAAACGTTTTGAACTTTAAATTATGTATTAAAGTTGAGCTTTTAACTATAGCTGCTTCTCTTAAAAAGTGGTGTCTATTAAAGTCAATAATGGCAATCCTCATTCCATTATGAAAATTAAAATCATGTAAGCTTCCTAATAGCACAAACTAAATATTAAAATTCTTCTCTTCAAAGAATCACTTCTTTTAAATGACAACTGGACTGTTTTTATGATAAGTACAAGAGAGAGTGTCTCACATTTTTCAAAAGCAGGCTTTTGTTGCATAGTTCGGTCTAGGAAAGAATAACATTAAGTTAATAAGCCACTGTAATTACTTAATTATGTTGGTACAGAAACTATAGAATATTTACCTTGGAAAGAAAATGTTGAGACATTAGAAATCCTTAGGTATTGGCAGAATTCAAAAGAATGCATTTTTACATTGTGACACATAGAAACAGTGTATTTTATAAAAATAAAGATGTGGTGTGATTTCTAAACCTTTTAAAAGTTCTAAAACAGTGGACAACGGATAGAGGAAATTCAGGAGAAAAATGAAGGTATTTCAAAGAAGGATAGTTTCAAAGTTAGATATATTTTGAAGGATATATATTTATTAACAAATATATTGTAAGAATCTATATTAAAGTCACCTTGCAACTGAAATTGGTACATTCAAAAATATGTTTAATGGAAAAGCTGTTCCAAGCAGTTGCCATTTCAAAGGGTGGCCTGAGCACACTAAACCATCTGTATTCCTTTCTTATTTCATGAGAGGAAGCAGCTACATGAAGCTACACTCATTATGCAAGCCTAAGAATGTTCACTGTTAAGAGAAATAATAATGCGTTTTTAAAAGGCATATATTTCCTATGCCACCAGAATTTTTTGGAAAATTGTGAAGCCCAAATCATGTGCATTCAATACATTCAGATATTAGAAACATAGCTACATGCTCCTTCTCCACCATGGAAACACTTCTTGAGGCTACCAAAAACCTGTTGAGCAATGTAAGCCCCCAGATATTGAATAGTGGTGTTTTCCTCAAAAGCACAAGAAAATAGCATTTTCACTTATCAATGCAATTTTCAACCTAGTTGTGTTACATACCTATATCTCAAGCATTTCTAACTTGTACTTTTTCAGAAAATAAACCAACATATTCCTTTGGCCTTTTCTACCATCTGATGTTTGTATACAACAGAAATGGAAAAGGAGGAGTCTGATTTTTCAATGTTTTCCTTTTTCTCAATTAGTTTCTGTTGGTTTTAATGAAGTACGAATCAGCTTTTCAAAATGTTTTGTATTTCTTAGCATTCCCGGGGAGTTTAGATAAATGAATGAACTTCCATTGACATATTTATGTTTCCTTGATACTGGTGCTCTGGCCTTTAAGAGGAAAACAGAAGCCTCTTGAAAATTAATACAGGCTTTTTTCAAGCATCTACATAAATGTTTTTACAGTAATTTGAAGGTTATAGGGTAGGAAAGGGAGATGATTTTTCTTGCAAATGCCCGTTTTAAAATTCACTGTACTGTTTCATTCTTGTTTTATTCCATTATACTCCACAAGGTGGCACTTTTGGGGGGGAGGGGGGAGGGGAACAATCTGAGCAAGGCTAAAGAGGTACTTCTGAAGACTTGGTTCTAACTTTATTTTTCTGTATATTCTACTCTTGCTTAGCCCTTGTTTGTCAGAATGATTAATAATCTTCATAACATTCTGGAACCTCAATATTTTAGCTGTTAGCTAGGTTCTGAACAATTGTCTGCAAGTAAGTTCTTCTTGAGAGTGAAGAATACACCCATTTTGATCATTTAAGCGCATACAGAAAGCCAAGCCAAGGCATGGTATTTTTCAAGAAGCATTTTTTTTTTTGAGGTCCCTAATTACCTTACTGTTGCAGGTGCAGAAGCTACAAAGATGGACAGGCTTACTCGTTAAAAGGCAACACGCATCTGTGACTGGGATAGTTTTGTTAGGAGTGTAAAAACTCCTCCAAGTGGCCTCAGCCAAAATACCTATGCCTCTGTTTGCTCTTTTCACATTTCCTCCTATGATGGCCTTTAGACATTGATTAAAATTGTAAATCCTCATTTAAAAATCAGATGAGTAGCATAAGTAACATTGGTGTTTAAGGAGACAAAACTATTGTTTTCTGAAGAACTGCCATGCCAAAAAACAGAGCCCTTAAATTCTAAAAGACCCGGTAATATTTTTTTTTTTTTTACATCTGTGTGATCACAAGTGTAAATTCACAAGAAACTCTAATTTAAAAAAAAAAAAAAACCCTCTCCCAGCATATGAACATAATAATCCAGGAGGAGCATATTTGCATAAATCTTTAATTTCTCCACTTGGGACGTTCTTTGGCAGCTCTCTCTATCTCCATACACCTGTGTTTTAGTTCGCAGGTCTGCTCAGAGACTCACTGTCCCCCCGACCCCGAGATGATTTTAGTTAATTTCAGAAGTCCCTTTGCTAAGTGTTACAGAAACTGAGGAGGAAGGCCAGCGCAGAACTTTTCCGTTCCTTAGCTCGGCACCACCGAAGGCAGCTCACCCCTCCCGAGTGGCAGAAGCCAACGGCACCCGCTTCACTTCCCGCAGAGTAGCCGGCAGGCAAGTCTCCCCACGTCCTGCTGCTGCAGGTACCGCGCGCTCCAGGGGCGGCGGGGGCGCCCGGGGAGCCCGGCCTCGTCCCTCGGCCAAAACCGCCCCCGTAGGAGGTTCCAGCCAAGCCCCTAAATGGAAGGCCGAATTCGGACCTCGCGTTGGTTGCCCGTTGGGCCGGCCTGAAAACCTGGGGCGGGGCCGCCTGGGGCCCGCCCGCCGCCCACCTGTCCGAGGTCCCGAGCCCTGCTGCTGTCTCAGAGGCATCTGTTCCGCGCTCTTAGGAAGCCAAACGTCCCTAGAAGCAAACGGGTGTCTTCTGTGCATAAATAAGTACAACACAATTCTTTGAAAGTTCGGGTATAAAGAGATGCTGCTCTGTATGAAGCGTCTACCAGGCATCTCTCAAGCTCTAAGCTCAGCTTTTTTTTTTTTTTTTTAAAGAGAAGATGTATAATTACAGGAAAGATTTTTTATTTTTTTATTTTCTATCATTCTACATATATGATGGCAGAAGATACGTGTGGAGAAGTTTTGTTTTGAAAATTTTGAAATTTATTTTCCGCTTCGGCGAAAGCTCCTCTTTAGTTTCTAATTTCTTCCTTTTCTTTTCTTTTTTTTTTTTTTTTTCTTTGTCAAATAGTTAAAGATATGCAAGCAAATTATCTCCCGGAGTAGGAGATTTTCCTGTTTAGAGGATCTTTTGTGTGAATTGTTTCATCAAGCAAATAACCCTTTCTCTACTTTAGGAGTTTGGATTGTCAAGTATAGGTTTCCTTAATTAAGGGGGCACATAACTGTACATATTGCTATAAAGAACTATGACTGTAGCACTAATGAGCAAGCATAGAGCCACACACAGTTATTTAATTTCTAAAGCTCTGTGGTTTCTGGCCAA
Organism: Nyctereutes procyonoides; assembly: GCF_905146905.1. Classification (NCBI taxonomy): domain Eukaryota; kingdom Metazoa; phylum Chordata; class Mammalia; order Carnivora; family Canidae; genus Nyctereutes; species Nyctereutes procyonoides. The sequence goes on along the minus strand of NW_026575141.1, from coordinate 15,818,261 downwards.
ATTCCATTGGCATGCTTAGGTTACAGTCCTGAAGATACCCGTGGTACCCTTAACTTGAAAAATTCTAATCTTAGGTGTTTTGAAATGCAATAATATGTATTAGCTAGCAATATTGCTGTGATCACCAGCAACTCCTAATTTAACCTCGAAGTCTCTGAATAATGAAAATAGATCCCAGCAGTAATACATTTCTTGAACTGCCCCCCAACTACATTACATAGCTTCTCATTTTGGTCCTGTGTTTGCAACAGCTACACGTGAATATTACAATGCCTCACTTACTTTTGTATTCATGTGTTTTACTATGACCAGTAATAAATATATTAGTTAGTACATGGAATGAATAGCAACTACCCCTAGAGTCAGCACTTAACAAGTTGGGGAATTTCTATTTCAAGTTGTTCTACACTTGCATAAATTATTTCTATTGTTATTCATGTATGTTATTTATTTCTGAATCACACTAGTCCTGTGAAAGTACAACTGAAAGGAGATGGCATTAGGATTTGCATTTAGTGTTTATTATCATGGTCTTGATGGAGCTAAGTAAATTAAAATTAGACTAAGCCCCCAGATAAGCTGCATGCATTTTAATATGATGGGTAGAATTTAAGTCTGTAGGTGTAGTATTTTTGTGTCTAGGTGTTTTATCATTACCTAAAGGAATTAAAGCAAAGGACTTTGTAGTTCTTTTGTCAAGTATCCATATAGTATAGTGTGAAAATACAGAAAAAATTAAAACCAGATAGAAAAGCATCAGAATCTGCCTTAATTTAGGAACTCCGCCAGACGGCCACCAGAGTAGAAGCCAGGCAGAGACAGGTGCCTGGGTGGTGCCTCCTCTTTCTGGCCTTGAGAAGAAGCTTCCTTCCTGCGATCACGTGCCTTCATAGGTGTCATGTGCAGTAGTGGGAACAGGTCGTACTGTTGCAAGAACAGGGTGAGAGTTTTCTGTAGAAGCAAACTGTCAGCTTGTGCCTTGGGGCTTCCAGAATGTGTGAGATGGAGAAATTCAAGTTTCTGTGCTTCAAGCAACTGAGTTTTGTACAGAAGCAATTCAGTCTGGTAATAAAAACAAAGATTGCATGTACAGTACTCAACAATGGCTTTTAACAACCAACAGTTCCCAACACCTCAGAAGCTTGTTGCATTTCTGGTATTTTAGGTTTTGATCTGAAGGCTAATTGGCAAGTGTTTGGTATAGAAGAACAGGATGTGTTAAGAAAAGCACAATATTGGTTCCCATAGAGTGCAAATTAGAACTAGAGGGTTTTATGGGATTTTCATGTCAGAGATGTGTAAATGCATGTTCTCACTGTAGAATGTATTAGTATAGTGTTTCTGCATTCCCATAGGACTTAGTTAAAACTTTATTCCAGGTTTTCAGCAAGGCTGTCATACCCAGTAAGCTTTTTCGTTCGTTTGTTTTTGGGACTTACTCTTATAATAGAAAATGTGTTAAACGTAGAAAAAAAAATCGTAACTTGGACATTTGACTTGTTGGTTTCTGTGTTTGAAATCACGGTTCTGGAGATGTAGAGACTGTGCATGTGCATGTCAGATACTAATCTAGGCTGTGTGAACCAGCCGAGATCACCAATGTCCTCCCATCCTCTGTATCCTGTCTCCATCCAGGCCCGTCTGCGTGGTGCTCTTTATCCTCCTGGCCGCCCTTTGGCCGTTGGGGCCAGGTGAGAGAGATGCTGTAGGCATCACAGGTGTGCCTGCTCAGGCTTGGCCGCCACTTCTACTTGACCTTTGGCTGGGCACAGAGTGTGCCCGCAACACCAATCACAAATGCCCTCTAGCCTGTTCGTGTGCATCTTGATTTTAAAACCATGTCTTTCTACGGAGCATTCAATTTTCGGCTGTGGTACAAAGAGAAAAACTAAACAAGCCTAAAAACCACATTCCAGGCTGCTGTTTTCTATCCATCCACAGGCCATAGTTTTACTGTATTTCTTCATACTTGAAACTCATTCTGCTATTTTAATATCAGGGTACAGACATATAAGGGTGCATGTTCCTTAAAGGTGCAAAATTACTCTCATTCCGTTTGCTCGAATTGCTACAGAATGCTGTTTTGGTGCTTTGGGTTGAGCAGGTCAAAGAAGCAGTGTGGAAAATCACTGCCTGGAACACAGTCTTACAAGAACGTTGGCAGATGGCTTGGTAGTAGATGTTGCTTCTGCTCTTTTCTCCATACACAGCTTGAGATTACCACCCTAGCTTGTCAGGTTCATCTGAGTATCCTTTCTCACAGAGTGCCAAACCCTGTGCCCCCCCCAAAAAATGGGGGTGCAGTGCAGCTCTCTGAAAGCAGAGGCCTTCCTAAGTGCCAGATCATTTAGCCCCCAAAGAAAAATGGCCGTGGGTGTAGACAGGAGCAGAATGGGAAGGGCTCTCTCACTCTAGTGACCATCCCTCCACGCTGTACAGAAAGCTCTGTACGGGGGGAAGAAAAAGAATAAAAAAAAAAAAAAGCTTAACTGCAAAGTTACCCCCTTCATAGCACCCTGAGCTAAATGATCTTGCTTCTTTCCCTTTAGGTAGATGAAAATACAGGTCAGTTTATCTAGACTCTTCCCACCGGAAGAGGAAATTAGAAAAGTAGGTTATTTGTATCTTGTAAAATATGTAATCCAAGGACTACCAAAATTTACATTAAATCCCCCATCAGTAGCAATCTGTTTTAAAAAGTAGCTCAAGTTAAAGATGCTCTGACCTGAACTGCCCGAGGTCAGGGGCAGCCGTTCTAGCACGCTCACTCTGGGACTCCTTGGGAGAGCGACAACTACCAATGTTGACTTTGTTGCAGTGGCAAAGATAGCATGTCAGACGATTCAGAGGGTTGCAGATCACAAATCCTTTGGAAACTGGATGTCTTACTGGGTGCTAGAATGCAAATTTAGGTATTTATTGTTGGATAATGGAATTCATTGTTTTTTAAGAATTAGTGTTGAAATGTCACTGTCCAGTTCATTGTTTTCACTTATGCACAAGCTAAATTGAAGCAACATGACAATGGTTTGTATATTTGTCATACCTTTTGTATTTCTTACAATAAAAATATTGGTAGCAAATAAAAATAATAAAAACACCAATCTTGGACTGCTTTCTTGGAAATGAATCGCTATCGCTATCACAGCTGTTTTTCTTTTTACCTAATGTAAAATGAATATAATTATGGTGAGTAAAGTAACTTAGAAATAAATAGCGAGTTTTAGCAGAATACGTTTTAAACTTTTACTTTTCAGGTTTCAAATGCTTTTAAAAACTAAATAGCAGTTCATTGAGCTTAAAGCTCCAGTAACAAATGTTAAAGCTTGAAATAGTTGACTATGCTAAACTCTGACAACCCAAAACCAAGTAAGGCATGGCAGTCCTTTCCAAAGCTTGCAGATGGGGACCTGTGAAAAGGTTTGTGTAACCAACTGCAGATAACCTAGTGATGAGCAAAGGATTCACACTGGAAGGGAGGCTTGAGTGGACTCAAAACCAAAAATCAATGTCTCCCAGGCATACAAGCAGAAATACTTTGCACGTGCAAAGGCAGGCAGTTATATCAGAGCAAGCAGTACAATTGGTGAGGCCACCCCTGGGGCAGTGGCTATTAACATCCGGATCATAACCTCCAGAAAGAAATCCAGCCTTACCGAATGATCTGGTGCACACCTGCATGCGCACACCCTGATGCACACATGTATGTGCCGAGAACTGAAATTGCACAAAATGATACTGAATGCCCCACATGTCCTACACTCTTTGAATGAAAATACTGGTGGCAACCCACTAAACTGATTTCACAACCCCTCTCACTAATAGGCCGTGATTTAATGTTAGAAGAGAATTAGTAAGGGGGGGTGGGTATGTGAAGGAGTCTGGAGATAATGTTGAGAAGGGTTTAATATTTTATATAATAAAATATAAAAGAATTTGGACTACTGAAGGGTGTTAACAAGGGAGACAGTTTCTATTAATGTGTGCTCTTGTCTAACCACTTTCATACTGATCCAAAGAGCTAGATGAAGCAGCTACTGAGATACTACACAACACATCAAAAGTATTGCTATCTGAACATTCCCCTCTTTGTGTATGATATCATTTATAAGATTTATTTATTTTAGAGAGAGAGAGAGCATGTGCAAGGTGGCAGAGAGGGACAGAGGGAGAGAGAATCTCCAGCAGATTCCCCACTGAGCGCACAGCCCAACACACAGGGCTTGATCCTAGGACCCTGAGTTCATGACCTGAGCTGAAATCAAGAGTTGGTCATTTCGGGGCAGCCCGGTAGCTCAGAGGTTTAGCGCTGCCTTCAGTCCAGGGCCTGATGCTGGAGACCCAGGATCAAGTCCCACATCAGGCTCCCTGCAATGGAGCCTGCTTCTCCCTCTGCCTGTGTCTCTGCCTCTCTGTCTCTCTCTGTCTCTGTCTCTCTCTCTCTCTCTCTCTCTCTCTCTCTGTGTGTGTGTGTGTGTGTCTCTCATAAATAAATAAAATCTTAAAAAAAAAAAGTTGGTCATTTCACCTACTGAGCCACCCAGGCGCTCTGATATCAGATATTTTTTAATAAAGTAAGTCCTCCAGAATTCCCTGGGAACTCATTAGGATTCGCCTTAATTTTGTTTAACAGGCCCTAAATTGCATCTAAATTTTAAAAATTCACATGAAATATTCAAGAGGGATAATACAGAAAGTCAAGAATATGATCTTTACCAAGAAATTTAAAGTTTGTAGGCGCACCTGGCTGGCTCAGACAAAAGAGCAAGTGGATTAATAAAACTTCAAAAAAATTTGTTTAAGAAATTAAAAAGTTTATAGCTTAAGAAGTCCCTCATAACTATACATATTTGCATAAACCATGGGTATCTACAATCAGGTTTGACTGGATCATTTACTTCAAAGCAGCGTGCAGAAAGATCCTTCAATTAATCTCTAGTTATCTCTGCTTATACTCACTTAGAACTTCATTCCATTAAAAGCCCGAAGGCCTTTTGCCCTTTTAAGTGTCAGCCCAGTTTACCTGCTCCCTAGGGAACAACTCTCAAAAGGGCTGGGCCCTAGGAGGTCATATTTGTTTTCCAAAGTCCCCTTTTCTGGTTTTGACAGAAGATGCAACCATAGTACCCCATGGAATGTGGGACATGTGGAATGTGGGATGCAGAGACGACTGCATCCATCTCTTACGTGTCTGTGAGCACTACCTGTAAATCCAGAGTATGGAGAGCTGTATTTCTCCCCGTGTGCACAGAGGATCATGGGGTGCTGACCCATGGAAAGAAACGGTACTGTGCAGAGACTGAATCCAGACAACCTTCTGACTCCTCTTCCCCAGGCTCAGAAACTCCCCATATAATGAAGTCTGTCTCTAGCTTTATTTTTTTTTCCTCCATTTAACTTGGGTAGCTCAGGTAAATTTCTATCAATTGTAGCGAAGTTCTAATACAGCTCCCTGTCTCCTCTCTCAGTACTATAGCTTGAGGCCACTGCCCTGCACTGTAATTTCAAGGCTTTGAAAAGCTAAATGAAAGGTGTCCTTATTGAAGTGTGGACACAAACTGACAGTGGAGCCTGCACCTTGCGAATGGGGATTCTCAGAAACCTGGAATATACAGGGGAGAGTACAAAGCTACAGATAAAAAGATCTACTTTCCTCAAGCCTCAATTTTGCTTAAAATAAAAAAGAAAAATGTTTTTCACTAAAGAAAGACACTTTTTATTTTTTTAGATTTTATTTATTCATGAGACCCAGAGAGAGGGGGGGAGAGAGAGAGAGAGAGAAGCAGAGACACAGGCAGAGGGAGAAGCAGGCTCCATGTAGGGAACCCAACATGGGACTCGATCCCCGGTCTCCAGGATCACGCCCCGGGCCGAAGGTGGCGCTAAACCCCTGAGCCACCCAGGCTGCCCAGAAAGACACTTAAAAAAAAAAAGACATTATGGAATAAAATGCAAAATTTGAATTTTTTAAACAACATAGATGACTTCAAAGGCATTTTATGACTTCAGTAACTCCACAGGACAATTACAATTCACTCTCCCGCAGAGCATTTTCGAGAAGTACGATATCAGCATAGAGGAGACATAAGCTCTTAGAATGGGATCCATTATTCTAAATCCTGTACTTCCTGCAATCTGCAGGATTCCTCAGTGGAAAATGACTGTATTCAGAAAGCTGCTAGAGTCAAGTTTACTCATATTCACTCAACATCCACCAGCCTCAGCTTTCAAACAGTATCTGACGCAAAGAGGCAGAAGTGTCAAGAGTGATGGTTTGTGATAACAGACCCTCCCTCCTGCCTGTTGGATTTCACTGCGATACGGTGTTATTAAGCTTTAGGTCCAGCAAAAATGGCACTCTCAAGAGGAGAAGGGAGGCAATTAACGTTCAAAGAGCCATCCCCCAAGTGCCAGATATTCTGACATGCCCTACAAATACAAAATACCTTATTTCCTCAGGTCATTCTCTCCAAGTCAGAAGTAGATGGTGGTGTCAGCTGCAAACACTCCTAAAATAAGGTTGCATACAACACATAGGAAAGGAATGTGATTGGGGTGCCTGGATGGCTGTCAGTTGAGCAGCCAACTCTTGGTTTCGGCTCACATGCTCTCAGGATCATATGATTTGAGCCTGGTGGGGGGGGGGGGTTAATGTGGAGCTGTGTGCCCAGTGGGGAATCTGCTGAAGAGGCTCTCCCTCTCCCTCTGCCCCTCCCCCTGCTCATGCTCTTGCTCTATCTCTCTAAAATAAATAAATCAATCTTTAAAAAAAGAAAGAAGGGTAGCCGGGGTGGCTCAGCGGTTTAGCACCACCCTCGGCCCAGGGTGTGATCCTGGAGACCCAGGATTGAGTCCCATGTCGGGCTCCCTGCATGGAGCATGCTTCTCCCCCTGCCTGTGTCTCTGCCTCCCTCTCTCTCTCTGTGTCCCTCATGAATAAATAAATAAATAAATCTTAAAAAAAAAAGAAAGAAAGAAATATGATTATATGCTCTAGGGTCTAGAGGTACCTGAAACTGAGCAGAAGTTCAATAGTGTTGAATGAATAAGTGAATGAGTTTCCAGTGACCAGACAAATTTATATGTAACTGGTGAAATGAAATGCTAACATGCTGACCATAAAATAACTTTTAAAAATACAACAACTAAGGAAAAAATGTGTTACTTGAAATCCTACCACCTAGATAAAACTTTTTGTGTGTGTGTGAAGATTTTATTTATTTATTCATGAGAGACAGAGAGAAAGAAAGAGGCAGGGACACAGGCAGAGGGAGAAGCAGGCTCCATGCAGGGAGCCCAATGTGGGACTCGATCCCCGGTCTCCAGGATCACGCCCTGGGCTGAAAGTAGACGCTCAACCGCTGAGTCACCCAGGCATCCCAACTGCTAATATTTTGATAAATAATTCCTACATATCTAGCTTTACAAAGACACGTCAAATATATGAATATAATTGTATACCACAGAAGTAGTGGACTCTGTACTCCATTCAATAAGTTATGATTTGAAGGTTGTGTATTTGTTGCTTTACATAATATCCTGGATGATTTGTCATTTCAATAAATACAAATTTATGTTACCATGCTGTATAGTATGCCATTGTGTGAATGTACTATAATTTACTTAGCAGATGCCCTATTGAGAGACATTTCTCCCCCAGTCCACCTCATTTTTTCAGTGTATGAAAGAGCGCTTCCAGGAACAGTACTGCGAATATATCCATTTGCACATATCAGTTACATTTAAGTCATCTCAGGGTGCCTGGGTGGTTCAGTCAGTTAAGCATCTGCCTTGGGTTCAGGTCATGATCTCAGGATCCTGGGATCAAGCCTCAAGTTGGGTTCCCTGTTCAGAGGGGAGCCTGCTTCTCCCTCTCCCTCTGCCCCTTCCCCTACTTGTGTGCTTTCTCTCTCTCTCTCTTTCTCTCTCTCTCTCTCTCTCTCTCTCAAATAAAACCTTTAAAAGAAAAAGATTTAAGTCATCTCTCTGGTCCCTGGAAACTCATTCACTCATTCACTCAACATTTATTGAACCTTTATTCTGGTCCAGGCACCACTAGACTCTAGAGATGCAGCTGTGAATAAGATAAACAAGACAATTGCTCTCATGGAACTAACATTTTAGTTGGAGACAGACAATAAATAAATATGTGCAGAAGACAATTACATTATAAGTGCCATAAGGAAAATAAACAGGTCATAAGAGAGAAAATACTTGGGACATGGTAGGCGGAAAAGGCTCTGTGAAAAGCTTTGAGATGAGGCAGAACGGATGAGACAGGGAGCCAGGTGAGGTACTGAAGGTAGAGGAGAGGAAGGGACGCCGATGTGCCCCGGGCATAGGGACTGAGGGGGAAGAGTGGTCCGAGATGAGGTTAAGGAGTAGAGAGAGAATGCAGACAACTTGTTCAAGAAGCTTAGCCATGAAGCCGAAGAGCAGCTCCACACTCTGGGGAGTAGGCATGGGATTCTCTCTATCCCTCTCTTTCTGCCCCTCCCCCTGCTCTCTCTTACATGCTGTCTCTCTCTAAAATAAATAATAAATAAATAAATCCTTTTTAAAATTACTAGGGCAAATTAATTTAACAAGGCCAGAAGATTATAAGGGCAATATTTCTTTTAAAATTATATTTCTATCTACTTTATTTTTTTTAAAGATTTTATTTTTTTATTCATGAGAGACACAGAGAGTGGCAGAGACACAGACAGAGGGAGAAGCAGGCTCCTCGCAGGGAGCCCAATGGGGGACTCGATCCCAGGACTCCAGGATCACACCCTGAGCTAAAGTCAGATGCTCAACTGCTGAGCCACCCAGGTGTTCCTATTTCTATTAACTTTAAAATGAAAATTACAAACCAGAATTTTAAAATACCAATTATAGTAGCATCAGAAAATGAGTGAAGTCATACTGGATTAGGGTGGGCCCTAAATCCAATGAATTAATCATACTTAAAAGAAGAGGGGGCACACAGAGATATAGAAAAGATGGCCATATGAAGACAGAGGCAGAGATTGGAATTAAACTGTCCCAAGTCAAGGAATGCTTGGGGCCACCAGAAGCTAAAAGGAGTGAGGAGGGATTCTTCCCTAGAGCCTTCACAGGGATCATGGCCCTGCTGACACCTTGTTTCCAGACTTCTAGCCTCCAGAACTGTAAGAAAATAAATTTCTGTTGCTTAAGCCACCTATGGGTGATACTTTGTTGTGGTGGCCCTAGCAAACTAATAGAGGAATTCAATGGGGGAAAGTACAATCTTTTCAACAAACAGTTCCGAAGAAATTAGTTATCCATATGGATACAAAAATGAATCCTGACCCTTATTCCCACTATGAAAAATAATTAATTCAAAATGGATCATGGGTCTAAACATAAAAGCTAAACCAAAAAAAACTTGCAGAAGAAAAGATAGGAGAAAATCTTTGTGACTTTGGGTTAAGCAAAAATTTCTTAGGATACAAATAGAAAATACTGATAATGGTACTTCATCAAAATTTAAAACTTCTAGTGGTGCCTGAATGGCTCAGTTGGTTAAGTATGTGCCTTCGGCTCAGGTCATGATCACAGAATCCTGGGATTGAGCCTCATATCCTGCTCCCTGCTCAGTGGGGAGTCTGCTTCTCCCTTTCCCTCTGCTCCTCCCTCCAGTTCATTCTCTCTCTCTCTCTCTCTCTCTCTCTCTCTCTCTCTCTCAAAAAAAAAAAAAAGTAATTTTTTTTTAATTTATTTATGATAGTCACACAGAGAGAGAGAGAGAGAGAGAGAGAGAGAGAGAGGCAGAGACATAGGCAGACGGAGAAGCAGGCTCCAAACACCGGGAGCCCGATGTGGGATTCGATCCCGGGTCTCCAGGATCACGCCCTGGGCCAAAGGCAGGCGCTAAACCGCTTTGCCACCCAGGGACCCCAATAAGTAAATTTTTTAAGAAGATTTTACCTATTTATTCATGAAAGACCCAGAGAAAGAGAGAGGCAGAGACACAAGCAGAGTGAGAAGCAGGCTCCATGCAGGGAGCCCAATGTGAGCAAAAGATTTGAAATAAAACTTCACCAAAGAAAGGGAGGTGGGCGGGGGGTTGGGGTGACTGGGTGACGGGCACTGAGGGGGGGGACACTTGACGGGATGAGCACTGGGTGTTATGCTATATGTTGGCAAATTGAACTCCAATTAAAAAATATACATAAATATAAATAAATAAATAAATAAATAAATAAATAAATAAATAAATAAATAAATCTATCTTCACCAAAGAAGATAAATAAAATAAGTACCTGGAAAGATGAATAACTGCATTAGTCATTAGGGGACTGCAAATTAAAACTCTAATGAGATATCACTAGAATGGCTAAAATGCTTAAATTTGACACCACCAAGTATTGGTGAGGCCATGAACAACTGAAACTTTCACCATTGATCTCATTAATGCAAAAACAATACAGGATACCGTTTTGGAAAGAGTTGGGAGTTAAATATACACTTATAATTCAATCCAGCAACCCCACTGATAGGTATTTACTCAAAGAAAATGAAAATATATGTGCACATATTTACATATGAATGTTCATAGCATCTTATTCATAATAGGCAAAAACTGGAACCAATCCAAATGTCCATCACAATGTCAATGAAGAAGCAAATTGTGATTTATAAATAAAGTGGGAAGCTACTCAGCAAAGAAAAGGAATAGTTGTTGGGACCCCTGGGTGGCTCAGCGGTTGAGCATCTGCTTTCAGCTCAGGTCGTGATCCCAGGGTCCTGGGATCCAGTCCCGCATTGGGCTCCCCACAGAGAGCTTGCTTCTCCCTCTGCCTATGTCTCTGCTTCTGTCTCTGTGTCTCTCATGAATAAATGAATAAAAAATATTTTTTAAAAAAGAAAAGGAACAGCTGTTGCTACACACAACACAGGCAAATCTCAAAAGTATCCAGATAAGTGGAAGAAATCAGACACAAAATTACACCTCTTAGTTAATGGCATTTATATGAAATTCTAGAAAAGGCAAAGCTACAGTGACAGAAAATAGATCGGTCTCCCAGGCTGGGAGACAGGGAAGGGGATTAATTACAAGAAGTCACAAAGGAACTTCTTAGAGAAATTAAAATGTTCTGTATTTTGACTGTAGTGGTACTTACATGACTGCATTTATCAAAACTCAACAAACTGTATATTTTAAACTGGCGAATTTTATTATATGTAAGTTATACCTCAATCAAGTTTTTTTTAATTAAAGGTGTTCTCTTTCATTGCTAACAAAAGCCAACCTAAAATGATTGGAGAAGAACTTTTATAGCTTGAGAGTCACCTGAATAGAGACGGAACAAGAGGAGAATTACAGCGAAACTATAATGCATTGAGTTGTGGAAGCTCTAATGAACATCAGGAATTTTCCTTACTGACTCACTGTGCTTGGTAATTTCTACTGCCTCTGCTCAGTCATAGCCCTGAAACACAGGTTTACAAAAGGAAATGTAATTAAAGGGAATGGCTCCCTTTCAGCCGGAACTGCCATCTTCCTGTCATTTGCCAAAATGACCAATACAAAGTGAAAGAGGAGAGGCACCCACTGTATGTTCTCTAGGCCTTTTTAGAAAACACAGAGTGGTTCTTTCAGCCACGTACACGCCAATCCATAAGAAAGGTGATATTATAGACATCAGGAAAATGGCATTGTTCAAAAAGGAATGCCCCATGAATGTGACCATGGCAAAATTGGAAGAGTCTACAATGTTACCCAGCATGCTGTTGACGTTGTTGTAAACAAACAAGTAAGGGCAAGACTCTTGCCAACAGAATTAATGTACATGTTGAGCATAACGAGCACACAAAGAGCCAAGATAGCTTCCTGAAGCATGTGAAGGAAAATGATCAGGAAAAGAAGGAAGACAAAGAGAAAGGTACTTGGGTTCAACTGAAGTGCCAGCCTGCTCTACTCAGAGATACACACTTTGTGAGAATCAACGGAAAGGAGCCTGAGCTACTGGAACCCATTCCCTATGAATTCATGGCATGATAAATGTAAAAAAATATATAAAAATATATCCTCTTTATATTTTTTACAGTGAGAAATATACCTTGTAGAGCACAAGATAATCGTGTTTACTGGTCACTGTTTTCTCTCTGTGGAGGTAAAATTCCATTCACAACTGACATGGTGAGCATGGACTCAGAAAAAGGAGAATTGAATAGTTGAGCAGTTTTGTAATAAAATAAATCCCAAAAGAAAGCTATGTGGTGAAAAATAAAAATTAATATGCTCCCCCTTCAGCTCACTAATACTATTATTATAAAGTAACCACCAGGAAGAGTTTAGTGTGTAAACTTTTTGAAAGTTTTCCTAAACATATCCAAGTATACATATGTAATAAGTTAAACCATATGAAATTGCCATTCTTTTTTTTATGAAATTGCCATTCTTATAGATTAGAAATTGCTGAATATCAACAATTTCATGAAGTTCAACCAATATATCTTCTTGTTAACACACGTGCTCTCATAGTCTACATATTCTTCTAAAATTCTCTTAATTTTGTATAGTGGCCATTCTTCTGTATCAACACATATAGCTGGATATCGCTTTCTAAATACCTGGGTAAATATTTTGCCACTGCATGGATGTACCATACTTTATTTAACCATTTCCCTTGTAATGGATATTTACCCTATTTCCCGTCTTTTGCTTTCTTGGTTAACTTAGTCGAATAATCACAAGGGCTGTGTGTTCAAACATGGAAGCTCCTTGCTTCCATTTGCAGTCTAGCTATATGCCCACTCAAACAACAAACGATTGGGTTTGTGAATTGGGTTTCTGTGTCACTATTGTTGAAATTCTTATATACCCACACAATAACAATGAAACATATATAATATTTAACTATATTATTAAATTTGGATACAGGTCCAAGTAGGTCCAAATGTACTTAAATATGCCCTCTGAGTTAAAAGGGATTTTCGAGTTGAAAATCCCTACATCAGAATAATAATTATTATTACCATTGTTATAATTAGACCATCATTATTTAAAGGTCTACCTTTTATCAACGCTCATGTTATTATTACTTTGTTCAAAAACTTTGCCTGCAGGGGTGCCTGGGTGGTTTAGTCGGTTAAGAGTCTGACTTGGCTTCAGCTCAGGTCATGAACCCATGGGTCGGGACATCGAGGCCCACCTCAGGCTCCATTCTCAGCCAAGGAGTCTACTTGAAGATTCTCTCCCTCTGCCCCTCCCCTACTCTCTCTCTCTCTCTCTCTCTCTAACAAATAAATAATTTTTAATGCCTAAGCATCGTACATTTTTTAAAAGGTTTTTATTTATTTATTTATGAGATACAGAGAGAGAGAGAGACAGGCAGAGACACAGGCAGAGGGAGAAGCAGGCTCCATGCAGGGAGCCCCACGTGGGGCTCGATCCTCGGGTCTCCAGGACCACGCCCTGGGCTGAAGGCAGGCTGAAGGCTAAACCGCTGAGCCACCCAGGGATCCTAGAGAGACAGCCCCTTTGAAGGCAGGGCTGGTGTCGTCGTCTTCTTCTTCTTCTTCTTCTTTTCAGATCATTCATTCATTCATTCATTCACGAGAGACAGAGAGAGAGAGGCAGAGACACAGGCAGAGGGAGAAGCAGGCTCCACGCAGGGAGCCCCACGTGGGGCTCGATCCCACGACCCCGGGGATCACTCCCTGAGCCAAAGGGAACCGCTCAACCACTGAGCCGCGCGGGCGTCCCGACAGGGCTGGTCTTAACCATCTTTGTGTCCTGAACCATTTCCAGCTTCCAGTCCCCTCGTCAGTGAATTGCACAAAGTACATGTTCAACAATTAGTGTGAAATAAACGCACCGGAGGTGAATGGATGGCACGCACCGTAAAGAGCCATTTCTTCGGCAGCATCCACGGGGGCTCTATCTCGCCCCCAGCACCTGCGGGGCTCCGCGGAGGGATCGCGTCTGTCCGGGTCGTGGGTCGCCGGCGGCCGCCCGCCCGCGCTGCGCGAAGCGCACAGGAAGCGTCGGCGCGGTGGCCGCAGCCCCCGGCCGGAGGATGCCGGCGCACCCGGGCGTGGAAGGGCGCACGCCGGCGCGGGGCCCAACGGAGAGCGCCGCCTGGGCGACACGGCCGCGGGCTGGGGGCTGGGGCGCCGGGAGGGAGTCCAGTCCGCCAGGAGGCCCCCGGGAAGCGCGGGGCGGGCCGGCGCCCGCCTCTCCTCCGCAGCGGCAGGTGGCGCTGTGGCCGGCCGCGGCCGCCCGGCCTGCGCGGCGCCTCTCTGCGGGCAGGGCGCGGAGTCGGCCGCGGGAGCTGCGGCGGGCCCTCTCCGGCCGCCCTGTGGCCCGCTCTCCGTCGGCGTCCGGCTGCGCGGTCGGCCCTGCACCATGGGGAAGCGGGACAATCGGGTGGTGAGTACCCGGCGGGCAAAACGGCGGCGCGACGCGGGACCCTTGCTCCTCCCCACGGGGCCTGGGGGTCCGCGGCGGCGCGCGGACCCCGAGCCGGGCCGCCCAGCGCCCCGCGTCCCCGCCGGCCCGAGACGCGCGTGCGCCGCGCGCGCAGTTGGCGCCGTGGGGCCCCCGCGCTCTCCTCCCTCCTGCCTCCTGCCTCCAGCGCCCCTGCTTTGGTCAGCCGCGCCGCACCCCTGGCAGTGCCCCCTGGCCCCCTTCCCTCCCGCGCCCGGGCTAGCGGTGCCCCGGCGTGAGGCCCCCGGAGAGCCGCGACGCGCCCTCTCCTCGGGGTCGCCACCCCGGCCCCGCGCCCCGTGGTGCGCACGCAGGGGCTGGAGGCGGAGGCCTCGGGCGCCCTCCCCCCCCCCCCCGCCGCCCGCAGCGCTCCGGGGGTTAGCGGCCCGCAGACTCCGGTGTGAGGACCAGGACCCTGGAGCCCAGCGCTCGGAGTCGTGTCCTCAGCTCCCGGCACTGCCTGGCACCTAGTAGGCCCTGTGTCGGAATGAAGGGCGCAGACAGCGGTCTTTGGGGGCAGGCATAAACTGGAAGGTCCGTCTTGAACCCTCGGGAGTCGCGTGCCCAAGACAAGTTGCTTTTTCTTCTCTGAGCCTCAGCGCCTCCATCTGTAACGGGGCGTCACTGTTGATCCACAACTTTGCAGATTAGTTGGAGCCGCAAAAGGCAACTGGCCAGGGAGTGCTTGGCCTGAAGGTTGTTGTTCTAGTGAAGGAGATGAAAGAGACACAGGAATAAGTCAAAGCAGAAGGAATAAGGAATGCCGCATGATGGAGAGTCGCGGTTCTCAAGGCGTTCAAAAGGGAAGGTGCTTTGGGCAGGAGGAGATGGGAGCGAGGCGTTCTGGATGGCTACTAGGTTGGTTTGGGAAGTCCACATTGTGTATCACCGACTGGATCGGCGGGAAGCATCAGGGGATTAGCGGTAAACTTAGGTTGCCGCTTTACAGTTCCTGGGTTGATTTTTTTTTTCCTTTTTTTAAAGATTTTATTTATTTATTCATGAGAGACAGAGAGAGAGAGAGAGGCAGAGACACAGGCAGAGGGAGAAGCAGGCTCCATGCAGGGAGCCCCACGTGGGACTCGATCCCAGGACTCCAGGATCAGGCCCTGGGCTGAAGGCGGCGCTAAACCGCTGAGCCCCCCGGGAAATCCCACCTCGATTACAATGTTAAGGAATATTCTTTTCTCCTGCTTTCCTGATTGTAGGTCAGACCCTGTGGTATCCTGATTCTTCATAGAGTTGAAATGGTGTTGCGCCCCAGCATCCTTAGGTTTGAGGTGTTGAGTGTTTTGATTCTTTAATGACTGAGGATTTGAATGTTTAGAAATCATCAGACCTTGGATACAGTTTCATACAGAGGCCTAAGATGTTTGTTTTTTTTTTTTACTGGGGAGAAGTGTTGGTATCCACATCCCTTTAAAGCATTTGAAACTTTTCAAATTAACTTCATTTACAAGAACATTTTGATAATAACTCTGGGCTCTACTTATTACCCAGTATGTTGTCATCGCACAGAGTGTTCTGGTAACATTTTTTACTTGCATTTGAAAGGTTGTGGGAATGAAAACATGAAATCAAGATTAGAAGACAGATTGTCACGTTTACTCTCCTCATTGCATGGAGGAGGAGATGGAACTGCTTAAAATGGGACCAAAACTTGGGTCAGCTGATACTTAGTTCAGTACATCATAACTCTTGGTTTTAAATAAAATTATTTGCCTCTGAAAATAATGGCATTTTTCCCTTCTTCCATTGATGGTAAAAGCATAGTTCTAAAGATGATAGAATTGCTTTCTAAAAAACTCAAAGTCCAAGTTGAAAGCTTTGTTGTTTGTTTTATTTAAAGACTTGACTTTGTGGAGCCTGGCTGGCGCAGTCAGCAGAGCAAGCTACCCTTGAGCTCAGGGGTTTAAATTCAAGCCGCAGGTTGGGTATAGAGATTACTTTAAAAAAAATTTTTTTTTTTAAATAGACTTGGCTTTTTAGAGCAGTTTTGGATTCACAGCAAAATGGAGCAGTGAGTACAGAAGGTTCCCATATATTCCATGTTAGCAGTCATGCCCAGCCTCCCCTACTTTAAAGCTGCTCTAGAGTGGTGGTGTGTTGTTACAATTTTTTTTGTAGTGTTACAATTGATGAACCTAACTTGAAGCATCATTTTCACCTGAAGTCCATTCTTTACATCAGAGTATTGTATATTGTATATTGTTTTTTTATATATATATTGTATATTCTTGAACAGTTTTTTTTTTACCTGAACATTTTAGTTCTCAAGATTTGTAAAAGGCTCTTAAATTCATGATCGCCACCCTTTGTCCCCATTGTTTTCCAGAAGTTCCTTCATGTTCTTTATTGTTAACTTTGTGCCCTCTAAAACAGATGTATCCTCTAGATAAAAATAGGTAATCAAAGTTACAAATGAAGTTCTGCATACTTCGTTCTTGCATCACTCTTTTCAGTACTGCCCACTTACATATTCCCTTGAGCCCAATTTGCTATCCTAAGTTGCCTTTTCTAAGATTTTATTTTATTTTAAGATTTTATTTATTTATTTATTCATGAGAGACTCAGAGAGAGGCAGGCTCCATGCAGGGAGCCCAATATGGGACTCGAACCCTGGAATCTGGGATCACGCCCTGAGCCAAAGGCAGGTGCCCAACCGCTGAGCCACCCCGGTGTCCCTTTAAGATTTTATTTTTAAGGGATCCCTGGGTGGCGCAGCGGTTTGGCGCCTGCCTTTGGCTCAGGGCGCGATCCTGGAGACCCGGGATTGAATCCCACATTGGGCTCCCGGTGCATGGAGCCTGCTTCTCCCTCTGCCTGTGTCTCTGCCTCTCTCTCTCTCTCTGTGACTATCATAAGTAAATAAAAATAAAAAAAAATAAACTAAAAGATCACCTATAAAAAAAAAAAGATTTTATTTTTAAGTACTCTCTACACCCAACGTGGAGTTTGAACTGTCAACCCCAAGATCAAGAGTTGCATGCTCCACTAACAACCAGCTGGGTGCCCCAGTATCCTGAGTTTCAAAAAAGATTGTTTTCTGTTACTCAAACTCATGCAGCAGTTTGCAGCCAGACATTTCTCACTACATATGAATACGGAGTGTTTGATTTATAAGATCACGGTATTTAAAGTGATTAAGTCATAGAGAGTTCAAGAAATTGCACAATTTCTGTATTTTAACTGATGCCTAACCACGTACCCCTTAATGTTAAGAACATTTGTTTTTCATACTGATACATAATAAGTGAAAAGGTCTTATCTTTATAAGAAAATAAATCCTTTTTTGAAAAAAACCTTTCTGTTGTGCACAGTAAAAAGCATTTTTGCTTAATGATAATGAACATAAGATACACTTATATATTATTGCTATTACAATTGAAATAATTGAGATATTTAGAATATGCTTAAGCAGAATAAGGATAATGTTTCAGCCAAAAGCTTGAAAGTTAAACCTTAATGCATAGACAATAGTGGCTCATGTGATTGTACCATAAGTTGTCCGTAGCTGGGGTCCCTCAATGGCTTAGTTGGTTAGATTAAGCATCTGCCTTCAGCTTGGGTCCTGGTTCTAGGATCCTCGAATCAAGCCTGCTCCTCCCTCTCCTGCTGCCCTGCTTGTGTGCGCGCTCTCTCGCTCTCTCTCTCTCTCTCTCTCTCTCTCTGTCAAATAAATAAATGAAGGGATGCCTGGGTGGCACAACGGTTGAGCGTCTGCCTTTGGCTCAGGCGGTGATCCTGGGGTCCTAGGATCGAGTCCCACATCAGGCTCCCTGCATGGGGCCTGCTTCTCCCTCTACCTGTCTCTCTGCCTGTCTCTCTCTCTGTGTCTCTCTTGAATAAATAAATAAGATCTTTAATAAATACATTAAGTAGGTAAATAAAATCTTTAAAAAAGTTGTCTATAATTAATAGCTTTAGTATGTGAATATACTACTTTACTATTTAATTTTCTTCTGAAGTGAATTGTAAGACAGACTGATTATGTGCTTTGGGGAAGCAGTTTCACAGTAGACATTAAAGCACATAAAAATGTTGATGTTGATGTACCTTTAAAATACATGCTAGAATATTTGAAGACTGTAAAACACGGTAAATGTGTTAGGATTTTTTTTTTTTAAAGTAGGCTCTTCACTCAACATGAGGCTTAAACTCATGACCCCAGGATCAAGAGTAGCATGCTCTATTGATTAAGTCAGCCAGGCACCCCAGAATTTTTTTTTTTTTTAATTAGAGTGAAAAGTTACCACTGTACTTTGTGAATTTTTTAAAATATTTTATTTATTTATTCATGGGAGACACAGAGAAAGGCAGAGACATAGGCAGAGGAAGAAGCAGACTCCATGCAGCCAGCCAACGTGGGACTCAATCCCCGGTCTCTAGGATCACACCCTGGGCTGAAGGTGGTGCTAAACCGCTGAGCCACCTGGGCTGCCCTCTTTGTGAATTTTTCTTGAAGACAGTTCAGCTCTCTGAATTGGAGTGGCAGTATTATGGTTGAATTTTTATTTTGTTTAATATTATGATTGTAATTTTTTTTTGTTTTTCTTTATAAAGGTAATGAGTTTTTTTTTAATCTCTCAAGTGTATGAAATGATAGAAGAGAACATCTCCCTATACATTTTGATACATCTGGATTTTTAAGAAATTTATAGCTGTTTATTAAAATGGTATCTTATTTTTTGAGAACTTGCTTTTGCTTTTCATTTGAGAAATCTTGGACATCTTTCCATGTCAGTAACTGTAGATCTTTCTCATTTTAGTGGCTGCATAGTATTTCATTTTGAGGGTATACTTTATAATGTATCTCAGTTTGATGGCTCTTTGGGAGTTTCCAGTTTTCCCTATTTTAGTAATTTAGTTTTGAATATCCTTGTATATATTTGCATTCTTTGGAAATAAATAGTTTTTACAGTTTTAAACTTATGATGATTTATACTTAACTGCTGCTAAAATTATGACATGGTATCAGAGAAATGAAAAGATGGTAAGTATTTCCTGTTTTAAAAATCATGAACTTGGGATCCCTGGGTGGCGCAGCGGTTTAGCGCCTGCCTTTGGCCCAGGGCGCGATCCTGGAGACCCGGGATCGAATCCCACGTCGGGCTCTCGGTGCATGGAGCCTGCTTCTCCCTCTGCCTGTGTCTCTGCCTCTCTCTCTCTCACTGTGTGCCTATCATAAATAAATAAAAATTTAAAAAAAAATTAAAAATCATGAACTTGGGGCACCTGGGTGGCTCAGTGGTTGAGCATCTGCCTTTGGCTCAGGTTGTGATCCCGAGGCCCTGGGATCAAGTCCCACATCAGGCTCCCCGCAGGAACCCTGCCTCACCCTCTGCCTATGTCTCTACCTCTGTCTGTGTGTCTCTCATGAATAAATAAAACCTTTAAAAATAATAAAAATTTAAAAAATAAAAATGATGAACTTGGCTTTGCACATTGTACTTGCTTTTGGTTAATAGGATTGTCAGTGTCATTAGTTGAACCAACAACTCCTGTATTGCAGCCTTCATTGGTTGTCATATTTCCGCATGAACTGAGTGAAATTCTTGGCAGAGACAGTTGAATGAAATATTTGAGAACATAACAGTTGATGTAAAAAATGGCACTATATGCCTCTCTTTAAAGAGAGTTGCATTTGATACTCACATCTAGTCCTGGTTCTGTAAAAATCCCTGACATTAAGAGGTCTAGCATTAATTCCTGCCTGTAAGAAAATAATGTTAATGGATTTTTTTTTCTTCCCAAGTAATTAACTCAGCAGTGTCCAGTTGAATGGAAGTAGTTCTCAGTATGTGTTGTTTATAATAGTTTATATTGTTTGCTCTGCTGGAGAAATCTGGAAATCTAGAACTCATATGTTATTTGGGAAATACTGTTCATTTTCACAGGTTTTGTTAAATGCAACAAATACTAATATCCTTTCAATTCTTTGGGAACATTAAGTATTCGGTTTAAGGCCTTAAAATCAACCTGGATAGTAGACATCTTCAACCTCAATTCTTTTTTTTAAAAAAGTGGAAGAGTGGTCCTGGGTGGCTCAGTCAGTTAAGCATCTACCTTCAACTCAGGTCATGATCCCAAGGTCTTGCTCAGCAGGGAGTCTGCTTCTTCCTTTTCTCCCAGGCAGCTCGTGCTCTCTCGCTTTCTCTCTCTTTCTCAAATAAATAAAATCTTTGTATGAATTGGCTTATTCTAACGCCTCATAGAAATTGAATCGTATAATATTTGGCTTTTGTGTCTAGATTGTTTCACTTATGATGTTCCAAGGTTCACCTACATTGTAGCCTATTTAAGATATTTAAGATTTTCATTTCTTTTTTCTTCTTTTTTAAGTGGAGGGGCAGAGGGAGAGGAGAGAGAATCTTAAGCAGGCTTCATGCCTAGCATGAAACTGAACGTGGGGCTGGGTCTCATGACCTTGAGATCACGACCTAAGCTGGTATCAAGAATTGCATGCTTAACTAACTTAGCCATCCAGGCGCCGGAATTCCATTTCTTTCTGAGGCTGAATAGTATTCCATTGTATGTATATGCCACATCTTGTTTATCCATTCATCAGTAGATGGATATTTGGACTGTTTCCACCTTTTGGCTATTGTGAATAATGCTGCTATGAACATGAGTGTACAAGTATCGGTTTGAGTCCCTGTTTTCAATTATTTTTCAATTCCACTTAGAGGTGGAATTGCCCGGTTGTATATGGTCATTCTGTATTGAACTTTATGAGAAAAACAACTTTTCTATTCTCACCTGCAATGTGTAAAGTCTCCAATTTCTCCGTATTTTTGACAGCACTTTTTATTTTCTGTTTTTGATAATAGTCCTCTTAATGGATGCAAGGTGTCATCTCATTGTAGTTTGATTTGCATCTCCCCAATCACTAGTGAGTTGAACATCTCAATTGAATTTAAATTAAAAAAAAAATCTCTTTATGTGCTATTGGACATTTGAATATCTTTTTTGGAGAGTTGTTTATTCAAGTCCATTGAACCTTTTTTAATTGGGTGTTTGCTCTTGAGTTGTAGGATTTCTTTATGCATTCTGGATATTAATTTCATATCAGATGGATGAGTTGCAAATATTTTCCCCATTCTTTTTGCTCTTTTGGTAGTGTTCTTTGATACACAAATGTTTTAATTTTGATAAAGTCCTATTTGTTTTTTTCTTTTGCTGTCTGTGCATAATTTGATTTTTGGTATTAACAATTGGCAAGTAAAATTGCCATCAGTATGGCATACTATTTCCTGAGATTAAAGATATAGTAGAATAAACAATGAGTTTAAAATTAGATCTTTAGCTTCTTTGCAACTGAGTTTCTTCATCTGCTAATGAGCATAATGTTATCAGCCTTACAGGGTTATTGAGCTTTAGGAGAAAACATTATAAAGTCATCTTACAGTAAGAAAGAAGTATCATTATTTTCATTAAATCTCTGGTGAAAAAGAAATTTTTTCTATGAAATAGCGGTATTACTCATCTCTCAAACTTGTGAGGCTTAGTAGAGCATTAAATTTATTTTTTGTAATGAAAATTTGGTTAGTCAATGTGTTCATGCTTAGTTAGGTATACTATGCTTTTAAAATAAGGAATGCTTGGTGAGTAAATGAGCATTTGCATTTTTTTTAAATTGTGTTAATTTTTGTTCTTTCCTCAAGGCCTATATGAACCCAATAGCAATGGCCAGATCAAGGGGTCCAATCCAGTCTTCGGGGCCAACGATCCAAGATTATCTAAACCGACCAAGGCCTACCTGGTATTAGTGAAACAATTTAGACATTTATTTTCATAAACTTTTTAAAGGTTACTGTTACAACTTTTAGTCCTTGCAAAGCAATTGTCACATATGTAATTTTTTGAAGTGATATTCATAGGTGCTTTCTTTTCAATGTATGAAACACATGCATCACACATCAGTGTAAAGCAAATGTTTGAGAACCCACATCCTGTGTAGTTAAAGAGCTACCAGTTATCTTTTTCATATTGGTATCTTCTCTATCCCCTAAAGATACCTTAACCTTGCAGTGTTTTAAGCTATTTAAAATGGTAGGTTTGACCAATTTTGCCTTTCATTGAGATGTAACTAGATGTTAGGAAGGATAATTTTAGGTCATGTTTCTATTCTTATCTGGTGGCTTTTCAATGAGTTAGAATTTCCCATAGTAAAATTTCTGTTTTAAATTGTTTTTTGGGTTTTTATTTGCTCTCATTGAGTAGCTCTGATCATTTGTAAATGAAGCATGACAGCACTGGCCTTATTATTTTTTAGTATGTCTTATTAAATGTGAAACTCCTAAGATAACTTATGACAAACTTCACAGTTGTGTACTTCATAATCGTTCTAAGTGCCCCTAAAAGCTGGGCAACTTTAGTTGAAAGTTGTGCTTACATATAACAGGGAATCTTTTCCTTTGGGTTAAATAGATAGTAAGCCCTGTCTACCTCTTAGAGTATTCATGAGTGCTATTGTTGACTATTGCCGCATACCAGAAGATTATCCCAAAACAAAATATGTTTTACCTTTAAAATTGGAGAGAAGAAATGAACTTTAAGAAAATGCTCAAGCAAGTATATTATGTGTGTGTCAGAGTTCCCCTAAGATAACTCTTAGGCAATTTGCTAGAAGGGCTCCCAGATAGATGTACTCTTGGGTAAGATTTATTACAAAGGGTACCAGCCACAATCAGCAAAGGGAAAGGATGCATGAGTTGAAGTCTGGGAGAGAGTAGGCTTAGATAGCCAGGGTTTCTTCTCCTGTGGAGTCACATAGGACACACTTAATCCCCTCACCATGAGTTGTCTTAACACATATGAGATGTTGCCAACCAGGGGAGTTCATTAGAGACTCGTGTGCCCTGGGTTTTTACTGGGACCTGTCAGCCTCTGCCTGTCAAGTGCCAAAATTCCAGACTCCCAGAAAGAATGCAGGTGCTCAGCCTAAACCGTAGTATTTGTGCAGACTGGCACAGTGAGCCACTCTTAGGAGGAAATGGTAAGGACCCTTCCAAAATCCAAGTTCCCAGATGCCAGCCAGAGCCAAACTTAAGCAGGCCTTTCTGAGAATAAAACAGGCATGCTATGTCACCCCTTTTCTGTATAGTATGTGAGATACATTATAAATAGAATTTTAGTAATAAAATAGAGTAGTTTAAATAGACATTAGCTCACCCTAACACTGAAACTGCTAGCTTTGGGACCCTAGGCAGATTTCTTACCTTCCTCAAGCTTCTCTTTTTTATCTGTAAAATTGGGGTAATAATACTGTGTTTTCTCACAGGATTATTATGAGGATTAAAGGAAAATGTATTAAAAACAGTGCCACTTACATTAAGTGCTCAGATGTTTGGTGTGTTAGCTTTTATAATCCATGCTTAAAAAAGAAATGATACCTCAGTGGTATCTGACAGACTGTATTAATGATAATTGATTTACAAGGATGTGAAAAAAATTTTTGATGTATCAACACTGAAATAGAGGTTTATTAGGATATTAAGAAAATTTTATTTAGAGTTTTGTTTATAAGCATCCATCTCTCATTTGAACTGCTTGAAAACTTACTTGTATATTCTATTTTTTAAGGGAAGAAGTGAAAGAACAACTAGAAAAGAAGAAGAAAGGCTCCAAGGCATTGGCTGAATTTGAAGAAAAAATGAATGAGGTTTGTAAATAGTACCTGTTTGAAAAAAATAGGCACCCCAAATGTATGATTTCTTTAAAATAAAAAGGAAAACTGCATTATAGTAATGTATGTCATCTTAGGTTTTCTAAGTATTAGGTTCTTCTCTTTGTCTTCCCATGCCCCCATATTTCCCTGGGAATACCATGATGTTTGCCTGTTTTGATTATAAACATGTATGTAGTATTTCAGCTACAATATAGATTAATTCAGGGTTGTCTTGCTGGCTTAGCTGGTAGAGCAAGCAACTTTTGGACTCAGGGTTATGAGTTTGAGCCCCATGTTGGGTAGAGAGATTACTTAAAACTTTTAAAAAACATGGATAGGGATCCCTGGGTGGCGCAGCGGTTTGGCGCCTGCCTTTGGCCCAGGGCGCGAACCTGGAGACCCGGGATCGAATCCCATATCGGGCTCCCGGTGCATGGAGCCTGCTTCTCCCTCTGCCTGTGTCTCTGCCTCTCTCTCTCTCTCTGTGACTATCATAAAATTAAAAAAAAAAAAAAAAACATATGGATAGATAGATACTATCTGGAAAGAGAATCTAATCATCTTTGTTAAAAAAAAAAAGTTCTCAGCCTCAGTGATAATACCTAGTCTTCTCAATATACAGTGGAGAATTCCCACTCTTTAATATCCTCTCTGAAAAGAGCTAGTGGGCGGTGCCTCGATGGCTCAGTCAGTTAAACAGCCAATTCTTGATTTCAGCTCAGGTCATGACCTCAGTATCATGGGATGGAGCCCCATGTCAGGCTCCAGGCTCAGCTCAGCTAGGAGTATCATTGTTCCTGTTCCCCCCTCCCCCCCAATCCCTCCCTGCTTGCTTGCTTACATAAGCACGCTCTCTCTCGCTCTCTCTCTCTCTATTTCAAGAGAGAACGAAAGAAAAGAGCTAGTAAAGGGTCCTTTGGTGACAGGGTTCTGGCACCTGTAGTACCTTTTCCTTGTGCTAAGAGGCTGAGATGGTGAGAGGTAGTAGAGAAGAGAGGGAAGTTAGTGGCTGTCTATATCAGGTGTATTGGAGGGGATAGATAGCTTCTGATGTTGTTTATAACCTTTTTGCAGAACTGGAAGAAAGAACTAGAA
Source organism: Nyctereutes procyonoides (assembly GCF_905146905.1). Taxonomy (NCBI): domain Eukaryota; kingdom Metazoa; phylum Chordata; class Mammalia; order Carnivora; family Canidae; genus Nyctereutes; species Nyctereutes procyonoides. The sequence continues at coordinate 15,793,056 of NW_026575141.1, read as the reverse complement.
AAACACAGGGAGAAATTATTAAGTGGAAGTGAGAGCTCATCCAAAAAAAGACAGGTAATACTTTTTTGAGCTTAATGCTGTTCTTAATGTCACATTTGTGTTTTCATAATCTGTGTACTTCTATCAGTAGATAATTTTAAAAACTCACACCAACTTACTTAGATTTGTACTTCTATTTGTTTACTTTTAGAGAAAGAAAAAAGAAAAGAAGAAATCTGGTAGGGTGAGCAAAAGTTTTCCATTCTTCTAAATGTTACAATTAAGAGCCTACAAGAAAAGTAAGAATGATTTATATGATCTGTATGGTAACTGTAAATGATTCAAGGAGCCTTGAAGTCCTTTGATAGTTACGAGTGGGTTTTGTTCAATTAGCAGTATAAAGAAAAGTACCAAACTCCTAATAACCTAGTAACTCCTCTATTGCTGTCGGGGGGGGGGGGGGGGGAGATTGACTACCATTGGTATATCTGTTGTTACCTTGTTGAGCCTTTTTCGTGTGTTTAAGAGACTGTGACATAAAACATTTTGATATTTAAGTCTCAAATATGATATCTCTCGACGCTAGATTGCTTTTGTTGAGTATTTGAAAGACTTAGTGATAAAAAAAAAAATTCCTGCATCTCACAAGCTTTAATTGTTTTGTGCTTGGTCAAGTATTCATCTTCTTCTTCATCAAGCTCTGATTCTTCCAGCAGTTCTTCGGATTCTGACGATGAGGTAAGTGGAAATCCATTATGGAATATCTGTTAGAAATGTTGACTTCCATGTTTTGGTTAATTATCCATAACTGAGAGCACTGACATGAATAAATAACTAGATATTTAAATATTAATATATATGTATATATATATATTTAGGTTCCTACATTTGTCTTAATCTTTTAAAAATATCTTCTATGAAATTCTATGAAATGGAGTTAAAAAGCTAAAATACTGTTTGACTAAATGCTACAGGTTACATGTGACTCATATTACTTGACTTTATTTTTTTTTATAAAACAGGAAGGTTAGTATAAATTACATTTTAACCATTACTTATTAAAAAGAGTATCTAGCTCACTCAGTAGAGCGAGTGACTCTTGATTTTGGGATCATGAGCTCGAACCCCCACATTGGGCATAAAGTTTACCTTTAAAAAATTATTAAGTAAAACATGAATTTATAAGCTGATTCTTTCATTTAAGATGTGTTCATTGATAAAGGTATGATATTAATAAAATGCATCAGTTACATCATTTTTAAAACCAAAAGCAAATGTTTTTAAAAATGTTTTATATAGGATAAAAAACAAGGGAAAAGGAAAAAGAAAAAGAAGAACCGTTCACACAAGTCTTCTGAAAGCTCCATGTCAGAAACTGAATCGGACAGTAAGGTAAAATTACTCAAATTAGCAACATTCTGTATAGCAAACATATTTAATTAAGTTTTTCTTTTAAGTCATCCTGTCTTAAATTACTCTCAGTTTAGAAAATAGATGCTATTTTTTGTACTTTGATACACTATGCCATGTAATTGATATATTAATAATATCTTATATATGGCACTGTATTGTTCTCATACCTCCACATATGCCTCCATGTCTCAGCATTTCCTTGGCAGCTTTATAATAAGCATGGCAGATATTATTTTTCCCACTTTCATAAAGAAGTGAGAATTCAGAGAAAAACACATACTCCATTATCTGGCCCAGTGTTCTTTCCGTTACACGTAAATCTGCTCTGTGCTGTCCAGATTTGTGAAACATAATTGGCTCTCAAACGTCCGAGGTAATAAGAAATACATGCAGGTTGAAATAAAATTGTAGATTCCTGGGCCTCATCTTGAGAGTCTGATTTAGTAAGTCTGCTTAGGCTCAGAAATCTACATTTTTAACAGATGTCCTCTATGATTCTGATATAGGGGTGTCCTTGGACCTCAGTTTGATAAACACTATCATAGGTTCCTAGGAGAACAAAATGGCTGTCTGGTTTGGGAGCAGATCTCTACTTGTCCTAGTTTGATTTCTTCTGACAAAACGCCTGGCATCTAGAAAGTATTCAGTAAATGTTGGTTTTCTCTTTGTCTTTTAAGATCCAATCTAATGATACTGATAGCTAAGCTTTATCAAATGCCTACTGTGTTAGGCACAGTTCTAAGCACTTGACATATTAAATCAATCCTCTCAACAACCCTCATCCACTTTATGGATACAGCAGGCTCAGGTGGTTAATGGCTAGGACCGAAAGAATCAAAAGCAGAAATTCTTACCTCTCCTCCTTATAGGGAGAGTAGAATCAGTAAAATCAGATTAGTGGATGTCTGAGGACAGTGTGAATTAGAACCTCAGTGCATATGACCACGACAGGCAAAAATAGGTAAATGGCATTAGGTCTTATTTTTAAAAGAAACCATGTGGTTATTACAGATATTGTCATTTTAGGTATATAGAGATTTGATAATACAGGCAGATAAAGGAAGAAGCCTCATTTCCTTACAAGCACATATTATATGCAACTTACATTTCTCCTTTATTTTCAGAATAAAATTCTGGTATTGAAATAACTTTTTAGTCAGAGCAAATCACTTTTTTGCTGTTTTTGTCCTTATGCTCTTTTACATTTAAAATTGATATGTATATATGTGTTTGTATAGGATAGTTTAAAAAAGAAAAAGAAGTCAAAGGATGCAAATGAGAAAGAAAAGGTAATTATAATTTTATATTAACCTTTAGTCTGTCATACAGTATTTCATTTGCTTCTCGAAGTTAACAATAATGTGTTCTTCCTTTTGACTTGAGAAATTTGTTTCCTTTGCTTACAGCATTTTGTGTTGATTTAAGGGAAAAACTATTCCTACAGAGTTTTATTTTATTTTATTTATTTATTTTTTAAAGATTTTATTTATGAGAGAGACATAGGCAGAGGGAGAAGCAGGCTCTCCACAGGGGGAGCTCAACCACTGAGCCAGCCAGGTGCCCCCTACACTATCTGTGGTTTCTTATGACTCTACTGTTTGGTTTCTTATGACTCACTATCTGTATGGTTTCTTATGACTCTTTACAGTTCTATAATGTATAATTAAAGAAAAGGAGGGTGCCTGAGTGGCTCAGTTGGTTAAGCATCTGCCTTCAGCTCAGGTCATGATCCCAGGGTCCTGGGCTTGAGCCCCACATCAGGCTCCCTGCTCAGTGGGGAGCCTGCTTCTCTTGCTCCCTCTGCTATTCCCATCATTGTGCTCTCTGGTTCTTTCTGTCAAATAAATAAATAAAGTCTTTAAAAAAAAAAAGACTTTATTTATTCATGAGAGAGAGAGAGAGAGGCAGAGACACAGGCAGAGAGAGAAGCGGGTTCCACGCAGGAACCCTGATGTGGGACTCAATCCCGGGACTCCAGGATCACACCCTGGGCTGAAGGCAGCGCTAATCCACTGAGCCACTCATACTGCCCTAAATAAAATATTTAAAAACAAATAAGGGACGCCTGGGTGGCTCGGCGGTTGAGCGTCTGCCTTTGGCTCAGGGCCTGATCCCGGATTCCTGGGATTGAGTCCCACATCCGGCTCCTTGCATGGTGCCTGCTTCTCTCCTCTCTGCCTGTGTCTCTACCTCTCTTTCTGTGGCTCTCATGAATAAATAAATAAAATCTTTTTTTTAATATTTTTTTTATTTATTATTTATGATACAGAGAGAGAGAGAGAGACGCAGAGACACAGGAGGAGGGAGAGAAGCAGGCTCCATGCCAGGAGTCTGACGCGGGCCTCGATCCCGGGACTCCAGGATCGCGCCCTGGGCCAAAGGCAGGCGCTAGACCACTGAGCCACCCAGGGATCCCCTATAAATAAAATCTTTAACAAATTAAAATTAAAATTAAAAGCAAATAAGAAAATAAGGTAGTCCCTGGCTGGCTCAATAGGAAGAGCATGTGACTTGATTTCATGGTCATGAGTTTGAGCTTCAGGTTGGGTGTACATGTTACTTAAATAAATACTGTTTTTAAAAAGAAAGAAAATAAGGAAGATATTACATCTCAGTGGACATGTAGTTATTTCCTTTCAGGTTATCTAATAAAAGCGTTATTTTATTGGAATTAAAGATGGTGGCATCAATTTTAGACATCTAAGATGAAAAAGATAATTTTTGTGATAATTGAAAAATTATTAATAATAAAATTTGGCGTGGTCTTACATCTATTTGATCAAGATATGTGTGTTTATTTTGTTCTTTTTTATTGTTTAAATCCAGTTTGCCTACACATGTATTTATTTTTCTTAGGACATTAAAGGACTCAGCAAAAAAAGAAAGATGTATCCTGAAGATAAACCATTATCATCTGAGTCCTTATCAGAATCAGATTATATTGAGGAGGTAAGTATATGATCGAATCCATTTTCTTCACTTTAAAATGTTTAATTATTTGTTTTTAATAAATACAAGTCAATAGAAAGAAATACTTCATGAATATTCAATTTACTCCTCTTGTATGTGTACAATGAAATAGAAATGGAAGTTCCATTTCAGAATGGGTTTTTCATTTTCTAGAGGATGATTATATAACTAATATAATAATTATCCATATTTACAAATCTCTACTCTGAGCTATATTATTTTTATTCTTCTAATATTTACTTTTTAGTATACTGGTATTTTGATTACATGACGGGCCCAGCAGTCCCCTGTTTCTGTTTGGGACTACTACTAGTAAGGGAGTAGAATGGCAATGAAGTAGATCAGAAATGTTGGTGTGGTCTCTTTTCCTATCTATAAAGTTAGGAAGTAGAATTAAGTAGTCTCTATAGTCCTTTTCAGCTCTGATGTTCCTATCTTAGATTTTTTTGAACTCTATTAGAATAAGAGTCCATTCTTAGTTAATTTTAGGTCTGTAAGTTATCATCTTTAAAGTATTTCTCTCGGACTTGGTTTCCTCATTTGTAAAATAGTACCTATTGCCCCCCTCTTTTGTAGCAGTATTTTATAATGCCCCCTGAAATGAAATTGAAATGGAAGTGAATTGAATTGAAACTGGAGTGTATATAATGTACATAATCTACACATTTTATACTAATATCCCCTTAAAAATTTAGAAAGAGGGGATCCCTGGGTGGCGCAGCGGTTTGGCGCCTGCCTTTGTCCCAGGGCGCGATCCTGGTGACCCGGGATCGAATCCCACGTCGGGCTCCCGATGCATGGAGCCTGCTTCTCTCTCTGCCTCTCTCTCTCTCTCTCTCTCTCTCTCTCTCTCTCTCTCTCTCTCTCTCTCTCTGTGACTATCATAAATAAAAAAAAAATTTAGAAAGAAATATAAGAAAATATTAGTATATGATTTTACTGAATTGTATTTCAGTGCTTAAATGCTTGAGTGTGATAACTGGAAGACATAAAATCTTAAGGCAACAAAATTCAAGCTGTAGCGGTACATTACATATGCCTTTCAAAAACTGTGCAGTGGTATTGTCATCAATGACATTTTCCAAAATGATGAACAATTCTCAGTGAACCTCTGAATGAATGAAACAAAATACAGTCTTCCCTATATTTCTATGATTTTGCATTTCTGGGACACTCATTGTATCTTAAAACCCTGTACAAAATACTTTGTGTTCATATCACAGTAAATTTAGCTTTGTAGGGACACCTGGGTGGTTCAATGGTTGAGCATCTGCTTTTGGCTCAGGGCATGATCCCAGAGTCCTGGGATCGAGTCCTGAATCAGGCTACCTGCATGGAGCCTGCTTCTTCCTTTGCCTGTGTCTATACCTCTCTCTATGTGTCTCTCATGAATAAATAAATAAAATCTTTTTAAAAAATTAGCTTCTGTACTATAAATGGATTTATTACATGGAGTGTTTGGCAGGCTGTCTAAAAGTCATGTCAAGGTGGTCTTGGACGTCACATGACAGCATCCCCTGTCAAGCTGGCTATATTGGTTGCAGTTATAACTACTACCATCCCCAGTCATTATTACAAGAATAACAACAAAAAACAGTAATTTCTTAAGTTCCTCTAGAGCACTAATCTTAATATATATTACACTTGGACTTAACATTAAATATGCATAAGCTTTAGGAACTTTCAGTTTAGTCTTAAATCCAATGTACACTTCAAAAGATTAATATAAAATAATAATGGGGTAATAAAACGTTTTTTTTTTAAGATTTTATTTATTTATTCATGAGAGACAGAGAGAGAGAGAGAGAGAGAGAGAGAGAGAGAGAGGCAGAGACACAGGCAGAGGGAGAAGCAGGCCCCATGCAGGGAGCCCGACGCGGGACTCCATCCTGAATCTCCAGGATCATGTTCTGGGCTGCAGGTGGCGCCAAACCGCTGAGCCACCCAGGCTGCCCAGTAATGGGGTAATAAATGTTACTTAAAAGGATTTTAATCAGTTGGTTAATACTGAGTACACCATGCATATAGGTACCATTTAAACACCAAAGAGTAAGAGAAATACTTAACTTTATTCCATGCACTTCCCCTGGAGGATGGATATTATCTCGATTTTACAGATGATGAAACTGAGGGTAATACATAGCAGAGGTAGGATTCAGAGCTTGGTCTGTTTTATTTCAGAGCTCATGCTTTTTACCCACTGTTCCTAACTGCCTTTTTTTTTTTTTTTTTTTTTTTTTGTGCTGAAAGGGAACCTAAGAGAAGCCCTCTAGACATTTAAAAAATCTTAATTTTCTTTCCTTTATGTTTCGCATTGACTTGTCATTATATAAACAGGAGTTTGAAGTATAACAAGGTATTTAAAATAGCATTTGATCATCAAAATGTTTTTTACACATAAATTTTAAAGATGTAAGGTGTACAGTAGGGAATTTAAAAAATGTCTTGAGTACAAGTTACATATTTGTCTTCTCAACAAAAATTCAAACTTTTTAGGTACGAGCAAAAAAGAAGAAAAGCAGTGAAGAACGAGAAAAAGTAATAGCAAGTATCACTTATATTTTTTACATGACAATAGTGTAACTCTTCTGTTTGATATAAGGTGAATCATGGTAAAGCACAACTTGATATACTGAGGCCAAATAAATATTCATCGGGAAAAAGTATGGTATTCAACTTTACCTAATGGGCTTGAGCAAATTAAATTGGCTCAGGAGAAAGGAAGAATGATCTGGTAGGAAACATCTGTTTCCCATTTCAGTATTTTATTTAGTATTTCATTTTATTTTACTCCATATTCAGTAAACTTGAACTTTTGTTTGGCTATTTTAAGCTATAATATGAAATATTAGGTATGGTGATGCCCTCCATCCTCAATAGTAATTACTTTCAGGTTGGACAAACCTGGTAACATTAGCAGAAGCAGCCTCTCTTAGCACAGGCTGCAATGAGAAATAAGCAAGAATGTGACAATATAAATGTTTCAATAATAAAGATGATTCTTTTGACCATTTCTAAAGCCAGCTCTGCTCTTATGCAGATGGAGAGGTATGAAAGGAGAAAGAAGGAAGAGGAAAGAAAATGGAAGTGATATCTTTTCAGCAGACCAACCTAGGGAATGTGGATAATGGATATCAGAGTAATTGCAGACCATATCATTAAAGCAATTTAGGAGCACTAAGTGTGGGTGATGGCCTTTGAAGGCATTTTCTTAGGAACGGGTAAAAGAAAAATGAGAATGGCATCTTTTGTAGGTTTGAGGGTAACTTCCCCTTTTCAGAATTTCTCTTGCTCTTAAAATGAGGGTCCTTCTCTGATAGATTCACCTGGTAATGTATGACTCAGAAGTAACATTTTAGATACTTTAAGATGAAAGCGACATTTAAGAGACTTTTCTGAATGGAAAAATAATTTGGGTGAAGACTGCTTTGGTCTTTAGATGATTCAGATTAAGACATAATACTAATTAATTTTGGATAATTCTAATTTATACTTACATACTACACTGTTTCATGCATTCAGCCAGCATGTGTTTATTAAGCATCTCTGTGCAGGCACTGTTGGTGTAGGTAGTGCTATTACAGTGGAATAGGATAGGTAAAAGGTTGACATGTGAGAGTGACTTTAGAGAGGGAAAGCTTCTCTGGGGAAGTAAAATTAAGCTGAAATAGGATTTATCAGAAAGAACCAATCATGTGAAGATCAAAGGAAGAATATCCTAGGCAGATAAAAGAGCTAAGGACCTGTGGTAGGAATGAGCTTGATTTGTTTGAGGAACTGAAAGGGTAAGCATGGCTTATACCTAGTAGGTAAAGAGGAATAACAGGGACACCTGGTGACTTAACAGTTAAGCTTCTGCCTTTAGCTCAGAGCATGATCCTGGAGCCCCAGGATTGAGTCCCACATCAGGCTTCCTGCATGGAGCCTGTTTCTCCCTCTGCCTATGTCTCTTACCCCCGCCCCCTGCCCCGTGTCTCTCATGAATAAATAAATAAAATATTTTTTTTTAAAAAAAGAGGAATAACGGGGATTTCTGGGTGGCTCAATAGTTTAGCACCTGCCTTCAGCCCAGGGCATGATCCTGGAGTCCCAGGATCGAGTCCCGCATTGGGCTACCTGCATGGGGCCTGCTTCTCCCTCTGCCTGTGTCTCTGCCCCTCTCTCTCTCTGTGTCTCTCATGAATAAGTAAATAAAATATTTTTTAAAATAAAAGTAAATGAAAATAAAAAAAGGAATAACGTACAGTGAGGTTGGGATATAAGCAGAGGCCATATCATAAGCAAGGTGTTTGGGTTTTCATCAGAATGTTCTGGGAAGATATTATGAGTGTGTGTGTATGTATGTATGTATATATATATATTAGTATTTTAAACAAAGAAGTGACCTGTCTTAACTTTACATTTTTAGAATGCTTTGGCAGAGGAGGTTGAGTGGACATAGGTGAGGAATGGTGTTTGTATACAGTGATAGTAATGGAGATGGACTAGTCTGATGGATTTGAAATATGTTGTGGGCTTAGATGGTAGGGCTTGCTTGCTTGCTGCTTTGGATGTAAAGAGTGAAGTTAAAGCAGAAAGCGGAGTCAAACATAGCTTAGATTCTTTGCCTAAAGTAAAAGGATGAATTAGAGGTGCCGTTTACTAAGGGATTTGAGCATTGTTTATGGTAATTTTAGATAGACCTGCTAGATAACCAGGTAGACCTCTCAGTCTTGAGTTCAGAGCGCAGGACTAGATATGAAGATTTGGTATGTAAGTGGTATTTAAAGCATGGGGTCTGAGAGAGCATTTGGAAAGGGAAGGAAGGAAGGAATCCCTGAAAGGTCAAGCAGAGAAAAAAGAACCAGCAAAGGAGTTGAAGGGGTCTTTGCAGTGGAAGAAAACAGCAGACAGAGGTGTCGTGGAAGCCAAGAAGAAAAGTAGTTTTAAAAGAGTGTAGTCAACTATCCTCTTATGAAAAAGTAACACAAGAGTCAGAGTTCAGCAAAATTGTAGCTCTCTTTATCCAGTCACAATTTGACTACTTTTTCTAGGCTTCTAAAAATTAAGCATCTGAGTGCCTGGCTGGCTCAGTCAGTAGAGTATGAGACTCTTGATCTTGGGTTTGTGAGTTCAAGCCCCACATTGGGCTTAGGGCTTACATAAAAGTTTTTTAAAAAGAAAAAGCATTTATTTTACCTAAAAGCTAAGTAGACTTTTCAGCTGCACATCAATATTTTGTTACCAGTTAGTTGTTTGGTTGGTTTGTTTTTAATTGTTAATTTAATAATTACAGTAGTGCTCAGTTTAGGCAGGACATAATTTGTGTTTCTGTTTATTTAAAAAATGCCAGGTATAACATACCTGTTCGCCAAAAACTGTCATATAAAAAAACAATTGTATTTTGCTGTGATATGAGGATTTCTTTGTAGTAACTACAATTACTTCACCTTTAGAAATTATATATATAATGCAGCAGTTGATATTATTATTCATAGAATTTATTTTCTACAGGAAATTTTGTTTAAAAGCTACATTTTTGTGCTAACGACTTAGAGTTTTTGTCTTTTTGAAAATCAACAAGGACTCTTAAGTCCTCATATTATTGATTATTGCGACTTTTTAAAAATGTTCTGAGTAGTTCCCTTGTTGTCTAGATTGTTTGAAATAATTATATAGTAGTTTAAAAGGACCATGGTAAAGTTGTTTTTAATTTGCGTACTTTCCTGCAGAAATATCTAACCGGGAACTATCTTTACAGGAAAAAACAAAAAAGAAAAAGAAGCATAAGAAACACAGTAAGAAGAAGAAAAAGAAGGCTGCTAGTTCAAGTCCTGACTCACCGTAACATTAAGAAAAATCAGGATTCCCTTATAAAGAAAGTGCAATGTCTAAGGAAATTTCAACTGTGAAAATTATGACATAATTACTAAAATGCATGAATTTTCTTGTTTTTAGAATTATTCCTGGACTATTCAGTAGCCACTCGGGTGCCGCTGTGTGAAAGGGCCATAATTGTTGCCTGCTGCTTGAACATCTATTTTTTTCTCTTCCAGTGCTTAACAACTCGGGGAGATAATACATTGCAGTTGTGCTAGTGGTTAAGATATTTGGGGATAAAGTTAATATTTTTGACTAGAAGTATCTATTGATAAATCAACAGAAATCGAATCTGGATACATCACTAAGATGTAATTAGCAATGACCAGATAATTCTAGTTAACATTTTTGAAATAGGGATCACATTGATACTTCAAAATCCTTATTCTGTAGATAAATGTATTTTAATTTTTTCCCCTTATATACTTTTATTTACCTGGGGAAGGAGCTTTTAGGGTTGGGGGGTGGTTTGCTATCTCTTTAGCTAGCAGAATAGTGTGCCTTTTATCCTCACACATCCTATTTTTGTGGACATAGTAGCCATGCTTCATGGGGAGGTCAGAGCTGGGTATAGCCATCTTGCCCCTAGACATCTTTGGACTTTGTCGTTTGCTGCTTTGAGTGAACCAGAGAAACAGCCCTTTGCAGCATGACAGAGCTCCAGAAGCTCTGGAATTTACCTCCACTTCAATAATACTGAATGTTTTTTAGCATTAGAATGTGTTATAACATTTGAATTAATTTTGACTACAACTTTGGCTTTGGAGAAGAATCATTTAAAATAGACACTGGTACTTTTTGAACTTGATAGCTAAAGATTTAAAATGCATGTTTTATACTGTTAAGTTTTAACCAGTCAGGAAAATTTTATGTAACCAGTGATAGTTATTTTATTTTTGTAAGAATTTTGTTTAGGCTGCAATGTTTAGCTTTTATTAATTCTTTATTCTTGCTATCTTAAATTCCTTACTGTGTTTAATGGCATACTTGCCAAGATACTTAGCATGTAAACAAAGCAAGCTTTTGGTTTTTTTTTTTTTTTTTTTAACAGCTTCATATTGAAGCTGAGACTTAACCATAAACAATTGAGTGGCAGGCCTGGTATGCTGTGTCTTGTTACATAAAGCTATTGCCAGAATCTTAGTAAATATAACATTTTAGAAATTTGTCTTTGTATATTCATAACAAATGATGACAAGTTAAGTGAGAATTACATTATTGCTCTTCCTGTGTCATATTTTACTAAGATTTTGTGCCTCATATCTACTGCTGAATTGTTTACTAGTAATGTTAAAAGGAATTGATAAATCATTTTCACTTTACATTTTTATATAATCAGGTAACATGAAATATAATTTGATGTACAATTTTGCCTGTTACAAAGGGTGTGCTAATTATAGTGATATATGCACAAAACATTTTGGCATGACAAGAGGCTGAATAAATAGCTATTTTACTTAAAAATAGCTGTGTTCTTATCAGCTTCCTTTAAGTCCGAAGTAAAGTTCTAAAGATCAAGAAACACTGCTAGGTGGTAAGTGGATAAGACATGTCCCCAAGTTTTTAGCTGTAAAAATATATTTCCCGGTAAGCTTCCTTAAATTTTATGCTTAAAGCTTCATACTCTTTTTCCTAATAAAAGATATCTGTATACTCTTGAGTACACAGCAAGTTTGAGGGACATTTTTTATCCAAAAGGAAGTTTCTTAAGATTGTTCACAAAAGTGCTAAAAGACAAGTTTATCAGGTTATTTGGTGATGAGTTTTGGTATGAACTTAGAAGTGTTCCTTTGTAAACTGGCCCAGTACATGATGATTATGTCCCATTAGAAGCAACTGTTACTAAACTGAGGAAGAAGGTGACCTGACAAAAAAAATTGTATTCTTTCCAGACTATGTTGACATTTTTCTCATTGTTCCTCTGCTAGTAACCTTTTTTTTTTTTTTTTTTTAGTTCAGTTAACATATAATGTATTATTAGTTTCAGAGGTAGAGTTCTGTGATTCATCAGTTGTATATAACACTAGTGCTCATTACATCAAATGCCCTCTTTAATGCCCTCATCCGGTTACCCCTTCCCCTCCAGCAACCCCAGTTTCCTATAATTAACAGTCTCTTAGGGTTTATCTCCCTCTCTGATTTCATCTTGTTTTATTTTTTCCCTTCCTTCCCCTATGCTCCTCTGTTTTGTTTCTCAAATTCCACATATGAGTGAGATCATATGATAATTATCTTTCTCTGATTGACTTTATTTCACTTAGCGTAATGCTCTCTATCTAGTTCCATCCACGTTGTAGCAGATGGAAAGATTTTTTTTTTTTTTGATGGCTGAGTTAATATTCCATTGTATATATTTACCACAGCTTCTTTATCCATTCATCTGTCGATGGAAATCTGGGCTCTTTCCATAGTTTGGCTTTTGTGGACATTGTTGCTATGAACATTGGGGTGCAGGTGCCCCTTCATTTCACTACCTCTATATGTTTTGGGTAAATACCCAATAGTGCAGTTGCTGGGTTGTAGGGTAGCTCTATTTTTAATATTTTGAGAAACCTCCATAATGTTTTCCAAAGTGGTTGCACCAGCTTGCATTCCCACCAGCAGTGTAAGAGGGTTCCCCTTTCTTCCTCTGATGGTAGCCTTAACAGTCTTCTTTTTAATAAGGTATGGGAAGAAAATTTAATTAAGTGATATTTGCAAATCTCATACTTCCTCCTCCCATCAAACCACCCTTTTTCCTGATTAATTTTACACCAATTTTATAAACACAGGGCATGTTATTTGGATAATGCCAAGGTAACTGCAACAAAATTGATGAGTGTCTGAATCAAAATATTGAATTTATACCAGTACTTTCTTTATCTGGTTGTTTTGAATTCATGTAGTTGCCCTTTAGTATAGTTAGGTGTTCTTTTTTTTAATTATTATTTTTTTAAGATTTTATGTATTCATAAGAGACAGAAAGAGAGAGACGCAGAGACACAGGCAGAGGGAGAAGTAGGCTCCATGCAGGGAGCCCGATGCAGGACTCCATCCCAGATCCGGGAATCACGCACTGAGCCGAAGGCAGACAGACGCCCAACTGCTGAGCCACCCAGGCATCCCTAGTTAAGTGTTTTAAATACCATAAGAGTGTCCTGAATTTAGTTTATCCAAAGGGTAGATGTATTGCTTCAGTCAAGGTGTGCTAAAAGCCTGCTGTCTAATATTCTTTCATTTGATGAAGAACAGTAGACTAGCCTCAGAGAAATTGAGATCGTTACTCTTCAAACTTAAAGTGACAGGTTTCACTCTTTTAAAACATTGCTGGTATTCAACTAAAATTCAATGAACATTCTCCTAAAGAAAAGTTCAGAAAAGCTTTTTTGTCCCAGTTGTATTTGCTTTATTTTAAAACTCTTATTTAAAATTTGGGGCAGCCCCGGTGACGCAGCGGTTTCGCGCGGCCTGCAGCCCAGGGCCTGATCCTGGAGACCTAGGATTGAGTCCCACGTCAGGCTCCTGCATGGAGCCTGCTTCTCCCTCCTCCAGTGTCTCTGCGCCTCTCTCTCTCTCTCTATGTCTATCATAAATAAATAAATAAATAAAAAATAAATAAATAAATAAATAAATTTTTAAAAATAAAATAATAAAATAAAATCTGTATGAATATAGTGTCCTAAATTCTAAACATCAGTTTAGTACATTTTCTTGCCTTACCATAGTGAAAGTTAGCAAACGTAGACTAGGAGATGTTTGTTCTCTGTATTAGGATCGGGCAGTAAACAAGAGTTAGAACAGTTTTTGTTTTGGCCACTTTTTGCATGGTCTCAGCATGCTTTCTTACCAGTCAGTGAGGGGTACAAGTGTCGCTTTACATTTCTCTAGGACCTCCCAGACTGAAGTCTCTCTTTGGTGATCATGAGAGAGTACCTAGAGTTTTATTTTTTAACTTTTTAAAAAGAATTTATTAGGTGTAGAGAGAGAGCATGCATGAGCAAGGGGAGGGGCAAAGGGAAAGAATCTGAAGTAGACTTCCCACCAAGTATGGAACCCATCGCAGGGCTGGATCCCACAACCCCAAGATCATGACCTGAGGTGAAACCAATAGCTGGACACCCAACTGACTGAGCCACTCAGGTACCCATTAGTTAGAGTTTTTAAAGGAGGTTATAACCTTTGAAGGAGCTATTTATAGCCTGGAAAAAAATATTTTATTTCGGTGTTAAAGCCTTGATGATCTTACTTAATTCTCAATTAGGTATTTAGATAGGAAGGAAACATTTTCAACCATACAGTTTGTGCTAAGGAAAAATAAATGACAGTAATATGAAGTACTATCTAAAGTGGTTAGCCCTACAAAAACCATAAATGTTGGGATTGCTGTAGATATTTCAAATCACAATAACATTAATGAAATCACTGCATTTATATTGGGTGGTAACAACCTTGCTGCACATTTTTCCAATCACTTGAGAACCTTCTGTGTTTGGTTGCTGGAATGTTGCCATGGTCACATTCTTTGGGCATAGAGTAGTGAACTGTGGAATCAGTGGCACCCCAGGACACGCAGGGTGGAACTAGGGTGTCAGAATTCTGCAGTGTGTTGAAGCCACACTTAGCATGGACCAGAAGACTATGAAGAAACTGGTGGAATCCATCAGTAATACTGTCAAGAACTGTAAGTACTGACTAGACATCCAACACTGCCTGAACACCTTTATTCCATAAAACAGAAACATTGACAGACCTATTGGACATTAACAAGTTCTTTGTAACTCCCAAAATAGAGTTCCTCTCATTTCTAATATTCTCGCCATTTAAAAAAATAAAAGTAATTTTCTCAATGTCTAAGGACAGTCTCAGGATTCTCAGTCAGGATTGCTTGTTGTCATACCCGAGAGACAAAGCAATTCCTTTTTAAGGTCAGGGCAAGGAACCCCCTCCCCCCCAAATCTGTTATATTAAATTTAATAACCACTTGCAGTGTGCTATTTCTTCAACATCTAAAAGATCTTCTATAGCTGTCAATCCCCTGCCTCTATGGGGAGTTTTTGTGCCAGAAAACTCAGGGAACTGGTCAGAGTAAACCTTTAAAGTTTGAGTCTCATCATATTTCAGACTGTATCAGAATCAGTACGTGGTTGACAGATAATCCTTTAGCACTTACGCTGTCATAGAAGTCCTTATATGACTCTTCCTACAGACACAAATATATTTTAGGACACCTGATTAAAATATTTTAAGTGTAGGGCTCGTGTAAGTTCACTTGTGATCTATTTTTTCTTACTCCAGTTGTAATTTAAGCAATGAGTTCCTCAGGCCCTTCTAAGGTCTGTTTTTCTAATCCTGCTGTTAGACAACCCTTAAAATTCATCTGGCAGGTGTAACCAATGTTGGATGTAATATCTTCCATTATTTGCTGTTTTCTTAACAGTATCTTAAGTTTTATGACATTCAAAAGGAAATTTTGCAGACTTTAAAAATCTAACTCCTCTCCCTATTCTGGAGAAACTGTTTTCATTAATGTCTGCTATCTAAATGTGTATTCAATACCATAACATGTTATTTGAAAGCAATTTTCTGAAAGTCTCTCAGTTTTGAACACATAATACTAGACTGATCCGTATTCCATATAGTCTCCTACAAAAAAGATACTTAACAATTATTTGAAAAGAGGAATGAGTTGCATTCCTTTCCAAAGCTTTGATGCTAAGTTAGAAACAAAAGTTCAGGCTATAGCTATTCACCAGTGTAACCAGATTACTGTTTTACACGCCGATTACTAACAACTCCTGTTTATTGGGCTCTTCATTGGGAAGTTGCTGTGCTAAATGGTTTGTGTTCATCTTCAATTCTCAGAACAAGCCCAGTGAGGTAGGTGATATTTTCCATGTTTTCAAATGAGGAAACCCAAGTCTTAGATTGTCTAAAATTTCAGTGGACTTTTCTGGTGGGGGCAGGACTAGAACAGGTGATGCCAGAGCCTGCACTCAATCTTTATTTCTCAAATTATAGAGTCTTATGGTCATTTTGTATGTATACAACTTTTATGTATGTATGTATACAACTGTGCCATAGTAAGTACAGAATGAAAGTTGAATTTGGGGCAGCCCTGGTGGCGCAGCGGTTTAGTGCTGGATCCTGGGTGTGATCCTGGAGACCCGGGATCGAGTCCCACGTCGGGCTCCTTGAATGGAGCCTGCTTCTCTCTCTGCCTGTGTCTCTGCCTCTCCCTCTCTGTGTGTCTCTCATGAATAAATAAATAAAATCTTAAAAAAAAAAAGTTGAATTTGGCTCAGTTCTTGGGTCCTTCAGTTGAGACAAGGGTAGACATTGGCCTCTCATGACTTTTTTGTTGTTGTTCTTTTTTTGTTGTTTTAAGATTTTTAAGTAATTTCTACACCTAACATGGGGCTTGAATTCACAACCCCGAGATCAAGAGTCAAATGCTTTACCAAGCTGAGCCAGCCAAGTCCTGGAATTTGGTTTTTCATAGGCATGGGGAAGGTTAACAATGAGTGCTGTGTTGGCCTCCTTTTCTCAGGAAGGGACTGTCTTGAGGCAGCTGGCTGGAATAAAATATGGAGCTGGAGCTGCATTGCCCAGTATAGTAACCACTAGCTATGTGTGGCTTTTTTTTTTTTTTAATTTAGGTAATTTCTACACCCAGATGATTGAACTCATGGCCCTGACATGAAGAGTCATTGGTCTAACCAACCAGCCAGGTGCCCCATTTTTTAAAGTATGTGTGTGGCTATTTAAATGTTTTTTGTTGTTTTTGTTTGTTTTGTTTTTTTTTATGATAGTCACAGAGAGAGAGAGAGGCAGAGACATAGGCAGAGGGAGAAGCAGACTCCATGCACCGGGAGCCGATGTGGGATTCGACCCCGGGTCTCCAGGATAGCGCCCTGGGCCAAAGGCAGGCGCCAAACCGAGGGATCCCTATTTAAATGTAAATTAAAATTATTTTAAAAGAGGGGGGCACCTGGGTGGCTCAGTTGGTTAAGTGCCTGCCTGTGGTTCTGGTCATGATCTCAGGGTTCTGGGATCTAATCGAGACCCACATTGGGCTCCCTGCTCCCAGGGAGCCTGCTTCTCCCTCTCTGCCCCCTGCTTATGCTCTCTCTTGCTATCTCTCTCTCTCTCAAATCTTTTTAAATAAATAAATGTAAAAATTAACTAGAATTTTTAAAACGTTTAATCTAGTGGGGGTGGAGGATCATTACCTCAGGGCATAATTAATCATGGGTTGCAACCTATGGATTGTCACAGGGCCCCATGCTTAGTTTAATGCTGTGTCAACACTGACAATGTGAGTGAAGGACCCATGTTTGCTTTGGGCCCACAAATTCTGTAGTTGATCTTGGCTCTGTACCTCTTACTCATAGTATGGTGGGAATATCTCCACCATTAGAATCACCCAAAGATTCATATTGAAAATGTAGATTCCTGGGTACCACCCCAAGTACATTTTAAAAATCAGCAAGTGGGGCCAAGCATCCAGATCATTCACTCCATGTATTCTTAAGACACACTGAAGTTTAAGAATTCCTTTTTTTTTAAGTTTTTTTTTAAGTTTAAGAATTCCTAATCAAAATTGTCTTTTCCAAGTGAAACTTCATTTCTTTTTGTTTTTATACTTATGGGTTCAATTTTCTATTGTTCTAAATTTATACATTAAGTTGCATATTCACACATCCTTGGCAATCTGGTTTTGTGTGTATTTGTATTTAATTAAATCTTTGCTTTCGTGGGTCTCTGGAATTTGAAACCTAGCTAATTTATTGTCTTGGTTTTATTTCTCACACTGGTGGTTTTTTTTCTCTTGAGCCTTCAAAACTCATTCAGAAACAATATACAGGAGTTTCAACTGTCTACTGCCTTTCCTAGTGCTTTAAGCCCAGGGAAATTGTACTTTTTTCTTTAGGATCTTGAATACTGGGGATCCCTGGGTGGCGCAGCAGTTTGGCGCCTGCCTTTGGCCCAGGGCGTGATCCTGGAGACCCGGGATCGAATCCCACATCGGGCTCCCGGTGCATGGAGCCTGCTTCTCTCTCTGCCTCTCTCTCTCTCTCTCTGTGACTATCATAAATAAATTTTTAAAAAATTAAAAAAATAATAATCATTTAAAAAAAAGGATCTTGAATACTATTGCTAACTACATGGTGATGTCTTCCCTTAGAATTTATTTTTTAATTTAAAATTCAGGGATCCCTGGGCGGCGCAGCGGTTTGGCGCCTGCCTCTGGCCCAGGGCACGATCCTGGAGGCCCGGGATCGAATCCCACATCGGGCTTCCGGTGCATGGAGCCTGCTTCTCCCTCTGCCTGTGTCTCTGCCTCTCTCTCTCTCTGTGACTATCATAAATAAATAAAAATTAAAAAAAAAAAAAGAAAAAAAAAATTTAAAATTCAATTAGCCAACACATATTACATTCTTAGTTTCATGAAACTTCAGTTCTGTAAGCCTAATAGCAATCCCAGCTTGACTGATGGTGAGTTAGGAATTGACCCAGTCTTCACACATATGTTGTTTAGCCACATTTTTTTACACTTAACATAGAATAAAAGTTTTTTAAAGCTAAGTGAAGAACTTTAAAACTTCCCAATAATTTCATATTGTTTGATTCAAGTGATTATTTTGGCATCAAGATGTTACTTTGGATTCTGACTCATCCAGTATATTCCTTTACCTCTCCTATTTATAAAGGGCCATCATTTATTTAGCAAACATTCATTTGAAAGCCTACACTTGTGCTTGGCACTACTGGATACTGAGTAGATAATTCATGTAAGAATAAGAAATTTTTGTCGTATGCCTTGCTAAAATCCAAATACTTTGTAATCTGCATTTCTCTGATTCAGTAGGAGTGGTCCTACCAAAAGGAGGAAATAAGTTAAATCTAGTATGATTTATCCTTATGAATTCATGAGCCCCTGAGTGTTCATGAATTTCTAATACAATTGATTATCTCTTCTGGGACTTAGCCCAGGACCACCTATAAATCCAGTAGTCCAGTATTTGCCTTTCACTTTATTTGTGAGACATAACATGTGCCAGTATGTATGCATACGTAGGTTAGTATACAGACATATTTTCTAGCAATGTTTGCTGAGAGGGCTTAGAAATATTCTGCCCCCCTCATTATATATTGGGCTTAGAAATATTAATACCCCAGTAATAACAAGCACACCCAGTGCCTAGACCTTGGTGTCTAAATATCAATCTCCAATAAAAAGAATGAGGATTCCTTGAAGAAATAGCTGCACAGAGTGTAAAGGAAAAACTACACTACACCTCTTTTTTACTCTGACATTACTACCACACCTACACTTCTGGTCTCCCAACCGTATGGTTTTTTTCCCCAGCAAGCAATTTTCTGTGACATTCCAGCAATTTCTTAATCCTGACAGTCCCTGAGATGGCATCAGATCCCATAGGTTCAGTTCCACAAGACTCTCCTACTTCAGATGCCCATCACAAGTCTAAGTTGTTACCTTCATTTCTGAGTGACTATAAATTGGAGGTCCAACTAATTTCACCAAAGAGATGAAAAAGCCAATGGATTATGCTATGTGAAACATACAAGAAACCATTCAAAAGTTCCCAGTGTCCAAAATGAACAATTTGAGCAAGAAAATTAACAATTATTATAAAATGAGTATATGTGACACACACACACCCCCCCATACTGACATAAATAATTGAGTAAGTGAGGAAAGACCTCTTCCTTTCAGGAGAAGGAACTCCAAACAATAATATAGATACTCCTTCCCAAGAAGTGGAATTCATTTCACTTGAGCAGCTGGCTTCTAAAGAATAGATTGTGGAAAGGGAAAACGGTAACTAGAGTGGAGAATCCTGTAGACTAGCTTAACCAAGTGATCAAAGTTATCAACAGTTAACCTTGCTAATATGTATCCCCTGACATGTGAGAAGAACAGCAACCTATCTCTAGTATCCTTCCCCAAAACCCCTAGCTACAGTCTAATCGTGAGAAAAACTTAGGCAAACAACTGAGGAACATTATGCAAAATAAAAACTCAAGGTCACGAAAGACTGAAAACTCACAAATTGGAAGAGACATGACAACCAAGCATATCGCGGCTTGGATTCTGGAACCTGCCAATAAAGGACATTTGTGGGAAAAGTGGTAAAATCTATAGTTTAATAATAATGTGCCAATGTTAGCGTATTTGTTTTGACAAATGTACCATCGTTCTGTAAGGTGTTAACAAGGAAAGACAGTGAAGATTTTATGCAAACTCTCATCTTTGCTTCTCTTATGTAAATCTAAAATTATTCCAAAATAAGCAACACGGGCCAATCTCTAGTACCTCACCATTCTCATTACCTATGATCTCCCAAATATCATTAATAATGGTTCCTTGACCTCATGAGTGAGGTCTTGAGATATAATGAAATGTGAGCTTACATGGATAAAACTCAGAAAAAGTTATTACCTGCTGAAGATTGTGCCTAAAATCCTTACTAGCTGTCTTTTTTTTATTTATTTATTTATTTATGATAGTCACACAGAGAGAGAGAGAGAGGCAGAGACTTAGGCAGAGGGAGAAGCAGGCTCCATGCACCGGGAGCCCGATGTGGGATTCGATCCGGTCTCCAGGATCGCGCCCTGGGCCAAAGGCAGGCGCCAAACCGCTGTGCCACCCAGGGATCCCCTTACTAGCTGTCTTGAATGACTTGTTAATATTTGACTCAGAGCAGCTCCTGACTGTTTTTTTTTTTTTTTTTTTTTTTTTTTTTAGCTCCTGACTCTTAAAACATCCCTTTCCTCAGGGATCCATTTTCACATTGTTGGTGCTAACATTTCCACTCCGATGATAATTCTCTCCCTCAGAATTGAGCAGGACTACTTTCAGGCCATCATTAACATACTCTGCACTCCTTATATTGCATCCACACCTGAGCTGCTTTGTTCTTCGTATTCCAAAGAAAAGAAGGAGAACACTACAAGTTTTTGTCCTCGGAGCTGCTGCATCCCCTTATGTGATCTAGCCTTGAAGTCATATTGCTTCATTTCCACTGAGCTCTACTGGTTGAAACAGTCATACACACACACACACACACACACACACACACACACACACACACCCTACCCCTTCCTAGTTTCAAGTAAAGGAGAGACCCCCATCTCTCAGAAATATCAAAGTCAGGAATCCCTGGGTGGTTCAGCGGTTTAGCACCTGCCTTCGGCCCAGGGCGTGATCCTGAAGGCCCGGGATCGAGTCTCATGCCGGGCTCCCCTGTATGGAGCCTGCTTCTCCCAATGCCTGTGACTCTGCCTCTCTCTCTCTGCATCTTTCATGAATAAATAAATAAAATCTTTAAAAAAAAAAGGAATATCAAAGTCATTGTACAAAGAGCATAGGGGATGGATTGGGAAGACAGTGTTGTCATATCTGGACTCACCCATTCCCAAGGTAGTTTTGTTTTGTTTTGTTTTTTTAAGATTTTGTTTATTCATGAGATACTCAGAGAGAGAGAGGCAGAGAAACAGGCAGAGGGAGAAGCAGGCTCCATGCAGGAATCCCAATGTGGGACTCAATCCCGGGACTCTGGGATCATGTCCTGAGTCAAAGGCAAACGCTCAACCGCTGAGCCACCCAGGTGTCCCACAAGGTAATTTCAACAATGTACTGCCAAAGTGATCTCTGTTAAGTGCAAATATGATCCTATTAACTTGCCAGCCAAAATGTTTCAGAAACTCCTCATTCTCCATAAAGTCAAATCTGCCACCTAGCTACACCAAACCATTTGCAGCTAATTCGGAACATACCTCAAAGCTGCCTCCTCTGGCAAATGCTTACCTTTGGCAGGTCTTAGCTCAAGTGACACCTCGGGACCTTTCTTAATTTCCTACTCCCTCCCCAGTTGATTATTCCTTTCTTTGGGTCATGGCCAAACACCATCAATCATAGTGCTTGTAATACCTTGTGGCACTTTTTTTTTTAAGATTTTATTTATTTATTCATGAGAGACACAGAGAGAGAGGCAGAGACATAGGCAGAGAGAGAAGCAGGCTCCACACAGGGAGTCCAATGTGGGACCCAATCCCAGGACTCCAGGATCAGGCTAACCTCTGAGCCACCCAGGCATCCCCCCCCCTTTTTTTTTTAAATATCTTAGCCAAAGTATAACAACTTTGTGGGCAGGAAGCATGGTGTATTCATTGCCTGGTTCACAGGAGGCTCTTAATAAATGCTTTTTGGATGGATAAAAATGATCTTTATGTTGTATTTCAGGGCTTATATATTGTGGAGCCTGGAAATCTAATTTAGTTCATAAAACAGTATTAGTAGGTACCTTTGTAATTGCTTATTCTTCAGATTTATCAACCATTCCCCTAAGAACCAAATCATTCTGACCATTGTAGAAACCCTAATGTTGTAAACTGTGTATGTGCTATGTGTTATCATTGATTTCAACTGGGTGAGTTAAAATCATCTCAAAGATAGCATCTAAAATATTTCTCCCTACTTTCCTTATAAAAAGAAAACACGGGGGAAGGGGTGGAAGAGAAAAAAATAGTAACCAGGTTTCCTTCCTAACTCTTCTGGTTCTTTCAAATAATCTATGATTCATAGAAATGGGCTTTTAGAAACTGAAGGAATCTCAAAGATCATCTAGGACAATACCCAGTTTTCATAGGTGAGGACTCTGAGCCACAAGGAAGCTTTATGACTCATCTAAGTCTGCTGTTGTAATTTAGAAACAGAAGTGGAATCTGGCACTTCAGTACCCCAGCCCCCTAAATCTAATCCCTTAATTCTCGGTCCTGACAATGCATTAGAATCACCCATTCAAAAAAAAAAAAAAAAAAAGAATCACCCATTCACTTCTTTCAAAATACCCTTTTCCTAAATCTAGAGTGAAATTCAGGTGTAAGAATATTGGAAATTTCTGTTAGAAAATTAGTCTCCAAGTCCTGATTTTCTCTAACATCCCAAGTCCCTTTCCACTTTCTGACCTCATCTCCACCTCCCTAACCAAAGCCCTATCACTCCAAGCCTGGCTTCTATGCTTCCAGTTTTCCCCTTCAATGTAATTTTGCCAGATGAATTTTCCTAACCACTTCTCAATCCATAGGGCCTAGAAGAATCAACAGAGCTCTTGTTTAAAAGCTAATTCCTGAGCCTGATGTTAGCGATTTTGACTTGGTAGGTCTGGGGCAAGACATGGGAATCTGGATTAAACAATGAAGAGGGGATTGATTCTCTCATAGAGATGGTCCAGAAGTGGTCCGTGAGAAACACTGCTTCAGTAAAATGCAGCTGACCCTCGAAAGACCTGTAGGATACAAGCACCAACCCCCACACAGTTGAAAATCCATGTTTGAGCTTTTAAAACCTTTACTGCCAATAGCCTACTACTGACCTTAATTATAAAATCAATTACCATATTTCATACATTTTATGTATTATATACTGTAATCTTAAAGTAAGTTAAAGAAAAGAAAAGAGGGATCCCTGGGTGGCGCAGCGGTTTGGCGCCTGCCTTTGGCCCAGGGCGCGATCCTGGAGATCCGGGATCGAATCCCACGTCGGGCTCCCGGTGCATGGAACCTGCTTCTCCCTCTGCCTATGTCTCTGCCTCTCTCTCTCTCTCTCTCTCTCTCTCTCTCTCTCTCTCTGACTATCATAAATTAAAAAAAGAAAGAAAAGATTATTAAGGAAATCATAAGAGAGGGATGCCTGCGTGGCTCAGATCATTAAGCATCTGCCTTCAGCTCAGGTCGTATTCCTGGGTTCCTGGGATCGAATCCCACATTAGGCTCTCTGCTTCATGGGGAGCCTACTTCTCCCTCTGCCTCTCTCTCTCTCTGTGTCTCATGAATAAATAAATACAATTTAAAAAATACTATTATTAAGAAGAAAATAATAAGAGAATGGGGCACTTGGGTGGCTCAATCTGTTCAGCCTCCAACTCTTGCTTTTAGCTCAGGTTGTGATATCCGGCACTGCTCTGGGGGTGAAGCCTGTTAAAGATTCTCTCCCTCTCCCTCTCCACACTCCCCCCCTTTCCCCAAAATAAAGAAAATCATAAGAGAAAATACATTTACAGTCCTGCACTATGTTTTTTAAATCATCTTTAAGTGGATCTGCAGTTCAATTCTATGTGGTTAAAGTCAACTATAAATGATAATTTTCTCTGCCATTAGCTCATTCTCTTCAATCTTGTTTCATTTCTCCAGTTGTTGTGCTCCCAATAGAGCATGTCCAAACCCAACCACAATTCACTTCTTCCCTTTACCCACGTTTTCTCTCACTGGAATTCTCTATTTTACTACCTCCAACACATTTCTTCCTGCATAAATAATATGCGTCCTTCAAATCTCTGTTAAAAGTCTGCTCCCATGATAGTGACCCAACTCCTCTTTCCCACACTGATTTCTCTTTCTTTACATGTCTATAGTGGTGACTGTTATGTTACATGATTTTCCATTTACATGCTATCTTATGAAACTTCTGGGTGATGCCTGTTTTAATTGTGTAAGCCATTAAGTAACAAGTCATGTCATACTTTTTCATTGCTAGGGCATCTAGCACCATAGGAACAAAATAGCTGCTGAGTAAAATATTTTTTATTAGATTGGAGTACTCACTAAGTCTAAGCTGTATATGTTTGTATTTTTATTTTACAGTCAAAAAAAGTGAAGTAGAGTGTCTCATAAGACTTTTTCACAGCTTGGTGGAAAGAGCTAATGTAAGACTTAATAACTTTGGACTAGATCGTAATGCATTTCGAGCGATCCTGCACAGCGTATTTGGAATGACTGATGATATGCTAATGAACAGGGGTAAGAGTCTTAAGAAATTGAAATGGACCAAGCTAGATGGCAATATATATATGGTGTACATATTAATATGTGGCAAATATCTATTTGTAATGACAAAATTATATATGGCAAATTTTTGTATATGTATGTGTGTTCAGTTGTCATCAAAGACTTTGAATTTTTTAAAAGTTTATTTATTTGGTGCAAGTTGAGGGAGGGGCAGAGGGCAGGGAGGGGGACAAGTGGACTCTGAGCTGAGCAGGAACCCATTCCTGAGCACAGAGTTCCTCTGGGGGCTGGGGAGCTGATCCCACACCCCCCAGATCATGTCCTGAGCCAAAAGTTGAGTTAGATGTTCAACCAACTGAGCCACCTAGGTGCCCCTTGAGTTTCTCTCTCTTTTTTTTTTAAGATTTTATTCATTTATTCATGATAGACAGAGAGAGGCAGAGAGAGAAATAGGTTCCATGCAAGGAGCCCAACGCGGGACTCCAGGATCACGCCCTGAGCCGAAGGCAGGCGCCAAACCGCTGAGCCACCCAGGGATCCCCCTTGAGTTTTTCCATGCCAAACTAGATGGACTTAAATCTGATAAGGCTGCCAATATAAAATAAAAGTTGATCTGATTGTGAGGATTTTTTAAAAAGATTTTATTTATCTTTTTATGAGAGAGAGAGAGAGAGAGAGGCAGAGACACAGGCAAAGGGAGAAGCAGGCTTCCCACAGGAGCCCATTGTGGGACCCAATCTCGGACCCCAGGATCATGCCCCGAGTCAAAGGCAGACACCCAACATCCCGTGAGGGATGCTGAGCCACCCAGGCATCCCGTGAGGATGGTTTTTAATCAAAACTCACTCAGAATGTTTTATCTCATAGCTGCACCATTTTGAGTTATAACCAGTAAGTAAGTTGCCAGTATTGGTTTTTTTTTTTTTTTAAGTTAAGCATATGACTTTTTACTCATGAAGTCTTTGGATTCATATGCTGTAGACATGTAAACTACTAAATGACTTCTCTTTCTTCATAAAAATACTGTATTAGTACCAAAAATGGTAATTACTCATTAAACTGAAAAAAGTAGAGGATCTTATATTTAAAATAGGAAATTAGGGGCACCTGGATGGCCCAGTGGTGGGGCCTTTGGCTCGGGTCGTGGTCCCAGGGTCCTGGGATTGAGTCCTGCTTGGGCTCCCTGAGAGGAGCCTGCTTCTCCCTCTGCCTGTGTCTCTGCCTCTCTCTCTGTGTCTCTCATGAATAAATAAATAAAATCTTTAAAAAAATAAAATAGGAAATTATTTAATGTGATCCAGTTTCACTAACAAATTTTTAGTGTTCAATTTGATGTTTTGACATAGGTATATACCTTGAAACCATAATCATAATAAAAATAATTAACATTGGGGGATCCCTGGGTGGCGCAGCGGTTTGGCACCTGCCTTTGGCCCGGGGCGCGATCCTGGAGACCCGGGATCGAATCCCACGTCGGTTTCCCGGTGCATGGAGCCTGCTTCTCTCTCTGCCCCTCTCTCTCTCTCTGTGTGTGTGACTATCATGAATAAATAAAAGTTAAAAAAATTTAAAAAAAATAATAATTAACATTACCCCTAAAAGAGTCAGTAACATTTTATCTTCTATATAATAATACTAAGATTTCATTGGTAATTTTAAAAATAATGTTATTTTAGTAAATTATCTTTAGGTATTATACATACTGTTTTTTTTAAGATTATTTATTTATTTATTCATAGGCACAGAGAGAGGGGCAGAGACACAGACAGAGGGAGAAGCAGGCTCTATGCAGGGAGCCCAATGTGGGACTCGATCCCCGGTCTCCAGGATCACAGCCCAGGCTGCAGGCGGCGCCAAACCGCTGCACCACCGGGGCTGCCCTATACATACTGTTTAGAACAGAATTTTGCCACTCTTTTAAAATGCATTTTATTTATATTATTACTATTTTATTGTTTAAATTTAATTTAATAAACTTATTTCAAAGATTTTATTTATTCATGAGAGACACAGAGAAAGGCAGAGACATAGGCAGAGGGAGAAGCAGGCTCCCTGCAAGGAGCCCGAAGTGGGACTCAATCCCGAATCCGAGGATCACGCCCTGAGCCGAAGGCAGATGCTCACCCAGGCATCACTATTATTACTATTTCTTAATCTCTAAATTTAACATGGAGTTTGAACTCATGACCCCCTCAAGATCAAAAGCCACATGCTCTACCAACTGAGCTAGCCAGGTGCCCCCTTTGCCACTCTTTTTATTTTTATTTATTTAAACGATTTATTTTAGAGACAGAGTGTGAGTAGGGGGAGGGACAGCAGGAGAGGGAGAGAGAATCTCAAGCAAACTCCCCACTGAGCAGAGATCCAATGCAGGGCTGGATCCCAGGACCTGAGACCATGACTTGAGCCAAAATTAAGAGTTGGCTACTCAACAGACTGAGCCACCCAGGAACCCCTGCCACTCTTTTTAGTATAAATTACCATCACTTGATTAGCTCCATGTTGCTCTTCTTGGCTCATAGTAACTGTACAAAATATCACAAGTGAAGTTCATCATTGATCCTGGAGGAGAATTATTACTTTTTTTCTATAAAAATCTGTGGGAAACATATTTCTAGTAATTTTGACTCTTGTAAGAAAGACTGTGCCAAAACCCTTTTTTCCTCTCAATTTGGGAGGAAAGGTTTTCAGTGTGTTTTTGTTGTTGTTTTGAGGAAGGTTTTGAAAATCTTTTGATATATACATACTTCTGAATTATAAAATAGCTGTGTGGTGTCTGGGTGGCTCAGTCAAATAAGCATCTGCCTTCAGCTGACCTCATGATCTCTCAGGGTCTCCTGATGGGGCCCCGCATCAGGCTCCCTGCTCAACGGGGAATCAGCTTCTCCCTCTGCCTCTCCCCCAACCCACTCATGCATGCATGTGCTCTCTCTTTAAATAAATAAATAAATAAATAAAATATTAAAATAAAATAGTTGTAAATTACAATATGCTTTTTTTTTAAAGATTTTATTTATTTATTCATAGAGACACAGCTAGAGAGAGAGAGGCAGAGACACAGGCAGAGGGAGAAGCAGGCTCCATGCAAGGAGCCAGATGTGGGACTCGATCCCGGGTCTCCAGGATCACTCCCTGGGCTGCAGGCGGTGCTAAACCGCTGCGCCACCGGCGTTGCCCTACAATATGCTTCTATGATATTTTTCTTTCAGTATTTTTTGCATTTGACAAAGACAATGATAACTGCATAAATGCCAAAGAGTGGGTTAAAGGATTATCGGTGTTTCTTCGAGGGACTTTTGAAGAAAAGCTTAAGTGTAAGATTTCTTCTACATGTTATTACTGACAGTAATATGCATTGTCAATTTTGTATTTAGTGAATGCTTAAACATTTTTAAAAAATATAAAATCCATGTTCTCTACAGCAACCTTTCAAAAATAGTTCATGACAGCTTTATAAAAACATCACAACATGAAATGGGTGGCCTGTTTCATGGGAGAGTCCCTAGACCCAGGGTCCTCAAACATTTTCTTCACTGGTTCTGCAATGCCTAAATGTCACCATGACCACTCGTTGGCTTAAGGCCCAGGTGAAGACCAGCAAGTTATGGTCAGGGCTTGAGCCCAACTGCAATCAGCCAGCAAGGCCATGATTTTGTGGCTGCCTCTGGGCTCCGCTGAAAATAGGCCTTGATACAGGCCAGTGCATAAGTCACAGTGAGGCCATTCCTGTCTCTTAATCAAAGAAAATAACTGGGAGTGATTGACGCAAAACAAGATGAAACACACATTAACCATCAGACACCAATACACTAGTGTTGGAATTTGCATAAATTGCTAAGTTTTTGGTGGATGTAAATCGTTGTGGCAATACATGATTAAATAGCATCACACTATCAAAGAATTTTCCTTCTCTAATCCCTCTTTCTAAAAAGGTCTCATAGACATTTCAGGATATGTTAACTTGGGAAAAATACTACTTCTCAAGGTTGTGCTTTATGTATGCTCTGGATTGAAGAGACTCAACAAAAAGACACAGCTGATCTGATCATCTGGAATTTTATACCTGGTTCTACTCTTTTGCAAAAACATTTAACTAGAATACAAAGTTTGGAAGAGCTCCTGCTCTACTGTATTTTTGGTACCTGAGTAGGGTCATCTGTGGCATGAATGAATGGATGGAAGTCATGGAAGACACTCTCCAGGGAGAGAGAGATCATTTTGGATAGTGCAGATAGGCAGGCTCTCAGGGAATGACAAACTCACTACCCAAATATATTGAAAAATGTTGTCAGTGATGTGATGAAGTTTATACTTAGTTTTTGTACTCTATGTAAGAAGAGAATCATAATATTGAGGTACACACACACATGCATGTATGTGTACACGTGTGTATATGTATTGAATGACCATAAGTTTAAATATTTATCTTCAGAGGTGCCTGGCTGGCTTAGTCAGTAAAGCATGCAACTCGATCTTTGGGTTGTGAGTTTGAATCCCACATCAGATGCAGAGTTTACTTAAAAAATATTTTTATATATCTCCTTTATTGTAGTTTCATCACACTTTTTTGAAGTCTATAAAAGTCTTCTTTTATTTGTGATCCAAGAAGTCATTCTACAACAGGAGATGCTCAGTTCTGGGTCACATAATACATATAAACTAATAACCACAATATAATATGATTACTTAGAAATCTATGTATTTTCAAAATACTACATGGGAGTGTTGAGAAAGTTCTTTCCAGTGGCATCCGGTGGATCAGAAGACATTTTCAAAGAATAACTAGCTTTTGGTTCTTGGTAAATCTTGAGCAGAAAGAAACTAGAAAGAAGACCATGCTAGGTATTAGGAACGGTATGAATAAAGGCATGGACGTCTAACTGAGTATGTTGAGTTGGGAAAAATTGATGTCGAGACATGAGGCTAATAAGGTAAGTTGAATGTATATATCATTAAGGTTGAATCTTACTAAGGAAAAGACATCAGTTTCCTCTCCCCAACACTCTCTAGAGGATAGCTGTGAATCAACTATAATAAATAACGAAAAATTAGATAGAGGCAGGGGAGTTTCTTAGGAGATTGTTGAAGCTATCTAGGAAATAACAGTGGGGACAGAGAAGAGGAAAAAGACTATTAATATTTATAAGTTGGGGGATCCCTGGGTGGCGCAGCGGTTCGGCGCCTGCCTTTGGCCCAGGGCGCGATCCTGGAGACCCCGGATCGGGTCCCACGTCGGGCTCCCGGTGCATGGAGCCTGCTTCTCCCTCTGCCTGTGTCTCTGCCTCTCTCTCTTTCTCTCTCTGTGACTATCATAAATAAATAAAAAAATTAAAAAAAATATTTACAAGTTGGAATTGATGGTATCTCTTTGAATACAGAAGGTATTATTTGTTTATAGTTTCAAGTACCTAAATTAAACTCCTTGATTTCAAAGTATTCCAGAAATAAGAAGTCACCAACTAAGATAATGTAATATATTTATTTCCAGTCCTTTGCCTATTTTTAAAGTGGGTTGGTTTTGTTTGTTTTGCTATTGAGTTGTAGGAGTTCTTTATATCTTTTGGATATTAACACCTTATCTGATTTGCAAGTATTTTTTCCCATTCCATAGGCTGTCTTTTCATTTGTTGATGGTTTCCTTTTCTGTACATAAACTTTTTAGTTTGATGTATTCACATTTGTTTTTTTTTTGTGTGTGTCTTTTTTTTTTTTTTTTTTTTTTTTAGTTCCGCTTGTTTTTTATTTTGTTGCTTGTGCTTTTGGTGTTAGAGCCATGAAATCATTACCAAGACCCATGTCAAGGAGCCTTGTTCCTATATTCTTTTCTGGGATTTTCATGGTTTCAAGTTTCATAATATTTTCAAACTCTCAATTTCAAAATCCACATCCCAAGGGATATTTAATCTTGTGGAAGGAAGTAAAATAAAGAGTACTTTATTTTAAAATCTATCATATGGACCGATAATTGTAGGTTGTAGAAGTTGTTTTTATCTTTTTAAAAACTAGGTATTGAAATAACTAAGGAGAAGACTAGTGATATTTTAACTGTTCTTACCCAAGTCTTTAAATTTCTTGTGCTTTGGACAGTTTGTTTTGAAGTTTACTATTTGAACGGTGATGGTTACATTTCTCAAGAAGAGATATTTGACATGTTGAAGAACAGTCTGCACCAACAGTCATCTGAGGAAGAGACTGATGAAGGAATAAAAGAGTTGGTAGATATAACACTGAAGAAAATGGTACAAATGAAAACCTAGAACTTATTATTATTCAATCAAGCAGATGTTGGAGAAAGCTAAGGACACATAAATTATTTATTTCACTCTATAATTTTTTTAAAGATTTTATTTATTCATGAGAGACAGAGAGAGAGAGAGAAAGAGAAAGAGAGAGGCAGAGACACAGGCAGAGGGAGAAGCAGGATCCATGCAGGGAGCCCGACATGGGACTCGATCCTGGGACTCCAGGATCACGCCCTGGGCCGAAGGAGGCGCTAAACCGCTGAGCCACCTGGGCTGCCCTCACTCTATAATTATAGTTACCTTTATGAGGGCAGGAAATTTTTTGTTCTCTGCTCTATTCATTGCCTAGAACAGTGCCTAGCTGATAGTGGATGCTCAATGAATACTTATGATATGACTGGGTGATTAAATGAATCACTGCACAAAATGAATGTTAACTAGTTTAAATTATTTTACTATCAGTAAAACCTCACTAATGTGTGGGTGGCAGTGCAGCAAATGCTTCTAAAATTGGATGCTACTCTAATCTGTCTTCATGACCCTACCCCTCCAACCCATCTAAACACCATTATAACAAAATAACAATAATTAAAATAGTTGTCCCTTATAGAGTACTTACTATATGCCAGGCCCTTCACAGAACATTAATATATGAACTCATTTTAATCTCACAACAACCCCATGTTGTAGAAATTACTATCTTTATTTTATAGATGAGAAAGCTAAGTAGTTTTACCCAAGGCACACTAGAAAATGGGGTGCATAATTCTTTCAATGAAACCAATAGTACCACTTTCTAATGGACATAAGGATTTTCCTTTTCTTGCTATGACCCTATCCTGGATATCAGTGAAAATTAATGACTCTAAGGCAGCCTGGACTCTGCTTACCTCCATTACTCTGCAGATCAGGAAGGAAATAGGTGATGGGGGCTGCTGAGTCTCACATTTAGCTAACACAAACTCCAGGGTATCTTCTTCCATTAAAAATACTCACTAGGGACACCTGAGTGGCTCAGCAGTTGAGCGTCCGCCTTTGGCTCAGGGTGTGATCTGACTCCAGGGATCGAGTCCCACACCGGGCTCTTTTTGCATGGAGCCTACTTCTCCTCCCTCTTGCTATGTCTCTGCCTGTCTTTTTGTGTCTCTCATAAATAAATAAAATCTTAAAAAAAAAAAACCTATTTAAAAAAATACTCACTAGCTGCTGCTCAGGGCTGAAGGTCAACTTCTTGAGAGAGAGTATTTCCCAGGACTAAACCCACTCCCTTCTTTTTGGAAAGGAAATATTATGGACTGCGTGTCTTAGTTTGCTTGGATGGCTATAAGAAAATACCAGACTGGGTGACTTAAAACAGGAATTTATCTCTCAAATTCCTGAGACTGGGGGCGGGGGGGGGCATCTATCTGGCTAGCTCAGTTGGTAGAACATGCAAATCTTGATCTCAAAGTTTTAAGCTCAAACTCCACATTGGGTGTAGAGATTGTTTTAAATATTTTATTTTATCATACCCTGGGCCGAAGGCAGGTGCTAAACCACTGAGCCACCCCGGCATCCCTAGAGATTGCTTTAAAAAAAAAATAAAAATCTTGCAACTGGAATGTCCAAGATAAGGTGCCCGTCAATTCTCTTCCATGGTGAGGGTTCTCTTCTTGGCTTGCAGACAGTCACCACTTCAGTGTGTCCTCACATGGCAGAAAGGACTCTGGTCTTGCTCCACGTATAAGGACAGTTACGTCACAGGGGCTCCACCTTCAAGACAGCTAAATCTAATTGCCTCCCAAAGACCCCACTTCCAAAATCATCATACTGGGGGCTTTAAGATGTGAATTTGATGGCAGGAGGGACACATTCAGCCCATAATACCAGGTATTCCAAATAGAATTACAGGTATCAAGTAGCCCTGATAAATAAGTACTTTTTGATTTATGAAGTAGGGCCCACTGAAGTGTAATTGGCAAAGTTTTCCAGGCAAAATTAAAACCATTTATCATTTAATCATTTATCAAGATATCATCTTCCTCTCTAGGATTATGACAATGATGGCAAGATATCTTTTGCAGACTTTGAAAAAGCAGTAAAAGAAGATAAACTTTTGTTGGAAGTGTTTGGACCATGTTTACCAGAAGCAAAGGTAGAGTGCCAACAGCTCAAATTGGTTAAGGGAACATTTTAAGGAAACAGTAAGTAATACTTGCTGGACAACTCACCTCTGCAGGGGCTTTGGCCCAATGCTGACATTCAGACAACCACAAGGGTCTCAGCTCCATCCTCATGTTTTGGGGCTCAACGATAGTGACTGTTTATTATATTCAATAGACTTTTTGAGCTTGTAACTTCTTTAGCCATACACAATTCCTGATTTATTGCATGTTAATGTTATTTTCCCAAGGAAAACTAGGACATATTGGCTTGCTTAAGGAATAGAACACTGAACAGTATACTCAGCAGGTACCAACCATAAAATGCTAGGACAAAACTTGTTCTCTTTCAACCCAAATGTTGTCAAACAATGAGAATAATTTTCAAAAACCTTGGACACATTTGAAGTACTTTATAGTATCTATGTTCATGGTTTTTCATGTATGAATTTGACCAGTTTTCTGAGCCAGAAGAGCCAGCCTAATTATTGATTTGACACATTAATATTTTAATTCTTCCACTGATCAACTGCTTTGCGAACCTACAGAACCTTTTTATTCTCTGTAATAGTTTGGATGGCGATTTTGTGCATGAACTTACATGTTAAGCTCTCCTGAGTTATCTCAGCTTGTTTCTCTAACTTGTCTGAGTGTAGCTTATTCCCACATTCTGATTCTGCCTGTAAATTTTTAGTAAAATGCAATGCATGAAAGGAAGAATGGGGGTTCTGTTGGAACACCAACAGTTCTACAGTTGCTTCCAGAATTCAGTAGCCCAGCTATCAAGGGCCTTGCTTGTGAGAAATGGAGAATCTCAGGGCACACTCCAAACCAAATGACTCAATCTTTTCTCTCTCTGTCTCTTTCTTCTGATGCTTGACACAGCAAAGGTTTTTCTTTCTCTCATTGTGGTCAAATATAGTGCATGTTGGTGGGGATGGGGAGGCATGAGAGCTAGCCTCCAGTCACTGAAAAGATCCTGAAAAAAACAGAAATCCATTCAATAATACAGAACTCACTGAGTAGCTCCTCCCTTTAAGAATTTAAATTCTTGGGGGCAGCCTGGGTGGCTCGGCGGTTTAGCGCCACCTGCAGTCCAGGGCGTGATCCTGGAGACCCGGGATCGAGTCCCACGTGAGGCTCCCTGCATGGAGCCAGCTTCTCCCTCTGCCTGTGTCTCTGCCACTGTCTCTAGTGAATAAATAAATTAAATTTTTTAAAAAAGAATTTAAATTCTCCCTTAGAATTTTTAATTGTGATAAAATAGATCTAATACAAACTACCCTCTTAACCAATTATAAACATACAATTCAGTAATGTTAGGTATACTATGTTGTACAATCTCCAGAACTCTGTTTTTATCTTGTAAAACTGAAACTCTATACCTGTGAACAATTCTGCATTCTTATAACCCACCAGTTCCTGGCCACTACCATCATAATTTGCATTTTAGTAAGACCCTGAGGTGAAGATTCATAATATCTTAACATCTGAGAAGTGTGTTCTAGACAGTAACTTGCTCTTTCCAATTCTATGCTTGGGTCTCTAATGTGTCTTTTACCTGGGAATTCAGCAAAGAAAAATCTCTAATTACCTTACAAGGAAGTAAGGCCAAACCCCTTGCCTAAAACTTCTTTTAATACCATCTGCCACTTGGAGCCATCCCAGCAAGTTTCAATCAGTAGGTCATAACTGATGAACTTTCTTAACTGGTATATTCAAAATCAATTCATTAGGCAAGGTATAGAGAAAAAAGAACAGACCACCATTTGATATGGGCCTTCTCAAGTTATTTTTATCACTTAAAAAAAAGGGGGGGTGGGGAAAGAGTGAACATAATTATTCCAAATTCCAATTATGTGGTTCCCTGACAGGAAAAACAATGTGGGTATGCTAAGGGTAGTGGTTAGCATTTTCTAATAGTTTGTTCTAATAGTTTACCTTTTTTTACTTTTCAGAATTGTATTGATTTTGAAGCCCTGGCATTCAGACACATCCTGACTTCTAGTTTTTGAATGTGAATTACTCAATACTTGTATTAAAATCAGAAGCAGATCCTGACTGCCTATCTTTACTTGCATTGTAAAGTTTTTATCTTTGCTTCACTTCATTTACCCATAATTACTGCAATGTGAGAATAAGAACAGTTTCTGTAATATTAAGTATGATCAAAATAACACCTATAAGTAATGATAAACTAATTTTACTTTTTAAGTTAGCCAACAAGGCTTGGATCTTAAGGCAAATCCTGTGAATAAGCCTTTCACAACCCTCTTTTCTCTTGCTTCCTCAACCACAGAAGTTGAAAACCTAAAAAAAAAAAAAAGAAAAAAGAAAACCTGAACATTTATTTACCATGCCAGACCTCCCCAGTTAGGAACAGCCATGAGCCCAGTTGTAGCTAGTAAGATGTAACCAGAATCACTGGGTGGAGTTCCTGGAAAAGTTGTTTTCTTTTATTAAGGAATATATTTGGCTGGCATGTATTTTGTCCATGATAAACTAATTTTAAAAGATGAAATTTTATTAAATAAGTAGGTTGAATGATATTACAAAGAGGAATGCATTAGAAAATTCCAGCAGTACAACCTCTTCAAGAATTAAAATGACAGGCTAAAAATAATAAATAGTCCCTCAGGAAACATAATTTGCTGCTGGCAATCTATATTCTTCTTCTTTGTTTTAATGGACGACTTGAATGCACATCTTCCAGCTTGTCTTCTGGAGGTTTTGGCACAGATGAAATTACCTAGTTTAAAAAAAGAAAACCACCAACATTTATTCCTTATAGCACAGGAATAAATAAACTAATAGAAGAGGTAGGATCTACATCTAGTAGTTCAAATCTTGCCATCACATTGGAGGCAGAGTGAGTCCAATTTCAGGGTATAGCCTACAGAGCAAAGTTTTCTGTCCAAACACTGATGGGAGTAAAATTTCTAAAGCCATTTAACAAGAAAAAAAATTTGAAGGGAGAAAAATAAATATGTACTCTTCTATAACAATCCTTTATTATTAGCATCTGTAGTAAGTCGTATTTAAGCATTTCTCATTTTTGTTGTTCTGCTGTCTCCTTTTTAGGAATTGAACCTAACAACTTTTTTCTTGAAAATACAGTCTGCTCTGGCTGAGAGCGCTATGCATCTCTATCTATGCCTCAGCTCAGCCGTATTTGAAGGAAGGAAGGGGGCCAGCACAAACTAAAAATTTTAAAAAGAGGCTTAAGCATGGAAACTGCGTTTATAGATTTTTGTTATTATAAAATAGGAGCTCATCCTTAATGAGATAGTAATTTTCAGGTAAAAAAAAAAATACGCATAAACTAAGCCACCTCAGACTCCCTTAATCACTCTGTAAAATATACATACAATTACACAAAAAGCACTCTCTGAACCTTAGAGTTAAAGTTTAAGAGAATGGTCTTTCTCCCTCAGCTTGATTTCTACAAGGTTTGCCCCATAAAAAAGGTATCTTTCAAAAGCTAATTCAAATGTTAGCTTTCTTTTATTTGTGCTTGGAAAATGTAAAATGATTACATAAATAATATGTAAAGAAATTACTACCTAAGTAGTACAATCGAGTTGTATTCTATTTAAGGAGCTGACATGTTGAAATGCAGACCGTAGTGGCTAGTCTTTAGAAATCTCATCTTTTTCTATGGCTATCTTTATCAAAGAAGAAAAAAGCATTTTAATTTGATGTAGTTTGTAATAACTTGAAAGAAATAAGTTGTAGTAATTTTCCTTCAACACAACAGTTCTGTACTCTGGCTCATAATAGAACCAACCGGGGAGCTTTAAAAAGAGAGGGCCTGGGCTCAATTCTCACAGACCAACCTCACTGACTGAAACCACTGCTTTTATAGTTTAGAGCTAGAATGATATGAAATACATTGTTTAAAGCAAGGATTAATGACATCAAAGCACATACATTTCTGTTAATCAAATTCAGTTAATTCAACAGAACTGTAGAAAAACAAATAAAAAAACTGAAAATGAAAAAAATTAATGACAATACTTTAGCTGCCACAAATCTCGATTTAGCTGTTAGTCCTATGACCAGATGGTCTCTTAAAATAGTTTTTTAAAACTGATCTTACCTCTTGAAGTTTATTCCGAATTAAATTTGCTGTGGTATTCAACGAGTCGTCATGCATGTCCACTTTAGGTATGTCTGGTAACAGAGGCCCAATCATAACCTCATTACTACTTGTGCTTGTTTCAAGAAAAGTTCCAATTTTACGATCGTCTTCTCTTCTTCTTTTCCGCTCCTGCAGTTGTGTTGTCCTAGGCATAAATCTCTCAACTGCCTCTGAAGAAGTAATAGCCTTTTGTGCACCAGGGAAGGCCAAAGAATTTTTTAAAGGTTTCATTTGTATCTTCTGCAAAGAGTCATTGTGCATACAATGCTCCATTGTTTTAGCATGGTTTCTACTGTCCTGAGAGAAGTTGGATGCTTTACCCATATGTTCCCCTGACGAACATGTACATTTTGAGGAAAAATAACATAAAGGGAATTCACAAGAATAAGGAAGACAAGGGTCTGAGTTGCCAGCAGAAGTATTCACAGTGACTGCACGAAATCCAGATGTCCCTGAATGGAAGTTCTGTCTGAAATCTTTTGTGTCTTTAAGCTCTGTAACCGGTTTCTTCTTTGTTATGTAATGATCTTCACATTACAATTTAAATTTAAAAGGTGAGATAAGAGGAAAAAGAAATGTTTTATTGTTTTCATCATTCAGAAAAGTATAATTTTAAAAACAAACATTACTTTAAATGTTAACAATGGTACCCCGAATAATTTATTTCTTAAGCAGGCAATACCTTGTATTTAAAAGCTAAAAAGGATAAAGAATATATTAGTGTCAAGTGTCATTCTTTCTTTGCTCCCCATCTTCCTGGTTTCCACTCCTCCATAAGTAATCCCAATTCTTTCTTATTTATCTGTCCAGCTAGGTCTTACTTTTCCTTCTCCCACCAACTCCTCTTTTTCCATAATATCCATTTCTTTGTTCCTTTGCATTTTCCAGCTAACTGTAGATCTTAGAGATCTTAGAGATTTTTTTCTTGGTCATTACATAGAATGCTTCTTTCTTCACAGCTTCAGAGGAGTCTACTGTATGAATGTATCATGCTGCTTAGTTTTTGTTTAATTTTTAAAGGAGGCAGTATGCTGGACCCATATTTTGTAATTTTATTTGCCACACAAACATAAAGTTTTCCTAGAACTATTCACATATCCCATGGGTTAAAGTTCAGGGTCTACTAATGACCATGGGCTCTCAACAGTTCTCTTGCCAAATTTTCAAATAAGTCTTCCAAGAGTCTTTCCTCCTTACTTCTCTTCACCTCTGCCACAGGCCACTTCCCCAGTCATAAACTCCTCATATTCAATAACTGTGTGGATACTGACTTGGTCTTTCAACTAAAGGGTGGAAAACTGGTCATCTGAGCCTCCAGGACTATTCAGATTTCAGACCACACACATTATTTTAGTCCAATTCTGAGTGCTCTGTTCCTACAATCCTTGTACCAAATCCCATGAGACCCTATTCCAGGCACCTGTAATTTATGTCTAGGGAAACTCAGTGGGGCATATGGCGTATCTGGCCAGCAACTGGTCAAAAGTGGGACTTTTTCACATTTAATAGTTTTAGATTGCCAGTAGGTAACTAGTCTGCAAATCATAATTGTTTCTCACTGCCTTTATGTCAAGCCTTAATTCCTCAGCATGGGACAGACACGAGGCACTTCATGATTCAGTTCCTGTCCTCTTTTCTAATCTTATTTCTAGGAGCAGCCCATGTTGTGGTTGCCCTGTACTACTTGTAGTTCCTTCATACACATGATGCCTACTTATTCCTCTGTTCTTTAAACATGCTACCTGGCTTACCTTTCCATCTCCCCTTCTGAGTAATGTCTATTTGACCTTCAAAACTCAGCCATCTCTTTCATCCTGTAGGACTCTTTTCACAAACTAACATCTTTCCCTTTCCAGCCCAGATTACTTGAGAGTGCTGCACAGAATCCTGCAGTTTATAGTTAATGAATATTGTGATTATTTATCTCTCTTCCCACTAGACTGGGAGGCTTTATGATGATATACCTCGCAGAGTGCCTGACACATAAAAGATGTTTAGTACCTGGCTTTACAAACCTTTATTTTTAGTAGTTCTTGCTATATAAGCCTTCCTCTCCTGTAATTTTTTTCTAGTTTCTTCAACTGTTTCAAATTCTGGAGCATAGCATACATGAAGCAATCCACCAAAGAAACTCTGTTCATCCATTTTTCTCTTGGCTGTCCTAAACAGAAATATGTGATAGCATGTTTTATTAATCTTGACCTACTTAGGATGAAAGCTGAAATAGTATGCAATGCATTGATCTAAAAGTCCAGGTTTTGCTAGGTGTACATACATCCTATGGTTTGGGAGTTAAGATGTTCTACTTGTGTATGGTGTATTGACTCTACTGATCTAGTGCGTACTCTTCAAGCCTTTCATCCCCTCGCTCTATACTACTAACAGATTTTGAGCTAAGTCATCCACACATAACCAGACTCCCTTTAACCAACTTAGGAGCCAATAGTTAACTTGAGGTACACAATCTGTGGTCATGTGTTAAATGTTCCTTAAGAGTTAGCTCATACCCAATTTAGCCTTTTCAGCACAATGGATTCACAAAAATAATATTGTAATTATAAAGTCTTCAATAATTGAGTAAATATTGAATATATAAGCAATGAGAAAGTTACATGATGATATTCAACAAATACTTTTCAAACATTTGTAACTGGCTAAGCATTATACAACAATAAATATTTAAGTACTTGTGTGTCCAGGGATAATGATAAAAATACTTATTGAGATTTTATCACACACCAGGCAGTGCCCTAAGTGCTTCACCTGAATTAAGATTTCATAAAACCCTGTGAGGACCTAAGGAGGCCTCGGGAGATTTATAATTTAGCCATGCTCACACTAGTTTGTGGAGCTATGATTCAAATTGAGATGCGGAACTCCACAACCTACCGTATTATGTGCTGTGGGAGATGCAAAAACTCTAGAAAATATGCTTCCCTAACTATGAGGGGAAGTTGGTTAGGGGAAGTGAGATTACATAAGGGAGCAAACTGAGAACAATACATAACCCTATAAAAATCAAGTGCTTTTTGGGATCCCTGGGTGGCGCGGCGGTTTGGCGCCTGCCTTTGGCCCGGGGCGCGATCCTGGAGACCCGGGATCGAGTCCCACGTCGGGCTCCCGGTGCATGGAGCCTGCTTCTCCCTCTGCCTGTGTCTCTGCCTCTCTCTCTCTCTCTCACTGTGTGCCTGTCATAAATAAATAAAATTAAAAAAAAAAAATCAAGTGCTTTTGTGGCAGACTGCAAGTGCTATTTGGAGTACGGAAAGACAATGTGAATGGGGGGGCACCTGACTGGCTAAGTCGGTAGACCATGTGATACTTGATCTTGGTGCTGTAAGTTTGAGCATGTTGGGAATACAGTAATTAAAATCTTTTAAAAAAAAAAAAAAGAGAGAAAAAGGAAGTATGAATGGTAATAGCCAAAGGATGGATATTGGAGCAAATTAGTGACAAGAATGGGGTAAACATAAAACTAGATGAGGCATTTCCCCCTTATTGAAGCACAGAATTTATGCAGAAGGCAGGAAAAGACTGAGTCAATTCACATAGGTGCATAGCATTAAGAACTTCAATAGCGGACAGCCCAGGTGGCTCAGCGGCTGGAGATCAGGATTGAGTCCCATGTCGGACTCCCTGCATGGAGCCTGCTTCTCCCTCTGCCTGTGTCTCTGCCTCTCTCTCTCTCTCTCTCTCTCTCTCTCTGTGTCTCTCATGAATAAATAAATAAAATCTTAAAAAAAAAAAAATCCCAGCAGGTTTAAAAAAAAAAAAAGAACTTCAATAGCTAATGTTTACTGCATTCTCAACAGGAGGCACTATGTTTCACCCCTTTACGTGGATTATTTCATACCATCCTCACACAACCCTCAAAGTAGGTCCTTTTACCATACAGATTTCAGAGACTAGAAAAGACAGGCTTGTTGAGGTTAAATGACTTGTCCAAAGTCACGATGTTAGTAAGCAGTGAAGTTCGAAAACTTATCCAAACCTATTTTGTAATCTACCACAATATATGACTGAAGATTGTTACGCAAGGTAATGACATTTAAGACTGGAGTTAAGATAGGGCAGCCCGGGTGGCTCAGCGGTTTAGCACCTGCCTTCAGCCCAGGGCGTGATCCTGGAGACCTGGGATCAAGTCCCACGTCCGGCTCCCTGCAGGGAGCCTGCTTCTCCCTCTGCCTGTGTCTCTACCTCTCTCTCTGTGTCTCTCGTGAATAAATGGGTAAAATCTTAAAAAGAAAAAAAAAAAAGACTGGAGTAAGATTAAAATAATACAGCATTACTCAGTAATTCAGGTATGAACGAGGGATAACTGGGACCAATGTGATAGCAATGGGAATGGCGGAAATGAAACTTAAGCTTAACTTGCACATTACCTTGCACTTTGTAAATTCATAAATTTAATAAGATAAACTTCCGTAAAGTCTTCTGCTGGGTATTCATCTAAAGCGTTATACTGTTCAATTGTACCATATAGAGCAAATCGCTCAACTAATTCCTTCATTGC
Organism: Nyctereutes procyonoides; assembly: GCF_905146905.1. NCBI lineage: Eukaryota > Metazoa > Chordata > Mammalia > Carnivora > Canidae > Nyctereutes > Nyctereutes procyonoides. The sequence goes on along the minus strand of NW_026575141.1, from coordinate 15,751,008 downwards.
TCCCACTGCAGGAACTCCTTGAATTAACAAGTACCGAGATTCCAAATTGATTGTATATACCTAAAAGAAATGCAGACACATAAAAATGTATTTTCCACATATTAGTGAACCCATGTGATACCTGTCTTTCTCTGATTGACTTATTTCACCAAATAACATAATACTCTCCAGTTCTCCAGTTCACTAATACACGGAATATAAGAAACAGCGCAGAGAATCGTAGTTAAGGGAGGGAAAACTGAACGGGAGGTCATCAGAGAGGGAGAAACACCAAGAGAGACTCTTAACTCTAGGAAACAAACTGAGGGTTGCTGGAGGGGAGGTGGGTGGGGATGGGGTAATTCCGTGATGGGTACTAAGGAGGGCACATGATGTTATGAGCACTCGGTGGTATACCTAACTGATAAACTATTGAACATCTGCATCTGAAACTGTGGACTATACATTGGCTAACTGAATTTAAATTAAAAAATGTATTTTCCAAAGAGGCCTAAGACACATCTTCTATTTAAAAAAAAGGGGGAGGGGGGAATCCCTGGGTGGCGCAGCGGTTTGGCGCCTGCCTTTGGCCCAGGGCGCGATCCTGGAGACCCGGGATCGAATCCCACGTCGGGCTCCCGGTGCATGGAGCCTGCTTCTTCCTCTGCCTGTGTCTCTGCCTCTCTCTCTCTCTCTCTCTCTCTGTGACTATCATAAATAAATAAAAAAAAGTTTAAAAAAAAAGAAAAAAGCTCTGGTGATTAAAGAGTACAATGATGAGCACTAAACGTACAGAGGTGCTGAATTATATAGTACGCCTGAAACTAATATAACGCTGTAGGTTAACTATACTAGAATTAAAATTAAAAAAAAAAAAAACTTAAAGCCCTGAAAAGAAGAAACATTCTGTTCAGCCGGTCTTCATAAAAAATAAAGAATAAATTCACCCCTCCGTGTCAGGGCCTCTAATTAAAACACAGACTATCTTCAATGGACATATTTTCCGGAGGTTGGCTCAGGAGCAGTTAAGTGGAGAGCGAGCGAGAACGATTCACTGGGCGCTACCACGTAAGCACGGAAGATACAAAGACTAAAGCAGAGCCCCGTCCCTGCGGAGCTGACGTTCTAGCAGGTAGCCGAGGAGTTCGTGAGAGCGTCTGGTAACTGGGCGCCGGCCTCTCGTCCCACCTCCGATGCCTGGTTGGGGCAGGCCCGCAGCCCCTCAAGCCTTCATCTATCAAGCCGGGCCTGATAAAGCTATCGAGGACAGCGAGTGAAAACCCAAGTCACTTTACCTTGACAGCGCGAGGCCGCCGCCCCTCCCGATACTTGGCGCGCGTGTCGCACACAGCCCTCTGGACGTGGTGATCGAATACGCCCCCGAGCTCCCCGCCACTCGACGCCATCTTGCCTACTTGGCTCCGGCCAAAACGACAACATCCGCCGGGCCGCCCTCCCGCTCACCCAATGACGGAGGGGAATGGGCCAAGGCGTGCCTGCATTGGCTGGAGAGTCGACGGCGGCCCGCAGCGTTTCCGGCGAGCGAGACTTGGGGGAGCGAGGTGCCGCCCTCCGGCGGCGCGGCGGAGAGGCCCCAGACTGCGCGGGAAGCTTGCTTGCCCCTCCCTCCTCGTGCGGGCGCGCGGCGAGGGGGCGTGGCCGCAGGGGGCGGGGCCGATCGATCTTCTCCGGCTCCGACGCCCTCGGCCTGCCCGGCGGCGGGCGTCGGCTGGAGCGGGCTGCTGCGGCGGGGGCGTCTTCGCCGTTGGACCATGTGGGGCGGCGACCGCCTGGCGGGTGCAGACGGGGGTGAGGTGGCGGCGACTGTCGTCTTCACCAACGCTCGCGACTGCTTCCTCCACTTGCCGCGGCGCCTCGTGGCCCAGCTGCACCTGCTGCAGGTACCGCGCCGCCCGTGGACGGGGCTCCCCGCCCAGACCCGGGACACCGGGGTAGCAGCCTGGGGGCGGACGGGGCTGAGGCCCTTGAGGGACGCGGCGACCCCCAGGGCCCCCCCGCCCGGAGCGGCGTGGCGAGGGCTGCCTTTCCGCCGTCGCCGCCGAGCCGTTGAGAGGCCGGACTGAGGGCCCCTCGAGGGCACGGCCGGCGGGGGCAGGTCGTGCAGCCCTGGGCCTTCAACTTGCCCTGTTCCAGGTGTTTTCACTCGATGAGACTGGGCTTACAGACATCCTAACAGTCTACGTCTGCATTCAGAAATATTCCTCACTCCGGTTTGGAAAAGCTCCTGGGAAGTCGCTAATTTTTATTTTTATCTCGAAAAATGTTTTTCTTGGCAGTGATCTCCAGATCCCTGCACGACTGCGGTCCTGGACTCCAGAGGGAGGGGCGGGTTCGGTGGGCAGAGCCCCTGTAGATTAACAGCGGAGCCTCCGTGCGGAGTAGGTCACTAACCAGAGCCCCCCCCCCCCCAGCCCGGGGTGTGCCAGGGGTGTGCAGGAGAACTCTGCATACCGGGAAGTACATAGGTAGGCTTACTTGAGCCTCTGCCGTCAGTCGTCCTTTTTTTATTAATTACTGGCAGAAATACAGCATCCACATGTTCATAGCTAGAGATAGAGACCTGTATGTAGTCGGTGAGTTTGTGTTTATGCAGGCAAAGGGATGGGATATTTGAAATCCTCAGAAACCCTGAATGCATGGTACCCACAACTGGCTAATCATGAGGGGGATATTTAAGAGTTTCCAATAGTTTTAAGTACCCTACCTTTCCATCTTACTTCTCTGGAACTGTTTTTTCTAGATTATTCCCCCCCCCCTTAGAATTATTGGACTAGAAGGCATAGGTGAATTATTAAAGCAGGAAGTCATGAATTGGGAGCTAATGTGTTGAATTATTTTTTTTGGGCTGAAGTGTGGAGTACGTAATACTGTAATGCTGTAAGGGGATGAGGGTCAGAAGAGTGGTTTTCTGGCCTGTGTCAGGCTTACCTTGAAGCTTTTAAAAATGGGAGTGTTCTGGTCCTTTCTCAGACCTGTTGAATCAGAATCTTGGTGAGTGAGCTTCAGGCATCTGTAATTATAAAAATATCTTTGGGCTAGTGGATGCAAAGGAACTGAGACTCACTGTTATAGAATCATAGAATGTTAATGGTGATAGGGACCTGGGGTTTCTAGGTCATTTCTGTACTTCCACATGTTAGGAAACTAGCAGTCCTAGGGAGGGTACCATTTCTAGTTAATTTGTTCTCTTGTCTCTCACTCTGCAGCATCCAGGCTGGCCTTCTCACTGTTTCTTTCATAACCCAGCTCCTTCCTACTTCTGTACTCTTACTCATGCTAGTCTTTCTCCCCAAAACGCTTTTCTTCATTTCATGCCTTCAAAAGCTGAGCATAATCTTATACCTCCTCCATCTGGCTTTCAAATTCGTAGTTGATCACATTTGTCTCCTTTTCAAAACTTTACTGTTTATGTGACACATCCCTCTTGTACTCTATTCTATGTTTCAAGTATCATCTTTTGCTTATCCAAGTACTTATTTTGGGGCTGGATACGCAGTAGATGCTTTAACCCAGGATTTTTTAATCTTGGCACTTGAGGCTGGGTAATTTTTTGTTGTGGGGGACTGTGGTGAGTATTTTAAGATATTTAACAATATCTTTGACCTCTTTCCACTAGATGCCAGTAGTACATCTCCTCTTCAGTAGTGACAGCCAAAAAATAAAAGTTTCCACATGTTGCCAGATGTCTCCTGGGAACAAAAATCACCGCCAGTTGAGAACCATTGCTCTAACTCCGTTATTTTGTCTGTATGCTGGGCTCCGTGCTTCCTGTGATTGCTGAAATGGGGAGAGGGTTCGCAGCCACACTGAATGCAGACAAATCTAAATCTCCATCCAGAAATGGCTGGGTACAAACTTAGCATTTCTTTTGTGTTAGCAAGGGAGAACCCAGGCCTCGGATCTGGCTGGTCCAAGGGCCTGAAAGCCTGTGATTTCACTGGAAAGTTCCCTCCAAGTGATACAGATACTGCAGGTATGGGCAAAAGCAGGTGGTCAGTCATTTGTTGATTGGCCTCCTGGGAAAGGAGCACCGTTCTCTCCAGTCTATTGGCTGCTTCTCTTTGCCCGAGGTTCTGTGGTTCAGGTGGAAAAAGTTTACATGAATGTGGACTCACAGTAGTCTGCAAAGTGTACTAACTCCAACTGAACATATATTACGACTGACTGTAGAGCTGGTTACGACATTTTGACCAAATGAAAAATTAAGGTATTTTTCCTGTTTAATAAAGTTGTTGATTTTCCTTTTTCCAGTGAGTTGGTAGAGTTCTCCTCTTTGATACTTTGGGACGCATTTTGTATTTCCCTATTTAACATCTCTGGTTTTGAAAGTTTCTTCTTATGAAATAGATGATCTGGATTATATGCCACTGACTCTGATGAAACTGTGTGGAAAGCACCTGGTGGGTTGGTCACCTTCACCCTTATAACCTCAGTTTGCACACAGCTGACATAGTAATTTGGAATTTGACTCCAAATCCTGGGCTCTGTATACTTGATCACACTTTGTTTGGGGGAAAGGTTTTGTCAGTTTGGGCAGTTGGACTACCCTGTGAATTGTGAGAAAAATTACACACCTAAGTGATACATGATGAATTTCTTCTATACGAAGTTTTAACATTTTAATAACATGGCTAATTTAAAGTACATTATATTGCCTCAAGTTGCTCAAACATATTTTGAGATTTTTTTTTCCTATTTAAAGGAACAGTAAGTGGCCTATAACTAGTTTGAGATAGTAAAATTTGATGTAAATGAGTGAATTTAATATTTAATAATTTGATGAATTTATTTTGATATAAATGATTTTAATACAAAAACTTCCTGAGATGGTAAGTTTTGATGGCTATTAATGAAGTGTCCTTACTTTTTATTGAAAAAATGATATATGTGTGTGAATGCTTATGAGACAATATTAATTGGAAAAATACTAAATCATGACTATAATATACAACTATGTAAAGAATTTGCCTCAAAAACAGGATTGGCTAGAAATAGACAAGATTGTTCATGTACTTGTCTTATTGTGGAGGAAATATCAGTAATTCCTTTTTTCTTTCCAAGTTTACATATTTTTTAAGGTTTCAATAATGAGTTAGTAACTCTTTGATCATAGAAAATCTTGTTTTTTTAGTCCTTAGCCACAAACTTAACATATTTTATATAACTGATCTTAATGAGAATACATTTTATATTTTGATTTTTGTATTATAATTCCATAGTTGTAAAACTTTCAAAATTATTTAAGAAGCTGTGTAATATAAAATTTCTGGAAGTGTACATAAACTATTAACAGTAAGTACTCTGGGAACAGGAATTGTTTTATGCTTTTGTAATTTTTGTGCTTTACCGTGTACATTCTCTAATAAATACTGTTACATTTTTAATCATGGTATATTTCTAAATGATAAATAGCTTTACTAAAATAGTAAATTTGTAGCTTATTTAATAATTTCCCCATTAATAGACCTTTGTTTTCACTGTTATAGAAAATACTGCAGAGGTATGTTCTGGTGCAGTTTTCTTCTTTGAATCATTAATTCAGAATAAGTACTCATATATATATATATATGCATATACACACACATATATATATATAGCTCAAAGTGTAAGTAAATTCTTTGGCTACCTATTGCCATTTTGAATTTTGGAATGGTTGAATGAATTTGTAATGCCATCATAAGAATACAAGGACACGGATTCCACCCACAGCATCACCAGCTTTGGGTATTGAAAATGATTATAACTTTTTAAATGCTCTAATGTACACAACAGAGAGCTATCACCTGTCCATAGAACTCTTTTTGTATGTGTGGGTTGCAGTAATAGTTTATATGCGTTACTGGATTCACATAAAAGATAAAAACTCTCATCCCTCCTTTCTAATTTCTTCTCCCCTCCTCCTTTCTTATTTCTTCTCCCCTCCTCCTTTCTTCTTTCTTGAATAAATAGAATCAAGCTATAGAAGTAGCCTGGGGTCACCAACCTGCATTCCTGAGCTGGGTGGAAGGCAGGCATTTTAGTGATGAAGGCGAAAATGTGGCTGAAATTAATAGACACGTTGGTCAGAAACTTGGACTCTCAAATGGGGACCAGGTGAGTACAAAATGACTGATGACTGTGACTTTCTCCTAATGTCACACAACACAGCAATGGAAAGAAAAAGTTCAGATTAATTTTTTTAGGGAGATGAAAGGATACCTAACTTTGTGCTGCTATAACCAGTCCAGGATATTCAAGTTAACTATATGCTATTGTTCAGTTATTATCTTGTAGTCTGCTCCCTATTTGACTTTGTGTTCTATTTTACTTACTTTCCAGGTTCCCTAATTCTGTTTGTATGCAATTATTTTTGCTTTATGAATTATTGAGTTTTACTTACTGTTATTGAACTTCATATGTTTCTGCAAAACCTTATAATCTTCCAAGGTCATACTTGATTTTTAAAAAACTATCCAACAAAGGAGTTAATATTTTTCTATTTTAGTCTTGCCTATCAATTTAATATGCTTAGATTGTAAATCCCCAAAGTTAGAAGGCTTATACTTTTTTTTTTAATATTTTTAAAATTTATTTATTTGACAGAGAATAGGCAGGGGGAGCAGCAGGCAGAGGGAGAGGGAGAAGCAGGCCCCTTACAGAGCAGAGAGCCCAATGCAGGGCTTGATCCCAGGACCTGGGATCATGACAAGAGCTGAAGTCAGACATTTAACCAACTGAGCCACCCATGTGTCCCCAAGGACTTAGATTTATGTTTTCATTTTATTCACCAATTTATTCCCTTCTAAATATTTTTAATTACAGAAGTAATGCATATTCATTACAAATATTTTACAATTGAAAGTAAAAAGATGTTTTTCTCTTTCTCTAACCCCAGCCTCAGAACGAGTGTGTATTGTATGTTGGGATCTCAGTATACTTTTAGGGTTTAAAGAATGGGATCATATACGTTTTCTGCCATTTTTCTCCACAAGATATATCAGAGATACATTTCCATGTATCACAAACAATACGGATTGAACATCTCTACATATACATGGAATGAAATAATACAAATTGAATTGCAGAGTCTAGGGGACTCTGCATTTAAAATTTTGATAGATGCGTTCTATTACCAGTTTCCCACAACATATGCAAAAAGTGCCTCATCTTTTTAACTGTTTTGAACACAGACTAATTTTATTTATGCATGTTTTTGATAATGCGTATAGGCCACTAATGAGACATCCATACGCCTAGTATTAGTCCTTTGCTTACCCTAAATCTCTGGTAGAATCTTTATTATTTATTTATTTATTTATTTATTATTTTTTTGAAGATTTTATTTATTCCTGAGAGAGAGAGAGAGAGGCAGAGACACAGGCAGAGGGAGAAGCAGGTTCCCCTTAGGGAGCCTGACGTGGGACTCGATCCCGGGACTCTGGGATCATGCCCTGAGCCGCAGGCAGATGCTCAACCACTGAGCCACCCAGGGATCCCTCTCTGGTAGAATCTTAAAACTTCAGTCCCACAGCGACCCTGGACATCACTAACTTTTGTGCCTTGCTGTCCAAACCTGGGGACACACAACATTTCGCCCAGGATTGCATAGCCAGTTAAAGCTCTGTTGTCTCTGTTTCCTGATGGGAAACACCCTCTTCCTGTTGCCGACCTTGCTGTCGTCATCAGCCTCTGAATAGTCTTGTGTGTTTTTAATGCCTGTTTGCTTCAGAGCGAACTTTTACCTGAGTGTCTGCAGATCCTCTGTACATTGTAGTAATACCACGAAGGGAAAGGGGAGATTCTGCTCCAGTCCGCAAAAGCAGAGAGGGAAGGGCTGGTTCACTGGAGCATTTAATACTCAGTAACTATGGATTTTAATCCTCAATCCCCAGAAATGCCAAAAGAAAAGCAGAAGAAAGTAAGGTGGTAGATTCCAGCTTCTGACACACACTAGAATTTCACATACATCGACAGGCTGGAGTGAGGGCACATCTGTTTTACCTTACTTTCAGTTGTGAATGTTTATACTCCTAAATAACTGGCTCTGATCTCTGTCTCTGCATTTTTTTTTCTTTACTTTTCTAGAAGCACCATGGCTTGAGGTTTGTTATAAAACTAACAGTAGTAAAACCTCTAGAAATAGTAGAGTATGTATATACTAGATCAAGCCATGATTTGATGACCTTGTTTCTTCTAACATGTTTAAATTACATTTCTGTTAATGGTTTTATTTATTATTTATTTGTTTGTTTATTTGTTTATTTATTTATTTATTTATTTATTTATTTATTTATTTATTTATTTATTTATTTATTTATTTATTTTTTAAAGGAGGCTCCACACCCAGCAGGGAGCCCCATTCAAGCCAAACTCACAACCCTGAGATCAAGACCTGAACTGACAGGATGCCTTGGTGGCTCACTGGTTGAGCATCAGGGTTTGATCCTGAGGTTCAGGATCGAGTCCCGCATTGAGCTCCCTGCAAGGAGCCTACTTCTCTACCTATATCTGCCCCTCTCTCTGTGTCTCTCATGAATAAATAAAATCTTAAAAAAATAAAAATTAAAAGACCTGAACTGAGATCAAGAGTTGGGCGCTTAACTGACTGAGCCACCCAGGCACTCCTTATCTTTATTTTTTTTTAAGATTTTTAATTTATTTATTCATGAGAGACACACAGAGAGAGAGAGGCAGGCTCCATGCAGGGAGCCCGACGTGGGACTCGATCCTGGGACTCCAGGATCACACCCCGGGCTGAAGGCGGTGTAAACCGCTGAGCCACCCAGGGATCCCCCTTATCTTTATTTTTTAAAAAACATGTGCTAGGATATTTTCCCTCTTTCTATAATTAGTTGTGAGACGGTTTTTTCTAAAATATTGAGTATATCAAGGCCTAGCTAAGAATAAGTGCTTAATATTTGTCCGAAGAAGATCAACACGATGCATGCAGGCACACGTACTTTCTTGTTCGCACTTAACTGCTTACCTAAAGAGAGAACTTATTTCCTAGGGATACAAAAAAGTCTTTTAAAAGTAGTTTTATATTTTCTATTTTTTCTAGGTGTTTCTTAAGCTGTGCTCCCATGTGGTATCCTGTCAACAGGTTGAGGTGGAACCCCTCTCAGCAGATGACTGGGAGATACTGGTAAAGAAAATACAATGAGAACTAGCCCAATTTAAGGTTAAACTATTACTGTGCAGTTGTTTATGTTGAAGTATAACTGATATACAATGTAACATTAGTTTCAGGTTGTACAATATAGTGACTCAGTTGTCTCCATACCTTATGCTGTGCTCACCACAAGTGTAGCTGCCAACTGTCACCAGACAACACTCACAATACCATTGACTACATTTCCTATGCTGTACCTTTTATCCCTGTGACTTCCTCATCCCATAACTGGGAACCAAAATATCAGTGTCTTTAGATTTCTCTTGTCTGAGCTAAGTTCTATATTCTGAGTTGGTTCAAGTTATAAGAATGAATTGTGATTTCCTTACCGGACACGGAATGACAAAAGGTAAAGTGAATAGATCTTTTTGTTTGTTGGTTATAGGAGCTGCATGCCGCTTCCCTTGAACAGCATCTTCTGGATCAAATTCGAATAGTTTTTCCAAAAGCCATTTTTCCTGTTTGGGTTGATCAACAAACTTACATATTTATCCAAATTGGTAGGTGCTATTATATTTTCCATTGTGTTCTACACCATGGCCTTGAATCCACAGCAGAGGTGAGCATGTACTAATGAGCTTTGTTTTCCCCCCAGTTGCACTAATGCCAACTGCTGCCTATGGAAGGCTGGAAACTGACACTAAACTCCTTATTCTGCCAAAGACCCGCCAAGCCAAGGAGAATACATTTTCCAAAGCAGATGATGCACATGGGAAATTTAATAATTTTGGAGAAGACCAAAAAGGATTGACAGTTACTGGGTCTAATAAGACAGATTCAGAGGTTACAGCTGACTCACCATCCATGCCAAGCTTATGGACTCTGATAGGAAGCATTTTTTCTTTTGGGTCTGAGAAGAAACTGGAGCTATCCTGGGGTTTAACTGAAATGAATGCATTCAAAAACATGCAGTCCAAAGTTGTTCCTATAGACAATATTTTCAGAGTGTGCAAATCGCAGCCTCCCAGTGTGCATAATGTAACGGCAACTTCAGAGTTTCACAAACACTATGCTGTTCACATATTTCCATGGGACCAGGAATATTTTGATGTGGTGCCCAGCTTTACTGTGACCTATGGAAAGCTAATTAAGCTACTTTCTCCAAAGCAACAGCAAAGTAAAACAAAGCAAAATGTCCTGTCACCTGAAAAAGAGAAGCCAATGCCAGAACCACTAGATCAAGAACCAGGCACCTCAGACTACAGTCAAGAAGCTAAGGCCTGTGTGCTACAAGTCATCTGGAATGGACTTGAGGAATTGAAGAATGCCATAAAATACACCAAAACTGTAGAAGCTCTTCATCTTGGGAAAGTCTGGGTTAGTATAAAATTGATTATTAGGGAGAAAATAATTTCATTATCCTTGAAATTCTCCAAATTATGAATTAGAATAACATTTTATATACAATTTGAAAGTCAGTATATTAAGAAAGAGTATCTAAAGTCCGTGCAGGGACACATTCCTGATTGCAAGGTAAAGTCCTTGTGTGGGTAAAGATTGCGTGTTTTCTGGTTGAGTAAACTTGGACAGCTGTAAACTTAGACAGGAATAGGCCCAGGGTGCTCACAGTTACTTGCCTGAGGTGTTTTGTTTTTTTGTTATTTTACTTGCCTGAGGTTTCATAAGAAGTACAGCTGGGATTCACAGCCGGGTGGGCCTACTCAAGTTGGCACTTAGCGTGGGTGCCTTACGAAGCCTGGCGTCTTTAGTACCTGCAGGAGGTTTGCTTCCCAGTTCCTGAAAGCAGAGGAAGGTCTCGCTGGGGGGCGGGGGGGGATGCCCGGATAGAGACCGCAATGTGAGGTGGGCCCCGGATTGGAGTGTACCCAGAAGCAGCGTAGCCTGCTGCACCGCCTCTGTAACCGTGGGCCTGGGGGGGGGGCGGGGGGGGAACACAGCAAGTGTTCTGCTGCCCCAGCCTGGCCTCAGATACTCCTGCGCACTTTATGTGGTCACCAGTCCGTTTTATTTGAACTTAATTTGAGCTGTTGTGAAGTGAGGCTTCATGGTGATAAACAGAGGAAATTATTAGGACAGGGAGGAAAAATAGGAAAGAAAGGGGTTCTCCTTTGTAGATTCCTATTATTGATGGTTTCACCTGTGACCTCTGTGCTGACAGCTTAGAAATTTTTAATCTCTCTGGCTTATGTCATTTTCTAACATTCTGGCCCATCAGCTCATTATTTTCTGTTAGTTCTAGACTCCTTAGTTTTTGGAGATCCTGCTCCATCTTCAGAATAAAAATGTCTAACCCCGAACTCAATAGGACTTCTCTTTTCTATTAATGGTTCTGCCATTTGGTGGGAATACCATCTTTTTCCTTGAAACCATGGGGTGAAGACAGGGTGAAGAAGTGCCAGGTAAAAGCATAGAGAGCATATAAGAGAGCAAGGGGTCCACACTTCCCAGTCCATTTTAAAGATAGGCAGCCGTGGGCACTGAGGGTGGCAGTACTGGATGCAGGCGCCATCCAGTACTCACAGAGGCTCCACTTGAGAGAGCAAAATCGAGGGATCTCATTCTGAAGAGGGTGTGAAAAGAAAGAAATGAAGGGGAAAAATTGAAATGTTTGTGATACGGCAGTGCCTGAATATCTGTCTGGTTACTCTGAATCCTGATAACTTTGATTAATTTACCTGAATTCGTAGAAGTTAATAACAACATGCTGTGGGATATTTTAAATCAAGTTTTGCACATATTTATATTTTTATTTATTTTTAAATTTCAGATTCCAGATGACCTGAGAAAGAGACTAAATATAGAAATGCATGCAGTAGTCAGAATAACTCCAGTGGAAATTACTCCTAAAATTCCAAGATCTCTAAAGTTACAACCTAGAGAAAACTTAGTGAGTTCAAATTTATGTTATATCATAGCTGTTTTACATGTCTTGTAAAATTTCTAGTTGCTTCAGCCAAATAATAAAGAATATTGTATTCCTTTTGGCTAGGAGGGCAAAGAAGTCTTTGTTTTATTTTATTGTGGTAAAATGCATATAAGGAAATGCTGTTTTAACCATTTTTAAGTGTATAGTTTAGCAGCATTAGTTACATTCATAATGTGCAGTAACCACTGACTATTCCTAAAACTTTTCCAGTCCCCAAACAGAAACTGCTCATTAAGTAATAATGTCCCATACCCTTCTTTCCCAACTCCTGGTAACCTGTAATCTATATTCTGTCTCTGAATTTGTTTATTCTAGATATTTCATATAAGTGGAATCCTGTAATATTTTGTCCTGTGCATCTGGTATATTTCACTTGTTTTTAAGGCTCATCTAAGTGGTAAAATGTATTCATTCCTATTTGTGGCTAAATAATATTCCATTGTATGCATATACCATGTTTTGTTTGTCCGTTCATCTGTTCATGGACCTTTAAGGTTGTTTCCACCTTTTTCGCTATTGTGAATAATGCTCTTATGGACATTAGTATAAGTATCTGTCGAATCCCTGCTTTCAGTTCTTTTGCGTATATACCTAGGAGTTGAGTTGCCTTTTTTTTTTTTTTAAGAGAAAGGAGGGAATGTGGGGGTGGAGGAGAGGGAGAGAGAATCTTAAGCAGGTTCCATGCCCAGCATGGAGATTGAGGCAGTCTCATGACCCTGAGGTCATGACCTGAGCCCACATCAAAAGTTGGACGCTAGAGCCACTTAGGTATCCTGAGTTGCTGGATCTTAAGGTAATTCTATTTAACTTTTTCAGAAATCAAAAAGTCTTTAGTAAGCAACACACAAATTATGTATATTGTGCCAATGCAAATATGGATAATTTGGCTTTTTTTTTATTTAAATAAGCTCTATGCCAAACATGGGGCTTGAATTCATGACCCCAAGATCAATAGTTTCATGCTCCACTGTCTGAGCCAGCCAGGCACTCCAATAATTTGGTTTTTAAAAGATAAATATTTTTTTCTACATCTATGTAATTAAAAAAAATTCCCCTATATTGTTTCATACTGCAGCCTGAAAATGCCAGACTGCTCATTAACAGGGTATTGTCACCTGTGCCAGTTTAGTTTACCAGTTCTCTGAGAACTACCACACAGGAAATTATTGTGTTAGAGGTTTTAAAAGTTTCAAACATGATTTTATCCTTCTCTGATAATTCAGATGGTATTTTTGAATCTTTCAGATCATAATGGTTATAATATCATGGAAGAACCATTTTAACAGAACTTTCTAGCTAATGAGACCCCCAGATAAGATAGCTTATATTATGTACTAGAGAAGAGGAAAACAAATAAATGCCATTTCCATAACAGTATGTAACTGAACATTTAACACATGGCAGAATGGTGCACAGTGATTTCTACTTTCAACTTTTGAGTTAATCTTGGTATTTTTCAAAAATTAGGTCTCATGAAAAAAAATAGGTCTCATGTACAAAAACTTGTGGCCCCTAGTCGTTAGATTTTTTTTGTCTCAGTAATAGGATATTACTACAGAATTGCCTTTTTTTTTTTTAGATTTTTATTTATTTATTCATGAGAGACAAAGAGAAAGAGGCAGAGACATAGGTGGAGAGAGAGGCAGGTTCCCATGAGGAGCCTAATGCAGGTCTCGATCCCAGGACCCTGGGATCACAACCCCAGCTAAAGGCAGATGCTCAACCACTGAGCCACCCAGGTGCCCCCAAGTTGCATATTTTAATGGAAACTTCAAGACATTGGCAGGTTTCTCTGGGCTGATTATATGTCTTAGGACATAAGAATGTTTGATTCTTCACATTTTGATTATTATTATTATTATTTTTAAGTAAACTCTACCTTGCACGTGGGGCTCAACTCAGGACCCAGAGACCAAGAGTAACTTGCTCTCCTGACTGAGCGAGCCAGGCACCCTTCCTTTAGGTCTTTAATCCCATTGCCCAGTAATACCCAAAGAAGTAACAGACTATTTGTCATCTTTAAGAATGCAAGAGCAATGCCTGTACTTAGTTTAGCCTGCTTTTTCTAGTGATCAGGTTCTAAACTGAACTTAATCAACAGAGCTAAGCTTGACTCTGGATGAAGAGAGAACAGAAAGGGACCAGTTGAGAAATGGTGGAATGAAGAGGTTTTTACTTTCCTAGGCAGATATTATCTTCCCTACATGAATTTTTGGTTAATCCCATTTTTAGCTTCAAGTGGGTTTTAAAAACTTAATTCTGATTTTAAAAACTTCAAAAATTAATAGTGTTTTTCTTAGAATCTCTTCATACCTTTGGAACAATTTATTAACATTGTACTTAGTATCTCAGCACTGTGGCCTGCTTAACAGAAAAGAAAATGAACTTATAAATAATTTACTTTTCTCATGTACAGAGACGTTTGGAGGCACTCATAGGTGGTTAATCAGGGATCTAGGCTCCTTTGGTCTAGCTGCCATCATTAGCCTGTAACTTTCTTCCTCTGAGATGCAAAGCATGTGCTGTACTAATAGGCATCACATATGCATTCTTGGCAGCAGAAGGCACAAAGCAAAAGCCTTCTTGCAAGGTTTCTCTACCTTTTAATTAGGAAGAGAAGCCCTTTCCAAGGATTGCTGATTGCAGGCACACATACGTGCATATTCATATTCTCATTCTCTCTCTCTCCCTCTCCCTGCCCCTCCCCCTCTCCCCTTCTCTCTCCCCCTCTCCCTCCCTCCCTCCCTCTCCCAGGCTGGGAATTGAGCTTTTTTTTCCCACCTCTAATTCAGGGAGGCAAGGGAGAATGGATTGGAATGGTTACCCAGTGAGCTAAATTATGGTATGTGTATCACTGGTCATGAGATAAGGAGGGTTTAAAACTTCACCACTTCTGATAAATATTTATTTGTTATAAAAACTGAGGTTCAGAGAGTTTTATTAATTTGCCCACAGTCACACAGATAATAAATGGTCGTGCTAGGCTGGTTGCATCTTGAACTACTAGCATATGTAATCACTTGTGCCAAACTGGTGCAGATTGGGTATACTGTGATTTATGTAATTGACTAGTTTCCTACTAATGACACCATCTTACAGTTCTCACATGAGGTGAGCAAGGCTCAGAGTTTAAGAGGCTAGTTTAAGGTCCATCAGCTGTATCCAGGTTTATATATTACTAGCACGATAAGATATTAAGCTAAGGATGTTAACATGCAGTTAGGTAGTAGGATAATTCATTATTGTTCTTCCCTTTTCTCTGGCAGCCTAAAGATGTAAGTGAAGAAGAAGTAAAAACTGTGTTCTCTTCATGGCTACAGCAGTGTACTACTACCACACTTCCTTTGATAATATCAGAGGAAGAACATATTAAGCTGAGAATGAAAGATGGTGGGTAAATTTTGTTTTGATATTTTTCCTATTGAAGAAGTCATAAAATTTTTCATTGTTTTTCCAACTGTAATATGTGTGAACAGGAAACATAATGATAAGTAAACAGTAGATTTTACTATAGAAGAATGCCTTTATTTAAACTTAAATTTAAATCTTAAATTATTTCATCTCGGTTTCAGTGCTAACTCTACATTTATTACTTTTTTTTTTGATAGGGTTAAAGGAGTTTTCTCTAAATGTAGTTCATTCTTGGGAAAAAGACAAAGAAAACATTTTTTTGTTGAGTACCAATCTGCTGCGGAAGACCACAATACAAGTAATCACATACTATTGAATATTTAATGAGATAATATTTGTCACATTGAATTGATAATAAAGTATGAGTTTACCTGTAAGACTGTGCACTTAAAAGTGTATTAGAAACATGATTGATAAGAGTAAGGAATAACTTGATTTAAAATATTTTATTATATAGTCTCTTTAACTTCTCTAAACAAATTGATCTACCCTAAACTTAAAATCAATGCACAATTAAGTTTCAAGAATAGAATTGATTGTGTTAACTGGCAAGTGGATCATGATTTCAAATTATTTTTGTATTAGAACAATAACCCATATTATTTTCGCAGTTCTTTTTTTTTTTTTGGCAGTTCTTGAATTCTCTTCACAAATATCAGATCATTTTTCTTCTAGAAGGATTTTATAACTCTTTTTAGAATATTATGTTTTAGTTAGGATATTCCCTCTTCTTGTATAGAATTGAAGATGCTCTAGTCGTTTTAGAATTTGAATGGTTGGGAACTAGACATTTGGCCTCTCTACTTTTGAGATAAAATTGAAGGAATGCCATTCAGAGGAGATGGAAATGTAAGAATCATGAAGAGTAAATAGGACACAAATCAAAATTGCAAATAAAGGTGTATCTGTAAACTGTATGGAAGAGATGACATTCTTTACTCTTTGTTGACTATAAATATTTATGTTCCTTGGTTGAGTAAATTACTGTTGTCAAGGCTATTTTAAGTAATGATCTTGCATGTACAATATGTTTTTTCTCTCTGTGTAACAGAATCTATAATTCAGTTTCCTGGGACCTGAGAAAAACAGGCCAAAGATGTAACTTTGAAATGTAAAACTGATTTTTCCTTGCTACTGTAGGTCCTTCTAGATCCTATGGTAAAAGAAGAAAACAGTGAGGAAATTGACTTTATTCTTCCTTTTTTAAAGCTGAACTGCTTGGGGTAAGAAGTTACAGCCAAACAAGTATGTTTACAGTCATGTTTGACATGATCTCTGACAGGATTTTTATGTGTAAACATTAAAGTAGATGTTAATGCCATTGACTAATCTTAATCATTAGTAGATATTGTTTCAAGGATTGTTTTTATTTTCACACCCCACTTAGTAATTTGCCTTGTCTTCTTAGATAACTACATAAAAGTCTGAAGCTTATTAGAAATTTTGCTTTGAGATTTGATTTATGAGAAGGAAGAACTGGATAGGACTTGGATGATATGTGCTTGAATAAAACAGTAATTCTTAGAGTTAATACATTTATTTTATTTTATTTTTTAAATACATTTATTTTAAAAGTTAAATCCAAAAACACTTGAGTGTTTAAAAATATTTCAAATTAAGTTATTCCTTCAACTATCTTATTAATGTAATTGGGATTATCTGTGTTTTCCGCAACTTTAAAACCAAACAAATCTGAAAAGAACCTTCTTTTAATTTCTTTATCTCTTATGCAATATGAGAATCACATATAAACATTACATCTTAGAATCTTCACCAAAGCTTTTAGTAGTTGTAGTGTAGTGATTGGATTTCCTGTAATCATATAATCTATCAATGTTCTAGTAAAGAGATTAAACCATAAAGTAACAGTGTTTAAATACAGCATATTATTCATGTTGAAAGTAAAATCTCTTCAGACTCCGATTTTAGGAATTTATATTTATTATCAGAAATAAAATCCTAGAGTCAGGAAGTAGGTTGATGTTCGTGCTGTATAATCTACAAATTGAAACTGGATTTCAAAGGTTAAAGTTTTAAGAGGAAATAAGTCTTCAATTATTCTAATACTTCAGACATACTCATTTGTGATTATGTTGATTAACAAACCAAAATTCATTTTGAGAGGAATGTTTGTGTGTTAAGACAAATTTCTTAAGATGTCCTGTTAACACAAAACTTCTAGTTACTGAACAGGTTTGAAATTAGTAAAACTAATTTTAAAAGCTGTAACTCAGATTTGGCATTAATTCAGTATACTTTGAAATAAGGGAAAATTTCCACATTTTACTCTTTTTAAAAATCATTAACTAGCCTGGGAAGGAAAGTTTCAGAATTTTTTACAACTGGATTTTATCCTGCTTGGTGTTTTATCCTGCAACAATGTATATATTTTGCAGAGGAGTGAATTCCTTAGGTGTATCTTCCCTGGAACACATCACCCATAGCCTCCTAGGACGCCCTTTGTCTCGACAGCTGATGTCCCTAGTGGCGGGACTTAGAAATGGAGCCCTTTTATTCACAGGAGGAAAGGTATGTGGTTAAAATGAGCCCATTTCACTAATCACTTTTATTTTTCTCTCTTTGGGTTTTAATCATCTGTCATATAGGGTTGTTAATACAAGGTATAGGAAGGCTTTATTTGCTTTGGAAATTTAGAAAGTGGCGATGAATAAGGTGACATGCTCCCAGCCTTTTTTTTCTGTACCAATTGATAACAATTGTATGATTTTTGTGTTTTAGGGTATTGATAGGGTTAATTGATTTTCAAATGTTGAACCAGCCTTGCATATCTGTAATAAATTCCACTTGGTTGTGGTGTATTATTCTTTGTATACATTACTGAGTTTGTTTGCTAATACTCTTTTTTTTTTTTTTAAGTCTTGGGGTTTTTTAAGGATTATTTGAGGGAGAGAAATATGAATGGGGGACATGGCAGAGGGAGAGAAGGAGACTTCCCACATAGTGGGGAGCCCAACATGAGGATAAGTGTTACAACCCTGAGATCATGACCTGAGCCAAAACCAAGAGTCGGACGCTTAACTCACTGAGCCACTCATACGCCCCAGTTTTTAAAATTAATTCATTCATTCATCCATTTATTCATTTATGTAATCTGTACAACCAACATAGTGTTTGAAATCACAATCCCGAGATCAAGAGTTCCAGGCTTTTCTGACTGAGCCAGACACGCAGTCCATTGTTTGCTAATATTCATTCATTCATTCAGTTTGCTAATATTCTGTTGAAGATTTTTACATCTAAATTCATGAGCGAAATTAGCCTGTAGTTTTCTGATTTTGTATTGTCTTTGTCTAGTTTTGCTATCAGGGTAATTCTGGCCTCGTAAAATGAGTTGAGAAGTATTCCTTCCTATTCTGTTTTCTGGAAGAGATTATCTAAAATTGGTGTTCATTCTTCCTTTAATGTTTGGTAAAATCTCCAGTGAAACTATCTGGGCATGGAGATTTCTTCACCTTCAACTTTTTAATTATAAAGTTAAATTTCCTTAATTATGTATTTCATCTTGGCAGATATTTAGTAGTTTGTAATTTCAAGGAATCAGTTTACTTCTCCTAAGTTGTCAAATTTATGAGCATAAAGTTGTTGATAGTATTCTTTTTATTATCCTTGGAATGGCTGTGGAATCTGTTGTGTCATTTCCTGATCTTGGTGATTTGTGTCTTCTCTCTTTTTAATCTTCATCAGTTTTGCTGGAGTTTTCCTGCCCTCTTAAAGGGCTTACAATTTTATTCTCTGCCAATGCAGTATTGTTTTCAGGGGTACTGTGTGGTCTTTATGAGTCCCCTTGTTCTTGTATTCATTTCAAAATTTTTAAGGCTTTTCCAATTCCATTCACTTTCAACTCTAGTAAAATAACTCTTTTTTCCAATAATGAGCCCAGTTGCTTTCTTCTGTCTGATTCTTAAAATATAGCAACTACTCCAATAATCTAAGTTTCCCCATAGGAAACTAGAAAAAGAAGAGCAAATGAAATCCAATGTAACCCGAAGGAAAGAAATAATAAGAATTACAACAGAAATCAGTGAAATGAGAAAATAAGTGAAATCAAAAGCTGCTGCTTTGAAAAGATCAATAAAATTGATAAGCCTCTAGCCAGTCTAAGAAAAAAAAAAAAGACACAAATTAGTAATATCAGAAATCAAAGAGAGGACATCACTATAGATCCCATAAACATTAAAAAGATAATAAGGTAGTAATAGTCATAGACAACTCTATGTTCACAAATTTGATAACCATCTTAGATGAATGGACCAATTCCTTGAAAGACACAAGTTCTCAAAACTCACACAAGAAGAAATAGATGATATAAAAAGATCTTTATCTAGTAAAGAAATTGAATCAATAATTAATAGCCTCATAAAACAAAGCACCAGGCCCAGATAGTTCATTGGTGTATTCTATCAAATATATAAGAAAGAAATTACACCAGTTTTCTACAACCTGTTTCAGAAGATAGATGCAAAATGAATGCTTCCTAATCATCCTGTGAGGCCAGCATCACCCTAATCCAAAACCAGACAAAGGCATTATGAGACAAGAAAACTACAGACCAACCTCTCATGACCATAGATGCAGAAGTCTTCAACAGAATATTAGCAAATCAAATCAACCAGTGTATATAAAGAATTGTATACAGTGATCAAGTGTCATTTATCACAGGTATGGAAGGCTGGTGAAATATACAATTAATATACATTGTATGTAGTTTCTAGATTTGCTATGTCAGATTTCAAACGTATCATCATGGTAGAGTATTTTTTTGGAAAAAGCAGTATTGACTCAGAAACCAGACTTCTCATCTCACCTACGGGTGGCCTGGTTAATAGGAAGAACAAGCAGAGAAGACCTGGATTTGAGTCCCACCTCTGTCATGTACTTACTGGCCATGACCTCAGGCAGGTTTTTGGTGTCTTACCTACCTCCATAGGAATAACCTCACTTAAGGAAAATAATATATGTGAAAGCACTTTGCCCACTGAAAAGTGCTATTATACAAATGTGAATTAGTTTATGTGAGGAAAAGGCCCTCAACTAGGCAAAATGACTATGACAGGGGATCTCTATCTCAGCACCTTAATATCTTTATTCTTTGGAGTGCATGGACTTTAGGGTTTTTTTAATTTTTATTTTCTAAAGATTTTTATTTTTAAGTGATCTCTACATCCAACATGGGGCTTGAACTCATGACCCTGAGATCAAGAGTTGCATGCTCCATTGACTGAGGCAGCCAGGGACGCCTGGAGCCCATTGACTTTAAATGTAAATGACACTCTGTAAGCTATAATGATGGTAGTATTTGTTAAGTACCTGCCAAATTTCAGACTTTGTATAACAACCTTGGCTATTTTTCCAGCCCATGGTGCTGAAAAAAAATATTGGAACTGGTGTAGGGCTCTTAAAGCTAGACAAAGCAACAACAGTAAGAAATAATAGTACACTGAGGGAGAAAACTTAAAGTAAAAGAACTATAGGTCCCCTGGGTGGCTCAGTCGGTTAAATGTCTGCATTCAACTCAGGTCATGATCCTGGGGTCCTGGGATCGAGTCCCATCAGCTCCCTGATCAGCAGGAAGTCTGCTTCTCTTTCTACTCCTCTCCTGGTCATGCTTGTTTTCTCTCTCACGCACTCTATTGCAAATAATTTTTTAAAAATCGTTAAAAATTAAAACTAAAAACCTACCTATGTTCAACCTCTCTAGGGGACATTATAACAGGTTCAGCAGGTTTTATTTTTTATTTTTTTAATCATGAGAGAGGCAGAGACACAGGCAGAGGGAGAAGCAGGCTCCATGCAGGGAGCGTGAGAACTTGATCCCAGGTCTCCAGGATCATGCCCTGGGCCGAAGGCAGGCACTCAACCGCTGAGCCACCCAGGCATCCCAAGTTCAGCAGAATTTTAAATGTGTACCTTTTGATATGGTAATTCCACTCCTAGAAATTTATTATGAAGGTATAATCTGACAAATAAGTAAACAAGTATATGGATATTTATTTTAGTTTTACTTGTAATAGTTAAAATTGGAAACAGCACTAATACACATCTGGATGGGTTATTGAACCTGTTAGAGTCTAGTACATCCCACAGCAGCAGCATGCTGCGCAGTTGATGCGGCTCCATATTTGTTGATAAAGAGGACAGTGATTTGTCATGAACACACATAAATAATTACATCTTCATAAGTTTACATAAAATGTGCGTCAAGTGTCTGGAAGGATGATTCATCGAAACAATTGACTGTGGTTATCATCATGACAAAATGTTTTACCTTTCTCTGCTAAGTATTTATTTTGTATTTTCTGCATATTACTTTATAAACCAGGGAAAAAATAAAGCTTTACTAGAAAAAAAAATGCACATTGGATCAAACCCTATAGTCTGGAGCCACTTAATATAAAAATAAGCAGTTCTGTGCACCTTAAGGGCCGCTGAGGGCTACATGGTTCACTAATTCATGGTCACAGTAACACTGTAAATGACCAAGAAACTGAATTAAAATTACAGCTAATTAAAAAAAAATTACAGCTAATTTAAGATAATAGGGAAGTGAGTAGTAAATGTTTTCCATTAAAAATAATTGAAATTAAATAGGAGTAGGTTTCACTTCTCTAGAAAATTTATTTAATGTTCACATTATTCCCTTCTAGTAAGTAACGGAGCATTGCCTGTTTTAAAGGTAAAAGATTTATTATTAATTATTGATGATTTTAATGATTTTTTAAACATTAAACAGCTTAAAAGAAAAGCCATATTTTAGTAACACCTGCATTTCTCACATAGCAGCTAGACTGGTATATACATTTTTTACTTTCTCAAAGCAATTTATTATTTTTAGCATCAGTGCCAACTGAGATTGGAATTGGAGTGGGAAATGCCCCTTTTTGGGGGTTAATATTCCTGAGATTGGGTTGTCTGTTAACCTTGCCTGTGTTTCTGTACTACTAGAATCCTTCTATTCAGGCTAGGAAGCTGGAGCCTCCTGGTTTCTTTGCAGAATATTATGAGTTTTGATTTTTTTAATTTTATTTTTTAATTTATTTTTGTTTCATTTTGTTTTTATAGACTTGAATACGTATTTAGGAACTAATTCCTTCCCACTTATCCTGCAGTGCTCTTAAAACTTACTGAGTCCAGGTTTTCACTCCTTCCTATTACTTTACTTTATACCAAATGTTACCCACCATAAATGATCCTAGAGCTCCAGGGATGTGAGGTGGTTTTTTGTTGTTGTTGTTTTCTTTTACCCCTGGCTTTATTGAGATATAACTGACATAGGACACTGTGTGGTATATACTTGATTGGTGAGGCTGAGTCTTGGTGATTGCCATAGTAACAGAAGCTATTTCTTTGATTGGATATATTGCTTATGAAGCAATTGTTTTTTAGGGCAGTGGAAAATCAACTTTAGCCAAGGCAATCTGTAAAGAAGCATCTGACACATTGGATGCCCATGTGGAGGTGGTTGGCTGTAAAGCTTTACGAGGTATGAATATGATAATACTCTACATAACCCCCCCCCTTTTTTTGCTAGAAAGACAGAAATGTTATTTAATGCTGTTAATCTAACATACCTAATCTTTCTTTAATTTTTCTGTTATTGAAATTATAAATCTTTGGCTTTCTAATATTTTTAGCAAAACTTTTTAAACTCTCCATACTTGATGGAGGCCTCCTCCTTTTTTTTTTCCTAGCCAAAACTCTGTAGACTCTATTCCTGGAAATGCCAACTTAGACCATTCTGAGAAAGTTCATATCTAAGGTATATTCTATGGGTACAAAGGATCCTTGCACTGCTGCAGAATCTTGGGGGTCAGGGGGATGGGGAGAGGGTGGCCATGGACAGCGAAGAGAAGAAGTATAATTTACCATATACACTTTGGTACTTTTTAGGTCTTTAATGCTTATATTATCCTCTATTTGGTTAAAAAATGGTAACCAAGGGTAGTGATTAATAAATTTTAGTGATTGGTATATTAACAGAATAGGACTCAAAGTTTCATAGTTAAATCAATATTGAGCTTTTCTAATGCTCTCAAAAGGCAGCCTGAACTTACCAACCTTGAATTAACATTAAAACCCATTTTATTTCTTGCATATTAAGGAAAAAGGCTTGAAAACATACAGAAAACTGTGGAGCTGGCTTTCTCCGAGGCGACATGGAGGCAGCCTTCTGTGATTCTGCTGGATGACCTCGACCTTATTGTGGGTGTGCCTGCTGCTCCAGAGCATGAGCATGGCCCTGAGGCTGTGCAAAGCCAGCGGCTTGCACATGGTAATGGTGACACGTCCACCTGAGGCTGTGGGCCTTTTTTTCTTCGGTTAGATGACCATTTTAGTCTTCATGATAAATCTACCTTCTTCAGAAAATGCTGTTACGTGTTGCTTTTGAGGCTTCCGTGTTAGTAAAATTGGTAGGAGCAGTGTGAAAATTCTGCAACATCGTGATTTGTCTTTTGGAGTCTTTTCCTTCTCATATGCTTATTAGAAATTGCTTCATTGTGCAGATTTACTCTGGCTTTGTTCATTTGACAAATATTTGTCTAATGCTTATGCACAGCCTGTATCCTCCAAGTCTAGGACCCGAAAGAAAAGTAGACAGTTTTAGGACAATACTGAGAGTAATAATGGTAGCAACCATGTGTTGAGTGCCTTTCCTGGGCTAGGGTCTGTTTTTGTACTCTATGTGCAAATATTGTGGTTTTTTGGATGAATAAATGGAAATTCAAAGATTAAGTAATTTGACCAAGGTGGCACAACTAGGAGGTGGTAGGATATGTTTTGCCAGAAGTGTACACAGGGCACCGTAGGAGCACACCCTCAGGTTCCTGTGAGGGGCAGGTAAGGAGTAACAGAGAAGGCTTTTGGTGGGAAGTTGATGACTGAAATTCACTGAATTTTGATGGAGGAGTAGAAGTTAGCATGAAGCGGCTTCATGTTAATGAAGAAGCAAAGAAAGTGTGATCCCCAGGCAAAGGCACAGAGCTAGGAGAAATGGTGGTATGTTAGTGAATACCCCACAACTGGAGTTTAGAATTCACGGAGAGAGCTGGGGTAGAGTGCTGGAGGATATGACAGCAGGTAGCTGCCTGAAGCTTCTCGAGAGCTGGAACAGATAGGAAATGCAACTGCCATGCCTTGCATTATTAGAAACTCATGTTCGTCTCACAGTTTGAATCCCGTAGGATCTGCAAAATTGTGTAGTGTTTAATGGAATGCTGCAAATTTCTAGGTCGGGACTCAGATATACATTATTAATGCCCGTTTCATTTCTGACCTCCTAACAACCAAACCTGGCAAGACCTAGGGTGGAAGGAGATTGTTCAGGAATTCATAGGACTAGGAACTGTGTTTTGCCTAATCAGAGCACGATATGGAATTTTATCACCCTCCTGTGTTTATTTCAGAGACTCCTGTTTGTCCTAACCCTAACCACTGAGGCATTGTTTTGAGTGTATAGACTTAGTTGACAGTACTTGGTTAGAGTGGGGCTGATATTAGGTCCTCAATCAATCAGTGGCAGTGAGTGGGACTTTGTACTCACCTAAAAGCTCGACTTTAGGTTATCATTGTTTTTAATGACTATATAATTTTTAAATATGTTTCTAGTCAATAAGCTTTTATGCTGTATTGCTTAATTCTAGCTTTGAGTGATATGATGAAAGAGTTTATTTCCATGGGAAGTTTGGTTGCAGTGATTGCCACAAGCCAGTCTCAACATTCTCTGCATCCTTGGCTTGTCTCTGCTCAAGGAATTCACATATTTCAGTGTGTCCAACATATTCAACCGCCTAATCAGGTAATACTACTTGTGAAGATTGTTGAGATGTGTCCCTCTTTATATAAACCATTTTTCAATTTTATTTTATTTATGTATTTAATAAATTACATTTATTTATAGTAGGTGTGGAGCCACTGCAGGGCTTGAACTCATGACCCTGAGATCAAGACCTGAGCTGAGATCAAGAGTTGGACACCCAACTGAGACACCCAGGCTCCCCTCGTTTTTTAATTATATTAATGATTTATGGCCTTAAACTTATACTTACAAATATTTAAAAGGTGACATTTGGTGCATTTTGTGCTTAGATGCACAGTTTCCCTTTATAACAATCTGAAATGTTACTATGCTCTTTGCAAGGGTTTTTGGAAAACATTTTTTTTAATTACTAAAATTTTGTTATTCCATCCAAAAGGAAAAAAAAAAACAAATTCTAAACTTCATTTCCCATTGGTGAAATCTGTAAATACATACATCATGGACATTAGATTTTTTTTCAGTTTATTGTGGTGTGATTGACAAAGTTGTGTATATTTAAAGTGTACAATATAATTTATATATACATTGTGAAGTATTTACCACAATCAAGTTAATTGAGCACATCCATTACATAGTTAGCTTTTTTAAACATTTCTTTTTAATAAGAAAGAGCATTTAGTGAGAAATGCAAATAGATTTATGAATATATGTATTTTTTCATCATAAGTGTACCTGTCACGTATTTCACTCATCCCCCCCCACCTTCCCTCTTGTAACCCTCAGTTTTTTCTCTGTAGTTAAGAGTGTTTCTTGGTTTGTCTCTCTTTTTTTCCCTTTGTTCATTTGTTTTGTTTCTTAAATTCCACGTATGAATGAAATCATATGATATTTGCCTTTCTCTGATGTATTTTGCTTAGCATTATACTCTCTACCTCTATCCATATTGTTGCAAATGGCAAAATTTCATTCTTTCTTATGGCTAAGTTATGTTTCTCTGTGTGTGTGTGTGTATACACCACATCTTTATCCATTCATCTGTTGATGGGCACTTGGGCTGCTTCCATAATTCAACTATTATAAATAATGCTGCCATAAACATAGGGGTGCATGTATCCCTTTGAACTAGTGTTTTTGTTTTTGAGGGGTAAATACCCAGTAGTGTGATCCCTGGATCATAGGATAGTTCTACTTTTAGTTTTTTGAAGAACTTCCAAAAAATGGTAGTTTTCCACAGTGGTTGCACCAGTTTTCATTCCCACCAACAGTGCAAGAGGGTTCCTTTTTTTCACATCCTTGTCAGTACTTTTTCTCAGGTGTGAGGCGATACCTCATTGCAGTTTTGATTTGCATTTCCCTGATGATGGGTGATGTTGGGCATCTTTTCATGTGTCTGTTTGCCACATGTATGTCTTAGAAATGTGTGTTCATGTCTCCTGCCCATTTTTAAAAATATTTTAATTTGACAGCGAGAAGAGCACAAGCAGGGAGAGCAGCAGAGGGAAAGAGAGAAGCAGACTCCCCACTGAGCAGGAAGTCCAATGTGGGACTTGATCCCAGAACCCTGGGATCATGACCTGAGCTGAAAGCAGATGCTTAATGGGATTGGGCCATGCAGGCGCCCCTTCTGCCCATTTTTTTAAAAAAAATTTATTTATTTATTCATAGAGACAGAGAGAGAGGCAGAGACACACGCAGAGGGAGAAGCAGGCATCATACAGAGAGCCTGACGTGGGACTCGATCCAGGGTCTCCAGGATCACGCCCTGAGCTGCAGGCAGTACTAAACCGGTGCGCCACCAGGGCTGCTCTCTGCTCATTTTTTAATTGAATTATTTGTTTTTGGGGTATTGAGTTCTATCCTTTATATATTTTGGATACTAACTCTTTATCACATGTGTTATTTGCAAATATCTTCTCCCATTCAGTAGGTTGCCTTTTAATTTTTTTTTTTTTGGCCTTTTAATTTTGTTGATTGTTTCCTTCACTGTGCAGAAGCTTTTTATTTTGATGTAGTCCCAAAAGTTTAGTTTTGCTTTTATTTCCCTTGTCTAGGGAGATACACGTAGAAGCATATTGCATAGAACGACATCAGCAAAATTACTGCCTTTGCTCTAAGGATTTTTTTTTCTTTAAGGATTTTTATGGTTTTAGGTATCACATTTAGGTTTTCAGTCCATTTTGAGTTTATTTTTGCATATGATGAAAGAATGTGGTCCAGTTTAATTCTTTTGCATGTGGGTGTGCAGTTTTCCCAACACCAATTGTTGAAGGAGACTGTCTTTTTTCCATTGGATATTCATTCCTCCATTGTCAAAGATTAATTGGCCATATAATTGTGGGTTTATTTATGGGTTTTCTGTTCTATTCCATTGATCTGTGTGTCTATTTTTATGCCAGACCATACTGTTTTAGTTACTACCACTTAGTAATATTGCTTGAAATCTGGAATTGTGATGCCTCCAGCTTTGCTTTTCTTTTTCAACATTGCTTTGGCCATGTAGGATCTTTTGTGGTTCCATACAAATTTTAGAATCATTCTAGATCTGTGAAAAATGCTGCTGATATTTTGATAGGGATTGTGTTAAATGTGTAGATTGCTTTGGGTAGTATAGACATTTTAACAATATTTGTAATTCCAACCCATGAGGATGGAATGTCTTTCCATTTCTTTGTGTTGTCTTGAATTTTTTAATCAATATTTTATAGTTTTCAGTCTTTTACCTCTTTGGTTAGGTTTATTCATAGATATTTTATTGGTTTTGGTGCAATTGTGAATGGTATCGTTTTCTTAATTTCACTTTCTGTTGCTTTATTATTACTGTATACAAATGCAAATTTCTATATTAGTTTTGTATACTGTGACTTTATTGAATTCATTCATCAGTTCTAGTAAATTTTGATGGCGTCTTTAGGGTTTTCTTTATAGTATCATTGTCATCTGCAAATAGTGAAAGTTTTACTTCTTTACCAATTTGGATGTTGTTGGATATTGTTGTCTGATTGCTGGGCTAGAACTTCTAGTACTATGTTGAATTAAAGTGGTGAGGGTGAACATCCTTATCTTGTTCCTGGCCTTAGGGGAAAAGCTGTCAGTCTTTCACTATTGAGTGTGATGTTCACCATGGGTTTTTCAAATACTGATATAAGGCCTTTATTATGTTGAAGTATGTTCCCTCTTAGAAGTACTTTGCAGAAAGTTTTTATCATGAATGGATGCTGTACTTTGTCAAATGCTTTTTCTGCATCTGTTGAAATGCTCATATGGTCTTTATCCTTTTTTATCCAAATAGATGTTTTTTTTTTTTTAATTTGACTATTTGTTTCTTTACCAGCACCAGTATTCTTTACCCATTACGATTTTAGTACTCAATTCTAATGTGTGGGTTTTTCCTTCACACTGCCAAGCAATTCTCAAGACACCAGATGGGTGTGCTAGAATTCAACTTCATTCTGCTGTCTACTCAGCATCAGATTCCACAGGTTAAGAGCTCAATCGTATAGACTGCTTTCTACGTCAATTGCCAGTTGCAAGTCCAGCTTGTTATTATCTGTGCTTCTGATCCACTAGCTGTAAATCAGAGTTTCCACAACCCCCTGCTTGGCTTTGACTGATTTGTTAGAGTAGCTCACAGAACTAAGAAAGCTAGTTTACTCAGTAGATTACTAGTTTATTACAGAGGAGATATTGAAGGATACAAATCAACAGCCAGATGAAGAGATACATAGGTGAGGTTCTGTTCTTAAAAAGCAGCCTCTGTGCTTGTGAAGTTTACAGCCCAGCACGATGGCACACCAGAAGCTTTCTGGTTCACCGACCTGGAGGCTCTCTGAATCCTCTCCTTTTAGGTGTTTGTGGAGGTTTCATTATATAGGCATGATTGATTAAATCTTTGGCCTTTTGCAATTGATTGAACCTTCAGCCCCTTTCTCCTTCCCAGAAGTCAAAGTGTGGGACTGCAGGTTTCAACCCTTTCTTCATGGGTGGTTTCCTGGCAGCCAGCCCCCATCCTTAGGTGCTTTCTGTAAGTCACCTTCATTAACATAAACTCAACTGTGTTGGAAAGGGTGTGAATACCAAGACACCTTTATCACTCTTAGAACTTAAGAAATTCTAACGGTTTTAGGAGATCTGGGCCAGAAACAGGGATGAAAACCATATATATATATATATATTTTCTTAATCATAAATTACAATATCGCAAGCACAGATAGCCTATTGCCCCCTATGGGGATTCATGTTCATGAAGGTTTTAGAGGCAGTGAGCTCAGAGAAGTATGTTCCAGGATAGGCAAGCACATTTTAATATCTTTTTTAAAATTCTTTTTTTTTTTTAATCTTGTTTATTTATTTTGAGAGAGAGAAAGAGCACACACAAGCTGGGGGAATGGCAGAAAGACAGGGAGAGAGAATTTCAAGCAGACTCCATGCTGAGCACAGAGCCTGACCTGGGGCTGTATCTCACAACTGTTAGATCATAACCTGAGCCAAAATCAAGAGTGCAACACTTAACTGACTGAGCACCCAGGCTCCCCTTTAAAATTCTTACCCTAAATATTCATACCCTGTGCAAATTAATTGTTATTGAAGAATGAAAGTATTAAACCTGGTTGTAAGTATAACAGAATGGTAGTGGTATTGGTCATTGAATATCCATCTATCTATTTATTTTTCAAGTAGGTTCCATGCTGAGCCCAGCACAGGTCTTGAACTCATGACCCTGAGATCAAGACCTGAGCAGAAATCAAGAGTTGGATGTCCAACTGACTGAGCCACCCAGGCGCCCTCGATTATCTTTTTAGAAATAAGTTTTATAAGAGTAACAACAAAAACCACTCTTAAAGGAACCAGATGTTACTAAAAAGGCTTTTCCTGGACAGAGCAATCAGTTATCAATGTGATTTTTTTTACAGCTTTTTTGAGGCATAATCAAAGACCACAGAGTTGGTATTTATACAATTTGATCAGTTTTAACATGTATATATTATATACTGTGTATACCATTTAATATATATATACCATGAAACCATTACCACAAGTAAGGTAGCAAACATTTCCATCACTCCCCAGTTTCCTGGTGCTCCTTTGCAATCTTTCCCTCCCCCACTCCAGCCTGCCGACAACCACCAGTACTTTCTGTCACTGTAGATTATATCGACCTGATTTTTCTGGAAATACATGTACTAAAGTTTACATTTGAGTAAAATTAGAAATTGAATTTTTTTTTAGGAGCAAAGATGTGAAATTCTGCATAATGTAATAAAAAATAAACTGGACTATGATATAAATAGGTTCACCAACCTTGACCTCAAATGTATAGCTAAAGAAACTGAAGGGTTTGTGGCTAGAGATTTTACAGTGCTCGTGGATCGAGCCATTCATTCTCATCTCTCTCATCAGAGGATAACCACCAGGGAAGGTATGTGTTCTTATTAAATTCAAAGTTTGAAATCTTTTCATTGCAGAGAAAGTTAATGTAGTAAGACTTAAAATGTTCTATTTTAGTATTCAGATAAGCAAGTGAGGAGAAAATCATCTCTAGCTTAGATGATAGAGTATTTTGAAGATGCATATATAGATAAGACTACCAAAAGAAGTTGTGTTTATTTTTAAACAGAATTAGTTTTAACAACGTTGGACTTCCAAAAGGCTCTCCAAGGATTTATTCCTGCCTCTCTGCGAAATGTCAACTTGCATAAACCAAGGGACCTGGGCTGGGATAAGATTGGTGGATTACATGAAGTTCGGCAGATACTCTGGGATACTATCCAGTTACCAGCCAAGGTACTTAAAAAAAAAAAATCAAGCACCTGCTTCCAGAAGAACCACTGAAATAGCTTTGTGTGTTGGCTTGCCTAATCTCAGTTTGATTCAAATATCTACTGAATTACCAAATAAATACCAGCACTATTTTTGGTATTCTAACAGATTTTTTAAAAGTATTTAATAGACTCCTTACCTGTACATAACTTAGAAAGTTGGGGTGGTATTTACAGTATGTCTGTTTTGATGTGGATTGTATAATTCTTGTGTTTTGCTTGAATCATTCAGATTGTACTAAAGCAGAATGAACTGACTGCTGGGATTTGAACAGAAATGGGTAGTAATAAGCTGGAGAAGTCATCTAGGTCCACAGAACTGAGGGATTAGGTCAGATACCAGACTCTGGGTCCCAATCCTAGAAAGACGGAGTTAGCAGGCAGCATAGACCAGGCAGGTGGCAGGATACAGGGGGCAGCAGTAGATTGTTCAGAAGATCAGAAGGTGCAATCTAGGTGGTAGTGCATTTGAACCACAAATCTGAGAGGTAAGGATTATTGCATAAGATCAACTACCCATGCAAAGAGCTGAGATATGGGTGAATAAGGACCTCAGTTACATGTGACTAAATGGCAAGTCCTGGAAACCGTGGCCAGTGGGTCTGGGACTGCAGGTTAAAGCCTGTCTGAGAGAATGTAGGGATGGAAGCACTTGCCAGCCGGATCATGACTCCAAATGCTGGGTTTGGGCATTGGAATCCAGCTGCACCGAGGCTCTCTGCAGAATGGCTGACTTTGAGGCCTCTCCAGATTAGAATGGAGAGAGAGATGGGGTTAGAATTTTGTCAGCAGGGGGAACTGAGTAGGCATACCTTACAGAAGAGACCAGGATATTGCTGACATTAGCCTGATCTTTGCCTCACCGGTTCACAAAGTCCTCTTGCTCTCCAGTAATTAGAAGCAGTCAGTTGCTTGCTCAGCACAGAGGCTCTGGGGAGAGCTTACTGTTATCATTATACATGCTTCTTTATTATTTTTCTTTTTTTGAGTATATTTGAATATATATAGCTATCCTATGTTGCCCTGTGAAGCATTCAAGGGGAAGGCGGTATACTTATTAAAAGATTGGTTTTTATTTTCTTAATGTATTTTTATATTATTTTTAAAAACAGGAAAAAATAAAAAATAATAAAATAAAACAGGAAAACAGAAGTTCAGAGGCAGTTATAGACACTTTATGAAGAATGTATTGTATGGTTCATTTGGTAAAAAGTCAACCATAGTTTCTTTGAACTCATTTATTGAGTGGGAATTTTATTTTCTGTCATTACTCTGTTAGTAAAGGTGGCAGTTCTACCGTCTGAATTCTTCTTTCTGTACCGTGACTTTGCTGCATAGTCATTTTTTTAGATTCGAGCTCTTTGTTATACTGTTGTATTTTTCAGTACCCAGAACTGTTTGCAAACTTGCCCATACGACAGAGAACGGGGGTACTGTTGTATGGTCCTCCTGGAACAGGGAAGACCTTACTAGCTGGAGTAATTGCCCGAGAGAGTGGAATGAATTTCATTAGTGTCAAGGTATGTCTTGCATTTATCTTTTTTCATGGAGGTAAATTTACATCATAAAGTGTATACAAATCAGTGACACATAATGCATTCACAATGCTATGTAGCCACTACTTCTCTCTTATTTCAAAACTTTTTCGGGGCACCTGGGTGGGTCAGTGGTTGGGCATCTGCCTTCAGCTCAGGTCATGATCCTGGGGTCTCGGGATTGAGTCCTGCATCGGGCTTCCCACAGGGAGTCTGCCTCTCCCTCTGCCTGTCTCTGCCTCTCTCTGTATCTCTCATGAATACATAAAATCTTAAAAAAAAAAAACAAAACAGAAAACGTTTTCATCTTATTTCCTGTCCCCCTAGCCCCTGACAGCCACTAATGTGCTTTCTGTCTCGGGATTTTCCTGTTCTGGACATTTCACATAAAAGGAATCATGTAGTGTGTCATGTCTTTGTGACTGGCTGCTTTTACTTAGCACGTTTTCAGAGTTTGTCCAGATAGTAGCAAGTGTCACTACTTAAGTTCTTTTTATTTTTTGTATTTTTTTTAAGATTTTCTTTTAGAGAGTATGCACGTGCACACAAGGGGGAGGAGCAGAGGGAGAGAAAATTTCAAGCATGCTCCACGCTGAACACAGCACCCAGTGGCGATTTTGATCTCACAATCTTGAGATCATGACCCTGAGCAGAAATCAAGGGTTGGACACCTAACTAAGCCACTAAGCGCCCCAGTACTTCAGTTATTTGTAAAGCTGAATGATATTTCATTGTGTGGGTATGTCAGGTTTTTAGCCACTCATCATTGGTGGATATTTGGGTCATTTCCACCTTTTGTCTCTGATACATAATGTTGCTGTAAACATTTGTGTACACATTTCTGTTTGGACATGTTTTCATTTCTCTTGAATATATACCTAGCAGTATAGTTGCTGGGGCATATGATAACTCTATGTGTGACTTTTTGAGGAACTGCCAAACTGTTTCATGGTGACTGCATGACTCAGGATTTTGTTTTTAAATAATTTTATCTCAATTCTAATTTAATTTTATTTTACCTGATAGGGGCCAGAGTTACTCAGCAAATACATTGGAGCAAGTGAACAAGCGGTTCGGGATATTTTTATTAGGTTGGTTCCCTATGACTTCTTTTTAAGTAACAAACACTATGATTTTTTTTTAGGCAAACACTATGATTTAACAGTGGTTTTTGGTCTGTTGTTTTTTTGGAGATCTGATGTTTTAATAAGTGAGGATTATATCACCAAATATTTCCAAAATTTAATATTTATAATATTCACAAAATGCTGAAAGTAAATCCTAAGTGGTTATTCAAAGGAGGAATCTCAAAGTAATATGCAACGCATAATTATCCATTTTAATTAAGTCAGCAACATGCGGTGTTAATTTATAGAAGAGAGAAATAGTTTCCCTTTATTATGGCATTTATACAGAAATGCCAAATATGCCAAATACAGAAGCTAATAGTTAAGAATGAAAGTAAGATCTTTAAATTCAAAAACTACTTTATGTCATTCTAAAATTTCATTATAAGATATATGGACATTCTCTTTAAATTTTTTTTCTATCTTTTTTTTTTTTTTTTAGTTATTTATGATAGTCACACACAGAGAGAGAGAGAGAGAGGCAGAGACACAGGCAGAGGGAGAAGCAGGCTCCATGCACCAGGAGCCCGATGTGGGATTTGATCCCAGGTCTCCAGGGTCGCGCCCTGGGCCAAAGGCAGGCGCCAAATCGCTGCGCCACCCAGGAATCCCAATATATGGACATTCTCATAACTGCATTTTTTTTTTTAAGTAAAATGAACTCTTGAGTATCTACCACCCAGTTTAAGAAACAGAACATTCCCAGGAAGGCATTCTTACAGATAAATGCAGTCACCAGATGATGACACATTACCACAAAGATATTACAATTCTAAAATTGTGTGTATTAAATAGTTTGAAGCTATCTTATTGAAGGCAAAAATTGATAGAACTGCAAGGAGAAATTGATAAATCTACCTTCATAGAAGATTTTCACATAGTTCTCAGTATGTAATTATATTGAGGTTAAAAAAAAATAACAGTAAAAATTTAGAAGACTTAAACATCAAGACTGATCTAAAAAAAAAAAAAAAAAAAAAGACTGATCTAAGCATATGTAGAACACATACCCAACACCTGGAAAATAGTCTTTTTTAAGCACACCTGGATATTTTTGAAAATTGGCCATATGGGCCATACGTAGGAACCAGTAACTTTTTCAGAGAAACAATATCTGTACACACTATTCCCTGACAAGTTAAAATAAATAACAGAAAAATAATTCCCTCTCATATGTTTAGATATTTAAAAATAAAACTCTTCTAAATAATTCATGGGTTCAGGAAGAGATCATAATAGAAAATCCTGAGTACTAAATATTAATGAAAATGCTGGGCAGCCCTGGTGGCTTAGTGGTTTAGCGCCGCCTTCAGCCTGGGGCGTGATCCTGGAAACCCGGGATCGAGTCCCACATCGGGCTCCCTGCATAGAGCCTGCTCCTCCCTCTGCCTGTGTCTCTGCCTCTCTCTCTCTCTCTCTCTCTCTCTCTCTCTCTCTCTCTCTCTCTCTGTGTCTCTCATGAATAAATAAATAAAATCTTAAAAAAGGAAGGAAGGAAGGAAGGAAGGAAGGAAGGAAGGAAGGAAGGAAGGAAGGAAGGAAGGAAGGAAATGCTATTAAAATTGTGAGATGCTGCAAAATTTATTTCAAGGAAAATTGATAGCCTTAAAAAGATTATATTTCTTCATTTCATGAGATGGATTTCTAAACTAAAAAAAAAAATAATAATAATAAAGGGCAAAATTTAATAAACTAGAAAATAATTCAGTAGAGAAGTTCACAAACCCAAGTAATTTTTGAAAGCCTGGTAAAACTACTAGATCTCCAGCAAGATTGATCAAGGAGAAAGCAAGCATGACTAAGTAATATTAGAGATAAAAAGGGGTACATGACTAAAGATATACCAGAAATGTAGAAAATGGTAAGGGAATATTATGAAATAATATTATAAACTTCATGCGAATACACTTGAAACAGGTGACATAGATAAAAATATAACCTACTAAAATCAAGCACAGAAGAAACAATCTGAGAAAGAATTAGAAAACAATTCGAATCACTAGTTAAAAATCTTCACAAAAATCAATCAGACCCAGCTGGTTATTTGAGACTTTTGCCAGACTTTCAAGGAGCAGGTAATTCCAGTTCCTTGTGGGCCCTGGATTTATCTTCTGTGCAGTGTGTTTCATAAGATATGTGTTGCGTTTTTTTCAATCAGTATGACAGGTATTTTCTGTTAGGGTGATTTTTTCAGACATCTGGTCCATCCTGTTACCAGAGATGGAATCTGTTTTTAATTAAAACAATTATTAAATAAAATTAAAAGTTTAGAGAAAGGTAATATACAGAACTAAAATATTTTATGGAGATCCCTTATAATATATGAAAAAAATGAGCTTGCCAAATTTTAAATGGATAACAGACATGAATAAGTATTTCACAAAAGAAGTAAAGGTGGCTAATAAGCATATAAAAAAGGTTTACTTACAATAAGAATCAAAGAAACATTTCATTGATTGAATAAGACTCTGGTTTTTGTTTTAGTCCCTGTCTGGAATGCATGAATCTTAGGCCAATATCATGACTTGTCTAAGACCCAGTTTACTGAAAACAAAGATAATTACATATGCTTTGCCTTCCTTAAGGGTTTGCTGTGAAGACTTAAATAAATACATAAATACACGCATATATGTGTATGCACAGATACATATGTACATAGATATATATAATTCCTTTGCAAACTCTGAAGCCCTATTGAAATATGAAATATTGTTTGTTTTTTCCCAGAGCGCAGGCGGCCAAGCCCTGCATTCTTTTCTTTGATGAATTTGAATCTATTGCTCCTCGAAGAGGCCACGATAATACAGGAGTTACAGATCGCGTGGTTAACCAGTTGCTGACTCAGTTGGATGGGGTGGAAGGCTTACAGGGTAATAACTGTAAATGCAGAAATCTCTTATCGTAACAGGTTTCACCAGGATTTAGTAAAGAATATATTTTCCCCCACAGGTGTTTATGTGTTGGCTGCTACTAGTCGCCCTGACTTGATCGACCCCGCCCTGCTTAGGCCTGGCCGACTCGATAAATGTGTATACTGTCCTCCTCCTGATCAGGTGATAATTTCATACTTAGAATCTCTTAAAACCCCACAAATGCTACACTCTTACCTTGTGAACTTTACTTCTTCCTGGTAATAAAAGTTGTCCTTAGAAAACCAGCTTTAGGCAAGGCCTTCGTCACAGTTAGCTCATGGCATGGTTAGATGTAAAGCCCAGCCATTTCCCTGCAAGTCTGAAAACTTTGTAGTCTTTCCCTGTTGGCCAGTTGCAAAAAAGGGAAGGAAACTTAAAGTATCACATGTCCACATTCCCTGTGTCCAAAGATCACACACCTCCTTATTGTGGCAAGACTAAGAGTCAAGCTTATGACTAGCGAGCATCTAAGCAGGTTACCTAAAGGTAAGATTTTCACCGTTCCTAGTCTGTGTTGTCCCCAAATGTAGAAACTAATGAATAAATGAGTGAAAGAACAAATAGACAAATGAATACTCAAAGGTATAAATTTGTCACTTATAGCTATTAATTTTTTTTTCTTTGAGACACTTCCTTGGCGCATTTGCCAAAATCTAGAAAATAAACACAGTCTGAGTAGGAAAGGATTTACACCGAAGGGTTAGGAATGTTAATTTTCATTCATTTTCCTAGGTCTGTTCTGTTAGGGAAAAAGCTCCAGAGGATAGTTAGTAGATGAGGGTACGTTTTTCAGGTTATAAAGCTTATTAGAGAGTTAATTTGTTAAAAAAAAAAAATTAAATATATAACGAAATAATATTTAACTTTGTTTTATTTGTTAAGTCAATTAGTTTTTCTCCCTTCAGGTGTCCCGTCTTGAAATTTTAAACGTTCTCAGTGACTCTCTACCTCTGGCAGATGATGTGGACCTCCAGCATGTGGCGTCAGTAACCGACTGCTTCACAGGAGCTGATCTGAAAGCTTTACTTTACAACGCCCAGTTAGAGGCCTTACATGGGCGGCTGCTGTCCTGTGGGCTGCAAGTAAGTTCTGTCAGGGGATCAAGCAAAGTATTTATTTTGAAGCTCAAATTGTCCCGGAACTGGCCC
Source organism: Nyctereutes procyonoides (assembly GCF_905146905.1). NCBI lineage: Eukaryota > Metazoa > Chordata > Mammalia > Carnivora > Canidae > Nyctereutes > Nyctereutes procyonoides. The sequence continues at coordinate 15,713,246 of NW_026575141.1, read as the reverse complement.
CTAGGAGCCACTTGTGGATGGCTTCTGTGTCTTCTGATATGTCTCCATCATTCTTTGGTCGCTTCATCCTGAAAGAACTAGGTACAGGGTATCCTAGGTTTATCTCACACTTTCTGTGCCCCACACCTAACATCAGCCTTTTTCCTCTTTCCCTCTCAAGATGGTATTTTAATTTTTGCAGCAGATAATTTGACTTCCACTACATTAAAGACATTGTATGTTCTAGGAAAGGTTTTCCTGTGTACTCCTCTCCCCTCCATTTTGTTGGAGATTCTCACAGGGCCTGCCATTCCTAAATCAGATACTGTCGAGTTTTTGCTATTTCTTTTGGCAAACCACTGAATCTCCACCCTCTTCGCTAACAGAAAACACATTTATTTATAAAATACTGTGATGATAAAGTATCACATGGCTGATTCATCGTTTCATAGTTGAAAGATAGATTCATACAAATAAAATCCAGAGGTTTGAATCCTAGCTTTGTTAGAGTTTTTGGGAGATGATAATAATCAACATTTTATTATGTGCCTCCAGAGCCAAAGTTTGGCTCTGTGCATGTTTCCTGGATGCTGGTTGGGGTCAGGCCCTCTGCTCCCATTCTGTGTTGCTGGAGAGGCTTTCCAGGGTTCTCTCTGGACATGTTACATGATAGCAGCGTACTTAGTTTGTCACAGAGTCATATTAACAGCGGCTCATACAGCATTTGGACAAAAAGCATTTAGGTGGTGGCTAGCTCACAAAACTGCTGGTCTCCTGTGTGTGGGAGAGCTGTGACACCTTTGCCATCTGCCCCAGACAGCCGGGGATCTGAGGGGATCATAAGAGGACACAGGGTGGACAAGAACCCTGTTCAGAAATGACAGAAGAGCTTTTTTGAAAAATGCCTCTTGGACTGGTCCGTTAGAATGCTCTCTGTGGTGTTCATTTCAGAGCTGTAGATTATTTAGATCGTTACAGCTGCTGTCCCTTTGTGTGTTTTAGGATGGAAGTTCTAGCTCTGATAGTGACCTGAGTCTGTCTTCAATGGTTTTCCTTAACCACAGCAGTGGCTCTGACGATTCAGCGGGAGATGGGGAATGTGGCTTGGAGCAGTCCCTTGTTTCTCTAGAGATGTCCGAGATGCTTCCAGATGAATCGAAATTCAATATGTACCGGCTCTACTTTGGAAGCTCTTATGAATCAGAACTTGGAAACGGAACCTCTTCTGACTTGGTATCTTGTGCGGTCGCCATTGTGCGGTTCTGATAGTAAAGCTGTGGGTTGGTGTGGAGCTGGACGGTGATCTCTCTCCTGACCAGCCCCACCTGTGCACTGGCTGGTTGGTTCGTCAGAAAGTAGTCTTGGTTTTCCTTGCTCTGATTAGTCATTTTATCCCTTGGTAAGAAATGGGAATAGAGCTGGCAGCCCGAGCGAGCCAGGGTAGCCGGGGCTGGTGAGGACCTTTGGTATCTTGGGGGTTTCTCGCCCTTCCTTAGTAGTTTTAAAACACCATTAGCAGCAGATCCATTTTATATTAAACTCTGATATGAGGATAGTTGAAGATAATGAGAAAGTTGATGTAATGTCCCCATTACCATGATGTAATGTCCCCATCACCTTGTTGCACCAATGCAACAAGGAATATGTTGAGATTCATATGGCCAATATCCTTGCTTTTCTAAATTAGAACAGCATTTAACACCTATCCTCCCAAAATTAACAGTGGTTCACTTTATTGGTATGTGTAACATTTTCACGTGTGTTATATTTTTGGTTTTTGCACATTTGCTTTATTCAGGTTTTTAATCTAAAAGTGAATCGTTTTTATTCCCAGGAATAGTAAGCTGTTGTTTTAGTTCTAGTCTTTATGTCTGTTTCTTAACTTCTCTGCAGCTGTTCCAAAACCTTACGGTATAACTCTGCAGAAAACTAAGAATAAGGCCCATTTGGAACCTACCCCAAGGGCATTAGTGTGGTAGATTTAATAAAAAGGATTTTAAAAAAACCTTGTGGCAGTTTTCATACTGGGGCATACAGAGGATGAACATAGCTTCATTTCAATGAATTCAAATGTACACTTGTTGATGTTAAGGTTTTTACTACTTCAGATTTTTATTTTAATCCTTGATAAACATACACTTCTTTCCCGCTCTCTTCCTCCCTGCTCTCCTTACTACACTTGACCCTGCAGAGCCCACAGTGCCTGTCTGCACCAAGCTCCACAGCGCAGGACTTTTCCGGAGTTGCTGGGAAAGAGCAGTCATCTTCCCGGCCTCCAGTGTTGAGAACAGCTTCCCAGGAGGGTTACCAAGAACTTACCCAGGAACAGAGAGAGCAGCTGCGGGCCGACATCAGTGTCATCAAAGGCCGATACCGGAGCCAGAGCGGAGTACGGCTTTCCTCTCCCCACCCCCATGATCATTGTAATGACTGTGAAACTTCTTCCTCCTTTCTTGAGGTGTCTTTTGGTTAGCAAATGAGCGCTGTTTATAAAGAAGGGACTGAAACACATGGATCAAATTGTCATGTGCATTGTGCTTTGGACCAATTTTTAGTACTCTTAGAGATAGGGAATGTGTGGCCTCCGGAAAAAAGGGGTGGCTAGAAACAACATATGGGCTGCTGCTTTTCCTCATGGCAGCCCTAGGTTAACTTTGTGTTTCCCTTTTTGTTTAAGGAGGAGGACTCCCTTCACCAGCCAGGCCCAGTCAGAGCCAGTCTGGCTATTAGCCAGTCTCATTTAATGGCTGCTCTGAGTCACACAAGGCCATCCATTAGCGAAGATGACTGGAAGAATTTTGCTGAACTGTAAGTACCGGATTCCAATTCAGAAGCATAGGTGTTAGAGGCAACAGTTCTTCACTTAAACTTTTAAATTTATCGATTTTGAACATACAAAAGGCCCATTCAAAACAATAGCTGTGCGTGGAAACACCCCAAAACTTCAAGAGTGTTGAAGTAAAAAATGAGTTTTCATTAGCCAGTTCACTTGACTGTATTTGAATTATTTATAATGAACTGATTTAAACTTTAAAAGCTTCTTAAAAGCTCGAAATAATTCCAATGTAGTTTGCCAAAACCATTCTGAAAAATATACTTGTTTTGCTTTCTTTTAAATACATTTGGGTTTATCCACTGGTGGACCGTGGTTCACCCACATTGGATTTAGAGCCTTCTTGCAGTTGTCTCTAGACCCCATAGATTGGAGACCATTCTAGGTCAAGGATTTAACTTACTTCAATGCAAGAAATGTTTATTCCTGGGCTTTAGAAGTCACAACTCTTTCTTGTCTAATTTCACAGTACTTTCAGTGGGCCTGTGTATGTACAGTGTAAGGGCAGGAGAATTTTCCCTTCTTCCCTCCTGTGTTGTTTGGCTGGTCTAATAGTTAATTGACAAGCGACAGTAACAGGAGAAAAGTAATGTCCTGCATACAGGGGTTCCCCTGCAGTAGGAAATGCTAAGTTGGTCAGGCGGTAAGGTTTCGATGCCATACTGAGCTGTGGAAAGGGACAGGGTCCTGGGGCCTCACATGGAGGATAAGAGATGTCTGCCCTGTTCCAAAGAAAAAAAAAAAGTCATCTCTGCTAATAGGGAACCTGTACCAGGAGAGACACCTAAATTCGTCTCAGGTAGTTAAGGGAGATAAAAGGCTTTTCCCCAAGTCTGCTGGGTCTTGATTCCCCTCAGCTCCAAATAGTCTGCATGCCAGAGTGGCACATTTTGGCGTGGCACATTTTGCTCCCCAATAAGTATGTATGTTTATGTCCTTATTATGGAAAAATCTGAAAATAAATTTCCCTTATTCTCACCCTTCCCAAAGCATATTATTGGTATGCTTTTTTTTTCCATAAGCCACTCTGCACTAGTGCTGTATAACAGCCCCTATACATCTTGAATTTTCACATTTTAAATGTTACTTTGTTTTTAATGTCATTTTATAGTATGACCATGCCACAATTTCCAATATTTGGACATTTTAAGTTGCTTCCAGGTGTTTAGTGTTATACCAATGTGCTAATGAACATCCTTGGAGCTGAATGTTTGCACAGAGCCTCAGCTGCCTGAGGCTGAGATGGAACTGTGGCATCGCAGGACACTCATATTCTGGCAAGGCTTATTGCCTTCCAGAAATACTATACAACAGTATATTGAGAAGGCCCATTTTGCTACCACCTTCAAAAACACTGGGCATAATCATCCCTCTCTAAACTTGGTCTAAACTTGGCCAGTGTGCTTGGAGAAAAATCTTGTTTAAAAAGATTTTTTAAAATATCACTGCCATGTGGATTTTCTCTTTTCTAACTTGTCTCTTTATCCCCTTTGCTCTTATGAATTGGAATGCTCAACTCTCAAAAATAAAGAACTCTAATTTCTGTTAGTTTTTTCCTAGTTAAAATATATTATTTACAAACAATTCTGTCTTTTGTAATTTTAGCACCTACATGTATTAAATAGTATCTGTCATTTTTTTAAGGTATGAAAACTTTCAAAATCCAAAGAAGAGAAAAAATCAAAGTGGAACAATGTTTCGACCTGGACAGAAAGTAACTCTAGCATAAAATAGGCTTGTGATTTTATTTTTTTCTGGCTTGTTCCCATAATATAACAATAAAAATGGTGTCTACAAATTTATAGATTAACTTAATTTGTTAAAAAGAAAATCACAGATTGGTAAACCTCTGGTTATGTAATCAGGATTACTTGAAATTCATATGGTAGAATTGGGATATTTATAACAGATTCTGTATCTTATTTCCTATAAATCTAAATTAAATCCTTAGTGAAATAATATTGACCAAATGATGTAACTAATTTTTTTCTCATCTGAAGAAAATACATTTCTCAGAGCTCACATATTCAGCATCCTCCTTGCATTTGACAAATATTGTGTTTAGCAACTTTGACCATTTAGAAAGATCTATTCTTCTAGCAGAACATGTAGACTTCACACACAATTCAAATAAATGTAATTATTGCCTCAACCAGAAATAGGATCATATCCCTCTAATATTCTATATCCATCTCCAATGCCAGGATCTTGAATGATGTCCATTCCTCCCCTGCTCCATCATGATGTTATCTAATGTTCTCTAGTCTGTGAACTAAGTGTAAAGTCAGCCACCATCAACACAAACCAAGTGGAGTAGTGCAATAAGGGGCAAGGAAAAGGGAGAAAGTTTAGGTGAAGTATATAAATTCATGAAACAGCAAAGAAAAATGTACAGGCGGCAACTAGTAACCTTTCTGCAGCTAATCCTGAGGCTGCGGCTGGTATTTTTGACTTCTCTCTCCTGTTAGTTAGGCTGAGTTTGAGTTCAGCCAGCACCACAGTGGATTGGAGTCCTGTTCAAGGAGGGACGATCTAACCTTCCTTCCCATCTGAGCCACTGGCTTCCAATTATCACAGAGATCTTCCATTAACTCTTACTATACTCAGTATTATCACCAGGTCCCATCCATACTTCTCTCATCCTTCACTGTGTAGCAACAAGACTGTGTTCACCCGGCCAGCACCATAACAGCCCCGACTGCCTTCCAAACCACAGTCACCACTGTGTTCCTCTTGCATTTCTCATTTGTTTGCCTCTCAGTCAGCAAATCACAGGGGATAGAGGCAGAGATTTGGGGTCACTTAGGTATTAGCTTTGAAATGCTATCCCCCCTTACCCTTTAGTTCCCAGATCCTTCCTTCACTGTGGCCATGGGCCCTGATTTACTACATGTACTGTATCTATTCCAACCTCACAAAGAGCAGTCTCCCTAGAAAGCCAGCTGCCTCAGGGTGATGGGTGTTTATATTAAGCCCACCAGCTTCTCTTTAATGTGAACTTTGTGATTGGAAAGCAAGGGTCATATGGGATAGCACAGTGACATCAAAGCATGTTAGTAAGTCCTTGAAATATGGTATCAGCAGAAATTTGGAAGAAAAGCAAATCCAAATCCAGAATGTATCCCTTCTAGGGAGGACAAATTGCTGTCTCCTTTCTGATAGAAGAGGGACACATGTAATCAACCTGTCACGAGGCCTGAGCTAGAACCTCTAGGACGTACCCCCACATGGTTGGTCACTACCGCTAACAAGTGGGCCGTCAGGGTGAAAGCTATATCAGCCTTGATGAGGGGAAATCCACATTGTACAGATGACACAGACAGCCCCCCATCCCTGTCACTGTGGCCACAGTTTATGAATGTATTAAGCATCGGGGGGCTGGAGATGAAAGCTGGTAGACATCTGTAGAGAGATACCTAGAACTCCTGATTATTAAAAGCACTGAGGACTTTGAACATTCACTTAGATCATGCACATTCTTATTCTCTGAGCACATTCCAAGAACTCTGGCCATAGTTTTCCCCTGGGCTTCCTCATGGCCAGTTCTCTATTCATGCTCTTTAAATCTCTGACCACCTGGTTGTTAGCCACTGACTGGATCAGCATGGATTTTTATATCAGACATCTCTGCCTCCTGACAAAACAGAAGAGACATGCTGCTCAAAATCTGCTCTTTGGAGGATTATCTGTCTCCACTGGTGGTCAGGGCTATCCCCTGAGTATAGCAGCAATGCCTTCACTTTGATGGATAGGTCACAGTGGAGTTCTGGATCACCAGGAGTTAACATCAGTGCAGAACCAGTATCTCTCAGAATGCCCAGAATGTCTGGTTACTTCTCGGGACATCTGGAGAATGGTCTAGTCAGAGGCTTTGGGTCCTTTGGGGAAGACTTAGAAGCTGCAAGGTCCATAGCAAGTACTTTGGATGTTATTTCAGGGCTCTTTTCACTGGACACCTGGCTGCTTCATTCTGTGTCAGACCTATTCCTGAGAACTGGGGGAGGAGCCGTGACAATATTGTGACCGCTCACATCAGACCTTTGTTTATTGACAGGAAAAATTTTAAACTATAAAAATCAATTTGTCTATCTATCTTGTTCTTAAGGACGCCACAATTAGTTGGGCAACACCAAAGAACCCTGCAGGTCAGACCCTTGTAAAAAATGCACTGTCTGCTAGTTATGGTAGCCACAACCACCTGGCCTCTGTTATGCCAGGATCCATTTATCCCCACCAAAATCAGAGAGCCCGTTTCTATTGTAACGTCTCCCTATCCATTGCATCTCCCATCAATTATCAGTCTCTACAAACAGACTCATTCAACAACCATTCCAACACTCTCTCCCTTGCCTTTCTATGCTCCTTGGAAAGTGAATTACTGAGTCACATGATCTCCATTAAAGCCATGATGGCTGTGTGACATAGTTCTAGAGAGAGAGCAGAGGTAAGTAAAAATCCTTGGGGTGGGCTTTCTTCCTGAAGTGAGGGCATAGTGTCTGGAGATGCAGCAACCATCTTGCAAATGTGAGAGTGAAAACCATAGGTGACTGATGACAGAGCATGAAAACAGCCTGTTTCCCGAATGGCATCACTGAGGTGATACACCAGCCCTGGATAGCCTATGCCTAGATTTTTTTTGTGCTGGAGTCATGTCTTGTTTACTTCTCTGAGAAGGGTTCCTATTATAGCCAGGATCAATCCTAACAAATACACACTGTATTTAAGACCTTATTGAGGGCAGCCCTGGTGGCGCAGCAGTTTAGCGCCACCTGCAGCCCAAGGTGTGATCCTAGACCCCGGATCCAGTCCCACGTCGGGCTGCCTGCGTGGAACCTGTTTCTCCCTCTGCCTGTGTCTCTGCATGTCTCTGTGTCTCTATGAATAAGTAAATAAAATCTTTTTTTAAAAAAAACCTTATTGAAGTACTTTCTGACACCTCCACTATTTTGGGGGACATGGGTAGTAGTAAATTGGTGAGTTAGACATGATTCATTCACTCATATGTGGGGGAGATGGAGAGGGGAGAGGGAGAGAGAATCTCAAGCAGACCCCACTGAGTGCAGAGCCTGACGCAGGGCTCCATCTCACAACCCTGAGATCATGACCCGAGCAGAAACCAAGAGTTGGATGCTTAACCAACTACACACCCAGGTTCTCCTTAAGTGCCTTTTAAAAACTTCTACTTTGCCAGATTCCCTATTCTAGACTATCAAGTCCAACTTTGCCCACTTACAGTTAATTTCAGGATAATTATCCAGCAGACTTCATCTAAAACCTTAGGCAATGCAAACCACTATTGCCCTCACTTTATACTTGGAAGAAAGAAGAAGGTAGGAAAATGAAAGCGTGCAAAATCTGGGTCTCGTGCTACTAAGGGAAACCCCAGCGTCATTTAAAAATCCCCACATGTGGGGAGGAGGGCGGGGGGTGGGGGTGAATGGGTGACGGGCACGGAGGGGGACACTTGACGGGATGAGCACTGGGTGTTATTCTGTATGTTGGTAAATTGAACACCAATAAAAATTAATTTATAAAAAAAAAAAAATCCCCACATGCAACCTGGTCCTACATGGACCACTGAGCAGGGAGCCGGATGTGGGGCTTGATCCCAGGACTCCAGGATCATGACCTGAGCTGAAGGCAGATGCTTAACCAACTGAGCCACTTAGCACCCTCAAAGACCCAAAATTAAAAATTTTGGAATTGCCCAAAATTTTAAGAATTGTAGGAATTAAAAATTGTAGAATGTGCCCAACTCATCTTCACCAAAAAAATCTGATAGACTGAGCCCCTCCCCCCAACAAGGGGGACCCTGCGTCGGCTGAGACTTCAGATGCAAAGACCAGTCCTGCTGAGCCCGTTCTGATCCAATGACTCCTCCTTCATATTCAGAGGTGCTCCACCTTTATCCATCTTTGCTCCAGGAACCAAGATTGAGTTTTTGTTTGACGCAGGAGCCACTCACTATCTGGCTCCAACACTGCGGGCATCTGCCTCCACAATCCTGTATTAGAGCAGGAGCACGTGGACAGCCACAAGTAGGGTGGCTCCCTTCCCTTGGACGTGCAGATTGGGCTCTTTGGCCTTCACAGGATTTCCTCCTGGTGCCTGAATGCCCTGTGTGTCCCCATGGTGGAAAGAGTTTGCTTTTTAAACTTCAAGCTACACTTTGGGAACTTTAGAGTTGAAAGAAGGTGAAAAACACACAGTTTGAGCCACTTTGACTTGGGAGGAGAAAACACTATAACTGATAAAATCCCTCCCCACATCCTCACATCCTCACTAACGTAAAGCCCACCATAGGAAACAGAAACTCCTGGTATGGCTAAAGAGGTCTTTCCCGGAGTTATCACCTGCAAATGTTCAATGGCCTTGGGAAGGCTGGAGGCTAGAGGCTCAAAAAGGCATCGGCCTCTGATTAAGATGTTCTTAAAATATGGGAGGGTTATTAATCCTTTGTCAGTCACCCTGCAGTAGGCCCATGGAGGTAAAACTTAAAGGTATCTCTGGTTGGGTTCACTGTCTAGAAAACATTAGTAGTAATTACAGCAGGAATTTTTCCCTTGCTGTGGATGCTACTGTTGCTGCATGGCCTCCAAACCTAGATATCCTATTCTTGGGATGAGGCCTCATTTGCTGCTCCAAGCGAGACAACCTACAACCAGAAGCCCTTCATTTAGTCAGATAGCTCTGGATTTTTATGCCTCCCAATAGGCACGGTCTGCCATTGCTTTCAACTTGAAGAGGCTACCGAAGAGGAGACCTTGGCTCTTCAACATCCCCTTAAGAATGAGGAAGATAAAAATCCCACAGCAGGGAGATGAGGTAGGAAAGCCGAAGGGACTCCATTTTATTTATTTTTTATTTTTTTATTTTTTGGGACTCTATTTTAGAAAGGCTCTGTCTCTGCTCTTTTTCTGCTAGGCCCCATTTATTCATGTTCCATAGTTTGCCTCTGAATAAGCCCAAGAAGCCATGTTTCCACTTCAAGAAGGAAGCAAGAAAACCCTTCTCTGAGTTTTGTCCAAGGCTCCAAATACCTGATGACATCTAAGAAGATCTGGATGCCAAGTATGTCTCAAGACATTAGCTTCAAACAAACTTCTGCTGATGCCGGCATCAACACCCCACCTTTAGTAATTTATGGAATAACACCGATTGTTCACCTGACACTTGCCTTTGGGGGGGGCCCTACCCTGGATTCCCAGAGGAACATGCACCTTAGACTCCTCTCCAATATGAACTCCCAACACCAAATGATAGTCTCATTCTCTTTTCCTTTCCTCCCAGACACTCCATCTGCTATGCTCTTCCTGTCACATATACTATTCCGTAAACTTCATTTTCACTTTCTCTGGCTCACATTTGATCTCTATCCTGTGTGCAGCCAAGGACCATCATGACTAGTCCTGCAGGACCTCCCTCTGGGGCCTTGGACTCAGCCTGCCTGCATCATCAACTTTATTCAGTGTGAGTCATTGAATCTGGGTTCCAGCTACCCAACCATGGAATCATTAGAATATTCTCAGATGCTGAAGCAGCACACTGAATCAAAAAAAAAAAAAAAAAAATCAAGTGCATTAATCACAACGAAGTTAAGTGAATACATTCACCCTAACCAATATTTATGTTCTTCCTTACTGAGCCTATCATCTACTCTCATAATCTATCTCCACAAGTATTTTTCAGGGATCACATGAAAAAGCCAAATATAGTAGTTCTTCTGTTGCCTGAGGCTCCTCCTTCAAGTTTGACCTACTCACTTCCCAGGGCATGTTGGGATCTGACAAAGGATGAGAGGGTTGGAATGCATGAATGAGCTTCCTTTTACAAGACTAATCCCCCCAGATGTGGGCATTTCAGGGTCTTCACTCTTCTGCCACCAATGCCTTAACTTTTCCATAAGAGATTCAATATACCTCTGAATTCAGTAGGTAATGTAATCCACTAAATTGTGAGATCAAACCCTGCATTTGATTTTCAGCTCTGAGCCTCATGGCCCCAAGAGACAAGTGGTTCTTTAGGCAGTCATACGGAGCCTTCATTTATAGCCAATGCTTTGAGCTGTAAATATAAACACCTGAGCTCATCTTTCTTTAAGTTCTCTAGTGCTACAGTCAGCTCATGCCTCTGAAATCCTCACGTGTTTCCTACTATTCTAGAGCAGCAATCCCTTCAATTCCTAGGGAGAATTTGTGATATTTTAGTTATCAGTATTGCCACTGTATGCTGTGGATTGCCAAATACATGTCCCTTAATACGAATTGGATTTTCCTTGTCCTTAGCCTTTACTAGGGTAGAAAAATGTCCCCAAATTCCCCTTCTGTTCTTGAAAGTCTGCTAGCTGTAACCGCTTGTGGTACTACTTTCTGCACCCCCCAGTGTTTTTACTTGCATATAGCAGAAACCAACCCCGGCCTTCTTAAGCAGAAAGGGAATTTGTTGAAAACTTATTGAATGACAGCATCCCATTCATACCTCTCAAAGTTTCCCCATTCCTAAAATTCTGGTTTCCCCAAAACCCCATGTAAGATCAGCAATCTAAGGAGAGACATGGCTCTCCAAGAGATGTGGGGTGAGAGTCTGGCTGGCTGGATAGACATTCAACTATTTTGAACTAGGAAAAGATAATAGGATTAAGGGATCAGTCTGCACAGTTGTGGCAGATGCAAGGCTTAACCTGACAAACAAAGCACACCTACTGAAAGGTGTCAACACTCCCCACTATCAGCAAGGAGGAACTCTGAAGAGGAAGGACCAGTGGGAAAGAGCAGCCAAAACACAACAGCAGAGTGTACACAGCATACTCCAGAAACACTTCCTGAAGTCTTCATTGTTGTTGCTATTATTGCTGTTTTTGCTGGATTTTTTCCTTTCCTCTTTTCTTTTCAGGACACAATGACTAGAAGGAGAAATTCACTGCAAAAGAAAGAACAGGAGGTAGTACTCTCTGCCATGGATTTAAATCAATATAGACTTAAGTAAGATGTCAGAACTAGAACTCAAAATAATGATTATAAAGATACTAGCGGGGCTTGAAAAAGGCATAGAAGACACTAGAGAATCCATTACTGTAGAAATACAAGAACTAAATTCTAATCAGGTCAAAATTAAAAATGCTATTGCTGAGATGCAGTTAAAAGATCGAAGCTCTAACAGGATAAACGAGGCAGAAGAAAGAGTCAATGATATAGAAGACAAAAATGATACAATGCAAGAAAGCTGAGAAAAAGGAAAACATCTCCTGGATCAGGAAGAGAGATCTTGAGAAATCAGTGATATCATAAAGTGAAATAATATTCAAATATAGGGGTTCTAGAAGATGAGACGGACATGTGGGTGGAGAAGGTTTATTTTCACAAATTATATCTGAGAACTCCCCTAATCTGGGGAAGGAAGCAGGTGTTCAAGTCCAGGAGGCACAAAGAACCCCCCCTCAAAAATCAATAAAAATAGGTCAACACCTTGACCTATAATAGAGAAGCTTGCAAATTTCAGAAATAAAGAGAAAATCCTGAAAGCAGCTCAGGACAAGAGTCCTCAACCTACAAGGGTAGAAATATATGGCTGGTAGCAGACCTGTCCACAGACACCTGGCAGGCCAGAAAGGACTGGCATGATATATTCAACATGCCAAGTGGGAAAAATATACAGCCAAGAATAGTTTATCCAGCAAGGCTGTCATTCAAGATAGAAGGAGAGAGAAAGAGTTTGCAGGATAAACAAAAACTAAGGAATTCATGACCGTTAAAATGGCCCTGCAAGCAATATTAAAGAGGATCCTTTGAGTGGAGAGAGAGCCCAAAAGAAAGACCAGAAAGGAACAGAGACAGTCTACAGAAACAGCAACTTTACAGGTGGTACAATGGCACTAAGTTCATATCATTCAATAATTACTCTGAATATAAATGGACTAAATGCTCCAATCAAAAGACACAGGGTATCAGATTGAATTTTTAAAAAGGCCCATGGATATGCTGTCTATAAGAGACTCATTTAGACCCAAAGACACCCCCAGATTGAAGGTGAGGGCGTAGAGAACCATTTATTATGCTAATGGACACCAAAAGAAAGCTGAGGTAGCAATCCTTATATCAGACAAACTAGATTTTAAATCAAGGACTATAATAAGAGATGAAAAAAGACACTATATCATAATAAAAGGGTCCATCCAACAAGATCTAATAATTGTAAATATTTATGCCCCTAACTTGGGAGCAGCCAATTATATAAACCAAATAATAACAAAGCTAAAGAAACACACTAATAATACAATAATAGTAGGGTTTTAACACCCACCCACAGCAATGGACAGATCATCTGAGCAGATCAAAAGAAAACAGGGCTTTGACTGACACACTGAACCAGATAGAATTCACAGATCTATTCAGAGCATTCCATCCTAAAGTAACAGAATACACCATCTTCTCGAGTGCACATGGAATATTCTCTAGAATAGATCACATACTGGGTCACAAATCAGGTCTCAAACAGTACCAAAAGATTGAGATTATTCCCTGCATATTTTCAGACTAGAATGCTTTAAAACAAACTTAATCACAAGAGAAAATTTGGAAGGAACACAAATACATGGAGGTTAAAAAGTATCCTGCTGAAGAATGAATGGGTCAACTAGGAAATTTAAAAATACATGGAAGCAAATGAAAATGAAAATTTGACAGTTCAGAACCTTTGGGATGCAGGAAAGTCAGTCTTAAGAGGGAAACATATAGCAATATAAGCCTTTCTCAAGAAGCAAGAAGATACTCAAATACACAACCTAACCTTACACCTAAAGGAGCTGGAAAAAGAACAGCAAATAAAGACTAAACCCAGCAGCAGGAGAGAAATAATAAAGATTAGAACAGAAATCAATGGGGAAAAAACCAAAAGAATAATTGAACAGGTCAATGAAACTAGGAGCTTGTTCTTTAAAAGAATGAAGATAGATAAACCCCTAGCCAGATTTATCAAAGAGAAAAGAGAAAGGACCAAAGTAAGTAAAATCATGAAAGAGGAGAGATCATAACCAACACTGAAGAAATGCCAATAATTATGAGAATATTATGAGCAATTATATGCCAACAAATTAGGTAATCTGGAAGAAATGGATGCATTCCTAGAAACATACAAACTACCACAACTGAAACAGAAAGAAATAGAAAACCTGAACAGACCCATAAACACCAAAGAAATGTTTAAGAAATATTTTATTGATTTATTCATGAGAGACACGCACAGAGAGAGAAAGGCAAAGACATAGGCAGAGGGAGAGGAAGGCTCCCCATAAGCAGCTCCATATAGCACTCGATCCTGCACCCTGGGATCATGCCCTGAGCTGAAGGCAGACACTCAACCATTGAGCCACCAGGCATCCCTCTACCAAACATTTAAAGAAACTAATGCCTTTGAAGCTCTTTCAAAAAATAGAAATGGATTACTTCCAAACTCATTCTATGATGCCAACATTACCTTGATCCCAAAATCAGACAAAGACCCCCAAAACAGAGAATTACAGATCAATAAATATCACTGATGAACATGGATGCAAAAATTCTCACCAAGATACTAGCTAATAGGACCCACAGTACATTAAAAAGATTATTGACCATGACCAAGTGGGATATATTTCTGGGCTGCAAGGGTGGTTCAACATTTGCAAAAAAAATGTGATACACCACATTATTAAAAGAAAGGACAAGACCCACATGATCCTCTCAATGGATGAAGAAAAAGCATTTGATAAAATACAGCATCCTTTCTTGATAAAAATCTCTCTGCAGTGTAGGGATGGAGGGAATGTACCTCAATATCATAAAAGCCATATATATGAAAAATCCACAATACATACCATCTTCAATGGGGAAAAAATGAGAGCTTTTCCCCTAAGGTTAGTGACATGACAGGGATGTCCACTCTCACCATTGTTGTTCAACATAGTACTGCAAGTTCTAGTCAGCAATCAGACAACAAAAAGAAAAGGCATCCAAATTGGCAAAGAAATCAAACTCTCATTCTTTGCAGATGACATAATACTCTATGTAGAAAACCCAAAGACTCTGATGAAAAGTTGCTAGAACTGATACAGGAATTCAGCAAAGTCACAAGATATAAAATCAATGCACAGAAGCCAGTTGCATTTTTGTACACTAATAATGAGGCAGAGGAAAGAGAAATCAAGGAATCTATCCCATTTACAATTGCACCAAAAACCAGAAGATACCTAGGAATAAACCTAACTAAAAAGATAAAATATCTGTACTCTGAAAACTACAGAACACTTAGGAAAGAAACTGAAAACATGAAGAAATGGAAAAACATTCCATGCCCATGGATTGGAAGAACAAATATTGGTAAAATGCCTTATGCTACCCAAAGAAATTGACACATTTAGTGCAATCCCTATCAAAACACCACCAGAATTTTCCACAGAGCTGGAACAAACAATCCTAACATTTGTATGGAACCAGAAAAGGTGCTGAATACCCAAAGGAATGTTGAAAAAGAAAACCAAAGTTGGTGGCATCACAACGGTGATGGCACCACTTCAAGCTGTATTACAAAGCTGTAACCATCAAAACAGTGTAATACTGCACAAAAAAAGACCCACAGATCAATGGAACAGAATAGACAACCCAGAAATGGACTCTCAACTCTATGGTCAACAAATCTTTGATGAAGGAAAGAATATCCAATGGAAAAAAGACGATCTCTTTGGAAGATTGGACAGCCACATGCAGAAGAGTGAAACTGGATCACTTTCTTGCACCATACACAAAAATAAACTCAAAATGGATGAAAGACCTAAGTGTGAGACAGGAATCCATCAAAATCCTAGAGGAGAACACAGCAGCCTCTTTGACCTCAGCAACAGCAACTTCTTGCTAGACATGTCTGCAAAGGCAAGTGAAACAAAAGCAAAAATCAACCATTGGTACTTCATCAAGATACAAACTTTTTCACAGAAAAAGAAACAGTGAACAAAACTAAAAGACAACTTACAGAATAAGAGAAGATATTTGCAAATGTCTTATCAGATAAAGGGCTAGTACCCAAAATCTATAAAGAACTTATCAAACTCAACATCCAGAAAACAAAAAATCCAGTCAAGAAATGGGCATAAGAAGACATGAACAGCCATTTCTCCAAAGTGAAATGGCTAACAGGCACTTGAAAAAATGCTACCCATCAACTCATCATCAGGGAAATACAAACCACAAACACAATGAGATACCATCTCACAAGGGGAACAATAGATGTTGGTGAGGATGAAGAGAAAGGGGAACTGTTGGTGGGAATGTGCGCGGATGCAGCCACTCTGGTAAACAGTATGGAGGTTCCTCAAAAAGTTAAAAATAGGGCAGCCCGGTAGCTCTGCGGTTTAGTGCCGCCTTCCGCCCAGGGTGTGATCGATCCTGGAGACCCGGGCTCAAGTCCCACGTCAGGCTCCCTGCATGGAGCCTGCTTCTCCCTCTGCCTGTGTCTCTGCCTCTCTCTGTGTGTGAATCTCTCATTAATAAATAAAATCCTTTAAAAAATATATTAAAAATAGACCTACCCTATGATCCAGCAATTGCATTACTAGGTATTTATCCATAGGATACAAACATAGTGATTCAGTGCGGCACATGCACCCCAATGTTTATAGCAGCAATGTTCACAATAGCCAAACTAAGGAAAGAGCCCCCTCCCCAAAAAAAGAGCCCAGATGTCCACCGACAGATGAGTGGATAAAAAGAGGGGGTCTATATATATAAAGGAAAATTGCTCAGCCATCAAAAAGAATGAAATCTTGCCATTTGCAATAACATGGATTGAACTAGAGGGTATTATATACTAAGTGAAATAAGTCAGAGAAAGACAAATGCCATATGATCTCACTCATACATGGAAGGTAAGAAACAAAACAGTGGAACATAGGGGAAGGGAGGGAAAAATAAAAGAACATGAAAACAGAGAGGGAGACAAATTCTAAGAGACTCTTAACTCTAGGAAACAAACTGAGGGTTGCTGGAGGGGAGGGAAGTAGGGGGTGGGGTAACTGGGTGATGGAGCACTTGATGGAATGAGCACTGGGTGTTATACTGATGAATCACTAAATTCTACCTCTGAAACTAATAATACACCGTATGTTAGTTAATTGATTTTAAATTTAAAAAAATTCATTAATTAAAATAGAAAGATCAGCAGTCTGCTCTACTAAGGGAGCCTGCGCATGAACAGCAGAGTGCAGGGATACTACAGTAAGCATAAAATTCAGCTTTTTATTTTTTATTTCAGATATTAAGCAGTGGTCTCATTATCCTTTGGTATTTTCCTAATCAGTATAATAATCCATAACCTAAAATCTAGTCCTCTGTTAAGAATCTGACTGGGAGAACCATGAGTGTAAGTACTGACTATTAATTTGCAGGGTTTATTTTTAAACCACACCCAGTTGTCACTACACTAACTTGGAAATCCCATAAAGGGTTGGGGTTTTGTGCACATTGTTCACTGCTGTAAACCTAGAACTGTGCCTTGTGCTGGTGATCAATCAATAATAATAAACATTTGTGAATGACTTGTTCTTATTTCTCAACTGAAATTGCGATAATCTTCCTTTGAATAAATGAGGGAAAAGAAAAACAAAGTCTAGTATTTTAGTTCTTTTTTTTTAAGATTAGAACAGATACGATTGGTTAGGAATCAGTTTTGATTATAAAAGTAATGGAAAAATTAACATCTACAACAGTTTCAGGAGATATTAGCAGCACTGATTTTTAAAATAGGCATTTTTACATTCCCATAGTAAAATGCTCAATATTGGTTAAGTGTAAAGGAAAAATAAAGATGGAAAAATAAAAATATAAAACATAAAACACTGGGCAAAGATGTCATGCCATGGAGTTTCCTTATTTCCTAGGCAACATGACATCTTTTTGTAAAGCTGACTTAGGACTCAACCTCCCAGGAAGTTTGCAAGAGTCAAACAAATCAACTAAAAGCCAAGGAATATTCCAGGGTAACAATTACCATCAACCATATATTGACAGAGACATTTTGCCTAGGGGTTTTTGAGTAAGCTCTATGCCCAACATGGGGCTTGAACTCACGATCTGGAGATCAAAGGTCTCATGCTGTACTGACTGAGACAGCCAGTCACCCCTTGCTGAATGCTTCAGACAGAAAATTGAAATGGTGCATTTTGGCTCTAGACATTTGATTTGGCCTATTATTCATATATTTTGTAGGAATTCGTGTCAGATAAAGGGAATGCTACAGCATCTTCACAAAAGTAAAAATGCTGAGATCTAAACACCGATGTGCAAAATACTTAACCACAACCTAAGGTAATACATTTTTTTTTTTTAGGTAATACATTTTACATAAAGATCCAGTCCATATTCCTTACTGCTGAAACAATTTACAAAACAATACCTACTCTTAGTACATGTGATGATACTTTCTATTCCCTTTTTATTCTATCCTATTTCATACAAACAATGCTAGTTTTGATCCATACGCGGGTTGAGACTTGCAAATTGAAAAATACTGACCTGAAAAGGAATAAAGTACTGGAATATAGAACTGCTTTATATCTTATGATTTTATATCTTTATATATGTATGGCACACAAAAAACAACTTTAAAGCTACTGCTTTTTTTGGCAAAGTACAACTCATCTAAGTAGGAGCATATCTTAGTATCCCAGAGATATCATTAAATTTATAATTGGTAGAATCTTTTTTTTTTTTTAATTAAGTAAACTCTACCCCCACTATGAGGCTCAAACTCATAATCCTGAGATCTTGGGCAGCCTGGGTGGCTCAACGGTTTGGCGCCTGCCTTCAGCCCAGGGTGTGATCCTGGAGACTTGGGATCGAGTCCCACTTCAGGCTCCCTGCATGGAACCTGCTTCTCCCTCTGCCTATGTCTCTGCCCCTCTCTCTCTGAATAAATAAAATCTTTTTTTAAAAAATCCTGAGATCTAGAGTCACATGCTCTACTGATTAAGCCAGCCAGGCACTCCCAAATCTTTTTTGTCTTTGGTGCAAATTTATCCAGTAGCACTTGGAAAATTTTCATATTCTCCAGTGTATACAGATAAAGTGGGTTCATCTTTAAGAAGTCCAACATAAAATTATTTGGATTATCTAATTCACCTTTCCCAATTTTGAAGGGATTACAGATTTTTAAAATCATCCCACATGTGGGGCACCTGGGTGGCTCATCCAACTCTTGATATCAGCCCAGGTCATGACTTGAGATCCTGAGATCAGGCCAGATTGGCTCCATGCTCAGCGGGAAGTTTGCTTGAGATTCTCCCTCTCCCTCTGCCCCTCCTCCCTCCCATGCACGTGCTCATGCTCTCTCTCTCTCTCAAAGAAATAAACAAATAAATAAATCTTAAAAAAATCATCCCACATGTAAATCAAGCAAACAGTCCTTAACTTTTTGAGTTGATGTGTTTTCCCTTCCAAAAAAACTGTGACAAGCCATACAAGTACAGATTCAGTGCAGTCCCTATCAAAATATCAATGGCATTTCAGGGATCCCTGGGTGGCGCAGTGGTTTAGCGCCTGCCTTTGGCCCAGGGCATGATCCTGGAGTCCCTGGATCGAGTCCCACATCGGGCTCCCTGCATGGAGCCTGCTTCTCCCTCTGCTTGTGTCTCTGCCTCTCTCTCCCTCTCTCTGTGTATCTCATGAATAAATAAATAAAATCTTTTTTAAAAAAATGGCATTTCAGAGAAATAGAGCAAAGAAGCCTAAAATTTGTATGGAACCCTGAATAGCCAAAAGTAATCTTGAGAAAGAAAGACAAGGCTGATTTCAAATATTACAAAGCTATATTAACCAATCAGTTATTGGCATAAAAATAGATGCATAGATCAATGAAACAGAACAAGCAGCCCAGAAATAAACTCATGAATATATAACCAATTTATGACAAATAAGCCAGGAATATACAATGGGAAAAGGACAGACAATCCCTTCAATAAATGGAGTTGGGAAAACTGGACAGTCATGTGAAAAGAATGACACTCAAATGCTAGCTTATACCAAATACAAAAATTAATTCAAAATAAAGACTTGAACATAAGACCCGAAACTATAAAACTCCTAGAAGAAAACATATGCCATGTGAAAATTAATGAAAGGAAACCTCATTTAAAATGAGTTGGGAGGGGATTGATTCCTGGGTGGCTCAGTGGTTTAGCGCCTGCCTTTGGCCCAGGGCGTCATCCTGGAGTCCCAGGATCGAGTCCCACGTTGAGCTCCCTGCATGGAGCCTGCTTCTCCCTCTGCCTGTGTCTCTGCCTCTCTGTGTCTCTCATGAATAAATAAATAAAATCTTAAAAAAAAAGACTATTAATCTAATAACAATCTGAAATTCTACTTGACTATAGAGAATTTGAAATTTAAGCCAGAGTTAATATGAACTAGTATTAATTTAAAAATCAATACTTTTTTTATAGGACTATTTATGTGTAGATATAGCCAATTATCCACTTTCTTTTTAAAGTTCTATTCATTTATTTGACAGAGAGAGTACACCAGCACACACAAGCAGGGGGAAGGGGCAGGCAGGGGGAAAGGGAGAAACAGACTCTCCACTGAGCAGGGAGTCCAACATGAGGCTCAATTCCAGGACCTTGGCATGACCTGAGTTGAAGGCAGACGTTTAACTGAGCCACCCAGATGCCCCTCCATAGGCATTTCAAATTAGTGAACATCTAATTTGGACTCTACACCAAGTACCTCCCAGACGTGAGGACCCGAAGTTAGGTGCTGTGTGAGTTATAAAAATTAAACACACCATCTCAGGCAGCCCTGGTGGCTCAGCGGTTTAGCGCCAGCTTCAGTCTGGGGCCTGATCCTGGAGATCCGGAATCGAGTCCCACATCAGGCTCCCTGCATGGAGCCTGCCTCTCCCTCTGCCTGTGTCTCTGCCTCATTCTCTCTCCCTGTGTCTCTCATGAATAAATAAATAAAATCTTAAAAAAAAAAAAAAAAACCAGAAACTTCAATGTAACAACAGAATAGGATATTGATTATTTCAAGAATCCATGGGAATCTGGAAAGGACTCATGGAGAGACAGAATTCGAGGGTCTTAAGAAAGGCCTTTCCGGTGGAGTTGAAGGGAACAGTATGAACAAAGGTTCAGTCAGGAAAATAAGGAAAGTGTTGGAGGAAGCCTTTCAGTGGCAGGGAGAAGGGAGAGATAAGGCTGGGAATATGGCCTGGGGCCACATCAGGGCAGGCCTTCAATATAGAAGAAAAGGAATTAATTTACCCTGTAAGTAGTGGGAGCCATTGGTATGTGTTGAGGAGGAAAGTGAAAATGCAATCTTTATTTTAAAAGATATTACACAAGTATGTACACCAAGTTAGAAACAAATGCTAAGTATATATACTGTTTTTTCAATATTTCCTCATTTTAATAAGTATACATTGTTTCTTCTATATTGGCCATTCTTTGATATTTTCCTAAAATCAGTTATATGTTGATCAGTTTATTGCTCCAAATTATGAGAACACTGGTGTTTTCTATTTATACCATGTTTAGGTAGAAAGCTCCACATTTAATTATTTAAACAAAATAAATCCAAAGTAAATATAATGTAAAAAATACACTTTAATCCAAAAGTTTGAATACTGGCACTTAGTTATTTACAATGGTACTTACAATCAATTTTACAGTAAACTTTGTGGGGAGAACTATGAACATCAAGCTATCTACAGTTGCTTCCTTCTAACAAACAAACCATAACTGTGCAGAAAAACGTTAACACTGCTACAATTCTGAATCATTATGATTAAATTAGATTCTGACAAATTTTCCTGGGTTTGAGAAACATTGGTTCAGTCAGGATAGAATCAGAGGCGAATGTATGCAATCCCATCATATTGTTGTTCCCTTACTTAGCTAACCTGCACTTGAGCTAAAAATCTATATCTGAATTCTGGACAATTTCATAAAAAGCAGGGCACCTAAATCTTAAGACTTTATTTTAGGCCTGTTACTATGAGTCTCCAGCAGATGATTTAACTTTAGGTAGGCATTTTTAGATATTAATGATTATGACCTATTAAGTCATTTTTTTGATTGCACAATGGTTGCTTCAAAGATCATCAAGAAACTACCAAGTATGGGGACGCCTGGGTGGCTCAGCGGTTGAGCGTCTGCCTTCGGCCCAGGGCGTGATCCTGGAGTCCTGAGATCGTGTCCCATATCGGGCTCCCTGCAGGGAGCCTGCTTCTCTCTCTCCCTGTGTCTCTGCCTCTCTCTGTCTCTCATGAATAAATAAAATCTTTTAATAAAATTTTTTTTAAAAAAGAAAATACCAAGTGGGATGCCTGGACATGACATGTTTCCTGTGCACATTTCATGAAGTTAACTGTCTGGACTCTACAATTTTATGGTTTGGTTGGGAGCCTCACTTAGAGAAGGAAGGTGCAATGAAGATCAACAGAATAATTCTGAATCTATCTGCCACAGAATAAAGTTTTAAAAAGACTCAAAATAGTAAAATCATCCACCAATTACTTTCCTTAAGGTTAAACAGTCTACTAGCATTTTCTAGATGAAAAAATAAAGCCTGTGTAACTCTGTGATAGACACAGTTGGCCATAGCTATATTTTATTTGATCAAGTCCTTGGTCAGAAATCCAACCTTAATTAACATTTTGTTCCAAAAGGAAAGTACAGTCCATTGATTATAATGAGTTTCTAGAAATAAATTGTGGAGAAAAATAGATATTACCTGTTCCTAACGATCTCCTTGGAAATTGTGGCCTTTGCCTGGGAAGACACACATATAGAATATATTCAACTTTAAAATATTTAATTCCTTTTAAATTTCCAAGTAACTAGTAATTAACAAGCTAATGATTACTGGGCAGTTAGGGGAAAATGTTTAGTCTTTCCATCTAAGAATTTCATGAAAAGAAATATGTGGCATGTCTTATAGGAGAATGAATACAAGATGACTGGAAAGAAGTTTCACTTTCTAAACTACAAATGGTTGGCGACGGTTTCCTTAATAGTGATTGCAGGAGTAGGTCCAACATGAGTCCATATGTAGCCCTTCTCTGGTCTGGTCGGAACTGTGGGAAACGGTGATGAACGGGACTTGAAATATTCAGAAGGTGCATGACACACAAATTCCAAGTATTCCATTTTCCTTGGAAGATCTTCCTCTGGTCCTAAAATGCAGTCAATGGAAAGATTAAACACATTTTTGAACATATGTATCATTTTCATAAAAGATTAAGATTCCTAGATGCTACTAGGTGAAACCACTCTGGTGGTGACCGGACATTAGTCCTTGATACGTGTGTTATTCTAAAGTCACTCTCCATCATTTTCTTTTACTTTACCTGCTTAACTCCCCTAAACAATGACTCAATACAGGAAGGATTCTAAAAAGAATATTAGCACTGTACAATGTTTATTACATGCCCACCCCATTCTAAGTATGGTACATTTACAGATACTTTGAGTCCTGACAACTCTGATCTGAGGAAGGCACCACTATTATTCCTGTTTTATGTATGAGGATTATGAGACAAGAGAGATTAAGGAACTTGCCCAGGGCCCCACAGCTAGTCAGTGCTGGGCTAGGAACCCAGATCATCTGGCTCCACAGTGTGTGCTCTGAACCTCTATGCTCTGCTCCCCACTCTTGGGTCTGAGGATTAGGAGAAGGAGATGAGAGGGGAGCCCCAGAGGTGATTCTTCACATCACTGCCTCTGCTGAGAGTCCTGTCCTATACGTCATGTAGATGAAAATCCACTCTTCTACGTACCTACAAGCAGAAGACTAAAACTGGTCAGGTATCAAACTTCACACAGAGATGAGAACAGCAGTACATTATTTGTCCCTGATTTCCCTCTGGGAAAAAAAAAAAAACCAACCCCAAAACCTTTGTATGCAAAAGTAATGCATGCTTATTACAGAAAGGTTGAAAATATGGGGTAACTTTAAAATTCTGAACACTTTTAAAATTGTATAAATCAGCAACTCATTCCTGTGAGTCTACATCAAGAAACATTTATACCACTTCTGTCAGCCTTGAAATTAGTAAGAGAACAGTGGTTGCCATTTCAACTATACACAATGATACGATCTCATCAGTCTACAATGATGTATGTGACACGTAGAGGGACACCTAATGAAAATTTTTAAGATTCTAGAAATCATGGGGATAGTTCCTCTTGAAATTATTTTTAACTAGATTTTTATAAGTAAATATGCCTAAATAAGCCCAATTCCTGAGCAATAAATTCTTTAATAGCGTTTAACCCTGGGTCGTTCGGAAAAATCTTATCCACATCACTTTTTAGTAGGTATCTCCTGCCCTAACTCAAAAAAACTGATAGCACTCAAACCCCAGCTATATAAGATATCTTTCATATTTTCTATAAAGCTCTTTACTTTTTAATATATAATGATGCTTATGTTCTTTTCGTTATGGACTGAATTATATTCCCTTCAATCCATATGTTGAGGCTGTAAACCCCAAAGTGATGGTATTTAGAGATGAGGCATGGAGTCTTTTGGAAGGTAATTAGGATTAAATGAGGCCTGAGGGTGGAGCCCTAACTTGATAGGACTGATGTTCTTCTAAGGAGAGGAAGAGACTGAAGAGTGTGCACACACAAAGGAAAGGCCACGTGAGGACTTAGCACGAAGGTGGTCAGTCACCTACAAGCCAGGAAGAGAGCTCTTGTCAGAAAGTGACCCTGACAATACCTTGATTTTCAACTTCTAGTCTGCAGTACTGTGAGAAAATAGGTTTTGTGTTTATGCCTCTCAGCCTGTGGTACCTTGTTGTGGCAACTCACTCAGACTAATATCTTCTTTTACACAATAATGGAGAATTACCTGAGTTCAAGAAGCTGTACCACCTATCAAACTCACCGATGATGTAGGATGCAGGATCAAATTGGTCCCTGGGGCTCGAGAGGGTGGGAATGAGCCATGTCAGAGCGGCACTTTTCTCACAGTACTGGTCCTGGATGAAACCCCTAATCTGAGCATAGTAGGGCTTTCCATCTTGTTCATCAATCACAGAAACAACATCTCCAATTTGGTAATATACTCCCTGGAGGAAATAGAAGATCATCCCATATTTGAAATAAAAATAGAGAAAAACAGCACAGCTATGAACTGAAACCTCCTTAACACAAAATAGTTTGCAAAGCAGTAAAACGTCTTTGAGATGGTCTTATGCATCAGTGTTTATACGGTTGATGCTCATTCTTTTTTCTTTAGAGAGTGTGTGCAAATGGGAGTGGAGGGCCAGAGAAGAAAACTTTTTTTTTTTTTTTAAGATTTATTTGAGAGAGAGAGAAAGAGTGTGTGCTCTTGGAGTGTGTGTGGGGGAGGGACAGAAGGAGAGGGAGAGACTCTTAAGCAGACTCCATGCTGAGCGCAGAGCTGAGGTGGGGCTCAATCTCATGACCCTGAGATCAGGACTTGAGCCAAAATCAAGAGTCAGATGCTTAACTAACTGCATCACCCAGATGCCCCTTTCGATTTTGTTTTGTTTCTTTGGGAGAGAAAGAATCTTAAGCACACTCCATGCTAAGCAGGGCTTAATCTCACGACCCCGAAATCATGACCTGAGCTGAGATCAAGACTGGGACACCTAACCAACAGAGCCACCCAGGTACCCTGATGCCAATCCCAAAGTTGTTCACTCTTGAATGAAAATTATATACATACACGAAAACTTGCATCTGTAGAAAACGTTTGTTTTTAAGTCCTTTGATTTCATATCAGAATAGTACCATCCCTGTTTTTTGGCCACAGCCATTGAGCTGTTTAAAAGGGGAGTGACTTTGCTGAAGGCTACTTAAGGCTACTGAAGGCAGAGAATGCAGCTAAGGCTTCTTCACCAGTTCAGTGGTCCATCTCTGGCATTACTGAAAAGCAGTAATAGGAATAAAAATCTTTATGATACTCAGCACTTCCTTACATGGGTGTGGTTCTCAGCTGGTGAAGGTATCCTTGACTTGTAGGAACTAAGTGTGATTTATCACTGCTTCACTCAAAATAGGGCCTTGGTAGCTTCTGGGGCATGCACCTCAGCCATAAGAATAATTCTGAAGAAATACTTTCAGTGAGTGAGCTGTGACAGGCATTCTTCCTGGTGGACCTTTCATCCATGTGTCTAAGGGTGACAGTTGCATATGGACCACTATGGATGGGTAGGGTCAGTGCAGGCCACAATCTGCTACTTGCTAGTTCATATCTATCATCAGCTGGTCTTTGTAGCCACTATTCAAGGTTCTAAGTTATTTGTCATATAAATACTTTGCATTTATGGCTTGCTTTGACTACACATAGAATCGTTTTTCTCAAAAAAATTTTTTTTTGCACACACAAAGAATGGGACCTTGTTTATCATGGGCACTCAAATACATGCTAAATGAATATTGACTCAAAATATATAATAGTGTAAAAATAAAACTGCAAGGCAAAGACAATGTCTTATTGAAAGATTCCAAGGGTGCCTGGGTGGCTAAGTTGGTTGAGCATCCGATTCTTGTTTTCGGTGCAGGTCATGATCTCAGGGTCATGGGATCAAGCCCCCCACCAGACTTCCCATTCAGTGTGGAGTCTGCTTCTCTGCCTGTCTAGCCTAGCAGTGCAGTGGCAGCCTCTGATCGACATCAGTACCTGAATACTTTGTTGCACTTTGTCCTTATTACCTAACAAACAGGGTGGTAGGCAGCCATAAGAAATAGGATACTTGTGGGGCACCAGGGTGATTCTGTCGGTTAAGCAGTTAAGCGTCTGACTTTGGCTCAGGTAGTGATCTCAGGATCTTGCATCAGGCTCCCCACTCAGTATGCACATGTACACACATCTCAAAAAAAATAAACAAAATTTTTGAAAAAAAGAAACAGAAATACCATACTTGTAATAACAGGTCCCATATATCTTTTGCCTTTTGGTTGAGACATGCCTCAAAATCATTAGTACACTAAATCCTCAGCCAAACCAGTTGCTGCTTCTGCTTTTTTAAAAAAAATTTATTTAAGTAATCTCTACACTCCACATGGGGCTTGAACTCACAAACCCAGTACCAAGAGCTGCATGCTCTACTGACTGAGCCAGCCAGTTATCTCCCAATTAGTTGCTTCCAGACTTAATTTGCAAACTGTAAATTCAGCTGTGAGAGTGATATGCAAATTTGAAACCATGATGATGTCTATTTCTAATATTCATTAAGTGCTTATTCTGCTCAACATACATGATCTCACTTGACACACTGAGGTGGCTGCTACTTATAATCCCAATTTTATAGATGAAGAGACACCAGAGAGACGGGCTTGGCCCAGTCACATAGCCACTGGCCAGTGGGGCTGAGAGCTGAGCCCGGCCATCAGACTACTTCACTCCATGACTTGGTGGCTATAGAATCTTTGACAAGTTCATGAAGTTCTCTGTGCTGAATTGTTCTCATCCATAAAATGGGGATAACAGTAGCGCCTCATAGAGTGGACTGAACAAAGTCAAGCCTGTGAATTGCTCACCTTTGTGCCTGATGCATAGCAGACACATACTAAACTTTAGCTATTTTATTTATTACTAACAATGCATGAATTGCTGGAAATTTAGGAGCGACATTTGCCTGTATATTGGTTGTTTTAGACTACACAGATTCTGGGCTAACAAAAACAGGTACTGAATAGAATACTTGAGTTTCTCAGTGTTTGGTCCCCTTCGGTCAGGTATGAAGCACTAATTCGTGCCACTGCCTCCCAAAAGATAGTTCAGACCCCCAAAACACCAACAGTATGTAAGGGCTGCTGTCTGTATCACGCCCATCAGGCTTTGAAGTCTTTTTTTTTTTTTTTTTAAGATTTTATTTATTTATTCATGAGAGGACAGAGAGGTAGAGACATAGGCAGAGGGAGAAGCAGGCTTCTTCCAGAACTCCGGGATCATGCCCTGGGCTGAAGGCGGACGCTCAACCGCTGAACCACCCGGGCGTCCAGTCTTTCCTATGTTCCAACTGCTTTCCTAAGGCTTCTGGCTCAAAAATAACAATATGTCATGTCTCCCACCAAATCTAGGAAATCTGACTTTACTCTTTCATCAGAACATTTTAGACTCTCTCTCACCATCTACTTCTAGTTTAATCCCTGCCCCTGACCTTATTCCTCTTGCTTCTGCTTAAAGGCATTTTAGAATCTCTGTGCCTACTCCAGATATTAGGTCTACAAACCCTCTATCAGCCCAAGTCGTCACTCTGTGCTTCTCGCACAGTGACTGTCACAGTGACTAGGAAGGCTCACACTTTCATGACTCCACACTATACATTAGCATTTTAAGATACTTAAAAAATACCATGTTTCAATAAGCAATTACCCCTCCTACCTCAGCTCTGGATGAGATGTTTTTATACCAGCCACCTAGGGGGAAAAAAAGCTTAGAAAAGAACAACAAAAAAATTACACATTATACAAAGGAGCAGAGACCTCTGGATTAACCCAACATTTGGCAGCATATCCTACAACAGGCCCAAATCTTCCCTTAGTAACCCTACTGTTACCTTGTAGAAGATTGATTCTGCAGTGATTATAGTGGAAACAGACTCAGGAGCTTTGATGGGCTAGGGGGAAAAAAAAAAGTTAAAAATATTAGCACACTCATAGTGTGCATGTGTGTGTAGCATATACAGGCATTTTTCCGGTAGTTGAGTTCTGTAACTTAAGAAATACTAACTCTGTTGCCTGTTGACAAGAAGTGCAATAAAGCAACAAACAGTTTTCTGAATGTGGCAAAGCACAGTCTGAATATTTCTAAGGCCGTTTCTGCTACCATCGGCTTAAAAATTGCTGAGAACCAAAGTACAAGCTTCTGACTATGCCGCTGAGATCTACCTCAAGGGCTCTCAAAGCTTTATTACATATTAACATTCTAGTTATAAACAATATGCCGGCTCTGATGGCTTGGCCATGATTGGAATGGAAATCATAAAAGAATGTGTAAATTAACATAAGGTGTAAAAAGTGTCTTTTTAAAAATTTATTTATTTATTCATGAGAGACAGAGAGAGAGAGAGGCAGAGACACAGGCAGAGGGAGAAGCAGGCTCCACACAGGAAGCCCGATGTGGGACTCGATCCCAGGTCTCCAGGATCAGGCCCTGAGGCAAAGGCAGACGCTCAATTGCTGACCCACTCAGGCATCCTGTGGAAAAGTATCTCTTTGAAGACATTTTCCATCTCAACTACGGTACTAGTTGGGATACTTGTCATCAGAGGAAATGTTCCAGGGAGGCTGAACTAAGACTATATGCAACTTCCTTGGCAGTTCTTAGTTATTTACCACCACCCACCCATTACAGCAATCCCTTCTTAAGCTGCAGTACATGGTTATATGTCACAACACAAAAACCAGGCCTCCCGAAATGTGTCTTGGTATCATCCTTGAAGATAGGGGTTGCTAGAGAAATAGATACTGAAATAACTGCAGAGCATATTCTACCACAGAGGGAAACATGTGGTGATGCAACTATCATCAATCGCACATTGACTTAACATGCTTTGTCAGCAGGTGTCTCATTTTAAGAAAACTAAATTAGAAAAGTCTTAAATAAATTAGGGGCAACTGGAGGATCCCTGGGAGGCTCAGCGTTCTGGAGCCTGCCTTCTGCCAGGGCGTGATCCTGGAGTCCAAAGTTGGGCTCCCTTCATGGAACCTGCTTCTCCCTCTGCCTGTGTCTCTGCCTCTCTCTCTCTCTCTCTGCCTGTGTCTCTGCCTCTCTCTCGGTCTCTCTCTCTCTCGGTCTGTGTCTCTAACGAATAAATAAAATCTTAAAAGAAAAAAATAGGGGCAACTATTTTCAGTAAGAAAAGAATCTGCAATCTGCACAAGAATTTACTACAGGGGGAATGCCTGGGTGGCTTAGCGGTTTAGTGTCTGCCTTCGGCCCAGGGCATTATCCTGGAGTCCCACATCAGGCTCCTGCATGCATGGAGCCTGCTTCTCCCTCTGCCACTCTCTCTGTCTCATGAATAAATGAACAAAATCTTAAAAAATAATAATAATAATTTACCACAGGGCCCCTCTGTGTTTTACAAGGGAATATGCCCAACTTCAGAACTTCCTTTAGTGGTAAGGGAAGCATTCCTGTTCTGAAAGAAAAGAACACCGTACTGAGGTTTAACAAAAGTCGTCTATAACGCACTGCCCACTGTGTATGGCCGTTTTCCTCTTGTGTTCACAAAAACACTGAGAACTCAATGCAACAAAAGGCACTTTCAACTACTCCCCCGCCCCACACACACATCTTCCAACCATCTATTTTTTTATACCAGCAGAAGGTTTAGCAAAATTTTTGATTCACATTCATCAAATTGATTATCGTAAATTTTCTGGGGCTGTAATAAACAAATGTGGAAATGAATGAGTTCCAGTATTATTTACTTAGATCTTTAAAGAATCAAAAAAAAAAATTTCTTCCCTAATATATCTGGCCTTATCAAGAACCATAATCCCACCTCCTCCTTTGCATGGAGGACCCAATAAAATGCATTCAAGATTTATGTTTCTTTTTTCAGACTCAAACTTTTTATTTCCCAGCAGGAAAAAAAAAAAAAAAGCTAAAAAAATCGGATATTATTAACTATAAATAGTATACCTCCTGCAACAGAGCTCACTTCCTTCCAGCAAGTGTGGACCACTCACTCCCCCAGGACACTGCGGAAAGGCCCCGGAAGAGCAAAAGTTCAGATGGGAGATGAAGGCAGTGACAGGACACACTACACACACAAGGCCATTACTGTAAAAGACACTGTCCACAATCATCTTACATTTTTTAATTTAAAAATATGTCTTCTCCCTTTTCCTTTGGTGGAAACTTTCTTTTCAGCAGCTGGAGCAGATTTGTATTTAGTGTTTCTCAGCCGAGCAGACCTTCTGTGAATTTCCTGCTTACTCTGTTACAGAAACAATTAAAGAACAAAAAAGATCAAAGTCGTAGAAGGATTGCTGTCCCGATTCAACCATCTTCCGGGGACTCCAGAGTAAGCCCCTTATGCTGACTGACCTTTCGAAACCACCCAAGAATGTGCCTTTTCTTTTGCCGCTGGGAAACCTCCCGGAACTGGGCTGATTACAACAGGGAAGCGCCCTAGACAAGCATCTGCAGAGCCTCCAAAAAGGTGTCAACTACTTACAACAGGGCCTGGGGGAGGCGTCCGAGGGAAGTCTAGGGCAAGGGGAGGACTACTTACTTGTTGTTTACAGTCCAGGAGAACTCTCCGACCCCAGGGAGCACGTTAGGTATGGCCCTTCCTACAGTGGGATACTTACCATGCTGTCATTTAAAACAAGGACACGGTAATCTTACTTAGTAACATAATAAATTAGCAGGAAGTCGGTCCAGCAGCACGGCCCTATTTACGTGCGTGTACACGTGTGTATGTGCGGAGATGTCTGGTCACCACCGCGAATGTCACTACACTGGGGGCTGGGGGCGGGGGGAGGGGACTTCTGAAGGGTCTTAAATTTTCTTGCTTCTTTACACTTTCAATTTCTCACAATAATAGAAGGTGCTCCGCCCGGGCCAAATCTACAGTCGCAGTCCCCGCGAGGCGGGAGCGGGCGGGCCTCGCCAGCAGGGGCACCGCGCCCCGGGAGGGACCGCGCGCCCCCCGGCCGGCCGGCCTCCGCGGGGGGGGGGGGCCCGGAGGAGCTCACCTGCTTGCCGCCCCCGCCCCCGTTGCTCTGCGGAGGGGCGGCCGAGGTGCTGGCGAAGGTCGCCGCGCCGAAGCCGCCGCCGCCACCGCCGCCGCCGCCGCCGCCGCCCCCCGTCCCGCCGGCCGCCCCCGAGCCGCCGCCCGTGCCGCCCGCGCCGCCCGCGCCGCCCCGGCCCGTGCAGTGGTGGCAGAGGATCTCCCCCTGCGGGCCCTTCTTCCACATGGAGGACGACGTGGTCTTGCAGACGCTGCAGGTGGGCTTCAGGCCCAGTGGCATCGTGGCGGGCTCGGGCGGCCCCCGCGGGCGCAGCGACACGGGAATGGCGACCGCCGGCTCGGGCCGCCCGCCGGCCGGCCCGCCACCCCCAGCGACCGGAAGAGCGGCGCGGGCGCCGAGCGGTCCACGCAGGGACCTGAGGGCGGCCGCTGCCCCCTGGAGGCAGGAAGGCGGCGACACCCGCTCCGCGACAGGCGGCGGCCGCGGCGGCCCCAGCGGCGGGAGGCGGGGCCGGGGGGCGGGGCCTGGCCCGCTCGGCTTCCGGCGGTGGGTGGGGCCTGCGCGCCGCGGCCCCGGCCCTCTGACCGGAAGTGCCCCCTCGGGCTTCCCGGAAGCGGACTGTGGCGGGGACCCCGGCCTCCTCCTGCGGGAGGTGTGGGCGGCTTTTTTTGGCTTTAGGTCTGGGATCGGCCGGGGAAGTGCAGAACGCCGAATTAAATTTGAATTTCAGAGAAACCACGAATGCCGTTTTGATAGGAGTGTATCCCATGCACTATTCTTGGTTTCTCTGAAATTCAGATTTAACTGCGGGTGCTGTATTTTTATTTGCGAAGTCTGGCACTCCTGAGGACGCCTGTACACTGTTGAAGATTACAGTTTAGACCCCCCCCCCCCCGATACTTGTGCCGAATGTGTCGTGTCTATTGACATTCGTGCATTAGTTGAGACACATTTTAGAACATTTAGGAGGGGGCAGCCCGGGGCGGGGCGGGGCGGGGGGGGGCGCTGCTCCGCGGCTTAGCACCGCCTTCCTGATCCTGGAGACCCCGCACGGCTTCGAGTCCCACGTCGAGTCCCACGTCGGGCTCCCTGCATGGAGCCTGCTTCTCTCTCTGTGTGTGTCTCTCATGAATAAATAAAATCTTTAAAAAATGATGTCAAGCAGATGTTCCTTAGCTATTGGGTGGTGATGTTATCCCAGGTCCTGCAGCCTCTAATCAGTAGGCCGGTGACAGCAGGAGGGTGGAAAGCCAAATAACTGATTTGGCCTAGGATGAGAGCATTATGACAAGCCAGCTCCCCTCTTATCCTAGTCGCTGGTCTGAACAGGCCTCCCCAGAGAAACGGGCCTCTGCTTTTCAGCCTCACTTCATAGCGTCCTAGTGGCCTACCTGTTTTCAGGATGCTGGATTTTCTAGACTTGGCATACTAGGAGGCATCTCAGTGAATATGCTGGTGGCATGCCTCAGCAAGAGAAAGAAAAAAAAAACTGTATTGAATGCCTATGATGTCACAAAATCACATTTAGTACATGTGACCACCTTGAAAAGTTATTATCCTTATTTTGTTGACTGATGACTAACGGAGCAACCGTAATTTGGACCGGCTGCGGATACAACTTCTGCTCTGACACCACATTCAGAAGGCCTTCAAAACAGCCCTGGGGTCTGGGCTGTGACTTGGGCATTCTTTTTTTCTTTTCAAATGGGTTTTCATTTTTTTTTTTTAAGATTTATTTATGCATGAGAAACACACAGAGAGAGGCAGAGACATAGGCAGAGGGAGAAGCAGGCTCCCTGCAGAGAACCTGATGAGGGACTTGATCCCAGGACCTTGGGATCACTACCTGAGCCAAAGGCAGACGCTCAACCACTGAGCCACCCAGGCATCCCAGTTTCCTTCTATTTCTATTTTCATCACAAACGTGTATACTTTTATCAAATGTTTTTTTTCTGTGAGAGGTTCATAATACTTTTTCTAGAGTGAATCCAACTGGGTGGTGATATACTATCCTTTTCACATATTGCTGGATTCGCTTTACTAATATTTTTCAGATTTTTGCATCTATGGTCATGAGTAAGATGGGCTTATAATTTTCCTTTCTTGTAATATCTTTGTCAGGTTTTCGTATCAAGATTATGTTGGTCAAAGTAAAGACTTTGGATTTCTTTCTGAGTGACACAGGAAACTATCTGAGGCCCTTCTATGTACCGATATGAAAAGACAAAGCAGGGCAGCCCCAGTGGCCCAGTGGTTTGGCGCCACCTTCGGCCAGGGGGTGACCCCGGAGACCCGGGATCGATCTCACGCCGGGCTCCCTGCATGGAGCCTACTTCTCTCCCTCTCCCTCTGCCTGTGTCTCTGCCTCTCTCTGTCATGAATAAATAAAATCTTTTAAAAAAAAGAAAAGATAAAGCAATTCACAGAACAAGGTAAAATATCACTTTGTGTAAATTTAAAAGCCATGTGTGTGTGATGATTACTTGTTTTAGTCCTTTAGACAGAAAACCATTGTCAGTTGATGGTAATAGAAATGGTG
This sequence comes from Nyctereutes procyonoides, assembly GCF_905146905.1. NCBI lineage: Eukaryota > Metazoa > Chordata > Mammalia > Carnivora > Canidae > Nyctereutes > Nyctereutes procyonoides. The sequence continues at coordinate 15,679,187 of NW_026575141.1, read as the reverse complement.
AGGGAGGCTTTCACTTTTCATCTTGTATTGTTCGAATTTTTTCCATCACATCATGTGTTCCTTTTATTAAAAAAGAAACAAAATATCAAATGGGAAAAAAGGAAGCGCTGGCAGTTTTTTAGCCCTAAAAATCCTCTGCCCCCTGGAGTTAGCAGGTGTACTGTGGCTTGGGTCTAGTTCAGGGACTGGCAGGCAGATTTCCTCATGCAGCTGGGGTCCTTGTCTATAAAGCGAGGATGGTATTGCCCAGCTCAGGGCTGTGTGAAGATTGGATAATCTTGTACTTGGCTTGTAGTTCTAAGTCAATAAGTGGGGCTTCTCCAAGCAGCAAAGCCATAAGTCATGTGCAGACCATACTAGAGTGTAATAGTGTGATGTGCCATGGGAGAAAATGAGGATGCAAGGCAGGGAAGGTGATGGCCCAGGGGTGGAGAGGCAAGTCGGGAGGTGAGGGGATAGGGTGGGAGAAAAGAACTCAGGAAGGCAACTCAGTGAAGTCTATGACATCATTTCCTGCTCTGTCATTGGAGCCTCAGGGAGAGCATGATCCACAGTTGTCTAGGCTGGGCTCCCTGGGGCGCCTGGGGAGAGAGCTCAGATTGAAACAGAGAGAGAGATCTAACTTGGACCCAGAGGAAGGGTTCACCTCCTGCATATAGAGACAGTCCGTGCCTATGGGGGTACTTGAGAAACTTCTGCTCACAGTGTGTGTGTGTGTGTGTGTGTGTGTGTGTGTGTGTGTGAAGTGTGTAGAGAGCATGAGTGTGTGGGCTGTGAAGACAAGAATAAATTTGAGGTCTTAAACATCAATGGAAAGGAATAAAGCTGACTTCCCCAGGGGATTATCAGTGTTGCCATGCAGGCTAATTTGCATGATTTAGGTGTTGCATGGCTCATTAATCAAAACTCTTAAAATTAAAAAAAAGAGCAGATGCATGAAATATATCACGGCCTGGTTTCAAAGAGAATACTATTCATCACATTTTGTGTCCTGGTGAACATGGGCACTGTGGGACTCCTTAACCACTCCAGCCCTTGTCCTGTGCAGCTCAAGGACAGAGCACATGAGTTGCCCTTACTTACCTGTCAGAGAAGGATAACAAGACACACACCTCATGGCCCCTGTGAGTTGGCACAGGGGAGGTTGTAAACAATTTCTACATCCAGCAAGTGCCTGATTAATGTTGATTCTGAGGCCAGTAAGAAAGGAGGAGGCGAAGCATTTCTGTTGACCAGACTGGTCAAGTCATTAGTTACCCCCCCTGCCATGCACCCCTGGGGCAAGGTAACTAACTCAAATTGTCTACTGAGGACAAACTAGGGATAGTGATTGGGGACCGGGACAGAGAGGGATGAGGCCTAGGAAACTGCTGGCAGGTGCGGGAGAGGAGAGCCCTGGCAGAGAGGCTTTGCTGACCTTTGCCTTTTTCATCCTCAGGACGGGCATCACGATGTCCATCTCCCACTGCAGACGGACCTTCTGCGTTAGAACCTAGTACTTCGTTGTGGGCCTGGGTCCCATGCCCTGTACTCAGGGTGTTCCTCTGGCCTGGAATGTGCTCCCTTCCCAACACTTCTGCACCCCTCCCTGTCCTCTCCAGAATCAGCTCAGGGCACATCTCCATCCTCCCACCTCCCTGACAGCTTCCCTGCTTTGTCTCCTCCTTCCTCTACCTTCGGGGGTACCTTTGCCCCCATGTCTGTGTCTCCTCCCCAGGTCTGTGAGCATGCTGAGGACAGGATTTCCCTTCTCTGTGTTTCTTTTATGCCTTGTGCATAGCAGGCATGCACTAATGAGCAGTTTAATGAGCGGGTTAATAGTTCAGTCAGCCTGTTCCCAGCAACGGTCTCCACTCAGGACAAGTGTCTGCTCCTATTCCTCTCCTTGCTGCCCTCTTTCCTGGTCATCTGCCTTCTGTCCCTGAGTACCCTGAATCAGGCCTCCCCCGCCCCTCACTGGCCTGCAGCTGGGAGTAGGCATCTCCCTATACCACCCGGGAGGGTGGGTGCGTTATCATCCACCAGAAAAACCAATGCTTGCTTTGTCATAAACAAGTCTTACATATTTGAAGTAATTGTTCAGGAACCCTGTGTTGTTTCTTAAGTCTCTTCCTCCTGCTCGGGAGAAGTTGATGACAACTGGGTCTTCTGGAAGCCTTGAGCTAAGGCTTTAGGACTTTCCCTGACATACAATGGGCTTTGGAGGTTCAGGGGTTGGCCTCCCTGAGACTCAGCGCACAGCGCACTGGCCATGACTCCTTGACCAGCAGGAGTCTCAGCAGATAGACTTGACTCGGAGTCCCTCTTCCAGGCAGGAGCACCCCTAGCCCACCCCATGCTCCAACTGCCACTCCCCTAACTGTCACTCAGAACTTCCTTTCTCAGCCCCAGAGCCTGCCTGTCCTTTGGAGGATCGCTGGCTCAAGAGACAAGAAAGCTTCTTTTGAGGACCAGGTGAACACCTCATTTTACGATTAAGGCTCCAGGACTGTAGTTTCCTGAGGAAAGCTCAGCTGCCTCTGATTTTCGTTTGTTTTTGTTTTTGACTGCTTTGAAACTCTCACTGCCTCTCCCCTCCTTCTGATTTAGCAGGACTGCTGGGGAGGAAACCAGCCTGGGTGCTCAAGCACCTCTCAGGGCTTCTCGGCTGTGTGGGAGGACGGTTTTCCTCAGAGGAGCTCCAGATTTTATCACGAAGAGAAATATTGCTTTGCATCTTCAAAATGTAAATATCTTTTAAAAATATAAATAATAAATGCTCATTATAAAAATTCATAACCGTGCAGAGTGCATTCCCCAACTCTGCTGTGTTAGAGATAACTGTATTAACAGTTTTCCTATATTTTTTCAGCATCTGCAAATGTGGATGTGTCTGTTGTATAAGCCATTTATGGGATCCTACCACCTATTGTTCTCTACTCTGTCTTTTTTTATTCTAAAGTGTGTCAGAGTAAACTTAGGACATCAATCTATATCTATCTATATCTATATCTATCTCTCTCTCTATAGATATAGATATATATACCTTTTCTTTGTCAAAATCAATCAAACCATTCCTTAATGATTGATAGTCTGATTTAAACTTTTTTTCAGTTATAGTGAATAATGTAATGAGCTTCCTTATATATGTATTGTTGCCTATTCGTGTGGGTATTTTTATGGGGTAAGTTCCTGAAAATGTAATTGTTGTGGGCAAAGTAATGCACATTTTCAATCTGATGCTGCCACATTACTGACCACAAAAAGGTTTACACAGTTGCCAACTCCTTGAGGTTATCTCAGGACTGACTCAGCCCCCGGGCACAGTAGGCATATTGCCTAGGGCTCAATGTATTTTTGGGGGTTCCTGAAAATATTTTCTTTTAAAATCAGGAGAAAAAAAGTGAATATAATAATAATAATGAATAGATAGTATACAATGAATCCAGCCTGAATTGAATTTTTATACCAGTGCAGCCGTAAGATATACATTTAAATATATATATATATATTTTTTAATGGAGAGGGGACCCTCGAAGGCAAATGTGAATAGAATACCCAGAAGTCATAATGCGGCCCTGGGTTATCCATTTCTCCACACCCTTGCTACTCTGAGAATTGTCTTTTTAGTTTTTGCCAGGCTTTTTTTTTTTTTCCAAAAAAAATTCACAATTGTTTTTATTTGCATTTCTTTGGATATTTGCAAGGTATTATCTTCTTAAGTTTATTGACCGCTTAAAATTCCTTTATAAATTGCCTATTCATATTCTTTCCTGATCTTTCTAATGATTTGTTCATCCTTTTCTTGTTAAAAACTTATTTTTATAGTACAGTAAATATTACAAGTTTTATTTTCACAATTTTGCATTTCAGAGTTATTGGTATCTTTTTGTAATGATATTAAAAGTCTTTTTGTACACCAAATCTGACAAGCATTTCTTTTATGATATCATTCTTACAAAGGCTTATGAAAATATTTGTTCATATTTTCTTGTAGAATATCTATGGCTATTATTTATGATAATATCTTTAATGCATCTGGAATGCATTTTTATGAAAGATTTGAAATAGTTATTGAACTTTGTTTTCTAAGCATAGCTAATTGTTCCAGCACCATGGGACAATAATCTGAAATTCCACCTTTATCAAACTTTAAAAAAAAATTTATTTATTTATTTGAGAGAATGAGTAGGGGTGAGGGTAGGGGGAAGGCAGAGGGAGAGGGAGAGAGAATCTCAAGCAGACTCCCCTCGAGTGCAGAACCTGATGTGGGGCTCGATTTCATGACCCTGAGATCATGACCAGAACCAAAATCAAGAGTCCAACACCCACACGACTGTGGGTCACCCAGGGACCCCTCCTTTATCAAATTTTAAATTTCCAGGTATACATGGGTCTATTTGTTGCATCTCTTCCATCCCATTGATCCATTTATCTATTCATGTGCTACAACCATACTTTAAATCATAGTTTCATGATATTTTGGTTTCTGATAAGGTAAATCAGTACTCTTCAATTCCTCATAATCCTTCTCTTTCAATTTTCTTCTTGATTATTCTCATATATTTACTCTTTCTGATGGACTTTAGAGTTATACTTTCAAGTACTGAAAAGAAAATACCAATGAGCTTTGTAAAATTTAGAGATTAATTTGAGGGGAAGAACATCTTTATAAAATGGAATCTGCCTCTCCAAGAGCGTGGTGTTTTGTTCAGACCGTTTTTTTTGTGGCATTCCCAATTGGTCTATGGTTTGCCCAAACACTGGCCCTCTCAGCAATCTCCTCAGACTCCTCCTTGTGGGGCAGGAGGCCAGCAATAGGGGCTTGTCTGAGTCTTTATGCCCCCCTGAGTTTAACAGGGGGCTTTTCTTTGCCGGTTTTGGTTCGTTAAGTACTGGTTTTCTAAGAATTGTGTTCTGCTCCAAAGCACTGTGACAGAGCCACTGTAACCTCTTATCTGGATTTCTGGTCTCTTTGCTCCCACTTTTGCTTATTCGCCCTTTCTCCACACTCTGCCTAGTGCAATCTTACCGGTCAGATCCTTATGGTCCCCTGCTGGAGAACCATTGGTAACTCCCCATTGTATTAGTTACTTATGGCTGTAAGAAATTACTACAAAAATAATGCCTTAAAACAATACAAACTTTTTATCTTACAGTTCTGCAAGTCAGGAGTCCAAAATCAGTCTCAATGGGCTAAAATTAAAGTGCCCGCATCCCCTTCTGGAAGTGCTAGGGGACAATACATTTCCTTCCCTCTCCAACTTCCAGAGGCCTCCTGCGTTCCTGGACTCCTGGCCTCTATCTCCAACACCAAAGTCAGCAACTCCATCAGTCTGACCTCTGCTCCTCTTGTCACATTTCCTTCTGTGACTCTGATCTTCCTGCCTCCCTCTTATAAGTGTGATCATAACGATGTTTTTGTGATTCAACTGGGCCCGCCCAGGTAATCGAGGATCATTTCCTCACTTCAGAGTCTTAATCACTTCTGCAATGTTCTCTTTGTCACGTGAGGTAGCATTCACAAGTCCCATAGATTAGGGTGTGTACCTCTGTGGGGGGCCATTCGTTCTGCCTACCATGGTCATAACTTTCAGGATGAATTTGGCTTGCCAGCCTCTTATTGACTTGCCCTAACTAGCCATGTCTAACCTCATTCTGTGCTGGAAACTGCCCTCTATGCTTCTTCCAGTTCTGATCTAGGCTGATTCCCTGCCTTGGAGAAATGTTCCCCCATATCATATTCTAACTCATTTTCACTTTTTCTTGTAGAAGTTTTTGATAACCTATTTTACTTCCTGCATGTTCCTCCAAACTTCATTTGGGCCCCTCATATCATCCTCCATTATTCCAGACCCTGCTTATTTTGGCTTTTATATTATTGCTTGTTTGATTATCTTCTCTTCCAAAATATAAGCACTTTTGGGGCAGAGGCAACAAGGGCAGCTCCACAGTTGGCACTTAAGAGGGAGCTTATTAACTCCTTGCTGAATGAATTTATAAGCATATTAATTTAATAATAAAATGCAAGTTATTTTACTCTACAGGCCTCATTTTAAAAGTTTTTGTCCATCACTCATTCAATAAAATATTTAAGTATTGGCTTAGTGAGTACTGAGCTAAGGAAAAAAAAAGTACTGAACTAAGGGAGTTAAATTAAAAAAAATCGTTTGAGGGTTGCATGGCCAGCTCAGTGGGTAGAGCATGTGGCTCTTGATCTAGGCATTGAGAGTATAAGCCCCATGTTGGGCATAGAGCCTACTAAGAAGATATATATATATATATATATATGAAAAAAGAAAAAATCATTTGATTGTTATGAGAATGCTAAGATTGTAGTGGTATGAACACAAGGACTTGAATAATAATTCTCCCTCTCCAGGGAAATGGACTTGGAAGTCAGAGAGCCAATAGATTTCAGTTCTGGAGATCATCAGCATCTAGTTCGGAAAGCAGCAGATAGTAACATCCACACCAAGGCTGGGCAGCCTTATGCAACTTCACCTTCTGAAGCACCAAAAACTCATGGGAATCCACATCCTAAGACTAGAGAGCAAATGGATATCTACGTGATACAAATTTCAGATGAGACTACCCCAGATGACAGCAATAATCTAGCCAATCCATTCTCAGATTCATGGATCCGCAGAGGTGAGAATGAAATTAACCTTTTGCAAGAGAAAAGCAAGAGTTCTCTTAAAATGTTTCCACAGAGTGGATGGTTAGAAGATTTAACTCTGTCTTTCATTTTTCCCAGTTATGCTTTACCATGAAACATGATGTAGGGTTGCTCCAATAGATGGCCCCCATATTGTCCAGGGTGTTCAGGAATTCATAATGTGTGGTTCCCTTAACAAATATGAATTTCTCACTGCTTGTAAACTGTTCTTACCTACAGACAAGGTTATGCCATGATACTGGCATAGTTTTAAAGCATATTAATTCAATGCCATAGGTATTAATTTTGTATAGGAAGTACATTCAGCTATGAGCAACAGAAACCTACAAGACTGTGGCTTACATAAAAGAGCGTCTCTTTTCTCTCATGAAATACGCAGTTTGAAGGTAGGCATCTCAGGCAAATGCTGGTGGCCCCAGAGACAACTCTGTCACCCTTTTTAGGCCCTGGACAACTTCATGGTGGATTGTGAGCTTTGAACCCCATTGCTGTCTCACCGTGGCCCTCATCCACCCCCACCCCAGTGGCTGAAAAGATGCCTCTTGGAGCCCTGGCCTTCTAGGTGGGGAAAGGCAAAGGCAAAGAAAGGCCGAGCCTGGGATGTTGCCTAGACACCTCCAGGAGGTGCCATTCATGGATAGATGCCCTAGAGTCTGCCAAATCTGACTTCCTTTCAGAGGCTTTTCTGGAAACCACCACCCAAGCATATCCACTGGCATGTCAATGACCCTAGCAGGATCACACGACCACTTTCTTTTTTTTTTTTTAAGATTTTATTTATTCATAGAGAAACACACACACACACACACACAGAGAGGCAGAAACACAGGCAGAGGGAGAAGCAGGCTCCATGAAGGGAGCCTGACGTGGGACTCTATCCCAGGTCTCCAGGATCACACCCCAGGCTGCAGGCGGTGCTAAACCGCTGCACCACGGGGGCTGCCCACACGACCACTTTCATCTGTAGTTTTTTGGTTGGGCCCATTGTCATCTTTAACCAGATTTGGGTTGGGTGGTAAGGGGGCCAGGGAGAATGGATGTCACTATGCAACAAGACACCTCTGCCACAGGTGTCAGTCCTTCAACACTGGGCACTTTGCAAAAGGAAGAGTTTTGCATTTAATCCTTATAACAACCCAATAAATGAAGGGGTTGTAGTGTCATTTAACACATGAAGAAATCAGGTTAAAGGCCTCCACACCACTGTTAGACTTAGTTATTTGTGTCTGTCTCTTCTGGTGGGTGGAGGCTGGGCCCTCTCCTATTTATTTATTTATTTATTTATTTATTTATTTATTTATTTATTTATTTATTTATGAGAGACACGGAGAGGGGGAGGGGGAGAGAGAGAGAGAGAGAGTGCAAGCAGCAGAGACACAGGCAGAGGGAGAAGCAGGCTCCATGCAGGGAGCTGGACGTGGGATTCCATCCCAGATCTCCGGGATCAGGCCCTGGGCCGAAGGTGGCACTAAACCGCTGAGCCACCTGTGATGCCCAGCCTTTCCCCTTTAAAAAACCTATATGGTATACAAAAAGATGATAATCCTATGGAAACAAAGGAAAAGTACAGCAGGGTAATGGATTCAATTTTACAGTCCTGGGGACAACTTATACAATTTATATATCATAAAATTCACTTAAAAAGTGTACATTTTAATGATTTTTAGTATATTTACAGAGTTGGACAACCATTTCCACGAAAAGGAACCCATAGCCACTGGCCATCACTATGTATCCCACCCTTCCTGCTGGCCTCTGACAACCACTAACCTACTTTCTGTCTCTATGAATTTGTATATTCTAGATATTTCATATGAATGGAATCATACCATATGTGATCTGATGTGATTACCTTCTTTCACTTAATGTAATGTTTTCAAGGTTTACCCATGTTGTGATAGGAGTCAGAACTTCATCCCTTCTTTATGGTCATATAGTATTCTATTGCCTTGATAGAAAACATTTTGTTTTATTCTTCAGTTGACAGACATTTGGGCTGTTTCCACTTTTTGGTTATTATGAATAATGCTGTGATCAATATCCATATTTGCATTTTTTGTGTTGATACACATCTTCATTTCTTTTAGGTAATAGATGTCTAGGAACTGCTGGGCAATATGGTAACTCCTATGTTTAACATTCTGAGGAACTACCAAACTTTTCCAAAGTGGCTGCAACATTTTACATTCCAACCACCAATGTATGAGGGTTTGTGTTTCTCCAAGTCCTTGTCAATGCTTGTTATTGTCTTTCTTTCTTATTATAGCCATTCTAGATATGTGACATGATATCTCATTGTAATTTTAATTTACATTTCTCTAATGACTAATGATGTTGTGCATCTTTTCACAAGCTTATTGGTCATTTGAATATTTTCTTTGAAGAAATATATATACAAATCTTTTGCACACTTTTAAAAAAATAGCAACCGTTTCATAATTTTTCATGATTCTGTGGTTTGACTAGGTTCACTTGGGCAGTTCTTGTGTTGGTCTTGACTGAGGGTTCTAATGCAGTTATAATCAGATGGCAGCTGAGGCTGCAGTGGCCATTATGTCTCTTTGACATGACTGGAAGTTGATGTTGGCTGTTGGCTTTGTTTTTATGGCTTGAGTTTCTCATCACTTGGGAGTTGGGTTCCAAGAAAAAGTATACCAGGCAGACAAGCCCCATTGTGCAAGCAGTCTGTCAAGCCTTTCCTTGCTTCATACATGCTAGTGTCTCATTGGCCAACACAAGTTATGTGGCCAAGCTCAGTGTCAATGGGGGGGGGGGCACTACACAAGCTCTGCCCTTTTTTAAAATTTTTTTTATTTATGATAGTCACACGCACACACACACACACAGAGAGAGAGAGAGAGAGAGAGAGAGCTCTGCCCTTTTTTAATTATTTGTCTTCTTGTTATTGAATTGTAAGAGTTCTTTGTGTATTCTAGATACAAGTCCCGTATCAGATACATGATTTGCAAATATTTTCTTCCAGTTTGTGGGTTTTCTTTCACTTTCTTGACAGGGTCATTTGAAGCACAAAGCTTTTACTTTTGATGAAATCTAATTTGCCTGTTTTTTTTTTCTTTCTTTGCTTGTGTTTTCAGGTGTCATACCTAAAACAACCATTGCCTAATTTCTGCTCACAAAGATTTATATCTATGCTTTCTTCCAAGAATTTTCTTTCTTTTCTTTTCTTTTTAAGATTTATCTATTTATTTGAGAAAGAGAACGAGTGCACAAGAAGGGGGAAGGAAGAGAAGGGGGAAGGGTAGAGGGAGAGGAGGCTCTCTGTTGAGCACGGAGCCTGATGTAGGGCTCTCCATCTCACCACCCTGAGATCATGACTTGAGTGAAGACCAAGAGTGGGACACTTAATGGACTGAGCCACCCAGGTGCCCCAAAAGTCTTGTTTTATATGCTTACATTTATGATCCATTTTAAACTAATACTTCATTTTTGTGTATGTACGACATGAAGAAAGGGTCCAGATTCATCCTTGTTTTTTCATCCTTTTGTATATATATGTCCAGTTGTCCCAGCACCTTTTGTTGAAAAGACTATTCTTTCTCCCTTGAATTGTTGTAGCACACTTGTTAAAAATCAGTTGACTAGAAATGTAAGGGATTATTTCTGGAGTGTCAATTCTATTCTAGTGATCTTATGTCTAATCTAGTCTTATAAAGCTGGGCCACATTTAATATTTATTACCTTACAGTCTGACAGATAGTAGATGTGAAATAAATGTTGACTACGTGAATATTTTATTTGGCACGTATGTTCTGGTATTTTGATTAAGATAGCTCAATCCCATTTCCTTGTTGTCACTCTTCCTATGCATAGATACCACCCAGCAAAAGGACACAGTTGACAATCCCATAAGTCATTTCTAAACAGCATTCTTTTTTTCTTCCCTTTTAAAACTGAGACAAAACTCCTAAGCTGTTCATTGTCATATTCAGCAGCATATTCAGAGGGCTCCAGGAAAAGTTGTGCAGTAGGAAGCAGCAAAAAGAGACACTGACATACTCTGCGCTCTGCTTTGGCATGCTGCTGGAACTCCTTGGTCTTATCATTTCTCATGTTATCTAGCTTCTGCTGAAGTAGAAGGGAATTGCTAAAGGCAGGCAGGCTGGCGAGTAAAGTGATGAGAAAGCTCTGCACACGCCCTGCAGCCCACATCCATCTCTGAGGGCTAAATGCCCTCGGTACCAGCCCTCTTCTGAGCTTTCCCTGTGCTCCAGTTTGCACACAGGTGGAGCCAGAGCCCTAATGATGGCCTGTGACTTTCAGAGACTTTGAGGTCACTTTTGGTCCTAAGGAGGATGCGGTGGGCATAATAAGGAATTAAATTCCCGTTTGTCGTTTTGATTTGGGGACTTCCACGGATAAACCCTCAGATCTCCAATAAAACGCCAGTAACAATCCGAACAGAATGTTTCCCACAAGTTCTGCAGAGCTATATGTTTGTGGTTGTTCTATTTGCTGACTCTAAACTCCTACTCTTTCTCCTACCCTCAAAAAAATCAGAGGAAATGTTCTTTTGTTAGGTATCAAAGGTAGATAATTACATTTCTATTTTTACTTTTGAATATTGTGTCATAAAAATATTTCTGTCTCCTCAGCCTTCATTATAAAAGTATTCCTGATCCTGTCAGCTCAGTTGGTGGTCACTGGGGCAATTGTCAGCGTATTTCTTTTCTGGTAAGTCTTTGTTACTGAGGTACATTAAACACTACGTTGTTCACATTTCTTCTTATTGAGTCAACTTAATTCTGATCATTAAAAATTATCTATTTTTTATTTATCATTCATAGGGTATGATATCTCTATAGCTTTGTTGTTTCTGAGGCAACTCTTAGACCAAGTTTTGGTAGATTTCTACAGTTTTGCTTCAATATCTTAAGCCAAGACCTTTTTGTTTTACTTATACTTGGGGCATTATTTAATTTTTTAATTTTCCATAAGCTATTTCCACAGATAAAAGTGGATAAGGGAAAAAAGTGGAGATTATGGAGGGCTTGGAGACTTGCAATGCTGTTAAATGCAAAATTATTTTGGGGACTATGATCCATCACTGCTTAAATATAGCCTATGAAAATTTCTATTTACAAGACAATTATATGAGAAATTGATTTTTTTTTGCTTTGTACACATAGCAATCTCAGTATTTTTTAAAAATAAAAATGTCACCTGGAAATTTACATTTATACAAATTTGACTTACATGACTGTCTTTTTTATGAGTCTATTTTAAGAAGCAAGGTGTAGTTATATGTTTTATTATTTCACTTTTCATTTGTCATTGTCAATCATTTTGGGTTTACCCCTTTCTCATGAGATTGTTCTACTTCCACTTAAATATTGCATTAGTTAGAAAAAGAAACTATTGTATAAAACTATATTAATTTTTTTTTAATCAGGAAGGGTTTAAAAGCTTGGGTGCTTGTGAATGCCTGGTTCACCTATGCAATCTTGTAAGTATTCTTGGATTTAATAAAAAGTGATTTTTCTACTGGCTATTGATGGAGGTTCTTTATTAAAAATTAAGTAAAGGTATAACATTCTTGACAAAATTATAGAGATGGAAAACAAGCAAATTAGTGGTTACTAGGAGCTAGAGTATGTGGGTGTTTGTTATCCTAAAGGGATGGCACGAAGGAGATCTTTGTTGATGTTTTAATGATGGGATAGTTTCAAATCTTGATTATGGTGCTGGTGACACATATCTACATAGATTTGTGTCATAGTTCTATGACATAGCATTATACACATATTATATCAATGTCAAATTACTTGTGTGTGGGTATTATACTATATATCTGTATGATGTAACCAGTGGGGGAAACTAAGTGAAGAATACATAGTACTCCTCTGTCTTTTCACAACTTCCTGTGAATCTGTAATTATTTCAAAATAAAAATTTTTTAAATTCTGTGGATGACAATGAGCAAAGGTAATAATATGCATATATTTTTGTTTGCTTTATACTTACTATCAGATAATAATGTATAACAATATATCTTTATATCTACCTATATCATATGATATAATCACTGGAAGCAAATAGCACATGGCTTTAAATTATCCTCAGGCCAGCATTTTTTGTCGTACTCATCGTCCTTGCTTGCTGTGGGAAACTCCGCCGTCAGGTGCCTGCGAATTACATTCTCCTGGGATTATTTGTAAGTAAACTTTGTTAGCACTTGCAGCTCACCTCTGTAACATATTTCTGTCACATTAGTAATTCTACTCCTTTTATTGTGAAAATCTTCATGTGGAATACTACAGACAGTATTTGTGAGATGTTCTCTTGGCTGGATTCTGGTTGTAACAAAGTCATAAACTTCCTTGACTTCCATGAGACTTCCTGCACACTCCTCACCCCCTTTTTAAAAACATTTATTTTTTATTCATGAGAAACAGAGGCAGAGACATAGGCAGAGGCTCCCGGTGGGGAGCCCCATGCAGGACTCAGGACTCGATCCCAGGACCCCAGGATCATGACCTGAGCCAAAGGCAGGACCCTCAACTGCTGAGCCACCCAGGCACCCAGCCTGCACACCCTTTTACTCAGTTAGGGGGTTTGGGGCCCGGGGGCTACTCCTTTGCCGGCAAACATGCCTCTGAGAGGCCACCAGAGTCTGGGCTACATTTCAGGAACAGCGAAAGTGACTGTTACTGGCCCTGTGCCAGGCACAACAAACCCATTTTTATGGAAAGTGGGTAAGAAGTATAATTTTCCTTATTTTTGTAAGATTTTTTTTTTTTTAAATTTCAAGTTTCACTGGGAGAGGAAACCAGCTTGGCACAGGTTCTCCCTATTTCCCACCTTGCGTCTCAGTTCAGGAGGGCTTTTCAGGGGCAGAGAGTTGGGGGGGGGGGGACTGCTAGTGGGGGGGGTTCTGGTTCCTGGCTCTCCTCACTTAGTCATGGTCTGGTTCTTGGTTCACCAGCACCTCCTGTGGGGCTTCTACTCAGGAGGCCTCACCACACTGGTCCTTCCTCTCAGATCCATGCTGCTCTGGGCCACAGAAAACGTTTGGCTCCATTTCTTGCAGCCAGTTCTTTTCCCTGCTGCTCACGAGGATTCCAGGATCTCAGTAACCTCCCATTGTGAAGATTTGCTTACCAATTGATTTATTCTTTATCTGGTTCCATATCAGATTTGAGGTAGCTTATAAAAATACCCCCACTAGAAGAAAATCAAGATAAACCGGTGGAGAAATCTTATGGAAGGAAAAATAAGTGTAGGAAAATAAAGCCAGTGGTTAGATTAGTGTACAAAATGCATAGTCTGGGGCTCCTGGGTGGTTTGGTCAGTTAAGCGTCTGACTTAGGCTCAGGTCATGTTGCCAGAATCCTAAGATTGAGCCTTGCATCGGGCTCCCTGCTCTGTGAGGAGCCTGCTTCTCCCTTTCCCTGTGCCTGCCGCTCCTCCTGGCTGTGCGCTCTCTCTCTACGTCAAATAAATAAAATCTCTAAAAAAAAGATTTTATTTATTTTTGAAAGAGAGAGAGAGAGAGAGAGAGGCAGAGACATAGGCAGAGGGAGAATCAGGCTCCTCTCAGGGAGCCAGATGTGGGACTTGATCCCTGAACTCCAGGATCACGTCCTGAGCTGAAAATAAAGCATAACCGCTGAACCATCCAGGAGTCCCAATAAAATCTTAGAGGAAAAAAAGAAAAAAGCATACTTCTATGCATGCTGAATAGTCAAAGCAATCCTGAGAAAGAGGAATAAGACTGGAGGTACCACAATCCCAGATATCAAGACCTACTACAAAGCCACAGTAATCAAAATAGTATGGTATTGGCAAAAAAATAGACACAATGGATCAATGGAATGGAATAGAGACCCCAGAAATAAGCCCACAACTATATGGTCATTTAATCTTCAATAAAGAAGACAAGAATATACCACGGGAAAAGACAGTCTCTTCAACAAAAGGTACTGGGAAAACTGGACAGTCAAATGCAGAAGAATGAAACTGGACCTCTTTCTCACACCCTATGCAAAAATAAACTCAAAATGGATTAAATACCCAAATGTATGACCTGAAACCATAAAACTCCTAGAAGGACACATGGGCAGTAGACTCTTGAACACTGGCTTTAGCAACACTTTTTTCATCTGTCTTCTCAGGCAAGGGAAACAAAACCAAAAACAGTTGGGACTATATCAAATTAAAAAGCTCTTGCACAGGGAAGGAAACCATCAATAAAACAAAATGGCACCCTACTGAATGGGAGAGGGGTTTTGCAAATGGCACATCTGATAAGGGGTTAATATCCCATCTATCTACCTAGATACGCACATAAATGAACACTAAAAAAATCTAATAATAAACGCACAGAGGACCTGAATAGACATTTTTCCAAAGAAAACAGATGGCCAAAGGATGAAAAAAAAAAAAGCTCAACATTACAGTCTATATGGAAATGTGATATATCACTTCACACAAGTCAGAAATGGCTACTATCATAGGGCCAAGAAATGACAAGTGTTGGCGAGGGTGTGGAGCAAGTAGAAGAAGAAGAAACTCAAGAGGAAGGTTGGAAGCAAGCACATTATTAAAATATGTACGTGGTGTACGTGGAGCAGATATACCCTTTTAAACCTATCCCGGAGGGATCCCTGGTGGCGCAGCGGTTTGGCGCCTGCCTTTGGCCCAGGGCGCGATCCTGGAGACCCGGGATCGAATCCCACGTCGGGCTCCCGGTGCATGGAGCCTGCTTCTCCCTCTGCCTGTGTCTCTGCCTGTATCTCTCTCTCTGTCTCTCTCTCTCTCTCTCTCTCTCTCTCTGTGTCCCCTGGAAATAAGGACAGCTTTGGTAAAGTTAACAACGCGGAGACTCAGGCAGCTACTCGCTGGGTTGGGGAAGCGCGGAGATGCAACCCAGGCAGGACTCCAGGACTCCGGGCGCTCTCCTCGCCTGCCGCACCCAAGGTGCACTCCGCGGTTACGAGGCGTCTGCATTTTCCCCTCCCCGAGACTAGAGGATTCTTTCCCGGCTCGGCGGCCCCTGTTGACGGTCGTCTCGCTCCTTTCGGCTGTGCCCGGAGGGTGAGCCCGGGCTCGCCCGCCTGCCGGCTCAGCGCCTGCCTGTCTCCCAGCGGGCCCCGCCCCCGGCCCGGAGAGGCCCCGCCCCCGGCCCGGACAGGCCCCGCCCCCGGCCCGGACAGGCCCCGCCCCCATGGGCGCCGACCGGCGCAGCTCTGCGCTCGGCGGGAGAACTGCCCTCCAGCCCCATCCCCGCTACCGAAAAGGCCTCCATCCTCCTCCCTCATCTGAGGTTTGAAGTTCTCCCCCGAGCACTGTAGGAGAGGTGACCGCTGAGGCTGTTGGTGAAGCATTAGTAGAAATAGCATACTCCGCTTTGATAAATTGTTAAGATTCTGTGTGGGTGGCCCCATTTGGTGAATGACGAAATATGGTCTGCAGAAAAACGTTTTATTATGGTTTCGATCGTCCTGATGCATACCTATTTAATTCACTAAATAGGTTCAAAGTTACTGCTGTGTTCTAAGAATTTTTACTAAGAAGATAATCTTGTCGGTCTTAGGGGAAATGTTAGGAAAATGTTTAGTTCTACTATTGGTTTCCCATAATTAACCTTCCTGTAGCTTCATGCGCTAGGGTTATGCATGTTCCCACTTGCTCCCTGGACCCTGCCAAAACACACGCACCTTAAATCATCTCCTCTGGCTTCTGGGTCTCTGGATCCCAGTTCTGATTCACTATGCATTTTGTTTCTAGACAGTTCTTCAAGGTCTGCTGCTCGGAGCCGTATCAGTGTAAGTCTTGGATGCACATTTCCTTTCCCATGTGTACTGTTCTTTGTATGTGAACAATAATCACAATCTCTGGTTTTAGTTTCTATAATGCCGAGGAAGTGCTGTGGGCAACAGCAACAACTGCTCTGGTGACCTTGTCGCTCACTTTATTTGCTCTTCAGACAAAAGTATGTATCACAGAAACTGATTTCTGTCATAAGGGGGTGTGTAGATGTGTTCCTTTGCCCCTGTTGACCCACTCTTATCCCTCCTCCCTCCTGCTCACGGCTGTCCTGTGGGCTCCTCCGTGGCCTCCCCACCTTCTGGCTTCCGACTTTCCTAGTAACCATGTTCAAAAATCAAAAAACAAAAACGGAACAACAACAACAACAACAAAAAAAAAAACCCACCCCAAAACCCAGGTGAAATTAATTTTAATCATATATTTTATTTAACCAAATACATGCAAGGCTCTAACATTTCAGTAGTCAATATAACAAAAATATTGAACTATCTTACATCCTTTTTTGAACTAAAATTCAAATCCAGTGTATATTTTCTACTTACAGCACACTTCACTTCAGACCAGCCACACTTCAAATGCTCACTAGCCACAAGTATTGAATGCACAGCTGTAGACACTTTTTTAACAGCCATCAGAATCGTCTGGAGGGCTTGTGAAAACACAGGTTCCCTGGGCTCTGCCCTGGAGTTGCTGCCTCAAAAAGTCTGGGGCATGGGCCCTGGAATTTGCATTTCACAGGTGATGATGGTGCCTACTACATCAGATTACTCTCCTGCTGTGCAAAGGGTAGGGAGTGCCAGGGTGGGGGTGGGGAACAGAAGATTTAGGAACATTGCTTTGACAAGAAAATATCATAGAGTCAGGGGTCTTCCTTCACTGCATAATTTTATTCAGGTCAGAAGATGAATAGACCCCTTTCTTTAAAAGAATCCTCATCTTTCCCAGCCTGATTTGGTCCCTGATTTATTAAAAAGGCAAAACCAATAAGCATATTAATAAATTTTGAAATTACCAAAGAATGATTAGTAATAATTTTGAAAGCTTTAGTATATTTTTATTAAAATATATGCCTACAAACATGAAAAGATGTCCAGTTAACATTGGCCTATTTCATTCCATTACTGTATTCTATGCACAACACTTTTTAAAATATGAATAATTATGATCATGCTATACATTCAAATTTACATCCTGTTTATTCAAGGTAAATTTTTTATTAGGGAAATTTCATATAAATACAAAAATAGAATAGTATAATGAACCTTCATGTATCTATGGCTCCTGTAATTTTCTCCATACTCCTACCCACTTCTCCCTCCTGAAGCAAGTTCCAGTCAACAGCACACTTTTTAATGTAGCATTTTTCCATGATGGGAGCAAATGAATTTGAATGGTTCTCAGAAATGTCCTGGGTGTTATTAATAGATGGGTCAGTGTCTGTCTATGGGATATAAATTGCAACTCTAAACATCCTGAAACTCCTTATAAGTGATAATTGAGTTGTTTTTGTGTTATGTTTCCTCAGTGGGATTTCACCATGCTGAATGGAATGCTGTTTGTTTTACTCTTCGTACTTATTATCTATGGAATTCTCTTACTCTTCATACGATCATATGTAAGTGAGATCTCTTTTGAGGAACCTCAGAGAATCATTAGAAATTTCGGGTGAAGTGCTGATTGTGTTGGCCTGGATCCTCTGAGAAACAGACAAGCGGGGTGAACCACATGAGGTGTGGGCATAAAGACTGAGCCCCTTTTCTAGACTATAACTGTCTTTCCTGTATTCTATGCACAACACTTTTTAAAATATGAATAATTATGGGGCCCCTTACAGGGTCGTGGGGGTGAACCTTCCCACAGGGCAGGTCAGATTCCTTCTATACAGGGGTGCTGCCTGTTTGAAGTGCTAGCAGTAGAGACATGGGCTTTTTCAGACTTTCCCAACAGCAGCCTAGAGGAGGCTCCTTATTTTCCAATTCAGCTT
This sequence comes from Nyctereutes procyonoides, assembly GCF_905146905.1. Classification (NCBI taxonomy): domain Eukaryota; kingdom Metazoa; phylum Chordata; class Mammalia; order Carnivora; family Canidae; genus Nyctereutes; species Nyctereutes procyonoides. The sequence continues at coordinate 15,660,756 of NW_026575141.1, read as the reverse complement.
AGCTTGCCTGCCTTCCTTCATTCCTTCATTCCTTCCTTCCCTCCTGCCCTCCCTCCTTCCTTCTGTATCTTCATTGACTTCTTACGAGATATCAGACAGCCTGTGGTTTTTCACATAGGCATTATATTTATTCTCATGACCTTCCTGAAAAGTACATATGCCATCTATTGTATAGATAAGAAACCAGGCTCTGAAAAATTAAATAATTCATCCAGGTTCACACAGGGAATAAGTGGTAGGAGCAGGATCAAAGCCGCATCTGTGTGGAGAGTGCCATCCATGCTCTCTGTAGCACAGAGCACCATCTGGGGATGGAGGCTGGAGGGGGTGTGAGAGGTAGAGGCATAGCATCTGGCCCTGCGGTCTGCCTGTCATCAGCACCTTGTGTGGAGACCCCATGGGCAGCCAGCTCCACTGAGGACTGGCTTGGGGCCTGTGACCTTTTGATTCCAGCCCTAGGGCAAGCTTGGCCCAGTTGCTGAATCCAAGAGTTTCTTTGGTAACAAGTAGACTGGTTAAGTGATCTTCAGACATAAGCACCCATTCCACCTGAATTGGTTTAGCTTTATGAATGACCATATAGATTTATAGTGAGGGAGATAGCATGTATACTTAATTTAATGTATTTAATTCATTTATTTTTAGCATCTGTATTTTAGAGATAAACTCAGATATCACAAAGACGTGCCTTAGAAGGCCACACAGCTCTTCACTTACAATTATGGATGGTAGCTCAGATATTGGTAGTAATAATCCAAACATTCATTAGGTTGGTTCCTTTTTTTTTTTTTAATTTATTTATTTATGATAGTCACAGAGAGAGAGAGAGAGGCAGAGAGAGAAGCAGGCTCCATGCACCAGGAGCCCGATGCGGGATCCGATCCCGGGTCTCCAGGATCGCTCCCTGAGCCAAAGGCAGGCACCAAACCGCTGCGCCACCCAGGGACCCCATTAGGTTGGTTCCATAGGCCTTTGCAATACCATTGATGTGCAGTTAGGAAACTGTGTTTCCTACTAGATAGATGAACCCTAGTTCCCACTGTAAATTTCCTTCCCCAAATATCTACAATATATATAGTCTTACACAGGCATTTAAATGGAAGACTTTGACAGAACCTTGTTGTAAGTATACATACTTGTTTGACTTTGGCAATTTTAAATTCTTCAGATCCAGTAATCAGGCATTTTCTTATTATTAGCTCAGTCCAGAAACACTGCCCCTCCCACACTGTGTCACTGACTCCTGATTTGTATCCTTCACCAGGAATCTTCCCTGGTTAGCAGAATGCTCTGTCCATTCATCTAGGATGGGCTTTCTTGTCCTGAAGAGTGAATGGCATTATTTTTCTTACATGTTATGCACCCCTGCCTTATCTTTTTCCCACATAGAGCCAACCCCTTTGGCATTCAGATCAGTCTCATGTTCTGATAAGGGCTGTTTTGGTTGCAAGGAGGAGATACTGCACAGACTAGCTAGAAGCAAAGACCCAGGGATGTTCATGGAGTTCCTAGGTGGGAAGAAGTGACTGGACTCACAGAAATGGAAATCCCACCTTACTCTCCTGGGCTGAGTTGATGGGCCACCTCTGTATGGTAATAGCTCCAGCACTAGTTCATGATACAGTGGCCCCTGGGAACTGGTTTCTGACTGGCCAGTGCATCATCTGCTTGGTCCCAGTCACATACAAGGTTTCTCATCAGTCAAGAGAGTCACTGCTGTTGGAGCGGATGTCTTCCACCTCTTGTCAATCAGCTCTAGCTAAGGTGCACGAGGGTCCTTATTTTCCCAGAGTTACCTGTTCCAAGAACTGAGTGTAGGGGCAGATGCCGTAGGAGGGCTATGTGATGGCGCAAAAAGAAACATGTCTAGTATGGTCTACCTGCCCTGCCACGCATGAGATGTTTAACACTTGATAAAACTGTTTTGGCAAGGGTAGTTTTCATTTGTTTCCTGAATGGAATTGAGTGGGTGCTATTTGACCACTATGTTCAAAAAGATGAATTTCCCCACAGATTTGCCTTTCCTTAATATTGGATCCTTATCTAACAGCAGTGACCCAAGTGAGCCCTTTCATTATTCCAAATCTTGTTCTTAATATGCAATTGTTTCTTCTCTTTGCAGTGGTTGCATCTGTTGTATGCTGGACTTGGAACTATAGTCTTCTCACTTGTAAGTCCATCTCTCCCTCACCCTGACAAAGCATATGGTATGTGCCTTGACAGGGCCGCTAAGCCCATGCTAGGTCCAGAGTCAAGTAGCTTGACTATTCCCCTCCTGTGCCTCCTTTCCTCTTTTCGTTCCTTCTCCTTTTTCTTTATAAAGACAATTTTTAGAGCTTTTTTAAGTTCACAGTGACACGGAGAGGAAGGTATCCCCTCGGCCCCATACCTGCGTGGCCTCCCCCATGACCAATACCACCCACCAGAGCCGTATGTTCATTACACTGACGAACCCACACTGACACAGTATAATCACCTGAAGTTTACACTAGCCTTCACTCCTGGTGTGGGATGGTCTATGGGTTTAGGTAAACACACACTGACTCCTTCCATCATTACGATATCATAGAGTATTTTTCACTGTTCTAAAAATCCTTTGTGTTCCACCTCTTGATCCCTCCCCTATGTCCACCACCTGGCAACCCCTGATCTTTTTCCTGTTTCCAAATTTTGCCTTTTCCAGAACGTCCTATAGTGGGAATCATAGAGTCTCTAGCAGCCTTTTCAGAATGGCTTATTTCACTTAGTGAGGTGAACTTCAGGTTCCTGTATGTTTTCTTGGCTTGATAGTTCATTTCTTTTTAGTGCCGAATAACATTCCATTGCCTAGATGTGCCACCATTCATGTATCCATCTACCTACTGAGGGGCGACTCATTTGCTCCCACGTCTTAGCAATTTTGAAAAGCTGCTCTAAATATCCATGTCAGGGTTTTGTGTTTTCAAAATCTTTGGGCCCATTTTAAAATCAGACGGTTTGTTTGCTTAACTGAGTTTTAAGAGGTTTTTTTTCTTGTATATTTTGGTAATACTCCTTTATCAGACGTGTGTTTTGCAAATACTTTCTCCTCTCTATGGCTTGTTCTCTCATTCACTTAACATTATCTTTCACAAAGCAGAAGTTTTGAATTTTAATGAACCCCAGATTATGCATTATTTCCTTTCATAGGTTGTACCTTTGGGGTCATATTTAAAAAGTCATCACCACACCCAAGTCATCTGGGTTTTCTCCTATGTCATCTTCTAGGAGTTTTATAGTTTTGTGTTCTACCTTTAAGTCAGTGATCCATTTTGAGTTAGTTTTTGTGAAGGGTGAAAGGTCTTTTCTAAATTAGTTTTTTTGCATATAGATGTTCAGTTGTTCCAACACCACTGGTTGAAGAGACCGTCACTGCTCCATTGTCTTGCCTTTCCTCCTTTGTGAAATATCAGTTGATTATATTTATGTGGATCTATTTCTGAGCTCTCCAGTCATTCCACTGATCTATTTGTCTCTTCTCTCACATAACTCTAACAAAAAGGGACACCATGAAGCAAAATGTGGATATTTTTAAGCTGGGTGATAATGTGTGGAATTTATTATTCCATTCTCTCTACTTCTGGGTGTGTTTAGAAATGCCAAAAATAAACAATTAAAAAGAAACCCTAAAACCTAAAATATGTGACCTGATAAAAAGCATAAAATGGAATACCATGCAGGCTTTAAAAAAGGATGAACTCAATCCATCTCTGCTAAGATATGGAGACCATTATTTTTAAATGAAAAAGCAAAGACAGAACATCTTTTTTTTAGGGCCAGTCAAATTTAACAGTGGGTGAGGCGGATGGTATACCAACTTTATGACACTAATGTTAATAAGTTCTGAAGGCTCACTACCATCAGATTAGCCAAGACAGAGCATTCTATATATATGACTACATTAAAAAAAAAGATAAGTGTGTGTGTGAATGACCAACATGACACCGAAGGAGAAGAACAAAGTTGGAGGATTGATGCTACCTGACTTCAAGACTTCTTATGAAGCTACAGTAAGCAAGACAGTGTGGGATGGGAAGGGGGTGATAAACCACAAGAGCTGTAGAGGTGAGGCAGGGTGTTACACCAAATGCCCCTGGGGTCTGAATCTCACCCAAGGCTTCCCTATGGGCTGGCTGTGTCTTAGTTGTGTCCTGAGCCTCATTCTCCTTGGGAGGGGAGGGAACAACTGGATCCCAGCTCATCTTACTCTATCACTTCTCTGTCTACCTTCAAAAACATAATTTAACCTGGGAGGTGCAGTCCTGACCACCAAGACGTGTCTGTAAAATAATTAGAAGTTATTATCCCTCTTATAAGAAGAAATAAGATAAAGTCAGGAGTTCTCAGAGCAGAGGAAGAGAGAAAAGCACTCCTCCATAGAAGTCAGGATGCCAGGGTGATAAATGAAGGCTGGAAGCTCAGCTGCTGGGCAGCCTGTCTTCTAGGGTGATCAACTGTCCTGGTTTGCCTAGCACTGAGGGGTTTCCAAAGACACACAAAGTCCTGGACAAATTGGAATGATTGGTTACCCTAGCTTATTCCACACCCCCCAAAGTTGCTAGAATCAGTCATAGGGAGGGGGGAGAAGAGGGAAGAAGGGACTCAGTGATCCAGGTGAGGCACCTGCTTTGGCATCCTGCCCAGCCTTGGGTTCGACTTCCTTCTCCACCATTTGCCACAGTGTGATCTTGCCTTTTGGGAGGCTCAGTTAATCTCCCCTCCCTCTACTGGGTTGATCACATATTACATGAGGGATGTCTGTAATGAGCTGGCATGAAGGTACCCAGGAGGTGCCCACTTCCTTTCCTCCTTCTCTTCTCTCCTTTCCTCCTTATTCTTCCAAGTTTGAGTGGCAACCAGGGCCGACGGAGAGTTGGTACCTGAATTACTTGAAATGGGTCTTACTGAAGTGGATATTGTTCTAAATGAATTATTTATTTGTTTTTAATTATTTTAAAGTTTTATTTAAATTCAATTAATTAACATATAACGTATTATTAGTTTCAGAGGTAGAGGTCAGTGATTCAGCTGTCTTATATAACACCCAGGGCTCATCGCATCACGTGACCTCCTTAATGTCCATCATCCAATTGCCTCGTCCCCCTGCCCCATTTTTTCCCCTGCCCCATTTTTTAAAAAAATATTTTATTTATTCATGAGACACACACACACACACACACAGAGAGAGAGAGAGAGAGAGAGAGAGAGAGGGGCAGAGACACAGGCAGAGGGAGAAGCAGGCTCCATGCAGGGAGCCTGATGTAGGACTGGATCCCAGATCTCCAGGATCACACCCTGGGCTGAAGGCATGCCCTAAACCGCTGAGCCACCCGGGCTGCCCCCTGCCCCATTTTTCAAGCATCCTTTAAACCCAAAGAATTCTCTATAGTGCCAGAGTTGATCTGTCTGGTGGGGCTCTGTGGCTCTACCTCACAGCACTAGATTCTTAGTCTAGAGTTGATATAAAGAAGTTAGGGGCCACTTTTTTTCTTTTCCTCCTCTAATGTACTCATGTTGCCTGGGGCTGCTTCCCTGGCAGCAAACACAAGGGCAAGAGGGCTCTCTGACTTTTTTCTCCATGTGTTAGGAGCCCATAATCTTACCTACTGTAGCTGAGCTAAAACGTTTAATTTGGGAACTATTTAACCATATACAAATCCCATCTTCTCCTCCTTCTATTTTGAAAATACCAGCATCATCTTAAGCCATCCCATTGTCAAGGTTTGAAAAATGCTATCATCCAAAGCTCTAAGAGCTCTAAGAACTCAGAATTATTGCTGTGTGTGAATCTAAATGTCAGGGGCTATCTTTATTTTCATTCTTTTTTCAGCAAGAACATGTGGGAAATTCACCAAGACAGAGAATTTTGTAGTTTAACTCTGTCCAATCGTCCCACCTGTCCACCTTATTGACTAAAGGCACAAAGGTTTCTGGATTTGGAAAGCAAAAGAAACCTTACAGATTTGATCCCACTGGCATCAGGAGGATGAAGCACTTGCTATAATAGAAGACACACTTGGGGACATAGTGAATGGTTGAGGCTGTAAAAAGAACATATATAATTACAAACTGACTTTCTGCCATATATTTACTAATGCTAAAATATTTTCCAGATAATTTAGGATACCTATTTGATAGACATGTACAATTTAGGTAGCTAATTCTTCTTTCTTTTCTTTAAGTACTTGGTGATGGATGTGCAGCTCATGGTGGGAGGGCGCCACCATCACTCTGACCTGGACCCTGAAGAGTATGTTTTTGCTGCTCTGAACATCTACTTGGATATAATCAACCTTTTCCTTTTTATTTTGCAACTGGTTGGACTGGGACGGTAGTCATATGACCAAGACTAGTTCATGTCGAAAAGAGGGAAGGAGGGATGCCTGCGGAATGTTGCCAGGCTCTGACATGTGGAGGTTACCACTTCATAAGCCTTTTATTTTAAAAAAATTTTAAATACTTATTTTTTGGTCAAATGAAGCCAAGCATTCAGTAGATGGTAGCTGTAGCTATGATATATTTAGTTCCATTGTCACATTGCAAAACTTTCTGGGGGACATTTCTGATTTTTATAAATTCAAAAGATGGGTATCATAATTACATACTAACAAACATTTGTAAGTTGTCCATAACATTGTTGAAGTTTTCCAGGCATTCTTTAAAGCTGTAAACATCTCTGTACATGAATAAATTTGATTACAGAAATCTATATTTACCCATTCTCTTCTCTTGGACATTCTGTGCACATTCTGGAATATTTTGGCATCTGACTTTTTTTTAAGATTTTATTTATTTATTCATGAGAGACACACAGAGAGAGAGAGGCAGAGACACAGGTAGAGGGAGAAGCAGGCTCCATGCAGGGAGCCCGACGTGGGACCCGATCCCGGGTCTCCGGGATCACACCCTGAGCTGAAGGTGGCGCTAAACTGCTGAGCCATCCAGGCCTGCCCTGACCTTTTTTTTTTTTTTTTTAAGAGTAAGATAAACTAAAGAATCCTGCCTTTTCCCTGTATTTTAGGGTCAGACTGAAGAGAATAACAGCTTCTACCTAGTAGGGGTTAGAGGGAATTAACAGAGTTAATGTACATATGGCTCAGGGTAGAGTGTTAGGTATATTGTCACTGTCCCACCTATATTTCTGGGCTTAACTCACTGACCACCTCCCCTGATTGGGACAACTAAAACAATTATTTTAGTTGTGATGAAACACACATAACAAAATTTACCATCTGAACTATTTTTAAGTGTACAGTTCAGTAGTGTCAAGTAAGTACATTCGCAATATTGTGCAACCAATCTCCAAAATGTTTTCATTTTGCAAAACTGAAATTCCATACCCATTGATCAATAAGAAGTCATTTTCCATGACTTATTTATATACATATCTTATATAACTGGTTCGATTATGTTCCTGAAGGTCATAATTAGACAGATCTTTATACCCTTCCTGGAGTCTCATACCTTCTGGGTGTGAGATGCTTGATGGGAAAATTTGCACTGAGATATAAAAGTTCATACTTTCAAATCCATCCAAAGGAATCTATGGCTACACCTGTTTCTAATTCCAAGTGTTGGTCCAGCCAGTCTCTGGTGCTTGTGCTAGCAGGAAGCACGTAAATCACGTCTGCAGGATGAGCAAAGGCATGAAGCAGGCCCACTGCCGCGGTTCTTCAAATAGTTCAGGGAGGGAGCTGGAGAGAGAGTTTTATGTAGAGGGGTGGTTATACCAGATGATGGAGGACCTCAACTTTCGGGCTCAGGATTTCAGGCCTTCATCTTACAGGAATAGAATTTTGCTTACAGTATCATGGTGGAGGCACCACTTTATGAGAATTGGTCTGGTCATTGTGGGTGGGTTAGGATAGGGAAGGGAGGTGTGAGAGAGGAAGGCTGTATGAGAGCTAATGCAGTCACACACACTGAAGACACAAAAGGACAGACCTGGGATGATGAATGGGGTAGAATGAGTCAATCACATGTGATCGTGATAATGGACATAAAAAACTGATGGAAGTTGATGTCTGATTGGATGACTCTTCAGGACAGGGGAGAAATAGAGATGTCCCACATTTTACTGTGGTTTATTGTCACTTACTAAAAGTAATCTTAAGAAAGCGGGAAATGGCTTGGGTAGTTGTAATGTGAAAAAGTAGGTTTAGATATTTTGAATATGTGGAAACAGAGGAAATGTTAATCTGGCAGTTTTAAGAGTGGAAGCTTGGGGCTAGCGGTAACTTGGGGGCCACGGTAGGTGAGAAGTGAGGCAGGGAGAACAGAACAGTCAGGGATGACATAAATAGGGAAGTCCAAAGACCAAATTCCAGAAATGCCGGCAATGAGAAGATGGTAGGAAGAGAAAGAATGTGGGTCACAAAAACAACAGTGGGAGCATAACACTCTGGAGGCCAGTAGAGCCCTTCAGGAAGGTGTTGCTGAGGTGTGGGTGTAATTCACTTAGGGCTTCGGTGTCCCAGATCCTTGAGGATACACAACGCTGTTTCATTAAACCTACACCAAAAGGTCAAGGCACAATAAAACCAAGAGTAAGCCCAATGGATTTGACAAAGATTGGATCACTGATCTGGAAGGGCAGCAGGGAGGACAGAGTCCAGACTTCATGGAGGCAGGAATGGTTTTTGTAGAGGGGGAGGCCAGATGCTGGACAGAAGTCTGGTTGCTTCACCTCTGGAAGGAGAGGAACAGCAGGGGCAGGTAAACATGGTGCATTTTTTACTTTCTGGCTTATCACTTTCCAGGACAGGGGACATTTTGGGCATGTTTGAAGACAGAAGGAAATGAAAGTGCTAGAAATGGAGAAAAATCTTAGTGAGTAGGGCTAGGAGAGGGATGGCCTTAGACGGGCCCAGGGCCCTTTATTCCAAAACTAGAGAGAAGAACTGGAACATTTCCCTTTGGTAGTCTCTTTAGAGATGGAGGAAAGATGTGAAGCAGAGGAAGTAGGGTCTGCAGAACCCATGCTGAAGGGATCAGGACTCAAACAACAGTAGAGGAGGTTTGATCTGGTTGCCAGGGGTTGTGCATGCAGAGTGAGCCTGGGAGGACTGGGAAAACTTCCTCATTTATCAAAAGTATTAGAGAAAAGAAGGCTGTGAATGAGTAAAATGAGCTTCTCCAAATTGACACAAGCAAGAGCAAAGAGTTCTAGTTTGGGAAACTTTCAAAAGACGGTGGATTATAATTCTGTGATGACTGTGGATCATGATAGCATAATTCTTTCATCATCAATCTGAAATGGACCAATTGGCCAGAGGTTTAGATTGAGGTGAACACTGTCTGTACAGTCTTTTTAATGCTATGGCATTGCAAATTAGACAAATAGAAGAAAGTAAAATAAAATCAAATTGAAAAATCAAGGCTGTGGGAATAAAAAGCTTATTGGGGCAGGAAGTTTGATTCCTTTCATCAAGGAGGTTAGGTTTGGTTCTCCGGAGGTCCAAAGTTCATCATAAAGTAGGCTAATGTGGAATTGAAGTGAACTTGCCTGGGCAAAATAATTTGCAAATCCCACCCATTTTTTTTAATTTTTAATTTTTATTTTTTTATTGGACTTCAATTTGCCAACATATAGCATAACACCCAGTGCTCATCGTGCCAACTGTCCCCTTTGGTGCCCATCACCCAGTCACCCCAACCCCCTGCCCACCTCCCTTTACACTACCCCTTGTTCGTTTCCCAGTGTTAGGTGTCTCTCATGTTTTGTCACCTTCACTGATATTTTCACTCATTTTCTCTCCTTTCCCTTTATTTCCTTTCATTAATTTTTATATTCCCCAAATGAATGAGACCATATAATGTTTGTCCTTCTCCGACTGACTTATTTCACTCAGCATAATACCCTCCAGGTCCATCCGCGTCAAAGAAAATGTCCCACCCATTTTCTGCTGGGACCAGACATTTGTCTTGAAGTTTTCCAGGGATTCCTTTCTATCCTAACCATTGCTTTAGAATGTATCTGCCAGTTCTCTGTCTCCTAAAGGAAACTGGGTGCCAGTAGGGGCAAATTTTGAGTGAGCTGAACCTTCAAAATGCAATTATGAAATTCTTGGTGCAGGTGTATGTCTGTCAAATTGCTGCAAGCCGAGTCCCAGACACCTAGAAGACCCTCGGCCATCCTCCCCCATCTTTTTCCACAGCAATTGGAGAGATGGAGAGATGCAGGACTGAGAGGAGCGGGAGATGACACTGGATTTTCTGGTCAGTTAAAATATCCTGAGGTTTGCTGAGCCAAATTCCTCCATCTTCTTTCCAGTGATTCTAGGACTCAGAAAGCTACCACTCATACAGAGGGAGGTTCCTGATGTTCATGAGATTAACCTGTTACTGCCACAGAAGTTGAGATGCCCAATGTGGGGAGAGCTTCGCTGGAGAAAGAAAACAGACTGAGCCTAAATCAGAAACTATGCAATAAATAAACAACAAACATAGAATAACTTTGAATGGATCTTGAGCAAAATGAAGATTAAAGGCCATACCATTTAAAGGAATCTTATGGAGACGTGGGCGGAGGGGGCGGAAGCAAGCCTGCTGTAGAGAAAGTGCTTATGGGGAAAATATTATTAAGATGTTAAATGCCCGGGTGCCTTCTCCTAATACAAACTTTATACATATGGATAGTTCATTTATACCAGAGTTCAGAAAACTAAGGCCCCTGAGCCAAATCTAGTCTGTTTTAACAAAGTTTTATTAGAACACAGCCACAGCCATTCATTTACTCACGGTCTAGGAATGCTTTTGTGCTACAACAGCAGAATGGAATAGTAGCCTCCGAGACCATTTGGCCTGCAAAGTCTAAAATATTTACCACCTGGATTTTTACAGAAAAAGTCTGCCAACTCCTCATTTACACAATTAAAATGTTAATGTCCTAATAGATGAATTGACAAGTGCAGTGTGTTTGAAGTAGTATTATTGAAATATAAAAGTTATTATGAATTGCTTTGGGAGGTATGTTTTTGGGAACTACCAGATAATTGAATTTTTGAGAATTCTGCTATACATAGATGGAGGGAGTGCTTCTATTTTCTCTCACAAATACAGCACCTGGCACATCCAGGAAATTTTTGGTTTCAAGTTCTATAGAACTGACTCTACAGAAATCATTATAATTCATAATAATAATATAGTAATTATATAGAGTAAATTCTATCTCAAGCAATCTATTTGTTCCCAGGGATTTGTGTCTGACCCCCTTCAAGTATCTGCCATGAGAACAAGAAGGGGTTCTTTCTAGCAAGGATGATTGTACAGGGTAGGATGGGGGAAATTAGATGGCCTCTCTAGAATGATTTACCATAGAGCTTTGTTTCTAGATTTAACCGAATTTACAGATATTGAGAAAAACCTTTGAATTATAAATGGTCACCATTGTTTCAGATTAGCCCTACCTCCACTGCTTTAGTAGAGCTTCTTATTGTGTTTATAATCTGATTACTAACCGGCAAAGTCCTGAAGATGGGTATAACCCCTGAAATATGAGCAAGGGACTTTAAAGGGACTTTAAAGCCACTTAGCAAAAAAAATCTGGGAGGACCCTTTAAAGCTCCTGGGTCTGGATACATTAGCAAACATTACCATGTGTACACCTGCCAAAGGCTTTGATACCAAAGTCATGGTGAATTAATTCCATGAAAGAAGGACATTCAGCTGAGAAGCTTGAGGTTTTGCATACTCTTGGCATCAAGAAAACCTTCCTGCATATAATAGGGACAGGCTGGCTGATTTCTTAAGTTTCTGCTGTCCCAGCACCACATCAGGCATTTCCATTGGGCATCTACTGTATGTGTCATTACATAGTGGTAACTTGATTGTCACGTCCATGACAATCTTTTTAGTTCTGCATTTAGTAAGGACCCTAAGCCACATCTCTTGGCATCAGTCTGCCTGATGAGATTAATTTATTCACAATATTAGTAATTTGTCTTTTGTGAAGAGTTCCCAGTTCGAAAATCTGTCAGGAGTGGTCTCAAATCCAATGATGTGTAGCAGCTTTGTATATCAACTTAAAATGTCCACAACAGGGTAGGGGTAGCTTACAGGACAAGAAAGAAGAGAATCCATAAAAGAATTCAGGTTGTACTTTCTAGAATGGCCATAAATGCGGGGCTATCTATAATTTACTTTTGACTTCTGTTCTTGTTTTATCCCAAATGGGTATTGCCTCCTCTAGCTCTAGGCGTGGTTCGATGAGCACACGCATCTCTCTACATACAAATGGGTCTTGGTGAAACTACTCATGGTAAAGGCTCTTGTACAGTTAGCCTTGTTTTGTTCTGTTTTTAAAATCAGTATGCCACTTGGCACTCAAGAGGCTCAAAATAATGTCAAAAGCCAAAATATGGTGGCATCCACTTGACACTGCTGTCAAGAACAAATGGTGGTAGTTTCAGTATATTTGCGTAATGAAAGTCCTTGAAACAAATCCACTGCTGAAGATCTCATCTTGTTGATGGTTCCCAAGTTGCAGCACTACTGACAGCTCCTAATGCACTAAGATAAACTTTTCTTTATCTGATTGTTGCTATAAAGATGCAGTCAGCAAACTACAGCTCGCATGCCAAATTTGGACAGCTGTCTTTTTTTTTTAACTTTTTATTTTGAAATAATTACTGATTCATAGGAAGTTACAAAGAAAATGTAGAGAGGCCCTGTGTACTCTACCCAGTTTCCCCCAATGGTATTTACATAATGCCCAATATCAGAACCAGGAAACTGTCATTAGTTCAAGATGTACATAGAGTTCTATGTGACTATCTACACTCATGTAGATTCATGTAGGCACCATAATCAAGATAGACTATTCCATCACCACAAATGTGTCCCTTGTGCAAGCCTTTAGAGCCACACAGCCCCTTCCTGCCCCCCATCCCTAACCCCCTGATAACCACTAATTTGTTTGCATCTCTATTTTGTCATTTCAAAAAAGTGTTACATAAATGGGATCATACAGTAGGTGACATTTTGAGATTCGCTTTTTTTCCCACTCAACATAATGCCTTTGAGATCCATCCCAGTTGTTGCAAGTCATATCAGTTGCTCACTCACTTTCATTGCTGAGTCAGATTTCATTGCATGGAGCGACCACAGTTAGCCATTCCTCTGCTAGTGGACAATTTGGTGGATTCCAGTTTTTGGTTTCTACAAACGAAGCTGCTATGAATAATTATGTACAAGTTTTTATGTGGACATGTTTTTTGTTTTCCCTCCAGGAGTACACGTGCTGAGTCATATGGTAAGTGGATGTTTGGCTTTTAAAGAAACCACCTATTTTCCAGGGTGGTTGTGCCATCTTACAATCCCACTAGCAGTGCTCAAGTGATCCAGTTTCTCTACATGTTTGCCAGCATTTGGTATTGATGCTGTTTATTTTAGCCAGTTTTATAGGCATGTTGTGTGTCTTATTGTGATTCTAATTTGCATTTCCTGGTGGATAGTGATGTTGAACTTTTCACATGCTCATTTGTTAGCCATGATCTTCTTGAGCAAAATGTCTCTTCATGTCTTTTGTCTATCTTATATTGGATTGTCTTTTATGGTTGAGTTTTGAGGTTTCTTTATATATTTTAGATAATTGGTTTGCAAATCTCCTCTCAGTCTGTAGTTTTTCACCTTCACAAGGGTCTTTTGCACAGTGCTAAATTTTGTTGAAGTCCAGTTTATCAGTTTTTCCTTTTTTTTTTTAAGGTTCATGCTTTTGGTATCAAGTGGAGGAATTCTTTGCTTAATCTGGATCATGAGGATTTTCTACTTATGGTTTTCTTTTCCTGAAAGTTTTATATTTGCATTTAAATTTATGATACATTTTAAATTTTATGTAAAATGTGAGGTTTAAGTAGAGGTTCCTATTTTTGCCTGTTTTAAAACCAATTGTTCCAGTACCATTTGTTGAAAAAATTATCCTTCCTCTATTGTTTTGTACCTTTGTCAAAATCAATTGATAATATTTGTGTGGGGCTGGTTTTTATTCTCCATCCTCTGTGGGTCTACATGTCTGTCCTTCCACCAGTATCATAGACTTGACTACTGTAGTCTTGAAATTGAGAATGATTCCTCCCACTCTATTTTTTTTCAAAACAGTTTTTAGCTATTATTTTAGTTCCTTTGCCTTTCCATATACATTTTAAAATTGCATTATCTATAGCTTACAAGAAAAATCTGCTGGGACTTGGTAGAAATTGCTGCCAAGCAACTGAACCAAGTGCAGGCATTCTGTGAACTGAGACCTCCACTAAGCCAGTGGCTGCTTCAGATAGTGAAGTTGGACTCAAAATATCTCCTGAAGGGATAATTACTAATTTTTTAAAAAAAGATTTTATTTATTCACGACACACACACACAGAGGCAGAGGCAGAGACACAGGCAGAGTGGGACTCGATCCCAGGTCTCCAGGATCATGCCCTGGGCCAAAGGTGGCGCTAAACTGCTGAGCCACCCAGGCTGCCCTAATTTTTTTTTCATATAAAATTGAGATACTGCCATAGTCAGGCTAACTGCACTCTCAAATATACCTCTTCTAACATCATTTCTGTTTGACTTGCAAGGCCAGCTGGGCCCATGTTAATTTTCTAAGTACAGCTGACTCACTCCAAATTGGCGATGTCATACCAATGAGTCATAAGGCCTCCATGGGTCAGGCTTTCAGTTTCAACAAGAGCCTAGGAGCCGGTCAAGAGTGGAATTCCTCCAAAATGAGTGTACTTGGTGGCTGCATCAGGTAGGTGGCAATGTTGTGCTGGGAAATGGCCTGAGTTCCTTAACCAAAGCACAGCTTTCTCTTTCTCCTTCTGGGCCACCTGCTCTGTGTACACTTCTGCATTTGAACAGTGCCACGACTGCTTGCAGTCCAACCAAATCAACTTCCAAAGTTTTTGGTCCACCCAAAGCTCTCGATCAAAAAGCAAGGTTCTTGTTGTGGATACCATTTATGTTTGGGGACTCCTTCTTGATTCAGCAGCTCTATCTGCCTTTCAGGTAGTCACAGGGATTGCTGATTCCTTGTCATGAAAATATTCCTCTGCCTGCCTGCAGGAGTCACCAACCATCAAGGCACCATTTGGGCAGCTTGTTTGAATCCTAGCTTTTGTGGCTAAGCCTGTAAACATTAGCTCAACTTCTGTTCAGTAATATGTAGGATGGGGGGAACCCTTCCTCTCCCCCTCACCCCTCATCTGTCACTTGAGGGAGAGCATGCACGAACCAGAGATTCCACAGAGTCTTAGATTCCCAAATCTGGTCCGTGGTTTCTCTTCCAAAAAATCATGTCTCTGGCTGCATTCCATCCCCATCGCCAAAACTGTCAGGTCTGGGATTTGATTTTACCCTATCATTAAGAACCAGTGAGTTGGCCTGTCAATGTACCAAGGATGCTGACAGAAGACACATGACTAAGACTCTTGGGTTAGAGGCCAAGGATTTCATTTAGCATTCGTGACACAGCCTGCAGAATGAACATCAGCATGTTTGTGGGGGTTCCCCTTGTCTCTAATTCCACAGGGGTAATGCAATGGGCCCGGACAGATGTTAAACATGCAGCTGGGAAACACTGTGGGGGGACCAATCCACTGTTTTTATAGCATACCTACTCCCTATCCTCAAGGGCACTAACTACATAGATCCTGAGAAATACCCAGGCAAACTGTCAATCAAGACCCAGCAAAGTATGTAGGCGCAGAAGAGGTGCAAGAGAACTGGGCTGTCCTGTCTGACAATTAGCCTTTCCTGTAATGTGTTTTGTTTGTTCTTTCATGTATCTCTCATGCTCTCTGTAAACTAATGCCTTGTCCAGGCGAGGCCCTTGTGCAAGATCTGGCTACAGAATGATATACAGCCTAATCTAGAGTATCTTCAAACCATAGTTTCAAAGACCGAAGAAGGATAAGCCCTCTTAAAGTTTGCTGGTCACTTAGTTTGTCAGCCACCTGTCAGTCCTAGGTGGAAGAGAGGGCTAAAGGAAACTTTTCTGGTCCATCTTTCTTTAAGAACTACGACTACTGCCAGTTCCTAAGATAAGGACAGTCACTTAATAGTCTAGAAAGAGCCACTTCTATTTTTCTAGAACAAAATCTCCTATTGCGGTGAAAGGGTGATGATAGACAAGGCAGTAACATACTTACTAAGGAGAAGGCCCAGTGATTATGTTGATGGTCCAAGGCTGAGATGATACAACTCAGTTCCAGTGCAGAGCACATGATAATTTTTTTCCTCTGGAGTTATTTCAGCCTTAAAAAAACTCCCCAAAATGGTTATTTAGATTCCAAGATTTTACTCTTCAGAGATACACTAATTATAACTGTTTTAAAATTACAAGCAAACTTCAGTAAGTCTCAGGTTTTAATTCATGACAGGTAAACAACAATATTTGAGGACTAAAAGAACAAAAATGAGATCAGCGGCTGCAATAAATAACATTTGAATAATTCAGCAGATGGACATTAGTGGTTAAGCTTCAGATCCACACAATGAAAAAGCATAAATACAATGACATGACTAAGTGGTAATCACTGGCAGACCCCACGAAACCTGAAGTTCAGATGCAAAGGGCTGTTTTGGTGACTCAGAAGGGACAGTATAATAAAATGGTGGTGTTTCTATTCATATGGCATCAAAACTTTTTCCTGTCTTAAGTGACTTCACAAGATACCTTGAAATTCTTTTTCTGTGTGTTTCTACTGGGAATTTCAAGAAAAAATCATAACACTTTTCTCCTGAAAGCTAGACTGAGGAAAATAAAAGGAGCACTGAAGTCACAGTGTTTTAGAGCATTGTCATGCAGTGTTTTGGAGTTTATCTTTGGGGGATAAAATAGGAAGTGGGCTAGTGTAAAAAATATTAGGCACTAATCAATTACATATAAGAACCAAATTAATCCCATTATATCAGAGGGAATTTAATCTGAAGAAAATCAGCTTCCTGACTTGGTTAAAACAAAGTCTATAATGTAATGAGACAAAAGTGAAGTAGTTTAAGTAATAAATGTTTAATCAAAGAATTTTACATATTATTAACAGCATTCATTTGGCCAAACATCTACACGTTTGTAGAATCCTACTGTATATAAAGTGGGAATGTATCAAGTATAGACTATGAAAGTGCAAATAACAAGTCAAGGTTAGAGTAATTTTTTTTTTACATTATAAAATTAACTTGTTTACAAAATAGGCTTTGCCAAACTTTATTTCTGAATTGTAAAGTCAATGACTGTGTTGTTTTTAAAATATGTACCAAGGAAATACAAATTGAATAATGATCATTTTTCATGCTCAGGAGATAACGGCACAGAAACAAAGGGTACTGCACAAGGTGCAGGGAGCCAGGACCCATCCCATACACTGTCTTCACACAAAGCACGCTTTCTCACCTTATTGCAGCTTTGCAAGACGCCTCAATGGGATACAAAGACTCTCTCTATTGAAAAATTACAACTTGGTCTAAAAACTGATTGATGTCAATATTTTTTAATCCAAAATAAACTTGTAAAAAAAATCCTTTAATGGACTGTTTCAGTTTAATTATACAGTAATACACTGTAGACAAAGTTAGGATTTTCCCCAACTAATTTAATGGGGATTAATAGGGATGTTTCTGATAAATTGGGGAAATAAAAGCTAATGTGGACCTTTGATACCCACGACATAGGAGCAATTCACAAACAGTTTATTCTAAGGGAACCTGGGGGGAATGTTAAATACTCTAATAGAATGTCCTAGCCATATGAATTTAAAGGACGAGAATTTCAAAAGCAGGTTTTGGAGAAAAAAAATCAAAAACCGTAATCACAACTCACGTGGATATCAATATTAATATAACCTTTTGCCTAGCCCAGGACTTGCCTGTACACACTCAGTACTGAAATTTTGGTATCTGTAGATTTCTGATAAGAATCTGGCAAAACATTAAATGGAGTGTTGCATATCTATTTTATCTTATGCTAGTTTCAATAATATGTAAGTAAAACAGCCATTCCAACAGTTTACTCTAGTTTTAATTACACACTGTACCATTGTATCTTAATTACAACTAAGACCAGTATTTTCTTCACAGTAAGACACTGATAACTAGGAAGTTGATTTTTTTCAACACTAAACAGTAATCACACAGCAAATGAGTATTGTGCAATAGAACAAACACATGTCAGCATTTGCTATTTAGGCAAACAAACTGATTGAACATTTAGTTGTTATATTTACTGTAAAGGCAAGGCCATGGGTGGTTTTATGGAGGTCTTTGCAATTTATAGCATAGTTACTTCAGAAGAGACACTGAAATTTGAATTACTCACTTATTTAACTGGCAACTATCCATTTAGTTAGGCAAAGGCACGGTAACATGTTGCGCAGGATGTTTTATTGAATTTTTTAATAATTGTGGGATTTACTATAACTCATGAAAACTCCACTTTTTTTTTCTATTTTATAAAACACTTACCATTAAAAGTAATTGCACCCATTAGTAATTAGAATGCACTGTAAAAGTGTGAAAACAAAGAACTATGATTGCACTTCCAATAAAGTGTCTCTTAAAATACAGCACCGCTGTTGCTAATCAACTGTATTTTAATATTAAAATAAACTGTTTTTAACAGCAGCATTAGGTTTAGTTAACTTAAGCTACAGGCTACATTTTATTTAAATGCAGTCTCCATGGCAACAAAACCCCATTAAATTCTGGAATATCACTGCTACCAAGTGGCACCTTTAACTCTAGAGAAGGCTGAGACTCCTCTGGAGCCCTCTAGGACACTGCATGCCTACACGCCTTGTTAGTCAGCGCATGAGTCAGTTTGGCACAAGTGGACTGTAATAGACATGACAAGGAATCTTTGATTCATGTAAATATGAAAACTCCACTGTGGTAGATGTAGCACTGAGGAGAAGCCGTGGATACCTCAATTCATACCGCTCAGACAGAAAGGAAGGAAGTGATGGAAGAGCACAGACAGACAGAGGGATGAAATGGTATTAGCTCTGTCCAAAATAACTTCTTAAATGAAGAAAATGCTTTTCTTTAAAAGAGGAAAAACCACCCAAAGATTAGGGAGTAAGCCTTTAATTTAAACTTCGTTCAATTTAAGTATTGCCAACTTTAGACTAAACAGAGGACTGCATTTTCTCAGAGTGTGGAATCTGGCCTACTTATTCCGTTTGTGTTTCTCTTACTCTTCTTTTTTTGTCAGCAAAAAGGGGAAAAGCTATCCCATTAAATATAAAAGAAATTCCCTGAAAGGTTAAAATCAGAAATGAAGCTACCATTCAAGGGAACTCCTTTGTATTTAATCCTAATGTCAGTGGTTTATAATCGAGTTGGAATTGAGTGGATCAAGTCTCTATAAAGCATACTCCACTAGAACACCATCTGTACCTGTGATTCATTTAGAGCCCAGAGGGGTGCAGTTCACACTAAATGTACTTGTTCAAGCCAGTCACTTGAGGTTTGAGGTGTCTGACTTGAAACATCTGAACCATCTCCCTTGTTGGCTGCCTCATTACCACTACTGCTAGCTGGAGATGCTGCCTCCCCAGCCAGGGTATTTTCTTCCAAAGGATTTTCTTCTTCTATTTGGGTTCCTCTACCTTCATTGACCACGGCATCTTCAAACACTGAATCTTCTTCCGGTGGCACCAGCTCCACATCCCTCGTCCCTTCTAACTCATCTTTGACACAGGGGAGCTGGGAATCTGCACTGGTTTCTGTAGCTGCTGGAGGAATCAGGGCAATACTCTGAGGGTTCATGTCATGAAACCAAGCCATGATATTGCCAAGAAGATTGTCATTGATGTTGGCGTCCTGGCCAGCTGAGTCAGGGTCACTGGATGAGGGATAGAATTCACTTCTTCCCTCACTGAGAGGGTGTGAATTCAGAGTGTCAGTTGAAAATGGGTCACTTTCTGCTCCTAATCTCATGAGGCTGTCACCAAGTTCCAACAGCTCAGAGCTGCTCAATGCGGCCCGAGGACTATCTGTGTTCCTGGGGACCGAGTCTAGCCTGGAAGGTAAAGAGGTGCCTATTGCTCCTAAGGATGCTTCATTACTGAGGAAGTCTCTATTCTCCTCATCAATGGCCAGCCCGGATTCTTGCAGTGATAACTGTATTGCAAGAAGTATATTGGGATCGTCTTCATCCAAGGAACTCAGAGCCTGAGGTGACAGAAAGTAAAAGAGCTTTAAAATTTTAAAAGGAAAAATGATTTAACTCAATGAGGTTTACCAACTATGCTTTTGCCAAAGATCATAAATATTATCTCTATTTATGCAGAATTATTATTTTATCCACTCAAATCTTACTTTATTTTCTCCTTGCTTATGATAAAAAGAAAAAAAATTCCTCAAGAGAACTCTGAAATTTAGGAATCTTTGCTGGTAACTACATCTTTGAAACAAAGATTTTAGAATGAAAAGGTTAAAAAGGAAAGCAATAAAAGTTAAAAAAAAAAAAAAAGGAAGCCAGGGAAAACAAGGAAGGAACATCAACAAGGGCAATGAGGCTGTCCAGGAAGCTGACCTGAAGAGAGTCCTGGTTTTCAGAGCGACTGGCAGGGGTGTAGTCACGCAGGGACGAGCTGTGCAGTACGCTCATAGATGCGGAGCTCACTACTGAGGCACCAGGCCTGCGGCCACTGCCACCATCTGGGATGTCTGTTTTAAAGCAAGTGGAACCTGAGACAATTCAGTCATACAACATTTCACCCATCTTTTTATTTTGGTTAACAATTTCTCTTTCAGTGCTATTGAAAACCTGCGTTTACTTAATCTTTCAGAGATTTCTCCTCCATATTTGTCTCATCAAAATATATTTAATACTGCGGTGCCTGGGTGGTCGAGTCAGTTAGGCGTCTGATTCTTGATCTCAGCTCAGATCTTGATCTCAGGGTCATGAGTTCTGGAGCTTTACTGGGCTCCAAAGGGGGGCTCTAACTAGCTTGCCTTAACTAAAAAAAAAAAAAAAAAAAAAAAAAAAAAAGATATCTAATACCACTACTTCAAACACACGATTGTTCTTTTTTTTTTTTTTAAAGGTTTATTTATTTGTTCATGATAGACATAGAGAGAGAGAGAGAGAGAGAGAGAGAGAGAGGCAGAGACATAGGCAGAGGGAGAAGCAGGCTCCATGCCGGGAGCCCGACGCGGGACTCGATCCCAGGACTCCAGGATTGCGCCCTGAGCCAAAGGCAGGTGCTAAACCGCT
Source organism: Nyctereutes procyonoides (assembly GCF_905146905.1). Classification (NCBI taxonomy): domain Eukaryota; kingdom Metazoa; phylum Chordata; class Mammalia; order Carnivora; family Canidae; genus Nyctereutes; species Nyctereutes procyonoides. The sequence goes on along the minus strand of NW_026575141.1, from coordinate 15,639,536 downwards.
GAGCCACCCAGGGATCCCCCACGATTGTTCTTTATGTTCTTGCTTGCACTAAATATGGTTCTATTCATAAATGCAAGTGCTACCACCCATTCCTTCTTTTTTCCTTAAGCAGTAACAAATAAAGGTATATTCATTTTCAGAGTTTTCAAAACTAAAGAATTTTGGGATTACAATAGCCTGAGGAACAAATATTTAGGCTCTTTGATCCCAATTAATTAAAGATGATCTGCTGACATAGTTTAAAGATTTTCCATTAACAGTTTAACATTTAAAAGTTGATAAAATAATTTATCTCTAATACCAGGAATTTTCTCTTTTAAAGAATGTCTAGAGAAGAATGGAGGCTAGGAGAAAAATATTCTATGACCATAGTAACAGTGATCAAGAGCTACACTTTGTTGAGTGCTCACTATGTGCTACTAGTGCTTAAGGGTTTTACACTCATTCTTTCACTTAATGTTCACAGAAAGCCCACAAAGTGGCTCTGTTACAAATGCTTCTTTGGAATGAGGAGACTGAAGCTTGAAGAGGTTATGTGAACTTGACTAAAGTTTCACACCGATCCACAGCAAAGATGGCGACACGAATCCAGGTATGGCTGACTCCACAGCCTATGTTCTTCATCTCTGGTTTCCTGTGTTCTGTGACATGTGAGGCATCTGCATATTGATAGTATCTACACTACAAACTATTTCACCAACATTTTTTAAAAAGATTTTATTTATTTATTAATGAGACACAGAGCGAGAGAGAGGCAGAGACACAGGAAGAGGGAGAAGCAGGCTCCATGCAGAGAGCCCGGGGTGGGACCTGATCTCGGAACTCCAGGATCACGCCCTGAGCCAAAGGCAGACGCCCAACCGCTAAGCCACCCAGGCATCCCTATTTCACCAACATTTAGATTAGCCAGTTTTAAGAATAAGTTCAAGAGAAACAAGAGACTAAAACGTAACCAACTCCACAGCTTACCTAAAGTGCTTTCGCTTGGCTCATCAGGGTCTGGAGGATTACCAAGCAGACTGTGCACATCTCCTCGACGGCGCTGCTGTCTGTGCCTCCTCCGATACTGAAATTCAGCATATTCCTGCATAAACCAAAGGTTATAAAATACAGGAGAGCATGCAATTGTTTTTATGCAAATAAAACAAACAATACACTTTTTTCCCCCAGGGAAAAAATGTGTGATTTTATATACATATTATAAAATCACTTGGCTTTAACAAAAGAAATTTCAGGTTTTGCCGTGCCAAGGAAACAGATAAGGTAAAATGGAAAAAGAAAAATTTTAAACAGTCATTTCAGTTGCCTGGATAAAGAGCAAATACTTGCAAGCTCCAATGCTAGGTCATAACTGAGCCTTATTTCATGTGCCTGGGTCTTGTTACATACTGTTATAACTAATACCATAATGATTTTACTAATATAAGTTATGGTCTTTAGTAATATAAGTTAGGTTCTTGGAGGTTTTGTTTTTAAAAGTAACTGTGATATGTGCACTGGAAAGAAAAAAAATGAAGAACATACACTGTCAGTCTATTAGATTTTATATTCCTTGGGGTAACTACATACCATACTCACAAGTTAAATGATTAAATTAAAAGAAAAATGTGATGTCAGCTTTAAAATACAATGTTACTTGGCTTCCTTCTTATATTAGCTAATATGTGGGGTTATCTATAACATGGGCAGGGGGATGTGTTTTCTATTTACTATATGGGAAGATCACAGATTAGGGCAGAGGCAGAACCTTTGGCTCTCTGCTATTATTTTGGTACAAACATACTTTTCGGGGTTTTAGTGACAGAAGAGACCAGAAAAGAGGCCAGTTAGTGTGCATGACATCAGCATAAATAGGTTATTTTTGAGAGCCATTATAAAACCTTTGAGTAATAAATGCTAAGATACTCAGGTTTATGATCATCCTGGTTTTCCTAGGATATTCAATATGCTTATATTGTGAAAGTACCACTCAATGAAGAGAGGTTTTACCTCACGAATAAAATTTTCACATCATACCATTCAAGTTAAATTTATTTAAACTCCATTTATGTGAACAAGCAGTGGTCTCTACTAAGAAGTAGGAGACATCCTACTAGGTTAGAAAACAAGAAAGATACTACAGGTTCTTGGAGATATTATTTAGGTTCTTTAAACTTTCCTGCTGAGCTGGGGTATGATTTCCTCTTTTTCTGGAAGCCCATGATCCCTAACTGGATGACTATTATGTATCATCATGGCTCACTGGACCACTAAGGACCGCCACATTTCTTAGACAAAGATGGAATGAAAAACTTTATTTCAGTTTAGTGTTTATTTACTTAAAGGTTTTAGTTTTTTAGAGAGAGAGAGCATGTGAGCAGGGTTGGGGCAGAGGAGAGGGAGAGAGAATCTCAAGCTGACTGTGCTGAGCATAGAGCCTGATGTGGGGCTTGATCTCATGACCCCAAGATCATGACCTGCGTGGAATCCAAGAGTCAGAGGCTTAACCAACTGAGTCACCCAGGTACCCTCAAGGTTTATATTTAAGGAGAATTTGTTTACTTTGTAAACTTAATGATGGCACAAAAAAGTTATTCTGAATTAAATGAACTATTATTACTAACCATACAGTATACACATTCCCAACTTAAGAAAATTAAAATTTGGCTTAAAAACAACAATAATAAAAGAAACTTGATTTATTTATAATTATTCTGACAGAAAACTGAATGGCATTCTCTCACAATGCAATAGGCTTAAAAAATTGATCCCATAAAATTAAACTTAGCTGAAAATTTCTAAGAATTCCTAGATTAAAAAAAAAGATTTATTTGAGAGAGAGAGAGAGAGAGAGAGAGAGAGAGAGAGAGAGAGAGAAAGCACGCACAAGCATGGTGGGGAAGGGCAATGGAAGAAGGAGAGAAAATCCTAACCAGACTCCATGCTGAGTACAGAGCCACATGCGGGGTTTGATCCCATAGCCCTGAGATGATGACCTGAGCTGACACCAAGAGTGGGACAGCCACCTGACTACACTACCCAGGTGCCCCAGAATTCCTATATTCTAAACAAAGCATATGAAAAAGGCTTGGGACACTCCAAATGATTCAAGAGTGTTAAGGTTACAGAGAAGATTGAGAAATTTTGAGATTTATTGGCGAAAAAGCTGCCAGAAGCATTTTGTTGAGCACCAAATTCATCAATAGCTTAAAGGGAAGCTTTAATTCTTCCAAATTTCCACGAAGTAGATAGTGCCACCCACATTTTAAAGAGAAAATTTAAGGAAGAACATAGTCTAAAATCTAATAGTTATCAAGCTAGACCTTGAATTCAGGATCCCTCAGACTTTAACGCTATGCTCTTTCCTCTGGGCTCCACTGCCTTTAAAGTGGTACAAAATACTTATGATTGTCACTGAGCCATTCAATTTAATTAAAAAAAGAGTAGGATGGAATTAACTTTACTGAAAAAATATAAATTTAACCTAAAAGTCGGGGATCCCTGGGTGGCGCAGCGGTTTAGCGCCTGCCTTTGGCCCAGGGCGCGATCCTGGAGACCGGGGATTGAATCCCACGTCGGGCTCCCGGTGTATGGAGCCTGCTTCTCCCTCTGCCTGTGTCTCTGCCTCTCTCTCTCTCACTGTGTGCCTATCATAAATAAATAAAAAATAAAAAAAAAAATAACCTAAAAGTCTATTGGAGTTTGGTAACATTTTTTTTTTCAGAGTATATATGAAGGCACAGAGCTAATTTTTCAAGATATTATTTTGGCAGTTACTTGTTAGTCACAGGCATGCAGAATTTTAGTTTTACACTATATGGTAAATCTTTATTTTTTTTTTAAAGATTTTATTTATTTATTCATGAGACACACACACACACACACACACACACACACACACACACGAGACAGAGGCAGAAACACAGGCAGAAGGAGAAGCAGGCTCCATGCAGGGAGCCTGATGTGGGACTTGATCTCCAGGATCACACCCTGAGCCGAAGGCAGATGCTAAACCACCAAGCCACCCGGGCTGCCCCTATATGGTAAATCTTTAGACTTGCAATAAGGTTTACATAAAAGCTTGGTGTTTCAATGTACCAAAGACTTTGATACACACATGACTATGAGTACACTGATAAAGGTTTTATTTTGGTTCAAATAAAGCTAAACTGTGTTTCTACCTTGAAGTACTGAAATCTTTAGTACTCTTTTTTTTTTTTTGATAATTGAAGCTTGTTTATTCATTTTTTAGGTGGATATTTTCCATACTATCCTCAAAGCTGTAATTAGAATAATAAGCATAGGATCAGGTAAAGAGAAGGTTCATAATTTGTTTTACAATAGAAATTTCATTAATACATTAAATTATTTTTGCAATTTAAATGAATTTAAAATTTTCCTTATCAGAGCTCAAAGCATGGATTGTTTTCTCAAGTCAAATTATATATTTTCTTGGATATATATCTACCAATACAAAGGCCATAAGGTGATTGCAAGTATCCTCAGCAGTTGAAAACATAACATATCTGATTTAAATAAGCCACAGTCTGGGATCCCTGGGTGGCGCAGCGGTTTGACGCCTGCCTTTGGCCCAGGGCGCGATCCTGGAGACCCGGGATCGAATCCCACGTCGGGCTCCCGGTGCATGGAGCCTGCTTCTCCCTCTGCCTGTGTCCCTGCCTCTCTCTCTCTCTCTCTCACTGTGTGCCTATCATAAATAAATAAAAAAAAAAAGAACCACCACCTCCCTGTAAAAAAAAAAAAAATAAAAAAAAAAATAAATAAGCCACAGTCATTTCTGGATAACTGATTTCATTCTCTTTTAGTTGTAGGTAAACCAACAGGCTAAACAATAAACAAAGGTTTCACTATTTGTCCTGCTCTCTTCTAAGAACTAAGTTAAAAGGTTATTATAATATAAACATCATATATATACTGTTTTAAAGAATAAGGAAGGAGAGACAGAAGTAGAGTGAACTGCTAAAACCATTTAAAATCAGACTCAACAGTGACAGTGGCAATTTAAATCTCAGAAAATAGCAATGTGATTAAGATTTTCACTCTAAAAAAAAAAAAGATTTTCACTCTATCTTATTTTTATTCGTAGTAATTGCTATTTGCAATGTTAGTATTTTAGACTCTTTGTATTTTAAAATCCACCAGTAACAACAACCAAAAAATTCAGAAGAGGTTGAAAATCTTTTTTTTTTTTTAATTTTATTTTTTATTTTTTTTACATTTATTTATGATAGTCACAGAGAGAGAGAGAGAGAGAGAGGCAGAGACACTGGCAGAGGGAGAAGCAGGCTCCATGCACCGGGAGCCCGACGTGGGATTCGATCCAGGGTCTCCCGGATCGCGCCCTGGGCCAAAGGCAGGCGCCAAACCGCTGCGCCACCCAGGGATCCCGAGGTTGAAAATCTTAAAGAGAAACATAGCAACTAAGCAAAGCATTTCTTTCTGCATAAATATTATCAATGTCAAATTTCCACCTTAGAAACTGATTACAAATCAATTCAATCAGGTTGTTGATAACTTTAAAAAAACATTGTGCAGGTTTTTCATAGATTCAGACTGAACAATATTACCACAAAAAATACATTTCTGATACATAAAATTTGTATCTCTTAACCAATTTGAAAATATGTTCTAAAATATATCCTATAAGTTGCCTTAATTCTGACTGCTCAGTAATTAAAAAATAAAAAGGGGGATGCATTTAATAATGTGATGATAGTCCAATACCACAAGTAGCTAAAGGTAGGCTCTGCTGAGGCATTTTTATTATATAATAAGAAAGAGAAAACACTGCTGACAATCTCAGTAGGATTTAGAATAGAAAAAGGGTAGAAATGCAAGCAGGATTTCTTGATGGAAAAATATAATTAAAAAACAAAACACCCCCTGCCCCTAGCAAAACAATTACCTCAGGTGATGTGAATCCTAAATATTCCCAATCCCATGTTCCACCAGCAAAGCTACAAAGAAATTAGACATACCATTTGATTTATTATCAGCATTACAAAGTACAATCAGACCCTCACCCAATGAACATTACTTTTAATTCCTTTGCTTAGAACTTGCTTAACTGAAGTAGATTAACTACTGAATACAATGAAAATGATACTTCAATCCTTTCAACTTCTAAACTGCTTTATGCTCATGTAAAATAGTGGAAAAATATAAATCATCACTATAACAGTATTTGATGATTCCTATTTTTGTAAGTGTTTATGTAATAAAAAATAGGGTCAAAGAAATTCTAATGGCTATAATTATTATGAATAAGAAAATACACTTCAATTTATAATGGCAGTAACAGTATAAGTATCTGAAATAAACAACCAAAACTCAACTGTTCTTTAATGGATGAATATGAATCACTTAAATAACTTTATTAATATCAGATTTCTAATTTCTTCATAACCTCTTACATAAAAATATAAATAAGACCCTAACAAGTTGGCAAGGCTTCCAAATTCAACATTCTACGATGTTTAGGACTATCATATCACTACATATTTGAAGTGATGCATTAGAATACTCTGAATTATGAGTTCACTGAAGTGTGAACTTTACCTGGCTTAATTTAGTCCAAGAAACTACACAATGACAAACAAAAAATAAGAGAAATAGAAATAGTACCGGGGGAAAAAATCACCAAAAAGAAATTAACATGATTTTATCAGCTCTCTTTTAGGTATAAATAACTTCCAGGAATATGAGCACCAGTTAGAGAGAAAATAAACCTGGTGGCATTTGTGGCTGGAGCTGGATGATTTCCACAGCATACATCCTTTTTACCTGCGCCTTGGAGCTTCTGGTGAGTCTGCAGGGGCAACTCCCCGAGCCACAGAAGCCAGGAATTCTTGTCTCTTCTGCTGTACGAGGCATGCTGCCTTGATGATCTTGTGGCGGGGTGTGCGAAGATAAGGCCTATTGACTTTTTGGGCAAGGTCTTCAGTGACCATTTCTAGGTCTGTCTATGGTAATAAGAGAGAGAGAGAAAAAGGATTATAGGCTGAATAAGTTAGTCAATAGCAAATTCATTATCTATTTGGTTTCTCAGTTAAATCTAACTCTTTTGAATTCCAAAATTAATACAAATTATAAAATAACTTATTTAACATATACTTCTATTTTGTGCATTTGAGGAAAATAGTACTCATCTGAAAGTCATTTATAACAATGTAGTCAGTACAAAGACATAGTGAGTATCCTAGATCTCTATAGGGAATTTATAATTTGTCTATGTGAAAAAAAACTGAGTAGATTTCAAGGCACTGTACATGCAAATACATGACATGTAGTGAAAACTACATGGAAACGGTGAAGGAATCTGAGGCAAGGCAAGATCTCTGTGATCTAGGCTTAGGTCTGAAAGGTTTCATGGAAAAAATTAATACTGAGCACCTCTTAAAGAAATGTGGGATATAGATTACTAGAGGGCAGTTCAAAGGAGTGGCATGAAAATTGTGGCAAGAGAAGAAAGTTTGGTGTATTAAAAAAAAAGAATGTATAATGAAGTTGGTTAGCTATAGTGATCAGTTGGCTTTGGTGTTCTGTTTTTTTAGATATTCTAACTTTTTCACTTGTACTTTTAAAATAAACTGGCACACAGTAACTTTCCCATCTAGTATGTAATGTGTTTTGTTTCATCTTTGAAGATAAAGTTTCTAGTTACATAATCAGAAATAGGCTAGATTTCAACATCAGCCAGTTTAGGATAAATAAATAAATGTGGTAGGAAATGTTTGCATAGCACAGAACTCACTTAGATTTACTGTGGTGAATTTAATTATAAAAAAATTTCAGTTTATTACTAGTAACTTTTCCTTTCTTTAAAAATCACTGTAAACATGAAAATAAAATTTTCTACTAGTCACACCCAAATAAGATAAAACGTAGTTAAGTGGTTGAAAAAGGACAAAATCTGTTTTTTTATAGTAATTGCATTTAAATTTAATTTAAAAAGATATCTTACTTGCATGAGTTCAAAAATTTCTTTCTTTGTGCTTTTAGGTTCTAAGAAAAATCCATATGGATAAGAACACTTGAGAATGCGTCGAGTTTTTAAGAGCACATGAACTGCATCTTCAATGAAAGTAGTATCTGGACAGCCTCCTTCAGCTATAAAGTAAATCAGGCAGAGTGAAAAAAAAAAACTTCTGCAAATATGCTGTCATAAATTAATTAAACAACTGAGTTCTCTCAAACAAACAAAAAAGGCTCTCTATTTAGAAACTGCTTGAAGTAACTGTATGGTAATACTTATTTGAACTAGACCAAAAACCTACACAAAACACTTATGTGTGGCTTGTAGGCATCTATAAATAAAGTGTACACTGCAGCTGCCCAAGAGCACTGATGGCAATCATGAAGGAATGCATATACTGATTCTGCATTCTGTTCTCAACCTGTTTGTTAAACAAATCTAGCTTTAGATCATCTCTTCTTTATTATGTTTTTCAGGTATCTCTAGTGAAACTTTGCCGACTAAAAATTAAAACAAATGGGGGTGCCTGACTGGCTCAGTCAGAAGAGTATATGACTCTTGATCTTAAGGTCATAACTTTGAGCCCCATGCTGGGTATAAAGATTACAAAAAATAATAAACTTAAAAAAAAAGAATTAAAATAAACACCCTGCTTAGCTGTTTGCTAAAAAACAAAAAACAAGACAATAACACCTAATTATGATTATGGTTCTGTAAAAACAACATTTTAGAAAAAAGATACAACATTCTGGGGAACTGGATAACTAATGCTAGTAAATATAACAGGGAGAGAAAGAAAGGGAAGAAGACTGAGAAAAGGGGAGAGAAGAAACTACCTTAATATCTGAGACTTCCTTCTCCAAGTATCATTATAACATTCTAACTTTCTTCTTAACTACAAAAAAGGGAAACTAAGGAGTAGAATCTAGATTCATAAGTACTTTTGAAAATAAGATTTATTCTGCAGGCTTGTGGAAAGAAATTACATGTGTATGTACACACACAAATGTATAGACCACCCCAAAATATCTACCCTAGCAGAGGGATCTGAACTAAGTAGATGTAAAAAAAGAAAAAGAAAACAAAACAAACAGCACCCCCCCAGTATACATGTATGAGAAGTATGTGAAATTTTGTTTCTTCCTTTCTAATCCTTACAACATTTAATTCTTTTTCATCTCATTATGCTGTCTTGAACCTCCAAGAAAAGAAGCAGTAATTCACATTACAGATTACAGATATTTATTGAATGTTTATTATGTGTCAGGTACAGTTCTAAGCATTAGGGACAGCTCAGTGATGTAAGACAAAAATCCCTGTTGAAGAACTGTAGAACTTGTGAGGGTTTTTTCCTTTTAATTTTTACTATGGACAGTATGTTAAGAGTTTGATAATGGTGATATAATTATATCATTCCTAAAGTCTAAATACTGAAAATGAACAAGGAGACAAAGCTGCTACTGATACTTTTTCTCCTAATTTATTTAATTCATGCTTCTTATCTTTTTTCTTAAAGATTTTATTTATTTATTCATGAGAGACACAGAGAGAGGGGCAGAAACATAGGCAGAGGGAGAAGCAGGCTCTCTGTGGGGAGTCAGATGCAGGACTTGATCCCAGGACTCCGGGATCATGATCTGAGCCAAAGACAGATGCTCAACCACTGAGCCACTCAGGCATCCCTCATGCTTACTATCTTAATTAGGGAATTACCCTCATAAAAAGGGTCTTACTTTTACAAACTGGAGGAAATACAACTGCATATTTTGCCTTAAAACCTTTCATATATAAGCTATGATTATTTTAAAAATGTGACTTTTAAAAAACAAACATCATAGAACCCATACTCTGTGTGGTCACTATAAGATACTGTATTTTAATGATGCAACCAATACTCAATCCATTTTAGGAATGTTCTTTCTGAATTTCCACTTTAGGATACATAAGTTAGCCGTATCTCATGTCTTTGCTTTTGGACTCTGATGTCTATTATTTACCAGTAAAATGATTTCTCCCAAGACTGTATTTGACTTTCATTCCACTAGGCACTCTGCTAAATTTTCTCAAGAATCTTTGGGAATTTAGTCACACTACAATTGGGTGGCATGTGAATCTTGCTCTTTTGACGGGATCAAGGATGCCTTTTAGGGTCCATCCACTGTTTCTGACATTGCAGAGCATCAGCAATGGCACACAGTAAGCAAAACCATGATAGGTGTTTATCTGCTAAAAGTACAGGCTGCATTAAGAGGAGCATATGAAGTAAGCTGGGTAGAAAATCTAATTACAGAGGCCTCAAATGCTAAGCTGCACTCTGGGCTTCAGAGAACTCCAAGCAGTACCAGAATGAGCTGGTGGAGATAATGTGCTCCTCAAAGGGTTTTAACCTCCTACCAATGAAGTGACTTAAGCATGTAAGGCTATTTTATGTTAATTATCACACATACCACTTATAACTTACTTTCTTTGAGAGCTCTACTCAATTGCTCCATCTTTTCTTTGGCTGTTTTAAGAAGGCGTTGTTCTAACTAAAGGAATAGAAATAAATAATTTATATAATTTTATTTATTCAAAACAGTATACTTCAGAGCATTTGAAATGATTTGGGACATACCTGATAGCTATGCTCATGGTTTTTAAATCTTGTGTAATAGTGCATAAATCTGTCAAGTTCCTGAAATCGTTTGTGTTTTTTCTCAGCCTAGGAAACAAAAGTCCATAAATGACTTCTATAAATAAAATACTAGCTATTACAATTAGGGACATTTTGTCATTGAAAATTTTTATTAGTAATAGGAAGCTGTGTATACAATTTGGTTATTTTGAGAAAAAAAAAACAACAGTACATTTTTAAGGCTACCACGACAAAGTCTTGGATTTGTACTCTTTGTGATAAGCCACTGAATCTATGATCCCAGAGCGTAAGGCAAAGATGCCTCTCAAGACCTACATTTATCAGATCTTTGATATTTTATTATATTGCTTATTACTATGGACTGAATTATATCTCCCCAAAATTCATGTTGAAGCCTTAACCCCCAATGTGAATGACTGGCTTTGAAAACAGAGCCTGTGAGGTGAGAAAGGTTAAATAAAGTCATTAGGGTGAGGCCCTAATCCGGTAGAATTATTGCTCTTATAAAGAAAGGAAGAGACACCAGAGCTCTCTCTCTTCTATGTGAGGATGGAGCAAAAAAGACAGCCAGCCCTCTGTAAGTCAGGAAGAGTCATCACCAGAAACTGAATTGGCAGTAATTTTGGTCTTGGACTTCTAGGCTCCAGAACTGTGAGACATACCTTTCTGTTGTTTAAGCTACTCAGTATTTTGTTATGGCAGCCAAACAGACTAAGAGACTTATTAAATGCTATAACCTAATACCATATTGTTATTATGTTAAAATTGTTTTAAAGTCATTACAGAGACAGGGATATGTAAGACTTTTCTTATCTTTAACAAAATAAAAAAGAGAAAATAAAAAAAAAAGCTCTCAAGTTGATAGGCCTATTTTATTTAAATTAAAGGCTGCTCTAAAGTATATTCAATCTAGGGAAAAGGAAAAAAATAAAGTGTATTCAATTTAATGGCTCATTACAACAAAGACAGGGAAAGAAGAAATGCAAAATACTCCAAAGGGTATTAAGTGGCTTAGCCAGAGGCCTTGATTTCAACAGTTCTCTTTACCTCCACAGTCATTTCCTTGGACTGCTCCTCCACATGCTGAATGACTTCATAGCGAGTACATCTGTAATAACCTCCTGTGGAAGAACTATGCTTTTTCCATTCTTCTAGGCAAATCCAGCAAAAGTCATACTTGCACTTCAAAAGAAAACATATGTGCAAACATCGCCTTGTGTCAACATGCAAATTACTTTCTGATTTATAGTCAACTACTTTGTAGAGATCAAGCAATTCTGCCTGTGTGACCAGGAACAAATCTTAAAAACATGCTGCCTTTTTAAATGTTTCCTCTGGAGAAGACCTTATCTGAGCTATGGAAAGATGTGGGGGTAGTTTACAATGACTGCTTATAAGGATAAATTAAAATGTAAGTCATAATATTATGAATATAAAGGAATCTTTAAAAACATCAATAAGATATTTTTTCCCCAATAATTAAGGCAGATACTGACAATGTTTTGTTTTTCAAGTGCATGGTAATTTTAACTGTGGTGTATAACGCTTTATTAGTCTTCAGCAGTTTTTCTAATGACTTTGACAAACTGGTTTTGAAACTAGGAATAATTTAAAAGGTTTCTAAGTAGAAAGACTGACATAAAACCTGTTTCTTATTTTTAAGGAAACTGCACTTTGCTCCAAGCAGATAATGCCAAAAATATGAGCATTATGGTATGAAAATACATCCTTTTTTTAATGTTTATGGATTTTGGGTCAGAGGGATCTTCCCATTTGAAGTCTGTTTTCTTGTACTTTTATGTTTGGTTTTTAAATATTTAAATGTTTGAGCTGTTCAGAATTTATCTGGATATATAATACACAGTATGAATTCAACTTTATTTTATTCCACACAGCTGCCCAGTTGTCTCAATCCTATTTATTGAACAGTCCATGTTTCTCCATTCCTGGAGACCCTCCTTTATCATACACTACATTCCCAATTATTTAGGCCAATATTTTGGGCTTTCTCTTATGTTTCATTAATCTCTAAATTCATGTGCTAGCACCATGGTGTTTTAATTACTGAGCCTTTACAATAGATTTACTATTTGACAAGGCTAGTTATTTTTGAGTTTTCCTAGCTATTGCTTTGTTTTTCCATGTGAACTTTTGAATTGACTTATCTAGACGCAGAAACAAAACCTGCTGGTATTTTTGTTGGAACCTTTCTATCCAAAGACTTTATCTTTCTTTGTCATCTTTTGTGTTCTACAGATAGGAGTCTTAAAATTTTCTTCATATAAGTTTTGTACATTTCTTTAGTTTCTTTCCAGATAAATGAGATCTTCTCTTTCAGTACATATTCTGTCTGTATGTTTTTGGTACAAATGAAGTGTATTGCTTTCTGCATATTAACTTTGTACTCTGCTAATTAACTGAATTTTGTTGTTAGTTTTTAAATCCATTTAAAATACCAGTTTTCTAGGTATATAATCATGCTATCTGCAAAAAAAAAAAATAAAAATAAAAATAAAAAAATAAAAAAAATTAGCACTTCATTTCTAATTTTTACATCTTTAATTTCTTCCTATTGTCTAAATATGTTGACTGGTATCTCCAGTCCATTGTTAATAATACTTGTGATGGAGCGTATCCTTATCTTGTTCTTTTTTTTTTTTTTTTAGATTTTTATTTATTTATTTGAAAGAGAGTGCATGAGCAGGGGGAGAAGGAGTGGGAGAGGGAGAAGCAAATTCCCCCACTGAGCAGGGAGCCTGATATGGGGCTTGATCCTAGGACCCTGGGATTATGACCAGAGCCAAGGCAGACACTTAACTGACTGAGCCACCCAGGCACCCCCTTATCTTGTTCTTGATTTTAGTGAGAGCACCTCTAGTTTTCTCACTAAATATGCTAACTTCTGAACTGAACTAGATTTATTTTTATCATTCTAGGGAAGAGTCCATCTATTACTATTTCTTTGAGTGTCTTAATAAAGAATAGTTGTTAATTTTTTGTCAACTGCCTTTTTAGCAACTATAGAACATACATATGGTTCTTCTCTTTGGATCTACTAATAAGATGAGGTACAGCAACAGCTTTTTAAAAACTGAACCATTCTTGTATTCCTGAAATAAACACATGCCAATTACTTGAAATTAAATTTTTTTTAAAAAATTGAGATATAATTGACAATCAGTCTTTTAATGTGTTCTGCTGGATTATATTTGCTAAGATCTGTGGGTTTTTTTCTCCCCCTTATATCTTATTTAGGACTTATGCATTGCTGTTCATAAGTAAGATTGATCGATAGTTTTCTCTTAATTTTTATAATCTTGTCAAGGGACCATGCATCCTGAGCCAAAGGCAGATGCTCAACCACTGAGCTCCCTAAACGTTTCTTTTAAATGCAACAGACGCTTCAGCAAAATCTGTTTAAGACAATTATCTTAAATCATCAGCCTGATGAATTCATGAAAATATTTACTCACTCAATACATATTTATCAACTGCTTACTACTGGCAGGTGCTTTGAAGGAAATAAAGGTAATTGGATAATTGGACCTTGCTTCTTTATTAGTAGTCCAACAGCTGATTTTTATGGTCAACTTGTATTTCTTTACACATCTATCTGGTCTATATTAGAGTTTCCAAGAAAAACCTAATAATGAATGTTGGGGATAAGATCACAAATGAAGTATTTTTGGCATGATCAGCTGAACTAATAAGTACCTCTGATATTTTGCTCAGAACACTGTACCACATTTTTCTTTTTACCTCTTAGGAAATCATTATTACTGCTTCACTAAGCTAATCCATTCATGTTAACTTTATAATAATAGGCTTATAAAAATGATCTGGTAAGTGCTTTCTTTTACGTAATAATGATAATGATCATTAGTTTTAACATTACAAATCAAGTAATACTTAGAAGATATTGATATGTTATTGGAATCGTAACTATTTGGTTTTCTTTCACATTGCAAATTAAAAGTTGCATTGTTCTCTCAATTTTAAGTAATTATTTTTTATATACATGGAACTTCCAGTGAAAAAGAAAAAAACTGGAATATCATTACAATTTTAAAACAAAAATGTTCATGAATGTAGGCATGGATTAATAAGATACTTATTAACCTAATTCCAGAATATTTGTTTTAAAGATGGCAGTTTCCTTCTATGCAACTAAGTCAGGAGGATAGCCTTCCAAAAGTAATTATTTATATTAATTATGTTTCGGTCAAGATCTTTGTTGGCATTTTCAATACAGTAATGAACGAATTACTTATTTAACTGATGATTTTATTAGGAGACCTAAAGTCTGTCCACTGCTTTGGGCACTTTTATTATATAGCCACATATACATAGACAACAAGATTTAGGGGAATTGCCTGGGGCCTGACTTGGGTCTTGAATCTAAGCTGTGTGCTTGAAAGCCAGCCTTGTAAGATATCTCATTTAAATAGCACTTTACCATTTCATATTATTATTTATATATAGACAAAACTCTCTTAGGATCCTCACTGGGCAGGGGTGGGGAGGGAGGTGTTTCTTAGCAGGTAAGATTTTAGGATCTTCACTAGGAGAGATTAGCAGGGAATGTTTCAGGCATTTCTCACCTTCAGGCAAAAT
This sequence comes from Nyctereutes procyonoides, assembly GCF_905146905.1. NCBI lineage: Eukaryota > Metazoa > Chordata > Mammalia > Carnivora > Canidae > Nyctereutes > Nyctereutes procyonoides. Next base: position 15,624,312 of record NW_026575141.1, on the reverse strand, counting down.
ACCACTGAATCCTGAATCTATTTTTAACATTCATTATGAGTGTAAAATGTAGTAGTATGAAATAATACTTACATTATTCAACAAAGAATATAGAATGTAATCTTCTGGAATCCATCTGAAACCCAGTAACAGTTTTATGGTTGTTTCTTCTTTCGACTAACAGTCCTATTAAGATTCTAACTGCAAAGCATGCAAAATCCTCTTTAACTTCTTACCTTAGCACACTGCATGTGATTGCATCCCTCATTCTTCTGTATCGGAGACTTACAGTTAGCACAAGGCTTAGAATTAGTTAACAACCAGAGACAATTCGCAGCATCCTCATAAGCTTCACTAACTCCTACAACTTTGGGATATTAAGCACAAACACAAAACACATGATTTAGTGTATAACTTCAGAGGCAAACCCCCCTCCCAAGTTTTCTTTGTAGATTGTCTCTCAATTTTAAACCATATATTTACTTCACTATTTTTAAACTGCTTCATTCTGAATAGCATGATTATAGGATAAGGGGCTGTATTCCAAAAGTTCTATTTAGGAAATTTGATTTAAAAGAGATTTTTCTCTAAAGTTGTATCCAAATAAACTGGGGAAGAAAAGAACTAACGTTTACAAAAAACAATATATTATTGTCCATTTAACATAACTATTGGATCAAAGAAAATTATAGAAAGAATCGTAATTTCAGACAATACTTTCTTAAATGGGTCAATTGCAAACATAATGACCAGATACTCTCCATCATAGTAAAAAACACAAAAATCACATTGAAATATCAGTATTGTTTTTACCCATGATTATTTCAGATAAACTAAAAATGAATCCAATGTGATACATCTAAAACTAAACTTACCATTTTCTCTAAACCTGCCCCTTTATTCCCTGTCCTAGTAAATGATATATATGATTATCTACTCAGAATCAACCTAGGAAAAGCACGATCTTGGATAGCCTCCTTTTTCCCTCACCGGCTGCATTCCACGGTTTCTACCTCTTTCTCTCTCTTATCTGTGTCCCTTCCATTTCCACTTATTACTTTAGCTAGGGTCCTCTACACCTCCTGCCTAAACAATTAAAAAGCCAACCTATCTCCCTAGTTCCTTCTGCCCTCAACTTCCACTATACTGCCTACACAGTGATTTTTAAAAAATACATATCTCCTTGAAATCTTTTAGATGCTCCCCACTGACTGCAAGATAAAATTGAATTCTTTAAGCAAAAAATACCAAGTCCTTCATGATTTGGCCACTCCCTACCTGGCAAGATTTTCCCACCCTCTTTTCCCATGCCAATCTTAAACTCTTCATCTTTTTTTTTTTATACTCTTCATCTTAAACTCAATTTATACTACTTTGATTCGAGATCTGCAGTCTTAAGGAATGCCATGGTTTCAAAAGATTCTAAATCTTACATTTTATATTCTATAACCAACACCCTTTTCAGCACCCCATGTGGAAAGAGTCAGGGACTAGAGATAGCTCCAGAGGCACAATTAAAAAACTTTTCCCCTCCTTGTCAGTAATCAAATTTGTTTTGTTTTCTAGCTCTAAGTGCACAGGGAAAGCTCTATCTTTTCTTTTCTGAAAGAGATGTCCAAAAATTACTTTGAAATCATTGAAAGTGGCCCATCCAATCAAGGCTCTGATTACTTGGGAGTAAGGAGTTAGTGCTACAATTAAAAGCAGGTGAGAAACAGACTCTTTGAGTTTTGAAGTTTTTTTTTTTTAATTAATTTATTTATTTATGATAGTCACAGAGAGAGGGAGAGAGAGGCAGAGACATAGGCAGAGGGAGAAGCAGGCTCCATGCACCGGTACCCCGACGTGGGATTCAATCCCGGGTCTCTAGGATTGTGCCCTGGGGCAAAGGCAGGCGCCAAACCGCTGCGCCACCCAGGGATCCCGAGTTTTGGAGAGGTAAGGGAGACAAAGGTTTGAGCTGACTGAACCCTGGGAAGTAGCTCAGTATATGAACTGGAAGAGTTAGCTGAGGGTTACGAGCAGCCCTTTGATGGAGCCTACCAGTGCTGGTGTGGGTGTCTTGTCACAAGGAACTCCAAGGTGCCTACCTACTTAAGTTTGGTCAACAACAGAACAGCAGCTACTGATGGACTGTGAAGCACTGTTTTCAATTCCACATAGCAAAAAGAAACAACAGCAACAATGAAGTGATTAGACCCACTTCAGTTCTAAACCCACTTGGTAGAAGATGGTTTGATTACAGAGAATTTTCAGTTTATTTGGTGGAGAAAAAGAGTTTTAGGAGGAACTTACTATACTATGGCTAATCAGGTCAAGCTGTGGAAGTAATGCCATTTACAGAGAGTATCACTTTAAAAGCTAATCACTAAGTACAATGTCTAATTTTTTTTTTAAAGTAGTAGCCTTTCTCCTCCATTCAGTATCAACATTATTTTTAGCTCAGAGGCTCTAACATATTCTTATGACCTTTATTGTCCATTGTTGTAATAAATAAAGCACAAAGCCATTAAAACAAAGCAGCTTGTGTGACTCGCAACTTAACAGTTTTTTTCTCCCACCCTCGGAGAGAATGCTATTTCGTAACTGCATTCTAGAGGGCTGTATAAAATTAAATCGTGTTCAGGAAAAAAATGAGTATTATTATTTTTGACTATTATTAAAACGAAAACTTGTACTGGGAAAATGCCTTTACTTTTAGTTCTCTGAATATGCTCATTTCACACATCTGCCCTTTGTATATACTTTGCTTCATACCTCCGACACCTTACCTCCCCCTTCAGTCTACCTGGTGAGTTTTCTTTACCCCTTCCGAGTTCCAGACTCTTCCCTTGACTTCAGTTACATGTGTCTTTTGTATCTTGATCTTTCTTTAATAACCTAGTGTGCTTAAGTCTCTTCGTAAGAAATATTAGCTTCATTTAATCTAGTATGGAACAATCTAAGATCTAATAGAATCAACACGTATGCAAGTGAAAACAAAGTTGATTTTAAAGACTGACTTCTTAAAAAGACTATTTGAATTCCATTAAATAACCATTTATTACATACTATGGAAAAACTGGTCTGAAAATTTTTATAAATTAGCCATCATTTCACAGAAAATATCATTCCCTCTTCTTGCTCTTATTAGACATAACAGAAGCAGTTTCAGTGCTGAAAAATAGTATTTGAATTCTTTTTTTTTGTAATTTTTTAAAGATTATTTATTTATTCATAGAGACACAAAGAGAGAGAGAGGCAGAGACACAGGCAGAGGGAGAAGCAGGCACCATACAGAGAGCCTGACGTGGGACTCGATCCAGGGTCTCCAGGATCATGCCGTAGGCTGTAGGCGGTGCTAAACCACTGCGCCACCGGGGCTGCCCTATTTGAATTCTTATATGGAACTCTTTGAACCAATCTTAGTGTATTTTCTAATACTTTTATTCATTAATTAGATTTTATCACTTCTTTTGAGTCTCATAATTCAAAGACTTTGGAAAACTAGACATAAGGGAGAAAATGATCTCATGAATTGACAAGTTCATTTGAATGCTTATGGCCAAAGATATGTAACCATAAGCCAAATTAAAATGTAAGCAATACAGCATTAAATAATACTTTCCTTTCTTGGAATATTATTTTTGTGTATTTAATGATGATATTTTGCTTAAGTATTACAGTTGGCCAGTATTATTTGCCTTAAGCCTCACCCTAAATTTCATAAACTTAAGTGGCCATTAACAGTAGTCAACTGGGGACCCCTGGGTGGCTCAATTGGTTAAGTATCTGCCTTCGGCTTAGGTCATGATCCTAGGGTCCTGAGATAGGGCTCACATCAGGTTCCCTGCTCAGCGGAGAGCCTACTACTCCCTCTTTCTCTGCCTGCTGATCCCCTTGCTTGTGCTCTCTCATTCTCTGTGAAATAAAATCTTTTAAAAAAAGTACCCCTTAATTAAAAAAAAAAAAGTAGTCAGCTGGTCATCACATTTAAGTCTGTAGGACAATGAGAAAACTCCTAGGTTTCTCTCAGCAACTAGGAACTTTCTCTGCAGTCTTGGTTTTGGTCCTCTTGTAGACAACTTTTCAAGTATCCTCAGTCTCTTGTCGTCTACCCAATTTTCTCAAGTTCCTCTGTCTTTTTGAATTAAAACCCCATTTGGGACTCTTTGAGGGAACTTTCAGTTTTTCATTTGAGGTCTCCCAGTTTCTGGAAAGCAGAAGTAACTCTGTATTATACCAGATATACCATTTGCTAGTTTTTCTATTTCTCTTCTCTCATTATCAGGATCATGATCATATATAAGGATATTCTATCACAGTTCTGCTGATAATCTATACTTACTAGCCAGGCCAGGCCATTCTTTCTCTCTTTCCCTAGTAAAAACTTATTCATGGGTATGGAATGATTGACCAATTTTACAATGGTAAGAGATAACTAAAAACAATCACCCATTTCAAATGTTTGCTTCATATCTTAAATTGGACACTTATGGCCATTTTCTGCTCAAGAATAAATAATACCCCGTGCTGATAATTTCCGGTGGTGTGTTAATACTTTTAGGCAACTGGTAAGTACACTAAATTTACAACTTAATAAAATTGCACCTTCTTAACTCTCCGGTATACACCTCTCCTCTCCTGTCTTCATTGCCCCTGCCCCTCATTATCCTCTCCCCCAGACATTCTGAAATTTTCCGAGAAACAGCATTCTTGTCTCTCAATAGTCCCTATTCACCATCCACACTTTCACCTAAGTGATTTTTCTAAGTAAGCACCTTCAATTCTCACTCTCCTACTCAGAACTGCTTTTCAGTGTGTCCGCATGAAGTCTGAGCTCCCAGCACCCATATACCACCTGGCCAGCCCTGACACCTGATTGGGACACTTCTGCCTGTGCAGTCTCCTCTGTCACTGGGCTTCCTTTGCACTGGTTGTACTGCAGCATCTGCAGTCTCTGAACATGCCATGCTCTCCTTCACCTGAAGCCCAAATACCCTTCCTGTTCTGGTCTACATGAAGAACATCTATCAGCTTGCAAGACACAGCTTGCACACCAATTCTTTTGTAATGGTTTTCCTTACCCTCTTGTAGAGATACTGATCTTCTTGGTCTCTCCTCTCCCTCACAATGTACCACAGGTATGCTGTTCTTTCACAGCATTAACAATACTTCTTTTTCTTAGTTTTATATATCACTGCCTTCATCTCTAAAATGTAAATTTCAAAAATGTAGACGGCACCTTATTTTCATATTCTAATGTAAATCAGCACTCAAGATTTGTTATGTAGCAAGCAACAAGTTTTTCCTAAGTTTCCTCAGCATCTCTTCTGAGCTGCAGATAAGTACTTTTAAAATCCCACTGCATATCTCCACATATTTCCTGCAAGTACCCCAAAGTTCACAATGTCCACAACAAAACTTATTCTTTTCCCCTGAAAGTTACTCTCATATCTGAATTTCCTAAGTTGACCAATGGTCCATCCTCTGACTGAAACTAAAAATTCACCACGCCATTTTGATCTCTCCTTTAGTCTCACCTACCCAGGCACCAGTTATCTTCATAAAAATATCTTAGATAATGTCACTTTCTTTTTTTTTTAAGATTTTATTTATTTATTCATAGAGACACACACAGAGAGAGAGAGAGAGAGAGAGGCAGAGACACAGGCAGAGGGAGAAGCAGGCTCCACGCAGAGAGCCTGATGCGGGACTCGATCCAGGGTCTCCAGGATCACACCCTGGGCTGCAGGCAGTGCTAAACCGCTGCGCCACCGGGGCTGCCCAGATAATGTCACTTTCTTATTTTAAAAATGCATCATATGGTTTATTCTGTTAATAAGATAACTTCAGACAATTTGGCAAAAATTCTCACAATCTGGCAACACACCTATTTTTCCAGCCTCATCTCTTGCAAATTCTCCCATGGACCTTAAGCAAAATCCAATAGTCTGGCCATGTTTAAAGGTGCTGCGAGATAACAGTATTAATCTTTTATGGAACTCACACATATACACAGACCCATACATATCAGGAGAATAGGGAAAATTGAGGGGGTCTCAAGGGAGCAATGGCAAGCTATCTCTGGCATTCTTTTTGTGTGTGTGGTTTTTTTTTTTTTTAGATTTATTTATTCATGAGAGATACACACACAGAGAGGCAGAAACACAGGCAAAGGGAGGAGAAGTGGGCTCCATGCAGGAGCCCAATGCATGACTTGATCCCAGAACTCCCAGATCACGTCCAGACCCGAAGGCAGTTGCTCAACTGCTGAGCCCCCCATGTGTCCCTATACCTCACATTCAAGAGACACAATGAACCTGGGGAACAAGAACAATCCATATGGGTGTTTTTTATTTGGGAAGTTCCTAGCACACAGCAGGCACTCAAAAAAATATTTGTTGACTGAATGATGAATGTACAGGGTAGAATATTTAATCAGATCTCCCTATAAAGTATCCTAAGATTATAAGATTATCCATTTCATTTTGCTGTTGGATAAGGGACATAAGTCTTTTCATCACATGAAAAGGATCCCCCTCATTATCAATTATTACCTGATATTCTAGTTAACATAGTAGTCTCTTCTCATGGATTTGAATAACCATGAGTCAGTGCACAAAACAAATCTCATGAACCTAAAATGCTAAGGACCAGTTCTTGGGCAATGGCATATTGCCCAACATAATACGAACCTGTCGGGTCTCAGGTGTGCCAGCCAGGCTCTCCCAGTATCACTTCAGCTCCTATCACGAACCTACCACATTTCTTCCTCTGCAGATAGGCTAAAAGCCAATTCCTATCTCAGTGCCTTCAGGATTCTATGACACCCCCCGCCCAACCTGTTTTAGTTTGTTTTGATATATTTATTTTTACCCAACTATATTAGTTATCATATGATATCATATCAAGATAGTTACCCAACTATATTAGATATCATCTTTATCCAACTATATTAGTTATCATATTGTAATGATCTGACTGCTTCCCTTCCAGCCTATGTATTTTTTGAAGGCTGGCATCATCATGATGTACTTTGTTCATAAAAAGTGCAGATTCACTGAGTGAATTTTAATCCTGATTTGCAATACCTTAAACTAACTCCGTTATATAAAAAGTTAAAAAAACAAAATTAACTTTTATACTAATTTGAAAGACAACAGTTGCCATAAAACACTTCAGGGGATGAAAAATAATTGCAAAGGAGATATAATTACTTATTAAATGCAGGAATTGCTAATAGGAAGGTTAATTCAAACCCACTGTTTCTAGGCACATGCCCTGTGCCTGATGTCATTCAATCCAATCTAAGTGTTAATTACTTCATCTGCAAAATGGGATTACTAATATCACTTCATAGCATTTCTGTAGGATTAATATGTATTTATAGAAATCTCAGTAAAAATAGTTATAGACATTTGGATTTACTTATATAAACATGGACCTTGTCTGTGATTCCCCATTGCAAAAACTTTGTGATATCCTAAAGGGTGTTAGTTAGAGGTGTAATGCTACATAGGAGAGCTATAGCATTAACAAACTTGAAAACTTAATGGAGACTTTAAGTAAAAGGACCACATTGTCTTTTGAATGCTATTAGAACATATACAGTATAGCTATCTAAGATTTCCCTTACGTTCTTCTGGTTTCATTTCAGTTATTTTTTGTAGCCAATTTTTCCATGTTTGGCAGTCACAAGGCTCATGTGCTTCACCAAGGCACTCCCTGAGGAAAACATAGAAAAGGCAATTAAAAAAAATTCTTCATCAACGTCAAAATAAAAGAATAGATGGAAAGTACTCTTTCAATTTTAAAGTTGATAAAACTGAGGCACAGGGACTAGTGAGAGAAGAACCATTTCAATAGACGAATTCAAAATGTGATTCCAGAGCTTGATACCAACAGGTCCATTTATTTTTTATTTTTTTATTTTTTATTTTTCTTCATTTTTTTTTAAAAATCAGTACATTCATTCACACATTTTGAAACATTCGAAATAGATTACCTAATATTCGTAATTTAGTTTTCCATGTCTGTAAGATATTTTAGCAGTTAGGTTCCATCTTCACTAATATTTTAAATTCTTATACTCAAAAGTTTGTTCTCTGGGCAAGCAGTCTTGTCACCACTCAGGAGCTTGTTAAACATGCAGAAGAGCAGGCCCATGAGACCTATTAGAATCTACATTATATCAAAATTACCACATGACCCTTCTGCATCTGAAAGTTGGAAAAGTACTGTTTTACATCACATTCTTCTAAAAATTTTTTTAAAAATTTATATTTAATTTAATTAACAAATAGTGTATCATTAGTTTCAGGGGTAGAATTTATTGATTCATCAGCTGCATGTAACATCCAGGGCTCAATACTTCAAGCGCCCTCCTCAATGCCTATCATTCAATTAACCCATCCCCTATTCCCCTCCCCTCCAGCAACCCTCAGTTTGTTTCCTATAGTTAAGAGTCTCTTATGGTTTGCTTCCTTGTTTTTATCTCATTATATTTTTCCTTCCTTTACCCTATGTGCATCTTTTTGTTTCTTAAATTCCACATGAGTGAAATCATATGGTATTTGTGTTTCTCTGACTTATTTCCCTTAGCATAATACCCTCTAGTCCCATCCACATCATTGGAAATGGCAAGATTTCATTCTTTTTGAAGGCTGAGAAATATTCCATTGTATAAATATACCAACTCTTCTTTACCTATTCATCTGTCAATGGACATCTGGGTTCTTTCCATTGTTTGGCTATTGTGGACCTTGCTGCTGTAAACACCGGAGTGCAGGTGCCCCTTCGGATCACTGTTTGTATCCTTTGGATAAATACCTAGTAGTGCAACTGCTGAGTTGTCGGGTAGTTCTCTTTTTAGCTTTTTGAGGAGCCTCTATACTGTTTTCCAGAGTGGCTGTACCAGTTTGCATTCCCACCAACATCATAAGAGGGTTCCCCTTTTTCTGCATCCTCACCAATATCTTGTTTCCTGAGTTGTTAATCTTAGCTATTCTTATTGGTGTAAGGTGGTATCTCGTTGTGGTTATGATTTGTATTTCCCAGATGCCAAGTGATATGGAGCATTTTTTTCATGTGTCTATCTGTACGTCTTCTTTGGAGAAATGTCTGTTCATGTCTCCTGTCCCTTTCTTTTTATTTTTATTTTTTTAATTTTTTTTAATTTTATGATAGGCACACAGTGAGAGAGAGAGGCGGAGACACAGGCAGAGGGAGAAGCAGGCTCCATACACCGGGAGCCCGACGTGGGACTCGATCCCGGGTCTCCAGGATCGTGCCCCGGGCCAAAGACAGGCGCCAAACCACTGCGCCACCCAGGGATCCCTCTCCTGTCCCTTTCTTAACTGAATTTTGTTTTTCTACATGTTGAGTTTGATAAATTTTTATAGATTTTGGATACTAGCCCTACCTTCTGTAGGCTGCTTTTTAGTTTTATTTCCTTTGCTGTGCAAAAGCTTTTCATCCTGATGAAGTCCCTATAGATTATTTTTTTGCTTTTGTTACTTCTTGCTTCAGATATATGTAGCAAGAAGTTGCTGTGGCTGAGGTCAAAGAGGTTGCTGCCTGTGTTCTCCTCTAGGATTTTGATGGATTCCTGTCTCACATTTAGGTCCATTTTGAATTTATTTTTGTACATGCTGTAAGAAAGTGGTCCAATTTCATTCTTCTGCATGTGGCTATCCAATCTTCCCAACATCATTTGTTGGAGAGACTAAATTTTTCCATTGGATATTCTTTCCTGTGTTGTCAAAGATTAGTTGACTATAGAGTTGAGGGTCTACTTCTGGGTTCTCTACTTTGTTCCATTGATCTAAGTGTCTGTTTTTGTGCCAGTAACATAGTGTCTTGATGATTACAGCTTTATAATATAGCTTGAAGTACAGAATCGTGGTACATCCTGCTTTGGTTTTCTTTTTCAACATTCCTTTGGCTATTCAGCATCTTTTCTAGTTCCATACAAATGTTAGGATTGTTTGTTCCAGCTCTGTGGAAAAATGCTGGTGGTATTTTGACAGGGATTGCACTAAATATGTCGATCTCTTTGGCATAGGACATTTTACCAATATTTGTTCTTCCAATCCATGAGCATGGAAATGTTTTTCCATCACTCTGTGTCTTCCTCACTTTCTTTCTTAAGTGTCCTATAGTTTTCAGAGTATAGACCTTTTACTTCTTTGGTTAAGTTTATTCCTAGGCATCTTATGGTTTTGGTGCAATTGTAAATGGGATTGATTCCTTGATTTCTTTTTTCTGTGGCTTCTATAGGAATGCAACAGGCTTCTGTGTGTTGATTTTATATCCTGCGACTGCTGAATTCCTGTATCAGTTTTAGCAATTTTTCACTGGAATCTTTTGAGTTTTCTATATAGAGCATCATGTCGTTTATGAAGAGTGAGTTCGAGTTCTTTGCCAATTCGGATGCCGTTTATTTCTTTTTGTTGTCTGAATGCTGAGGCTAGGATGTCCAGTACTATGCTGAACAACAGTGGTGAAAGATGACAGCCCTGCTGTGTTCCTGATCTTCGGGGGAAAAGCTCTGTTTCTCCTCTTTGAGAATATTTGTTGTGGATATTTCTTTTTTTTTTTTAATTTTTATTTATTTATGATAGAGAGAGAGAGAGAGGCAGAGACATAGGCAGAGGGAGAGGCAGGCTCCATGCACTGGGAGCCTGACATGGGATTCGATCCCGGGTCTCCAGGATCGTGCCCTGGGCCAAAGGCAGGCGCTAAACCGCTGCGCCACCGAGGGATCCTTGTTGTGGATATTTCTTATATGGCTTTTATAATATTGAGGTACGTTCCCTCTTTCTCTGTATGGTAAGTTTTTTTTTTTTTTTATCAAGAAAGGATACTATGGGGATGCATGGGTGGCTCAGCAGTTGAGCATCTCCCTTCGGCTCAGGGTGTGATCCTGGAGTTCCGGGTTTGAGTCCCACATTGGGCTTCCTGCAGGGAGCCTGCTTCTCTGTCTGTGTCTCTGCCTTTCTATCTCTCATGAATAAATAAAATCTTTAAAAAAAGATGTTTTGTCAAATGCTTTTTCTGCATCTATTGAGAGGATCATATGGTTCTTATAATTTATTAATGTAGTATATCACACTGATTGATCTGTGGATGTTGAACCACCCCCTGTAACCCAGGAATAAATCCCACTTGGTTGTGGTGAATGATCCTTTTAATGTACTGTTGGATCCTATTAGCTAGTATTTTGGTGAGAATTTCTGCATCTATATTCATCAGGCATATTGGTCTCTAATTCTCCATTTTGTGAGGTCTTTGTCTGGCTTTGGGATCTAGGGAATTCTGGCTTCATAGAATGAGTTTGGAAGTATTCCTTCTATTTCTATTTTTTGGGACAGCTTCAGAAGAATAGGTTTGAATTCTTCTTTAAATGTTTGGTAGAATTCTGCTGGGAGGCCATATGGCCCTGGACTCTTGTTTGTTGGGAGATTTTTCTTTTTATTATTTTATTCATTTATCTGACAGAGAGAGAGTCAAGGAGCACAAGCAGGGGAAAGCAGAGGGAAAGGGAGAAGTAGGCTCCCTGCTCGGCAGGGAGTCTGACATGGGGCTTAATCCTAGGACCCTGGGATCAGGACCTGAGCCACCCAGGTACCCCAGTTAGTAGATTTTTGATTACTGATCCAATTTCTTTGGTAGTTATGGGTCTGTTCAGGTTTTCCTTATCTTATGTTTCAGTTATGGTCATTTATAGGTTTCTAGGAATCCATCCATTTCTTCCAATTTACCTAATTTGTTGGCATGTAACTGCTCATAATATTCTCTTATAATTGTTGGTATTTCTGCAGTGTTGGTCGTGATTTTTCCTCTTTCATTCATGATTTTATTTATTTGGGTCCTTTTTCTCTTTTCCTTTTTATAAGTCTGGCTAGGGGTTTATCTATCTTAATTCTTTCAGAGAACCAGCCCCTAGTTTCATTGATCTGTTCTACTGTTTTTTGATTGCTATATAATTGATTTCTCCTCTAATCTTTATTATTTCTCTTCTCCTGCTGGTTTAGGCTTTATTTGCTGTTCTTTTTCCAGCTCCTTTAGGTGTAAGGTTAGGTTGTGTATTTAAGACTTTTCTTGCTTCTTGAGGAAGGTCTATATTGCTATATACTTCCCTCTTAGTATATAGTATTTGAACTGTAGTATTTTCATTTTCATTTGCTTCCATGTATCAAAATTTGTTAATTTTCTGGTTGACTCATTCATTTTTTAGTAGAATGTTCTTTAACTTCCATATATTTGTGGTCCTCCAAGTTTTTCCTTGTGGTTGACTTCAAGTTGCATAGCATTGTGGTCTGAAAATATGCATGGTATGATCTCAATCTTTTTGTAGTGGTTGAGACCTGAACTGTGACCCTGTATGTGATCTCTTTTGGAGAATGTTCCATGTGCACTTGAAAAGAATGTGCTTTAGGGTGAAATGCTCTGGACATATCCATTAAGTTCATCTGGTTCAGTATGCCATCCAAAGCCCTTGTTTCCTTGTTGGCCTTCTGCTTAGATGATAGGCCCATTGCTGTGAGTGGGTGTTAAAGTCCCCTATTATTATTGTACTATTATCAATGAGTTTCTTCGTTATTACATAACTTACATATTTGGCTGCTCCCAAATTAGGGGCATTAATATTTACAACTGTTAGATCTTTTTGTTGGATCGACTCCTTCTTCATCTCTTATTACAGTTACAGTCTTTGGTTTAAAATCTAGTTTGTGTGATGGAAGGATGGCTACTCTAGATTTCTTTTGATTTTATCACATTATTGTTACTTACAACTTGAAATCTCCAAGCAACAGGGTTATCTAATTTGCTTTTGAATTTGCTGAATCCCAATTTTCTGTTTCATTGGAATTTGGCAAATTTTGATTTAGATAATTGAAAACATCCATTTATCATTTATAGCTTGATTTTACAGTATTTCTACAGCTATGTAAAAATCAGATATTAGAAAGGGCTTAAGGCCTTTACAAATTACTTATTTTAATTCAATATGATGGTATATTCTGTAGTACAAAGGAAATTTTACAATAAATAACAAAATATCATTTGGGGGGGAGAAAAACCAAATCTGTAGGTGCCATCATCATCATCATCATGTGTTATTTATTTATTTTTAAAGATTTTATTTACTTATTCATGAGAGACACACAGAGAGGCAGAGACATAGGCAGAGGGAGAAGCAGGCTCTCTGTAGGGAGCCTGATGTGAGACTCGAATCTGGGACTCTCCTGGGACTCTAGGATCATGGCCTGAGCTGAAGGCTGAAGGCAGATGCTCAACCACTGAGCCACCCAGGTGTCCTGTCATGTGTTATTTTAAGCAAAGATCTTATTTACAAAGATTAAGTCTGTTAAGACACATCTGCTGATGCAGGTAGTCTTACAAACTAAGAAGTAACATTTTACTGTATTAAGAATGTAACAGGGTACCTGGGTTGCTCAGTTGGTTAAGCATCTGCCTTTGGCTCAGGTCATGACCTTGGGGTCCTGGGATCAAGCCCCGTGTTGGGCTCCCTGCTCAGTGGGGCGTCTGCTTCCCCCTCTCCCTCTTGTCCATCCCCGCATTTGTGCTCTCTCTCAAATAAATAAATAAAATCTTAAAAAAAAGGATCTAACAATTCTACTTCAAGCACATTAAAATAACTACTATTAAAAAATGGAAGATAACAAGTGTTGGAAAGGATGTGGAGAAACTGGAATCTTTACACAGTGCTCTGAGGAAACTAAAATGATGCAGTTGCTATGGAAAAGTTTGGCAGTTCTTCAGAATATAAGACAGAATTATTACCTGATCTATCAATTCCACTCCTAGGTATATACCTAAAAGAATTGAAAGAAATGACTAAAACCTTTTCACCAGTGTTCACAACAGCATTATTCACAATAGCCAGAATATGGTTAACAACCCACGTGTCCATCAACAGAGAACAAATAAACAAAATGTGGTATGTATACACATAGAATATTAGTAGGCCATAAAAGGAATAAAATTCTGATATACACTACAACATGGATGCATTTTGAGACATTATGCTAAGCGCAGTAAATCAGACACAAAAGGAAAAATATCATATGATTCCACTTACATTAAATATCCAGAACAGGGAATTCAGAGACAGAAAATAGAATGGTGGTTCTATGGGGCAAGGGAGGATGGGGAATGGTTAGCGTTTCTATTTGGTTAGTATGGGTAAAAGTTCCGTAAATGGATAAGAAATGGTTGTACAACATTAGGAATGTACTTAATACCACTGATATACACACACACACACATATAAATATATACATATGTATTTTATATGTATATAAAATATATGCTTTAAAGAAAAAAAAAGCACGAATTACCTTGAAAGAGTAATTTGCTTTGCTTTAATTCCTGACATTGTTGAATCTGGCATTTAGAAAATCTTTTCCATATCTGTAGTTTTATAGTTTCTTAGTAACTTAGGGATAGCTTAATAGTCATTCAAAAAATACGGAGTTGATTAAAAATGTAAGTAAAAAAATTGAAGCAGATATATTACACTCACTTTTTAGTACATATTAAAATAAACTCTGCTTCCCAGAAATGTAAGGGATGTCTGTGATAATTGTTACTTTTAATTTGACACCTATACTAGCATACACTAGAGTAAAAAATACACCACAGATTTAGGAATAGTGTTTCTATATGGTGCTTGAGAATACAGAATCTACATTTCTCATGACTTAATTTAAAAAAAAAAAAACTTAGATGTAAAATAGAATTCTGTATCTGAAGTATCTAAAACAAATGAAGTCAATGAAATTAATTATTTCCATTAACTTTAAGAGTTTCCCCTCTGAAGATTATAAACAGTACATTGAATATTTTTTCCCTATTAGAATCAATACCAGTATGACTGGCTCTGGTGTCAGGACATTTTCTGACAGAACAGAGAAAATATTCATGGTGGGGCGGGGCAGGAGAGGAAAGCCTAATGTTTTCAAATGGAGTCTGAAAAAATAAAAGCTATTTTTTCAAAAGGTCATAATTGCTGATTGGTATGCTTGGTTCTCTGAGGCTGTGTTGCATTACAGAGCAACAGAAGATGTTCTTTTCCAGAACCTCATAGGAGGACATAGACTTGCTGCTTCCTCAGGTGCTAGCTAGCTCAATCAGCAGGATCACTTCTGAATGTTCTAACTGGATGGCAGTTTCCAATGGAATGCTAAGAGGGTATAAAAAGGAGAGGCTTGTAAATTTAAAAAAAAGAATAAGTACTATAAATTAAAAAAGCTAGAGGTTGCCTTTTAAAACTAAGGTATTTGGGATAATAAGCCCAAATTACTTTAAAGAATGGTAATAACAATGCTGCCAGATATTATGTGATTGATAATCTGAATTATGCCATGTGTAGGGAGAGAGGTTATTCTGAGACAAGTAATAAAGAGACTAGAATGTTCTATAGATTCTGGAAAGCTAAACTCCTGAGCAAAGTTTTAACTAAGACTAGCTGACTGGTGACAAGTATTCTGACAGACCTAGTACCTGTTGTTGAGTTTGTACCTCAAAATGTCATTAAAAACAAGGGAATTGGAAAAGGAATTTTGCCACAGTCAACTGAAATTCAGACGCACCAATAGAGTAAGTTCACTAGGGGGAAAAGTGCTTCATTATAAAGGAAAAAAGGTTGTCTAATATAAAATCCTTAACCCTGTCCAAATACCATAGTTACTAATATCAAGAAATCAAGGAATGTCTCTTTCCTTGAAAATTTTCAATACGCACAACATTGACAGGAATATACACAAGGATTCTGGAAAAGGAAAAAATCTACTAGTTTCATAACCTGATGAAAGAAATTCCTATCAAGAAGTTGACAATTTCAATTCACTGCCATCTTAGAACTTTATTAAGGACCCTGAGTGGGTCCTGAGTAAATAAGTAGAAATCCTCATTTTATGATTCTCTTCCTTTAGAAAACTTTCTCCCCTAATTAACTAAAAATTATAATTTAAAAAAAACTAATATTTTTTGGGGTGCATGGATGGCTCTGTCAGTTAGATGTCCAACTCTTGATTTGGCTCAGGTCACCTCAGCGTTGTGAGATCGAGCCCTACAATAGGCTCTGTGTTGGGTATGGAACCTGCTTAAGATTCTCTCCCCCTGCTTCTCCCCCCACCTAAACAAACAAGAACTAATATTTTAACTACCAGGCAATGTTGTAATACCTTACACGTACTGACTATTTAATCCACATAACTATTCTTTGAAACTGGTACTATTATTCCTATTTTACATGCATGGAAAGGCTCAGCACTCTGCCAAAGGTCACATAGACAACAAGCAGATGAGCTAAGATTTGAAGCCAAATAGTTCAGCTTTGGAACTAGTATATTTTATGTTGATTGCATCAGTTACAAAGGCTTCAAATGTATTACTGTGTTACAAGAGAGGATGCTTGTTTACCATCAAGTCACAGCTAGTTAGTGGCAGTTAAGTCTCAAATGTAGGCCCTGTGTCTCCTGATTCTCAACCATGTATTTATTTAGATGGGTGTGATACTTTGTATAGAGTAGACATGATGCTTAAAACAGGGTCTTATGATTAATTTCTATCAAATAAATATCATGTTTCATTTCTGGGCCTAGGACAAGCTGGGGAATAGGTTCTGTTTGTTGGCAGGACTCTGATACTTAAGTAGCTAAATACTGCCAGTCTGGAAAAATCTTTTTCCAGAACCAGAGCTATTAAGCTAAGGGACTGAGACTCTTAATTTTGCAAGAGAAGATGAGACTCAACTATTAAGGCCCACAAACAAGAACAACATTCATTTTGCCCAGAGGACTCTTAAAGAGTCTGTTGCCTGTGAAATCTGTGGAGGAGATGAAGTATTGCTTTAACTCAATCAAGATCCATGATTCTAACAGCAAAGTAGGTTTTATCAAAATTTATACTGTGGGTATTGGAGGAAAATAGAATGAGTTGATGACAATATTAATGCACTAATGCACATTCCCTTGTGAAATTTCCTGAAATACCTGACAAGTCTGCATGTTGTACTCTGATGCACTGGAAACTTCAGTGGACTAGAGACCTGATGCTGTGATTTCTTATTAGTTGTATCACTATAACCCAAATCTTATTTGGTGCAATTTGTTTCATGGTGATGGCGACATTATTTTAAAGGTTTCTTTGCATAGTTCAGTAAATAAATGCTCCAGAGCTCCGAGTTTAAAATAGCCAGCCAATTTTATTGCATAACTCTAAAATATATTTGACTTCTATGGATTTAGAAGAGATGAATTCAATTAAGTTTCTTCATTTTTAGTGATTAAAGGGACTGGAGACACTCTTGAGGTGAGATAGGAGAGAAATGACCACTATACATAAGGGTAAATTTGAGTTCTTCTCATAGATTAGCATTTGGGTGATATTAGAAGTATTTTCTGACAACAAATCTTTATTACTTTTAAAAGATTTTATTTATTTTAGAGATAGAGAGCACAAGTGGGGGAAGGAGCAGAGGGAGAGGGACAAGCAGATTCCACACTGAGCCCAGGGTCTGATGTACAGCTTGACCCTGAGATGATAACTTGAGCTAAAGGCAGATGCTTAATGGACTGAGACACCCGGTGCCCCCTAGAAAATCTTTAAAGAGTTGCCTCAGAAACAAAAGACTGTGAGTTAGTTCAGAGGGCACAGAAGTTACATAGAAGCATATTCCACTTACTAAAAACAGAGGTGAGATGGTCATTGGCTCAAGTTGTGAATACTGTACAGGGACAATATTGGGGGAGAAAGCATTCTAGGTTCAGTTAACAAGGGCAAAGAACTGTTGGGTGAACAGGTTACAACAGATGGGTTATCCTGTGGTGGGAAGGGAAATGTCTACCCCTACCTTTCCTTCTATCAATAAATATGTTCCATTATATCCAGGCACACACTCCTTGAGGATGGCTCTCAACTCATCCTGTTGCATGCAGCTCTTAAAAAGAAGGAACTATTATTGCCTTTTCTTGTGGTTTTTGTTATCATCTTTAGAGAATATTTCTGAGCTTTCTGGAGAAAGAATCAAAACCCTGAATCACAAGCCTTTATTTTATAAAAATATCTCTTATAAAGCTTCCTTTTGCATATAGCAGATTTTGCCTCTCTTTGAAATAGTAAATAAGGGCAGTAGAATTCTATTTAGAATTTTTTTAATTTATAGAAATTTCTGATTATAAGTAAAGCTCTCATACTACATGAGTAAGAATAGGAAGATAAGAATGTAAAAACAGAGACTGCAAATTAATGCCTACAGAGGTGAAGCAGGCAATGTAAAAATCCCAGAATACTAGAATTAAATTGGAATAGAGAATAGCTATATCCAGAAAATGATGATTCTATTTGCTAAGCTCTCTGCTACTCTTCTGAACAGGAGAAAGAGTAATTACCAAAAGTGACCTTGAATCCATCTGGCCATTCACAGATCCCCTGAACTGGGATAAAATTCAAAAGAGGGCCTGTGGTCTTGGGATATCATCTCTAATTAATCTTGAATATAACCAGCCTGATATTTTGGAGTGTGACAAAGAATAAGCTAATACATTTCTCCAAACATTGGTCTAGAAATGTACAGTTTACAGCAACATATATGTTTATAGACTCATTCATACAGTCTAACCTATATTGGTAGGTTTTTCCACTTAGCTTTGTCATGTTTAGTCAAATCAAACTTAGTACTTGCAGCATACAAAGGTGGGGAAGAACACCAAAAAGTGAAAGCTAATCAGAAGTAAAATTTAGTAAAAACTAGACCACAGAAACCAGAGAGGATTCTAATGCTAATTGCAGGTTCTTCTCTCTCTCTCCCTGGCCCTCTCTAGCTCTCTCTCAAGTAAATAAATATTTTTTAAGAGCCTAAAAATAAATGAAATGAAATGATACTAATCATGTATTATCCTTGTGAAAATTGAGAAAAGTTATTACATAAATCGATTTCTGAGTTCTCTGGTTCATGTAGCATCCTAGTTGAAAAAAAGGCTAATTTAGAGGATTGGTGGGGAAGCTATAAAAAAGGAAAATATAAATTAGTAAAGCATTTAGAAGATAAAAAGAGAAGATTTGCTAAGATCAGAGAAAAATAAAGTTGACTTTGGTTTCTGGTAAGTAAGTAGAGTCTTATATTCATCTAAATTTTATCCTTGCATATGCAATAAATCTGGAAATGAGAAAAAAGGAGAACAAATTCTGTTTCTTTTTCTGATTATTTAATTACTAAAAAAACAGTTAATTGTCATACATCTATTCTGAATAAAGCAGAATGGTGATGTCAGACATAATTAACTATACAATTATAAAGGCTATCCATTGCTATTTATCATCAGTTCATATTTATTGAGTAGACATACAAAGTGATTTTTAACTAGGACTGTGCATTAGAACCACCTATGAGCTTCTTTTTTGGGGTCCTATTCCAAAACCTATTAAGGCAAAATCTTACTTGTTGGGGCCTAGGATGAAAATTTGGGAAAACAGTTTTAGTTAAATCTGGGCATCCATGAAGACTCCATGTTGGAGTCTTCAATTTTAAGAAAAAAAGTTAAGCTCTAAACATGCTCTAATCTATTTTCAGCAATTTATTACTAGAGTTTAAGGGCATGGGCTCTGAAATCAGAGCTGGGCTCTAATCCTATTTTTGCCATTTCTTAGCTACATGACCCTGGGCAACTTCTCTATGCTTGAGTTTATCTATAAAATGGGTGTAATAATAACACTCAACTCAACTCATAGCATTGTTGGGAGAATTCAATATATGATAATATCTGGCATAATGCTTGGTACACATCAAGCACAAAACAAATTGAGCTATGACTATTCATTATACATTTTTTAATTTAAAAAGAATGATATAAAATATACATTTTAAAGGCCTAATTCAAGGTGCAAAGTCTCTTTAAAATCTATTAGAAAGGTGATTAGGCTGATTCCAACTTGTCTTATACTGACCAGCAGAAGAGGTGTCCTTTTCCACAGTCCACAGCAGGAGCTCTGAGCAAGGGAAAGCTGAGTGTATCAGACCCAGATGTATTTGACCCTTGTTTTGTAAGTCTGACTGCTCTTTCACAGCCTGGAGTAGGACACCATTTAATGGCAGGATTATTTTCAACAAAGGCCTGTTGAAACAGCAATAATAAAACACAATAGAAATATATTACCTCTTAATTTTCAGAGTGTATCGCAGGTCAGTTTACTTTAGAGAGAAAAAAAGAGTGAAATAAAAAACAAGGAGTAATCAAGCTCAAGAATTACTTAATTTAGTACCAGAAAGTATGGAAATTAGTAAGAAGGAAAAAAGAGGTAATTACCTTAGTAACAACGTGACTTTTTAAATTTATGTGTTTTTTTTTTTAAATCTAAAAACCAGGTAGATGATGAAATAAAAATGCAATTATTCACACAGAAAATGTGTATTTTAAAAATGTTCTCTCATACAATGTACTGCTTTTCTGATGGAAAACAATTATAAGACTATTAGTTGCATTTGAACTGTAAATTTCTAAACGGCACCCTAATAATACCTAAAAATCAGTATTATAATGCTTTGTTATAAAACGGCATCTTCTTGAAAAGTTCATATGTCATAGGGTTTAAACTACAAAAAATCTGCACAAAGCAGTCAAAAAAATTTTCTTTAAGAAACAGAGTGCGAGAGCAGATGCCTGTGAGTGGGGGGAGGGGTAGAAGGAGAGAAAAAAGTCTTAGGCAGACTCCCCGCAGGGCCCAAGTCAGGCTTAATCTCATGACCTGGAGATCATGACTTGAGCTGAAATCAAGAGTCGGATGCTTAACTGACTGAGCCACCCAGACACCCCCAAAGTGCAATTTTTAAATCACACAAGAAAGCAACTTGCATACTTTTAGACAGACAACTCTTTTTTTTTTTTTTTAATATTTTATTTATTTATTCATGAGAGACACAGAGAGAGAGAGAGGCAGAGACACAGGCAGAGGGAGAAGCAGGCTCCTCACAAGGAGCCTGATTTGGGACTCCATCTTGGGTCTCCAGGGTCATGCCCTGGGCTGGCGCTAAACTGCTGAGCCACCCAGGCTGCCCTGGACAGACAATTCTTAAATGGAAATAAAGACAAAAATAAAAAATAAAAATGAAACTATTCTTTGAAAAAAACCGATTCCAAGTTGATAATCTTTATTTCTGAATATTTCTATTTAGAAGTTTAAAATATGTGTCTTTTGGAAAACTGCAAATAGGTACTATCTACTTTGAACACTGTTTTGATCAATCAGTTTTAAAAGTGCAACAGGCAAATTAGTAAATAGTTTTGAACAAATTCTATTTTTGTGATTTACTACTTCAGATTTTTACTTTTATATCTATCATGACTATAACAAAATGCTTTAGGGCACCTGATGGCTCAGTTTGTTAAGTGTCCAACTCTTGGTTTTGGCTCAGATCATGATCTCAGGGTTGTAAGATCAAGCCCTGTGCTGAGCGTGGAAATGATTGAGAGTCTCTCCCTCCCTCTTCCTCTGCCCCTCCTCCCACTTACATGCATATGCATGCTCTCTTTCTCTCAAATAAATAAACAAACAAATAAATAAATAAAATCTTTAAAAAAACCTACTAATACTTTAGCTTAAAACTTTCACTAATGTCACCATTCCTTCATGAAGTTTTTTGGGAGATAAAAGTCAGAGTCCAAAATTTTATGTGTTTGCAAAAATAAAACAAAAATCCAAATGCGTTATATAGGTTTAATAAAATGATGGAAATCAGTTGACTGGCAGGATACCTTAATATCAAACTGTAGGTATCGTTTGTCCATTTCCTTAGAAACTACACTTTCTATGATATCCACAGGCACAAGTTGGAAGCAATCATATGCAGGGCAGAAAATGTTGTGAGCTTCACCTTCTTGAATTTTCAGATTCAAAAACCTATTAAAATTATCAATTGATAGAAAAAAAGGAAGACCATAATTTATTTGCACTTTCTAAGAAGTTTTTCTTTATGTTGAATTTTTGGTTAGAGTATAATTAAAATAGCACCAATGAACAAAATATGGATTATCAATTGTAATACACCGATTCATATAACTCACAAACATTATTGAACACTTACTACCTGCCCAACCATTCATTCATTTATATACATACACATATTATGTGAATATATATACTCATATTTATGTTATATATATAGTTTTTACATGTTCCTCTTTTGCTTTATTCTCCAAAAACTGAAACAATATATTTAACATTAAAATTTTAGAAATGAATGGTTTAAAAAGGTCATGCTCAATTTTCAATATTCTATACATTTAAAGAAAAGGGAGCAATTATAGAAAATTAAGTCATGGCTAATCCATGATATTTGGGAGTGGCACTGGAAGATAGCATACTTTTTGAAGAAAAGATTTTTTGCTTATATTTCATTTAGACGAATATTAAGTTGCATGTCCTCCTATTCTAGGTATACTAGTTAAGATAGCAGGGAAAAGGTCTCCTGGAGAGTGGCAGGAATCTAGCCCAAGGTGAATTAAGTGATTAAGGAGGAGGATTTTGAGTTAGAGAATTCCAGGTCTGTCACTAACAAGTTGCATGATCTTCAGTAATTTATTTACCTGTTTTGCCCCTCAGGTTCACTATCTGTAAAATGGAGATAATAGTAAGTGCTTCTTGGGGTTGTTATACAGATTATATGATATAATGTGTATGACTATCTGGATGGTGCCTGGCACAGAATAAGAGTTCATAAATTTTAGCAAGGGTTTTATTATTATTATTATTATTATTATTATTATTACCTATGGAAAAACAAGAAAACAAATGAGTTTTTGAAGTGTGATTTAACACTTAAACCTAGAGAAAATAAATGGAAAAACAAGCAATTAAGTCACCATTCTCTAGGGATCACCATCAACAGTTTGACTATTCTGCCTGCAGTATTTTCCTTTGGTTCTCAGTGTCTTAATTCAACTGCACTTAAAAATAAAAAAATCAAGCTAACTGAGACCTCATCAGACCTGCTCCTTCTGCCCCATTTCCACCTTCTTCAGCAATTTCATCTGGCACTTCAAAGAAAACAGAGCCCTCTCTTAATATCCTCCCTGCTACACCCCACAGCTAGCCATATCTTTAGCTATCTTTGCCTTCTTCTCACTCATTTCAGTGAAAGAGGGCTTCCTCCTTTATCCCCAAGCTAATCCGTAAAAACTCTGGCCAGCTCCAGAATTTGCACAATCCAGAAACCTATCCTCTCTCTATCTGTCCTTCCCTCCCGGGTCTTTTCTTTGACACAGTCAATATGCTCAAGTTTTTCCTACCCTGAAACATTCTCAATTAAATGATTCTTTTTAGCTCCACTTTCATGTCAGTTTCTTGACAAAATAGTTTGATGATTTGTCATTTCTTCCTCAAGTCCATCCCACTGACTTCTCAACCTGCGATACTCTGGCTTTTATAACCTCTTCACTGAATGGCCAGCTCTTAACAAGGCCATTAAGACTACCCATTAGCCCAAGGATTCAAGACCTCTCTGTTTTTATCTGCCTTGACTTCTCTGGAGCATCACACACTGCTAAACAGTTCCTTCTTTCAGATTCTCTCTTTTCTCTGGCTTCTAGGACTTATTTTTTTCCCTCTGGCATTCTTCTTACTTTTGGTTGATCCTTATTTGTCTTTCTCACTAGTGCTTTTTACTCTCCTGATCATTTATGTTTTATTGTTCTCTAGGGTTTTCACACCAGAACTCTCCCCTCCTTCTCATTTCATTCAATCTTCCTGGGTGATCTAAATATTCTCAACTTAAAACTATCACCTACATGCTGATGACTCTGAAATTTAAAGCCTGGATCTCCCTTCTTAGCTACAGATCTTGACTACACACAATGTTTTTCCTTAAATGTCTCATATGCATTTAAAATTCAACATGTTTAAAATCTTACCCCGTTTTTCAATATGATTTAAAAACCACACAAGCATCATAAAACTCTGACATATCCCAACAGAAGGGCATTCTGTGTCTTAGTTGTCAGGTAAAAAATTACCTGTAATACTGTGTGTCAGGAAAAACAATTTGGCAGAAATAAAGATGGATGAAATATTAGGGGAAATACTAGAGAGCAGCAGTTCTCAAGGTGTGATTTGTGGACCTGAGACTTTTCAGGGTATTTATGAGGTCAAAACTATTTTCATAATGGTATGTATTAAAACTGTTTTATTTTTTAGTTAAAACTGCTAGTGCCTTAGCATGAATCATGGCAGTGGTACTAAAACTACACTGGTAGATTTTATATTTTTCACTGCTTTCCACTTGCAGTTAAAGAAAAAAAAAAGCCGGTTTCATTTAAGAATATCCTTGACGGAGTAATAAAAATTATGAATTACTCGTTAATTATTAATAAATTTTATTGATTATTTAGTTTATTATATTAAATGTTAACTCACAAGTATACATCTTTTGGGTATTCTGTGCAAAAGGAATGGGGAATTTAGCATAACGAACTTCTGGGGCATACCAAACAAAGCAAGGTGGCTGTCTCAAGGAAAAGCACTTAGGAAACTGTTTAAGTTACAAGTAGACCTACCTGCTTTTATCATGAAACATTATTTTTATTTCAAAGAGCAACAACAAATGATGATTGCTTGGACTTGGTTTTATAGTAGACTTTTCTGGAAGATGAATTAAGTGAGCTTGTCATGTCAAGGAAAAAAAGACAGAGAAATCTCGGGCAAACTTTACCCATGTTTTTATCTTGTAGGCCAATCATCCTTATGAAGAGGATAATAACTATCATTTATTGAGTGGTAACTATGTGCCAGGCCCTATTTGTTTTAAGCATTTTACATATATTAAGCCATCTAACAGTCTGACAGTAATCCTATGATGTACTTACTATTATCAGCATTTTATAGATAAGGAAACTGAGGCACAGGGAGGTTACCACTTACCTAAATCAACAACTAATAAGTAGCAGGAAGGATAATCTAGGCTGGGTAGAAAATAATTATTTCCCTTTCATTTAAGTCCTTGAAGTAGATACTTCAAAGCATCTATTGGATTGATAATATTATGGAGTAGGAAGAGTAAAATTAATTCAGTTTTTGAACTACCTAACGATTTTTAAAATTCCTTTCTTGTTTCTTCAACAAAGAAGTTTCTTTTCTACATGCCTATGAAAGGACAACAATTATTTTAAAAATGATTTTATCAATGCACAAACCACCCAACCTGGAACTTGTTTTCCTGCTGCTTGATTTGACAAGAACTACTGGCAGGATGAAAGGAGGGGAATCCTAGGCAGGTTGATAAAGTAACACAGAAAATAATCATTAGATTTTTCAAATTTGAATCTTACCATAAACTTCCCATGGCTAGTCTGTGATGAGTATGGGAGATGGTTCCTGTGATACAAGTATGGTGAGGGAGGTAAAGGAAGTTCAAAAAATTCAAGTAAATCCCTTGGGGAGGCTCAGTTTTCACACAGAAACCACGGTCAACAGTAGCAAACTTGGTAGAATCCAGAAAATACTCACTAATACAACAGAATTAACAATTTTAAGCTAAATAAAGTACTGTACCTGTGGCAGATTTTCTGCATTCATAATTAGGTCAAAGTTAGCTTTGGATTGTAAACTTGACCCTTGCTGATCAGATTATGTATCAGTTGTACTGGTTTGATCTTATCGAATTAGACTCACGGTAGAATCTAGTCTATGTTTTAAGAACAATGACCAGTTACTCTCATTTATTCTGACTTTTTAGGAAACCATAATATTTCCCCCCTCTAAATGAAATTTTCCTCCATATCCTGACTTAGAGGAAAAGAAAATGTATTCAAAATGAAATCAGAGTGACCGAAAGATAAGTGTTGTCTAGAAAATTGGGAGGGAGGAGGTGGTGGGAGGATGAGGGAGGCAGATAGAGAAGGATGGGAGGGATTTCAAGGAGAAATGAAGAAACTTTGGGGGTAATGGGTATATTCATTATTTTGATTGTGGTAATGATTTCATGGGTGTGTACATATGTCAAGGCTTATCAAATTATTTTAAATATGTAGTTTATTATATATCAATATAACTATTTAAGGAAACAATAGAAAATTTGCTCAGGTTCTTGTTCTCTCGCCCAACGTGGTACTCCCCCAGCTCCCTCCACTTGGTATCTGGTACTCCAACAAAAAGAAGAGTTTGAAAACTTCTGAGTTTTAAGATTTCCTTAATTACTTATGACATGCTTTGCTTGATCATTTATGTGCTGCGAAGATAATATATTGTATTCTCATTAATTATATTGATCTTCTCCTTTGTTTTGTTGGTAAATCTCTCTTGAAAAGTGCAACATTAGAGCAAAATTAAGGGATGGTATAGAGTCTAAATCTTGACAAGATAATGGGCAGGAGAATAGAGACAAATATGAGAAACAAAATAAATATCCCATTTGTACCCCACCATGTCTAGAAGAGACACCAAACTTTGATTAAAAAGGAATTTTAAACATTCATATTCTTACAGATTTTAAAGGCTATTTATTTGTCACAAAAAATGTATCGTTCCAATTTTAGTATATGTGCTGCCGAAGCGAGCACTGTCACAAAAAATGTAAAGAAAACATAAAACAAATGCTTATAAGTTATTAGAATATAAAAATACTTATTCTTGACATTTAGGTGTAGGCTTGAAATTTACATTAGATATAATATTCTTCCTTAGCAGTAAAGTATATTTCAGTGCAACTCTGAAACCAGCATGAATAATCCATATCATTGAATATCAAAAGCAGGCAATTTTATTACCAAATCAGAGTGTTCTCATGCAGTAAGAAATACTAAGCTGCACATATACTCACGACTCCCAGCATCCTCTACAAAAGTCATGTCCACAGGGCATATCCACTGGGTCTTCAAATACAGAAATACTGCACATACAAATGTCACACTGGAGATGAAGAAGAGCAACGATTTAAACGAAGTCATAGACAACGATATATGTATTTGTTCACTAGCTTAAGGCAAAAATATTGCTATAGTAATTATAAAGTTAAGTGTTTCAAAGATATAAAGGAGGTTATTAAAGTCAGTGTGACTATTTCTGACTGAATAACAAATGTCACGCCTACTTGATTATAAACTATTAAGGGATTAATTTTTAATTTATTTTAAAAGATTTTATTTATTTATTCATGAGAGATACAGAGAGAGAGGCAGAGACATAAGTAGAGGGAGAAGCAGGCTCCCCTCTGGGAGCCCGATGTGGGACTCGATCCCTGAATTTCCGGGTCATGCTCTGAGCGAAAGCAGAGCTTAATCGCTGAGGCATCCAGGCATCCCTATTAAGGGATTTAAATGTTTTTCATGCACAAGTCAAACTCTTAAATTCCAAATTTATTTATTTATCAGTAACTATGCACTTGGGAAAGAAAGTATAAGAAACAACCATTAAAAAATCTATTCAGGCCAAAATCAAATTGTCCATTGCAAAATAACCACTTCAATTATCATGTCCTTCAGTCTACACTCATTCCAGAAAGTCTACAAAAACAGAGTAACTTTGTGTTTTCAACATAAAAACTCAGGCTATTCTGAGTAGCAATTTAATGATTTCCACCCAAGGGAAGCCCACTACAAAACTATGTATCTTCTAAACAATGATTTGTTAGAAGCAAACATTCCAACATTACAGATGCAAATTATAGAAGTAGGATTCTATTTTCTTTTTTAAGAGTTTATTTATTTATTCATGAGAGACACAGGCAGAGAGAGAAACAGGCTCCATGCAGGGAGCCCAGATGCGGGACTCAATCCCGGGACTTCAGGATCACGCCCTGAGCCAAAGGCAGACACACAACCGCTGAGCCACCCAGGTATCCCAGGATTGTATTTTCTAAGAAGGCCTAGATAAAACCCAGAATGCTTTCATTTTTATCACATATTTTGACTGATTGAACTATTAAAGAAATGTCATAATCTCCTATAACAGCATACCAATGGTATGCCAATTAAAAATGTAGACAGTGGCAGTACTGTTTTTCAGTAAAAAGCAATCATTTATTATGGAAATGTATCAAGATGATACACTCCAAAGCTTTATTGAAAAATTTTTTTAAAAATTTTTATTTATTTACGATAGTCACAGAGAGACAGAGAGAGAGAGGCAGAGACACAGGCAGATGGAGAAGCAGGCTCCATGCACCGGGAGTCCGACGTGGGATTCGATCCTGGGTCTCCAGGATCGCACCCTGGGCCAAAGGCAGGCGCTAAACCGCTGCGCCACCCAGGGATCCCTGAAATTTTGTATTTACATAATTATCAATACATCATGAGCATTTTCAAGAAAATATAAAATTTTTTCATATTTTTACTTAAAGTGCCTATCACAAACTCAACTTTTATTTATTTTTTAAAAAATATTTTATTTATTTATTTGACAAAGAGAAAGAGCACAAGCAGGGGGAGCAGCAGGCAGAAGGAACGGGAGAAGCAGATTCCTCACTGAGCAGGGAGCCCGATGTGGACTCGATCCCAAGACCCTGGGATCATGGCTGGAGCCAAAGGCAGACACTTTTTTTTTTGTATATTTTTTTTATTGGAGTTTGATTTGCCAGCATACAGTATAACACCCAGTGCTCATCCCGTCAAGTGCAAAGGCAGACACTTAACTGACTGAGACACCCAGGCTTCCAACAAGCTCAACTTCTGATATTTCAGTACAGTGTGTTTAAAACTTTAAGCACCTAGAAATTTTAAGTATAAATATAAATTTTATAAAAAAAATTTTAAGTATAAAATTTTAAGTAGATGGCTTTCTCAAACTTATATGTTTTCTGTTTTGAAATGAGAAAAGAAAATCTTTTGTTTCTCAATCTATAATTCAGAGATAGCAAAAATATTCTGTGATAATGAATATTTACCAAAGGGTGAAATAACTGAACTCTTTAAGAAGGGTATATAGGATTCAATTACTAGAATACATTAGAGGTTCCATGAAACAAAACAAAATACACACACACACACACACACATATTTTTTCTTTTTCTGTTTTTTTGAGAGAGAGTGAGAGCACAGAGGGATGGGGGGGACAGGTGGGAGGAGAGGGAAAAGGAGAGAGACAGAGGGAGACAGAATTTTTTTTTTTTAAAGATTTAATTTATTCATGAGAGACACAGAGAGAGAAAGAGGCAGAGACACAGGCAGAGGGAGAAGCAGGCTCCATACAGGGAGCCTGACGCGGGACTCGATCCCGGTCTCCTGGACTGAAGGTGGTGCTAAACCGCTGAGCCACTGGGCTGCCCAGGGAGACAGAATTTTAAACAGGCTCCACATTCAGTATGAGTCTGATACAGGGCTCGACCTCACAACCCTGAGATCATGACCTAAGCCAAAACCAAGAGTTGGCCACTTAACCAACTGAGTCACTCAGGTGCCCCTTCCACGAAACAATATTAAATAATTTAAAAGTTAAAAGACTAAACACAAAACTATAGGAAGCACAGTGAATACTGAACCATACCAAACTGGTATCCAAATCCCCAGGAGATAAACTTATTTCATCTGGAGAGGTGACAGAAGAACGTGTAGTCCTTGGAGTTCTTGGAGAAGGGAGTGTGTCCCAGGCATTATACCCACTTGGTGGTGGAGTTGGCATCTGAACACCTGATCGTTGGCAGCAGTTCTCTGGGTTGGACATCCAAGCTTCAAGTAATTTCTCCCGGTCCCAGTCTTTAAGAAAAATGGAGTATCTCTCAAAAAACAGGAAATATGGTAATGTTTTAAGAGTTTCATAATAACAAAATAAAGATAAAGAGATATAGGCCATCTAAAGGAAGAAAAATTATTTATATCAAATTAATAATTGCAAATGAATATTTAGGTATGTTATGTCCACTAATAAATAAGTATTTTTTTTAAAGATTTTATTTATTTATTCATAGACACAGAGAGAGAGGCAGAGACACAGGCAGAGGGAGAAACAGGCTCCATACAGGGAACCTGATGTGGGACTTGATCCCAGATCTCCAGGATCACACCCCAGGCTGCAGGTGGCGCCAAACCGCTGCGCCACCAGGGCTGCCCTAAGAATAATATTTTATTTTTATTTGCTTATTTATTAAAGTAGGCTCTATGCCCAGTGTGGCACCTAATGCATGACTCTGAGGATTGAGACCTGAGCTGAGATGAAGAGTCAGCCACTTAACTGAGCCACCCAGGCACCCCAATTCACTAATATTTTTAAACAGAATTTAAACTTTTATAATCTACTGTGGTTTGTAACTATGCCAATATCTAATAATATTATCAAAATTTCCAGTCATTTCTACTAATAATCAAAAGAGGTGCCTCACACATCACTTCTGGAAGTCACAAAAATTTTCATGGCATAGATTTGACTTAGGCATTTTACTCTTTTCTTTTCTTTTTTTTTTAAGTTTTTTTTTTTTAATTTTTATTTATTTATGATAGTCAGAGAGAGAGAGAGAGAGGCAGAGACACAGGCAGAGGGAGAAGCAGGCTCCATGCACCGGGAGCCCGACGTGGGATTTGATCCCGGGTCTCCAGGATCGCGCCCTGGGCCAAAGGCAGGCGCTAAACCGCTGCGCCACCCAGGGATCCCCCATTTTACTCTTTTCAAGAAAAATATGTAAAATTTGCAATTGGTTTCACTGGTGTCAAGTTGTAAAATGGTTACATAGCTTATTATAAACATATCAAAATGCCAATGAGTCCAAAAATCATTTGATAAACAGCTTGAAAGAAGAAATTTCTGAAGGGATTATTATGGTTATGAAAAGTTTTAGTGCATTAGGTATGCATTCTGTATTGAGTTCACATCTGACCTAACTAAAAAAGATGATCTTCCTACTGAACACTTTTAAAATTACCAAATGAAGCAAGTTGTTATAAAGTTCAGAGCCATAAAAACCTTACCCATTAAAAATAATAAGTAAATACTTCTAGTTATTTTGCTAGCTGTTTTACACATATTATTTCACTTGTTCCTTCCAACAAACTTTTCAATCATTATTTAGATGAAGAAATGAGGACTCAGGGAAGTTATATAACTTGCCCAGGCTCACATAGATAGTGAGAGATTTGAAACCAATTTCTGTGATTACAAAGCCTGTTTTCTTTCTACTGTAGCACAGTGTAGTATAGGGTCAAGAGCCGTATACAACCAATTATCCAAAACAGACACATTCTATACAATTTTACCACTCTAATACAAATAGCTGTAGAAATTTTCTTTCTTTCTTCTTTTTTTTTTTTAGCTGTGGAAATTTTCTATGAAGACTTTTTTCAACCATATTAAATCAGTGTATTTGGTGGCTTAACAGGATAATTATGACTCAAGAGATGCAATATGGATACAGCAAGTGTATTTCCAGCTATGAAAACCATATGACCAGGGCACAGAAGTATAATGAAGATACATGAGCAGTTCTGTAAAGTCACAGCATACCATGCTGTCATTTGAGAAGATGGAAAATGAGATTGGGAAAGGGTCAGATTACAAAGAGGAAAAAAAATCCAACAAGTGAAAAAAAACTGCATGGGTGCATTCCAGGAAATGTTGCTACATGGATGTTAGTACTTGGATACTTCATTAACTTAAAAAGTTAAAATTACTTTTCTTAAACTAGTAAGATTATTTTTCTGAAGTATCCATTATGTTACTTTTTAATAAAGGGTGAAAAAAAGAACTACTATAATTTCTTTAGACAGATACTGAACATTCTAGATTTTAGACTTAGCTACTATGAATATTTTTCAGCACAACTCCTGCTTGGATTGTGTCACATCATTCACCTGGCAAATATTAACTGAATGTCTTACGTGCCATGCACTGTCAGGCAGCAGGGATACAATGGGAGGAATAATCAGGCAGGACTCTTGCCTTCATGAAACTTACAGTCTAGCAAGGAGAAAGACACTACATAAAAAAATTATCACTGTGAGAGTGTTAGGACAGGTAGAAAATAGCAGTCAGAGAAGGTGACTCTGGGGAAACAGCTTGAAGTGGACAACTGAAAGAGGAATGGGAGTTAACTAGTAAAAGAGAGTGGGAAATACATTCTAGACAGGTGTGCACAGCATGTTCAAAGACCCTGTGGTAGGAGGGAAGACGACACCCTTGTGAAATTCAAAGGTCAATGAGGCTATAAGCATGGAGATCAGAGGGAAAGCATTGTGTGAGATGAGGCTGAATAAAATAGGGAGGGGCTACATAATGCAGGACTCTTATTTTTTATTTTTTAAAAGATTTTATTTATTTATTCATGAGAGAGAGAGAGAGAGAGGGAGAGAGAGGGAGAGAGACAGAGAGACAGAGGGAGAAGCAGACTCCATGCAGGGAGCAGCAGACTCCATGCAGGGAGCCCGACGTGGGACTTGATCCCAGGACTCCAAGATCATGCCCTGGGCTGAAGGCAGGTGCTAAACGGTTGAGCCACCCGGGAATCCCCCATGAAGGACTTTTTAATAACACTGTATTGTCAGCTCAGGAATAGTAGGAAATCACTGAGAACTTGAGCTTGGGGTTAGGAAGCTCAGGTGTCACGATCAGATTTGAAAAGATCATTCTGACTATAACAAAGAAACTGGATAGGGCAGGAGTAGAGGGAACACAGTTCGAATAGGAGGGTGATGGGCAGTGTAAGTGAGAGATGATGGAAGCTAGGGTCAGGTGGTTGGTTGCAGTGGAGATAAAGAGAAAGAGAAGAGTTTAAGACATGGAAGGTAAAAGTGACAATTCGGTGACAACAGGACATAAGAGTCTGAAGGACATGATATGTTAAGTTGGTGTTCCAGGTTCACACTGCTGGTTGGTTGGTGCCATCAATGTGAACAGGGAATACCAGAGAATCAGGTAGAAGTGGAAGAGCATGATTTTAGTTTTAGACATAATAGGTTTAAGGTGCTTTTGAGATATCCTAGAGATGCTTTAAAATAGGTAGTTATATACAAGGGTGTGAAGCTAAGAAAAGAAGTCTGGTCCAGAGGGAGAAATCTATACCCATAGAAACCCTTGGGAAAAGCTATCATTTCCTAGGAAGAGGGAAGAGTGAGAAGATGTAGACCACTGACATTTAATTGCCTAGAGAAGATGATGAGTCTTCCAAAGAGTTTTAAAAAAATACTTCAATATAAATTAAGTCTAAGCATAAGCAAATTATCCTTTGTCTCATGTTTTGTAAACTTTACTTATTTTCATATTAGGTAGCATTCAATTAAATGTTACTTGTATTAATGAGGAAATACTCAGAGAACCACTGTATTCCAACAGAGTCCTTAAAATTCAATTACTGCTCAGTAAATATTGCCAAACATTTTAGTCTTCTGCTTAATCTAGATCAACTCCCTTACCTTAAGATTAAATTTGACAAAAAAAAGATTAAATTTGACAACAGATAATATAATACTCAAATCTATTTTCCTGTGTAAAGCTGAGTGAATGTTAACAAGGATGTAATCTATAAATCTTCCAAACAGTTCAGTTTAATAGCTCTGAAACGGAGCCTATCCTGGTTTTGAGAACAATCAGTATAAACTGTAGCTCTGTGCACTATTTTATTCACTAACATCAGTTATCTCTGTAATTTTATTGGATTATCAAATGTCACTGTCACTGACATTACTCAAACAATATAGAAGAGATGTCCATTTGAAAACCTGCTAGCCTCTATTTTATGCCTTAATAGGGAAATGAAATATAGAACTTTTAAATAAGTTATCAAAAAAGTTATCCCAGGATATTACGAAATAAGAAAATTCAACTAGATATCACCTTATTAGAACTGATCCCTATTGTGCAGAAGTAACTTCAGAAATAATCAATAGAGTAAAAACGGAGTTGATCATTTATTTAGAGGGGGAGGGCCAAAGGAGGTGGGGTGGAGAGAGAGAGAGAGGGAGAGAGAGAATCCTAAACAGGCTCCATGTCCAGCACAGAACCTGATGTGGGGCTCAAACTTACAACCATGAGATCATACTTGAGCTAAAATCAAGAGTCAGATGCTTAATAAAGTGAGCCACCCAGGTGCCCCTGGAGTCGATCATTTAATAATACTTGATGACACAATATAAATGTATAGAGATGAAAATGTTCCTTTAAAAAATTTTGGTAAGGTTAGCCTTAGATTCTTTATATATCGTCACTTAGAGTTATGATACAATATCTAGGTGAATGTAGATACCTGTGGCAGAAATGGTTAAGAGTACACAAAAAATGCTCCAGTATAGAACTGTTGCTTGCAGTTAAGTGTGGCCAAGTGACTAGATTCTGGGCAATGCAATATATGCAGGAGTAATGTATATATAAATAACACTTCAGGTATATTATTTATTATATATCATTTATTTTATAACCATTTTCTGAGAGCTTGATGTATGTTAGGTACTGTGGAAACAACAACAACAAAACAATAAAAGCTACCCTCTAAGAGCTCCCAGGTTAATCTAGAGGAAAAGCAAATAAAGAGATTACTATAAAACTGTATTCTTATATAAAAAAAAACCTGTATTCTAACTGATGATACAAGATGTAGCAGGAATAGACAGGAAGGGCCTCAGGGAAGACTTGGGAACACAGAAGCAGAAAAGGTTTCCTGGAAGATGTGGTTACCACGGACAAGCAAGAGTGGGTAAGTAAAGAAATGGGGAGATTGAGAGGCCAGGTAAAGAAATCTGGATCCTGAAGGTTTACTTAAGAGTATGGATGGTTTTAACTCTGTGGAAAGCTAGTGAAGGGTTTTTCAGCAAGGGAATGACATGCTCAGATGTGCATTTTAAAAGAATAGTCTAATGGCAATATGAAAAATTAATAGGGTGAAAGAATGACAACACTGGAGACCAGGACTCAGGAGACTACGATTTAGATGGAAACTAATGACAGCCTGAATTTAAGTCAGTGGCAATGGGAATAGCAAGAGCTAGAGGAGGGAGGGAGGTGGGAGGAGTGGGAGGATGAGAGACACTTAAGAGAAATGATGAGACTGTGGCCAAATGTAACAGACATGGAGGAGTAAAGTATGTCTTTCAAGTTTCTGGCAGGGTAAGTTGATGACTGTGACACTCATGTATCAGTACATTGGGAGAAAAGAGGAGTTCAGGTGTGGACATCCTTAGATTGAGGAGAAAACATTAAACAGACATTTAGAAACTCAACGGCAAATATTATTAAAATCAGACTGTAGATATACTTTTTATTGTTCGAGTGATTTTTACAACATGTATTTTTAAGCCCCACCCCTCACCTAGTGACTTAGACTTTCTGGAAATAATATAGGAGTCTCTGGTTAGTTTCCCAGGTAATCCTTATTTATACTAAAATTTATGAGCCACTGGCATATAAAGTAGGAAAGAGTCTCAAGTACAGAACCCTGGGAAATATCAATATTGAAGGTAGGGATTCTAGAAAGTTAACACCAAATTATTCACAGTGATGACCATGGGATGGTGAAATATGGAAGTTCAAGTTTTCTTCTGATCAAAAGATTATATAAAAAATTTTGGAAGTTGACATTCTATTTTAGTATAGATGATACAGATTTATAGTTCAAATAGACAAGTAAGCCAGATAGGATAGCCACTTATTTTTAAATCAGAAAAAAATTATCTTTGAAACCAGCCATAATATCAAATATGAACTGTGCAATGACAGATTCCAATTCAGCCATATGACAACTCCCAGAATGGCTACCTTAAGTTTTACAGAGAACTGAAAACAAGCGGAGTACTTTTCCTAAATTGGTAGGTAATCTCCTTAAAGAAAACGAAAAAACAACCCCCTTCCCCCACACCAAAACAAAAAAACTTAACAGGGACATTATATTCTTGTGTTGACTCTGTAAGTTTGCTTTGTGCATTTCATGCTGAGGAACATGTTATATAAAATAAATAAAACTGACAGTATTAACAGTATTATTCTTAGGTATTTAATTGATTTAAGTAAAAATTAATGTTAAAACTAGGACTAGGGCTATAGATTCCAACTTTCAACTCCGTTCACCTAGGCATAGTTTTAAAATTAGACAATCCATAAGCTGGTTTAATAGCTTGATTTTTAAAAAACAAATTTCTCATTTCTCTTCAATGATTTATAGCCAGTTTGTACTTCAAAATACAGAATGATCTGAGGGTGTTGGGTCCTGCAGTAACCACTACGCAAAAAACAACTTAGGCTTGTTTAACAAACTATTTGGTTTTACACTGAATTCATAAAATAGCCATATTTTCACTGAAAAGTTTCAAAAGGCAGTCATGTTATCAGAAATGTAAGACATTTTTCATTACCGTGAGCTCGAAGTAAAGCTTCAGCAGTAAACAGTGGAGCCTGAAGCATGTCTGCAGTCTCCACAATAAGCATATCTTTCAATTTACGAAGATCCTGAGGCCTTAATCCTTCATATGGCTTTGAAAGGAAGAAAATCAAGTTAAATTGACTGTTATATTCTTAGGAAATTCTAAATGCCTATAAACAAATATATACGATAATCATTTATTCAGTCTTCCTGTTTCAGTTTGATTACTGAAGTTAAAAAGGCTCTGTGTGCCCCCCTATCATGGACCTCAAACTACTGTTTCACAAGTCTTATATAAGCTAGAAAGTGGATGCCAAGGCTCATGCAAACTTATTATTCTAAAACAAAGGTGTCATACTATAATGACAAAAGCAACTTACTTTACAATTTTGAAAATCTGGATAATACACAAAATTACTAGAAATAAAAACCTATAATACCACTACTGGGCAATAATCATAAAGTTCTCAAGTATTTTTACCCAGTCTTTGCTTTTTACAAATCAATTATATGTAAATATACGCGTTCATTGAGTTTAACCACTGAACCACCAAACACTTGCACTTAAGATCCTATTTGGATTGTTAGTGAGATTATATGCTACTTCTTAATTCACTTTAGGAGATGTGACTATGCCATCTTATTCAAAGTTCTTTTTTTTTTTTTTAAGATTTTATTTATTTATTCATGAGAGACAGAGAGGCAGAGACATAGGCAGAGGGAGAAGCAGGCTCCAAGCAGGAAGCCCAATGCGGGACTTGATCCCAGGACTCCGGGATCACATCCTAAGGAGAAGGCGGACACTCAACCGCTGAGCCATCCAGGCATCCCTTATTCAGAGTTCTTAGTCATAAACATATTATCTGTTTTTTAAGTGTTCATTAATGCTCTTTATATAGGTACTACATAGTTTTCTTTATATAGGTACTATATCATCTCAAGTTTTTTATTCTTTAGTTATCCTTTATCTTTGCTTTTAACAGAAAACATATAAAGAATAAAAATTACAAGTGTTTCATTATTCAGAAACAAATGCTAACATTTCTGCCACACTTGTTTCAAGTCCTTTTAAAAACAAAATGAAACAAAAGAAGCCAAATTTTACACAGTAGTCTCCACTCCACCCCCATCGGTGGGGGAATATGTGTTTCAAGATCCCCTACCATGGATCCCTTAAACCATGGATAGTACTGAGCCCTATATATACTGTTTTTCCCTATACACACATACTTATGATAGAGTTTAATTTATAAATTAGGCACAGTAAAAAACTAACAATAACAAAAAAGAACAATTATAATACACTAATTATCCTGGGAATGTAGTTTCTCTCTCCCAAAATATCTTATTGGTGCTCACCCTTCTTGTGATGTGATATGATAAAATACCTGTGTGATGAAATCAAGTGGGGTGAATAACATAGACATTATGATATAGTGTTAGGCTACTACTGACCTTCTAAGATACATCAGAAGGAAGATCATTTGCTTCTGGATTGTGGTTGACTGCAGGTAACAGATCAAGGGGATGGGGGGGGGGGCGCTTATGTAAAGCTAAAATAATCTGTGACATGTTTTCCCTACTACATTTCCCTAATTCTCCCCACCCTTCCCTATGGAAATCACTATCATGAATTTGACGCATGGTCGTCATAACATTATGGCATAACATTGTTATCTATTTAGGCAATTTCCTTTTATTTTTATTCAATACTGTTATTATTAATATTGATATACATGATCTATTTCAATTCCTTTTTTTAAAGACTTTGACAGAGAGAGAGCACAAACAGGGGGAGTAACAGGCAGAAGGAGAGGGAGAATCAGGCCCCCATGGAAGCTGGAAGTGGGCCTCATCCCAGGACCATGACCTGAGCCCAAGGTAGATGTTTAACCGACTGAGCCACCCTGGTGCCCCTATTTCAAGTCTTTTAAACAATTGTAACCAGCTTACTATAGTAAGCATAGATTAAAGGCCATATACAAAAGCTTAAAAAACAGTAGAGATTCCCAAGAATTGAGGATGTTCTCTGGCAGCACGTATCAGTCTCTAGAGAACTCCGGGCAATTAGCAAACCTCATCTATTTTAGTTGATTTACAGATATTTTATTTCTATTTTTTTAAAGATTTTATTTATTTATTCATGGCAGACACAGAGAGAGAAAGAGTCAGAGACACAGGCAGAGGGAGAAGCAGGCTCCATGCAGGGAGCCTAATGTGGGACTCGATCCCGGGTCTCCAGGATCACACCCCGGTGGAAGGTGGCACTAAACCGCTGGGCCACTGGGGCTGCTCAATTTACAGATATTTTAGAATAAGATACTATCTTTATTTCTTGTGTTATTTTTTGGGGTATCATGGAAACCATTTCACCATTTTTTTTTAAGATTTATTTATTTGAGAGAGAGAGACTGAGAGAGACAGAGAGAGGGACAGAGAGACTGCACATGTGGGGGAAGGGGCAGAGGGAAAGAGGCAGACAAACAGACTCCTTAGGGAATGGGGAGCCCAACAGGGGGACTCAATCCCATGACCCTGAGATTCTGACCTGAGCTGAAACCAAGAGATGGAGACTTAACCGACCAAGACATCCAGGTACCCTCAATTTACCAGTTCTTAATTAACCGCATATGACTGGGATTCTATTCAGTAGGGATAATTTTTCTGTTGACATGATAAACTTCCTGACATTCATTCATTCATTTTCTTCCTGACCTTTATAATCCCCAAATTATCATGTACAGTTTGCTTTTCAGCTATTTTATGAATCATACTTACCCCTGCAAAAATCTAAGAAATCCTTTTATGGTTAAATTTATAGTACTCACTCTAGTATAGAACTTACACACTGTGTATAACATTATTTCTAAAAAATGCATTCCAAGTTCAGACTTAGAATTTCAGGTACCTCTATCTCAGCAATAGTGGTGTCAACTGGGTATTTCCTGGTATGATATTTCTTAAATATTCTTTTAAATTTATTTTTTAAGTTTTTATTTGAATTCCAATTAGTTAACATAGAGTGTAATATTAGTTTCAGGTGTACAATATAGTGATTCAACACTTGCATAGAACACCCAATCCAAATGTTCTTTTTTAGATTAGCTATCATTCTACTGTATTTATGCGAGCCATATGATATTTGATTTTAGATATGTTAAAAAGGAGATAATACAAGGCAATCCACATAGATTAAGTTTTATTTTTTATTTTTATTTTTATATTTTTAAATTTTTATTTATTTATGATAGTCACAGAGAGAGAGAGAGAGAGAGAGAGAGAGAGAGAGAGGCAGAGACACAGGCAGAGGGAGAAGCAGGCTCCATGCACCGGGAGCCTGACGTGGGATTCGATCCCGGATCTCCAGGATGGCGCCCTGGGCCAAAGGCAGGCGCTAAACCGCTGCGCCACCCAGGGATCCCCACATAGATTAAGTTTTAAAAATTCAGTTTTACACTTAGAAAGGTTACACTGGAAGAAAAATAGTTGTTGGAGGAGAAAGACACATTGCCTTCATGAACACATTAACATATTCACTCCGAATCTCTGCAACAGAACAATAATTAGGTCATGTGAAGCATTTCAATACATTGCTCAGTCCCAAGTGGGCACTAGCCCTCTCTTCTGCAGGAAGGATTAAAATGAAGGTGCCTTTCTCTTTCTTGTTGCAAAGATAAACTGCTTCTATTTTCAGATTAAACACAATCTAGCAATAACCTTCAAAACAGTCTGATCTGGCACAAAGAAAAAGGAAACAAATTTAAAAGGTAACAAGGAATAAAAGTGCCTCTTTTGCATCAGTGCATACTTCTGCTACCAAAATACCACTGAAAAAATGTGAAACAGCCTAACATACAAATCGTATCCCTTTAAATATCATGTATAAAGTGATAGCATCTTTGAAAACTGTTTCAGAAAAGACCATGACAAAGTATTATGAAAGGCAAATTTGTTTTTCCTTCTTTGCACAATACAAACCACTTTCCCCAATTATATAGGTAAAACATGTTTATTGTTAAAAAATTGAAAACGGATACTTATTTGCCCAAATGTATTAGTAACTTAAAAATTTAGAAGATGTAAAAGACACTCAGGGAACAGAGTATTTCCAATTCCCCTTAATATCAATTTCTCATTAGTTGATCCAAAGCTTAGCCTGAGAGAGAGGGGAAAGAATAGCTAGAGGAAGTCTTTAGGATTCTCAGACCCTTCCCTTTGTTTGTTTCTTCTCTTCTTACTCAGCTGGTCTCCCCTGGAATTAAGACCTGGTCTACCCTGATCTGTACTTTGATCTAAGAGGAAGGGAGCTGCTCTTGAACAGCTAACTTGCTAACCAGGGAAGCCAGCTAAGGCAATGTCCACCAAATGGGTTTCCTACCAGAAAAATAATCTAAGCCTTCCTGAGTTATAGACTGGGAAGGAATTGGGAGGGGGGATTCTTTAGATGGCTTTCAAAGCAACATATTACTCAGTTTTCCCTTCATTTAGCCATAGATAGTCAGACAATCTATTCCTACAGAGCCTGACCCCTACTAGGCCCAGTACTCACTAGCTTCTCTGTTCTGTCTTTACAGGTTTATGTACATTAAATGCACTCTTCCCAGCCATCACTCCAACATATCACCTTATTTTTATTTCCTTATAGCAATTACCACTCTCACAAATTGTGTTCATTTACTTTTTATCTTATTTGTGTGCCCTGATGCTGGAACATAAACACCTAGAGGGCAGGAGCTTAATCTTAGTTCCTTACTATATCTCCAAGCTCTTACAACAGTGTCTGGCAGAGTAGCCACTCAAGAGTTTTGTTGAATGATGGGATGAAGAAATAGATTTTACCTATTTATAAACTAATCTGAAGGAAAGAACTTAATTAAAATGCATAGAGAAGAAATTATAGAGATATTATATACATTGTCCAGATTATTAACTGAATTAAGAAACTTAGCTAAAATAAATACCTTGGGAATATGAATCTCTATACCTAATTATGTAGTTTAATACAATTAATTACATAGCAGGTCATGTAAAACTATTAGCATACGCAGAATAATACAAAAGTTGATCAGGGTCAAAGTAGAAGGTACAAAATGAATTTTAAAGAAAGTATTTTTTGGTTTTATTTTTTAAATTGTTTTGAAACATATATTACTTAAAAATAACAATTTTAGGAGTGACTGGGTGGCTTCTTCGCAAGGGGTAGCCTGCTTCTCCCTCGCCCTCTGGCTTCCAACCCCCAGCTTGTGCTTTTCCTCTCTCTCTCTCTCTCTCTCAAATAAAAAAAATCTTTTTTAAAAAGCAAACAAAACAAACAAAAAAAATTTAAATGTATAATTCAGTGGCCTTAAATATTCAACAATGTTGTACAACCACAACATGCACCTAATTCCTAAATATTTTCATCATCCCCAAATAAAACCTCACACTCATGAAGTAGTTACTCCCTAGTCCTTCCTCCTCCCTGACCCACAAACACTAGTGTGCTTTCTTTCTTTATGCATTTACCTCTTCTGGATATTTCAGATAAATGGCGTTATTTAACATGTGACCTTTTGTGTCTGCCTTCTTTCATACATCACAGTGTTTCTGAGATGGACCCATACTGTACAGTGTGTTAGTACTTTCCTTTTTATGATTGAGTAATATACCATTGTCTATGTATACCACACATTTTATCCATTCATTTGTTGATACAGATTTGGGTTGTCTTCAGCTTTTAGTTATTGTGAATAGTGCTGCTATAAACATTTGCGTATAAGTACTTATTTATGAAAGTACTGTTTTTAACATTATGAAATAATAGACAAAAATAATCTAATATGGATTTAAAAACAAAACTAGAAAACAAGAAAAAATATAGGGATGTAAGATTATAATATTAACATGAAAACAAAATCAGAAGCCATAGAAGAAGAAAAATTTACATCTCTGAATATCCTATGTGAAAAACTTGGGATATAGAAAAATACACAGTTTCTTGGGAAGCATTAAGAAAACACAAACAATCCATAGGAAAAAAAGCAAATAAATAATCAATTCACAGAATAATCAAATAAATTCAAACAGGTACCATTTGTCTAAACTAGCAAAAAATAAAAATGATGAGGGGTGCCCAAGTGGCTCAGTTAGTTAAGTGTCTGCCTTCAGCTCAGATAATGACCCTGGGGTCCTGGGATCAAGCCCCATATCAGACTCCCTGCTCAGTGGGGAGTCTGTATCTCCCTCTGCCCTGCACCTCGCTTATGCTATCTCTTGCTCTCTCTCTCAAATAAGTAAATAAAATATTTTAAAAAATAAAAACACTGATAATATCTAATGCTAGCAGAAATGTGAAGAAATTCTTTAATAGTCTTAATCTTTAATATACTCTAAAATACTATTAGAAGAAAATGAATTGATATAATCTTTTAGGACAGTTTAATAGCATCTATTAAACCATAAAATATGTATGTATTTCATGATCCATCAAACTAATTTTTATAAATTTATAGGGAATACACTTTTGAAATGTGTACATACATACAGTAACAAGGATATGATGATCATGATGACAATAGCATACATTTAGATAACACAAATAATGACTCAGGTACTAAGTATTTATATATATTAACTCATTTAAGGATCACTACAACTCTACAAGGTAGGGCCCATTATGATCTTCACTTTAAGGAAGAAGGAATCGAAGCAGAGAGATTGAGTAAACTACTCAAGGTTATATAGTCATGGGGCTAAGATATGAATCCAGTCAGTGTGGCTTTAGATCCATGTTTTAAACCACAATAATGACATAACTGGGTACAGATATATATGTTACAAGTAGATAAATATTCACTTTAGCCTTGTTTTTCATAGCAAAAACATCTAAGTTATTTAAATATACATTAATAGGTAGGTGGTTAAAATATGTAGATCATATGTTCTGACTTAGAAAAGATGTTCATGATATATTGTTAAGTTGAAAAAATATTTTAGAGTTGGTGAGGATGTGGACAAAAAGGAACCCTCATGCACTGTTTGTGGGAATGCAAATTGGTGCAGCTACTGTGGAAAACAGTATGGAATTCCTCAAAAAATTAAAAACAGAAATACCTCATGACCCAGTATTTCCACAACTGGGTATTTATCAAAAGAACTCAAAAACACTAATTAGAAAAGATACCCCTATGTTTATCACAGCATTATTTACAATAGCCAAAATATGAAAGCACTCTAAGTGTCCACTCATAGATGGATGAATGGGTAAAGATGCGGTATATACACACACATACCTGATGGAGTATTACTCAGTCGTAAAAAAAGGATGAGATCTTGCAATTTACAACAACTTGGATGGACCTAGAGGGTATTATGCTAAGTGAAAGAAGTCAGACAAAGA
The DNA here is from genome assembly GCF_905146905.1 of Nyctereutes procyonoides. NCBI lineage: Eukaryota > Metazoa > Chordata > Mammalia > Carnivora > Canidae > Nyctereutes > Nyctereutes procyonoides. Next base: position 15,580,687 of record NW_026575141.1, on the reverse strand, counting down.
AAGACAAATACATATGATTTACTTATATGTGGAATCTAAAAAAAAATGAATAAACAAACAAAAAGCAGAAACAGATCCATAAATACAGAGAACTAATGGTTGCCAGAGGGAGGGATGGGAAGGAAGTGGGCAAAATGGGTGAAAGGGAGTGGGAGAAACAGGGTTCCAGTTATGGAATGAATAAGTCACAGGAATAAAAGGTACAGCATAGGTAATATAGTCAATGGTATTGTAATAACATTGCGTGGTGACATATGGTAGTTATATGTGGTGAGCACACCATAACATATAAACTGTTGAATCACTATTTCATACAACCAAAATTAATTAACACTGTGTATCAACTATACTTCAATTAAAAACAATATTTTGGCAGAACTCAGTATTCTACCTTACTTTTACATTAAAAGTTCTATATCATGTATGTTTGCTTATGACTGGTAGCACAAAAAAATTGTTGCCACTGTGGGGTAGAGTCAGAAAGGAGAAAAATTTTTACATTTTTTTAGCAATAAATACTCACTATAAATTTTAAGAAATGCATGCAAATAGAAAAGATAATAATGGTAAAAAAACATTATCCATAACCATAATTATCATTCTGGTATACTTCAATCTTCTCAATATGCACTTACCTGTTCTATATAATTAGTATCAAACTGTTCCTTAACTTTTTCAAAAGAGATTTTATTTATTTATTCATGAGACCCACACAGACAGAGGCAGACATAGGCAGAGGAAGAAGCAGGGTCCCCACGGGGAGTCTGATATGGGGCTTGAGCCCAGGACACCGGGATCACAATCTGAGCCAAAGGCAGATGCTCAACCACTGGGCCACCCAGGTGCCCCCGTAACTTTCTTTTAAACTTAATAGTTTATTATAGTTACACTAAGTTAATTTAGATCTTAAGTCTATTCATAATGAGTATATTACTTTCTGATTAATTTATAGTATCTTTGATAAAAAATCCTAAATATAGTCCTAGTCATGTCTTTTAATCATATCATGTTATTTTTAGAATATTATTGTTCATGTTATCTTCTGACTAAATTATTGTATTATTACAGTAATAGTTTTTTTATTTTTATAAATTTATTTTTTATTGGTGTTCAATTTGCCAACATATAGAATAACACCCAGTGCTCATCCGGTCAAGTGCCCCCCTCAATGCCTGTCACCCAGTCACCCCCACCCCCCGCCCACCTCCCCTTCCACCACCCTTAGTTCGTTTCCCAGAGTTAGGGGTCTTTCCCGTTCTGTCTCCCTTTCTGATATTTCCCACTCATTTTTTCTCCTTTCCCCTTTATTCCCTTTCACTTTTTTTTATATTCCCCAAATGAATGAGACCATATAATGTTTGTCCTTCTCCGATTGACTTATTTCACTCAGCATAATACCCTCCAGTTCCATCCACGTCGAAGCAAATGGTGGGTATTTGTCGTTTCTAATGGCTGAGTAATATTCCATTGTATACATAAACCACATCTTCTTTATCCATTCATCTTTTGATGGACACTGAGGCTCCTTCCACAGTTTGGCTATTGTGGACATTGCTGCTAAAACATAGGGGTGCAGGTGTCCTGTCGTTTCATTGCATCTGTATCTTTGGGGTAAATCCCCAGCAGTGCAATTGCTGGGTTGTAGGGCAGATCTATTTTTAACTCTTTGAGGAACCTCCACACAGTTTTCCAGAGTGGCTGCACCACAGTAATAGTTTCTATGTCTGACTCAAGATGATGGATTATGAAAAGGTATGCAGCACAGCAAATAGAGAAGTCAGAAGAATTAGGTTTGGCTTACTTTGATCCTGGCACATTATTCAACTATTTTCTGATTTACTGTCCTCATTTTAAAAAAAGAAGAGGGCATGGGGCGCCTGGGTGGTTCAGCTGGTCAAGCATCTGCCTTTGGCTCAGGTCATGATCCGAGAGCCCAGGAATAGAGCCCTGAAGCTGGCTTCCTGCTCAGTGGGGAGTCTGCTTCTCCCTCTCCCTCTGCTCCTCTTTCTACTCATGTATGCTCTCTTGCTCTCGCTCACTCTCTCAAATAAATAAAATCTTAAAATTAAAAAAAAAAAAGAAGGGAACGTAATTGTTATTCACAGTTACTGTATAGATTCAACAACCATGTGAGAGTGCTTAGGACATCAGCTTCCCTTTCTATGTGTACTTAATCTGAATAAGCCCTCCCATAAAATAACCTAAGAAACACACAGAGTAAAAAAATATAAATTTCTAAATTCCAAGAAACTCAGTTCCTTTAGCAATCTGGTGAGTATAGAAGCTCAAAAACTGTTGACAATTCATGGGGAAAAACCCAAAACAGTACAATTATTTTTTGAACACATACAAACAATAGTTAGGATAAGTCTTTTTAGAATTAAGTTGGCATTGAACATGGAAGAACCAGAATAATTTTGGGAGGAAAAAATTTATTGTGTCTTATAATTTACTTAATACTTCTATGGATGTCCACTGTCAGACACTGAAAATACTCTGTTGAATAAGGCAGTTATGATTCTGGCCCTCATGGAGTTGACAATCTAATAGGAAAGAAAGGTAATAACAAGTAAATACATAAACAAAGTCTATAGCATGTAATGAGTGTTGTAAAAAAGAGACTGGGTATTATGGTAAAGAATAGAAGGAAAGGGGACTATTAGGGAAAGACTGCCTCTCTGAAGAACTACTGAGCCAACCAAGAGAAAAACTGGGAGAAGATTTCTGATATAAGAAACAGCAAATGCAAAAACTTTAGTGTAGTTGAGGTATTATAAATGGAGTAAAATGTGCTGGGGAGAAAGATCTGAGAAGTTGTTGGAGAGGGAGGTAGTAGTGAGATCATATGAAGTCTTGTATCTGAGCAAATAGTTTGGAATTTATTCTAAGTACAATGAAAAGTTACTAAGTAATTTAAGTGATTTATATGATCTAATTTAAGTTTAAAAATGTCTCTCTGGCTTTTGTGTACAAAATGGATTCTAAGGGAACAAAAATAGAAGGAAGGAGGCCAGTTAGGAAACTCTTAAGTGGCTCAGATGGAGAGGATCTTGGGAGGCAGGAGTAGAGACCAGGAAGAGTATATGGGTCTATATTACACTTTTGGAGGTAAAATTGACGAGATTCTCAGATTGTTTGGATGTAAGGAGAAGTGAGGAATCAAGAATGCTTGCCCACTTATGTGTGACCAACTCAGTGGATGGAGGTAATATTTTTGAAACAAGAAAGACTTAAAGGAAACCAAAGAACAATGTCCCTGAAGCTAAGAGAACAATGGTTCACTAAGAAGGGAGTGGTCAATTGTGTCAAGTGCTGCAGAAGAATTCAAGTAAGATGGAGAGAAAAGTACCTACTGGCTTTGGCAACATGGTGACTCTTGATGTCCATGACAAATGCACTTCCATCACAACAGAAGGGAGGAAAGTCACACTGCAATGGGCCGAAGAGTGAATGGAATGTGAGGAAGTAGGTTATGTATAGACAGCTCTTAAATTTTGTTTTTCTCAGAAGATAGAGATATGGGGCTACAACTGAGTGGTCAAAGGAGAGGTTGTTTTGTTGTTCTTGTTTTTTAAGGTTAAAGTTTTCAGAGCATGTTTGTTGATAAGAGCAATCCAGAAAACAGGGAAAGACTGAGGAACAGGACTGCAATTTTAGAACAGTAGTAATGGTTGGGGCTTTGTATCACACATCAGACTCTCTATTTAAATGTAAGTAAACACGAGGGCCTGGGTGGGGTTTAAGCGACGAACTCTTAGTTTTGGCTCAGGTCTGATCTCAGGGTCCTGACACTGAGTCCTGCGTGGGGTCCTGTGTTCAGCTTGGGAGCCTACTTGAGTTTCTCTCTCCTTCCACCCCTCCCCCACACCTGCATACACACGCACTATCTCTCTAAAATAAATAAATCAATCATAAAAAATAAGCAAATATTTTTACATATGTGAGAGACAGTTACTAACTCCCGATTTTCTACATGTATTTTCATAATTAAAGCTATGTCGATAACAGGGTATTAGGCATATGGAAAAGAATACCATATGAACTGGATTTTATTTTATTTATTTATTTTTTTTATGATAGTCACAGATAGAGAGAGAGAGAGAGAGGCAGAGACACAGGCAGAGGGAGAAGCAGGCTCCATGCACCGGGAGCCTGACGTGGGATTCGATCCCGGGTCGCCAGGATCGCGCCCTGGGCCAAAGGCAGGCGCTAAACCGCTGCGCCACCCAGGGATCCCCTGAACTGGATTTTAAAGTGGAAAAATACAACTTAATATAAAATCCATTTAATTTTTTCTCTTTAAAAAAATCCATAAAACCCTACCTCTCGTTTGTCTAATGCAGCATATTCAGCTTCTATTTCTTCAGCTTCAGGATCTCGTGAGAATACCATTTGTGATTCCAGGTTGAGAGCCAAATCTTTGTGGTGTTGTTTTTCAGCACAATCACAAGGAGTATCTTTATTCTCATTCTCAGCAAACAAGTCTCCTCCATGTTTTACTAAAAGCTAAAAAAGACTTTTTTCAAAAACTTGCAACCACAGATTTAAACGTTATTTCATGCTACATATTTGAAAAAAAAAAATGAAGCACAACAAAAAATAACAGTATATACTTGAAATGACAATAAAAATTACTTAGATACCAGTGACTTCTAATTTAAGATGGCAATTCTTGTTTATTAGTATTAGGATGATTTCCTGTGGTTAAAAACAATAACAACAGAAACCAACTTATTAAACTTTAAAAAGAAATACTTAAGCATTCTGTCCAATCAAAAAAAAAAGTCTTACTTAAAAATAAAAACATTTTATAGTTATTCAATGCTTTAGATTATGTAAATTTCTATGAATTTTCTTAAACCAGAAGAACACTGCTGATCCTGTTACTTTAACCACTAATACCTGAATGTCCTGACATGGCAGACAAAAGTTTTCACTTGTATCTTCACTATCCAGTCCAACACTGAACTCAAATTAGGATGAGCAAATCAATGAAGCAAAATTGTTTTCAATATTTCTCAAAATAAGTGGTGGGAATAACCACTGATAATCAAGTCGGGAAGATACCATATCAAACAATTTTTCAATCTTTAAAGGTGTGATTTTCCCGAAAGAAATATTTTTTTTTTGCAAAAAAACCACAACAAAACACAAACACACACACACACATACACACACACACACACAGAAGAGTAAAAACAAACAAAACAACATGGAAGAGTGACTTGACTTATTTACTACTGAGGTTTCTGGTAGTTTTACATAAGTTAAATATGTTGTTACTAAAGGATGTACATTCAAATTTCCCCATTATGGGATCCCTGGGTGGCACAGCGGTTTGGCGCCTGCCTTTGGCCCAGGGCGCGATCCTGGAGACCCGGGATCGAATCTCACATCAGGCTCCCGGTGCATGGAGCCTGCTTCTCCCTCTGCCTGTGTCTCTGCCTCTCTCTCTCTCTCTGTGACTATCATAAATAAATAAAAAAAAAAAAATTAAAAAAAAACAAACAAACAAATTTCCCCATTATGTCTGCAGATACATTAGGAAGGACAAAAATGCCAAGAGGACCATAATCTAGTATATGATCTACCCGAAAGAACAGCCTGACAATTAGTCATGGAGATGATTCTTCTACAGAATGCAGTCATGACCATAATAACATAGTAATAGCCACCATTTATTGTCTTCTAAGTTCTAAGCACTATGTTAAGCATTTCAAGTGCACATTCTTTTTTTTTTTTTTTTAGACTATTTATTTTAGAGAGAGAGAGAGACTGCACACAAGCAGGGGGAGCAACAGAGGCAGAGGGAGAAGCAGGCTCCCTTCAGAGCAGGAGTCCAATGTGGAGCTTGATCCCAGGACCCTGAGATCATCACCCAAACCAAAGGGAAATGCTTAACCAACAGAGCCACCTAGGTACCCCTCAAGTACACAGTCTTATTTACGAACAACCCCAGGGACATTATGATATCTCAGAAAAGTTAAATAACTTGACCAAAGTTACCCACCTATTAAACAGAACTGGGATCTACACAAAAGTTTGACCAAATTCTTATAATCATAACTGGATTTTGTACTGCCACAAAGAATAGGTTGATCACATAAATTAAAAGAAGTCAAATGATTCCGGTCCACGGTAAGTTCTACTCAGATCTTTTTTTTTTTTTTTTTAAGATTTTATTTATTCACAAGAGACACACAGAGAGAGGCAGAGGAAGAAGCAGGCTCAATGCAGGAGCCCGACGTGGGAGCCGATCCCAGGACGACGGGATCATACCCTGAGCCAAAGGCAGATGCTCAACCGCCGAGCCACCCAGGCATCCCTCTACTCAGATCTTACTTATGATCTAAAAATGAATCATTTTAGTTTTCATTTTTTATGGCATTAAATAAAAAAGATAGCTTCCTTCCATTTTCTTCCATATAATTTTATCACCCCTCCCTCCAACAAACATACAGATCTTCCTATAAAGTTCCTTTATTGCTTTTGGAACTGGAATCCTTACGACTCTTCTATAGTCATCCCAAGAGGCCAGACGAAATAAGGAACTTATACCAGTGCCGGGCCTGAAAGCCATGGGCTAATTTGACAAGCCCAATGGATATGACTTCAGTTTCTTGCTCAAGGCTGAGGGTATACTTCAGAGCTAAAATGGTTAAAAAAAATTTTTTTAATTGTAAAAGCAAGCATAGAAACAAATCAAGAAGAATATGGCTTATGAACACAAAACTCAAAATATTTACTCTTTACATCTTTGCCACTTACAAAAAAAAAATTGCTAGGCATAACTCTAAGCAGTCACTGTCGTAGCCACATTTTAGAGCCTGAGGGCAAGGTCATATTAGCTGCTACTTACCACCTAGAAACCTCTCTAGTCAAAGTGTCGTCTGGGGATCAGTAGTTATCACCTGAGAGTTTGTTAGAAATGCTGAATCAATCTCAGCATAACCACGGAAACTCCTCCCGCTCCAGGCCTCTGAATCCTAATCTGATTCTAAGGTCCAAGAAATTCTTATGCACATAAAAATTTGAGGAGTGCCTGGGTGGCTCAGTTAGTTAAGTGTCTGCCTTCAGCTCAGGTTGTGATCTCCAGGTCCAGGGATGAAGCCCGGGGGTTGAGCCCCCTGTTCAGCAGGGGGAGGGGGGGGCATTTTGCTTCTCCCTCTCCCTCTGCCCCTCCCCCTTGTTCATGTGCTCACATGCTCACGTGTGCGTGCTGTGTGTCTCTCTCTCAAATGAAGGAATAAAATCCTTAAAAAATTTGATAGTAACCCTACACTACTACCCACGTTGCTGTTTAAATGGATATATTTATATGGCCTAACATACTCGGTACTGGGGACTTGTAGTATGTCCACAGACTTAAACCATACCCACAGCAGAGTCTATTACTGTTTTTAGCCTTTCTGCTCCACAGCTTATCCAATCGTATCAGAGAATTCACTATTTGCTTCTACTATGGAATTAGGAGAGCTGACTTTATTCTCTGAATCTTTATTTGGTTTAGTAGAAAATGATTTCTAAACTGCACACTGGGAAAGCTTTCAAAGCTGTGATTTGATTTACTTTCACAATAGATATTACCATAGAAGAGATTCTAAATATTAGCAAACAAGATAAATCTTCTTTAACTTAATGCCCAGTCTTTAATAAAAGCAAAGACAACAAAATTTAAGAGGTTGTGCCATTCTGGAATATCAGTAAGAGGGGGGACCTTCTTCTTCTTTTTTTTTAAGAGATTCATTTCAATCAGCAGACTCAGGTTTTTCAAGACCCAGGCCATGGCAGGCAGCCTCCACCCCCCTCCATCCCCCATCCCCTCACTCCCACCCCTTAGCCACAGGAAGGGGAATGAAAAATGGCAAGCCAAGAGGGCCTCTGCTAGGGGCAGACTGCCTGGCTGTGTGGTGAGTGCTGCCCAGCTGTGGCTGGGGTGGCAGCCGCCATAGGCCTCTCCCAATAAATTAAGTCCCTGCAGCCACAGCTAGGGGCAAGGCACCCTTGTGGAGGGAAGTCCAGAAGGCAGCGTTCGGATCCCTGGCCAAGCAATGGATTGAGGGCAGAGCTCAGGGGAAAAAGCCAAAGGGAAAGAGAAGAAGTATAGGGATGGGGAGTGGCAAGGCAAGGGGGGGGACCTTCTTAAAAGGATATGCCGGAGTGTAGACTGCATTCTTTGGCACTTAAAAAAAAAAAAAAGGGTGTGTGAAGAGGGGATGCATGAGAAGTCATTGTTGAGAGTCATTGCTGAACATATCTGGAACTTAGGTGAGATTTATGCCTTGATTGGTAATCTGTCTTCAAAAGGGATCCTCAAATTACTGGCATGGAGGTGAGGGACTACAAAAACCTAGATCTCATTGATGCATTTGGCACCTGGAGGGAAACTTGTAACAGGTGATGAAATGCAGGGTCCATGTTTGTAGCATTTGTTTAGGCAAGGAAAATTAACATGTATACACTCTGGCACAGAAGCTAGCTAACAGCAGTACTGTTTGACACTGGAACAGCACTTAAAGCGTTTCTGCTTGCTGACATTTGTGCATCAGGTTGGGAACACCAATAAGTGAAAGATGTGTTAGGTAGGGTTATCGGTGAAATTGATGCGGCAAAAAGTCAGGTGTTTTGCTTTTATCTACTAAGGGAATTACAATTGGTTCTGAAGAGGTAATTTCAACCAAAGCATTGTAACTAAGTACCATTTTCCTCACTCTGAAAGCCAGGAGAACTGAGTACTTCATTCAAATGTGATTTTTAGCCTTTCTTGCATACTCGTGGTACATAAAGTGTTCTACCTTAAAAGAAACATCTAATTATCACTATCTCAGCACATTTGTTCATTTATTTTGCCTTCCTTTCCATTTATAATCCCAGAGGACAAGGGGTAGGGCAGCCCCTTGCATATGCAAGACAAATCCCTCCCCAGCCCTTTGAACCATAATCTAAATGGCTGGTAATTCTGGACAAATCAATTAACTTCTTTAAGTCTCAATTTACACAGATTCATCTGTGAAATGAGGCTTATATAATCTTGAGGAAAGATGTTACAAAACAAGATGACTGTTGAAGTCTGTTCTAGTTGAAAATGACCATTTCGTCATCTCTATTTCCTGTATGACCTTGAGCACACCATTACCCCTCTAGCTTCACTCTCTTGCTACTGGCTCCTGGCACAGGTGTTACCGTAATTGTTATCCTCCCAGTTACTTTCCTAATATTTTCCTTTTTTTCTCAGCCACATTGCTCAAATTAGTGACTGACACCCACTGTCTCTCCACTCCCTCAGCAAAAGACTCAATTATTCCCAGCAGTCTGACTTCTATCCTGACCATTTCACTCAGTGTTTCTGAAAATCATTAATACTCTCTAATTCAACAGCCTTTCTCGCTCTTTTAATTGCTTTACCTCTTTGCAGCAGTATCTCACATGACTGATTACCTCTTCCCTTGAAATCTTCTCTTGGCACCCCTGACAGTATTATCTCAGTTTTCTTCTTTTTCTATTTGTTTCTTGTTTTCACCCCCCTTTAAACACAGGCATTTTCCAAATGGGTGCTGTGACTTTAACTCTGTAATTTTGTCTATAACCTAAAATCTTTTCCTTAGATTTCTCATCTCTACCTTATCTTGTTTTAGTTATCAACTCTATGCAGATGACACTGAAATTCTCAATCTGTATTCTTTACTCCCAAACTAGTACTAATTTTTTAAAAGATTTTTATTTTTATTTATTAATGAGAGAGAGAGAGAGAGAGAGAGAGAGAGAGAGAGGCAGAGAGAGAAGCAGGCCCTATGCAGGGAGCCTGACATGGGACTCGATCCTCGGTCTCCAGGATCAGGCCCTGGGCCAAAGGTGGCGCTAAACCACTGAGCCATCTGGGCTGCCCTAGTACTAATTTTCAATAGCCTGAATACCATTTCATGCAGTTCGTCTAAGACCTCAATCTCCACTCTTCTGAATGAAAACTCAATACAATCTTCCTTCCTTTCAACCAATTTCTTTACCTCATCTCTCTTTTTAAATGTCTGGTTAATTGTCAGCAGGCTTCAAAGTGACCCAGGTTCAAAACCATGCTCATTCTACTGAAAAGTAATTTATTTTATTTTAATTACAAATAACGATAGCAGATTGTCATATAAAATGTAGAAAACCAATGAAAGAAAAATTATATCACCTAAAGATAGCTTAACATTATCACCTAAAGATAGCTTAACATCAATATTAACGTTTTAAAGCCTCCATCTTTTTTTTTTTTTTAATCCATACATTTTACTTTTTTAAGTCAGCTCTAGACCCAAAGTGGGGCTTGAACTCATGAGAGTCCCATGCTCTGTGCTTATCCTGCGCTTTACTGACTGAGCCAGCCAGGTACCCCTAAAGCCTCCATCATTTTTAACCCTTAGTCTCCCCTGCTTCCTTGTATCAAATGACCAAGTTACCAAATGCTACCAAGTCTTCACAATGTCCCTTGCATCTGCCTCATTCTTTCCATTTCTAATACACCCCAAAACCCAGGCTCTTTATCAGTTCCTACCAGAATTGGTGCAATAATCTAATGCTTATTACTCCCACTAGCAAGTACATTGGTTTTCAATGTACCTTGGCTGCCCACTGGAATCATCTGGAGAAGTTTCAAGTACTAATGTATGGGCTGCAACCTCAGAAATTCCAATTTTATTGATCTGAGATAGGTCTCCACTATGGGATTTTTTTTTTTTAATGCAGCCATGTTTATAACCATTATTCTAGCACAAAGGTTTTCTTTCCTTTTTTTTTTTTTTAAGATTTTATTTATTCGGGCAGCCCGGGTGGCTCAGCAGTTTAGTGCCGCCTTCAGCCCAGGGCTTGATCTTGGAGACCAGGGATCAAGTCCCACGTCAGGCTCCCTGCATGGAGCTGCTTCTCCCTCTGCCTATGTCTCTGCCTCTCTCCCTCTCTCTTTCTTTCTCTCTCTCTCATGAATAAATAAAATCTTTTTTTTTAAGATTTTATTTATTCACAAGAGACAGAGAGAGAGCGGCACTAAACCGCTGAGCCACCCGGGCTGCCCACAGCACAAAGGTTTTCTAGTTGTATAAGAATCATCTGGATAGCCTGATAGTCATATTGGGGATTAGACATATGATTGGGGATTAGACATATGTACTTTTTACAAAAAGTGTATGATTCCACTGTAGGTGTCTCACTGACTATGCTCTAAGCCAGGGCTTCTCAAACCTTAATGGGAATATGAATCACCTTGGGGTTTTGTTAAACTATAGATTCAGATTCATTTGGTCTGGAATGAAGCCTAAACATTTCCAAAAAGTTTCTAAATAGCTGATGTCCATGCCAGTTTGAGGACCATTCTCTGCGTAGTAAGGCTTCAAGAAACACTTTTTTTCAAGTATCCTAATTCATTCTATATAACAACCATTACACTAATCTTACTGCATTTGCTTTCATAACAGTACTTCTCCAATCAAAAATTTTCAACAGCTCAAATTTCTTTTCTTTTCTTTTTTTTTTTTTATTATTTATGATAGTCACAGAGAGAGAGAGAGAGGCAGAGACACAGGCAGAGGGAGAAGCAGGCTCCATGCACCGGGAGCCCGATGTGGGATTCAATCCCGGGTCTCCAGGATTGCGCCCTGGGCCAAAGGCAGGCGCCAAACCGCTGCGCCACCCAGGGATCCCTCAAATTTCTATAAATTCCAAATTCTTGACCTTAACATTTAGTATTTTCTACTTGGTATAGCCTCTATCTTTTAAGTCATCTTATTCTTCTGCAAAATACCTTAACCTGCCTATGTCTGAGACCTAGAACAGTGCCTTTTTTTTTTTCAGATTTTATTTATTTATTCATGAGAGACACAGAAAGGCAGAGACACAGGCAGAGGGAGAAGCAGACTCCTTGTAGGGAGCCCATTGTGGGACTCAATCTCCAGACCCTGGGGATCACGCCCTGAGCCAAACGCAGCCGTTCAACCACTGAGCCACCAGAACAGTGCTTCTTAAACTCTGACATGTAAACAAATAACCAGTAGAACTCTCTTAAAACATCTTGGGAGTCTACCCCAGAGATTCTGATTTGGAATCTGGAGGCCTACTGGGCCCAAGATTTCATATTTATAACAAGCTCCCAAGAGTAACTGATGCTACAGGTCTGAGGGGCACATTTTAAGTATCCTCCTCCAAATACTTAAATCTTACCCAGTCAAATCATACTAGTACTCATGAAATCATCCAGGATAAGTAAAATTAAAATGGTCTTCCTTTCCCTTCAATGCCTGTAACATTTACTGCCCAAATTAATGAATAATATAGCCCTTAGCATCATCGCTATTTTGAAGGTAATAATGAGGTCATAACTTTGTTCATTAAATATCAGAAAACCGAGACTCAGGCAAAGTTATTTAGTTGTTGAGCTGGGACTACAATATCTGTATTCTTTTCAGTTTTAAAACTCCAAAAAAAACCAAAAACAAACGACAAACAAAACAAACCTCCAGGTGCTAAAAACACAATATAATTAAGTAACTTACCACCTTTAGTTTTCTAGTGGCCTCTATTTGATCTGACAATAAGCAGCCACACTTAAAGCTTTGAATAAACAACTAAGACAGGGGTGCATAGGAAATATCTAAGATAATGTTCATTTAAAAAAATGCTTTTCACAAAGAATGAAACACCATCAAAAGCAAAAACCTCCACACATCAACCATTTATTGAATCACTATGACAGGAAAAACAGGAATATAAATAAAATGAGGCTTAATGACTAGGCTGGCTCTGGTCCGCCAAGGGAAGAAAAATCACTGGGCTTTTAATTGGGCCATGCTAATAGACCTAACCCATCATTCTCCAAAGTCCATCTCTATTCTAAAGAAATAGAAAAAAAAAAAAAACCCTCAACAACTAAGTGTTATTTATTGTACTGAATTCTTGTAAAATTTATGTTTAACAGAGTTCTATTTTTGTGCATTGAGCATCTATTACATAGTATTTTTAAAATTCTTTGTATAATTAAAGCATATAGGCCTTGCTTCACAAATGCTGTTTTATATATTTAAAATAAGCTTCTGAAGTGTGGAGTCATCTCTGCTTTCCTCTTCTAATTCTTTGCATAATATAGGGGGTCCATTGCAAACTGTGGGCCAAATCTAGCCTGTTGCCTGTTCCTGTATAGTCCACGAACTAGAACTGTTTTCACATTTTTAAATGATTGAAAGAAAAATCAAAAGAGTATTTCATGACATGTGGAGATCATAAAGTCAAGTGGCAGTGTCCATAAACAAAGTTTTATCACAACACTGCCATGCTCATTTGTTTATATACTGTCATGGCTATTTTCAGGCTACAATGGCAGTTGAGCAGTTGTCTAAAATACTATTTGACTTTCACAGAAAAAAATTTGTTAACCTTTGGAATGATTCTCTGAAATATGAAAAAAGTAGAATTAGAGGGGCTTAATTTATAGTTTGTCCTTAATAAATGTTTAACATATAAGCATTTTCAACTTTCAAACAACTGCAACCCATTCTTCTTTGTGTCACTTTGATCTCTTAAATAACTCTGAATCATTAATATTTGTGAAACACCAGATTTTCCTACTTAAGAAGTTCTGATAAATACACCAAAGTGAGGATTCAACACAAGCACCTGGTGTTAGAGAGTGGTCAACAGAGATAAATAAGAGGGCTGGCCAAAAAAAAAAAAAAAGGAAGGCTGGGCCAGTGTACAGTCAAGTATATGTAAGAGATAAAGATAACTTCACATAGACTAAATGATATGCTGGAATTTATCGAGGAAAACTAGAATAAATGCAACCAAGGTATTTATAGGGCTTTATTTGGGATGTTCTACATTAAGTCAAGAGCTCTTCTGAATACAGAAAAATGAAAAGTCACCAAATGATGAGTTTATGAATGCAATATGCTGACAGATCAAAAGTTAAAACATACACATTCACACAAAGCAAATCATCAGGCTTGTCAATTCAGAATAAACCTAGCACCAATTTCTTTCACTGAGCAAAAATTAGTATAATCATTATGATTGTAATTTTATTTTATTTTTAAAGATTTTATTTATTTATTCATGAGAGACAGAGAGAGAGAGAGAGGAGAGAGAGAGAGAGAGAGAGGCAGAGACACAGGCAGAGGGGGAAGCAGGCTCCATGCAGGGAGCCCAACATGGGACTTGATCCCGGTACTCCAGGATCATGCCCTGGGCCGAAGGCAGGCGCTAAACTGCTGAGCCACCCAGGGATCCCCATGATTGTAATTTTAAATTACAAATGTTTTTTAAAAGACCAAAATAAATATATTCATTAATACTTATCCCCTGTGGAGGGAACTGATCAATTCTAGGTAATATAGCTACCAGTCCCACTTGCTAAGATTTGCCATATCCAGTATGTATAAACTGGCTTCTAAAAAAATCAGCCAAAAAGTAGAATATATCTCTACTAGAACCATTACTTTAGGCAACAAGTGTTTAATTGATGACTGTTATCTTCAGGAATGTTAGCCAATTTTTAATTGCTCTTGATTTCATTTTATTCCCAACTATGTTTAACTATGGGTTTGTTTTTAATTTTTCCCTAAACAGGGGAATTTAAAAGGGATCCAGATTCTTTTAGAAACACAAAGAGGACAAAAAGGACTAAAGTAAATGTTAAGATAAGCAAAGCAAACTCTGATTATTACATATTACCAAGACACAAATTTTACAGAATGCAGGATATTAAAAAACAAGTTTTACCTCAACACAGGTTTTCATCCCTGAGGCAGCAGCATAGTGTAGGGGTGTGTTTTTTTTGTTATCAACGGCATCAATAGCTGCTCTCTCATATTCTCCTTGGTCAAGTTTTGCTCCTTTCCATCTTAAGATCATCTGCAGACAATCTGCTCTTCTAAAATCATCTTCTGCAGGCCGTGCTAAGCGAGGATGAAGGGCTCCTTCAGATATCATAATTTGAGGTCCCATACATAACAAATGCATAGATGTTTCATTGTGCACATTCCTTTTATTTGGATTTCCATCTCTACCAAAAAGAAAAGTCCTAAAATGGTAAAGAAAAAATGAAAACCAGTGTCTTCTTGTCTTGAACTGAGAACACACAAAAGATAAATTTAAAAAATAAACTCTATTTCTAAGCTGTTAATGTCTATTGATGTCCTGTTTCACAATAAGCTGAATGACTAATTCTTACAGTTAAAAAAATTCCATTCCAGAACAAAATACTAAGAAAAAGAAAGCTGAGTATCTTTACAGTATTTGTTAATAAAAGAGGGATAGAAGAGAAAATGAAGAAAAAATAAAGGAAAAGTGAAGAAAAAAGGAAAGGATACAGGAAGGAAAGGAATAGGAAGGGCCATGTGAGATTCATATGTCTATTACATGAATGCCTAAGGGTGCATTACTAAATAAATATTCCACACCAACTTTTCTCTTTTCTTTGCTGTTTTGCCCAATTTCTAGGTACATCTTTACTTCATAAGGATGGTGACAATATAAGCATAGCAAGTAGTGCATAAGTCTAGGACAAATTTTTAAATCTAGAAAACATTTTTCTACTTTAAGGTCATTGGCTGGCACTATTTACACAGTGTAATATTTTATGAAGTGATTAAGTTGTGGTTAGTTCTAAAAGACCAAGATCTAATTCCAAAGTGGTAGCCTTTACCACTGGGTGAGCTCCCTTAACTAATGACAAACCTAGATCTCAGTTATGCCTAGCTCCCTAATACATCCTTGAGTTAGGATTAACAGGTAAGCCAATTCAGTGGCTTCAATAGGTTATTGGAAAATGAGTTGGAAAAAACCTGCTATAATACAGTCAACCTATACTAGAAAACACACAAATACATTATGAAATGGGAGTCCAAGTCCCATATCTGGAGATGACTGCGTACATTTACTGTGGAGGGCTGATATCATTTGCATTTCTATGCTGAAGTACAGAACAGAAATGGGAAGACAGCAGAGCCAAACTAACCCTTAGGTACATCTGGATTGCTTTTAGGTTAGTTTCGACTTAGACATATGGGTCTGACAGAAAAAAATGACCATAAAGGAGTTAGGATGGACTCATCAATTGGAATGAGTTAGTCAAGCTGGAAGGCTTTTATGAGAAAAAGGTTGTGTAAGAGGTTTTAAGGCAGTAGAAGGTCCCAGACAACTCTGGATATTTCCTGTTCTTATCATTCAGGAGTCTAGGGAGCTCAGCTGTAGAGCCCTTCAAAACCAGTCCATTAGGTTTTTAGCACTACATTGATTTGAACTGTCCTGAAAGTAGATGTTGGAGTCTCTGGAACAAAAACAAATAAATTATCATTACTTATAATAACTATGTCAGTTTCTCATACCCTAACTCTTCCTACTGGGAAACTACAATTAGAGCCAAATCAGACATTCTTCTATCTTTCTACACTACAGGTGAGTATGGTAGGCAGAATAATGCTCCCACCCCAAAGATTCTGTCACTCTTTATGTGATCTCAGGCAAATTACGTAATAATAGCTCATTAACAACTATTTCATATCCTTTGACCAGGTAAATCTATACTTCTGAGAATTTATCCTAAAGGAAATAACTTAAAAGAAATAAAAATCCTGTGGTCCCTGGGTGGCTCAGTCAATTAAGTGTCCGACTTAACTTCAGCTCAGGTCATGATCTCAGGGTTGTGGGATTGAGCCCCATGTTGGGCTCCTCCCTCAGCAGGAAGTCTGCTGGATATTCTCTCTCTTTCCCCTGTGCCACTCGCCGCTTTGGACACAGGCACATGCACAGACTGTCTCTCTCTAAAATAAATAAATCTTTAAAAACAAGGAAATAAAAATCTATAGGAACAATGACATTCAACACTGTTAGTCCGAATAGAAAAATTTGGAATTACTTAGATGTCTGGTTTATAGGAGAAATGGGAAACATAAATAAGAATATCTATAAAGTAAAAATTTATAGTCATTACAAAGTCTATAGATGTTTAGCTCAAACTAGAAGGGAACACAGAATAATTCTAACAGTTGTTTAAAGGAAGAAGGAACATGGATAGTTTTGTTTGTTGAAAGGACCATAATGTTGCCTAATAGTTAAAAAAAAAAAAAGGAAAACATACAATATTTTCCTGTTAACAACTGATGATAATATGTATTTATAATGGTTGAATTATAATGGGATTGTAGCGGATAACCAAAATTAAAATAATACTCTAAAATGTGTTCAAAATTAAAGCTTTTTCTAGGAAATCATTAACAAAAACGTTTCATTTTCTTAAAACTTTAAATTAGGAAGAAATTATTAAAATTAATTCAGATTCTGTAAGATTCTATATAAGCCACTTTTATCCAGCCCTTCCTATTCCCATTTCCAATATATTATGACCCGAGCCAAAGGCAGACCTTAACTCACTGAGCCACTCAGATACTCCTGACTATTCATTTCTATCCTGACCGTTCTATAACCTTGGTTTCCATAAGTACACACCTACTCAAATATCTCTTAAATTTTTTTTAAATTTTTATTTATTTATGATAGTCACAGAGAGAGAGGCAGAGACACAGGCAGAGGGAGAAGCAGGCTCCATGCACCGGAAGCCCGACGTGGGATTCAATCCCGGGTCTCCAGGATCGCGCCCTGGGCCAAAGGCAGGCGCCAAACCACTGCGCCACCCAGGGATCCCTCTTAATTTTTTTTTAGCACAACTTCTCTTTACCCATGATGATAGCTCCACTTCCTAACCCCTTACTGGAAGCAAATTCAGTTCTTGAATCCATAGAGAACAAATCTATTCTCAAAGCCATTTATCTTTCAGTGGCTTCTATGAAAATACTTTGTAAACTATAAATTTTTATCAGAACCAAATGACAGACAATGGTGGTGAAATCATAGTTCTATTAAAGAACTTCTACTACTACTTTTGTGGTAATCATTAATGCTCTATCATCCTGTCTGACTTCTCATCTGACCTCTAGACCATATTCTAAATCCTTCTAGGATCCTTTCTCTTGCATATTCCTCTATCAGCTCACATTCAACTGAGTTCCCTCCAAAATAACAGTCTGCTCTGCCAGAGGCTCAATTTCTTGCCACCAACACTCCTATTCTCCCAGTCACTAACACATACATGTAACTTCAGTTCCTTTTAAGTCTTCTCTTTCATGCAACAAGTACTGAACAGTTGTTATTTGGCAGGTAATATTTTAAAACTTAGGCATACTGTGAAGAAAACAAATTAAGTTCCTGTCTGTATGAAGTTTGCAGGCAAGGAGGGATAGGAGAGGAGAATTTTAATTCATTTAAATCCGTTTAACCCATTAAAAGAACTTAATAACTCCTAAAACATAAGAGCCAAAAAACAGAAATCAAGAATTAGAAACTCTTTTAATTCTCAAAGCTTGATATTAATTAAGAAGGTTTTATATTTTATTTACACTATAAGACAGGCCTCTTTTATTTCTAAAGAAGCAAAGAAGCTACTCTGTAAAATTTACAGAATATTATAATTCTCATTTTATTTATTTTTTTGTTTTTTTTAAAGATTTTATTTATTTATTCATGAGAGACACACACACACATAGAGAGAGAGAGAGAGAGAGAGAGAGAGGCAGAGACATAGGCAGAGGGAGAAGCAGGCTCCATGTAGGGAGCCTGATGTGGGACTCGATCTTGGGACTCCAGGATCACACCCTGGGCCGAAGGCAGGCACCAAACCGCTGAGCCACCCAGGGATCCCCTATAATTCTCATTTTATACATGACTTCTCATAACTAGGACACACTGATTGCAAAGTCTAATAGTGTTTTTGCTACATTAAGTAGTAACTATTTATGAATATGGACTTAGTTTCTCATGAAAGAGGCACTGGGATGTGGTATAATGTAAATAAACAGCATTTGGGTTCAGAGAGATATGAATGCAAACTAGCTGCTAAACTGTAAACTACTTTTACCATATTATTTTGCCTAAAAAGAGGAAAGTTATGCCTGGTATTGCACGTACCATAAAGGTAAAGGAAATGGTGATAAAAGCAAGGTCTTATTCCACATGGAGGCTTTCTATGGCTACTAGGTCCTTGACTAAGTATATATACCTTTGTCTATCCATGTATTTCAAGCATTAGGAAGCTAGCCAAGCTGAGTCAGGGATTATACTGAAGCCATAGACAGGTACCTCAGATTAAATGAGGCATCATGAGAAAAAATGGTCATTAGTTTGTTAGGGAGTCTACCAAGGGTAAATACAATGAAATATTTGAAGCTATCTAAAACACAAATAATTAAAACAGATTTGCTATTTTATTTAATGCTGATGAGTAAATGCTATTTAATCTTATTCGACATGACAGTGTTAAGAAGAGTAATTTCGTGGGATGCCTTGGTGGCTCGGTTGGTTAAATGTCCAACTCTTGGTTTTGGCTCAGGGTGGTAAGATCAAGTCCTGCATTGGGCTCCACGCTCAGCGCAGTTTGTTTGTCCCTCTCCCTCTGCCCCTCTGCAGCTCACATGTGCTCTCTCTCTTGAATAAACAAACAACATCTTTTAAAAATGGAGTAATTTCCTAATTCCAAAAGCAACTAAACATTTAATATAATTTGATTTGTTATTTTCTTATCTAAATCAATTTTTGAAAAACAAAATATATAGATTTAGGAAATCAGAGTTGTGTATTCTTAGGAAAAGAGAACAATAATTTGTTCTGATTCTAGTATATGATGTTAAAAAAGCTTTAATAAAGAAATTATAAGCCACTGATCTCTCCAAACAATTAAGGAAACAAGAAAATACTCCAAAACTTTAGGCTGAAATTTAAAGTATAAAGTAAACATATAAATACAAAGTTAAGTATAAAACATATGGCCAAATCATAAAAGTAGTCCAAACTGGTAATTAAAAAGAATATATGTCATATTTCCTAAAGGACTTTAAATACTCATTCAATAGAATGATAACCACATGACAGAAAAAGATAGATATATTCCTGCTTAGAAGAGTCAAGAATATTGAACAGATCAGCAATTCTTAAACTTTTTGGTCACAGGTCTCTTTTACAACTTTATTATTTATTTATTTTTATTTTTAATTGTTTAAAAAGATTTTATTTATTTATTCATGAGAGACACAGGGAGAGAGGCAGAGACATAGGCAGAGGGAGAAGCAGGCTCCTTGCAGGGAGCCTGATGCGGGGACTCAATCCCAGATCACGACCTGAGTCAAAGGCAGATGCTCAATTACTGAGCCATCCCAGTGTCCCTCTTTTACAACTTTAAAAATTAGGGAAGTTTCCTAAGAATTTTTGTTTATGTGGGCTATGTATATTGACAATTATCATATTAAAAATTAAAACAGGGATCCCTGGGTGCCGCACTGGTTTGGCACCTGCCTTTGGCCCAGGGCGCGATCCTGGAGACCTGGGATCGAATCCCACGTCGGGCTCCCGGTGCATGGAGCCTGCTTCTCCCTCTGCCTGTGTCTCTGCCTCTCTCTCTCTCTGTGTGACTATCATAAAAAAAAAAAAAAAGATAAAAATTAGACATTTAAAAAATAATTATTCACTGGGCAGCCCCGGTGGCACAGCGGTTTAGCGCCGCCTGCAGCCCAGGGCGTGATCCTGGAGACCCTGGATCGAGTCTCACGTCGGGCTCCCTGCATGGAGCCTGCTTCTCCCTCTGCCTGTGTCTCTGCCTCTCTCTCTCTCTATGAATAAATAAATAAAATCCTAAAAAAAATAAAAATAAAAATAAAAAAATAAAAAAAAATTATTCACTAAAAAACCCATTACACATTAAATATTCTTAACAACTTAAAATGAAAAAAACTAAATTTCTTTTAATGTCTAGCTAACAGAAGATGAATTCTCATGGTATTCTATCTGTTGTGATAAGTTCTTTTGGTTCAAAGCATATGAAGAAAATCCAGCCTCTATAATGTTAGAAAAAGGAGTAGTATTTTAAAATGCCTTTTCAGAGAACTATAAATATTCATATTTGATAGTATACCAAAAATTCAACAAGTGGCTATTTCTTAGATTACTTGCAATATAAAATCTGAAACACATCAGTGAACTTTTTGTACTCCGTTACATTAAAGTCTACCGGTCTACTTTTCATTTGAACATATTTTTTTACCCATGTGTAATTTTTAAAAATCACGTACTATCTTCCAAAAATACCGATTAACTGAGTTATACAGATTTTTTAGACATTGTCACTTTTCACTATATAATATTTTAGAAAATCACATTAGTTTATAACAATGCCAATCTTATCATAAAAGTCTGTAAGTATCTGGGAGCTGCCAAGATAGAGGTAGTGATACAAGTTTTTCAAAATTTGAATACTCATTTGAAAGCTCAAGTTTTATCATTAGCAACAGCTTTTCTTTGAATTGATAGGCTCACATAATTCATTTTCAAGAAAATGTCAGCCAAGTATCCTAGTCCAAATAACCAGTTTTTGTTGTTGTCTTTAGCTTAAAATGGTGTTTCATGAAAAAGCTGTGGTTCAACTTAGACTCAAATAGCAAAGTGCTCTTATTCAAAGCTATCATATACTTCAGTATTCAGAAGTGCTTTAGGTATTCTTCCCATCAGTCATATGGACTATTAAGAAGATGTGTACTCAAAGATGGAGATTAAAAAAAAAAAAAACTTTTACTAAAAAAATAACTTTTACTGCTTCATCAAGGATACTTTTAAGTGAAGCTGGCTTTTTTTTTTTTTGACTGAAAGTGGCAGGCAGTGATGAATACAATGATTACTTGTAAGACTGACTACCACTGTCTTAATTCATCTACAAGCATCAACAGTTTTATCCTCCAGTTTTTGTACTTACATTGCAAATGTCAACACAGTGAAAAAGGCAAATAACACCCAAGTATTAGTACAAAAACAGATTTGACCTTGTGTACCTCCTGAAAGTCTCAGGATCTCTAAGTCCTTAGACATACTTGTTTGATGACTTTCTTAACTGTTTTCCAATTTTAGGAAGTATATTTGTAAACTGTACTATAAATGGTTAAAAAACATTTTGCTACTTGGTTTCTTTTGTGTTAAAAATACATATTATCTTAGTAATAACAATACTTAAATATATTTTACTTTAGTATTCCAAGCAAGTATTAGACTTGCTTTAAATATCATCATAGTGTTCAATGTTAGCAAGCTAAAGCAATACAAAAGTTCTGTAATCTCACTGAAAATACTTAACTTTAAAAAAAAAAAAGCTTTAGTAGATTAAGCATTCAATATTTAATTTATTGAAAACATTACTAAGTGTCTAGCATTGTATTTACAATCTTTACTGTTGAGTGGAGAAGAGAAGTTTAATAATAATAAGACAGTTTAAAATCTAAGTTGTAGGATTTCAGAAAACAAAAAATACTGCAGGTCAGAGTAGTTAGAGGTAAATTCATGAACAAAGCAGAAACCAAGTTAGGACTTAAAGGAGAGGCAATTAGAAGAGAAAGAAGACATTTGAGAATCAAGAAGCAACACAAATAAAGCTCTAGGGTGGTGGCATTTCTAAAGATGGGGAGAGCACGGAAGAAGTCAACCAGCCTCACTATAGGAGCTTGTTTTGAGAGTAATGAGAAATCGGGCTGACTGGGTAGAATGAGGGCAAGGTCAAGGGAGCTTTGGAAGCCAAACAGAATAAAGCAGACAATAGGGTATTGTTACAGTTTTGCCACAATGGAAAAAACATTAAAAAGGATATAATTGAGCAAGATTAATCTGGACAAGAGAATATGAGAGGAAAAGACTTGCAAAAAGAACACTTAGGAATCAGATATTTTTTTTTCTTTTTAATTTTATTTATTTATGATAGTCACAGAGAGAGAGAGAGAGAGAGAGAGAGAGGCAGAGACACAGGCAGAGGGAGAGGGAGAGGGAGAAGCACGCTCCATGCACCGGAAGCCCGACGTGGGATTCGATCCCGGGTCTCCAGGATCGTGCCCTGGGCCAAAGGCAGGCGCCAAACCGCTGCGCCACCCAGGGATCCCGGAATCAGATATTTTTAATGTTGAAAATCAAGCACAGGTTGAGAAGAGTGAGCTAAGTTTGGGGCAATGGGAATGGAAAGAAATGATTTCCAGAGATAAAACTTAGTGAACTTTGTATTAGTAGCAGGTTAGGTAAAGGAGAAGAGTAAGTCAAGGATGATTTGAAGATATTTAGGATTACAGAAATGAGAAGTAATAACATTTTTGAGAACATACTGTGTCCTAGGCAGTATGATAGATATATAACACATTAATTAATTGTCCCACAAGCTGTATGTAACAGATATCTATATTATAGATAAGGGAACTTAAGCCCAGAGTGATGAAATAACTTGCCTTGCTAGTAAGTGGTTTACACAGCCCTAATACATAGGTTTATCTGACTATAGAGATAAGAGGCTATCACAGTGGTTAAAAAGCCTAAAGCTTACATTCATCTATTTGGGCAATTAGCTTTGTCACTTATAAACTGCTAGAGATCTGACAAGTTGCTTAATCTTTCTGTGCTTCAGTTTTCTCACTACCTCCAGAGTTGTAATGAGGATTATATGAGAGAATGCATATAGACACTGTTAATAGTGCCTAGAAAACAATAAGCACTCAAAATATTTGCCATTATCTTAGCACAGCATGTTAGTATCGTTAATGTAGGGAAAACCCAATTGGGGGGAAAAATACGAAATTTCAAACAAGATGAGTTGGAGGTGGCTTCTAAGTAGGTATCTTTAGAGAAATGAAAACAAAAAATAAATGCAAATAGGAGAGGTTATGGAAACACTAAGCCAATAATTACCTATTTTATTTTTACTAAAAAGAAAAGTTACAGAGATGCCTACTTGATAAAGTCATGGGTCTGATGACTTAATTCATTCATGGAATTTTTTGTTCACAAATCCTGATCCTAAAATATTTTCTTGTGCAATGATTTACAGAACTGTTATTAACTTTGTGTTCGATATTATGCTAGATGCTAGAAGTACAAAAGAGGTACATTAAAAAAAGTATTAACTGAGGTGGAGAGAAATATACAAAATTTTAAAGTACAATGATATGTAGTATATACCAAATAAGTAATACATACAAAAAATCCCACAGAAGTTAAAAAAAAAAGATTGACATTCCTTTGGGTTGGGACAGGCTAATAAGATAGATAAATCCTGTACAGGGCTTTGAAGGAAGGTTAAGACTTAGATAAGAAAGAGAAAGCTGAGAGGAGCTGGGGAGGGGACTCCTAGCAGAGAGAACAGCATGCACAGGACAAAGCACACATGACGTTTCAAAGAAACCAAAAAGAACAGCTTAATTTGAACAACAATATGTATTAAAAGAAATATAAAATAGGTTGAAACTTTTTTATCAAGTTCTAAAGAGCTTTGAATACTGCTTTATGAATTTTATTTCACTATGTAAGTAAAGTCCTCCTCTTCCGGCATCAGACTTTCATAGCTGCATAATCTACTTCTAAAAACACTAAATTTGTTTTCGAACTACCTTCTGCTTCTCTCACTTTATAAACTAGCAAATATAAAATTTATTTCTCATGTAATGTGGTAAGAATCTTCACATAAATGTGTTTGCTGTCACTAATGCTTTCTTGTTGGAGATTTTAAGTTTCTTAGTATTTTTGGTTTTAAGGAAATGTTTTACTTTTAGAAGAAGTCTTTTCGAGTAAATGAACCCCATTAAAAGGAAGGAAACTCAAATCTGATTATGACTAGATAAGGCAAATGCATGTTTTTTCAATTTAAACTAGCTAATTAGAGCTGAAAACTTTGCTGTAGGCACCATTCCCTGCAATTTTTTGATAGCTGGTAAGTACTTTTCTGGAATTGAAATGCTGTAAATTAAACACTAAACTATTACCAAGATATCATACTATGAAACATACCGAGGATCAAAATATATTTATAGCCACAAGAATATGTGAACCAACCTATTAAAACTTTGTTTAATTTAAGCATAATTTAAAAAATTTTACTTAATAACTTAGCATAATCAGTTTTAGAAAGTTTAATTCACTAGGGTGCCTGGGTGGCACAGTCAGTTAAGCATCCAACTCTTGGTTTCAGCTGAGGTCTTGATCTCAGGGTTGTGAGCTAGAGCCCCATGTTGGGAGAGCCCCATGTTGGGACAGGCTCTACTCTACCTTCGCTTGCTTGCTTGTGTTCGTGCTCTCTAAAATAAATAAATCTTTAAAAAAAAAGTTTAATCCACTATAATACCATATAACATGCATATTTTCAAAGATCAAGGTCTTTTTTTCCCTTTCACGAATTTATTAATTGGTTTACAGTAATACTTACCCCAGTATTCTATTCATTCCATGTCTAGCAGCATAGTGTAATGGAGTATTGTGCTGGTAGGGCTCCCCATAAGATGTATTTGGATCAAGAGATTCTTTCAGTTGAGGGTTGTTTTCATAAATTTGGCAGGCCAGGTTTTCGTCACCATTGATGAGTGCTTTACGGAATTTGGTGGTTGTATTTCCCATGTTTTCTTCTGTTTTTTTCTGATAGGTAGTGGCACTTTTTTCCTTCCCCCTTCAGCCACTTCTTGAATGTTTCTGCAACATGTTTCACATTCTATTGGAAGAAAAACATTATATTGTAAAACATCAACTATAAAACAGTATCCTAAATAAACACAGTTAGGAATACTAATAAGACCTAGGAAGCATACATAAGGGAACAAACTAAATTACATTTTACTAAGTTTATCTTAATAGACAAAAAAAAAAAAAAAAAAAAAAAAAACCTCAAAATTTTAACACTGCCCAAATTAACTTCTTGTTAAACTGTAACATTTACCCACACAGAGACTGTTAAGGTTTCACAGGCTGTACTTTGTACTACGAAAGTTACCTACATATATGAGCCTTTCAATTTTCCTTTTCACACGGGCAGGAAATAACTTGACTGAATTTCATGGTTGAATACACTTAAATCTCTGTCTAAATTATGCATAAAATAGATTCAGCCAATTTGTGAGAGAGTGAAAAACCTAGGAAATTTTGCTCATATGTGAACTTCAGAATAGGTGTCAAGTTACAGTAAAAAAACTCCAACAGTCCTTGGCCAGTATGTTCAATGTATGCTAATTTTGCTCCATTCCAATAAATGTTTCTGAATCTACTCTTGAATTATGATAAAAATTAGTGATAAAGGAAATAACATATGTGAAGGCAGGTATGAAATGAAAGGACTATTCAAGGAATGGTAACAGATGGAGTTCAGGATCTCTAATGTTGAACTAACAGAAGATAGAACTGAAAATAAATAGGGGCCAACTAAGAAACTCATACTTTAATGTGTAAAGAATGGATAATTAAAGGCTTTTATGCATGGCAGTGATATAATTATTTTATGCTTTAGAAAATTAATGACTGGGACAGCATAGAAAACAGAATGGAGAGAGAAAAAGAGACAGAATAAGAATCAATCCATCATGTTACCCAATGTTACCTAGTGGCAGTGGCAGGCTGGGCATTAAAACAGAACTTTAAGAATACAGTTAAAAAAAAAGAATACAGTTGAAAATAATATATACCTGTTCAACACAAGTTTTGTACAGGGTAGTAATAGTTTGAACAGAATACAACAGACTGAAAAACAAATGAGTTGTTTTTTTTTTTTTTAAGTTTCCTATCAAACAGAGGTTCTCATCCTTCCTTGGCTTGATTAACCTGGAGAACTTCAAGAGTCCCATTAGCTAAGCTATACTCCAGAGTAATTAAATCAGTTTCTAAGGGGTGGCACAAGGGCACTGGTACTTCAACTACTTGAGCGATTTCAATGTGCACACACCACCGTATAATAAACTTGTAACTCCCTCTAGCCAAGTGATTATATCTGAGTATGGAGATGAAGATGAACAGGCAGGGTAAGACATCTGCTAAACCTATTTTAGTGATAGGTGTTAACTACTGACTTTCTAAAGCAGTGTATTTTCTGGCCCACATCTATATTTAATGAGGTCGCCATTTGAGTGTTTTAAGGCCTCTTTGTTATTGACATTTTTACCTTAAATATGCAAATACCTATGTATAATAGAATGAGTAAAGAAAGACAAAAGATAACTGAAAGAACTACAGTTGGCATTTTGTCAAATAAC
Source organism: Nyctereutes procyonoides (assembly GCF_905146905.1). Taxonomy (NCBI): domain Eukaryota; kingdom Metazoa; phylum Chordata; class Mammalia; order Carnivora; family Canidae; genus Nyctereutes; species Nyctereutes procyonoides. Next base: position 15,553,592 of record NW_026575141.1, on the reverse strand, counting down.
CACCCTATTTATAATGTATGTAAGTATGTGTTTTATGCATAATATACACAGTATAAATATGTATATACATACATTGGATCACTACATAATTTAAATTTTTAAAAATTTTTCAGAGGGTTGCTGAAATCTGTAGCCTAAAGTACTATTCCTTTATCATTTCATCTAGAATGAGAGAAGATCCCTCCCTCTGACAGTCTTACACTTATCATAATATACTAAAGACTTAAGCAAGTGCTCTATAAGAAAAGTAAATTCTATCCAAGATGTGAAAAAAGAAATATCTAATAAAGCAATGATATCTTGGGGTATTTATTTAAAATAACAAGATACTTAAAAAAATCAATAATACTCTAAATGTGCTGTCACTCATGGTGAAAAGCATAATGGCATCTAGAAACCTTTTTGTGGTTCTCAGTTATTTTCAAGTCTGTTTCATTTTTAAAATTTGAGTTCAATAAGCCTGAAAATCAGCAGGAAATGCATCATTTAAAAATCATAGCTCCATTCTCTCAGATGATCCTTACAAGTCTCACCTAGAAATTTGCCAGATGTGTCCTTTAACTTTTTCATAACCACAGCTAGTATAACCTGAGGTGACTGTTCCCTCTTTGTTTGAGTCAAACTGGTAAGTAATATTTCCCCAACTCTAAGATAAATTAATATACAGAGCTTCATGAGGCAGGTGAAGGACTAGCAAAGGGGTGAAAACAATTCCTTATTTGGGGCTTTTAAGTTTTACAGGAAAAGTGGTAAACTATAGTACTTGATAAGTTATTTAATGAAAAAAGTAAGAAAAATGTAGCCTGTCAATGGACTCTAGAAAGCATTCCTTAATTTCTGATGAACTTTTAATTATGAAGAGTTCTATAACTCTTGCTTTAAATCTTTGTCTTTTAACTTCCCTTTTCACAGGTTAATAATCTGAAAAAAATTTCAAGTGCATCCAAATTAATAAACTACTCCCAGAAATCTTTTATAGAATATGAAGTTCTTCAGAAATAACATGCTCTTAACTTCTCTGTTTTAGAAGTTCTCTGTACTTCAGAATTTACAGAAGTAAATTATTTTTAAAGTCATAATCATAGATTGAAGTTATTGACCTAAATGATATAATTGGTTCCCATTCTTCATCTATCTAGAAGAAAACTTGTTTTTTTTTTTTTTTAAGAAAACTTGTTATACACATCGACCATCTACTTCTAATTCATCCTTCTGCAACTGTCTGCACTACTGATAAGAATAGCAATTATAGGGATCCCTGGGTGGCGCAGCGGTTTGGCGCCTGCCTTTGGCCCAGGGCGCGATCCTAGAGACCCGGAATCGAATCCCACGTCGGGCTCCCGGTGCATGGAGCCTGCTTCTCCCTCTGCCTATGTCTCTGCCTCTCTCTCTCTCTCTCTCTGTGACTATCATAAATAAATAAAAATAAAAAAATAAAAAAAAGAATAGCAATTATAAATCTACAACTATACATCTCTTAGCCAGAAGAAACAAGTAGTAAGTTCATTCAAACAGTAAGTCCCAACCCCATTCCACTGTAGGTTGAAATCCAAGAACTGTGTTCATTCTCTAATTCAACAAGCACTATTAATCTTTAGTTATTTTCATTTTAGTTATAATCACTATGCATCAGAATAACCTGGAGAGGTGATTTCATCTGGTCTAAGGACCAGAAAGGGAATCTTAAAAAACCTCCCACTTGATTACAACATGCAGGTCAGAGTTGAGGACCACAGATTAGTTTTGAAATTGCACTAAGCCAAAGGTACTGGCACACAGTGTGATGGCAAGGAAAAGTGTTGGAGTTGGAAAGACTTGTGCTCAAATTCTGTTTTTATGTTAGCAAGTAACTTTTGTTTTCTTGTCTGTAAACCTGCAGTATCAGTATCTTTCCTCAGTTGACAAATATGTATGAACAAAAAAATATCACTGAACCTATGGGGTTTATATTCTAGTGGGAATAGAAAGATAAACATTGTAAGGATGTGATTTTATTCTACATGCAACAATGGGCCATTACATGTTTTAAACTACATCTTTCAGGCTTTAGTATTTTTAGAAAAATGCATTCATAGTTTATCGATATCGATATATGAATCAATAGTTTGATCATTTTTATTGCTGACTAGTATTCCATTGCATGGGTGTACCACTGTTTACCTATTCACATATTAAAAGACAGGTTGGTTATTTCCAGGTTTTGACAACTGTTAATAAAGCTATCATAACATTCACATACAAGTTTTATGTGGATGTATGCTTTAATTTCTCTTGGGCAAATGTCCAGGAATGGAATTGCTGGGATATGTAAGTCATTTGTTTAACTTCATTAAGAAGCTACTAAACTGCTTTCCAGAGCAGATGTACCAATTCATTCCTATCTGCCATGTATGAGAGTTACAGTTGCTCTGTATCTCAGTCAACATCTGGAATTATCAGTTTGTTGGGAGTTTTCTTCCCTTTTTATCCCTTATGGTAGCCATCCTAATGGATGTACTGTGGTACCACATAATGGTTTTAATATTAATATTAAAGATATTTCTTAGATATTTCCTAACGATTAATGATATGGATCACGCTTTGATATACTTACTTGCCACGAGTGTATCTTGATTGTATATCTAAAATGTCTCAACAGTTTTTTTTTAAGATTTATTTATTTATTTATTAATGAGAGAGAGAGAGAGAGAGAGAGAGAGAGAGAGAGAGAGAGGGGCAGAGACACAGGCAGAGGAAGAGGCCGGCTCCATGCAGGGAGCCTGCCATGGGACTCAATCCCGGGTCTCCAGGATCATGCCCTGGGCTGAAGGCGGCGCTAAACTGCTGAGCCACCCAGGCCGCCCTAAAATGTCTCAACAGTTTTTAAGATGGATTACTGTTGAATTTGAGTTCCTTATATATTCTGTAAAAAAAAAGTCTTGTGATAAATGTGATTTGCAAATATTTCTTCTAGTCTGTAGCTTCTCTTAACTCGATCCCAGGGCTGAAGGCAGCACTAAACCACTGAGCCACCGGGGCTTCCCTATCCACAAAAATTAAATCAAAATGAATTAAAGAGGGCATCCACCACCCCCCCTGTGGCTCAGCGGTTTAGCACCACCTTCAGTCCAGGGTGTGATCCTGGAGACCCGGGATCGAGTCCCAAATCTGGCTCCCTGCATGGAGCCTGATTCTCCCTCTGCCTCTCTCTCTCTCTGTGTCTCTCATGAATAAATAAACAAAATCTTAAAAAAAAAATTATTTATGTCTACTTTGTCTTTTCAGTGTTTTGTAAATTGGTTGTATCATACAAATGGCATACATATTTTGTTAAATATATACATATTTATTTTGGGGGAGTGCTATTATGAATGGTACTATAAAAATTTTTAAGTTCCTATTGTTCATTTCTAGTATATAGAAATACAACTGAATTCATATATTAGACCTTGTAAACTATAAATTTGCTAAATTAATCTATTCTAGGAGTTTTTTGGTAGATATTTCGTCTAAAGTAGGCTCAATGTCTTCTATGAAGAGGGGAAGTTTTATATCTTCCTTTAACACCTACTTGCCTTTTCTTTTTCTTGTTTTATCATACCGGGTAGATTTGATTTTTTTAGCGAAAGTTAGGAAAAACAGAATTATTTGTATAGAGTATATAAATATCTCAGGGAAGATATTTAATAATCACAAAGTGAAAAGTGGCAATTTTACAATGAAGAAACATGGGAAATACCACCTTAACCAAGGGATTAAGATTAATACCACCAATAACATATTGACATCATTTCCCCTGACTTAGTACACTAAAAAAAAGCACATTACTACTGTAGTATTCTTGTGAAAAAGTGCGTAACATCGACCTAAATATATGAAAGTATCAGATAAACTCAAATTGAGTGACATTCTACAAAGTAACTGGCCAGCACTCTTCAAAAGTGTCAAGGCCACAAAACATGAGAAGGGACTATACAAATATTCACAGATTAGGGGAGATTTAAGGAAATGTGAGAACTAAATGCCACATGACATCAGAGATTGAATTCTAGAACAGAAAACAAAGTCATAAATGGAAAACTGGTAAAAACCAAATAAAGTATATAATAGGTTAATATTTTACCAATGTTAATTTCTTAGTTTTGATAATTATACTATGATTATACAAGATGTTTACATTACATCAAGCTGGGTGAAGGGTAGGCAGGAATTCCCTGTCCTACTTTTTTTTTTTTGAAGATTTATTTGAGAAAGAGCGAGCGAGCAGAGGGAGAGGGAGACAAGTAGACTCCCTGCCGAGTGAGGGTTCCAATGTGGAGCTTGATCCCAGGGTCCTGCGATCATGACCTGAGCCTAAATCTAGTCATATGCTTAATCAACTGAGTCACCCAGGTGCCCCCTCTGTCTTATTTTTGCAACATTTCTGTAAGTCTAAGATTGGTTTAAAATAAAAAAGTGAAAAAAAAAATTCTCCTAGCTACTGTGTTAAGAACACAGGAAGGCAGAGATAGAAATAGGGAGACTAATCTGGAGGATACTAGAGTAATCTAGTTAATGAATTATAGTTTCATATGCCAGGATGGTACAAATTGAGGTGATGAAAAGTATTTGCATTATAGATATATTTTGAATAGTATTTCCTGAAAGAAACCTTTAAAGAGTGTAAACAGGGCAGTGTGGGTTATTAATTATCCAATAAAATAACAAAAGGAATAAAATAGGAACAATGTCCTAAATTCCCAAATCCTTGAAAACCTATTCCCCACTGGGAAATGAGTAGAAAGGACACTCTAAGAAAATCAATGCTATTAATTACTAATTTTGGTACCAAACTTCTAATCCTTATGCAGTCTCTTAACCCAGAGTATTTAGCTATGCTATGTGTAAAACACAAGGTCCACTGGCTCCTCTAGCCTAGATTTCTCTGATGGTGGGAAGAGACAGAGAAAGAAAGGAAAAAAAGGTTAAGACTAGCTGCCTAAATTCATTACATTCCTGCCACTTTGTACCAAAATATACAAACCCTAGGGGCCCAACTGTATCTCTAAAGATTCTATGATGTTAAAACATTTCTTTTAGAGGGGAATAAGGAAAAAAAGCATGTCTTGCTCTCTTCTAGAGCTTAAGGTATAGAGTTAGTTAGCTTCGGTGATATAGGGTTAAGGATGTGATCAGAGAAGTATGCAGGCGAAGGGGCAGTGGTAATCAAGTCTTTTGGATTTACCTTCTATAAAATCTTCAATGGTTTCCTACAAATAACAGATTATACTCAAATTCTTAGGAAGAGCATAACTAAGGCTGTACCATAAAAGTGCTTTTAAAAACAATGAGTTGGGGATTTGCATAAGGAAAAAAGCTGAGGTAAGGCTTAATAGCTAGGTAGGACCAGACCCTTAGATTCCTGTCCTAAATCTGGCTTCAGCTTTCAACTTAATTTTAGATCATCACAGTTCTTAATGGTATTTCCCACTTCTGAAATGATAGAAGGATTTTATGTGATACCAGTATGATAATTATTTTGACTTTAAACTTGGCCAGTGTAATTCGGTGTTATGTATATATCACGTTTGCTCTGATAGACTGATTAAATGCAATGGGGTGTAGTGAATTGAAAAAGCTTTTAAGCTAGACAGACCTAGGATCTTGACAAGTCTGTTAGTGACAACATCCATTTTGTTAAGAAAATGATATTTATTTCTGAGGGCCATTGTAAAGATTAAATGTAATAATGTACATAAAGTTCCATAACTCATAAGGAATAATTGATACAACATATCCTTTATTCCACTATAAAGCACACCATAAAGAATACCTTATATTTTTCTATATGAAGAATGTTTGTAGTACTGAATTTTTACTAATTAAACTAATAAAATCACAGAAAAAGAAAGGACTACATTTAAATCCTATCAGAGTACACTCCCTAGATTTAACCATAAGAGCTTTAATGGCTTGTAAGTAAATGCTTTCCACATTAGATAACCTAAAAAGCCTATCCTGAAATTGACCATAAGATGATCATTGAAATCCTATATGAAATGTATTTGTATCTTTCATACTTCATATGTTAATTATCATGGGCATTTAATGAGATACAGGTTGTCCCAAAAGATGATGCCAAGAAAACACGATTATTAAAAATTAACATGACTTAAGGTTCTCCTTTTATTCTTTTAAGAACTGGGATGGCAAAAATTGGAGAACTGCCATTAAAAAAAAAAATCCTTGCAGATTTTAGCAACTAGCAGTAAGAATAGAACGTACTGCAGTAAAAGGAAACTGCCATAGTTCCTTAGGACATTGACTTGAGATAAAAAGGCTGAATTTGATCGACCAAATGACACAATAAAGAAGGCCTTCAGAAATATGTCAAGCTAGTGAAAAGCTACTGTGGAATCTTACATCTTCCTGTAAGGTTACTAATCACAGCAGCAGCTGGTCTCTAAGCACCCTTCACTCCTCAACATATATTCCTTGATCTTAATCCTATTACTACCACGATCGAACCAATCTCGGCCTTGCTACTAACTTATTATGTGGCCCTATCTATAAATGACGTCAGTTCTCATTTTCTCCCTGGTCAAATGGACTGTTAAGGCCCTGTGTATTCTGGCCTCAGCTGTTCTCTCTCTTCCTTAGCTCCTGCTTCTTTTCCCCTTAGGGTGTTGCTCTGTTTGCACACTGTCTGCCTTCTAGTTTTTCCTACAAGCATGCTCTGGCCTTGGGCCCTGTTCACTTGCTCTTCTCTTAGCTGGAAATGATCTTCCTCAAAGAGCCCTTTCTTGGCCACTTTTTAATACTTTATCCCTGCTCATCTTTTCTTCATAAAATGTATGTAATGATAAAATAATGATTTACTTCTTTTCTCTCTCCTCCACTAAAACAATTTCCGTGAGGGCAGCCTTTGTTTGTTTCACTATCATATCCAGCCCCAGGAGTAGTAGTATCAGGCATTTGTTGAATGGATAACTGAGTATATATATGTGTGTATGTAGGGTTCCTAAGCTCCCTTTTCAATTCTGGTATGTTATGATTAACTTAAGGGCTTGTGGAATTAGTGAACATCTCAGATGTTCAGGTCTGAGCCTGAGGTCTAAACAGTTCTTTCGGTTCCAATTTTTTTTAAAGTAATCTCTATGCCCAACATGGGGCTTGAGCTCATGACCTGGAGATCAAGTCACATGCTCTGCCAACTAAGCCACCCACGTGCCCCTTTTGGTTCCAATTTCTGATGACTGGCTTGCTTTAATGGATCTTTTAAAATTTCCAAATGTAACACACACATCCTAACACACAGCTACACACAAGCACAAATTGACAAATATCACTTAATTCAAGGATCACTGTATATACTATGCGTGAAACACAATACACAGACAATATTTCCTAGCCTGGAATATTAGTCCCTATACAGTTTAATCCCAACTTACTTTGATAACTTCAACTCTAACCATATTCCTTTCCAGAAATCCTATATACTCTGGCTATAGAGGGTTTATTCTTCTCTGAGACATACATGTAAGCTTCTGTGCCTTTGTCCTCACTGGTCTGTTAACTTGGAAGGTATGGATTCCCCTTCATACTTGCCAAATACCTCATCCTTCACAACTGCCAAATGTCTTATCTTTGAAGTCCAACTCAAGTATCACCTCTTCTCTGGAGTCTTTCTTGATCTCTCAGGGAATTCTTGTTCACTCCACCATAGTGATCATCACTGTAGTCTACTTACTTTACCTGTTTGTCCTCTAAATTTAATCAACTATAGGCTTCAAAGGCCTTAATCATGTGTTTGCTTTCTCCTTATTGCTAAGGACCTATTCCTGTGCCTGGCACAAATGTTTATCCAATTGGATGTTAACAAGGCACCACAACTAAGAAGGCTTTCTAACCTTTACTGGCAGACTTGATTGGGTAGTTCCTCCTTCCGACTGTTCAAAAGTTGGTTTCCTTATATTTCTACCCATACCAAACTTTTTCTTTAAAGGACCAGACACTAGATATTTTAGGCTTTGTGATTCATGTGATCTTGGTTGCAACTAGTCAATTCTGCTGTTGTAGCTTGAAAGCCACAGGCAATACATAATAGAACAGGTATGGTTGTGTTCTAATAAAAGTTCATTTAAAAAAAACAGGAAGGTTTGGTCTATGGGTTGTAGGTTTGTCAACTGCTGATTTGATGGAAGGAATACAGCATAGAACAATTGGGTTGGAATCCTGTATTTACTATTCCCTAGTTTCTAGCACATATCCCTTAATCTCTATATATCTTAATTTCCTCATCTATAAAATAGGCATACCTACCCTGCAGGATTGTCATGATTATCTATATATAATACAGTGCCTGTTGCATGGTAGGTACTCAATAATAATAATAATTTTTTTTAAAGAGCTATTTTAGAGAGAGAGAGGGTGAAGGAGGGAGGAGAGAGAGAGACTTCTCAAGAAGACTTTCTGCTGAGAGCAGAGCCCAATGTGGGGGCTCAATCCCACGATCCTGGGTACTCAATAAATTTTATCTCCCTTCCTCTATCAGGATCTGTAAGCCATTTGTAAAGATTCAGCTGCTGCCTTTACTCAATACTCATTCTTTTTAACAGTGAAACCTCAAGAAAAACGTCACCAACTCTATGTTCTATACCAGGAATGATATATAACTGGTAGTCTAGACTTTATCATTTATCAGGTGTCTGTTGGCAAGTTTAAAAACTGTGTTTTTTCAACTATCTTTTGAACCAAGGTTAATTCTATTTTCATTACATTCATAGGTCAGTGCCAATATTAATAAAGGTCTCTCCTATGTAACTGCACTTACAAGTACAAAGTGAAAGGGATTTAGAATTGAGTACAAAGCTAGAAAACAGCCTCTCACACTGGAAATCATTGCAAATGTGCATACACACATATATACCCCTATCTTTGGCAGGACACAAGAGGTCTTAAGTCTTGAAATGTTGCTTAAAATGAAGTCTGGTTTAAGAGCTTGAATTGCATATTACGTCAAAGTCAAACGTGGCTTTACCCTTGGTGGCTTCCCAGAAGTTCATGAATACCTCTAGTTTACGTGAAAACTTAGGAGTGTTAGACAGTAGTATTATGAAAATGATCTGAGTGGAGAAGAATCTTTCAACAAAGAAGGCAACTTCTCTGTAATAGGCATTCCTGAATTAAAAATTAATTTTGATTTATTACAGTATCTTAATACGGCAGCATTCAAAACACAATGGCTACAAAAACCACAAAGGTATTATCACCATAGTACTAAAAAACCTCTATGTGGCAATTTGGCTGCCTGAGGTTTCTCAGTTAACCAAGGAAAATGAGATAATCCAATACACTCTGGCTGCTCTTGGATATTGTTTATGTCCATATAGCTTTCAGTGTGGAAAAGGATGCTGCAGTCAGAAAAGGAAGACATGAACACTGCTGCCAAGGGCAGCACCTGACTGCCTCTTTTTGCCAAACTAGCCGGTGAACACTAAAAACAGTGTGAGATCCACAAGTGGAAAATTGTCCAAACCTGGGACGTAACTATTCTATAAGACATTACTCCTCCTTTTCTATTTCCTATTAAAACATAATTATCTGTAATGATCACAGAACTCAGAACTCTCCACGTGAGTAAATTTTTCAGATAGCTGAAATTTTTCTTAGGTAATATTCCACTTTCGTATACTTGACTTTCCAACTATTTAAAATGTTAATGTGATATTCTCTAACTTCCCCTTCACAACTACTTTTTGTACTTTGAATTCAGAATTTTACATAGTGCTGAAAAATAAACATAATTTCACATAGTGCTGAAAAATAAACATTTCAGTCTCTGATGCTATAATACTGTCAGCAGATAGCTTAATTTCAGCAACTTTGGCATCTCTGATTATTCAGCAGTGTGAGGGATGAAGGTTGCCTAAGAAATCTGAAAATGACAAACCCATCCCCATTAAAGTTGGCTCAACTGATCCTCTGGTTGCTTCTGTCTCTATTGGCTAAATAGGGGTGGGTGTGAGGTGTGTGGGCATGGAAAGGGAGGAAGAGGAGTATTTCCTAGGTGACACCTTTTAAAAAAAATAATTAAAAAAATTTAATTAAGGTATAGTTAACATACAATGTTATTAGTTTCAGGTATACAACACAGTGAATGACAAATTCTATAAATTAAGCTTGCTCATAATAAGTGCAGTTACCATCTGTCACCATACAAGTTATTACCATATAAATGACTATTTCTATACTGTGCTTTTCACTCCTATGACTTATATATTTTTTAACTAGAAGTTTGTACCTCTTAATATACCACCTATTTTGCCTAACCTTCCCACCCTCTCTCCTCTGGCAACCACCACTTTGTTCTCTGCATTTATGACTTGTCTCTGCTTTTTGTTTTTTAAATTCCATAATACAAGTGAAATCATATGGTATTTGTCTTTCTCTGATTTATTTCACTTAGCATCATACCCTCTAGGTCCATCCATGTTGTTGCAAACAGCAAGGTTTCATTCTTTTTTATGGCTGAATAATATTCCTGTGTGTGTGAGAGAGAAAAAAAGAGAGAGAGGGAGGGAGATATCACATCCTCTTTACTCATTTGTCTATCAATGGACACGTATTGTTTCCATATCTACTGTCTATTATAAATAATGCTGCAATAAACATAGGGGTGCATATTATCTTTTTGAATTAGTTTTCTTTGGGTAAATACCCAGTAGTGAAATTACTGGATCATATGGTATCTCTATTTTTAATTTTTTGAGGAACCTCCATACTGCTTCGCACAGTGGTTGCATTTATTTACATTCCCACCAGTGTATGAGGGTTCCTTTTTATCCACATCCTTGACACTTGTTATTTCTTGTTTTTTTTTTTTTTTGAGACATGTCTCTTTTTCTTTCTTGCAGGATGGAGGCTAAAGGGCCTAAAGATATTCCCAAAGGTAAGCTTTGTATAGCCTAAAAATGTCAAAAATTTGTACTGTTCTCTTCTACAAATGAGAGGAAAAACGGTTACATCAGCTCTCAGGACTGGAGCAAAGCTTTAGATAAACCTAAAGGAGGAAAATGGCAGAGAAGGGCGGGGCTTTCCAACAGTTTCTTTAACCTAGCTGCTGCAGCAGCAACCGAATCCTCTGGCACTTCCGGATATGCCCCTAGCTCAACACACACACACACACACACACACACACACACACACACACACACACACACCCTAGACAGACATCCCTATAATGTTAACTATGTAAATGCTAAATTTACTTCTAGTAATGTTTAAATAAATTAATGAGACAAGAGGTAAATTTTCACAAAGTATCTTTGTATTTTGTAGCTATTATATCTGGATGTAGGATAATATTGATGTATATATCATATGCTTGTAATTTCACATACAGAGAGATCATCTCAGTTGGGAAAAGCTGCAAAGAAAAAATGGTAATGGAACAAAATTTCCTTGCTTTTCTGCTGCTGCTGAGCAAATCAAAATTTAAACTCTTTGAATATTAGGAACAGACAATCTCCATAACTAATGATTTTGCCTATTGGAAACTTTGCAGAAAAGACAACATAAAAAGAAAAGCAATCTTTAGATGTAGGTAAAATTTTGGAGTTTTAAAAAGCAATTTTTACTTGCCAATGAGCTCTTGAAATGAAATTTCTGGGCAGCCTGGGTGGCTCAGCAGCTTAGCGATGCCTTTGGCCCGGGGCGTGGTCCTGGGGACCTGGGATCAAATCCTGCATCAGGCTCCCTACATGGAGCCTGCTTCTCCCTCTGTCTGTGTCTCTGCCTCTCTGTGTCTCTGATGACTAAATAAAATCTTAAAAAAATAAAAGAAATTTCTGATCCTTAGACGCTGATGATTTTTCAGGCTGATGTACATATTTTTGAATGGGTCAATTTGGACTCTAAGATTGATAGGATTGAAAGGCTAATAAAAAAGCCTTGCTTATTGCTTGGATTTGGAACACAGCTATTGGGCCTTGTAGAGTCTTACCTTTGTAAAAGACTAGCTACCAGCATTTTTGGAATTCTGAATTCACAGGCCCTAATTGCTTGAGCCTGACCCTAGCTAAAACCTGAAGCTGTCAGATACGGGTTGCTTTAGCCTCAGCATAAGCTCCACTGAACTAAAAGCAAGCAGAGGCTCAATGAACAGAATTCAGACTCTAGGAGTGCTGCAGATTTAGGACACCATTCTGTGGGGCCCTAAACTATGAAAACATCAATGGATGCCAGCTGGACTGTCTGGGTCATATCCACATGCCCACAATAAATGTTATTCTCTGATGGGACCATCTAAAATTAGGCTACTAATCGGCTCTATATTTCTGATGCAGAAGCTAATTGCATTCCTAACTTGCAATTCCTGCCAAAAGCTGCAAGATGGAGGAGGAGACATCACAAGGTGATGTGATCATCACTACTCAGTACTGACAGACTGGATTCAAGACTTCCTCTGGGGGATGGCCCACTGCTGTTGACTTGTGTTCAGGCTTTCAGTTAGTTATAATTTACAACAATGGACTAATAGCCTGATTCTAATTCCATCACCTTTCTCCTGGTAGACACCCCTCAGTGAGGCACTCTGATTATTAGATACACAGCTGTCCAGAAAAGGGGATTGGTCTTTTCTAGGTTGCTCACTAGAAATTTAGCCAGGCCAAAAGAGAGGAAAAGCTGTATCATCCCATTTTGAAAAATTCTGAATAGTAAGGATTTATTCCTGACCAATTCCTGAGCATGTCTTTCTGGTCATATTATAAAAAAATATTTTTCTATGAAAATGCTTTTGTCTTTCTTGTAGCCAATCTTTGTGCATAAAAGACTGGGTGAGAACAGGGAATAATTTAATAAACATAAAGTTAAAATTGTTAAGTGAGACACTGATTTTATAACAAAAGAGAGAAAACAAAAATATGGCATCTGGGGAGGCATGGGAAAGAGTATCAATGATCTTTGTCTCTAGGAACTATTCTCGGAGGTGTTCCCTTCCTGAAAGAGGCTGCCTTTCCAAAAGGCTGTGAGCATTTTGAATTCAAAATGACTGCTGAGCTATGATCACACCTGACAGTCCTGACTACAAGCCAGTGAACTTATAGCCCTATTTCCCATACTTTCCATGTAGAATATTTCTAGATGTGGTCCATACTTATCAGGCAGATAAACTGATGTCATGATCAAACAAATCTGTTTGGAACTGTCTGCTTTCAGGCAGTCCTGAGACCAAATAATGGACTGGACGGGGAACCCGAGGGTGGGAGCCCAGAGTAGGCAGTCACATTAGCGGCTCTGTTAACCTGTATTGCCTGAAAATGTCCTGCTGGGAGTATCTTAAAAACAGTGAACTCTTTGTTTCTAGGGGTATTACATATGGCCTCTAGAAATGTATTTCTTTGTGTGTATGCTGACTATTGAGGACATTGCTTCAGTCCTAGAAGGCATCTAGGTCACCTTCAACTTATCAGTCAGATTTGTGTGTCTTAAATGATGCGTTGGGCTAGATAAAAAAGAAACTTAAATACAAAAACTTAAGGAGAACACATCTGGCTTTCTAAGATAGACTTTTCTGGTTAATTACATTTACTAATTAGAGGTTCAGCCTAATTTCTGAACAACGTAAAGGCATAGGTATCAAGATGCCTTGGCCAAGTACTAAAGTGATGGACTGTGCAGAAATAGTTAACGTAGCAGGCTTGAGACTCCTGTCCTTAGAAAAGCCTGGTTACAAGGAACAGCCCTTGGCAGGTGTCTGGAAACTTAGAATTAATGAGCATTCACACCACTGTCTAACTGATAGGAGTGGTTCAATGTGCCTAAATTGTTTCTATAAACACTGAAGTATATGCTAAATACCTTTTCTTCTGGGAGTCTGGAATTTTGGTATATGCTAGGCAAAAGGTACCAATGTGACCAGTCTTCAGTAACACCTTGGGCACTGAGTCTCTAGTGAACTTTCTTAACAGACAACATTTCACACATGTCACAACTTGATCCTGGAGGAATAGGTGGCTTCTGTTTCACTCCATAAAGAGAGGACTCTTGAAAGCTTGCCCCATGTATCTTTCCCTTTGCTGATTTTCTTCGAATTTTTTTGCTATAACCAAACTTTTTTTCTTAAGATTTTATTTACTTATTCATGAGAGATGGAGAGAGAGGCAGAGACACAGGCAGAGGGAGAAGCAGGCTCCATGCAGGGAGCTCAACATGGGACTCGATCCGGGGTCTCCAGGATCAGACCCTGGACTGAAGGTGGCACTAAACCGCTAAGCCACCCAGTCTGCTCAGAACAGGTACTTTTCAATATCATACTGGAGGTTCTAGCTAATGCAAATAAGACAAGATAAGGAAATAAACAGTATATAGATTGTGAAGAAAGAAAATCATATTTCTTCATAGATGGCATGATCATTTATGCAGAGAATCCAAAAAATGGACCAAAAAACTACTGGAACTAATAAACAATTATAGCAAGGTTGCAATACAAGGTTAATATACAAAAGTCAATTGCTGGGGCACGTTGGCAGCTGAGTCAATTGAGCATCCTACTCTTGATTTCAGCTTAGGTCATGACCCATTTCAGCTGAGGTCATGATCTCAGGGTCATGAGATTCCTGCATCGGGCTCCGCATGGAGCTGAGCTTAAGATTGTCTCTCTCCCTCTTCCATGTGTGTGCTCACAATCTCTCTCTCTCTCTCTCACTCTCAGAAAAAATTCAATTGCTTTCCTATATGCCAGCAACGAATGAGTGAAATTTGAAATAAAAAATACTACTTGGGGATCCCTGGGTGGCTCTGTGGTTTAGCACCTGCCTTTGGCCCAGGGTGCGGTCCTGGAGTCCCAGGATCAAGTCCAGCGTTGGGATCCCAGCATGGAGCCTGTTTCTCCCTCTGCCTGTGTCTCTGCCTCTTTCTCTCTATGTCTGTCGTGAACAAATAAATAAATAAATCTTTAAAAAAATTAATGAAAAAAATACTACTTATATAATAATCCAAATATATGAAATACTTAGAGATAAATCTAAAAATATATACAAGGTTTGGGCAGCCCGGGTGCCTCAGCAGTTTAGTGCTGTTTTCAGCCCAGGCATGATCCTGGAGACCCAGGATGGAGTCCCAAGTCGGGCTCCCTGTACGGAGCCTGCTTCTCCCTCTGCCTGTGTCTCTGCCTCTCTCTCTCTCTCTGTCTCTCAAGAATAAATAAAATATTAAAAAAAATATATATATATACAAGATTTACATGAGGAAAACTACAAAACTGATTAATGAAATCAAAGAAAAAACTTAAAATGATGAAATATTTCATATTAATGGATAGGAAGACTCAGTATTGTCAAGATGTCAGTTCTTTCCTATAAGATTCGACCCAGTCCCAATAAAAATTCCAGCAACTTATTCCTGGATATTGACAAAATGATTCTAAAATTTATATGGAGAGGAAAAAGACCGGAGTCTGAAGGAGAAGAACAAAGTTGGAGGACTGATGCTACCCAACTTCAAGATTTACTAGGGAGCTACAGTAATCAAGACAGTGTAACAAGAAAGACAAATCAACAGAACAAAACAACTCCAAAGAAACCCATGTAAGTATAGTCAAATGATCTTTGAAAAAGACAATACAATGGAGCAATGACAGTCTTTTCAACAAATCGTGCTGGAACTACTGGACATCTATATGCAAAAAAATGAATTTAGACAAAGACCTTATACCCTTCACAAAAATCAACTGAAAATGGATCACTGACTTTAAATGTAAAACTCAAAATTATAAAACTCCTAGAAGTTAGCATAGGAGAAAACCTAGATGAACTCAGGTATAGTGGTGATTTTTTATTTTTAAACAAATTTTTAAGATTTTACTTATTTATATGAGAGAGAGAAAGAGAGCAGGGGGCAGCAGAAGAGGGAAAGGGACAGGGAGAAGCAGACACCCTGCTGAGCAGACAGCTGGATGCTGGGCTAGATCCCAGGATGCTGAGATAATGACCTGAGCCAAAGTCATTATCTCAAGTCATCGACTTAGCCAGGTGCCCCATAGTGATGATTTCTTAGATATGATCCCAAAGGTACAATCTATGAAAGAAATAATGAATAGGCTGGACTTCATTAAAATTAAAACCTTCTCTGTGAAAGACAAAGTCAAGAAAATGAGAAGACAAGCCACAGACTAGGAGAAAATAGTTGCAAAAGATATATCTGATAAAGGACTACTATCCAAAGCATGTAAATAACTCTTAAATATCCGCAAAAAAATTCTGCTTTAAAGAAATGGGCTAATGATCTTAAGAGCCACCTCACCAAAAAAGATATATAGATGGCAAATAAGTACATTAGAAGATAATGTACATGATATGTCATGAAAAAATGCAAATTAAAGTAACCCTGAGGTACCACTATTTACCTATTAGAATGGCCAAAATCTGGAATACTGACAGTATCTAATGCTGGCAAGTATATGGAACAACATAAATATCATTCATTGCTGGGAAGAATGCAAAATAGTACATTCTGCAAGACAGTTCGGTGGTTTCTTACAAAACTACACAAATACTTACCATGTGATCTAGTAATCACAATCCTTAGTACCCACACAAAAACCTGTACACAGATGTTTATAGCAGCTTTACTCATAATTACCAAAACCTAGGAGCAAACAAGATGCCCTTCAACAGATGAATGGATGAACTGTAGTACTCCAGACAATGGAATATTATTCAGCACTAAAAAGAAATGAGCATTAAGCCATAAAAACACACAGAGGAACCTTAAGTGCACATTACTAAGTGAAAGAACCAATCTGAAAAGGCTACAAACTGTACAATTTCAATTATATATTACTCTGGAAAATGCAAAACCTAAAGAGACAAGATAAATGGTTGCCAAGGGTTGAGGCAAGACAGGGATGAATAGGTGGACCACAGAGAATTTTTAAGGCACTGAAAATACTCTGTATATTATAATGATGGATATATATATATCATTATACATTTGTCCAAATCCATAAAATGCACAACACCACGAGTTAAACCCTAAGGTAACTTTATTACATTTTAATGTAGATTCATCAAATGTAACAAATATACCACTTTGGTAAGTAACGTTGATAATGTGGAAAGTCTTGTAAGTTGGTAAGGGAGCTATATGGGAAATCTCTGTACCTTCCTTTCAATTTTGCTGTGAACCTAAAAAACTCTAAGAAATTAAATTAAATCTTAAAAAAAAAAACAACCAAAAACGCAACTTGAATCCTAATCTTTGTGTTAATCTCTCTGCATTTGTTTCCCTGACCATATGATGGGCATGAGTTATTGTATAAGTACTTAGCACAATGTCTAAAATAGAAGGCATTTAAGAAAAAGAAATATATGCTCCTTGTGCCTGCTTTTTTTTTTTACCAGAAAATTTTTCTGCCTTTTGTATGTATGTATTTATTTATTTATTTATTTATTTATTTATTTATTTATTTATTTATTTATTTATTTATTTATGATAGTCACAGAGAGAGAGAGAGAGAGAGGCAGAGACACAGGCAGAGGGAGAAGCAGGCTCCAGGCACTGGGAGCCCGACGTGGGATTCGATCCTGGGTCTCCAGGATCGTGCCCCCGGCCAAAGACAGGCGCTAAACCGCTGCGCCACCCAGGGATCTCTTGCGCCACCCAGGGATCCCTGCGCCACCCAAGGATCCCTGCCTTTTGGTTCATAACTTTAGGACAGTTGAAAGAGCTCAAAATCTGACCACTAGACAAATGATGAATGTTCCAACCCAAGTTGTGCAATTAGTGTCTGATCATTACGTCCTTCTAATTCACTTTAAGTAGTCCTAGAAACTAGTTACTTATACTAAACTGAATACCCATGTGCATTAAAATAAGGCAAACAAAATTATCAAAAAAAAATATGCCAGGGATACATCAGATTTAAAAAAGGACAAATGGGGATCCCTGGGTGGCTCAGCAGTTTAGCGCCTGCCTTCGGTCCAAGGCATGGTCCTGGAGTCCCAGGATCGAGTCCCACATCGGACTTCTGCATGGAGCCTGCTTCTCCCTCTGCCTGTGTCTCTGCCTCACTCTCTCTCTCTGTGTCTCTCATGAATAAATAAAATCTTAAAAAAAATAAATAAAACAGGATAAATTTGTGTTAGACCTTTTACATCCACTAAGTTAAGGAATCTGAGTAACATTACATGAGATTTCTGTAATATACAGGGAACTCATAGAACTATCAGTCCAAACCCCATGTTTGCTGCTAGCATGTTTGTGTGACATGGTTTATACTCAAGAGGTATTTTACTTCACTTGAAAATGTTTGAATAAAATTAATTTTAAAGAAAAATGCACATACTTATGCAGAAAGAACAGCCAACATGCTTTATATTCAATATTGTTAAAAAGGTTGGTCCCCATTTGTCAAGATACTCTAATTTAAATTCAGTGTGTTCTGCCTACTAGAACTTCCAGACTAAGGAGAAGTAAATTGTTTTATGCAAACTAATATTCTCTCATATTTTCCTATTAAAAGATTAAATTCATGCAGGTCATGATAATTCTTACAATTAACACTGTCACTAATTTGAGAAAGTTCTAAGAAAACCTAAAAAGATCTGAAATAATAACACTGAAAAATACTCGAGTATGGTACCTAAAATCTATGACTTTAAACAGTATATACTAAATATACATCACTACTAAGGAAATTATAATATCAACTAAAGGAGTTTTCTAACTTTTTTTTAAAAAGGTATGTATGTATGTATGTATGTATGTATTTATTTATTTATGAAAGCAAGCACATGCATAAGTGAGTGTGGCAGAAAAGGACACAAGGAGAGAGAGAGAGAAGAATCTTAAGCACACTTTGTGCTGAGCTCAGAGTCGGATATGGGACTGGATCTCACCATCCTGAGATCTCAACTTGAGCTGAAACCAAGAGTTGGATGCTTAACTTTTGAAACTGAGTGTATGCGAATGTTAAAAATTTAATCAAATTTCCATTTTAGGAGTTTTAAATTATGATAATTTTTTAAAGTAGATTCCATGCCCATGGAGCCCAACACAGAGCTTAATTAAACTCATGACCCTGAGATCAAGACCGGAGCTGAAATCAAGAGTTGGATACTTAACTGACAGCCACCCAAGTGCCCCAAATTATGGTAAAATTTCAGATAAACATCCAATTTCTGTATACTGGAAGGTTATTAGCATTATACCTACTAAACAGGACAATACTAAGAGAAGTAGAAGGAACAAAAGAAGGGACAGAGCCAATTTCCTGCTAACGTTAGTCTTTTTATTCACAATAAGGTATTTGAAGATCATCATCAGGGAGAAGGATGAGGGACTGATTAACCTCTAATGTCACAATACTACTTTAATAGTCTAGTGAGAAAGAAACACAGGGAGTAGAAATGCTTGGTTCTTTACTTGATAACTGAGGTAAATAAAAACACCCATTGTTTTTCTATTCCCAAAACATCGCTCAATAACAAAAAGCTAAACAATCCAATTAAAAAACGCGGCAGAGGAACTAAATAGACATTACTCTAAAGAGGACATCAAAATGGTCAATAAACACATTAAGGATGTTCAAACATCACTAATCATCAGGAACATACAAATTAAAACCACAATGAGATATCACCCCAAACCTGTTAGAATGGCTATCAAGAAGACAAAAGACAACAGATGCTGATGAGGATGTGGTGAAAGGCATACCCTTATACATAGCCAGTGGGAATAGTAAATTGGTCCAACCACTATGGAAAATACAGAGGTTCCTTAAAAAAATTAAAAATAGATTCATGGAACTATATAATCCAACACCACTTATGGGTATATACCCAAAGGAAATGAAAACAGGAATTTTATGAGTTATATGGACTTCCATGTGTATCACAGCATTATTCACAAAAGCCAAGATACGGAAGCAAACCAAATGCCTATCAATGGATAAATGGATAAAAAAGATGTGTTACATATACATAATGGAGTATTACTCAGCCACGAGAAAAGATATCCTCCCATATACAACAATGTGGATGGATCTTGAGCACATTATGCTAAGAGAGATAAGTCAGACAGAAAAAAAAACAAGTACTGTAGGATACCATTTATGTGTGGAATCAAAAAATCTTTAAAAAAGGGTGTATAATAGTAGTTACAGGACTAAGGGATAAGAATTATGGAGCTTAAGGGTACAAACCTATAATAAGGAACCAATAAGCCACAGAGATCTATGACATGATATAATGAATATAAACAATGATACTATAATTATGTAATATAATAAATATCACTATATTGGTAATCAAATTGCAATATATAAAGGTATCAAAGTAACATGTTGCTGGGGTGCCTGGGTGACTCAGTTGATTAAGTATCTGACTCTTGATTTCAGCTCGGGTCACAATCTCAGAATTGTAGGAATGACCCTGCTTCAGGCTCCATGCTCAATGTGGAGTCTGCTTGTCCCTCTCCCTCTGCTCCTTCCTCTCCTCTCCTCTCTCTTTCAAATAAATGAATAAAATCTTAAAAAAGAAGAAAAAGATGCTGTACACTTTAAACATATACACTGTTAACATGTCAAATTAATTCATAAATAAATAAATAAATGCCATGAGGAGAGGGAGAAAAAGAAATGTACCAAATTGAGGTGATTATTTGGTAAATATGATAGTCATTTTTCCTTGATATAATCTTAGTAATATACTTCATACGAAATAAAAATTACAAATACTAAACTTCAAAAGATAAAACAAAAATTATTAGCAGCAAGCAATTGGAAAAAAAGAATTTTAAATTCTGTTTACATTTAGGGATGCCTGGGTGGTTCAGTTGTTGAGCATCTGCCTTTGGCTCAGGTCGTGATCCTGGGTTCTGGGGATCAAGCCCCGCATCGGGCCCCCTGCAAGGAGCCTGCTTCTCCCTCTACGTCTCTGCCTCTCTCTCTGTGTCTCTCATGAATAAATAAATAAAATCTTTAAAAAAAAATTCTATTTACATTTAATGTCAAAAATATACTTAAGAATAAATGTAATATGGGATCCCTAGGTGGCTCAGCGGTTTAGCGCCTGCCTTTGGCCCAGGGCATGATCCTGGAATCCCGGGATCGAGTCCCACGTCCGGCTCCCGGCATGGAGCCTGCTTCTCCCCCGTCCTGTGTCTCTGCCTCTCTCTCTCTCTCTCTCATAAATAAATCTTAAAAAAAAAAAGAATAAATGTAATACAGGATGTGAAAGACTTCTGT
Source organism: Nyctereutes procyonoides (assembly GCF_905146905.1). NCBI lineage: Eukaryota > Metazoa > Chordata > Mammalia > Carnivora > Canidae > Nyctereutes > Nyctereutes procyonoides. The sequence goes on along the minus strand of NW_026575141.1, from coordinate 15,532,384 downwards.
GCTGAAATAAGTATTGTTGGGATTAAAGACCTAAAAATATGGAGAGAGAAACCATGTTCATAGACTGGAAGACTAAATATAGAAGTGTGAAATCCCAGAATATCATAAGCAATCTTGAAAAAGGAAACAAATTAGAAAATTTTATCACCTGATTTCAAGACCTACTTAAGATGGTATGGTACTGGCATAAGGTTCAACAAAGAGATCAATGTAAAAGAATAAAGTGCTCTGAAATAGATTTACACTTAAAAAGCACTATGATTTTCAACAAGGGTGCCAAGACAATGCGATGTGAAAAAGTTAAGTCCTTTCATTGAATGATGCTGGAATAATGGACAACCATATGGAAAAAAATGAACCTTGACCTTTACTTCAGAACATATACAAAAATTGGGGCACCTGGGTGGCTCAGTGGTTGAGCATCTGCCTTTGGCTCAGGTCATGATCCCAGGGTCCTGGGATCAAGTCCTGCATCAGGTTCCCCACAGAGAGCCTGCTTCTCCCCCTGTCTATGTCTCTGCCTTTCTCTCAGTGTCTCTCATGAATAAATACATAAAATCTTAAAAAAAAAAAAAAAGAACATACAGAAAACCTAAATCAAGACTGGATTCTAGTCTTCTTTTTTTTTTTTTTAATTTTTATTATTATTTTTTCATTTATTTATGATAGCTACAGAGAGAGAGAGAGGCAGAGACACAGGCAGAGGGAGAAGCAGGCTCCATGCAACCCGGGAGCCCGACGTGGGATTCGATCCCGGGTCTCCAGGATCGCGCCCTGGGCCAAAGGCAGGCGCCAAACCGCTGCGCCACCCAGGGATCCCTGGATTCTAGTCTTCTAAGTGTAAAAGCTAAACTCACAAGTTTACTATCTGGAATGTATAAAGAAATTTTACATACTGGTAAGAACAAAATGCAAAAGGATATACTGATAATTGTATTATTGTCCTCAATTATTCATTGCCCTCTCTGTGTAAAGATTATACTTCCCTGCCCATTTACAACACCTTTGGCTATTTATCTTGCTTTGAAATGTATGTAGAAATGACGCATGACATTTCCGAACCAAAGTTTTAAGAGCCATTCTGTGGTTCGACCATTGCTCTTTTACTCATTGTCACAAGACCCAGGCAGGAAACTTCTTCAGCTTGGGTCCCAGAATATCTGAAGCAGATATGCAGCTGACAGGTTTAAGTGAATGAAAAAAGAAATGTTTCTTGTTATAAGTCCCTTAAACTTTGTAGTCATTTGTTGCTATGGAATAATTAAGTTTAAGCTAATTATTATAGGAACTAACAGGCAATTGACAGAGGAGTGAACCCCAAAAACCTAAAATGTGGCTTTAAACAGATAAGGGTTTATTTTTATCAATGTAATTATAAATCCAGAAGGAGATAACTCAGAATTCTTATATAAGTTACACAATGTCTTCAATGTCCTGAGTGCTTCCTCCTATTTTTATAGTCTGTCATTCTTAGCATGCTTTTTTCACCTATGTGGTCATAAAATGGCTGCCACAGCCCTAGACTGCAAGCTTGGTGTCTTATATTAGTCAAAATTGGATCACATAGCTACTTCTAACTGCATGGAGAGCTAGGAATAGAGTATTGACCTTTTAATTTTTCCATAGTTGACAGAAGAAGAAAAAAAAGATTAAAAAATAAAAGTTGGTCAGCATACATACAATGTCTGTTACAGATGTCATTTCTGGTTATTAGATTAGTAGAAGACTCTGGAAACACAAGTTGGAATGCTTAAACATTGCTGGTGGGAAGTGTAATTTGGAAAATGATTTTATAATTTTATAATATTTATTCATGTTGAAGAGAAGTATATTGTAGGCCAAGGAATTCTACTATATATATATATATATATATAGTCATCTGTATATGACTCTAATTTTCTATATTTAAATGAGGTACAAGAGGGCCAACTTATTTAATATAAAGCTAAAATATCAGAACATATGTAATATGAGTAGTTTTGTGAAACTTTTATTTCAAATAAATACATAAATACATACATAATACATAATGTTGCCTGCATGCCTGTGTTTGTGTATACTTAAATCATAATACATAAAATTATTTACTGTGGGTTGTGTTACAAAAAATGAACATATTGTCCTGGGATAACCCCTGGAAAGTACATAAAGAGACTTGTATATTGATGCCTATTTTGGCATTATTTATAATAGCAAGGCTTGGCAACAAGCAGGGTGCACTGTAGCATGAAACTGGCTGGGCTATTTCACTGTGCACCCAAAATGCAGAATGTTTAGGTCTATTCTTTCAGGCTAAATGGAAGAAGGAAGCTGGGGCAAGTCTTACCATTTAGTATGTATAATTCTATCTAATGCCATTTCCAGAATGGTGCATCTCCCTGGGCTGTCTGTCCCTGTGCTTCTGGCAAACCCTGTGTAGTTGATGTATCTCCTGTCTTCTTCCAGGACAAAAATGGAGCAATAGCTCAGCTGCACAGAATGGACAAAGGATCTGGCTGGTTTGTACTCCTCACAAGATTTTTAATTCTTTCTTGTTTTCAGCCATATTCCTTCTTCATTCAGAGCTACCTGTGCCTCCAACTCCTGTGCTTTTCTGGTGTGCTATAACATAAATCAGCTTGCTCCTTTTTTCTTTCACAATTATAGAATTACATTTGACCTTTGCTTCATCAGTTTAGTTTTGCTAAATCAGTTATCTTTTGTGTGACTGCTCCTCAGCTTTCAAACATTTTTGAAGTCTTTCATCTGCTACTGTCTCCTCTATTATTCCTTTTTACTTTAACATAAAATTTACCGTTTTAACTATTTGTAAATTTACTGATCAGTGGCATTAAGTACATTCACATTGCTGTTTAACTAACATCAACATCCATCTCCAGAATTTTTCCATTTTCTCAAGATGAAAGTCTGCACCCATTAAACTCTCCTCAGTTCCCGTCATCCTATTTTCTGTTTTTATAAAGTTGTGTAATTTTTTTAAAATTTATTTTTCCAAAATGGAGATCTATGAGCTTAATTCAGTTTTAGGCCATATTCTTTGATCATCTCTGTCTCTTAATTTCTATTCTCCCTTTCTAGAACTCCTATTATTTGGATAATGAATTTTTTTAAAGATTTTATTTATTCATGAGAGACAGAGAAAGAGAGAGAGGCAGAAACACAGGCAGAGAGAGAAACAGGCTCCATGCAGGAAGCCCGATGTGGGACTCGATTCCAGAGCTCCAGGATCACGCCCTGAGCTAAAAGCAGATGCTCAACCGCTGAGTCACCCAGGAGTCCCAGATAATGGATTTCTTAGCTATATCCTCTAAATTTCTAATCTTTCTCTCCTTCTTTACCTCTGCCTTTTTGTTCTACTTTCAGGGAGATTTCCCTAACTTTATCTTCCAGCTATTCTATGGAATTAAAGTTATCATGTTTAAATTCCATAGTTCTTTCTTGTCACTTGGTTTTTCCTTTTCCTATAGCAATCTATTAGTATTCTATTTTTGGATCATGCATGTAACATTTCATCTCTATGAAGACTATTAGTCTTTTAAAAAACTTTTATAGACTCGACAGAATTAGAGATGTCAATTCTCCACAAACTGACCTACAGAGTTAATACAATTACAATAAAAATCCTAGCAGGAATTTTTATGGATTTAAACAAGCTAATCCTAAAATTTATATGGAAAAGCAAGGGAACTAGAAAAATTAAAAACAGTTCTTAAAAGAATAAAGCTGTTGGAAAAAATACTAATTTAAGACTTACTCTAACACTATAATAATTAAGACAGTGTGCAATTGGCAAAGAAATAAAAACAAAGATTCACAGAACAGAAAACAAGAGTCCAGAGATACACTCATACAAATATGGTCAGTTCATTTTTGACAAGGGTGCAGAAGGAATTCAACAAAGGAAAGAGAGGTTTTAAGTAGTGGGGTTCAACTAGATATCCACATGCAAAAAAAAAAAAAAAAAGGCAAAAAAAGCAAGCAAGAAAACGAACCATAATTTAAGATGCAAGGACAACTTACACAAAATCAACTAAAAATGGTTCATAGATCTAAAAACTATAAAGCTTTGAGGAGAAAACCTTCATGAGCTGAAATTAAGTAGACTTCTTAATAGGATACCAAAATCATAACCTGTAAATGAAAAAAAGTAATAATTTAAGCAAAAGACAGTTCTTATGAGACTGAATGAAAAGACAATCTACTGAGTGGGAGAAAGTATTCACAAATCACCTATTCAACAAATGAAATGCCACAAAGTGGATGAAACCTAAAGGCATTATACTGAGTTCAAGGAGCCAAATTCAAAGGGTTACATAGTAAGAGTATCCATATCTTCTAAATCCAAAATTAAGACACTCAAGTAGAAAAATATAGAGCCTAAATGTAATACTTGAAACCATACTTGTCCTGGATTTTCTGGAAGGTGTTTAATTTACCCATAAGCAACAGTACAACTCTGAACATCAGAGTAAGCAAACTCTATCTATCCATTCATCCATCCATCTTGCTGACTATAAAAGTTACCAGTCAGACTCAATTCACCCTGTTTAGGTATTTCAGCAGCCTTTTACACTAATTTCTAAACAAAGTATGAGACTTGAGAAAGGTTTTCAGAGTATGCTTTTCCCCCTTTCTAATGATTTCCTCCATTTGCAAGGAGCCCAATTGGTAAAATATTCCTGACCCTCATCTACCTCAGGGACTTTAGAAAATCTGATCTGGAGAGAAAAAAAAAACTGGATATGCTTACTGTTTTGACCTCTCAACTGGTTCAGAACTCTGGCAAGGAACATAAATCCTTCCAAACTCAACAAGGTACCAAGCTGCTGCTGTTTTGTTTTGTTTTGTTTTGTTTTGTAAATAGACTCCATGCCCAGTGTAGAGCTAACGTGCGACTCAAACTTAGAACACTGAGATCAAAACCTGAGCTGAGCTGAGAAGTCAGATACTTAACCAACTGAGCCACCCAGGCACCCCACCCCAAGTTTCTTAAAACATCTTTTAAGGAAGGTGAAAATCATTGATTCTTATGAAAATCAAACTTGCAAAAATGACTGCAAAATTGCACTATATATACATTAAAACTATAAAAACAAAATGCTAATCGATGGATTAATTTTGCTCTTCTTTGAAGAAATGCAATTTACAGATGTACTGTTTATAGTGTTAAATTTCAGATAATGCTGTTAATGGACATATTTAATAACAGCTTGAATAATACATGTGCAGAAGCAGACTGAAAAAAAAAGCCAGAAGTAACTATAAGAAGATCTCATGGAAGAAAACTTGTCCCATGGTTTATGTACCTTGTATCATTTAAGCTGTACAACAATTCCACCTACATTTTACAGTAAAGAAACACAAGCTTTGAGAGTTAAATTATTTTGGAAAGGTCTTCTGGCATATTTAGAAAATTCTGCAAACTTCAGTTTGAACCCTGGCAGTAACATTTGCTAGCTTATAAGCTACTCAAAAGTTTTGAGACTTTTTCCTAATATGTAAAAGTAGATAATTAAGCCTCTATTGCTGGACTTTTATAAAATAGGACAAAAATACATAAAATATATTCAGTATTTGCTTAATAGTAGGTACTCAATGTAATGCCATCATCGTTATTACTAATTCGCCTAGAATCACACAGCTGTATAACTAGTTCTCAGAACTTTTTTCCTTCTTTTAAAAATACTTAATAAGCTTATACAGAGAATATAAAACTGGAAAGAAAAGTACAGAAAATAGAAAAGTATAAAGTAAAATAGGGCAGCCCGGGTGGCTCAGCGGTTTAGCGCCTGCCTTCGGCCGAGAGCGTGATCCTGGAGTCCCAGGATGGGAGTCCCACGTCAGGCTCCCTGCATAGAGCCTGCTTCTCCTGCTTGTGTGTGTGTGTGTGTCTCTCTCTGTGTGTCTATCATGAATAAATAAATGAAATCTCAAAAAAAAAAAAAAAAAAGAATAAGATAAAACGATCACTATAGGGACGCCTGGGTGGCTCAGTGGTTGAGTGTCTGCCTTCGGCCCAGGGCGTGATCCTGGAGACCTGGGATCGAGTCCCAGGTTGGGCTCCCTGCGTGGAGCCTGCTTCTCCCTCTCCCTCTCTTGCCTGTGTCTCTGCCTCTCTCTCTCTCTGTGTGTCTGTCATGAATAAATGTTTTTTTTTAATAAATAAAATCTTAAAAAAAAAGATCACTTTAATCCTCCAACCATGTAATAATCACTATTAACAAACTGGCAAGTTTATATATATATATATAGCCTTCTTTTAGCGAAGAACTGTTCCATAGTGTATAATAAAGTTGGATTTTTTTCTTGTGTATTTAGGTTTTATCATGAGCATTTTTCATTTGATTAAATATTTCTTTAACTCATAATTTGAATAATATCAAAATCTGATGGAATAATTTATTCTGTTCTCTATTGCTTTACATTAAATTGGTTCTAATGTATCCACTAAACTTATGTGTATCTTCAAACCTATGTTTCCCCCTCCTCCTCCCCCCCAAAGCTCGTCTTTTTTTTTAACATTTTTTAAAATTTTTATTTATTTATGATAGTCACACAGAGAGAGAGAGAGAGAGAGGCAGAGACACAGGCAGAGGGAGAAGCAGGTTCCATGCACTGGGAGCCCAATGTGGGATTCGATCCCAGGTCTCCAGGATCGCACCCTGGGCCAAAGGCAGGCGCCAAACCGCTGCGCCACCCAGGGATCCCCCAAAGCTCATCTTAAGCTATGTAGCAGTATCTGTGTTCTCAGCAAAGCCCCTACTACTACCTCTTGATATTCAAGTATTGATTTGGAGCTGAAAGAATTCATTTATACTTTATATATTTTTAGTTACTGGTAGTGAATCTTAGCATTAAGATCCTACCACATTCTATTGCCATAGCAATGAAATATAATTAAGGTTAAGGACTTCCTCATGTTATTCCCTGTTTTCCAAGTCATAACCACCCCCAGTCTGAGACTGGAAATTCTCAGATATCAGAAAACAAGAAACAGAGTCCTATGTATTTGACTTAATGCTTTTAAACTGTCTTTATATTCCACATATCTTAACGAAATAATGAAGGACGGGGGCACTTGAGTAGCTCAGTGGTCGAGTGTCTGCCTTTGGCTCAGGTTGTGATCCCGGGGTCCTGGGATTGAGTCTCACATCAGGCTCCCTGCAGGGAGCCTGCTTCTCCCTCTGTCTCTGTTTCACCTCTCTCTGTGTGTCTCTAATGAATAAATGAATAAGATCTTAAAAAATTAAAAAAAGAATGAAGGACAGAATATAACAATCTTTGGCACCTAAAGGAATTTAACACCTAAAAAAGATATGAGGAGTTGAGATTTGAGCCACTTAAAAATTTTTACCTTTCCTGCATCCTGAAGAAATGGCAATTGGATGAACATAAGTGTTGTAGTGACTCTTTCAGACTGAAAAGTTGATACATGATTCAAAACATGACCTGACAATAAGGCACAATACCTGAAATGAAAAATCAAAGTGTATGACTTCCATAAAGCAAGTATCTAAAATTCAAGTCTTGTTGAGCCAAGAAAAAATGTGTAACAGAGCAAGGTGTGTCTGTGGGACCTACCTGATCCCATAAAAGGAGTTATTAAGCACTGGCAACACAAGAAAACACTAAAACCTACAAAACTCTCAGAAATCAAAAACAGGACCAAGTATTTCCAATCCAGGTTAACAAGAGGAAACAGGTATTGACTTTTCTTAAAGAATATGTAAGAGGCTATGGCATAAAGTTATCAATCGTGATACAGAGTCCTGTAAAAGCAACATACATACCAAAATAGCACTATGACTGTTAGGAAATACCACATTCAAAGACAATGAATAATGCATATACTTTACAAAGGATTAAAGAATGTTTAATTATTTCCCAGGCTAATACATGAACTAAGAACTACAATTTATGCAAATTGTATGTTGCAATAAAAATCAGTCAAACAGTAATTTCAAATTGAATGAGAGGCATAGAATGTATCATTTTGAGAAAAGGGACCAGCAGAATAATAAGTGTCGGAAGTCAATGATTAGTAGCCTATGCTAGAAGCACGTGATTACTGGGTGCGTTTTTCAAAGGAAAGGCATATTCCTCTAGGCAGATAAAATAATAAGTTCATGTCACAGATACTTGCTGAGCATGTACCATTTGCCAGGCATTTAGGGAAATACAGCAAAAACAAAATAAACTAAAATCTCTATTCCCATGGAGTTTACAATATATTCAGGTAAGGTGTTATAATAACAAAACCAAGAAGTGGATGGAGTTTTGGGATGATCAGGGAATATGACATTTGAGTGAAACATGGCAAATAGTGAGCTGTGGAATATTTAGGGAAAAGAATATTCCAGGCAGGATAAATAGCCAGTGAAAGAAGCATGCCCTATGCATTCAAGGAACAAAAAGGAGGCCAGTGTTACTGTAGTATATAGTGAAGAAGAAAAGAGTAGGTATGAAATCAAGATAAGTAACGGGGGCAGATGGACTGTTCAGGGCCTTAATATGTCATCATAAATCACTAGGCTTTTATTCTGGTAAAGAAAATAAAAAAGCCACTAGAGGGTTTTTGGGAGAGAAATGAAAGACCTGACTTACATTTAACAGGATCACCCTGGCTGGCTGGCTGACTAAGAAGAAAAATATGAGTGGCAGCAGGGAGACTATTTAGGAAGTGGCTGTAGTTGTCCAAGTAAAAGTTGATGGAAGCTTGGATCTGGGCAGAGGCAGTGGTGGTGGTGAAGACCTGATCAGATTTTGGATGTACTCTGAAGATAAGGATGGAGTTTGCTGACAGACTGAAAGTGGGAGTGAGGGAGAAGAAAAAAGAATGACTCCACAGTTCTTGGCCTGTGCACCTGAAGGATGGAATTACCATTACTGAGAGGGGATGACTGCAGGAGGTAAAAGTACAAGTGGGAAGGTCGGGGATCTGTAACATGTAAAAGTGAACATGTTACATTTGACAGGCCAAGGAGATGTCAGGTAGGCAGAAGGATACATAGGTATGAAGCTGGGAAGAAAGGTATGGGCTACAGATACAGTTTGGAAGTTAACACTGTATAGACTGTATGCAATATTAAGATATAAACCCATTGATGTTTTCTATACATATTTTCCCAATTTTAAAACATTGAGATTTTTCTTCAGCAAATTTAATGGAGGCCACTGATTAATTTATTATTTAGTATATACAATGTTTAAAAGGATACAAAAAACATAGAAGCTAGAAATCCAATTAGAGAGAAAGAAGTATACTTAAATGGCATCAAGGAGTAAAGGGTATGAATAAAGAAGGTGGTGAAAGGAATCACAGAGACTTTTAAGCTATATGAGTTTTATTTCTTTTAAAGATTTTATTTACTTATTTGAGAGAAAGAAAGCATGCGCATGAGCAGGTGGAGGGGCAGAGGGGGAGAGACAAGCTGACTTCCCTCTGAACCCCAAGCCTGATGGGGGACTATATCCTAGGACCCTGAGATTATGACCTGAGCTGAAGTCAGACGCTTAATGGACTGAACCACCCAGACGCTCCTTGGTTATATGACTTTTAAGTTACATTTGGTACACTGACATCATGGTACATACTCTATTTAAAACTGGTCCCTGACACATAGTTGATGTTACCTAGGTTTAAGGGCACAAAATTCCAAATGAAGAGAGGTCTTTTATAAGAGAAGTTCTTTGGTAAGTAGATCTAAAGTCTGTTTTTTCCAACTCCAATCTATTATAATGCACCTATTAATCTTGTAACCATGCAACTGTGTTTTTACCTTTTAAGAAAAGGTTTGGAATGATAGTTAATTTCCTTCATTTTATTTCCCCCATCAGAGTTCCTCATCTAAAGAATTCTGGACACAGAAAACTTATTTGAGGAACAATTTTTAAAATTTTCTCAGTGCTCTATACAATTAATACTGTTTTAGAAGCCTAAGGGAGATATAAATTAATTTCACACAAAAAATACAGGCAACATCAGCAGCACTTGGGAAATTATTAGAAATAAAAACTCTGGGCAGCCCAGATGGTTCAGTGGTTTAGCGCCGCCTTCAACCCAGGGCCTGATCCTGGAGATCCGGGATGGAGTCCCACGTCCGACTCTCCCTGCATGGGGCCTGCTTCTCCCTCTGCCTGTGTCTCTGTCTGTCTCTCTCTCTGTGCGTCTCTCATGAAGAAATGAATAAAATAATAATAATTTAAAAAAAAGACGAGAAATAAAAACTCTCAGGTTCCACCCCAAATTTACTGAATCAGAAACTTGAGGTGTGGGCCAGCAACCTGCACATTAACAAGCCCTCCTAGTGATTCTGATACATGCTAAACTTTGAGAACCTCTAGCTTAGAACATTAAGGTTTCATTTTCTCAAGGAATATCCGTTGAAAAGGCTACTAAACTATAATCCTTGAGTATAAGAACCCTATTATTTTGCACTTTTGACCACCTTATGTATCATTATGTGGCATTTAATCCACATTCAAAGGTTGTGTATTCACGACCCTTAAAAAAGTCAGAAGTAACACCTCCTTCCAAGTTTCTGAAGAATGTTTTTCTTCATTCCATGACACCAAGTTCTCAGTGCGACCTCTCTTTCTTTTCTTATTCTCCCCATGCTATAGAAAAGGTAATTTTTTTTCAATCAGAATATCGTATCCTTTTACAATAATTCTGTAGATGTCATGTCAAGTCACTTTTCAGAGCAAGAAAAACCCTCAGATTACAAATGATCCTTAAACAACATGGGGGTTGGGGTGCTGAACCCTACACAGTCAAAAATCCACTTATAACTTTTGACTCCCTAAAAACATAACTAATAGCCTACTGTTGAGTGGAAGCCTTACTGATAACATAAACAGTTGATTAACACGTATTTTACGTTTTATGTATTATACACTATATTCTTACAATAAAGTAAGCTAGAGAAAAGAGAATGTTATTAAGAAAATCCTAAGGAAATCCATTTACAGCACGATACTGTATTTTTTTTAAAAATCTGCATATAAATGGACCTGCACAGTTCAGATCCATGTTGTTCAAGGGTCAACTATATTTATCCAAGTGTATCAATTTCCAAGCAAGAAAATTGAGGCCTATAGACATCACATGACAAGCATATCCTAACAAAGGTAGACAGACACCAAAGGATAACATTATCTCCAGCCATCTCTACCTGGCTTGAGTCAAAGTATCTCATTCAACAGATTAAAATAAAGTAAGGCATTAGAATGACTGAAAGAGATAGGGATCCCTGGGTGGCGCAGCGGTTTAGCGCCTGCCTTTGGCCCAGGGCGTGATCCTGGAGACCCGGGATCGAATCCCACTTCGGGCTCCCAGTGCATGGAGTCTGCTTCTCCCTCTGCCTGTGTCTCTGCCTCTCTCTCTCTGTGTGTGTGACTATCATAAATAAATAAAAATTAAAAAAAAGAAAGAAAGAAAGATATAGGATAATCTTTACTTTTCCAACTGCTCTCTGGAAATAAAAATAAATACATCATCAAAAACCATCATTGCTTTATGTATTTACTGGCAATAGTGATCCTCTTTTCTCATTCCATGCTGTATATACTAACTGGAAAAAAGGACCCTTAACATTAGTAAGAATGCTGTCCAGCTATCTAGTGACATGGCATGCTATGCCAGCCTTGTCCTCCACTGCCCTATCAGTTCAATACTAAATTTCCCAGAAACAAATCTCCAGACTGTTTTAGTAACTATATAGTTTAGATAATGTGGCAATTTTTCTGACCAACATTTATCTTCCTGGTTATACTCCATTCAACAGAGACTGCCTGGAGAAAAAGCCAGTGTAGTTCCTTTGATACTTTGTGTCTTAAGCTGAAAATCATTTTAATTGTACTATAATCTTATTTCACAAGGGTTTTGAGGTAACTTACAGGCAACATACAAAAAAATAAGTTAAGGGGAAATCAGTGCTGTGGAGGGTAGCAGAGCCTGCCACATGGAAAAATATGAGCTTTGAAACCATGAAGATCTGCTGGGTTCAAGTTTTAATTCTAGTCCTTACTTGCCCTCATTTTATAGGACAGAAACCATAATATTAGGGGGCTCCCTGGGTGGCTCAGCGGTTTGGCACCTGCCTCTGGCCCAGGGCGCGATCCTGGAGTCCTGGGATCGAGTCCCGCATCGGGCTCCTGGCATGCAGCCTGCTTCTCTCTCCTCCTGTGTCTCTGCCTCTCTCTCTCTCTCTGTCTATCATGAATAAGTAAATAAATAAATCTTAAAAAAAAAAGAAACCATAATATTAGTATACTGCCTCATATTGTTGATATATTTTAAGTTTTTAATTATCTTAAAATATAAACTCCTTGAAAGTAGGAATTATGTTTTCTCTATATCTGTATTACTCAATCATACTCACATAGGTGTTTAATGAATATTTACTTAACTAATATGGAATAGATTTTATTATTTTTTTAAGGTAAATTCTATGCCCAACATGGGATTCAAACTCACCACTCAAGATCAAGAGTTACATGCTCCACCCACTGAGCCAGCTAGGAGGTCCTAATATGGAATAGATTTTAATGTATCAGATAAACTTCCTACCTAATAGGTACCCTTGCTTCCAGACCCAACTACAACTATCTTACCTTTATCAAAAGACAAATTTGATCTTGTTCAATTCCATTTAAAAACCTTCCCAAGGCTTCCAGCCCTAAGGAATTAAAGAAAAGTCCCTGCCCAAACCAGAATTTATTTCATCCCAGCCTATTTCTTATAACTCAGACCTACTTCTGAATTACTAAAGCTCATGGAAAACTCTTCCCATACCCCTAATAAGCTCCTCCTTAATAGGCTAACTCCTGCAAGTCATTCAACTCTCAACTCAAGAGCCATTTTCTCCAACAAGTTCCCTGATCATAGCTTCTCAACCCTCAACTAACATAGTTAGATGTCCTGCTTCCTGAGTTAATACACTCAATTTACCATGTAATATCATAATGAAATGTTTAATCTGCTTCTCCAATTATCTGGTAAACTTTCTGTAAACAAGGGTCACATCATACAGAGTTTTATATCCACCGTTTACCATAGTTATCAGCACATAAAACACCCTTAACACTACTTATTGAACATAAGGATAAAGTCTGGTTTTTAAAATCATTAGTTTCCAATTTGAGAATATAATCATGTTTATTTTCCTGTGTACCTACCTGCAAATAACTCCAAAAAAACCCTCAAAGCAGTCCTAATAGGTTAAAAGAAAGATTCTGGGGCCTTATTCTACACATACATTTATTGTAACACAGAAAGCAAAATAAATATTATTATTTTCAAAGAACAGAGAAAATATTTCAAGGGAACTTGCTATTTTGGGGGATCTGCTTTGTCTTGGCCTCATCATCTCCCAGAGGTTACAGTCATCAAACTGGATTTGATCCTCAATTAACACAAGCAGAGCAATGAATGATGAAAGAAGAAACAGAAGGAGGTTGCTTCTCAGCCTGAATGCCATCTGGGACAAAAGTTGACAAGCACCTGCTACAGATCACTGAAAGAAAGACAAATGAGCCTGAATTCTAGATAGCATTGTGGAAGCATCATAACAGCTCTTAATGGCCTATCTCTAATTTCTCATTACTTAAGGAAAATGATACTAATTTGTTTATGCTATTTTTTTTTATTTCTGGGGCAACTAAACATGATTCCTGATTGATAGCAAAGACAATACAAAGAAGAAAATTTAGGAAAATGTTTATATTACTTGAGACAAGAGAGAGATATTCTCAAGACAGGAACAAGTAGAAGCCACAGAGAAAAAGAGACACAAATGACTATATGATATACCCCCCCCAAAAAAAAAAGATGACAAATGATGCCATAAACTAAGACAAAAAAAAAAAAAAGACTGACAAAACACATTTGCAAACATAAAAGATTACATTGATAACATATCAAAGAAAACTAAAACATTGATAAGGTAAAAAATCCAAAGGAAAAAATGAGTAAAGATATGAATGAGCAATTCAAAGAACTGAAAAACCAAAAGGACCAACTAATATATCAAAAGATGTCCAGCTTCACAAAGTTAATGAAATGTAGAATTAAGCACAAGAAACTTTTTACTTATTTTATTGCCCAAAAAAAATCAGGGATAGTTTGTGGGGGAAATACCCTCAAACACTAATGATGGCAAGAAAAATTTTATCAGCATTTCTGAAAATATAATCTGGCATTATTTATTAAAATTAAAATGGCATGTACTATATCCAAGATATTAATTGCAATATTGTTCATAATAGACTAGAGACAACCTAGCTGTCCAAAAGGAACACATGGCTTCAGCTATCTATTGCTACACCCCAAGCTTAATGCCTCAAAACAATTACATTATTTCTCACAATCACGTAGGCTGGCTGGGCAGGGGTTTTTTTTTTTTTTTTCCCCTAGTTTTTTTTTCCTAGTTTCACCTCTGGTTCTTACTGTGGGTACACTCAGCTAAAGAGTGAGCTGGACCAGCAGATCCAAGAGTGTCTATTTTCATGTCTGTTGGGAGATGCTATCCACTGGGGAGTCCTGGTTCATTTCCAAGAGCCCTGCCATCCTACTATAGACTAGACCAGCTTCCTTACATGACAATTGCAGGAAATCATCCCTTGAAGGTCTCTTAAGGACAAAGCTCCAGATCTCATATATCACTTCCACCATATTCATCAGTCAAAACAAATCACAGGGTCAACCAAGACTCAAAAGATGGAGACATATATTCTGCCTCTAGAGAGAAGCAACAAAGCCACATTGCAAAGGGGAATGAATACCAGGATGGAAGGAATTTATGATTGTTAATCATTCACAGGTAGGTAGGGGTGTGTGTCTAGATGTACACATACACAACGAAATACTATATAGTCATTAAAAAACAAAGTGTAGAACATTTAATATAGGATGCTATCATTTTTATGTGGGGAAATTATGTGTATGTTTCATCATATATTTGTGTACTTATAAATCCTGGAAATATGCTTAAAAATTAACTAATGAAATACTGGGCTATGCGAAGTAGTCTGCATGCTGGCTGAGGATAAAGGGCACTGAGGGCATGTTAGGAAGGCCAGAAGAGCTGTGAACCAACTAGCCGGAGGCAAGGATAATGGGTGTTGTGTGGAGATGCACTGGTGCAGACAGTTGTCGGCCCACTCAGGGGTTATAGATCCACAAAAAGGCACAGGTCAGTAGGCCCAGCAGTCATTCGCTAGGGTGGTAGAAGATGGTCTACATGGCAGGGAGAATGGTAACACACTGAGTAATTAAGTCAAAACAACTGGGCAAATGATAATTACACTGAGGCTAATGTGAAGCCAAGTTTTCTACTGCCAGAGAAGGCATTTATAAGTGTGGAAAGGAAGAAGGCTAGAAAGAACCCTGGAGTATTACACTGAAATTGAATGTAGAGGGACAAACTTATGCTTTAATAATATACACACCTAGGTACAGAAATAATTATGAACATACATGTGTTTATTATATATGTGTGTTTATACAAACCATACTCATAGTCATACATTTCCTAGTTCCTATAAGTAATGACACCCCAGTAGCAATGAGCACACTAAACCCCTAAATCTTTGTTTTTAAATACCATCTTTTACAAAAACAAACAACAATAACAAAGACCAAACAGGATTCCTTGGAGAAATGGCTGATTCCAGGGCTAGACCAGGCAAAGTACAGAATGAACAAGGAACAGCATGTTCTGCCAGAAACGCACAATGAATGAGATGGGAGCATGATAAATAGGCATAGGAGCCAGCTTGAAGGGGCTCCCACAGGCTAAATCAGGAACAATTTAAACAGCAAAATGAGTAATAATAGTAACAAATGACAACAAATTAAATAAAACAGAAATCTATGAGTTCTTACTGATTTAATAAACAAATAATTAAATGAGGGAGAAAGGAAAGTTCCACTTTATGATAAAATCCCAACTAACACAAGGAGAAGGAATGAGAAAGTAATATCATTTGGCGATTATCATAGAAGTGGTTAAGGGGAGCGTCTTCACTGATACCCACATTAAGGCTAGTTACTAGAAATGTTTGACAAGAAACAAGATCCTGGCCTAATTTTGGAATATCTCTCCACAAATACTCATCAAATACAAAAGGATTACCAATATGATCAAGGTTTTAATCCCCAGCAGTGGCAAGGCTGACATCATATGCCTCTGGATGCAAAGTACTAAGAAGGGCACAGATCTAGTTCTGTGGTATTCCTGCCAGGAATGCATGAACTGATTGGAGTCATGAGGAAATATTACACGAAGCTAGGTTCAGGGTCATCCTACAGAATGAAGGGCCTTGTACTTTCTAAAACTGTCAAGGACATGAAAGATAGGGAAAAATGATGCTGAAGAAGTCTGAAGAAACGTGATGACTAAATACAAAATGTATTCCTGCATAGAATCCTGGGTCATAAAAGAAAGAGAGGCTGCTCCAATTGTCGATGAAATATGAACAGGTTCTTTGGACTAGACAGTAGTGTTGTATGAATGCTTATTTTCTGATTTAGAGGGTTATATGTCAGTTATATTAGAGAGTGCCTTGCTTTTGAAAAACAGACACTAGTGTTTACAGGTAATGATACACTGTGTCTGCTGCTTGCTCCAAAAGGTTCAGAAAAAGACTGTAATAATGGGTATGTATGCATGTATTTTTATGCACATATACACACATATATGTAATGTATGTATGGAAACAGAGAGAAAGCAGGCAATACAAGAAATGCAGTAAAATATTAACAATGGAGAAATCTCAGGGAAGTGGGTTAAGAGTTCTTTGCCCTGTTCTGGCATCTTTCCGTAAGTCAGAGAAAGTCATCTTTTCTGTAAATCATCTTTTCTGCCTGAGGCCAGGAAATAGAATAAAAACCCTGGCTTAATATGTTTATTTATATCCTTTCCTTTACAATACTCTGAGGGGATAGATTAAGAAGGAGGACAATGTTTTTATGCTTATTTGGAGAAATAGTTTTAAATGAATTTCTTTTTTAACTTCATGGATTTTCAATAGGCATATTACAGTTCAATGAGGAAAGGAATCTTGACTTACTCATTTTTATGGTCCTAGCACCTAACACATTTGTAATTTAGTCATTGTTATGTACCTTACCAGGAATTCCCAATATTATTCCAATCAAAAATAGTGACCTGAGTATTAAGAACTCTGCCACATGGGAAGGAAAAAACTGTCTATGTCAAGTTATAATATGTCTGACTAAGAGCAGGAAAACATCAAGGATTACCTTTCTTAGGAACTTGACGGAGGAATAATTATCTGTTCCAAAAACAGAAGAGTGTATAACCAGTAGCAGAAGCCTTGACCTAAAGAATGGCAAACTGTTGAGGGTTTATGGTAAAAATAAAACAAACAACAAAAGTAGAATAAAATGTTTAGAATACAAATGAAGTTCTTGGAGAAAAGACGAGACAGAAGAACATTTTTTTTAAATGTGAGGCTCTGAAAAATGATTAGATTGAACTATATTAAATTGCTGATAAAGCATATATCCTAATAGTTAAAAACAAGATCATTTTAAAATCTGAAGGAATACATTTTCACTGCAGAAACCAAAACTCTCCAAGATATTAGACAGTTATCAAAATTAAACTCAAAAGATTACATATAGCTCCAATATCATATCTTTCCTGGAGAATACACACATTTTTAAGTACATTTTATAAGCTGCTGGTCCCACTGTTGAACTAGAAGAAAAAAAAGTTCTAGGTGCCTGGAGATCTATATTACAATTAACCATAAGGAACTTCAGAATTGTCTTTTCTAAAGTATTAGATTGATAGTATATAATTTGTCTGCTTTAGAAAATAAACAATATTAATACCTTATGAAATGAGAATTTATTCAAAGCATTAGTAGAGGATTAAAAATTGTTATAACATATTACAACTTCTTTTTCTTACAGAGGAATCTTAAGGTTGAATCTTTTCTCATATATTATGAGTAAAACAACATTCAATATTACTATAGATAATAATCTATGGTTTTTAAGTGGAGATAAAATACTTTTTTAGAACCAGTGTAAGAACTGAATGAAATTATGTATATAAAGCATTTAGCATGGTAGTTAGTATAAGTTAAGCACTCAATAAATGGCATTTAGTGTATTTATTCTTATAGAAGGATATGAAACAAGCCCAAAGTACAGCAAAGTGACTTCAAAACCTATTAGAGATGTCTGTAAAAGCAGATGGATAGAATCACAGTCAAATATCTAGACTGGCAAATTCAATGAGGAAAGGAATCCTAATGTATTTATACTTGTAGTCCCAGAATCAAACATAGTGCCTGGCACCTACAGCAGGCATTCAATAAAGGTTTACTGAAATGAAGTGAGTATGAAAGTAAGTTACCTGCAAAAGAAAAAAAAGATAGTCTGAGATTGTCTGAAAAATAAACTTAAGAGTCCAAAAATTGTTATTCCCTAAGCAAATCACTTTGAGAAAGGAAATAAGATATATAAGCATTTTTTAAAACAATTCATTGGGACCCCTGGGTGGCTCAGCGGTTGAGTGTTTGCCTAGGGCCCAGGGCATGATCCTCGAGTCCCAGGACTGAGTCCCGCACCGGGCTCCCTGCATGAAGCCTGCTTCTCTCTCTGCCTGTGTTTCTGTCTCTGTGTCTCTCATGAATAAAAAAATAAAAGTTTAAAAAAAAATAAAATAAAATAAAAAATAAAACAATTCATAGAAACTCCTCTCAGACTGGTTTTTAAAATAATGATTGAGCCACTTTCAAATCTATATTGGCAAATGTGTCACATATAAAGTCTAATATCACAGAAAAGTATTTTTAAATTTCATCTAAATAAATGTTGTGTCCATCCTCAATGAAGGAAAAAGTACCCAGAGCATTGAGGAATCTTTTCTAACTTCCATTCTAGGAGACTAAGATAAGCTTAATTCAAGTTCTTCCATCTATTTATATATGAAAGCTTGAACTTTTACTTACAAGTACATTGTAAAGACACAGGTTTCACTTTCACAAGTTCAACTGCACACTCCAGAAAAGGAAGAAGAAAGAAAGAAAATCAACTCTCAAAAGTGGGCAGTGCAATAGGAGTACAAAAGAATAACCAAAGAAACTTTTGTCTCAGCAGCCACTGTTAGAACTCACCGTTATGGCATAATCTGCATGGTTTGGGGACATTTTCATATTGAAAACTCAAAATTCCCAGTGCAGTCGGCAAAGGAAAAAGTGTAACGTGAAATACAGTGCTATCTTCCTCACCCTACTTCCAAAGATAACAGGGATCAATAGACTTAAAAAAAAAAAAAAAAAAAAAAAAACTTTTCTAAGTTACAGCCCATCACCTCACCCATATTTGGAAACTCATCAATTTTACGAAAAGCAACACCTTTAATAACATACTCAACTCTGAACTGTGCTTGGCTTCGGAAACAAACCAGTAAAGTATACTTCCAGACAGACAGCTGGAGCTACATCTCCTGAACCTACTTAAACTAAAATCTGTGAACAATATAAAGTTACAAATCAAATAGCCCCAAAACAAGTGCTAAAAGAAGGGTTTGAAAAGAACCACAAGAATCATTAAACACATCTACCTTTTTTAACACAATGACTACGTTTCAGGAAAAAACAAAACAAAACAAAACAAAAAAACCAACACTACCAGTTTATATTACAGAACAGTTTACAGAATGGTTAACAAAGAACCTGCAATACACAGAGTAAAATTATTCTTAAATTATTATTCGCTTCCTATAGAGCCCTGGAAAGTGTCATAAGTAAGAAGATGTGTAACAGCTATTGTTCAGTCACAGAAAAGCATTACAATTATTTTTAAATCTAACTTCTGGAAAGTTCTGCAGTGGTAGTTCAAAAAGCAAACTACATTCAAAGAGGAAAAAATGCCTCGCCCGAAATCTGAAAATACACACTGGATATTCACAGTTAATTTCTTTTTTAAACTAAGAAGCAGTAAAGTCATAGGCACAACAGTGTGTAACATCTGCTGGTAGCTGATCCAAATCTGTAAAAAAAAAAAAAAAAAAAAAAAAAAAAAAAAAAGATCTCTCTGAAATTAACGACTAAAAATATTATCTTACCAAAAACAATCTGATATGATCTTTAAAAATCATATGTGTTTTTTAACCCCTGACAATGCAAAACTTTCCAATATAAATTCTTCCACATCACACACATGCACACACTCTGTAAATTTACATCTACTAAATGTAAATCCAAAACACTAAAAATTTAAAGGCATAAAAACGTACTGGAAACATGAGGCTTTTGTTTTACATTCATTTCCTTAGATAGCTTTTCTGGAAAGGGTCTTCATTCCAAAAGAAAATTGTTTACTATATCAATTCCGTGTGAATAGACTTTGTGAGACTAATTCCTAAAACCTCCTCAGGAGATGCTTAATTAAGGCTCTAGTTCCAATTTCCTGCGACTCAAACGGCAACGTACAGAAAAGAGCTTATACACAATCAAGAAGGGAGAGGAATGCAGGTCCAGGGAGCGACCACTCTTTTGTTTTGGTGGCAGACGCTGCAAAAATAAAGGTCCATCGGAGCTATCTGCACCTATCCCCACCCATCACATCCCTGCAGAGCACTTTCACCCATCCGCTCAAGACCCTCTAGTCCACGAGAGTCGCCGAACCCGCGGCTTTCCACGTCCCAAAGGACGGGCGGGGGAGGTTGCCGGGTCTGGGATACAGAGAGAAAAGGAGGGAGGACACAGGATCTTTGAGGACAGAGGGACAAGGAGATGCATCTGGCTGAGGGGGATGAGACGCGCCACTGAGACCCTAAAAATTCGCTGGGAGAACAGCCCCACGGGACCGACAGAGGATGCTGCCGGTTCCGAGACGGGGACAGACAGACAGGGGTACAGTCTTCTATAAGAAGAAGGCGACACATTAGTGGCAGACCCGGCAGGGCGTGAACTAGGCAGCGCTGGATTCGGAGCCCCAAGAGGGCGGAGATAGCCTCACTCACACTCGGACGGTAAAGCGGGGACTTACGGTTACTTCCCGGGCTGAGGGTTAGGGCCGGGTGGACCCCGCAGCTCCGCAGTTCTGCCGCCGCCGTGGCCGCCTCTGCCTCTCGCGCCGAGCAGGTGACCTCAGGTGCCCTCCCCGCCCCACCCACCCAGGCGGGCGCCCCCTCCGCGCCGGCCCAGGTGCACCCGCCGGGCAGAGGCTGCTGGGGCTGAGAGTGCGCACTAGAGGCCCGCGAGGAACGCTGCGTGAGACCGACGCGCCCGCGACGAGACTCAGACTGGGCGGGCGCCCCCCATCCCTCTCGGGCCGCCTCGCCGCCTCACTCAAGGGAGGGGTAGAGGGGGCGGTGGCTTTTGCCTCCGCCTCGCGGTCAAGTCCGCCTCATGCTCCAGCCTAGCGCGCGCGCACGCAGCCCCGGCCGCCCTCCTCCCCTCCCCCGCCGCCGGCTCAGCCGCTGGCGTGCCGGCCGCTGCCACCCGTGTCCTCGAGCCGCCGCCACCAGCCCCAGACAGCCCGCAGCCCCAGCGGGAAGCAGCAGGAACGGCAGCCGCTTGTCCGTCGACCCGGAAGCTCTTCCGCGGCCCACCGCGACGCTGCAAAGGGTGCCACCCCGGAAGTGGTTTCCTCGCCCCGGTAGCGGCGGGATGGAAAGCAAGGGCCTCTGAAGACCTGGCAACGCCTGATTTCGGGAGTGCTAATCATGCTGAGGAGCGCGGAGAGGGAAGGACAGTAAGGAACTAGTCGGCCAAAGTTTCTCCGGGCCCAGGGACTCTGGCGCGTTTTGGGAAGCGCGGCTGAACACGCCAGGCGGCTTCTGGTGGCCACCAAGGGTTTTCCTGCCACAGGAAGTTAGGCCTGGCCGCTGGGAAACGGAGGAATGAGAAAGCGGTGACGGCACCCCGCCCCGCAGGTGACTGTCCCACCCAGGGAGCTGAATGTAGCGGCCCGGGAGGCGCTCGGCCGCCCTCACGGGTGAGACGACGAGCGAGAGCCACACTCCAGCGAGAGAAAGAAAACAGAGGTGGGAGGCTGAACTGTCTCCACATCTGGTTTCTCCAGGCAAGGCATTCATTTCTTACATGTAGTAACAAAGAAGCCCAAGCCACTTTTGGGGGGCGGCTCTTTGAGCTAAGAGGCGTGCACGGCCTTTCCAGGTAGTGGATGTTGATGGGTGGCGGCAGAGGAAAACCCTGGGCAGGGAGGTGTTGTGGGTTTTGTTTTCTGTTTGTTTGTTTGTTTGTTTTTGGTCATTTCAGGGAAAGCGATTCACAACTTGTTATTCCAGCTCGCCTATCTACACTTCTTTCCATCTTTTGAGGCATTTGGCTCTTTGCTTTTTATTCATGGGTTTTTTTGTTTTTTTTTTTTAATCTTCAAAAGAAATCTTTGATGCAGCTGGCCTGACTGAGGATCTCACTCCCATTCCCTTCTCACTCTTTCGGAGAGCTTGTGTGCCTTCACAGTTTCTGTTTGCAAATGCTTCGTTCTCTCTGCATCTACAGTCTCTTAACTGCTTTGAAGGCCTCATCTTATGGGGGGAAATGCCGAAAATTGAAGTACGTTTTCGTAACAGTATAAAAACAATTCATTCTATGATCTTTTTGCCCTTAGCCCCAAGCTACTGTATTATTAGTTGGTTCCCTTAGAATTGGGTTGCAGAACTACAGCAGCAGCTGATATATAGCATATTTAGATATAGTCTGTTTGAAATCATGCTCTCCCAAATAACCTTAAATAACTTTGGTGTTCGCCGTAGGATTTCATTTGGTTCCCAATGCCAGTATTACTTAGTTTCTTCTCTCTTAGCCAAATTCAGTGTAATTGTCTTCAAAAGCAATTTGCAGATTATTAAATATCTAAAATTACAGAACAGAACGTCACTTAACAGAAAGAAAGCCTTTGAAAATTATCGGTGACACTTGTTGACCCTGATAAGTGATGATTAGTAGAATTGGTTGAGGGACAGGGAGAAAAGCAAGCTGACTTAGAAGTAGCACTGATGGCTATTTTCTATTGTACTTTATTAATACTTCCTCTCTTTGTAGCAAAAGGATGAGATTTTTATGGCCAACAAATAAATTCCTCTAGAGGAATTCTTCCTGACATTTAGTTGCCATCTCTTCTCTTTAATGTTATAATGCTTTGAAATAGTGACTTGTTCCTGGAGAATGCAGAAGGATCAAGTAACTTAGCTACTCCACCTCAGCTTTTTTTTTCTGTAAAATGGAGATAATAATATTATCTGCCTCCATCAGAGTTAGGGGGAAAATGAATTAATATATGTAAAGTACTTAATATAGTGTCTAGTATGTAATAAGCATTGTAGGTGTTAGCTATTCCGATTATTTTACAAACATTAAATTCTATATACAGAAAACAAAAGCAATAAAAATTTAAGGACTACTTGATAAAATCACTTTGGTTGGCGGGAATAAAAAATATTTGATAAAAAAAATATGATTTTCAACTATGTGGACAGAAAGGTTTTGTGTGTTTGGCTTGGTTTCATTATTTAAAGCTGGCACGGATTTAAATGATTAAGAAACATTGCTTAAGGATGGAAGAAGGTGGATCATTTTCTGTCTCAGGAATGTTTTACAGGGATCTAAGATAATGTCCCATTTTTTGGTTTTTATTTATGAACATACACTTTCTGATCATTGCTGATAATTAGCATATACTTTGCAAACTGGTAAATCCTCTTATCAGCTTTGACTTCTGCTTATTACATTTACAATGCCCATATTCATTTACCAAATCTTCTCTTTTTCTCTGGTGGAAAAGGTTTTAGTTTGTTCTTAAGTACTCAATATAGCAAATGATTTTATTAAAGATATTATTTACGTTTTGTTAAACAGGATTGTCTGCTATGGCAAAGAAATGCTAACAAACCGGCCCCATGGGGACAAAATGGCATTTGTATCCCCCCCCCTTCCCCAGTCATAGTGACAACTAGAAATGCCCCTACATATTTTCAATGATCCCAGGTAGGAAACCAACTCTAATTGTGAAGCATTTCTGCATATTTGTAAGGCCTCATTGCTTGGAACAGTATCATTTATGCCTAAGCATTTTTCAGAATAAAATGAGCCATAACAAAACGCCACCTATTTCCTATTGTTACACTTGAACCTTTATCTAAAACGCAGTCTAAACATATTGCTAACTCTAGTCATACCTTTCTCCATAATTTTTTTTTTAACCTAAGTTGGCCAGCATAGGAATTGATTGCTTTAAATTGTGCTTAGAAGACTAAAGATTACTTGATTTCTCTTTTAGGTGTTTAATAGAAAAAAAAGGTTTGTGTAATTGTGCTATATATGTCATACAGTATATTCACAATACAATGCCTTTTTTAAAAAAAAAAAACAAGGGAGATAGTGCTTGAAATACAAATGCTTGTTGGAAATTCCTCAATGGTTACTTAAAATTAGTCTGAGGAAAAAATGTGTGGGGTGTGTGTGTGTGTTTGTTTGTAAAACATATATTGTGAAAAGAATGTTGGAGTTATCTAGGGAATTGATAATGGAAGTGAAAAATATTCATAAGTCATCATCAGAGAGATTTTATCCATTGATCAAATGTTTTTGACTCTGTAATAGGCATCTTCAAAGAAAATTATAAGGTATACTTTAGCTTATCCAAATGTAAAATATCAAAGTTCTTTCTAAAGATTTTGGAAAGAATGTAATGGCAGCTACCTATTTCCAGGTTCCAAACTATTAACAATATGACATTTACTTGTGTCGTTTATGGAAAGTAAGTGTGTAGTATTCTGAATTATTATTGCAGGTAATTACTTGCTTAGTATTTACAAGATATGTTATAACCACATCACCTTTTTTTAGGTCCAAAAGTTAGATTCTTATGCAGGCTAGACATATAAAAAGTATGTATCTCCATTAAAATATTTTTACTTTTCACAGAAAAGGAAAAAGGACCATAAGGAAATCTTAAAATTATAAGCTAAGGTTTTGAATAGATACAATCATCTCTGGCTTGCCTTTTTGGTAGTATATATATTCTAAGATAGAAAAATAAACATGCTATTTTAAAAATTGTTTTCCAAAGTGATTATGTTGATTATATCTCTTTTAATATTCCAGAGGATTTCTGTGTTTGTTTTGTAAAGCAATGGGAAATCCAGAAAACATCGAAGATGCTTATGTTGCTGTTATTCGTCCAAAGAATACTGCCAGTCTCAATTCTCGGGAATACCGAGCTAAGTCATATGAAGTAAGAACAATTTACTAACATTTGATTTGCTACCATTGGATGGCATTTTTCGTTATCATTTTCATTTACGTAAAGTCTTATCATGTCTTCTAAATTCTTGTTGACAACCTAGATCTTGAAAAGGTAGAATTGATGCTCCTAGGTCTCTGCCCATCATTGTCAAATGGTGTGTGTTGCATGCCTTTTGGCCATTTTTCTGTTGATTGATAGGATATAAATTATTAGATATTAAAAGGTAGTCATTTGAGTTTTCCTTATAATGTACAGATTTAGTTTTTAGTACACTTTATTAAATGGCTCTCAAAAATTTTTTTAAAAAATTGCAAAAATCGGTTTATTCCAAATTCCAGTGGAAATATTGTTCTTGGTTATTTCCCCAAAGAAATCTTTTTTTACAGTTCATTTTAAAATATCTCTCTACCTTTAATTAAAGTTTTAGGCAATTAAGTTACTTCTCTCTAGTCCTGAATTGTATTACATATATTAGGAAACGTGATTGAAGCAAAAAAAAACCCTGGAAAACCCTAAAACAGAATTATCTTTTCTATGCAACAGATTCCAAGCATCATAGAATACTTCTGATGTAACCTACATCCAACTAATTTCTCTAGCATGTTGCTTAAAATTGCTTTTGTAAGATTAGTTATCTGAAACTTATTAAAGGATATTGCAGAGGTTGTCAGGAGGCTGCTGTTTCAGCAGTGCTCTGGTTTACTAGTTCTCAATCCTGGCTACACTGTGCATCATCTGGGGAACTTTAAAACTTCTAGTACCAGGACCCTGTTCCCTAGACATTAATAGGTCTGAGATGAAGCTAGGCACTGCTATTGTTTTAAAAGCTTCCCAGGATATTCTGAGGCTGGGGTTAAGGAAAATTGCTGGCTTATTATATTCTAGGGCAAGTAAATTTTATTTTTAAACTTTCTCTCTTTAAATTTTTCTCATCTAAGATTTTGTTACATGAAGTTCCCATTGAAGGACAGAAAAAAAAGAGAAAGAAAGTTTTGTTGGAAACTAAACTTCAAGGCAACAGTGAAATAACACAAGGCATATTGGATTATGTAGTAGAAACCACCAAACCAATTTCTCCTGCAAACCAGGGTATTAGAGGTAGGAAATTTTTCTTCTTCTTTTTTTAAATACAGTTTGCTTTAAATGCTTGTGGAGAAAGATATTTTTAAAAATATATTATGATCAGTTTCTTTTGGGTTGCCTGGCTGGCTCAGTCTTCAGAGTGTGTAACTTTTAATCTTGGAGTCATAGGTCAAGTCCCATTTTGGGTGTAAAGGTTACTTAAAAATAAAAACCTTAAAAAAAAAAAAAAAGATCAATTCCTTTTTATGTCCCTTTCCATTTAAAAAAACGTCAGGGGTGCCTGGGTGGCTCAGTTGGTTAAGCATCCACCTCTTGGTTTTCAGCTCACATCATGATCTCGGGGTTGTGCAGTGGAACCACCTCCGGCTCTGCACTTAGCGAGAAGTCTACTTGAGATTCTCTGCCTTTCCTCTCACCAACCAATGGATATTCGTGCTCTCTCTCTCAAATAAATAAAAAAATAAAAAAATTTTTAAAAAACTTGAAAAAGACGTAAAAAACTTTTTTTAAGGTGTAGGAAAGCCCTTCAAGAAATAACTTGACTATGGAGCATCTGGGTGGCTCAGTCAGTATGTGTCTTCCACTTAGGTCATGATCCAAGGTCCTGGGATCAAACCCCACCTTGGACTCCCTCTCCTCAGCTGGGAGCCTTCTTCTTTCTCTCCCTCTGTCCCTCCACCCTACCCTGCTCTTGCTCTCTCAAATAAATAAAATCTTAAAAAAAAAAAGGACTATAATTTTTTTTTACATTGAAAAATATTTAAATAAGCTGCAGTGTTAATGATTTGTTCAGTAGAGATAGGAAACCAAGGAGTGGCTTGAAAACTAAGAGAAAATACAAATAATTTTTGCTAGAAGTATAGTTCTCTAGTTAAGTATCTTTGTACTACTATTTTTACTTCTTCAGGACAGAGGAAACTAAAAACCTTGCTCCTTAACTAAGTGAAAATTAAAAGATTCATGGATTAGAGTCCTATAAATTGCCAGGTAGCAGAGGGTTCTTCCTATTTGGGCACAGGAAGAAAACCCTTTCTGAACTGAATTATTGAAATACTTACCTTTGAAAGGTTGAGGTCCCATTTAAAATATTAGATAGTATATAGCCTAGGAAACTTTAAAAATTAATGATAATTTTCTCAGGCTGTAGCCTCACAAGAAATACATAGCAGTTAAAAGTTAGAGAAATTATAAATTATGTTCAAGATTCAGGCATTATTATTAAGAAGCTAAAGCTATTTTCAGTCAAAAAGCTGTTGAAAACAGTTGATGAAATAAAGCAAACCTCTCTCTGCCTACTTTTTGGTTTTTTAATGCTTATTCAGTGTTTTTTCTGTTAATTTTTCTAGAGATTGTCTAATTCATCTGTTTCAGTAAAGAAACTGTTTTTGTTGCAGAGACAGGGCTGAGTCCAGTGATTCGACTTATTATTTTGAGTATTTGTTCCATAGAATAGCTGAACTGTAAGTCTCTGATTCATAATTTTGGAGGTCATTTACCGTATGTTACCCTTCCAATAGGTAACCTCCCCAATGGGGCTCTAAGCATTATAACTCAAGATTATAATAAGTTACTGCATAAATTTACAGGTCTTTGATACACATTCTGAGTTCCACAAAGAATCTCCATTCCCTCATGATCAGATTGACTTTTTAATAAAAAGATCTAGAAATTGATCTTAGCTAAAAAGGGGACTATCTTTGGGGGTGATCCAAGAATGTAAAAGGCTCTTTTTGGATGTCACAAATTTGTCAATCATTTCTACCTCAGTCTTAGACTTCTCTGATAAATTTTCATCTAGACTTGTTTTACTATTGATAAATTGTTACAATCAGAATATATCCTGAGATTAAATTCCTTTTTTTTAAAGATTTATTTTTATTTATTCATGATATACACGGAGGGAGAGAGGCAGAGGGAGAAGCAGGCCCCATGTTGGGAACCCGATGGGGGGACTCGATCCCGGAACTCTAGGATCGCGCCCTGGGCCAAAGGCAGGCGCTAAACTGCTGAGCCACCCAGGGATCCCCCTTGAGATTAAATTCCTGAGACATGTACCCAAATAACATATTTGAGCTAAGACAGAGGAATCATAATTTTTTGTGAATTAGCCAAATTCTACCACTTGATCCATTTCACCCTGAAGGGGGATTAAAATGGTATCAGTGTTAACAAAGATGTCCTCAAGCCCAGAGAAAGGGGTAGTACTCTTAGAAGATTTTCCTGAAGCCTTTAATAAGAGAAACTAAAATGGATAAGTTTAACTAGTTCTATTAATGAGGCATACCACATCCTAACTATCCTATTTATTGAGTTTTCCTAATGTATGAAATATTTTTATAGATTAATAGGATTCTTTATATAAGCATTGTGTGAAAAGCACAAATGAACAAATGACTTTATAACACAAATTTATGCCTTACCTTTTTGTGCAGTGCTGTCCAGTTTATAAAGCAATACCACACTATTTTTCTTAAAGCACTACTACATTTACTTATTAATGAAATTCTTAAATTCGTCCTGTGAGTTGGTATATGATCATTTTCACAACTGTGAATGGAAATGCACATATATGTTGTTACCTGCTAAAATCATATACCTGTTAGTGGAGGAGTTAGCACTAGAACCCTCATTTCCCAGCTTGTAGTCAGTGCTTTTATTTTTTCCCCACAACATATCTCATTACATTTATAATTTGCAAAGTAGGCAATTAAATAATGGATCAGAACTGAGTTTAGGGATGCAGCAAGGCAGGAAAGATTAAGTGGGACAAGACCTCAGTCTAGACGAAAGAAATTGCCTCTGAAATGAGATGTTATTCTGTATCTAACACTCATATTTTGTACAAATGTCCATTTTGTAAAGTAATTGGGGGCTATAACAATAATGGGCCATAATAATCACAAATATTGACTCCATTATTTCGTGGATAAATGAAGCTGCTTGAACTCATACTATCTACCTGTCCATAGAAGACATCCAGCCAGGCTTTCCTACTTGGGTCAGGAACAAGGCTCTAGATTTTGAGTAGGAAGATAAGAAGGGTTGACAAAAATCATGACAAAGGTGTCTAGATGAGAGGTTTTAAAGTGCAGGACTTGTAGGTTTTTATTTGTAGCCCCCTTGCGGCCAAATCAGGAAAAACAGACTAAGAATGGAGGTTACAATTCACAACAGTAGTTATAGCCCAGATTTTAATAAAAACTGAAATTGAGGATGGAGGTTGAATGTTAAATGAAGAGCTACTAAACTTTAAGACTTTGCAACTTATAGGGCATCTCGGTGGCTCAGTCAGTTGAGCATCCAGCTCTTATGATCTCAGGATTGTGGGATTGAGTCCTGAGTCAGGCTCCATGCTCAGAGCAAAGTCTGCTTGTCCCTCTCCCTCTGCTCCTCCCCCTGTTCTCTCTCTCTCAAAAATAAATGAAATAATGGGCTGCCTGTGTGGCTCAGTTGGTTAAGTGCCTGCCTTCAGCTCAGGTCATGATCCCAGGGTCCTGCTCAGTGGGGGTCTGCCTCTCCCTCTGCCCCTTCCCCCCACCCCCTGCTTGTGTGCTCTCTCTCAAAAAAAAAAAAATTTACAAATAAATCTTTTTTTAAAACAAGATTTTACAACTTGCAGATACCACCCTCCTTAGCCACCGGAGACTATAGTAATATTCTTACCATCTACGTCCCAGCTAAGTGAGGAAATATATGTCCCTTGACTCCGCAGGATGTCTTGCTGTTCAGCTGCTCTCTCAATAATCTTTAGCTGGACAGTTTTCCTTGCTGTGCAAAGAAAGCTGCTCTTATAGTGAGTCAAGACCCAGACCATAAATCTACTGGTTCATTGTCCGCAGAGTGATTTGCATTATTATCAGAATGAACAGTTTTTACTAGGGTGTATAATAAAATTGGTATTTATATATTTTAACTCCTCTTAATGCTGCCTTTAAAATTTTTTTTTAGTTCTCAAAAACAAAAATGAAAAAAGGACAAACTAAAAAACAGTCTCTTAACTACAGAGAACAAACCAGTGGTTACCAGAGGGAAGGTGGGTGGGGGCATGAATGAAATAGGTGTAGGGGATTAAGAGGATACTTATCTTGCTGAGCACTGAGTAATATATGGAATTGTTGAATTGCTATATTGTGAACTTGAAACTAATACAATGCTATATGTTAATTGCACTGGAATTAAAATAAATTTTTTTCTAATTCTTGAGATAATTTTTAAAATTTAAAAGTCCATTTTTTTATCTTTACTGATTTTTAAAAATGGTTAGGAAAACGAGTGGTACTAATGAAGAAATTTCCTCTGGATGGGGAGAAGATGGGCAGAGAAGCAGCCTTATTTATTGTTCCATCAGTTGTCAAAGGTAAAAGTCTAAGTTTTATCCTATGAATCTTTTTTTTTTTTTAAATTTTTATTTATTTTATGATAGTCACACAGAGAGAGAGAGAAAGAGGCAGATACATAGGCAGAGGGAGAAGCAGGCTCCATGCACCGGGAGCCCGACGTGGGATTCGATCCGGGGTCTCCAGAATCGCGCCCTGGGCCAAAGGCAGGCGCCAAACCGCTGCGCCACCCAGGGATCCCTATCCTATGAAACTTTATATACTTTAGATGCTAAGTTAAAGTCTACTGAGGAATTTAGTAATTAGCATTTATAGTTACTACTATAATACTGTTTTAAAATACCCATTTTTTAGTAGTTACAATGAGGAAATCTATTACTTAAAAAAAGATATTTTGATTGTAAAGTAATATTCAGCCTTTTGGACTAAACAGTAATGTTTTTGTTTCTGGGTTTGAGAGTAAATAAAGAAGTGAGGAGGAAAGCCATAATTGAAATTAAAAATTTTCAGATTATAAAAAAAAAAAATTTCAGATTATAAAAGGGATTTTTCAAAGGATACGATTAGAAATAGATATTTCAGTATTTTGGAACATTAACAGACTATGATCAGGACCTATTTAGTATTTGGCACTAGAAGGTGTTAATAGTTCTAAAATACTCTGCCTAACAGCTTTGGTAGTATACAAAGAATTTATATCTGAGGTAAAAATTGAATTTGAGCCTTTGACATCCTGGAGTAATTGAAAAATACTAAATTTCAGTGCAGACCTTGCAGCCTACAAATTTTGTACCTTTGGGCAAATCACCTCTTTAAGCTCCAGCTCTATTTGTATCTGCTCCTACTAAGTTCATTGTGCTGGAAGAATTCAGTGAGGTATTGGATGTGAAAAACACTTTGGGGCAGCCCTGGTGGCTCAGCGGTTTAGTGCTGCCTTCAGCCTAGGGCATGATCCTGGAGACCTGGGATCAAGTCCCATGTCAGGCTCCCTGCATGGAGCCTGTTTCTCCCTCTGCCTGTGTCTCTGCCTCTCTCTCTCTGTCTCTCATGAATGAATAAATAAAATTTATTTAAAAAAAAAAACAAACACTTTGGAAACTTTAGTGTACTAGCCTCCTTTAGGGAAGTAATAATACTGATGATAAATTAATGACCCAGTGTGGATATGCCATTAGCTTGCTGCTCACACAGTACTTCTATGTATTTCATTAGCCAGCTCTAGTATTCTACATATATTTTTTTCCAGCCATACTTACACTAAAAAGTACAGTATTTTAAATGTTGTTGGAAACCTGATTAATCAGAGTTTTATAACATTGTTGAGGAAGGGAAAGGGGAAATAATTTCTGCCTTCCTTCAAGAATATAGGTCTTCTAATTCCAAATGGATAAGGGCACAGAACTGGTCATCAATTTAATCAAGGTCTTCTACATCCAAATCTAAAACAATTCATGTTACACTTAACTACTTTGTAAAATATACTATATAATTTTAAGTGAAAAACATGCAATTGTAAACCTTTTATATAATGGCATTATTCATTTTCTTTTTCAGATAATACTAAATATACATATACTCCAGGATGCCCAATTTTTTACTGCTTACAAGATATTATGCGAGTCTGTAGTGAATCCAGCACTCACTTTGCTACACTTACAGCAAGGATGTTAATAGCCTTGGATAAGTAAGAAATGCCACTAAAAATATTTTTTTAATAAATCAAATACAGGTTCATAGTAGAAATTAGCTCCGAAAGAACAGAAGAAAATAATAAAATTAATATGTATATGCTACACAGTGTTAAGTTTTTGAAGTACAATATGAAAATGAAAAGTCCCAAAGACAAGATTGTCCTGGTTTGCTTGCAAAGCTCTTTTTTTTTTTTTTTTTCAAAAATGACAAAGACTGCCCTGGATTAAAAATTAAGATTCCTTGTTATAAAACTACATTTAGTATTTTGTTTTTGTTTTTGTTTTTGTTTTTTTTTTCAAATTGCATTACAACTGCCTTTATTTTCCCTACTACTTTGTACTAGTTCCCTTATTTCCATACTTTATTTACTGCGGTAATTCAGTAGAACTAATTATGTCTTTAAAAATAGTTAAATAAGTGAGTGATTAAGTTCTCTTTCTGTTTTCCCCAATGCTGGGTCAAATGGCTTAAGTTGTTCTGATAGATTTAGTATTGAGTTACTCTTAGCAGTGAACAAATTGTTTAATCCATCATATCTTTGTCCTTCTATAACTACAGAGCTAATGTCACCTCCATCTCAGTGGTTCAAATTTTAAAAGTACTTCATGGTACTTTAGAAGGGGGGTTATTGTTATTATGGTATATACATTTTTGAAAATAATTTGCTGTCTATTAACAAAACTTCTATTAATAGTAAATGAAGTACTTAACGAACACTAGTTAAAAAATTAAAAATCTGAATGTAATATTAGAATGTATCACATATCAGAGTTGGATACTCTACTTTTTTCATCTTCATTTTTGAACTAATACTTCTGTGACCTCTTCTTTCTACTTTGCCAGGTGGTTAGATGAACGTCATGCACAATCTCACTTTATTCCAGCTTTATTCCGACCTTCTCCTCTTGAGCGGATAAAAACTAATGTCATAAACCCTGCATATGCTACTGAATCAGGTCAGACAGAGAACTCACTACATATGGGCTACAGTGCACTAGAAATAAAGAGTAAAATGTTAGCCCTAGAGAAAGCAGATACTTGTATTTACAACCCTTTGTTTGGATCAGATCTTCAATATACAAACCGGGTAAGAGTTGAATGAATTTTGGCTCTGATTTCAAAAGACATCTTATCTCCAATATAATTTTTTTCTAAAATAAACGTACCCATTACTAATTATAAACATTAAGATGACATCTACAGTAGTTGTATTTATATCTATTAACGTCAAGAGTCTAACGCTCTTAAGGGGTTCTTGTTTTTTCTATTTTTCCTTTTTAGGTAGATAAAGTGGTAATAAATCCATACTTTGGTCTCGGAGCTCCAGACTACTCAAAAATCCAAATTCCCAAACAGGAGAAATGGCAGAGAAGCATGAGCAGTGTCACAGAAGACAAGTACTGTTTTGGTTTTACTTCACATTGCTTTTTTAAAACTTGCATTATAATGTTAAAATATTGTTTAAAATGATAATATACAACTAGTATGCAATGTAATCATTGCATAAAAGATTTAGTTTGCAGCTGCTAAGTGATATATGGCTTTCATAGACATGTTTGTTTTGAAACAATTTGTATTTCAACAGTACTTTTTTTAAAAAAAATGTATCTGTTTTTAATGATTAGGGAACGACAGTGGGTAGATGACTTTCCTCTCCATCGAAGTGCCTGTGAAGGAGATTCAGAATTACTAAACCGTCTTCTCAATGAAAGATTTTCAGTCAACCAATTAGATAGTGACCACTGGGCGCCTATTCATTATGCATGCTGGTAAATGGATTACTTTTTTTTCTTAGAAGGAATGAATTCTTAGTTACAAATGTTAGTGCCTCTTTTCAGAGCTATCGTCATTCCAGCCACTTTTTCTCTACCACATTTTGCCTTATGAACTTTCTATATAAATCTTTGATTAGTGTATATATGTACTAATGTTCAGAATATATGCCCCATGGGAAAGGTATCATTGGTATTTTAGACATTACTAGGTCATCCTGTGTCATTATACAGTGTCATTATACAGCACTAGGTCCCTTATTTACCCTTGTAATTTCTGTTGTTCTGTATTGGAGTCATGTTAAGTTTGTTTAACCCTTACTATAAAATTTACATGAGGTAACTACTTATGATGGACATTAATCATGTTAGAAAAGTATCCATTTAGTTCTTTGGGAAGCTGTGGCATCAAAAAACTCCCAGAATCCTTCATTAAATCATGCCATTTCTTTGTTATTACTGTTTTTTTAAGATGAGAGGGATTGGCTCATAAATAAGATTGGGGTTAGCTGTTGCCCTAGTGAGTTGCCCTAGTAGCTTTTGCTCTCCTACTCTTCCCACATTATAGCAACTCTTCCCCTCAGCTAAGTTCTTACACTTTTGTTCAAAGCAGTTATTATTAGCTATGGTTTATCCTTTGGAAAGGATGTAGTGAAGTTATTTACCATTATTTCTTATGGGAAAATTGCTTTTGACTTATTGTTTAAAGTGAATTTCCTTGGCTAGTTTAAGAAGTGCCAATATCATTCCCTGCTTGTTAAATGTCCTCTACTTCTTAGTTGAGCAACATTTAGCAAGATACTTCACTTTTATGTATCTCAGTTTATTTATTCATATGTAGAGGCATTACTTAGATCATTGCTAGAGTTCTTTCCAGCTCAAAATTCTTTTGATTTCACTGATTCCAAAATTTGTGATCCTGTAGCTAAATATAGTTGCTTTTAATACACCTCTTCTCCCTTAAAAATATGCTGTTTCCTTAAAAATAGGCTCCTTCATTCTGTAAATGTGTTCTTGTTTTCCCATTACATGAAATTTTCTACTCATATTTGGAGTTACCCTAAATCTTTTTAAACTGAATTTATAGCTGTTTCTTCAGATTACTAGTAAATATTGGTAGCAACAGGAGTACTGAAAGAAATCACATACCTTACCTGTAGCTAAACAAAAAGTACACCGTGAATTGGGAAAGACAGAGGCAGAGAATTTTAGTTTAGGAATCCCAAATTTGTATTTGATTAATATTGTCCTTTTTTTTGTGCCATGGGTTTTCTTTTCTAATAAAATAATGGTAATATTTATTTTTTTAAGAATGGTAGTATTTTTAAGTACATAGTACATAAAAACAGAAGTATAGATAATAGTACATAAAAACAGAAGTATAGATAATATTTAATGTTCTTTTAAATGTACTCAGTTTTCAGTCCTAATAACTTCTATTTCCTAAAAGTATGACCTTTGGCAAGTTACCTAATATCCCTAAGAACCTGTGTTTTATCTACAAGATGGACTTTTAATAGTAGTACATTTCTTAAAATTAAAGGAGAAAATGCAAATAAATGCTTTGAGGGTACCTAGCACATAATAAGCACTCAATAAATGTTGGCTGTTATTATTAAAATACTGTAAAAATTTAAAGATTTTGATGTCTAAATCTGAACTTAATTAGTCCATAGTATTTTTTTTAATTTTATTTATTTGAGAGAGAGATATATAGCAAGAAAGAACAGCAGGACAGAGAGGCAGAGAGAAAAGCAGGCTTCCAGCTTAGTAGGAAGCCTGACTTGGGGCTTGATCCCAGAACCCCGAGATCATGACCTGAGCCAAAGGCAGATGGATGCTTAACCAACTGAACCACCCAGGTACCCCAATCCATAGTATTTTTAATTGGAAAATCTTATTACTACAGTATACCAAGGAAAAGAGTTTTTTTGACAATATTAATTTTGTCAGTTGGAAATAACTAAGTTTAATGTACCAGAGTAATACGGGTCACCTTGCAAATACTTTTAATCAGATGGATCATTTGATTAATGTGAATTTGAATGAAGACTGATTTAACCATTTAATAAGTTACTTTTTCTTGGAAATGTATTTTTATTCACTAATTGGTATAAGGATCAAGGAGGGGAATATTAGGCCATCTTATTAAGAGATTTGGAAACTATAAACTTAAACAAGATGTTTTACCCCTCTTGGTCTGTTTTCTTACCTTTAAAGTGAGAGTTTTTATTAGGTTGGTGGTTCTCAGACTTTTTGGTATCAGGACTGCCTTTTCACTCTTAAAAGTTACAGGATCCCAAAGAATTTTATGCAAATTATACCTAATATCATTTAGCATATTAGAAGTTATACCCCCAAAATATTTTAAGTATTAATTCACTTAAAGAAATAAACATATTAATATAAATAACAATCTTATGAAAAATACCATATTTTTCAAAATAAAAATTAATGAGAATAGCATTATTTTACATTCTTGCAGATCTCTTTATTTTCTAGATTAATAGAAAATAGCTGAGAAAATAGAAAAACTCTCATATCTGATTCTGTCTTTAATTTGTTGCAATATCATATATCACGTGGCTTCTAGAAAATCCCACACTGTACACTTACAGTCAAACAAATTAAAGGATAAGTAACATCTCAATATTATTATGAAAATATGTTTGATCTAGAGTAAACCCTGAAAAGATTTCAGGGATTCTCAAGGCTTCCCAGATCACTCTTTGAGGACTACTCCTAAGATTTCTCCAAGATTTAAAGATTCTACAAGATTTAAATCTTCTCCAAGATTTAAAATTCTCATATTGGTGGCCACATACCTGAAAACTCTTCTTAACTAAAATCACCATCTTTCAAAACTATTTAAGTTGGCTTTCTCCCCATGTGGGTAACTTATCAGCCACTCAGTAAATGTTTCACTGACATCACATAATCTCTGACCTTTCTCAAATCAGTATCTTCTCTCTCTGATCCTACTTTTAGGCTTCACATTATTGCTAGAGAATGTTTTAGCTGTGATGATTTGACTCCCTTTAGATTGTACCATCTTCACTGTAGCTTAGCTGTCTATCCTCTTTGTCTCATTCATCCTGTCAGCCTTTTTTAGTTCTCCCCTATGAGCTGTTCGGAACCTTTCTATTCTTAAGCACTTAAACTCCCACTACTTCCTTTCTCTACTCTCATCAGATAAGTTTTATCCCCTATTTTCAAAGAAAATTGAAGCTATTGGAAATGTCCTTCTTCTCTGTCATTTTTATTCTCATCTCCTGTATCATGGGGTATACAAGTAAAAACCCTTATTTACCATAAATTCCCTCTCTGTACTTTCTTTTCTCTTCCTCTTGAACATTAATTTACTCTGCTGCCTTTTCTGGCCACTATCCTGTTTCTTTCCTTCCTTTCACAGCCCAACTTTAAAGGTGAGTGGGCCACACTCACTGTTGTCTCTTTTTCACTCTTCATGAACCTTCTTAAACTTTTCTGAGTTTTTAATCTCTTTACCCGCTCTACAGCATTAATACTGTTGACCACCCCTTCATTCTAAGAACAAATTGGAGTTAAAGGGGCATAATGGAGCTGTAATGAAGGTCAGTATGAATGCAAGATGTTATTGTTACCTTATCATTATTATTGAAATACTGGCTTCCATTCTGTGACCTAAGCATATGTTATAGTATGGAAACTGCTATATTAAGATTCAGAAACCTGGATTCTAACACTGGTTAGTAACTATGGGATCTTCAGCAACTTACCTTGTTCAAGCTTCATTTTTCTTAACTATGTAATAAAAATACTTCTGCATGCCTTACAGGTTGTTATTATATGAAATAATTATATAAGAAATTACCTTGAAGCATACAGAATGTACATTTGTATTATTTTTTTATTACTTTCTTGAACTGCTAGAAGTATCTTTTCCTATCCTGAAAGATTGTTCAAGATGCATTTCATTGTTCTAAGATACTCATTTTTCTCTAAATTCTCTTAGCTTTAACAGTAATTCTTTTCAGGTAGATGAATTTGCTATATTCTCAGATATCCCAAGCCTTTGCCTTCCTCCTGATTACCAAGCCTGCATTTTCAAATGCCTGCTGAACAGTTTTTACTCTCTTATTGTCTATAAGGCAGATTAGCAAATGCAGAGACAGTGTACCTACCCTCAAGGAGTTTCCAGGGCATTAGAGAAGAGATATATATAAGGGTGAAAGTAGATAAAATAAGTCCCATAAAAGAAGCGAAAATAAAATGCTACCTGTAGTGGAACTATAGAAGAGGTAGATTTTATTTTATTTTAATTTTTTAAGAGGTAGATTTTAAACTGTTTCAGAGAAATAATAGAATTTAACCTAAACAAAATGAGGTGTGGGGAAAAGGACATCTCAGAAATAGCAAAGAACGTGAGCAAGAAGTCATATGAATAAAAAAGGGTA
The DNA here is from genome assembly GCF_905146905.1 of Nyctereutes procyonoides. Classification (NCBI taxonomy): domain Eukaryota; kingdom Metazoa; phylum Chordata; class Mammalia; order Carnivora; family Canidae; genus Nyctereutes; species Nyctereutes procyonoides. The sequence continues at coordinate 15,493,803 of NW_026575141.1, read as the reverse complement.
GCCTACTAGTGGCAGGTTCAGGGTATCAGAAGGGTGTGTAGAGGAGAAGAAAGGAAAGTTGAGGGCAAATTAGATCTTCTAAAGATGTGTTATTTTGCCCTCAAATATACCATATCTGAAAGCAAATTTCCTTTCCCCTCTCCCACCCATTTGTTTATAAACAATGAATTCTTTTTCCACCATAAGATTGCAGTTTGCGGACTCTTATGTCACTGGTTCTGACCAAACAGTGCACTTAACTCTGTCCAACACATGAGTACTCTTTTGGCTCCTTTGGTACTCCTTTTCCCTCTACCTAAAATATTTTTACCTCTTTTCAACATCTCTCTGGTTCCTTCCTACTTAAAATCTAGTTCAAATTGTTCTATCAAAACATTTCAGGGAGTCTTAAAGTCCTGTCTTTTTTGACATTTTTTAAAAAGCATTAGTAATTTGACAAATATATAGTGCCTATGTATTTATTGTTATCCTAAACTGTTACTTAAATTTTACAGCATAATGTAACTTATCCTGTGTTTTACCTTTCTTACTACATTGTAAGCCTTTATTATAGCAGAGACCATGTATCTTCTACATCTTTGTGTCTCCCAACACTGACTTACATAGCAGCTACATATTGAATTCTATCTTTGGGCCTGTTTTGCAGATCACATCACGCCAAAGTGAAAAGCATTATGAAGTTTCTGATTCTGAACCTATTTTTGACTAAAAATTTTATCTTCCTAATTTATAATTTTTGTACTTTGCGTGGGATTGTTCTTTGTCATTTGCTCTGTCTTATAGTTGAGATTATATTTTCTCTCAGTTGATCAAAAACAGAAACAGTTAAATTGAACCCGAAGAATTCATAAGAAATTCCTAGGCACTGAAAATATTTGTATCAATGCCTTACTTAAAAAAAAAAAAAAAAAAAAAAAAGTCTTAGATTTCTTTGGGATGTCATCAAAAATTTGAATTTTTAAAACATTTCAGATGACTTTTTTGGGTAAGTTTCATTTTTTTTTTTTTTAATAGGTATGGAAAAGTTGAGGCCACTCGCATTTTGTTAGAGAAAGGAAAGTGCAATCCAAACCTTTTAAATGGACAGCTTAGTTCTCCTCTGCATTTTGCTGCTGGAGGAGGACATGCTGAAATAGTACAGATTCTCCTAAACCATCCAGAAATTGACAGAGTAAGTTATTTTCCAGGGTTGTTTTCTTTTTTTTAATGTTCAAGCAATAAATAACAAGTAATGGCACTAAAATGTTCAATTGTATACTTGAGAAGTCAAACTAAAAAATAAGTTTTACCTTCTACATAGTTAAGTAATATTTGTATAAACTTTGCTTTTGTGCTTGTTTTTATTATGATAAAATATACCTCACATAAAATTTGCCATTTTAACTATTTCTAGATGTACAGTTCAAAGACATTAATTGCATTCACATTGTTGTGTAATCATCACCATCATCCATCTCTTGCATATACATAAATTTAACCTTTTTGTGTTGTATTGCCCCAAAAAATATCTTTACAAAGGAAAAAGATTTTCTACCCATTTTTTCCAGAATTGGTATTAATAAGTATTTGTAAAGGGCAAAATAATTGCTTTAATCAAAACCTTTATTGGATTTTATGATCAGAACTTTAAAAAAAAAACAGTAATCACATTGATTGGTGCTTTGAGTCTTTCATCCTTACCAATTTATGTTTAAGTATAGTAAATGCTAAGAGTGGTTAATATTTAATACTTGACAAAAATCCATTTTTTATGAAACTTTGACATTTTTACTTACAATACCATATATTTGTAATGACTTTTTTCTTTGTATTTTTCTTTTTTCCAACATTTCTAGCACATAACAGACCAACAGGGAAGATCCCCTCTAAATATTTGTGAAGAAAACAAACAAAATAACTGGGAAGAAGCTGCAAAGCTGTTGAAGGAAGCCATTAACAAACCAGTAAGAATTACCTTCAGAAACCAAGCCAAGCCAACTACTTAAATTGATAAGTAATTTGAGTATCTGTGGCAAGAGGAATGGATGGATGATTTCTTTACTGCTTTTAGAAAACCTCATGTTCATTCTAACATTCAGACCTTTATTCTTGCAAAACAAATATTGCATAATCAATCTTTAAAACACTTCAAGTTAACTTAATTTCTAGTATAATCTAGTATAATCTCAGTACTTAATACTGTCTGAAATAATCAGCAGTAACATTAAGATAGAGAAGAATTAACAATTAGAAAGACTCCAGTTTGCCTAAAAGTTATAGTGAGAATAAAACTGTCATCAATTTAAAAACTGTGTGAAAATTTACAAACCAGATAAAAGGATTTATAACCAGTCAGATAAACTATTAAAACTTGATATCAACAGATATAATCTCTGAGCCTTTCCAGACATTTCCATCAGGTAGGTAATAAGTATTTATGGAGTATCTCTGTGAATTTAACACCTTGAGTGAAAGTGACAAGTGATAAAGAATAATATATGAACTCTGCCTTTAAGGAATATGAACACATTCACCATCACTCAACAGATTTTGTCAAATACTATTCCATGAGCACAAGACAAAGTCAAAGGAATAGATAAACAGTACAGGCACCCTTATATTATACTTCATTACAATTTATTTTCTAATTGTAAAGAACACATTATTATTCCTAGTATAATTTTTATATTCTAAATGAATAAGATAAGAGGAATTAGTTACTTTTATCCAAAATGAACTGACCTGGTAGTTGCCTGGGGGCTTCTCATAGAAAAAATGTATTGAGAATATAGTGAGTTCCTTCCAATAACAATAAAAATGTATTGAGAATATTGAGAAACCATAATGAGATGTGGTTTCTCAATATATTGAGAATACATTTTTATTGTTAATACAATATATTGAGATACATACTTCTCAATATATTGAGAATACATTCACACCAGACAGAATGGCTGGTTTCAAAAAGATAAGAAATAACAAGTGCTGGAGTAAATGGAACCCTTGTATACGATTGGTGGAAATGTAAATTGGTGCAACCACTATGGAGGTTTCCCCCAAAATTAAAAGTAGAGATACCATACAATCCAGTAATTTTAGTACTGGGTATTTACAAAGAAAATGAAAGCACTAATTTGAAAAGATACATGTAATTGCTTCTCAGCCTTTTGGCTAAGATCAAGTGTGAAAAAGATACATGTATTTCTATGTTTATGGCAACATTATTTATAGTAGCCAAGATACGAAGACAACCTAAGTGTACATCAGCAGATCAATGGATAAAGAAGTGGTATTCATATATACAATGGAATATTACTCAAGCATAAAAAAGAATGAAATCTTGTCATTTGCAACAACAGGATGGAATAAGTCAGACAGAAAGACAAATGCCATATGATTTCACTTATATGTGGAAGCTAAAAACCAAACAAAAAAACAGACTCCTGAATACAGAGAACAAAGTAGTGTTTGCTAGAGGGGATGTGGGTGAGGGCTGGACAAAATAGGTGACAGGGATTTTTTTTTTAATGTATTGAGAATATTAGTACTCTGACATTTTCTGAACAGGAGGAAAGCAACTGGCTCAAGGTCCATTGTTCCATAACCGTCTTCCATCACAGCTTCCTCTTAGGAATATTGCTAGTATGCATTTGTAGAGTATAATTTGTGGCCCACTAGACTTGCAAGATACTTGACTAACATCAGATTCAATAACCAAGACTCTGTCTCCCATATGATACCTACTAGGTACATCAATAGCTTTAAAACATCTCCCAGAAGAATCTGAAGTTGGATATATTTTAAGAGCCATTTGCCTTAGCTTCTCAAACTTATTTGACTATGAAACATTCAGAGGAAAACATATTGGAAAATATAAATAGTGGAAATAAAAATTTTTTAAGCTGTGCCAACAGATACTTGAAGCAGTTTTCTGTTATTTTTCATATTTGAAATCTATTATAAAACATATGAAATTGAAATTGAAGCATTTTGTGAGGCTGGTATATACAACTTTATCTAACTAGGTTGCATAATTTATTATCATTCTTTGTCCTAGTATGAAAAAGTTCGAATATACAGAATGGATGGATCATATCGTTCTGTTGAACTGAAGCATGGAAATAATACCACAGTGCAGCAGATAATGGAAGGAATGCGTCTCTCTCAAGAAACACAGCAATATTTCACTATTTGGATCTGTTCAGAAAACCTCAGTAAGAAAGTTGTTACTCTGTTGTGTAAACATCTATTCCTTTTTGAGAGTGGATTGGTAAATTTAAGTATAGCATCAGTTTCTTACTGACTTTCAAATTTTGAAATGATACAATGATCCTCTTTTTTATATAAATTACTGGTGTTTCAACTGCTGAAACAGGTAAGCTTCTGGGACTCCTTATCCCCCACTTCATTCAAAGCATTTTAAAACTTTTCTTCTCTGGCAATGGAAATTGATATTGAATGCCATTAAATGTAGTGCTCATCCAACTTGCCTTTATTGTCAGTGCTCATTTCACCTGAAATAATGCAAATGTTTTTTCTTTATATTAGTTTTCCATCAAATCTTTTTATTTAAAATCAACCTGATGCCACTATAGATTTATCTTTCAACCAAAGTATTGCAAATACATAAAGGAATTAATTGAGGTTACACAATTGGTTATTTAATGTTTAATTATATTTTAAAACACTAGATTCTATTGATTATAAAATAAAGTCTATAATGGAATTAAAGATCTTATATACATTTGATATGTTTTCCTTGTTTTAGGAATTCTTAAAATTCTTATATTCTCTTAACCTAAAATTGGGTAGTGATATTATTAGTTATAAAGTCAGGGTTGATTTAAATTTAGACATTTAATTTGTTTGTATATTAGCACTAAAGTAGAGACCGTTTAATATAAATTTCTGTGTGTTGATATAATTTATTTTTACATTATTATTTATAAAAGGAAAGATGTTTTTCAGGCCTTCAGCTCAAGCCTTATCATAAACCCCTGCAACATGTTCGTGACTGGCCAGAAATACTTGCTGAATTGACTAATTTGGATCCCCAAAGGGAAACACCACAGCTTTTCCTACGAAGAGATGTGAGACTTCCTTTGGAAGTTGAAAAAAAGGTTTGCTTGGAGATCTTATTTATAGTCATGTAAATGCACAGAATCTTGAGTTCCTGTGGTAGGCATTAGAAACAAATTTTGCTCTTCCTGTATGAGGAAGTTTTACTTCTGTTTCTCTATTTAATCCTCACATCCCTGGGGTAAGTGGTAGCTTGAGTTAGTCTACTTACAAAGCCCCTAGTTGGTTTTTTTATTTCCACCTCCATTGTCTTAGAAACAAAAGAAATAGAGAATCTATCCTAAAGAGAATTAGCAACCATATGAGAGACAGATTATACAAAAAAAAAAAAAAAAAAAAAAAAAAAAATTTTTTTAGAACAGTTTGAAAGTACTACACTATCAAAGATAAATTTAATAAAGGGCTAACAACCAGTGTGTAAATATCAAAGGAGCAAAGAGCTAGGTTGGTGTGGGAGGAGAACAGAAAATACATTCTGAGCAGAGAAGATTATATTTGCAAAGAGAACATAAAAAGCTATTCTTGGGGCACCTGAGTGGTTCAGTCTGTTAAGTTTCTGCCTTTGGCTCAGGTCATGATCCCAGGGTTCCACATCAGTTCCCTGCTCAGAAGGTGTCTACTTCTCCCTCTGCCTCTCTTCCTCCCTGCCCCCTCTCAAGTAAATAAAATGTTGTTAAAAAAAGCTATCTTAGTTTGTTAGTAGCTATTTCCAAATCAAGTGGAGAATTACAGAGAGTAACAAATGAGAATACAGTTTACATTTGATAAAAAGATTTGTTCCAGACAAGTGCATTTGGATTTGAATTACTGTAAATTTTATAGGAGAGGTGGGATAATGCTGTGTGAAGGATGAATCGATAAACAAAGAAATTTAAGGTAGATATTACAAATTAAACTAGGGTGAGAATCTATAAACATAGTAATAGCTTTAAAATTGAAAAAAAAAAAAGTTCCAAGGTCTTATAACTTTGATGAAGAAAAAATATACAATGCATTTCCTGATTCGTATCCAAGGGAATATTAAATAGACAAGGTTAAGCAAATTTTAGTATACAAAAATTTCGTTGACTGTGTACAAACTTGGTAAATGTTTTATACATGATCACTCATATCATCCCTTTTATATTATCACACCAAAGATAGATTTGATCCTTTCAGTGACATATACCAGGAGTTACATAAAAATCTCTATGAAATTTACCAAAAACAGGACACCTGTGTGGCTCAGCGGTTGAGCGTCTGTTTTTATTTGAGGAGGTGATCCTGGGGTGCAGGATTGAGTCCCACCAATATCAGGCTCCTAGCAGGAAGGCTGCTTCTCCTTCTGCCTCTCTGTGTGTCTCTTATGAATAAATAAGTAAAATCTTAAAAAAAAAAAAATTTACCAAAAACAAAGATCTAGAGTATTCATTTAAAAATGTTAGAATTTCATAAATAGAGGAAGGGGCACCTGGGTGGTTCAATCAGTGAAGTGGCTGCCTTCAGCTCAGATCATGATCTTGGGGTCCTGGGATCAAGCCCCATGTCAAGCTCCCTGCTCAGTGGAGAGTCTGCTTCTCCCTCTGTCCTTCCCCCCAACTTATGCTCACTCACTCTTTCTTTCTCAAAAAAATAAATAAAATCTTAAAAAAAAAAAAAAGAACAGAGGAAAAAAACACAATTGATCATCTCAGTTGACACAAAAAAGACATTTGACAATATCCAATACCCCTTCATGATAAAACTCTTACAATTAGGAATAGATGGAAACTTCCTCAATATTAGTGGCAGTTATGAAAAACTCACAGCTAACATCATACTTGATGAAATGCTGAGAGCTTTCCTCCTGAGATCAGGAACCAGATAAGCCAGCTTTCAGCACTGCTATTTAACATAATACTAGAAGTTCTAACCAGAGTGATTGGATTTAAAAAAAAAAAAAAAAAAAAAAGGAAAGGAAAAATGGGGCACCTGGGTGGCTCAGTCAATTAAGTGTCTGCCTTCTGCTCAGGTCATGATCCCAGAAGCCTGGGATCGAACCCTGCATCTGCTCCCTGCTCAGCAGAGAGTCTACTTCTCTCTGTTTCCCTCTGCTTCTCCCCCTGCTTGTGCTCTCTCTTTCTTTCTCAAATCAGTATATATAAAATCTTTAAAAAGAAATGAAAATAAAATCAAAAAGAAAGAAAAGGCATCCATATTAAAGAGGAAAAAGTAAAACTATTTGCAAATGACATGATCCTACATATAGGAAATCTCAATCCACAAGAAAGCTATTGGAGCTAATAAGTAGATTCAGGAATGTTGCAAGGTACAGACTTAACATACAAAAATCAGTTGTTTGTTGTCTACACACATCAGTGAACAACCCAAAACACAAAATAAGAAAGTCATCAAGATAGTATCTTAAAGAATAAAATACTCAGGAGTAAATTTAATAAGAGACATGCAAGACTTGTACACTCAACTATGAAACATTACTGAAAGAAATTAAAGGAGATCTAAGTAACTGGAGAGACATTGTATTTAGGATAAAAGATGTAATATCATTAAGATGTCCATGCTATATATAAAATGGAATATTATTCAGCCATAAAAAGGAATTAAGTTGTTACATGCCATAATATGGATAAGCTTTGAAAACATTATGCTAAGTGAAATAAGCCAAACCAGATATAGGAGGATGAGTATTGTATGATTCTACTTATATTAAATATCTAGAATAGGGAAATTCACAAAGAGAAAGTAGATTAGTAGTTGTCAACACAGGTGTTGGGGATAGAGAATGAGTTATTGCTAAGGTTAACAGTTTCTCTTTGGGAGATGAAAAAGTTATGTAGTGCTGATGCTTGCACAACGCTGTAAATGTAATTAATGCCACAGAATTATATGCTTAAAACTGGTTAAAATATTAACTTTTTGTTTTATGTATTGTAGCACAGTTTAAAAAAATGTATCCATAAAATTTGTAGGTAATTTAAGTATACTTAGTCTATCTTCTTTCTCCACCTCAGTACCATTTTAAAAGTTGATTGGTAGAGAAAAAGAGCAATAATGATAAAACTTGGATGATTAATTACATAATTATATTACAAAGAATATATAAAGAATATAAAGTAAACTCAAGTGAAAAACAAGCAAGGCTTAGTAAGTACCTCAAGGTAAATCAGAATATCATGATCATCTGATATAATAGTTGTGTTCTTTCATTATGTTATTAAGAAATTCCATTTTGTACCATCTGAAAAATGTAAGAATTACATTTATTGGTTGCATCATTCCTATAGGATGAAAATGGCCTGATTTCATTAGAAAAGAATAGTTGTTGACTATGCTCATTTATAACAATTACCTACTCAAACTCCAAATTCACTGTTGATTTTGAGAAATTAAAAACCCTAGAAAGTTGAAAAAGTAATAAAATTAATTAAATTCACTAATTGCTAGTATTTTGCCCTATTACCGTCATCTTCTCTATTTTTTCTTTATGAACCATTTAAAAGTGAGTTGCAGACATTTTGGCACTGAACCCTACATATTTTAACATAAGAAAAAGGACATACCAACATACTATACCATTTCAATCTAATAAAATTAATATTTTTTATAATAATATGTGATTGTAATAATATGTGATTCATATTCAGATTTCCCCCCAATTGTTTAAAAGTCTTATATAGTGGGATGCCTGGGTGGCTCAGCGGTTAAGCACCTGTCCTGGGCCCAGGGCGTGATCCCAGGGTCCTGGGATCAAGTCCCACATCAGGCTTCCTGCATGGAGCCTGCTTCTCCCTCTGCCTGTGTCTCTGCCTCTCTTCTCTGTGTCTCTCATGAATAAATAAATAAAGTCTTTAAAAAATAAAAATTAAAAAAAATAAAGGTCTTATATAGCTCCCATATGTAGGACCTAGTCAAGGTTCTTACTTTTATTTGATTGTTATCTATTAAGTCTGTTAATTTAGAACAGTCCTCTCATCTTTTTTTCCCATGAAATTCTCTTTTATTTTTCTTTGCATTATATAGAGTATTATGAGATTATTTTAGTAAGACAAAAATAACTTTTACCATAAGGAATTGAGATCACTTTGAATTATATTTGGAAATACTTTTCTTAAAAAAAGATTTTAGGGGATCCCTGGGTGGCGCAGCAGTTTAGCGCCTGCCTTTGGCCCAGGGCGTGATCCTGGAGACCCAGGATCGAATCCCACATCAGGCTCCCTGCGTGGAGCCTGCTTCTCCCTCTGCCTGTGTCTCTGCCTCTCTCTCTCTCTCTCTCTCTGTGTGACTATCATAAATAAGTAAAATCTTTAAAAAAAAAAAAAATTTTAGGGTGGCCCAGGTGGCTCAGCAGTTTAGCGCCGCCTTTGACCTGGGGCCTGTTCCTGTTCCTGGATACCCGGGATCGAGTCCCATGTTGGGCTCCCTGCATGGAGCCTGCTTCTCTCTCTGCCTGTATCTCTGCGCCTCTCTCTCCCTCTCTCTCTCTCTCTTTCTGTCTGTCATTAATAAATAAATAAAATCTTAAAAAAAAAAAGATTTTATTTATTTGAGAGAGTGAGAGAGCACAAGTTGAGTGGAGGGGTAGGGAGAAAGAGAGAGAAGTAGACTCCCTGCTGAGCAGGGAGCCCAATGTGGGTCTTGATCTCAGGACTCCGGGATCATGACCTGAGCTGTAGACAGACGCTTAACCAGTTAAGCCACCCAGGCGCCCTGGAAATACTTTAAGTATTCATTCAGAAACTCTGTTTCCAGTTGGAGCAGAAGTATATTCTGTAGGCTAGCTTTTTTCAATCTTTGTTAATCTTATTGGATAAAATGAAACTTTATAAAGATTTTGAAACTTAGAAAAAAGTCTTCTGTTCTCCTTTAGTGTTATTTCAAAGTACCAAGTATTTTTAGTCAAATAAAATAAAAATTTTTTAAATAAGGTTTTTAAAAACTACATGTACTCTTCTAGGAATTAACACACTTCCTTTTTATCTGCCTTGAGGTTCACTATTATATCATGTGAAACATGTAGAATAATGTTTGAGGAATAGAAATAATTTAGGTAAAATTGTGCCAGAAATTATCCATATCTATAATGATAATTTTTTATTAGACTGTAAATCATAGGCAAACAAACTGTAGCCTATTGCTGTATTTGACCTGTTTTTTTGTATACCCTGCAAGCTGTAAATGGTCGGAAAAAAATCAAAAGGATAAAAAAGAATCAAAAGGATAATATGTCATGTGAAAGTTTTATGAAATTCAAATTTGAGTATCCATATATAAAGTGTTATTAGAACACCACCACAGGGATCCCTGGGTGGCGCAGCGGTTTGGCGCCTGCCTTTGGCCCAGGGCGTGATCCTGGAGACCCGGGATCGAGTCCCACGTCGGGCTCCCGGTGCATGGAGCCTGCTTCTCCCTCTGCCTGTGTCTCTGCCTCTCTCTCTCACTGTGTGCCTATCATAAATAAATAAAATTTAAAAAAAAAAAAAAAGAACACCACCACACTTCTTTGTTATTGGGTTATCTGTGGCTGCTTTTATGCTACAGTAGTTGAGTTGAGTAATTATAAGACAGACTTTGTGACTCATAGAGCTTAAAATATTATTATCTGGCCCTAAACATGAAAAAATTGTCAATCTCTGTTCTAAATCAACAACAGCTCATTTATATACGAATACATAGCTTTTGGTTTTCCATATTAGTGACAAGTTGTATATTTGTAACAGGAAATTGTAACCCAATAACCAAATTATACCTTCTTCTTTTAAGATTGAAGACCCACTAGCTATTCTTATTCTCTTTGATGAAGCCAGATATAATTTATTGAAGGGCTTTTATACAGCTCCTGATGCTAAACTGATAACATTGGCAAGTCTACTGTTACAAATAGTTTATGGAAATTATGAAAGTAAGAAACACAAGCAAGGTTTCCTAAAGTAAGTATTTACTACAACATGTAGTCTTGTGGTGTGCTTAAGATTCTGTTTAGCCAAGAAAGTTTAAGAATGTTATTAAGTAATATACTTTGGTTTGGAACTAAAGGATACAGACATGGAATAAGGAAAAATCAGAACAGTGGTAAAGCATTCTTAAAGTTATACTCTCTCCAGAGTTACTTTTCTTATATTTGACCATGGCTTGATGTACCTTTTTTTTTTTTTTAAGATTTTATTTTTTAAGTAATCTCTACATTCAATGTGGGGCTCCAATCCATAATCCTGAAATCAAGAGTTGCATGCTCTATTGACTGAACAAGCCAAGCACCCCTTGATATGCCTTATTTTTTTCATCTTTAATTTCTCTTTCTTTATTACATGTTTAAATAAGTTCATTAAACCCTGTCTTGGGGACGCCTGGGTGGCTCAGCAGTTGAGTGTCTGCCTTTGGCTCAGGGCGTGATCCTGGAGTCCCGGGATCGAGTCCCACATCGGGCTCCTTGCATGGAGCCTGCTTCTTCCTCTGCCTATGTCACTGTCTCTCTCTCTCTCTCTCTCTCTCTCTCTCTCATGATTAAATAAATAAACTCTTAAAAAAAAAACCAAACCTGTCTGGGTAAATAGTAGAAAATATAAGGCAGATGCATTTAAGAATCCCACCACAAAATCTAGGGACGTGTTCAGTCTTTGAGAGAAAACATTGAGATTTTAAACACTGAAGGTTTATTGTGGTTTTCAATTTTCAATTATTTTGTGGTTATTGAAAGAAGAAACGTTTAAATGAGAGTGTTAGGATTGTGACCTTTTGCTTCAAATATTTAGAGTTCTCCAATATTTTATAATAAAGATTTTTCAGCTAAAAAATCATGTTAATTAATGCAATTTGTTTCTAAATGATTTGTGTACTTTTGCTACTAAAGATGATTTATTTAAAACATGTTGACATATTTGCTTACAGTGAAGAAAATCTAAAATCCATTGTACCTATTACCAAATTGAAAAGTAAGGCACCTCACTGGACAAACCGAATACTTCATGAATACAAGGTAAGCTGTTTAATAGAAATAAAAAGACACTTTATACTCTAGTTGAAATTCTGTAAATTAAATTGTTTGAAATTGTTTAATATGATTTAAACACAGGTACATTAAATTTATAGTCCCGAAATTAAAAATGGATTTTCTAGTTCATGTAAAACTGAAAGTAACGTGATACTTTTATTTTTAATAATGAGGAATCTTTTACTGAATACTTTCTGTATGTTCTGTATGTTGGTAAAGACTAGAGATTAAATACACACATTCATGAAATGATATACTATCCCTGGCCAAGAGGCACTTAAAACCTAATAGAACAGACAAACAGTATTTTTAGATTTTGATTTTTCTTTCCTTATTTAAATATTAACATCTTGAAAGAAAAATTGCTCTTGGGATAGTGTCACAAAATTTTATTCTTCTTTGGGGGCAGACATGATTTTAGAAATTGCTTAGCTGACCCATTTGGATTATGAAAGTTATGTTCTCACCTCACATCTCTTTTATTTTACCTTATTATTATTATTATTATTTTTTTTTTTTTTTTCAGAATCTTAGTACAAGTGAGGGTGTCAGTAAAGAAATGCATCACCTTCAGCGCATGTTCTTACAAAACTGTTGGGAAATTCCTACATATGGAGCAGCTTTTTTCACAGGACAGATATTTACAAAGGCAAGCCCCAGCAATCATAAAGTCATCCCTGTGTATGTAGGAGTGAATATAAAAGGACTTCATCTCCTCAACATGGAAACTAAGGTAGATTTTCAGCTTTTCAGCTGTGTTTGGCCAGTTACATTTTATAATGTCTAAAAAAAAGGTACTAGCCTATATGAAAAATCTAGAAATGATATATAAGATTATTCATTGCAGTTTCATTTATAATAGCAAAGGAGGGATGAAAAGTAAATGTCAGGGGCAGGCCGGGTGGCTGAGCCCCAGGGCCTGATCCTGAAGACCCGGGATCAAGTCCCACATCAGGCTCCCTGCATGGAGCCTGCTTCTCCCTCTGCCTGTGTCTCTGCCTCTCTCTCTCGCTCTCTCTCATGAATAAATAAATAAAATCTTTTAAAAAAAAAAAGTGCATGTTGGTAAGGGGTTAATTGTATTATTAACTTCTATTAACTATAATATTAATTATTAACTATATATTTTTTAAATTATTAACTATATTAATTATAGTATATTTCTATGTTGAAGTACTGTGCAGCCATATAAAAGAATGAAGAATATGTAGAATAATTTCTAAGGTATATTTAATGAAAAAGCACAACAGTGAACCATGTGTAATAGGCTACTTACTATATGGGTACAAATGGGGGGAAGTGAAGACTATATTTACATAAATACATATTGCTTGTATGTGAATAAAAAGTCTCATGAAGCCTTTAGAGAAGGCAGCCAGGTAACTAGGAACAAGAGTAGGAGGGAGGTTTTTTACTATGTACCATTTTGCAACTTAAGACATTTTTTTAACTGTGATAATATTACCTATTCAAAAAAATCAATTAAGTTTATTTTTTTTTAATTTTTTTTTTTTAAATTTATGATAGTTACACAGAGAGAGAGAGAGGCAGAGACATAGGCAGAGGGAGAAGCAGGCTCCATGCACCGGGAGCCCGACGTGGGATTCGATCCCGGGTCTCCAGGATCACGCCCTGGGCCAAAGGCAGGCGCCAAACCGCTGCGCCACCCAGGGATCCCAATCAATTAAGTTTAAATGAAAAAAATACAGATTAAAAAAAGAAAAATATATCTGACACAAGGGATTCACTTTGAAAAGCAGAATTAGTTACAAGAGCCTTTTGGGGAACAGGCAAGATGAAGTGTGGTAGGGACTATGAATATTAGATCACTTCAGAGCTTTGCCATCAGAGGTGTGTTGCTATTTCATACTCCTTTTTCTAATCTAAGTCATTATAAAATGTGGGATTATTAATTATTTTTAGCATATTTGACACATTTATCAGGATGAATACCTTTCTAGTATAATAGGAAGCTAAAAAATTAATTTTGTTCATTTAGATCTGTCTACAAATAGATCATTTTTTAAGTCAGTTGAAGTAATAACTAAGCTTATATGTTAGAAAACGCATTTTGTTTATTTTTATTTTTATTTTTTTTAATTTATTTATTCATGAGAGACACAGTGACAGAGAGAGGCAGAGACACAGGCAGAAGGAGAAGCAGGCCCCATGCAGGGAGCCGGATGTGGAACTCGATCTCAGGCCTCCAGGATCATGGCCCCGGCTGAAGGCGGCACTAAACTGCTGAGCCACCAGGGCTGCCCAAAAACCCATTTAGATTAGGAAATTTTATCATAAACCTAATTTTTATTTTCATCATTTTCATAAGCTTTTATTATATAATCACATAACTTCTGAAAGTAGTTATTTTGTGATAATTCTAGATCATCCTTATGGGCAACAGCCATTTTACCATACTGTTAGATACACCTGCAAATGGATACAGAGAATATGTAGGGACATAGGGCTGAATAGGGACTGAATTCAGAATTTATCTGGAACTTGAGTGTTTTGAAGTCTCTGATGTCAGCTTGCTTTTCGGTCATTTGCTTATTATTTTCTGTTTAAGCCACTTTACTCACACAAAATAGGCTGCTTATTAGTTTTTAACCATTTTTTAATTTCCTTTGTACTAAGTTTGTTAAAGGAAATTAAAGGAGAAATTCCCAGAACCATTTCAAGAACGTTTTCCTCTGTTATTTCAGAGCATTTGATACATTTACAAATCCTTTATTGAACTAAGTGGTGATGCCATGGGTGTTGATACCGCGTCTCTTCTCTCTAAGCTACAGTGTATGTTTGGCTTTTGGTAGCATTCCATGTTTAGGCAACAATAAAATGTTTTATTTAGTTCCCAAATGATGGGTCAGCATCATAACATTTCACATCATGAACAATATTCTGGTCCAGGAGTTAGTGAGATAACAGTAAGCGGCAGAGGATGATAACATTGTTACTAGTTAACAGTTTGGTTTTTTAGGATAAGATGTTTGATTTCCAGAAATATCATTTAAAATACTGTCCTTGGGTGTAAGAAGGTGATTAAGCCAAAAAGTAACAATGTTTCCTGTCCTTTAACCACTACCTTGTGCTCTGTAAACCACTATAAATTTACAGCTCCTATGAAAGCTCTAAGTTGATTATATATTATAATGATCAAAGCTGGGAATAGTCAGCTTGTCCTCAGCTGTCTTACAATCATCAAGGTATGCTGGGGTGAAGTTAACAAGCTTACTTTAAGAGGATAAACATCTTCATTTGCAAAAATACTTTCATTTACCTTTATTTTTTTTTATTTTTTTTTCTTCTTTTTTTTTCATTTACCTTTAAAACTTATTTGGGATATAAGAACTTCAGAGATTAATTCTTGTGAAAAGCCACAGATAGAATATAGCCACATTTTTTTATATCAATTACTTCTATCTTCTCTATCTTGTTTCTCTTTGAAATAATGTGAATTTCCCATTAGAAAGTATAGCTCAGTCAATTTCATATGCTCATCAGAGATTTTTCTTTCCTACTTACATAAAATGTAGATGCTATTGAATATATAATGTACTGTGTTGTGGATCAGTGTTTTACTATAGTGACTGCATTGCTGTTTCATCACTATACTCATTGACATATTTTTAACCATAATAGCTCTCCTGCCACACCCAGGCAGTAGATTACTCTTTGCTAGCATCAATTTATTTTGGCCATCATGCCCTTCTGAAATAAAACTGGTTATTTAAATATCCACATAATGTCATTCTTCATGATCACTTGTCAATATCATGATTTCTCCTGTCTGCTGACTGGCTGTGTGTTACTTTTTACTTCTGTGGTTCACTCCCCCACCAACCCTTTTTTTCTATTGAGGGATAGATTTTATTTTTAAGTAATCTCTATACCTAATGTGGGTCTTGAACTCACAACCTAGAGATCAAGAGTCGCAGCTCCACTGACTGAGCAGCCAGGCACCCCTCTGGTTTTCCCTTTACTGCTCTCAACTATTCCTGCTATTTCTCTTGTGCTTTTTGATTTCCCTCACTAAACAACCTGACCCTTTGTAGATTTTGCCTTCCAAAGAAAATGACTTGGGGTACCTGGGTGGCTCAATTGGTTAAGTGTCTGCCTTTAGCTCAGGTCATGATCCCAGAGTTCTGGGATCGAGCCCCCTGGCAGACTCTGCTCAGTGGGGAGCCTGCTTTTCTCTCTCTCCCTCTGCCTGCCATTCTGCCTCCTTGTGCGTTCTCTCTGTCAAATAAATAAATTAAAAATCTTAACAGATAGAAACAAACAAGCAGACTTTTTCTTTCTGGAGTAGATTAATCTCTCAAAACTACCATGTGGACTCCTTGACTTCAGGTCCATTGAGCTGTTTTCATTATGAGTTTCTCAAAAATTCCTTCATGCATACTGTTCTTTAAAAACAAAACTTTATTTTAAATTTATAACTGTAGTATTCCTGTCGGTAATTTGGCCTTCATATAATTGAGGACTTGTTCCATGGGTGTATTTTTTTTCTGTATATTAAACTGTTTTGAGGCTATATTAATGGAATATTTTCTGCCTCTTGATTAACAAATTTCATCTGATCCAAAAGATAGACAGTTTAAGGTATTATATCTTGACTCAGTGTTTTATTGGGTACTTTGGTAAATAGCTATTTTAAGATTTACTATCTATAAACTTATATTTTATAATATAAATGTAGATGGCTAGTTTTAAAGAAGATGTTATTAGTAGTTTCCCATTATACATAATATACACTCATGTAAATTAAATGTACTGTAGGGATCCCTGGGTGGCGCAGCGGTTTAGCGCCTGCCTTTGGCCCAGGGTGCGATCCTGGAGACCCAGGATCGAATCCCACGTCGGGCTCCCGGTGCATGGAGCCTGCTTCTCCATCTGCCTGTGTCTCTGCCTCTCTCTCTCTCTCTCTGTCTCTCTGTGACTATCGTAAATAAATAAAAATTTTTAAAAAAATGTTAAAAAAAAGAACCCCACTTTAAAAATGCCCTAAATCATAACTTTTTCAAATAATTTCAATTAAAATCAGTGTGTTAAGAACAGCTAGTCATAGAAAGCAAAGGTTTTTAAATATGTATTTTAAAGGACACACAAATACTTTTGTACATGAATATATAAAGAATGTATTTTTAGGACAAGAAAATGCTAATTACTGCTAGGAGAGACTTATTTTAAAATAAAAAGATATGAATGCCTATTTAAATACAGCTTCTCATTGGGAAAGAGAAGGAATAGATTAGGAATAGATTATTCTAATATTTGTTTTAAATAATTTGTTGAATATATGAAAGGTATGTTAATTTTTTAAATTATGCTTTTTTTACAATAGATATATCACTGTACTTATTTTCATTGAGAGGGAATTGCCTAAGTCAACATGTTACCTCATTACATAAATTTCAGATCTGAAAGTATTATGTGAATATTCAAAACGTACTGAATAAAGTAAAAGGGAATGTTTTTAACTTGCAAAACGTAAAAACCTGTACATTTAATTTTCTTGGAAGTCACTGCATCTTTTTTTCTCACCCTTATTGAAACATAATTGACATATAACATTGTATATATTTAAGGTATACAATAGGTTGATTTGATATCCTAATATATTGAAAAATGATTACTACTGTAGCATTAGCTAACACCTCCATCATTTTACATAATTACCATTTCTTTTTGTGATGAGAACATTTAAGATATACTCTCTCAGTAACTTGAAATATATATTATAGTATTTGTTAACTGTAGTCACCATGCTATACATTACATCCCCAGAACTTACTCATCTTATACCTGCAAATTTGTACTCTATGGCCAGCATCTCCTCATTTCACCCATCTCCCAACCCTTGGTAGCCACCATTGTTTGTTTCTGTGAGTTCAGCTTCTTTAGACTCCACATGTAAGTGATATCTTGTAACATTAGTCTTTTTCTGACTTACTTAGCATAATGCTCTTGTGGTCTATCCATGTTTCAGAATGGCAGTATTTCTTTCTCATGGCTGAATAATATTCCAGAGAGAGAGAGAGAGAAGGAGGGAGACAGTGTGTGTGTGTGTGTGTGTGTGTGTGTGTACGTACATACCGCAGAACAGGCATCATTAAAATGTTTTCTCAGCCTGATACAAACAATTTATCATTGCTCAAGGCAGTCTTCTGAGAGTCTACCATCTATGTGGCTCTCTACTTAGGCTGTATGAGGTTAGTGTGGGCACTTTAAATAGATTTTATTCTAACATTAGAAACCAATATGTTTAAACATGACTTGGTCATTGTGGATAGTAAGAGCAGATAGCTGTTTTTTATGTATATTTCAATAAAACAATTTATAATTATGTTGCAGGCTTTACTCATCAGTCTTAAGTATGGCTGTTTTATGTGGCAATTGGGGGATGCTGATACATGTTTTCAGATCCATAGTATGGAAAATAAAATGAGCTTTATAGTACACACAAAACAGGTAAGTACTTATCAATTGCTTTGGACTTCTAATGAACTATGGTGTTAGTAAAGATTTCTTTTTTAAAAAGTGACAGTCTATTTTGCTTCAAGGAAAACCTTTGATATCATATAAAATTAAGATATGTAAGACCAAGAGGAAAAAGGCAGGCCTTTCCTAAGCAAATAAGGCAGAAACTTAATCTGAATAATTTATTTTAGTTTATAACAATGAAACTCCTTTTTCTGCTATTTCCTTTGATTCTGGTCAATATTCCCTATCTCTTTTATCAAGGTATTAGGTAGTCCTTACCTCTTCTTGACCAGTATCGTATCTGAGCCACTAGCTGTATCTGGTAGGTTGCTTCTTAAACCCCTTCAAAGGCTAGGTACTCCCTCTGTTCTTGACATGCTGCCTCCTGTTAAGAAATAAGAAAGTTCCTTTTCAGATAGATAGGGAACTGCCACTGCCATGTATGTAATTTACACATTCTTACATGACTCATATTTACTGTTGACATATATTTTACTTTGTAGGCTGGCCTTGTGGTAAAACTATTAATGAAGCTAAATGGACAGTTAATGCCCACCGAAAGAAATTCATGAGAGGAAAGCAGCTGATATTTAAGCCACCACATTTTGTAATGCAGATTTTTTCCATGAAAGATTTCTTAAACTATTACTTTTAAGAAGGCATTTAGTCTCTTGTAATATATATGTATACTGCTACATTGTACAGAATCTGTACTTCTGTTTGGTGTGTAATATACCAGTTAGTTTTATATAATATCCTCATAAGCTATTCTAATTTTTGAGAGAAACACACAAAAAAGTGTAGATTGATCATCTGTATATTAATGGACAAAACAGTAAGCTTTATAAAAAGTTATTTTTGGTAAATGGTAAAGAATTTGGAGTGGAATGTAATGAAATTAAAATAGAGCTTTGGTATAACTTTGTGTGTCATTTCAAAATATACTGGAAGTCAACATATTTGAATAAAAAAATATATTTTCTACTTAAACCCATGACACTATTTCAAACATTTTTCTGTTGTCCTAAAGATTGCAGATAATTTTTATATATCATAATTTATACTTCACATTAATTTATGCTTATTTCTAATGATGCTTAAGTAAATTGAATGAGAAACCCTGCTGTATCTCTAATTCTGTGCTAAGCACTTTTGATTCTGCATAGACAATGCCCTGTTCAGTTTCATACATTCCAATGGCCTCAACTGAATTACCTTGTTGACTCCCAGATCTAAAGTTTCAGCCTCAAATTCTCTTCTGAATTGTAGATCTTAATTTCCAATTTCCTGCTATTCTAGCTCTACCTGAATGGCATACCAAAGGAACTTCTATTTCATCATACCTGGAAATAGAATGTTTCCTCTGCTCGCTCAATTATGTCCTTCCACTTGTATTCTCTGTTTGGTTAGTGGCATCCTCAAATTGTATCCAGTTGCTTAGCCTGGAAATCTTGGAGTGGTTTTCAACTTCTCTCTCCTTTATCATCCTAGACATTTCATATATTTGGTCTTGTCAAATGTCTTGTGGGTCCTTTCCCATTCCCTTCCTCCCTAGTTGCACTGCATCCACCCTAGTTCAAGTCCTAACCACTTGTTCCAGTTTGTTTAACTTCCTCCCTGGCTTCCTGTGGCTGAGGCTTTACACTCTGCCCACATATCTGCCACACTAGTGCCAAGTTCACCTTTTTTATAGACTAATCATTTCATTACCTTTGGAAAACCTTTCATGGTTCTTTACTACATGTAAAATTCCAGTTCTTTAGTACTGAATACAGGGCCCCTAATTACATGGTCACTAACTTTCCTATCTAGATTAATGTGTAACCACTTTTCCCACACTCATCCTGTGCTGCAATCCAGTGTTTCCTAACCCTGGCTCTGCAGTCAAATGGGAAGTCTCACAACATTATGACTCAGTAAATGGAGGGTGGGGCTCAATGATTTGTTTTTAAAGTATCCCATGTGATTTTGATGTACAGCTAGGGTTTAGAACTGCTCTGATAACCAACCTTAGCAGTGAGCTAAATGCTTTTCCCTTCATAGAGGGAGATGAGGATGCAATGATACTACATCAGACAACTCCCAGCTCCTCAGAATACAGTGTACCCTCCTGGAGTTACACAGTATGGCAGTCCTGTAAAGAAGGGAAGTCTGTTAGAGTAGGTTGGCCATTAAAGGCTTACAGATATATAGCATTAGAAAGTCAATTTTCAAGTACAGTATTGAAGGGGAAAAATTATCATTTTCTGTAAAACCATAACAAACCAGAAATAAACACTAATGGAGAAATACAGACAGGTTTTAATGAGTGCCAAGGATTGGGCAGGCATTGAGTATATGTACACTGGGGATAAAAGATGCCATTTCCCTTTGCATCATTAAATGAATTTGAGTGCCATTTATGTGCCAGTGATCCAGTGGTTAAGAAAAACAAACCTTTTGCTTTTAGGAAGCAAGGTTTAATAAGAGGAATAAATACTCATGGAAATACATATTTATAAAGTCCAATAAATGTGTTGAAAGAAAAGTATACTATGTAAGCATATAAAGTAGGAAACTGGATCAGCTTTAGAGATGAGGAGAGGCATGCCTGAGCAAGTGATGCTTGAGCTGGCGGCAACCTAGGGGTGAGAAAGAATGACAGAAAAACATTTGAGGGAGAAGAATAATGGGGTGAGATGCTTTGAGCCCAAGAATGGCGCTAGACAATTGAGAAAACTTTCTCCTTTTTAGCTAAAAAAGCAAATTCAAACAATTGTTTATCCAAATCATAACAAAGAATTTCCATTGTAGAAATAAAACCAGAGCAGCTAATACTGCACATGATAAGTGTATTAGAAAAAAACTTGAAGAACCACATCTTATAAGATTAAAAGTTGCCAAAATTGACCACCCTATCATTAGACTTGATGGGAATATTTAACAGTAAGACTGGCCACGGTTCTTTTTTTAAGATTTTTTATTTATTTATTAGAGACAGAGAGACAGGCAGAGGGAGAAGCAGGCTCCATGCAGGGAGCCCGACGTGGGACTCGATCCCAGGACTCCAGGATCACACCCTGGGCTGAAGGCGGCGCTAAACCTCTAAGCCACCGGGGCTGCCCTAGCCACAGTTCTTGACCAAATTTAATAGATCAATTGCATCAATAACATTTAGAATTTCACTTGATCTTGAGGAACTCAATAGCAAAAACTAACTGGAAGAATTAAATATGGGGTGCCTGGGTGACTCAGTTGGTTAAGCATCTGCCTTCAGCTCAGATCATGTTCCCGTGGTCCTGGGATGGGGCCCCACATTGCATCCCTGCTTAGTGGGGAGTCCCTCTCCCTCTTATCCCTCCCTCACTTCCTGCTTATGTTCTCTCTCTCAAATAAAATCTTTTTTTAAAAAGGATTAAATATATATAAAAAACTGATTGATGAATCATTTTCTTGCTTTATAATTTATACAGAAAAATACTCCCAATGAAAATAATTTCAGTATGGGACGCCTGGGTGGCTCAACAGTTGAGCATCTGCCTTTGGCTCAGGGCGTGATACTGGAGTCCCGGGATTGAGTCCCACATCGGGCTCCCTGCATGGAGCCTGCTTCTCCCTCTGCCTATGTCGCTGCCTCTCTCTCTCTCTCTCTCTCTCTCTCTCTCATGAATAAATAAATAAAAATCTTCAGAAAATTTCAGTAAAGTGAAATGGAAAAAAATAGAACGAGAGGGAAGGAGAGAAAATGGCGTCCACGGATTACAGTACCTACAGCCAAGCTGCAGCCCAGCAGGGCTACAGTGCATACAGCGCCCAACCAACTCCAGGATATGCACAGACCACCCAGGCGTATGGGCAGCAGAGTTATGGAACCTATGGACAGCCACTGATGTCAGCTATACCCAGGCTCAGACCACTGCGACCTATGGGCAGACCGCCTATGCAACCTCTTATGGACAGCCTTCCGCTGGTTATACTACTCCAACTGCCCCCCCAGGCATACAGTCAGCCTGTCCAGGGGTACAGCACTGGTGCTTATGATACCACCACTGCTACGGTCACTACCACCCAGGCCTCCTATGCAGCTCAGTCTGCATAGCACTCAGCCTGCTTACCCAGCCTATGGGCAGCAGCCAGCAGCCACCGCACCTGCAAGACCACAGGATGGTAACAAACCCGCTGAGACTAGTCAACCTCAATCTAGCACAGGGGGTTACAACCAGCCCAGCCTAGGATATGGACAGAGTAACTACAGTTATCCCCAGGTACCTGGGAGCTGCCTCATGCAGACAGTCACAGAACCACCATCTTATCCTCCTACCAGCTACTCCTCTACACAGCCGACTAGTTATGATCAGAGCAGTTACTCTCAGCAGAACACCTATGGGCAGCCGAGCAGCTATGGACAGCAGAGTAGCTATGGTCAACAAAGCAGCTACGGGCAGCAGCCGCCCACTAGTTATCCCCCCCAAACTGGATCCTACAGCCAGGCTCCAAGTCAATATAGCCAACAGAGCAGCAGCTACGGGCAGCAGAGTTCATTCCGACAGAACCACCCCAGTAGCATGGGTGTTTATGGGCAGGAGTCTGGAGGATTTTCCGGACCAGGAGAGAACTGGAGCATGAGTGGCCCTGATAACTGGGGCAGGGGAAGAGGGGGATTTGATCTTGGAGTAATGAGCAGAGGTGGGCGGGGAGGAGGACGCGGTGGAATGGGCAGCGCTGGAGAGCGAGGCGGCTTCAAAAAGCCTGGTGGACCCATGGATGAAGGACCAGATCTTGATCTAGGCCCACGTGTAGATCCAGATGAAGACTCTGACAACAGTGCAATTTATGTGCAAGGCTTAAATGACAATGTGACTCCAGATGATCTGGCTGACTTCTTTAAGCAGTGTGGAGTTGTTAAGATGAACAAGAGAACTGGACAAGCCATGATCCATATCTACTTGGACAAGGAAACAGGAAAGCCCAAAGGTGATGCTACAGTATCCTATGAAGACCCACCAACTGCCAAGGCTGATGTGGAGTGGTTTGATGGGAAAGATTTTCAAGGAAGCAAACTTAAGGTTTCTCTTGCTCGGAAGAAACCTCCGATGAACAGCATGCGGGGTGGTATGCCTCCCCGTGAGGGCAGAGGGATGCCACCGCCACTCCGTGGAGGTCCAGGGGGCCCAGGAGGTCCTGGGGGCCCCATGGGTCGCATGGGAGGCCGTGGAGGAGACAGGTGGCTTTCCCCCAAGAGGACCCCCGGGGTTCCCGAGGGAACCCATCTGGAGGAGGAAACGTCCAGTACCGAGCTGGGGACTGGCAGTGCCCCAATCCGGGGTGTGGAAACCAGAACTTCGCCTGGAGAACAGGATGCAACCAGTGTAAGGCCCCGAAGCCTGAAGGCTTCCTTCCACCACCCTTCCCGCTCCCGGGTGGTGACCGTGGCAGAGGCGGCCCTGGTGGCATGCGGGGAGGAAGAGGTGGCCTCATGGACCGCGGTGGTCCCGGTGGGATGTTCAGAGGTGGCCGCGGTGGAGACAGAGGGGGCTTCCGTGGTGGCCGGGGCATGGACCGAGGTGGCTTTGGCGGAGGAAGACGAGGCGGTCCTGGTGGGCCCCCTGGACCTTTGATGGAACAGATGGGAGGAAGAAGAGGCGGGCGTGGAGGACCTGGAAAAATGGATAAAGGCGAGCACCGTCAGGAGCGCAGAGACCGGTCCTGCTAGACGCAGAGACCCCGCAGAGCTGCACTGACTACCAGATTTATTTTTTAAACCAGAAAATGTTTTAAATTTATAATTACATATTTATAATGTTGGCCACAACGTTATGATTATTCCTTGTCTGTACTTTATTATTTTTCACCATTTGTGAAGAAACATTAAAACAAGTTAAGGGATCCCTGGGTGGCGCAATGGTTTGGCGCCTGCCTTTGGCCCAGGGCGTGATCCTGGAGACCCGGGATCGAATCCCACGTCGGGCTCCTGGTGCATGGAGCCAGCTTCTCCCTCTGCCTATGTCTCTGCCTCTCTCCCTCTCTCTCTCTCTCTGTGACTATCATAAATAAATAAAAATTAAAAAAAAAAAAAAAAAACAAGTTAAAAGGTAGTGTGCCGAGTTTTTTTTCCTTCTTTTAAAGATGGTTGTTTAACTAAACAATGGGAACCCCTTGTGAGCATGCTCAGTATCATTGTGGAGAACCAAGAGGGCCTCTAACTGTAACAATGTTCATGGTTGTGATGTTTTTTTCTTTTTTAAATAAAATTCCAAATGTTTATAAACAAAAAAAAAATATATATATATATATATAAAGTGTTTTTTGTGCTGTGTAGAAAACTGATGAAGGAATTGAGGTGGCTTGAATTCATGCAAAAATACTTTCTCAACAAAAATCCATGTATGATTCTCATTTAAAGTTTGTATTTACAAGGTTAGACTGCCTCTAGAGTTATTGGAGAGGCAGAAGTAGGACGTCTGAAAAGGCCCTAAGGCAAAAGAAGAGGAAGCCTTGGGTTCTTAGAGGCAGGGGTGCTTGAGGCAAAGGAAATACCTTTCAGACATCTTAGAATGTGAGAAAGGTAATTTCAATATTGTACTAATTTCTATGATAGAAGGAAGTACTGGGGACACCTGGATGGCTTAGTCAGTTATGTTACAGACTTGCTTTCATTTAGGTCATGATCTCAGGGTTGTGAGATCGGGCCCTTTGTTGGGTTCCATGCTCAGTGGGTAGTCAGCTTGAGATTCCTCTCCCCTTCCAAATTCCCCCCTACTTCCAGCTCACTCTCTCTAAAATAAAATAAATAAATCCTAAAAAAAAAAAAAAAAAAAAGAATGAAGCACTGGTTGTTTGGGATTTATTGGAAGGGCACCAACAACAGATGGGAAATTAGGACTGATTTACCCATTAGTTAATAACAATAGCTAATACTTAAAATGGTGCTTACTATGGACCTTGGCACTGTTTTAGGTATATTAATTCATTTAGCCCTCACAATAATCACTATGAAGCAGATACTATTATTCCCATTTTACAGATGAAGAAACAAAGTTAAGTAGCTTGCCAAAGAGAAATAACTATTAAGTAGTGGAGCTGAGATTCATATCAAGGCAGTCTGGCTCCAGAGTATTAATGAATCAGGAACATGATGTGTGACTGTAATAAAAACATAAGATATTTGTATTCTTCTAAAAAGGTTAGAAATCAAACTTTCTAACACAGTGTTGTAAATATTTTCATTTTCATACATTGTATAACCTTGAATACAATTGTATATGGAAAGGTTATGTTGTTTGTCTAAGGTCAAAAACCAAGTGGTAGAGTTACAACTTAAAATCTGGAAGCCTGGCGTTTTGTTTTTTTGTTTTTTTTAATTTTATTTATTTACATGAGAGACAGAGAGGGAGAGAGCGCGAGCACAAGCAGAGGAAGGGGCAGAGGGAGAGGGAGAAGCAGGCTCCCTGTTGAGCAGGAAGCCAGACATAGGGCTAGATCCCAGGACCCTGGGATTATGACCTGAGCCAAAGGCAGACGCCTAAGCAGCTGAGCCACCCAGGCACCCCTGGCAGCCTGGCTTCTATATTCAAGCATTTGTCAGTTAAAGGAGAAGCTGGCAAGACTTAAAAAAAAAAAAAAACTTGAAGGATATTGTGTTCTCTGCTAATGAGGAGTCATGGGAGCCTTTGGGACTTGACTAGCTCAGATTTGTATGTTGACAGATCACACTGGACCAGTGTACTGAGGGGCTCAAAAGAGGTCTGAGCAAGACAGTGTAAGACAATGAGGAGAAGTGGGTTAATTTTTTGACAAAACCCAGTGACATTTTGGACATGGGAAACTAAGGAACAGATAGGAATCTTAAATCCCTTCTTTCTGTCCTGGGCAACTGGGAAAATGGTATCATATACTGTCTAAGATAAGGAATGGAGGACTATTTGGAGAATTGTGTTGAGGTCCATTGAGAAATGGGCAATGGTAGAGCAGCCCCAAAGCATCTTATTAGGCAAATAGATATCAGTATGCAAAAGAAATAGCTTGGTACCATCCTGCATACTATATATTCAATAAATTTCATATGGCCAAAAATTAAATATTAAAAATTTTTAATATCAGTAGAGAAAAAAGATCAGTAAATTTTAGTGGCAGCACATTTATGGATATCATGAGATATAAGAAGCTTTTTTTTTAAGATTTTATTTATTTATTCATGAGAGACACAGAGAGAGAGAGAGAAAGAGAGGTAGAGGGAGAACCAGGCTCCCCATGGGGAGCCTGATGTGGGACTCGATCCCAGGACTCCAAGATCACACCCGGAGCTAAAGGCAGACACTCAACCACCGAGCCAGCCAGGCGTCCCAAGATGTAAGAGGTTTAAAATGACTTTTAAATGTACACAATATAAAGGAAAGCAAAAGAATCAAGGAATTTAGAGCAACTGAATCTCATTCTTGGCTAACAAAGATGGAAAATGGCATTCATTTTGGAAGAGTTTGGTAGTTTCTAATTTTTTTTTTTTAATTAGAGATGAGGAGGGGCAGAGGGAAAGTTGGAGAGGGAGCATGCTCCATGCCCAGCATTGAGCCCAACCCCACAATCCTGAGATCATGACCTGAACCAAAATCAAGAGTCAGACAATCAACCAACCAAGTCATCCAGATGTTCTCTGGAAGAGTTTAGATAGACACCTACTATGGAACCCAGTCACTCTACTCCTGAGTATTTGTCAAAGAAAAAAAAAAAACACTTATATTCACACAAAAATCTGTATTCAGGCTTTTATAGGATACACTTTTCATTTTTTTTTTGCAACTCATGAAAAACAATTATTGATAACTTCCATAAACTGGCATAAACCCACATTCTTTGATGGGTAAGTGAAACAAACTGAGATACATCCATGTGAAATACCACTCAGCAACAAAAAAGTATAAAGTATTGATGAACACTATGGATGAATTTCAGATACATTATGCTAACCAAAAGAAGCCAGGCTCAAAAAGTTATAAATTGTAACATTCTATTTGGATGACATTCTGGGGAAGGCAAAACTATAGGATCAAAAAGCAAATTGTGGTTAGTAGAAGGTAAGGATGGGAATGAGGTTATGTGGGAATATAAAGCGGAAGCATGAGGGGATTTGGGGAAGTGAAAGAATTGTATCTTGACTGTGATTGACAAATAGTGTCTGTCAAATATCATGAAATCGTACATCAGTAAAAGGAAATTTTACTCTATGTAAATTTCGAATGCATATTGAAGAAAAGATCATAATTTGCTATACAAGTATTGCAAATTTACCAAAAATATATAAAAATTTAGTAGAAATATAAGTCAGTATCCAAATTCCAATCGGGAGTGGTCAAAGGTTAACACAGAGGCTATGTACAGAAATGCGGACAACTTTAAAATATAGGGAAATATACAAAGATACAAATGTAGTGATCTGGGCACCCCGGGTCAGGTTGCTCAGTGGTTTCGCACCGCCTTCGGCCCAGGGCCTGATCCTGGACACTCCAGGATCGAGTCCCCCGTCAGGCTCCCTGCATGGAGCCTGCTTCCCTCTGCCTGTGTCTCTGCCGCGCTCTCGCTCTCGCTCTCTCTCTCTCTCTGTCTCTCATTAATAAATAAATAAAATCCTTAAAAAAAAACAAATGTAGTGATCTGAAGAGGCCCCTGCACTCCAATGTGTATAGCAGCAATGTCCACAATAGCCAAACTATGGAAAGAACCCAGATGTCCATCAAAAGATAAATGGATAAAGAAAATGGATAAAGACAATTGTCATATGATTTCACTCATGCGGAATTTAAGAAGCAAAACAGAGGTGCACAGGAGAAGGGTGGGAAAAATAAAATAGGATGAAATCAGAGAAGGAAACAAACCATAAGAGACTCTTAACCATAGGAAACTGAAGGTTGTTGAAGAGGGGGATGGGGGGATGGGGTAACCGGATGACAGGTATTAAGGAGGGCACCTGATATAATGAGCACTGGCTGTTATATGCAACTGACGAATCACTGACCTCTACCTCTGAAACGAATAATAAACTATATGTTACTTAATTGAATTTAAATAAAATAAAAATTTTAAAATAGTATAAAATATGGGGAAATATAAAACTTTGCTAACAAAAATGCAAACCCTTATTAAATTAGTTTGAATTACATGAACTAAAACTCAACTAATTACATTAATAAAAATTAATTCTGGCACCAGACTGAGACAGCATATGAGAATATTTTCTGTTGCAACTGAAAATTGGTTTAATCTCTTGGTAAAACAGTCTAGAAAATATGTACCTTCTTTGAACTGACGATCCCACATTGAGGACACTCAAAGGATGAGCCCGCTACCCCCACTTTGTCATTTACTGTGCTTTACTTGTGTAATTTCCCCAATTTGCCTAGGGGTAAGACTGTATGTATTCCAATTCAAGAGGGGAAAAATAATTATTTCCTAACTACTGTAAAAATGGAAGAAAATTGAATACACATCCAAAGCAAGTTTTTAAAAAGAAGTCTCCCCCAGAGCATACTAAATGCTTTAGTTGTTATAGAATCATGTAATTATGTCATCAACTCAATTATATGAGCAAATAACACAAGTATAATCCCACACCAGTAATTAGTAAATCGTTTGTTTTCTTTTGGAATGTGCTATGTGATGTTTTAATAACACACCTTCCCAGTTATATTTTACAGATGCTGATAATACTTTTTGTTTGTATTTATTGAATATATACCAGTAGGGCATGAAGGAAAAGAACCTAAAATAAGTCATGTGCAGACAGAAAAATGGATAAACGATTTTCACTCTGAGTTGAATGTGAGCTATTTTTCCTCTCTGGAGTGTATGCTTCCAATTAATATTGGAATAGTTTTGTACACTTATCCCTAGGAGCAAGAAAAGCCAGTCTGGGTTTTTAATTTATTTCAGCCATTTCAGTCACAAGTAACAAACTGTATATAGTTAAAAGTAGGATTTTAGGGGCACCTGGGTGGCTCAGTGGGTTAAGCATCTGCCTTAGGATCAAGTCATGATCCCAAGCATCCTGGGACTGAGTCCCACATCAGGCTTCCTGCTCGGTGGGGAGTCTGCTTCTCCCTTCCCCTGCTCTTGTGCTCTCACTCATGCTCTCTCTCTCTCCCAAATAATAATATCTTTTTTTAAAAAAAAGAGTTCTATTTAAAAAAAAAAGGGTTTTAATTTTTATCTGAACTTTGGCTTACTTGATATTTACTACTTTAAAATAGATGGATGTGGGCAGCCCGGGTGGCTCAGCAGTTTAGCGCCACCATCAGCCCAGGTCGTGATCCTGGAGACCAAGGATTGAGTCGACGTCGTCAGGCTCCCTGCGTGGAGCCTGTTTCTCCCTCTGCCTGTATCTCTGCCTCTCTCTCTCTCTCACTCTCTCTCTCATGAATAAATAAATAAAATCTTTAAAAAATAAAATAAAATAGATGGATGTGCACACACCACATATTATTTTATATTGCAAAACAGCTTATATATATATTTTTATTTATTTATGATAGTCACACACAGAGAGAGAGAGAGAGAGGCAAAGACACAGGCAGAGGGAGGTCCATGCACCGGGAGCCCGACGTGGGATTCGATCCCAGGTCTCCAGGATCGCGCCCTGGGCCAAAGGCAGGCGCTAAACCACTGCGCCACCCAGGGATCCCACAAGACAGTTTAAAAGTAGAGTTTTACTAAGTGCTATAAGGTCAATAAGTTTCCCGTCATTCTTGATCAAAATCAGTCATTGAAATGAATGGTACATCATTCACATTTACAAGTCCAAGATTAAACACTATGATGAGAGCATGATAAAATGTTTCTGAAGCTTATTTTCTAGTTATGAATAAACTTTGAGATAGTTCTTAAGTAAAGATGATAATCCAATTTGCTTTTTAATGTGGAATTTAAATCATAAGTCAGAAACTTTGTAAACACTATGTAAGAAAAGGAAAGAAAAAAAAAGGATAAGAAAACTACCTGCATTCCAAAGACCAAAGGTAATATAAATTGCCATATTAAAATTAAAAGGTTTTTTTCATTTCTACCTTATGCTGAATAAAGAAAAGCAAGTATACAAAGCAGCAGCTTTTAATGCCTTGATTAAGAGAACGAGGAAAAACAGAGACTTCTGGAACATCAGCAGATTATATGTATTTCCAACAGGATAGTGCTGGTATAAAAACAGACATATAGGTCAGTAAAATAGAATTGAGAGCCCAGAAACAAACCCACAGCTATTTGGCCTATTAGTTTACAGTAGAGGAGTCAATCATATACAACAGGAAAAGGATAGTCTATTGTTTTTAAAGCTTTATTTATTTGAGAGAGAGAGAGCGCACAAGCAGAGGAAGGGGCAGAGGGAGAGGGAAAAGCAGACTCCCAACTGAGCAGGGAGCCCAATGCCGGGCTCAATCCCAAGACTGGGGGATCACTACCTGAGTTGATGATAGACACTTAACCGACTGAGCCACCCAGATGCCCCAAGGATAGTCTCTTCAATAAATGGTGCTGGGGAAACTGGACCACAGTCTTATGCTGCACAAGAATTTAACCTAGGTGGCTCAGTTAAGTGTCCTACTCTTGATCTTCTTAGCTCAGGTCTTGATCTCAGGGTTGTGAGTTCAAGCCCTAAGTTGGACTCTACACTGGGTGTGGAGCCTGCTTAAAAAAATATTAACAAAATGGGTTAAAAACTTGAACATAAGACCTGAGACCATAAAACTGTAAATAGAAAACAAGGGGGGCAGCCCAGGTGGCTCAGTGGTTTAGCGCTGCCTTCAGCCCAGGGCGTGATCCTGGAGACCCGGGATCGAGTCCCATATTGGGCTCCCTGCATGGAGCCTGCTTCTCCTTCTGCCTGTGTCTCTGCCTCTCTCTCTCTCTCTGTCTCTGTCTCTCTCTCTCTCTCTCTCTCTCTCTCTGTCTCTAATGAATAAATAAATAAAATCTTTTAAAAAATGAGCAGAAGATTTAAATAGACATTTTCCCAAATACATACAGATTGCTAACAGGCACATTAAAAGATGTTCCACATCATTAATTATCAGGGAAAAGCAAACCAAAATCACAATAAGTCTTACCTCACATCTGTTAGAATGGTTCATATCAAAAATAAAATAAATTAGAAGTGTTGGCAAAGGTGTGGAGAAAAGGGAACCCTTGTGCACTACTGGTGGAAATGTAAACAGGTGCAGCCACTATGGAAAACAGTATGGAGTTTCCTCAAAAAATTACAAATAGAACTACCATATCATCCAGCAATATGCTGTGGGTATTTATCCGAAAGAAATGAAAACATTAACTTAAAAAAACATATATATGCCCCCATATTCTATATGTGCCCCCATATTCACTGTCGCGTTATTTACAATAGCCAAGACACAGCAACAACCTAAGGGTTCATCAGTGGATGAATGGATAAAAAGAAAAGTGCTATATCTATATATTAATACAATGGAATATTACTTAGCCATAAAAGAGAAATCTTTCCATTTGCTACAACATGGATGGACCCTGAGGGCGTTATGGTAAGTGAAGTCAGTCAGACAGAGAAACAAAAATACCATATGATCTCACTTACATGTCGAATCCAAACAACAACAAAAACAAGCTCATTGATGAGGAGAACAGATTGGTGGCTGCCAGAGGCAGGAGGCGAGGGGTGGGTGAAATGGGTGAAGGCAGTCCAAAAGGTACAGGCTTCCAGTTATAAATAAGTCATGGGAATATAATGTACAGCATGGTGACCATAGTTAATAATACTATTGTATATTTGTAATTTGTTAAAAGTGTAGATCTTAAACGTTCTCTTCCCAGGAAAAAGATTCTTGTAGCTATATGGTGATGCATGTTAACTAGACTTAGTGTGGAAATACAAATATAGTGTGATATACAAATATCATTATTTTGTACACCAGAAACTAATATGTCAATTATATCTGTTTTTTTAAAAAAAGACAAAACATAGACTTCTGGAACACCAGCAAATTACATGTATTTTCAATTAGTCACAAAGTTCTTAACTGTAGGCAGATGACAATTTCCAAATCCAGTCCACAGAGGGGGATATGAAGTCTACACATGTAGAAAAGGGAACCACACTGCTTTTCATAAAGTCTGAGAAGCTGATTGCATTCATCATTCAACTTTAAATTTCAAACTGGAATTTGGTGGTGATGGGCTTTGGAAGGTCTATATTCTGAAAGAAGTTGATAACAGTTGTAGGCTATGGTAAAGGACTGGGGGAAAAGTGGGCCAACCACCCTGATAATCCGAGGGCTGTGACTCTTCACCAAGGTCAAGTCCCTGCTTTGCAGACAAGGGCCTCTCTGCAAATGAAACGAGAGACTCTGATGTGAGTCTATGGAGAAGATGCTTTGAAGGTTTTCTGTTCATTTGGTACTCTAAGAACATTGTAAGCAATCACCTTGAAAGAGGATGTGATAGTGTTGTTCATCAAAAGATACAAATGCAGGGCAGTCCAGATGGCTCAGCGGTTTAGCGCCGCCTGCAGCCCAGGGCCTGATCTTGGAGACCCGGGATGGAGTCCTGCATCGGGCTCCCTGCATGGAGCCTGCTTCTCCCTCTGCCTGTGTCTCTGCCTCCCTCTCTCTCTTTCTGTGTCTCTCATGAATAAATAATAAAATATTTTTTTTTTAAAAAAGGATACGAATGCATTCAAGAAAACTTTATTCAACCATGGTGAAATTCATTGATTTTTTTTTCAATGTTCTTATAGTTCAGGTATTTGTATTAGGAAATCAAGCAGGTTCCTTTTTAAGTTTTCTGTTTCTTTTTTCCAAAAGCTATCTGGTTTTTCAACTGCATCCTCATATGCTACAAAGACTTCCCGTTTTTTTTCCTGATAGATGCTGTGTTTGGGGTTATATTAGGCTATGACTACATCAGTCTCGGAACTTCAACTCGTCCTGTTTAGACGATGGGGGCGGGGGGGACGGGGGGAGGCAGGGCACAGTCCCCTCAGGAGCTGTCTCGCGGAGCACAGCCACCTCTCTTGTGCCTACACTCATTTCCCACCACTCGTCCTGGTAACGGCAAAGGCAGACGCGCCTGCAGACCTCCGAATCCGCGGGACCTCGGCGGTCCCTTTAAACAGTGAAGCATCATCCTGGAGACCCGGGATCGAGTCCCGCGTCGGGCTCCCTGCGTGGAGTCTGCTTGTCCCTCTGCCTCTCTCTCTCTCTCTGTCTCTCATGAATAAATAAATAAAACCTTTAAAAATAAATAAACAGCGGAGCCCCCACCCCCACCCCACCCCGCGGTGAGCGCGCTGCGGAGCGGCCGCCCTGCCTCCCGGAGCTGACGCAGGCCCCGCCGGCCCGCAGGTGCCCTGTGTGACCCGGGCCAGCGCACAGAGGCGGGCGCTCAGCCGCTGCCGCCGCGGAGGCCCCGCGCGCAGCCCGCCCGGCCCGGCCCGCCGCCCGCAGCCGCCGCCCAAGGCTCCAGCTTGCCTACCGCGGCCACCGCACGAGCCAACCCAGGTTGCCTGCCCCGTCGCCCGCCACATCCACAGCTCTGCCGTCCTCCCGCCCCAGCCCCAGGCCCCAGGCCCCAGGCCCCAGGCCCCAGGCACGCCCACCTCTGGCGGGCAGGCACCGTTCCGCGGCCCTTAGCCTCTGCTCAGCGGCCTTTATTCCACATCCCCGGAAACAATGTCTTGATACTGCAGGACGGAAAACGTCTTGTGCTTAATACTCATGTCTCCCAGAGACCTAACAAACTACATAGGGGTGTTGTTGGACTTTATTTATTTATTTATAAAGATTTTATTCATTTATTCATGAGAGGCAGAGAGAGAGAGAAAGAGAGAGAGGCAGAGACACAGGCAGAGGGAGAAGCAGGCTCCACGCAGGGAGCCCCATGCGGGACTCGATCCTGGCACCCCGGGGTCACGCCCTGAGCGGAAGGCAGGCCCCAAACCGCTGAGCCACTCAGGCGTCCCAGGACTTTAATATTTATGAACACAAAGTTGGGATCTGTTTTTTTTTTTTTTTTTTTTGCCTATCAGATTGGCAATATTTACTTTTAAATAAGTCTCTCAATGCTTGTGAGGATACGGGGAAACTTTCTCCCACACATATTTACTTTTTTTATGTTATTTTTTGTTTTTATTTTTATCCTATACATATTCAGAATGTTATTCATCAGCCATTAAGATGTTCACAGGCTAACAGTCATACAAATGATAATGCAGACTTCAATGGAATATTTTGCAGGCATGAAAGATAAGCTTTCCAAATATTTTATTTTAGATCACAGTAGGTTAATTATGACATATATTCTGTGATGTTGGAAATGTTCAATATCTGCACTCAATAAGGTAGTTAGTAGGCACACTTACACATTTGGCTATTAAGCATTTGAAGGCTGGCTAGTGTGACTGAGAAGGTAAATTGTAATTTTATTTAATCTGAATTGCAATAGCCACATGTAGCTACTACTACTACCATATTAGACAATGATACTACATAGTAAGGTCCAAATTTTGTAAAAAAAAAAAAAAAGTAATATGTATGATATTTACCACTGGTTATCTCTAAGAAATGGCTATAGGGGACATCATAGTCACTTCTCCAGCATTTGTTCTTCCTTGGGTTTCGGTTGCTCTGATATATATGTGTATATGTATACATACATATAAAAACATACATGCATATATACATATATATTTCTCCTGCCATATTTAGGGTAGGCGAAAGCTACCCCTGGCTGTAGGGGTAAGCCATGTAGTACTATCTAAAATTTTATTAGTCTGACTCTTGGCCACAGTCATTGGTTCAAGGTTGGGCACTTGACCTAATTTGGGACAATAGAATAAGAGATCTCATCTCTGACTCTGTTTCTCCTCTATTTCCAGTCCAAACTGGATGTAGCATTCACAGTCAATCTGTAGATACCCACAGAGACCAGAGCAGCCCTCGTTTAGTAAATTTTTCATCTTACAGCTTGTTACACAACAGTGTGAAATGTACCAAATGCAACTAATCATACACTTGAAAATAATTAAATACATTTTATATGTATTTTACCACAATAAAAAAAAAAAAAACAAAACCCTTTTGCAGAAAAACAACCAAACACCTGGGGACAAAAGTACCATAAGCTGTGGTAACCCATCAAGATCACAGTCCCATGTATGCCATGCTTACTGAAGAAAGCCCAAGGGCTAAGGCCACCTGAAAAAGCCATCCCCACAAAAGCCAAATGCACAATCTGGGCTGCTACAAAATGTCAAGGTCAAAATTCTACAGCTATAAACCGGGAATCCTTACTGCCCTAGAGACTTAATTTCTCCAGCTGTATTTATTTTTCAAAGTGTTCGGCCAAGGCACCAGATGTTGCCACACAAGGAGCAGTCAAAGGATAACACCCTTTCTTCTCCTCCCAAGTTCTTTATCATTGAATATAATCAAGTAGATGGGAACTAAATTATCACATGTATTACTGATAAAACAGTTTAGAGAAAGTGGCCTTGGTCTGTAGCTAAGTGGACTTCTAATAGCTCCCCGCTGAATTTGATGTACTTTGTCATCACACAGATGACAAACTTTGCTCTCCCAACAGGTAGTCCAACCCTCTTATTCAATGGAAAACAGCTCAGATTTGTGAATCTGGCAGACAGAAAGACCTGGAAGGAACCCAGAAGGAGATAAGCTCATCAATTATTCAAATCTTTCTGTAGAGGAGATATTGAGGAGGTGAGGCTCAAGGCCAAGGGCATTACACAGATAGTTTCCTCTATATAGAAACATGAAGCCAGGAGAAAGTAGCTACTTCACCACATGTCTTGAAAAGAAAAAGAAAACTTGGACAAATCAGTAACCATCAAATCTAATGAGTTAAGAGATCAAAAGGAAATTTTTACAGAATCTTTAGGGAACAGATTATCTCTGTGACATATAAAATACTTCAACAAACAGATAACGAGGGTAAATTGCCCAGCTCCCTTTATGAGGTTAACTTGACGACAAAACTGGATTAAGAAGATTACAGAAAAGGAAACTGTTGGGCAGACCTGGTGGCTCAGCAGTTCAGCGCCACTGTCAGCCCAGGGCCTGATCCTGGAGACCCAGGATCGAGTCCCTCGTCAGGCTCCCTGCATGGAGCCTGCTTCTCCCTCCGCCTGTGTCTCTGCCTCTCTCTCTCTCTGTGTCTCTCATGAATAAAAAAAAAAAAAAAAAGAAAAGAAAAGAAATAAAAGGAATCTGTCAACAAATGTACTAATAACACAGGCATAAAAGTTCTGAGTAAATGTTACATTTAATTCAAAGGGAATTAAAAAGCAATATTTAATGACCACGTTTGATTTACCCTCAAAATGCCAGATGTTCAGTAAAGAAAATCTGTGAATGTAATACACCACATTAGCAGATTAAAAAAAAAAAAGACTAAAAATAAGCTATCATTCCTCCTATTCCACATTGTCCTTACTAAAGTGCTTAACAAATGCAATAAGACAATAAATGAGTCAGAGAATTAGATAAGAAAAAATAAATACTGCCAATATTTGTAATATTATCTTTACAGAAAATCTAGTAGAATGTATAAAGTTATTAGAACTCATATGAGAGCCCAGTCATATTGCTGGAGAGAATATCAACATACAAAAATTAGTAATGTTTCCTATATACTAACATTTTAAAAAATAAAAATAAAAAGACATAGAAATCAGGTATCATTCCCCATAGCAACAGAGATATGCCATGTGATCAAATAGTAAGTATCAATATCATAAATATATCACTTCTTTCCCAAATTAATTCATCAATTTAATTCAATTCTGATTGAAATACAAATAAGATACTTTGTGGAACTTGATGCACAGATCCTGAAATTGATCTGGCTATGTGAAGGATCAAGAATAACCACCATAATTTTGAAGCAAGAGGAAAAGGGAAGAGGACTTCTCTACCAGATATGAAGGTTTATCATAAGGTTGTAATAATTAAAACATGTGATATTGATACAAACTTAGACAAACAGATAAAGGGAATAGGACTGAAATTACAGAAACAGCTCTACACTTATATATGGTTGAGGCAGCATTAGAAGTCGGTGAAAAAAGAATTTACTATTGAATATATTGCAGAGACAACTACTGACTAGATATATGAGAAAAATTAAATTAGATCCCTACCTCATAGTATATACTAAATAATTTCCATATGGATTAAAGAACTAACTGTGAAAGGCAAAGCATATAAATTTTTTAAACATCTGTGCTGGATAGATGCCATTCACCACTTGCATCATTTGGTCTTTGCTGCATAGCGAACAATTTATTAAGCTCCCAATTCTGTGTGTAAGCCCTCTGGGGTTGGCTCAGCTAGGCAGTTCTGATAGTGGTGGCTGGGCTCACCCATGCATTTGTGGTCAGCTGCCAGTCAGCAGTCAGGTCACTCTGCTTCCACATGTCAGTTGGCTGAAGACTGGAGTAATTAGCCAACTGTCTCATCAGCCAGTAAGCTAACCAGACTTCTCTCACATAGCATAGGGGGTAGGGGTCTCAAAAACTGCGAGAGGACAGTCCTCCAGTGTCCAAGTACTTTGCAAACTTCTGCTTGGGTCATGTTTGCTAATGCCCCATTTGCCAAAATTTGAGTCACATGGCCAAAGTGAGATTCAAGAGGTGAGGAAATAGACTCTACTTCTTGGTACACATACACACACCGGAAAGACTTCTGGCCATTTTTGTAATCGCCACCCTCTGATTCTGCTTTGTGCAAAGGGCCAAACTGTATGGACTTCATCAAGCGTCCCTCATAAGGGCTCAGCCAAAAGGCAGCTGCAGGAGAAGATAAGGAGAATGGAGGAGAGTGAGAGTGGGATGGCTCTCTTTGGTGTAGCATTGCTGCTGACTGTTCACTCATCCTGAGTCCAAGCTCCAGTCAGCTGTCTTTGTTCACAGTGCACTGTCTGGGTTCTCTGTCTCTCCCCTTCCAGGCTCAGGAGTAACAGTGGAGCTCACTGTACCAGCCCCGGGACACAAACACTATCCTCTGTGATTCCCCTACACTCTACCAAATTACTCAATTCGAATGGATTATGTTCTCCTGTGAGATCCTGATAGAGAAGTAAATATAGAATTTCTTAAGGCACAAAAGGCAAAAACCATAAAATTAAAATACAACAAAACATATTGTGGATATAGAAAATTATAGACCCAAATACTCTCAGCCATAGTTAAAATGAAAGCCATAAGCCATACATTTTGAGAAACTCTGAGTGGAGATGGATTTGGATACAGATGATTTTAATAATCTTTACCATTAAGTTAAAGCAAAAGCCAAAAATAGATTGATTAAACCCCAGCCTGGCCTGGTGAAATTAAGGTTCTGCTGAAGTAAGTTCTATGCATGAATAGAATATAGTATATTAATGTCTCCTATTATGTTATTTTCAACCTATTATTATTACAATGTTTTTTTGTGTGTGTCCACTTAAGAATTCATTCTCTAATGAATGTCTTCTCAATGTTTTACTTTCCACATTTCGATCTATAGTCCACTTATAATTGGTTTTTGTAAATGGCAAGAGAGGGGTCAAATATCTTTTTCTTTTTGTGTGGATTCCTAGTTGACCCAAAATCAAAAGCCATGCTTTCTACAGTGATCTTCGTGCCACCTTTGTCATAAATCAAGGTCCATATATAACATGGGTCCTCCTCTTAATTTCAACCTTTCTGTAACCTTATGCTTTAGAGTCACCTTTCATAAATAGCACTTAGGGTTTTGTTTTTGTTTTTTTAAAATCTGACCTTTAATTGGTTATTTAATCCATTTACATTTATTTTGATTATAATATATTTGGACTTATTTATGCTTTCCTTTAAATTGTTTTCTGCCCAATTTCTTTTCCTCTCATTTTTTTGCTTTAAAAAAAAAATCGGGATCCCTGGGTGGCGCAGCGGTTTAGCGCCTGTCTTTGGCCCAGGGCGCGATCCTGGAGACCCGGAATCGAATCCCACGTTGGGCTCCTGGTGCATGGAGCCTGCTTCTCCCTCTGCCTGTGTCTCTGCCTCTCTCTCTCTGTGACTATCATAAAATAAAAATAAAAAAAATAAATAAAATCTTTATAAATCAATCAATCAATCAATCAATCAAACCTCCTTGAGGGATGCCTGGGTGGCTCACTGTTGAGCGTCTGCCTTTGGCTCAGGGCGTGATCCCGGTCCAGGGATTGAGTCCCACATCAGGCTCCCTGCGAGGAGCCTGCTTCTCCCTTTGCCTGTGTCTCTGCCTCTCTGTCTCTCATGAATAACTGGATAAAATCCTTTTTAAAAATTAAAAGCAGCTATTTAAAAAAAAAAACACAACTCCCTGAATATTGTTATTATTCTCTTCTTTTGTGTATTTCCCCTTAAAGTTTTTCTCTTTATAATTCTGCTACCTATTCCACTTTTATTGTTAATAATAACTCTTAAAATTTATCAAATTTTATCAAGCATGACTAACACTCTTAAAGCTGAACAATTTCTCATTTACCTCATATAAAAAAGACTTCAGAACATTTTAGCCCAGGTCTTATTTTTATTTTATCTTGAAATAATTTTAGATATACAGAGAAGTTGCAATATTTACATTGGCATAATACTACTAACTAAACTACAGACTTTATTTGAAATTTACATTTTTACATTTTCTAACCTGGGATCCCATATTAAATTTAGTTGTCACATTTCCTTAGTCTCCTACAATCTGTGATAGTTTCTGAGTCTTGGTGTTTTATGTCCTTGACATTTTAAAGAGAACTGATCAGATATTTTGCAGAATGGAATCCAAATCAATATGGATTTGTCTGATGTTTTTTCCTAATTGGATTCAGCATATGCATATTTGGCAAGAAAACTGCAAAGTGATTAGCCCTTCCCAGTCCTCCCCATCTTAAAGTACATAATGTAGTGGTGATGCTGATTTTGATCACTTGGCAAAGATGGTATCCACTGGGCCTCTACACTGGAGTTACCATTATCCTCTGGAATATTCAAAGAGATTCTTGATTCATACATTATTTATAATATTCCGGTTCTTTTTATCCCCCCTCATTCCAGTTCTTTTTATTTTTTTATTTTTTTAAAGATTTTATTTATTTATTCATGAGAGACACACAGAGAGACAGAAGCAGAGACACAGGCAGAGGGAGAAGCAGGCTCCCTGCGGGGACCCCGATGTGGGACTGGATCCCGGGACTCCAGAATCACACTCTGGGCGGAAGGCAGGCACTAAACCACTGAACCACCCAGGGATCCCCCCAGTTCTTTTTAAATACCATACATGACACACTACTATTGTTTTATATAGACCACTATTTCTTTGAATAGACATGTGACTACCATTTTACTTGTTCACTATTCTATCGTGAATTTCAGAAATTCCTTTTAAAATATATCTTCCGTTTTTTTCCTCTAAAATATATCTTTCAGAAGTTCCTTTTGAGCAAGTCTCTTTGTAGTAGAAGTTCCCAGTTTTATTTACCTGTAAATATTTTTTCTTTTCCTTTTATTTTTGAATGATAACTTGGCTGGATGCCCAACTCAAGAATGATAGGGACTTTCTGTCAACATTTTGAATGAGTTATTCTGCTTCCCATCTGGCTTTCACTGAAGCTGCTAGGATGTCTGTTCTTATCTTGTCATCCTGCTGTAGGTGTTCCTTCTCTTCTCTCTGACTGCTCTCAGTTTATTTTTTGTTAAAGATTTTATTTATTCATTTGAGAGAGAGAGATAATATGTAGAGAGCATTAGCAAGGAGAGAGGAAGAGGGAGGAGAAGCAGACTCCCTACTGAGCCGGGAGCCAGATGTGGGATGTGGGACTCAATCCCAGGACCCGGAGATCATGACCTGAGTCGAAGACAGACGCTTAACCATTTGAGCTACCCAGGCACTGCTATTCTGTAGTTCTACAATGATATTTCTTGGGGCACCTGGGTGGCTCAGTTGGTTACACATCTGCCTTCAGTTCAGGTTCATGATCCCAAGGTCCTGGGATGAAGCCCCATATCAGGGTCCCTGCTCAGTGGGGAGTCTGCTTCTCCCTCTGCTTCTGTTGCTTCCCCTGCTTGTGCTCTCTCTCTCTAATAAATAAAATCTTCTAAAAAAAATAGCATAATGATACTTCTTTTTATTTATTCTGCTTGGATATGTTGTATATCATAGATCTCTTGATTCATATTTTTCATTAGTTCTGGAACATCTATAGCCAGTATTTCTTCTAAATATTGCCTTTGCTCTATTATCTCCACTTTCTCCTTCTGGAACTCTAATATATGTTACTCCATCTCATTATATTTTTCATGTACTACTTTATATTTTCCATCTCTTCTCTCTTTACTATATTTTAGATATATCTTATTTATTTTTTAATTCACCACCACCACCTTTTTTTCTTTTTTGCTGTGGAACAGTTTTACTATCTGCTCTGGGTTTTAGCAGTGGCTTTACTCTTGTCTTATTAAAAGCGTCCTGTTTTGTCCTCTGTTAAGGCTCTTGGCCCTGGCATGGCTGGGGGATGGGATGGGGGGAGGAGGGAGAGAAAGAAAAGGGTAGGAAGGGTAGACAGGGTTCCTCTATTCGTTGGCAAACTCCTGATTCCAGTAGGGGCACAAAGGCCAGAGGAGAGAAGCCCCAGGGCTCTGGTGGTGGCTCTCACATCTTCGGCCATCACGCAGGAGCGAGTGCTGGAGGCTGGCTCAAGATAAACAAAAGGAATTCTGGGAATACAAACAAAAGCCTGAAGCCAAGGCCTTTTTTTCTAGGAAAAGTCCTCTTTGCTGTCCACAGAGAGCCATCCTGCAGAGAGTTTTATTCCTTACAGAAAAGCAGTCTGTCCCCTCTTGCCCTCCCTGATGTTTGGCCAGCAGGAAGGTGGTCTCAGACATCTGGGCCCCAAGTGCTTGTCGGCCCTTGTCTTCCCCTCTGGTTCTTCTTCCTACTCAGATGTACTCTTGGGCAAGTCATCTCCCATTTGCTTGGAACCTTCTGGATTGCATATCCCACATGTATTTGACAGCAACCTTGGATTCAGCCATCTCCTAACTGAAAAGCGTCAGCATGTAGAACTGCTCTGGAGTCAGTGTGTCACCCTCCTTGGACATCTCATAGTTAAGCAGCAGGGTCACCACACCTCTCTTGAGGCTCCATGGAGTGGGGGAACTGCTCTAGGGGTCACAGTGAAAGTTGCTTTGTTTCCAGCTTGAGCAAAGTCCATTTCCATGTATTTTGTAAACCACTCATTCATTTCCTCCTTGGTTGGTGAAAAGGAGACCGACCCTCACCCCTCAACTTCTTGCTGACTGATGCAGGCTTTGTACTCATTAGATGGGCTTGGTCCCAAGGCCACCATTGTCACCTTGTTTTTGCCAAAAAACATCTGGCTGGGCTTCCAGGTGTTGCAGATGTCTTTCAGCTTGCTGTTGTTCATGTTGGCCATGGAGAAGATGAAAAAGTACTTGTATGCATCCACGCACTTCCAAAACTCTTCTATCAGGCTCTATTTCAGTTCTAAGCCTTCCTTGGCAGTTTTGGTTAAGGAAACTCTTGTTGAGCTTGGATTTGTGTATATATTCCAGACATATTTTACAGTGTGCCAGCTATCCAGTTGTTCTAGCATCATTATTGAAAAGACTACCTTTTCTCAATGCTCCAAAGTCCCATATTTTTCAAAAGCCAAGTATCCATATGTTATAATCAAATGTCTGTTTCTGGGCTTTCTATATATTCTATTGATCTATTTGTTCTCATGCCAGTGCCATATTATCTTAGTTATTATAGCCTCATAAGAAGTCTTCATACTCAACAAACAAATCCTCCACCTGATTTTCCTTTTTTAAGGAACATCTTGGCCCTTTGTCCAAAGACTTTTAAGAATCAGCTTGTCAAGTTCCACAAAAATAAGGTTAGGATTGAATTTATAATAAGACCGAATTTATATATAAATTTGAAAAGAATACCACTCCATTTATTTAGGTCTTCTCCAATACTCTCATTAC
Source organism: Nyctereutes procyonoides (assembly GCF_905146905.1). Taxonomy (NCBI): domain Eukaryota; kingdom Metazoa; phylum Chordata; class Mammalia; order Carnivora; family Canidae; genus Nyctereutes; species Nyctereutes procyonoides. The sequence goes on along the minus strand of NW_026575141.1, from coordinate 15,450,301 downwards.
ATTTTGTACTTGCATGAAGTATTTTTCTGTAGAAGTCTTATACAGTTTTGTTAGATTTATTTCTAAGGACTTGATTTTTTTTTAATTGTAAATGATACCTCTTTAAACTTTCATTTTTCTAACTCCTTTTTGTTAACAAAAGGAAGGAAACTTACTTTTGTATATTGATTTTATATTCAAGAGCATTATTTAATGTTCCTATTGATTCTAATAATGTATCTGTAGATGATCTTGGATTTCCTACATACATAATTATATTATCTGAGTAATGACATGTTTATTTCTTAAATAATTTTTTTACCTTTTTTTTCTTGCCTCATACCACTACCATATCCAGTATAATACTGAATAGAAGTGATGATACAGGGCAACATTTCTTGCTTCCAATATCAAAGGAAAGCTTTCACTGTTTCACCACTAGGTATGATATTTATAGAAGATTTTTTAATGGCACTCTTTAGTAGTAAATTAAGGAAATTACCATCTATTCCTAGTTTGCTGAAAGTTCTCTCTAAAATCGTGAAAAATGTTGCAGTTTATCAAATGCTTCTGCATCTATTGAAATATGATTTTTCTCCTTTCGTCTCAATGTGGCAAATCACATTAACTTTTTTTTTTTTTTTAAGATTTTACTTATTTATTTGACAGAGAGAGAATGAGAGAGCACAAGCAAGGGAAGGGCAGAGAAAGAGGGAGAAGCAGAATCCCTGCTGAGCAGATAGTCCAATGTGGGACTCAATCCCAGGACCCTGGGATCATGACCTGAGCAGAAGGCAGTTGCTTAACCAAGTTCTTCAGGCTCCCCTCACATTAATTTTTTTTCCACATTAATTTTTTAATGTTAAAATCCAACCTTGAATTTCTGGGACAAATGCACCTTAGTCACAAAATACTCTCTTTATATATTGCTGGTTTCTATAGTACTTAGAAAACAGTTTTGTACTGTTTAGAATTTTTGCCTTGAATAAAGTTGTCTGTAATTTTTCATGCTGTGCTTATTATGTGTTGATATCAAGGTTAGTGCTAGTGTCATGAAATAAGCGGGAAAATGTTCCCTCTTTTTCAGCTGTCTTTGGGAGTCTGTAAAATATGAAATCATACCAGCTTAATAGAAAGGATTTAATATAGGAAGTTGTGTAGAAATGTATTAGAGAACCAAAAAGGCAAAGGGGGACCTTCAGTAACAAAGAGATAGTAAATACCACCCCACGCCTAGGATGAAGAGATGAAGGAAAGAGGTTAGGTTACAAGCTGGGAATCCAGACTTCTGAGGAGGCGTGCTGCATAGCTGTGCAGATACTTCAGGAGTCATACAAAAGACATATAGTCAGGCTTTAGTTCTTGAAAAAGATATTTTACTTCGAGTTAGTTTTATAGAAAGCTCTCTTAAGATATTTTACCTCTACCTATTAGAAAATTGTGATAATATACTGAATTTGTTGAGACACTTCAGTACCATATATAAACTACAACATCCGCTTGCAAATGGCATTCTTTGCATATCAGGGAGCCTCTGGCTTTTTGTTTTCCAAAAATTTGCTGAGTTTTTTCATTCCTGTGTCTCATTTTCTTTGACCTTTTTTATTCCTTTCTATAATTCTAATTTGATTCCAAGAGTATCATGTGATAAATGCATGCAATCAATAAACTAGCAATCGTATATAAAGCTAGCTTATTAGTAATAAATGTCTTATTTTTATATCTATTAAATTATTCACTATAGAATAAAATTATTATAAAACTCATTTGTAATTTCAAGATCTTTATTATATGTCTTCTTTTAATACCAATATTTGTTTTGTAGGTTCAAAGGAGAAAATTAAACATGAAAATTAAAACTGAGTTACAATCTCATATTGGTGTAAAACATTCCAGCAAATAAGATGTCTGAAAAGGAGAATACTTCAGAAGAGCTGGAAGATACCACTGGTCTATTTAGCACAGAATCTAGATCATGGTCAGTGGAGCCTGAATTTATTAAAGAAACATCAAATTTGTTAGAGGAAGCTTGTGTTGGGAAATCTTCCAACCAAATTTGTGAAACATATCCTAGAAATGATAAATTCGGTATGTATGATGATACATCAATACTGTCCCATGGAAATAAGTCTAAGAAAGATGAAGAGCAAAGGTCTAAGAAACATAATGAACAAACTCTTCAATTTTTTGAAACAATCACTATATATGACAGCTTGCAGTCAAAGAGTGATATTTCACAAAGTCCACCATTATCAATAACTGAGATGGCTGCTGAATACCAGCCTTTCATTGGCTTCTTATCTCATGAAACAGTAGAAACAACTAGTTCACAACTCTCTGAAGAAAATCAGAAAGGACTTGGCTTGGAATCAGATAACTTTACAGTTAACCTCAAGGCCAAGGGTTTACAAGAATTCCCTAAGGACATTTTAAAAATCAAATATGTAAAATATCTATATTTGGATGGGAATCAAATCAAAAATTTTAAAGGGGCAGACTCAGGAGATCTGCTGGGACTTGAAATTCTATCCTTGCAAGAAAATGGGTTATCATCACTTCCACCTGAAATTCAGTTATTTCATAATTTAAGGGTATTAAATGTCAGTCACAATCAAATATCACATATACCTAAAGAAATATCGCAGCTTGGGAATATCAGGCAACTCTTTTTAAATAACAATTGCATTGAGAATTTTCCTTCTGGCTTAAAAAGTCTTGGAAACTTGGAAATTTTAAGTTTGGCTAAAAATAAGTTAAGACATATACCAGATACTTTGTCTGGTTTAAAAAACTTGAAGGTTCTCAATCTGGAATATAATCAATTAACAATATTTCCTAAAGTTCTGTGCTTCCTTCCCAAGTTAATTTCACTAATCCTTACTGGAAACCTGATAAGCAGTTTGCCAAAAGAAATTAGGGAGCTTAAAAATTTAGAAAAACTTCTGCTGGATCATAATAAACTTACCTTTTTGGCGGTGGAAATTTTTCAGTTGCTCAAAATGAAAGAACTCCAACTAACTGGCAATAAACTGGAAGTCATTTCACACAAAATTGAGAATTTTAAGGAACTCAGAATTTTAATACTTGATAAAAATCTATTGAAAGAAGTTCCAGAGAAAATTTCCCACTGTGTAATGTTGGAATATCTTAGTCTTAGTTGTAATAAATTAATGGAACTTCCTAAGAACATCTACAAGCTCAAAAATTTAAGAAAACTCCATGTAAACACAAATAATATAGTGAGGATACCTGAAGATATCTCACATCTTAATAATATAATCAGCCTAGAATTTTCAGGAAACATAATCACAGATATTCCCATTGAAGTAAAAAATTGTAAGAAAATAACTAAAGTTGAACTCAGTTATAATAAAATAATGTATTTTCCAGTAGGTTTGTGCGCTTTAGATTCTCTTTATTATCTGAATTTTAATGGAAATTATATTTCAGAAATACCTGTGGATATATCTTTCAATAAACAACTGCTTAATTTGGAGTTAAATAAAAATAAACTCCTCATATTTTCTGAACACTTATGTTCTCTTACTAATCTTGAGTACCTGGATCTTGGTAAAAACCAAATAAGGAAAATCCCACCATCTATCTCCAATATGGTATCACTCCATGTTCTTATTTTATGCTGTAATAAATTTGAAGTTTTCCCTATAGAAGTGTGTACTTTAGAAAATTTGCAAGTACTTGATCTTTCAATAAACCAAATACAGAATATCCCTTCAGATATCTGTAACCTAAAAAGAATCCAGAAATTAAACATCTCAAGCAATCAATTTATGTATTTTCCTATTGAACTGTGCCAACTTCAATCATTGGAAGAGCTGAATATAAGTCAGATAAATGGAAGAAAGGTAAGAGATTGATATTTTGAGCTTTGGAGGGAAGTTGTCACTGGAGGGGATTAGAATTTAAACTGTAGTATATGTGTGCTTTAAACTTAGCAGGAATTTTTTATTTTTTTAAAGAAGAAGGTTTTTTATTTTTAACTCCAAACATGGCTTTAAAAATATATTTCTCAACATGAAAGCTTCATAGAAAAATATTTCATTAAAATAAAATTCCAAGTAACTAAAGTTGACAATTTTATATATTTCTTTTTATTTCAGTTTAATTGTAAAAAGGAGTTTTAAAGTTACGGATAATATAAAAACGGTATTGAAAATTTAGGAAATTGATAAATCAAAGTAAAAAAAAAATCATTTCAGAAGCATACCATTGTAATATAACTATTGGTCACTTGTCATATGTTGATACAACTCACTTTAACTCTTTTTTATGTGTATGGTTTATAAGCAATTATAAAAAGATTCTACACTCAATTTTAATTTTAATTTCTTCTATTTTCACTTAACATAAGCATTTCCCCATAATATAACGCAATCTGCCCAATAATTGCTATAGCCTATACAATGATACATGTACTAATCATATGTTGTATGTTTTTCAACATCATATATAATGCTGTGATGAACTTCTTCATAAATACAGCCTTTTTCACATTTTACTGTTTTCTTAGAAAATTTTCCCTAAAGACTTGCTAGATCAACAGGAATAAATGTTCTTATAGTTTAGCTTTTCATTCTACTTGAACCATAAGAATTAATATTATGGAAATAGTTTTAAAAAATCAAACATTGCTGATTTATATTAAGATCTTAGTAAAATAATGAAAAGGATCCTAGGGCTATTATCTGGCTATGTTTAATTTGACAATTACAGTCAATTAAAGTCCTTTTATAGAGACTGGACTATTTTATAGAGGCTGGACTATTACCTACAGCGAGATTTCCCAAAGTCGATCCTTAAAAACCTAGTCCCAGGAACTGCTTCTTAAAAAAAAGGCGGGGGGGGGGGGGTCGTTCCTGTGATCAAATAGCTTTGAGAAGCACTGCTTTCTTCTCTTAGAGAATCACAATGAATATTAGTATTAAAAGCTCTGAAGATTCCTGCACTAAAGAAATTGGTTTGTCTCTATTTAACCCACATTTCCCAAACATATCCTTTTAAACTTAACATCTGCTATACAATACATTTCCAGAAAGGCTACTCCAGGGAACACTTACTTAAGTAGCTGGAATTGAAAATGATACATGTGTTTTTAAAGTTGTTATTGCACTAAAAGACACTTTTTGGTTCTGCATTATAATCAACTAACTCTTTGTCTGATTTATAATCCTCTCACTTTCTCCTCCTGTATCTTACTGCGCAAGTCTACAGGGTTGTGCCCTTAACCTCCTCTTTTCTATTAACTTCGTACCATACTATTCCTATGACCCTCAAATCTGCATAACTGGAGCTATCTCTCATCACTGCTTTAGTCCCATAGTTCACAGTTTCTCTGGAAATTCTGTTCTTCTACTGTCTCAAACTTAACATGACTTGAAAAATCAAACGCATCTTTCCAACATTAACTCCCTTCGTAACTTTTCCGTTTGTTTGTGATGCCACTTTCTTCAGACCTACCAATCTAGGAATCATAAAATCATCTTTCTTCCTTTTCCATCACTAGTTACACTGAAACTTACACCAAAATTGTCTCATTTTTCCTTTGAAAAAGCTCTTAGATCAACTCCTTCATTTTCCAGTGTCACTATCTCCAACCTGGTCCATGGTCATCACTCACTTCATGCCTAGACTGCTCCAGGAGCCTTTTGACTATTCTCTTTGATTTAGCCTCCTTTCATTTATCAGGACTTGTCAAAGCCATCATAGTTCATTACAGAAGACTGTTTTTAGGAATCCAGTGGTTGCCAAAGGCACCAATCCATATCATCACAACCTCACTTCAAAGGTCACCAGGTGGGGGTGCCTGACTAGCTCAGTGGTAGAGCATGTGATTCTTGATCTTGGGTTGTGAGTTCAAGTCCTCTATGTTGGGTGTAACACTTACTTAAGAAGAAGGTGGGGGTGGGGAATGCCTGCATGGCTCAGCGGTTAAGCGCCTGCCTTCAGTCCAGGGCGTGATCCTGGAGTTCCGGAATCGAGTCCCACATTGGGCTCTCCGCATGGAGTCTGCTTCTCTCTCTGCCTGTGTCTCTGCCTCTCTCTGTGTGTGTCTCTCATGAATAAATAAATAAAATGTTTTTTTAAAAAAGGAGGCAACTATGTAAAATAAAACTGGATATCCAAGGACACCTGAGTGGCTCAGTGGTTGAGTGTCTGACTTCGGCTCAGGGTGTGATCCTGGAGTCCTGGGATCGAGTCCTGCATCGGGTTCCCTGCATGGAGCCTGCTTCTCCTCCCTCTGCCCATGTCTCTGCCTCTCTCTGTGTCTCTTGTGAATAAATAAGCAAAATCTTTTAAAAAAACCTGGATATCCTTAGGAAAAAAAAACACCAAAAAAAAAAAAAAACCCACCAGATGGAAAAATGATTTACAAAAACTCTTCTTTAAAAATATATGATTGGAAAGATCACTTTGATAGCCCACTTGGGGTGGAGGATTAATTTATAACAGCAGATGGTCACTAAACAGTCATCTGAAGAAGATGAGTTCAGGTTAACCATGGCTTTTATTTTACTAAGTGAAGGGTGCCCAACAGGAGTTTTCCTTCTGTAATAGCTCTATTATCACATGGTTCTTAGGTATGTCCTCTAATAAATGCTGAGTAAATGCTTAAAGAATATTGGTTTTATTATGTTTTAAATTAAATTTAAATTTAATAATTTAAAATTATTATTTTAAATTTAATAATTTAAAATTATTATTATTTTAAATTTAAACCTATCCCCCTGTCTTGACCTGACTCCTACATGCTAGGGCCACAAGGGCTGCCATGGCCCAGTTCCGTATTCTTTCTCCAGATATATCTCCCTCTGCTGTCTATTACCTCTTTTTAGTGTTCAGCTTCAAACTGGCCCATTGTTATGCATGGTATTTGTCTTGCCTTAAGTCCTGTAACTTCCATTCAATCTTACTCATTCTTAAAAGGCCATTCTAGTCCCATCTGCCATACAACACTTTCCTTTAGCTCTCTGATTTGTACTGATACACATTCTCTAAACTTCCATATGTTATTGTATTCTTTATTTTGGCACTGGATTACCTATTGTTTAATACTATTGCCTGATGGTTTTCTATGTGAATATTCTGTTCCCTGAACTGAATTTTAATCTCCTTGAAGTTAGGGGGTGTTTTTAAATCCTTTTTTAATATACGGAAGAACATTGAGCACAATATTCAGGATTTACCTTGTTTTTTGGTTATTTCTGAGGGGCTCATTTATTCAGAATTCTTTGCTCAGTCATAGAGATTTCTTCATTTCAAAAGCCACCTGTGATGGTCATATTTTCTCTGAATATGTGCATTTGTTCTTCACCACAGCAGGGTATCTTAATTCCTATTATTTTGCAATACATTCTGTACTAGTTTTTTTGAGGCTACATTGCCAAGCTGCGTGAGTCCATTCTAAAGGGGTTTATTGAGCACTTACTCAAAATGCATCTTGACTGGGAACACGTACACAAAAAAAGTATAATACAAATATCATGTCATTTAAAAATCCAAGGAAAATACACACAAGAGACTAATAAAAAGCACTGTCGATGAGAATAGGAATAAAAATATTATATGTAGGACAGAATAGTTGGGAAAGACTTCAGGGAGGAGAAGAAACCAAAGCGGGTCAGATTCAGGGAGGGAAGAAAGGGATAGATAGTAAGGAGCACTATGTGCTGGAAGAGTGAGGAAAATGGGCTAATAAGCCCACTTGGTTAAATTGGTAGCACTGGTCAGACTAGGGAGGTCCCTGGATGCCACACAATATACTGTGGATTTTAGCAAGGAAGGAAGTCACAAAGAATTTGTGACATAGTGAAAATATCCCTTTTTAAGACCAAAAAACCAAACTTCCATTGGATTTTAGACAAAATTTTAGTCACAGAAATATTTATGAAAAATATAATTATTTAATCTTTGTTACAGTTAAGAAGACTTCCAGAAGAACTGTCTAATTTGACTCAACTTAAAAGACTTGATATCTCAGATAATGCAATCAGAGAGATTCCAAGAAATATAGGAGAACTGAGAAGTTTGGTTAGTTTAAATGCATACAACAATCAAATAAGTTATCTGCCACCATCTTTTCTATGTTTAAATGATCTCCAGCAACTAAACTTGAGTGGTAAGTGTCAAGTGTAATCAATAATAAGCATAATCGGGATCTCTGGGTGGCGCAGCGGTTTGGCGCCTGCCTTTGGCCCAGGGCGCGATCCTGGAGATCCGGGATCGAATCCCACGTCGGGCTCCCGGTGCATGGAGCCTGCTTCTCCCTCTGCCTGTGTCTCTGCCCCTCTCTCTCTCTCTCTCTCTCTGTGACTGTCATAAATAAATAAAAATTAAAAAAAATTTTTTTTAAAAAAATAATAAGCATAATCAACAAGTAGAGTATTCATGTCTAGGTTGCAAATTTTGTTGGTAGAAAGGTAGCCAACATAACATATTAAGTGCTCAGTGGAAGGAAATGACTATCCTAGGTACAGAAAATGAGAGCAAAGCATAAGGTCCAGTTGCTTTCCTAAAAGAGGGTATAACCCACCTGGGGATCCTGAACATATTCTCTTTTCTTTTCTGTCCTCTCTTCCTCTATCCAGTCATTAAGTATTTCTTTCCTTCCTAAACCTGACTTCATCCATCTCTCTACACAAACTTACCTACAGAAACTTAGAGCCACATTTTCTGTATTTTCCTTTCTGACTCCCCTAATCCTACTCTTATACGCTATAATACTTGAATATCTTACAGTCTTTTGCAAAGTAAACCTCTACAATAACAAAAAAGTGTATCACTCACTCTAAAGGTCCCAGAAAAGATTTTCCAAAGGAAATTAATACCAGACTAGTATTTTTCTTAATTTTTATTATGAAATACTTCAAATTTATAGAAAATAATAAATACCTAGGTACCTACTCCCAGATATAAAGTATATTAACATTTTGTGATATTTACTTGAGATACTTTTTAATTGTTAGGAAATAATAGAGTTGAAACTTTTTTTTGTACCTCTACTCAAACTAGAAGTAACCACTATACGGAAATTGGTATGTATCTTTTTTTCTTCTATGTTTTTATACATATATAAATATATCCATAACAAGTAGTACTATTTTGAGTTTTTAAATTTTATTAAGTCTTATCATACTATATGATATGTAATTTACTATTCTGTAACCTAATTTTTCATCTGTCATATTTCTCAAATTAATCCATATTAATATATACATACTTATTTCATTCACTTTAAATGTTATGTATTCAATTAAATGGTTATTAACAATTAATCCATTACCCTGTTGATAGATAGCTAGGTTGTTTCCATTTTGTTTGGTACTGTAAATACCCTGTATATGTTCCTTTGCTTCAGTTTCTTTAGTGCATATAGCCATAAGTAGAATTGCTAGATCAGAAGGTATGCAAATCTTCAACTTTACCAGATTTGGACAAATTGATCTCCACAATGGTTGTACTAGCTAACCACATGACTAATTGAATTTATGAAATTATATCTTTCATTTGGAAGTAGCATTTATAACCAGAGCTCTGCACTTTCTTAGATTTAGAGGATTTTCAGAATTAAAAAAAGGTAATCATTTTTGGTCAATACTCTCAGTAGTATAGTAAAACCTATAGCAATGAATCAATACTTAGTTATAATGCAACACTGTGAGGATTAAACAGTTAATCACTAAGCACAGAAAGCGATGTAGGTTTTAAATAGATGTTAGAGTCTCTCTCCAACAAGCCAGAATAACAAATGAAAGGAAGGTAGATTGACCTGCAAACTGTTCTTGGTTGTCCTCAGGGAGAAGGACTGTTCTCTGGCCTCATAGTTCTCTATACAGGCAATAATAATGCTATCAGGTAGGCTTTTCCCTTCTCCTACCTGTAAAACAGCTAGTTACATTAGTTTTGTTGTATCTGTTGTTTACAGATAATGTCCTCCATTCTCACAAGTCAGTGCTTGTGCCAAACAGTTGTTAAATATTTTGAATAGCACCACTGCTTACATATACTAATAAAACAGCCTCTGAAAGGCCTCCTACCTATAGCCTCTCTCTCTCTCTCTCTGCCCTTTGTTGTTGCCAGTTTTAAAAAACATTTTTTTTTTTACAATTTAAAAAACATTTTTATTGAAGTATAATATTACATACTGAAAAAAGTACACATTGTCTCAAAAAATTAAAATTAAAAGTAGAATTACCGTAATCCAAGCAATTCTATTTCTGGGTATTTATCCAAAGGAAAAGAAAACAGGAACTCAAAAAGACATATGCACCCTGATGTTTACTGCAGCATTATTTACCTAAGTGCCCATCATTGAAGAAAATGTGGTATGTACACACACACACACACACACACACACACACACACAGAGTATTATTCAGCCATAAAAAAGAAGGAAATTTTGCCATTTGTAACAACATGGATGGAACTTGAAGGCATTTTGTGAAGTGAAATAAGCCAAAGACAAATACTATACAATTTCACTTATATGTGGAATCTAAACAAAAGTAAATTCTTTTTATTTTTTTTTATTTTTTATTTTTTTTTAAAAGTAAATTCTTAGAGAAAACAGATTTGTGGTTGCCACAGGTAGAGGGTGGAGCTGGGTGAAATGGATAAAGGGGATCAAAAGGTACAAACTTCCAGTTATAAAATAAATAAGTCCTGAGGATGTAATGTACAGTATGGTGACTATAGTTAATACTTTTTGTAGGGGCCCCTGAGTGGTTCAATTGGTTAAATGTCTACCTTTGGCTCAGGTCATGGTCCCAGAGTCCTGGGATGGAACCTTGCATTAGGCTCGTTGCTCAGTGGAGAGTCTCCTTCTCCCTCTGCCCCTCACCCTGCTCATGCTCACTCTCTCTCTCTCTCTCAAATAAAATCTTTTTTTTTCAAATAAAATCTTTGAAAAAATAATAATACTTTTTGTATATTTGAAAGTTGCTAAAAGAATAGACACTAGAAATTCTCATTGCAGAAAAATTCTAACTGTGCTGTGATGGAAGTTAACGACTTATTATATTGATCATTTTGCAATATATACAAATATTGAATCATATGTCAATTATCTCTCAATTTTTAAAAAAGTACATACTTTAAGTATAGCTCAATGAACTTTTACACATTAAACAAACCTATATTTCAGGATCTAGATCAAGAGACGGACATTCCCAGAAACCTCTTCTTGCTCCTTTATAGTCACTTTTTCCCTTTTTCTTAACCAAAGGTAAACACTATCATGATTTCCAATACTGTCCCTTAAATGAAATCATAAAATACATACTCTTATATCTGTCTTCTTTCATTCAACATTATGTTTGTGAAAGTCACTCATATTACTCTATGTAGTTGTGGCTCATGCACTTTCAAAGCTGAATATACTGTATTTTAGTTATTCTGCTGTTGATGAGCATTTGGTAGAAAAGCAATTATTTTTTTGTGGTCAGATAACAAATTGTGATTTCAATCCTTTTAAATTTATCAGGATTAGCTCTAAAGCTCAGCATATAAGCTACCTTGATAAACACACCATCTACTTTTTAAAACGTGTATTCTGAATGTGTTAGTTACGGTGTTTTATGAATATCATAAGTGATAGTTTTGTTGGAATCTTTTGTTTTTACTGGTATGTTGTCTTGTTATACTAATTGCCTAGAGAACAGTGTTAAAATCCAAAATTATGGTTATGGAATTGTATTTTTTTTTGCTTTTATTGTCAACTATTTTATGTATGTTGAGGAACTGTTATTAGAAAAATGCATATATATGATTATTATAACTTTCAATTCTAATGAACTTTTAAAAAATTTTTATTTTATTTTTTATTTTTTTCTAATGAACTTTTTTTTGCATTTGAAATCCCCAGTTGTCAGGCTCCCAGCAGGGAGCCTTCTTCTCCCTCTGCCTATGTCTCCTTTCTCTGTGTCTCTCATGAATAAATAAATAAAATCTTTTTAAAAAAATCCCCAAATGTCCCTCTTTATTTCCAGTAATAATCTAAGATAACCACTCCAGTCTTCTTATGCTTATTGTTCACATGGTGTATCTTTTTTTTTTTTTAAGATTTTATTTATTTCAGAGAGCGATACAGAGTGAGAGAGGGCACAAATGGTGGGGAGAGGAGGGAGAAGGAAAGGGAGAGACAGACTCCCCACTGAGCAGGGAGCCTGATGCAGGGCCTGATCCCAGGACCCTGAAATTATGACCTGAGCTAAAGGCAGATGCTTAACTGACTGAGCCACCCAGGTGCCCCTCACATGGTATATCTTTACTATCAATTTACTTTCAACATATGTGTCTTTATATTTAAAATACATCCCATGTAGACAGCACCTGATCTTTATATTCAAAATTGTATTTCTCATAGGTAGCATATATAATTGGGCCTTAATTTTTCATCTTTTATGGCAATTGCTGCCTTTTAATTGGAGTATTTAGTCAATCAACACTTAATTATTGATATAGTTGGATTTATTTATTTATTTTTAAAGAAAGGAGCCTGACACATCCTTGGATCCTGAGGATCATGACCTGAGCCAAAGGCATACTCTTAAACCATCTGAGCCACTGCAGGCACCTCAGTATAGCTGGATTTAGATCAGCCATTTTACCACTTGTTTTCTGTTTCTCCCCTCTGTTAGCTCTTTTTCTGTCTCCTTGTTGAATTGTTTTTCTTTAGTTGCTTTCAAGATTTTCTCATCTTTGGTTTTCAGCAGTTTGACTATGCTATGCCTAAGTGTGTTTTTTATGATAATTAAGGTGAAATTTACACAACCTAAAATTAATAGTTTTAAAATGAACAATTTGGTGGCATTTAGCACCTTAACAAGGTAGCACAATGTACCGCTACCTCTAATTCCAAACATTCATCAACCCTAAAGGAAACACTTACTCATTAAGCAGTTGCTCCCTCTTCTCCCTTCCTCTCTCCCTCTGGTAATCACCAATGTGCATTACATCTCTATGGACATACTTAATATCCTGGATATATCATACAAATGGAATTGTACAATACATGATTTTTTTGGATTGGCTTCTTTCACTTAGCATAATGCTTTCAAGCTTCATCTATGTTGTAGCTTGTAACCGTAGTTCATTCCTTTTATAGCTGAATAATATTACACTGTTTGAATCTACTATACTTTGATGATCCGTTCATCCTCTGATGGACATTTGGGCTGCTTTCACCTTTCTGGCTATTGTGAATAGTGTTGCTATGAACATGTGCACACGTATTTATTCCAGTACATTTTCAATTATTTGGGTATATTCCTACAGATAGAATTACTGTGTAATAGTTTTACTTTAAATTTTTTGAAAAACTGTCAAATTATTTTCCACCGAGGTAGAACCATTTTGCATTTGTACCATCAATGTACAATGATTCGAATTTCTCCATATCCTTTTCAATACTCTTGGTTTACATTTTTTTGGATTACAGTTATGCTAGTGAATGTGAAGTGGTATCTCCTTGTGGGTTTGATCTGAATTTCCCTAGTGACTATGATTTGAGCATTTTTTTAGGTGCTTGTTGATCATTTATATCTTTTCTGGAGAACTATTGAATTCCTTTTCCCATTTTTATTTGTACTTATTTTTAAAAGATTTTATTTATTTATGGAAGGGGACAGAGGGAGGGGAACAAGCAGACTCTGTGCTGAGCTCTGAGCCTGACACAGGGCCCCATCTCAGGACCCTAAGACCATGACTTAAGCCAAAACCAAGAGTTGCACACTTAACCAACTGAGCCACCCAGTGCCCGTCCTTTGCCTATTTTTAAATTGGGTTTTAATTGGGTTGTTCTATTGTTGAGTTGAAAGAGTCCTTTATATATTCTGAATACTAGACCCCATCAGATATAGGTTTTACAATTATTTACTCCCACTTTATAGGTTGTCTTTTCTTCTTGATAGTGTCCTTTGCCACATAAAAGTTTTAAATTTTGATGAAGTCCAATTATCTACTTTTTTTATTGCTTGTGTTTTTGGTGTCATAGCTACTAATCCATTATCAAAATCCAAGGACATTAAGACTTCCCCCTATGTTTTAAGAGTGTTTATAATTTTATCTCTTATATTTAAGTTGATCAATTTTTTTTTTAAATTTTTATTTATTTATGATAGTCACACACACACACAGAGAGAGAGAGAGAGGCAGAGACACAGGCAGAGGGAGAAGCAGGCTCCATGCACCGGAAGCCCGATGTGGGATTCGATCCTGGGTCTCCAGGATCGCGCCCTGGGCCAAAGGCAGGTGCCAAACCGCTGCGCCACCCGGGGATCCCCTAAGTTGATCCATTTTGATTTAATCTTTGTGTATAGTGTGAGGTAGGGATCCACGTTCATTCTTTTGCATGAAGATCTCTTGTTATTCTAGCGTCATTTTTTGAAAAGATTATTTTTCCCCTTTGCATGGTCTGAGCACCTTTGTCAAAAATTAATTGGCCATATTTCTGGACTCTCAATTCTATTCCATTGGTCTATATGTTAAACCTATGTTAATCTCATATTTTTTTAAAGTTTTTATTTCAGTTACAGTTAGTTAACATACAGTGTAATATTAGTTTCAGGTATACAATATAGTGATTCAACACTTTCATACATTACCCAGTGCTTACCACAAGTGCACTCCTTAATCCCCATCACCTATGTAAATCATCCCCCAACCCACCTCTCTTCTATTAATTGTCAAGTTTTTTCTCTGTAGTTAAGAGTTTGTTTCTTGGCTTGCCTCTCTTTTAATCCCCCTTCACTTGTTTTGTTTCTTAAATTCCACATATGAGTGAAGTCATATGATATTTGTCTTTCTCTGACAAATTAATTTTACTTAGCACAATACTCTAATTCTATCCAGGTCATTGCAAATGGCAAGATTTCATACTTTTTATGGCTGAGTAATATTCCATTATATATATGTATCACATCTCCTTTATCTATTCATTAACCAATGGACATTTGGGCTGTTTCTATAATTTATCTATTGTAGATAATGCTGCTATAAACAGGGTGCATGTTTCCCTTTGAATTAGTATTTTTGTATTATTTGGGTAAATACCTAGTAGTGTAATTGCTGTATAGTAAGGTAGTTTTATTGTTAACTCCATGCTGTTTTTCATAGTGGCTGCACCTGTTTGCATTCCCACCAACAGTGCACAAGGATTCCCTTTTCTCCACACCCTCACCAACACTTGTTGTTTCCTGTGTTGTTTATTTTAGCCATTCTGACAGGTGAACTGTTGGCCATCTGGAGGTCTTCTTTGGAGAAATGTCTGTTTGCATCTTCTGTCCATTTTTTAAATTGGATTATTCATTATTTGGGTGTTGAGTTTTATAAGTTCTTTATATATTTTGGATTCTAACTCTTTGCTAGATATGTCTTTGCAAATATCTTCTCTCATTCTATAGGTTGCCTTTAAGCTCCCTTGATTATTTCCTTTGCTGTGCAGAAGCTTTTTATTTTGATGTAGTCCCAATAGTTTATTTTTGCTTTTGTTTCCCTTGCTTTAGGAGACATATCTAGAAAGAATTTCCTACAGTCAAATAAGTTACTGCCCATGTTCTCTTCCAGAATTTTTATGGTTTCAGGGTTCACGGTTAGGTATGTAATCCATTTTGAATTTACTTTTGTGTACGGTCTAAGAAAGTGGCCCAGTTTCATTCTTTTGCATGTGGCTGTGCAGTTTTCCTGGCACCATTTGTTGAAGGGACTATCCTTTTCCTATTGAATAGTCTTTTCTGCTTGTTATTTGAGCAAGCAATTTAGGGTTTAAGGGCAATCTTTATTATAATACTATTTTTTTTTCAGAAATAGAAAACCAGATTCTTAAATTCTAGAGAATTGCAGGGGGCAATTGCAAAACAATTTGGGATTTCCTATATATAGTATTATGTCATCTGTGAATAGACATAATTTTACATTTTCCTTTCTACTCTGGGTATATTTTATTTCTTTTTCTTGCCTAACTGGGCTGGCTAGAACTACCAGCCCAATTTTGAATATCAGTAATGAAAGTAGGCATCTTTATCTTATGGCTATATTAGGGACAATTTTAAGGAGAAAGCTTTTAGTGTTTCACCTTTGAGTATGATATTACCTGTGGGTTACTCATAAATAACCTTTTCTGAGGCACTTGAATGACAGAGGAGCATGCAACTCTTCATCTTGGGGTTGTGAATTTGAGCCCACATTGGGTATAGACATTACTGAGAAAAAGAAACTTTAAAAATACATACATACACTGTTGGTGGGAATGTGAACTGGGGCAGCCACTCTGGAAAACTGTGTGGAGGTTCCTCAAAGAGTTAAAATAGATCTGCCTTACGACCCAGCAATTGCACTGCTGGGGATTTACCCCAAAGATACAGATGCAGTGAAACGCTGGGACACCTGCACCCAGATGTTTCTAGCAGCAATGTCCACAATAGCCAAACTGTGGAAGGAGCCTCGGTGTCCATCGAAAGATGAATGGATAAATAAGATGTGGTTTATGTATACAATGGAATATTACTCCGCCATTAGAAACGACAAATACGGGATCCCTGGGTGGCAGCGGTTTGGCGCCTGCCTTTGGCCCAGGGCGCGATCCTGAAGACCCGGGATCGAATCCCACGTCGGGCTCCCGGTGCATGGAGCCTGCTTCTCCCTCTGCCTGTGTCTCTGCCTCTCTCTCTCTCTCTCTGTGTGTGTATGTGACTATCATAAATAAATTTAAAAAAATTAAAAAAAAAAGAAACTATAAATACCCATCATTTACTTCGACGTGGATGGAACTGGAAGGTATTATGCTGAGTGATATAAGTCAATCGGAGAAGGACAAACAGTGTATGTTCTCATTCATTTGGGGAATATAAAAAATAGTGAAAGGGAATAGAGGGGAAAGGAGAAAAAATGAGTGGGAAATATCAGAAAGGGAGACAGAACATGAGAGACTCCTAACTCTGGGAAACGAACTAGGGGTGGGAGAAAGGGAGGTGGGCGGGGGGTGGGGGTGACTGGGTGACGGGCACTGAGAGGGGCACTTGATGGGATGAGCACTGGGTGTTATTCTATATGTTGGTAAATTGAACACCAATAAAAAATAAATTTGTAAAAAAAAAAAGAAAAAAAAAGATGAAATGTGTTCTGAAGATGGGTTATAGGGAGGTTGTACAAAGCTACTAATGCATTTAACACACTTAAAATATACTCCATGAACTTAAAGTAGTTAATGAAATATATAAATGGTTGAATTGTAAATGGTTGGTTTTTGATCATGTGTATTGTACATCAATAAAGTATATTTTATTTAAAAGCTACAAATATGGAGAAAAAAATAAATTTTAATATTAAAAATTAACAAAAAATACATACATACATACCCTTTCTTATACTGAGGGAGTTCCCTCCTCTTCCTAGTTTGGTTATTTATTTTTATTTTAATTTTTTTTTTTGTTAAATGGATTTTCTGCACCAACTGAGATTATCATGTGTTTTTTTCTCTCAATGTCATATATTACATTCACTGATTTTCTTATAAGGAACCACCCTTGCATTTCAAAATAAATCCCACCTGGTCATGAGATATATCCTTTTAATATTTTGTTGGATTTGGTTTGCTAGTATTTTGTTGAGGATTAGTTCATAAAGGATATTGTTCTGTAGTTTTCTTGAATTGTATTTCTCTGGCTTTGGTAACAGGGTAATATTGGCCTCGTAGAATGAGCTAGGAGGAGTTCCATCCTTTTCAGTTTTCAGGAAAAGTTTGAGAAGTGATATTTGTTCTTCTTTAAATGTTTGGTAGAATTTATCAATGACACCACCAGGCCCAGGGCTTTTCTTTTTGAGATATTTGTTTCTGATTAAATCTCCTCACTAGTTATAGGTTTTTCTGATTTTCTGTTTCTCCATGATTTAGTCTTGGTAGGTTCTGTGTTTCTAGGAATTTACCCATTTAATCGAGGTTATCTAATTTGTTAGCATAATAATGTTCATAGTACTCTATGTAATCTTTTTATTTCTGTAGAATCAGTAATGTTCCCATCTTCACATCTGATTTTCAGTAATTTGAGTCTTGTCTCTTTTTTCTTAGTTCACCTAGGTAAAAGTTTATCAACTTAGCTGATCTTTTTAAAGAACCAACTTTGGTTTCATTGATTCTATTGGTTTTTTATTCTGTTTCATTTATATCTACTTTAATTTTTATTACTCCTACTACTAGCTTTGGCTTTGCTTATCCTTTTCTAGTTGATTTAAGTGTAAAGTTATTAATTTGAGGTATTTCTTCTTTTTTACTCTTGGTATTTCCAGCTATAATTTTTTTTAAGCACCCGTAAGTTTTGTTATATTGTGTTTTCATTTTCTTTAATCTCTTCACATTTTCTAATCTTTCTTTGGTTCCATTTGTGACAAACTTGGTATTTTACAAATATGTTATTTAAAGTTGTAAAATTTCCAGTTTTCCTTCTGTTATTTTTGCTTGTTACATTCTATAGTGGTCAGAAAAGATATATTGTATGATTTCAATCACTTTTAATTTATTGAGACTTGTTTTGTGGCCTAAGATATGGTCAATCCTTGAAAAATGACCTATCTGTACTTGAGAAGATTGTGTATTCTGCTGTTGTTGGTTTGAGTATTCTACATATGTCTGTTAGATCCAGTTGCTCTATATTGTTGTTCAAGTCCTCTGCTTCCTATTAGACATTTTGTCTAAATGTTGTATCAATTGTTGAAAGTGAAGTATTAAAGTCTTCAACTATTACTGTAGAACTTCCTTATTGCTACCTTCAATTCTGTCAATACTTGCCTCCTGTTTTGGGGGCTCTGTTGTTTGGTGTGTATATATTTATAATTGTTATATCTTCTTTATATACTGATCCTTTATAAATATATATACTTCTTTGTCTTTTATAACAGTTTTTGACTTAAAGTTTATGTTATCTGACATTAGTAAAGCCACTGTAGGTCTCTCTTGGTTAGTATTTGCACAGATATCTTTTCTCATCTTTCAGTATCTAGAACAAAAGAAGAAGAAGAAGAAGAAGAAGAAGAAGAAGAAGAAGAAGAAGAAGAAGAAAGAAGAAGAAGAAGGAGAAAGAAAATACTACACTCCCAATCTTTGCAGCTTAGCTCTAAGTTGGGGTACTTCAGTGCTAAGCAAGACTACCTACAACTCTTAGTCTTCCTCTGTTGATTGTGTGGAGCCCAGAGATCCACCTCATGTGTAAGCCTAGAATTTTCTCAGGTTTCTTCTGAGATGTCTCCAGTCCTGGGTGTGCCCGTTGTACTCCATTTTCTGCAGGATACACTATGGCACCTCTGAACCTTTATTTCCTCAAGAAACTTCTTCCTGTCCCTCTTCCTTCCTGGGCTTTTGGGTCTGCTGCTTGCCCTACCTGCTGTCCCTTGCTCCAGTTTGCTTTAAATGTTACACCAACTGCCACTGGTAAAGCAACTCCAACGTGAGTGGGAAGAGGAAAACAAAAGTCAGCTTTTGTGCCAGTCCCTTGGGAAAATACCAGATAGGTCAAAATGCAAAACCACAATATTTTAAGGACAAGGTTGTTAGAGACAAGGTAGCTCTCTTGACACCCATAAGCTGAATCAGGAATGTCAGTATGTGCCATCCCAGTGGCAGCCACAGCCATGCTGGGAAATGGAGGATGGTAGGGAAATGAGTGAAAAAGCTTCAGGGTTCTCTTATTCTGCTTTTATCCTCATTGAACACTCTCCTGGTTACTGTATGGTTTGGATTAAATTCCAGAATTCTTAAAAAGCTGTTTCTATCAGTCTTTTCCAGCTTATGATGGATTCAGTGGAGGGGCTGATTCTTTGAGAGCCCTACTCTGAATTTTCTGTGACAGACATCTTAAATGTGGTTTGTTTGTTTTGTATTTATACTGCTTGGATTTCACTGAGCCTCCTGTTGGTATAGTTATGTATTTTACCAAATTTGAGAAATTTTTCAACCGTTATATTTTCAAATATTTTTTCTGCCTCATTTTCTCTTTCTTCTCCTTGTGAGATTCTAATTACCTTTTCATATTGTTTTATAAAACCCTTTGTTTTTTTTTAAAAGACTTTATTTATTCATAGAGAGAGAGAGAGAGAGGGAGGCAGAGACACAGGCAGAGAGAGAAGCAGGCACCATGCAGAGAGCCTGACCTGGGACTTGATCCAGGGACTCCAGGATCACGCCCTGGCCTGCAGGCGGCGCTAAACCGCTGCGCCACCGGGGCTGCCGTTTTATAAAACCCTAATGTGTGTGTGTTATGCATGTACACAAAGCTTTAGGGATCAGGTCTTCAACTTCATTGCCTTGCCTACCAACGCTGTTTTGCTGTTAAATCCACCCAGTTAATTTTTTATTATGGATATCGGATATCCATAATAGAACTTGCTTTTTGTATATTTAGTTCTAGAATTTCCATTTATTTCTTTTTTATAGTTCATACACCTCCCCTAAGATTTCCTATTTTATTCATTGATTATGAGGTATATCTTTCTTTATATTCTTCAGCAGAGCTATATTAGCTGCTTAAAATTTTTTTTTTCTTAAGATTTTTAATTTATTCATGAGAGACACAAAGAGGCAGAGACACAGGCAGAGGGAGAAGCAGGCTCCATGCAGGGAGTCTGACTTGGAACTCAATCCCGGAACTCCGGGATCATGCCCTGGGCTGAAGGTGTTGCTAAACTGCTGAGCCACCAGGGCTAGGGCTGCCCAGCTGCTTTAAAATTCTTAAATGTTATTTTTTCTCTTGGGAGTGAGCCACATTTTCTTTTTTCTCTATTTTTGACCCCGGGACTCTATCATCTGTTCGGTTTCTCTCCAAAGAATGTTGGTTTTTGTTGTTGCTGCTATTGCTTCATCAGGCACTTAGATTGGCCGGACTAAAATATAAACTCCCTCCCTGCAGTTAGCAGCTCTTTATATCTGAATTCTTACTTTTATTTTTCTAAAAGATTTTGTTAGAGAGAGAGAGAGAGCACTCACAAGAGGGGGAGTGATGGGCAGAGGGAGTAGGAGAAACAGACTCCTCATGGAGCAGGGAGCCTGACATGGGGCTTAGTCCCAGGACCCCGGGATCATGACCTGAGTCAAAGGCAGGTGCTTAACCAACTCAGCCACCCAGGCGCCCCTGAGTTCTTACTTTCAGCCACTAGCTGTAATATTAGTTACCTATTGTATCACAAATTTCTACAAAGTTTAGCTCCTTAAATTAACAAACATTTATTTCATACGGTTTCAATTTTTAAAGATTTTATTTATTCATGAAAGACAGAGAGAAAGAGAGAGGCAGAGACACAGGCAGAGGGAGAAGCAGGCTCCATGCAGGGAGCCCAACGTGGGACTCGATCCAGGGTCTCCAGGATCATGGCCCTGGGCTGCAGGCAGCGCTAAACTGCTGCGACACCGGGGCTGCCCCAAAGCTTCTTTATGTGGCTATTGGCAAAGGCTTTAGTTCTTCATTTTAGTTCCATATAAGCCTGTCCATGACATGGCAACTGGTTTCCCCCAGAGCCAGTGATACAAGAGAGTGGGAGAGAGAATATGCCCAAGACAGAGTCAGTAGGGTCTTTAAAAACCTAATCTTGTGATAAGCGTCCTGTTCCTGCCATAAGTGATCAAGCCCTGAGGCCTGCAAGGGGTCTCTGCAGAGGTTTCCATCAGCCCACAGGCAATAGCATGGCCACGTACTTATGGTCACCCACTGTTACCGGCACTGCTTGGGTTCCACTTTTTGTAACAGCTCCTGTGGAAGTGCAGAGTATCCTGGGGAAGCCATCCCTCACCACCTGGGTGTCCCGATGGTGGACCCAGGTCACTGCTGGGCAAGCTTCTTTTCCAGGAAGTCTACTTTCCCATTCATGGCTACAGTGTTGGGAGTCCCCAGAATGCTGGAAATCTTCCCAGGCCTTCAGCAGCACAATCACCTGTAACTTGGCTATGGAAGCCAAGAGGAAGCAGGTTGGTAGTCAACCTGGCAAAGTCAACACTGAGCTCTCATCCTGAGTGGCCACCACCAGGCTTCAGGAAGTACCAGGCTCATCAGAGCCCTTAGACTAGGCAGGCTGCAAGAAGCAGAAGCAGTTGGGTTCTTTTATACCAAAACAGCAAAACTATTTTGCTATAAAGCTATGCATGTCTGGGGGGCAGCAAGTATATGGGGAATTTCTGAACACTCAATTTTGCTATGAACCTAAAATGTTTCTTTAAAAAAATCCAAAGCTGGGGTGCCTGGGTGGCACAGTTGGTTAAGCATGCAACTCTTGGTTTTGGGCTCAGATCATGATCTCAGCATTATGAGGCAGAGCCTGTTGTCAGGCTCCATGCTTAGCGTGGAATCTGCTGTCCCTCTCCCTCTGTTCTTCCCACTGCTCACTAGCTCTTTCTCTCAAATAAATAAAATCTTTTCTAAAAAATCCAAAGCTAAAAACAACAACAAAAAAATCCAAAACTACTAAAACAAATCTTGGAAGTGACATACCATCACTTCTACTCTATTCTTTTGATCATACAGACCAAACTTGGTATAATATGGGAAGGGACTAAACATGGTAATAAATAACAAGAGGCATCATTGGGGGCTGATAGATAGCCCAAATTTGTTAAAGTGGGCCTAGATGATTTCATTGGTGAATTCTATCAAGTATTTAAAGAAGGAATAATGCCAACTTCTAAAATCCTCTTTCATAAAAGTGATGATAAAACACTTCCCCACTCATTCTATGAGGTCAGCATCATCTTGGTAGTATGATAAGGCATAGATATTGATAGAGAGGAAATGTGCAGATCAATATCCTATGTGGGATTTATCCCAGAAGTGCAAGGTTGAATTAACATTCAAGAACTAACCAGTGTAATTCACCACAGCAATAGAGTAAGGAAAAGCCATATGAACATCTTACTAGATATACAAAAAGCAAAAAGCCTATGACAAAAAACAATATCCATTTATGACTTTACAAAGCAAACAACAGCAAAATCTCTCATCAAAGAAGGAATAGACAGTAACTTTCTCAACTTGAGAAAAGGCATCTGCAAAAAGCTACAGCTAATACCACACTCAGTGGTAAAGAATTTAACTATTTTCCATTGTGATCAGGAGTAAAACAAGGCTGCCCTTTCTTACCACTCTTCTTAAACATTATACTGTAAGTCCTAAGTAGTGCAACAACAACAACAACAAAAAGAAATTAAAAGTATACATATTGGAAAGGAAGAAGGAAAAAAACTGTCTCTGGTTATAAAGACAGATTGTCTAAGTAGAAAATCACAAAGAATCTACAAAAAAAGCTTCTTGAACTAATAAGTGAGGTTAGCAAGATTGCCATATAAAAGGTTAATATAAAAAGTCAGTTGTATTTCTAGTAACTGTATACTAGTAATGAATGATTGGAAATTGAATACTTTTAAAAGTACCATTTAAAATAACACCAAAGAACCCATATAATAGGCATAAATCTGACAAAGTATATGTAAAGTCTATATGCTGAAAAAGACAAAGATGGACAAAGTGATTCAAACAAGGCCCAAATAGAGAAAAACATAGCATTCATAAACTGGAAGACTCAATATTGTTAATATATGTCTCTTCTCTCTAATGTATTTTTTAAGTTTTCTTTAAATTTTTTTAAATATTTTTATTTATTTATTCATAGAGACAGAGAGGCAGAGACACAGGCAGATCTCTAATGTATTTTTAAATTCAACTCAATTCCTATATACATCCCAGCAAGGTTTTTTTTTTTTTTTAAAGATTTGATTTATTTATTCATGAGAGACACACACAGAGAGAGGTAGAGACATAGGCAGAGGGAGAAGCAGGCTTCCTGTGGGGAGCCCAATGTGGGACTCGATCCTGGGGCTCCAGGATCATGCCCTGAGCCAAAGGCAGATGCTCAACCGCTGAGCCACCCAGGCATCCCAAGGTTTTTTATTTTAGAAAACAATGAGCTAATTCCAAAATTTTATATAAAAGGCAAAAGAAATAGAATAGCTAAAATTATTTTTAAAAAAGAACACAGTTGAAGGATTCATACAACCTGATTTTAGGCCTTATGAAAAGCTATGTATGTCACTGGCTAGACAGTGTACTACTGGCAAAATGACAGAGATTAATGGAAAAGAATAGAGAGTGTAGAAATAGACCCATGCATATATGGTCAATTGGTTTTTGACAAATATACAAGTATCAAGAAATAATGCTAGAGCAACTAGATGGCCACAAGCCAAAAACCAAAACAAACTGCAACAATCAAAAAAAAAAAAAAAAAAAAAGGGACACCCCCCAAAAAAACCTTTAATCTATACCATATACCATGTAAGAAATCAAATGAAAATGAATCACAGACCTAACTGTAAAAGCTAAAACTGTAAAACTTCTATATAAAAGCATAGAAGAAAACATTTGTAACTTTGGCAAAGATCTCTTAGGTATAAAAACAAAATCACAATCCACAAAAAAATGAATTGGACTTCATCAAAATTAGAAACCTTTGCCCTTCAAAAGGTGTTTCATTCTTTTAACTAAAGCATTCAGTTATAAGAATGAAAAGCCACAGACTAAAAGAAAATATTTATTTAATTATCAGAAGTCAATATTAAATAGTTGACTTAAAAATTGGCACAGATTTTGAACAGATACATTACAAAGAATGTATATTAATGGCAAATAAGCAGAAGGAAATATACTCAAATCATTAGTCATGAGAGAAATGCAAATTAAATCTACAATGAGATTTTTTTGGGGGGAGTGCAGAAAGGTGCTTTTATTAGAGCAGAGGACAGGACCTCTGGGCAGAAAGAGCTGCTACAGTGAGAACTGCTATCAGAATAACTAAAATTAAAATCTGACAATAACAAAAGCTGTAACTACAACTCTGATACACTGATGGTAGGAATGCAAAATGATACACACTCTGGAAAACAGTTTCATAATTTCTTATAAAGTTATATGTACATTTGCCATACAACCTACCAATCATACTCCAACCACACTTTGATTTCAAGTGAAATGAAAAATTATGTTCAATGAAAAACTGAGTGCAAATATATAGAGTGGTTTTATTCATAATCACCAAAAAATGGAATCATTCAAAATGTCCATTAGTTAGTGAATGGATAAAGTATGTACATCCATATAATTGAATATTTCTCATTAATAAAAAGGAACAAACTTGATACATTAAACACCAATAAATCTCATGCATTATGCTAAATGAAAAAAGCCAGACCCTAAATACTATATGCTGTGATTCACATATATTACACAGATGCATAACATATATGTTTATAATTATGAGCTTAGAATATACATTATAAAGTCCCATCTATATGTTTAGGTATGTTTATGTACATGTGTGTGTATATATATATACATATACACATTCCCAGAAGCAATGAGCAAAACTAGTATCTTGATCTTGGTTTCTGAATGCTATTCTTCACTGAAAGGAAGTAGGTTCTTTTATGACTATAAACAATGTAACTATATATGTATAAATAATAAAAAGGCAATCTTATAGGCCAGTTCCCCTCCAAATGATTCAAAGTCTTATCTTGTTAGTTACCACAGTTTTACTTTTTTGTGTTCAGTTTATGTTGGATTAAGGTGTCTTGAAAACATTACACTTTAGGGAAGTAGAGTTTAATCCCCACTCCTTGAGGGTGGACTAGACTTAGTAACTCAGTTCCAAAAAAAAGAGTATGGACAAGGAAAAAAATCAAAACATTTTATCAGAGAAACCCGGCAAGACACTGTTTTAGCCAAGAGATCAAGCTTAATATTGCTAGTGATGTTATATGGGTATGAGGTATCCCTGCTGTGATGTGATGAGAGCTTTTCACCTTTGTAGTATTCTTTCCAGAAACCCATAACCCCAGTCTAATAATGAGGAAATATATTAGATAAACTCAAATTAGGGAATATTCTACAAAAATATCTAATCAGTACCACTCAGCTGTCAAGATAATGATAAACAAGGAAAGACCAACCATCTCAGACCAGAGGAGACAAAGAAGACATAACTGTCTGCAATGTGTTATCCTGTAATGGATTCTGGAACAGAAAAAGACATTGAAAGAAAAACTAATGAAATCCAAAATTGTCTGGTTTTATTTAATAATAATATGCCAATGTTTCCTAGTTTTGACAAATACAATACAATAATGTGAGATGATAACACTAGGGGAAACTAAAACCGGATGGGGAATATACAAGAATTCTCTACAATTTCTGCAACTTGCTGTAAATCTGAAATTATTCAAAATAAAAAGTTTATTTAAAAAATTACTATCACACCTACTTTGTAAAGTCCTTTCCTATACTTTAAGAGAACAGCTTCCTATGTCATTTTGCCATCTTCTGAGAGAAAAGTTCTATTTCTATACTTCTTCCTTTTCATTCCTAGCAAGGAGACAATGATAAGAATTTATACCTGGTATATCTGGTACATTGCTAGTAAGATACAGTAAATACCTTATAAGTAGTTGTTATTATCTTCGTATTTTTTCCTTATACAGAAAGGTATATAATTTAATTATAACTTCTTTTCTAATAGGAAATAATCTAACAGCTCTGCCTATTGGTATCCATAATCTTTTTTCACTGAAGGAGATAAATTTTGATGATAACCCTTTGCTGAGACCTCCAATGGAAATCTGTAAAGGAAAACAACTGTATACTATTGTACACTATCTACAGAGGGCAGATCAAAGAGACGGTAGGCGATCAGTGAGTGACCTACTAGCTTATAAGTAATTTTCTAGTATCATCTATAAATTAAAAAGATAGTATACTTTAAAAAGATAGTATGCTTTCAATGTGGCAGAGGCATTAAAATATTTATCATCTTCCCTTTTCTGAAGGTTAGGAGTTTATTTTGATAATTCAGATGATTTAATCTGGGTCTATATAAACTAAACCATTGAAAACAGGCAAACCCAAGTGGATGGATTGGCTGCTCAATGCCCTTCAAACAGGTTTTTCATCATGGTTGTGCCCAGACTTAGGCCACATAAAAATCTCTTTACTGGTTCTGATCTGTATCACCACATGTAGTAGTTCCAAAATTCTTATCTAGCCTTGAAGAAAGTACTTAAATCTTTTGTACTGAAGCCAATCAGCTTTTGGCCCACTATGATCACCTGTGTACAGTGGTGGGTACTCTCCATTCTTTATCCTTAAGTATTCCATTGATTGTCCCTGATTATTTCAGAGAGTGTGTCCATTTTCTTTCAATGTCCTTTAGCTGGGCCAGATGGAGATCAGTTTCTGCAAGCCTTTCACATGGAAATTTCACCAACTAATTCTTTCCTTAGGGGTAAATTCCCAACAACTAAGCTTTTTTCCTGAGACTCTGACTTTGTTTGTCACAATCAGTGACAGCTGTCATCCAGATTTTGGTTCTCCAATTCAATGAGTATTTAAGAAGTATTAAATCAATTTAATTAGTATGGATCCAGATTTGGGGAAATACACAAAACTGTCCCCACCCCCAAATCATTCTATAATGTCCTTGTCTGTGTAATCAGGAGCTTTTATCAGCATAATCTCACAGTCTAGCTAGATGGTCACTAAAAATGTACAGTCCTCTTTAAGTCACAACATACATCCATATGCATGGCTACCAGTTAGAAGTTTCTCTAAGACTTAGGCCTCATTGATGGAAAGAAACTAAGAGATAAAATTAAAAGTCACAGTAGCTGTTTTTTCTAACTTGTTATGCAAGTTGGTCCTGCTAATTATTATCATTAAAAAGGAATATTTTATGATAATTATTTCTATAAAGTATTTAAGAGTTTCCAAGAATCCATAAAGTATTCTTATTAAGTAACAGAATTTTATAGAGGTGGCAACAGACCAAAGTCAGCAAAAATGAGAGAACCCCCATTTATATCTTACCCAAGGTGCCCTCATACTGCAGGCACCCTGAGAGAGAGGAGAGGAAGTCATCATGGGAGATATATTTATTCTCCAATTAACAAAGAACACGGGATTCCTTCCTTAAAATTTTGCTTAGGATATTGGACTTTCATTTATATCATTAGCATACAATCTAGCCTGAGGGACTGAGATGATTACAGAGGGGTGGGAGATTGCTAGTTCTTAAAAATTCCCAAAGTACTTTAACAACAACAAAAATAGATCTAGTCTAAGATCTAAGGCAGCATTCATTAAATAAATGATTTGAATATAAAATATACATATATACACTATATTTACAGTAGATGTGAACTTGGCTTTTTATGATGCTACATAAAGAAGACAATTAAAAAGCTAGAATCAAAGGATGGAATTAAATTCATTTCAAATCCTTAGAGAATTAAAGAAAGTTTTGAAAATCACTTTAAAGTTGCTTATAATATACTTTTAAATGGCCATTACATGTTATTGATTATTAAGATTTTGGACAAAATTGAACAAATGGTTCGAATTTCAGTTTGTATGTGAGGTCTGCATCTTACTTTTCAATTTTACTTGACACAGACATTTGATAGGAGCACGGAAGTAAGGAACCCAGATATAATAATAAGCTCAAAATAGAGTATGTTTTTCAAAGGAAATGGCTTAAATTTTCTTTTTATGTTCAAATGTAGAGAAAATCCTAGAGAAGATCTTCATCATAGTTGCCAATAATATCACTATAACAAATTTTAAATATTTGTGTCAAAAATTAAACCTGGCAATCTCAGAAACAGATATGTCTACAAAAAGGTATGTATGAAGAACAACATGTGGTATAAGCTATTCTCATATTCTGATTTATATCATTTTGATATTACAAGGTTTTGAAATGTTATATTAACATGAATTTTAATTTGCTGTAAAAGACTCTGATTTTAGTTTATAATATATTTGAGAACCATGTGGGTATAGTGGTTAAAAGTAAAGGCTCTCATGGAAGACTGTTTGGCTTTAAATTACAACTAGTTTTGTGACCTTGGATAAGTCCCTTAACTTCTCAGTACTTTAGTTTTTCCACTGATAAAATGGATATATTTACCTAAGAGAGTTGTCATGAGATCAAGTTATTATTATTATTATTATTATTTTAAATTTTTTTTAATTTATTTATGATAGTCACAGAGAGAGAGAGGCAGAGACACAGGCAGAGGGAGAAGCAGGCTCCATGCACCGGGAGCCCGACGTGGGACTCGATCCCGGGTCCCCAGGATCGCGCCCTGGGCCAAAGGCAGGCGCCAAACCGCTGCGCCACCCAGGGATCCCTCAAGTTATTATTTTTTTAATAAAATTTTGTTTATTTTTGAGAGACAGAGACACAGGCAGAGGAAGGAAAAGCAGACTCCATGCAGGGAGTCCGATGTGGGACTCAATCCTGATCCTAGGAATCCAGAATCACTCCCTGAGCCAAAGGCAGATGCCCAACCGCTGAGCCACCCAGGTGTCCCATAGATCAAGTTATAAAGCATGTAGTACTGTAGCAGTAATACACTGCCTTAGAATAAAAAACCCATAATTACTGTTTTGAGACCTTGAGTAAATCTTAGAACTAAATTTTAATTGATTTCCTACTAGGAAACAAGGGTTGGCATGGGGCTGACTTTCAGTATTTGCCAAGCTTGGTGCTAATATTATATGAACTATCTTCACCAATAACTTAATCCTCACTTCAACCTGGTAAATTGGTTTGAAAACCTAGGTATACAGTATTTAAGTAATTTAAATCTTCTTAACTGGTAAGATAAAATAATATTATCTTTAAATTTTTCAGCCCTGTTTCATTAAGTGATAGAGTCCTCCAAGCACTTCATAAGTGGAAAACAGAAAGTATCAACTTGTCACTAACTACTGCTGCTTTAAGAGACCAACTAACTCGGGCACTAACTATGATAGGAGCATATGAAATTATGGACAAAATAACAGCTTTAAAACTTTTTACGTGTGCAATTAAATTCTGAACAGTGTACCCATAATAAAAGCTGAAAACTTATGATGTACTTATATAATTGAAACTGGGTATAAGAGAATTGCATGTTATGTCTCTTTTCATGCATTCCTAAGAGATAATGACAATTTATGGCTACCACTTTAATGTTATCATAATAAAATATGAGAGACACTATTTTGTGTACCTGTTCTGTTACCTTGGAATTATGATTAATAATTTTTAAAAAGAAATGATTCCATTAAAAATTCTTTGTTATACAATGCTTTTATACAACCCAAGATTTATAGGTAATAAGGTCATTAGTAACTTGCATTGGAGTTACAAAGCAGAGAAATTTCATTTTAGACGCTGGCTTAAAAAAAAGAAATGAATGTCCTACCATTTCTCCATTAGGAATGGGATAGGTCTGTTAAACATAAATCAGAGCCAAGGTCAGTAATCCTCTACAAATCTCTCTCAACTTTTAATATGGTTACATCCCAATAAACCCACTGTAAGTTGAAAATAATACAAGTCAAAAAATGTAGTTTATACCATAGCACCTTTACCCATTCATATATTGGTGAACACTTGGGCTGCGTCTATAATTTGGCTATTGTAAATAATACTGCCATAAATATATGGGTGCATGTATCCCTCTGAATTAATGTTTTTGTATTTTTGGGGTAAATACTCAAGAGTGTGATTACTGGATCATAGGGTAGTTCTATTTTTAACTTGAGGAACATCCATACTGTTTTCCCCAGTGGCTACACCAATTTACATTCCTACTAACAGTGCATGAGTATTCCTAGAGACCAAGAAAATACTGTTTCGTCAAAACTCTTTCCATTGCAGTTAAGCTTAAAACAAACAAAAATCAGCTTACACAACTGAAGCCAAAGAAGCTCCAGATGAAACCAGCTTTAAGTTAACGGTGAGGAAGAAAACACTGCATTGTGTTTGGATTCTGAGGGCAAAAACTGTTTATTAGCATTGTACTGTAGTAGGAAGAGAATAGTTAAAACTGTAGTTTCTAGAGTCTGTGAATACAATGCATCTTTTGAAAGAGTTTAGGAGGCTTACTCTTGAATAATTTACATAAACAAATACAATTCAAAACTATATATAATTTTCACAATTATTATTTTGACTCTTCTGATTTAGCTAAATAATTTTTCACAAACATTTGAAGCAATGAAATCAATTAAAGGTTTCATTTGTGTAACAGAAAAGTAAACTAGCAACTTATCTGCACTAAGAAAATTTTTATCTTGTGAAAAGTATGTGGTCAAAACAAAAATGCAGGGCAGCCCGGGTGGCGCAGCGGTTTGGCACCGCCTGCAGCCCAGGGTGTGATCCTGGAGACCCGGGATCGAGTCCCTCATCGGGCTTCCTGCGTGGAGCCTGCTTCTCCCTCTGCCTGTGTCTCTGCCTCTCTCTCGCTCTCTCTGAATGAATAAATAAATAAATCTTAAAAAAAAAATTCATTTCTTTTGGCTTTCTATTTAACAAATTTTACTGATAAGAAGCTAATTTCCATTCTTAAAGAAGTTAGTATTTTTAAAAATATTTTTTCCCAAAGAATGAGGGCTTTGTAAAGTTTTTATGTTTCAACTACATAGAGAAACTGAGCAGTATCAGGATGCTCTGCTTTTCTCCTGTTTAAGATTCTATGTTTTGGCCTCATTTTCTCAGGCTCTTTTCTGTGACATAAGATGCCTGTTGGTAGCTCATAAAAGAAGAGTTGATTTATTTCTTTGTATCTAGTATTATAGAAAATGAGTCCAATTAGATTGTTTTTTACTGATATATCTTAGCAGATTATAACCGGAACAGGTGAGTAGTTTATTTTATCCCTAACCTTATTTTCACAATGCTGATGATGAATAAGACAAATTTAAATACCAGCAAAAGGAAACTTCATCTGAAAGCACAGAACATAGCCAAATCCATCCACTCATCCCAGACCAGGTTAGGGCATATGTGGTAACTGCTACTGTTACCTCTACAACAGACCCCATTTTCTGTTCCTTCTTGGCATCCTACTAGATAACGTCTCCAAGCTTCCCTTGCGGTTAGGTGTTGCTCCCGTGATTGACTTCTCCAAATGAAACATAGGCAGAAATGATGTAAGTTGCTTTCAGACCTAGCTCCTAAATAGACGTACCATTCCCTGACTGGTTGGAGGTCCTGGGCATGGCAGACCCATAAAACTAGGGAGTCTTGCTCCCTGAGTCTCAAATCAGAAGACAGCTCCTCAACTAGGCATGGCTATTTTGCACTGCTGAATAAGTTATAAATTCTGAGGTCTGAGGTCAAGACCACACCCCAAGGGATGTTTTGTTATCTTACCCAAACCAAAGGAGTGGCATCTCCCAAGCAAGAGCAGATCCACGACTGTCCTAGTACCAAAGTTGCAGAAAAGAAAGAGAAATCTGTGAGGGTTCTATGATTCAGTAAATATCCTTACCTTACCTTCATTTATATTACCATTCCTTCTTATTGGTAGAATTAAACGAAGAATTAGAAAAATTGAGAGCAGGCTGAACTTTCTATAGAAGTCACCAAAATAAAAGTGTTTAGTATATGGAGGATAATCAATAGCAGACATTAATAGAGTTCCATTTAACATTTAATAGCAGCCATTCATAGAATTCTACTTAACATTTAAACATTTTAAGCCCTGTTAATCTTTATGACTATTATGCCCCTTGAGGTAATCATAGCTGAATTTTCCACAGTTTATCTTGGCTTATTATCATGTGTACCATACCTCTATTTTATTATATTTTAGTATATGTGCTGCTGAAGCGAGCACATATTTTATTATATTTTAATTTGAAAACATGGCAAAACAGCAGTTAAATAAGTTTTTAAACAGGAAACAACATAATGTAGTTAAATCTGGGGGGAATGAGATGACACCTAACTTGTATTTATTTAGTTTTTTTGCTCATTTGTATTTTCTGTTTTTTCCCCCAATGAGTATATGTTACAAAAAAGAGTAAAAATGAAGTCACATAATCCTATTCTCTTAATATATTACAGCCAATTTAATGTTTGCAAGTTATCTTTTACCTTGGTGTTTATAACCATATGCATATAGTTTGTTTTATATAATAGCAGTGCAATACATACATTTGGAACCAAACAATTTTGCATTCCTGCTTTGCCCCTAATGGTCTTGTGAAAGTCATTTAATCTGTGCCCTGATTTTTCCCTTCTGATAAAAAAAATTTCTAGTGTTGTGCTTTACATGAGTTCTCATGTACATGAATACATGAGAACTTAGTGCATAATGTATTAAATGCAAAAAAATCAAAATAGTGTTCTAACATGTTTTATAATTAGCAACTATTAATATATATTAAACTTTTATCATATTTCCCCCATTTTCCTATATGGTCTTCATAGTTATATTTTGGTAACTATTCCATCTGTTGTTTAATATTCCATTATGAAACAGTAATAAAATACAGTTGACCTTGAACAATGTGAAGTTGGGATGCTGACCCTCCATGCAGTTGAAACCCATATATAAATGTTTGCCTTTCCAAAAGCTTAACAACTAATAGCCTAAGGTTGAGCAGAAGCTTTACCAATAATATAATTGATTAATGCATATTTTACATGTTATATCTATTATATACTATATTCTTACAATAAAGTTAGGAAAAAAGAAAATGTTATTTAGAAAATCATAAGAAAAACATTTTCAGTACTGTACTGTATTTATTAAAAAAATACACATATGTGGACCCGTGGAGTTCAAACCCATATTATTCAAAAGTTAACTGTAGTCTAAAAATGTTGGGCAGTTGGCATTTGGGTTGCTTCCAATACTTAACATTCTTGACATTGCTGCATTAAACATTTTTTTTCAAAAATTTATTGCACTAAAACATGTAACAAAATTTACCATCTTAACCATTTTTAAGCATATAGTGCAACTGTGTTAAATATATTGAACAATGTTATGTGATCATCACATGTGTGATCATTTCCATACTTTCATCTTATAAAACTTAAACTCTATATTCATTTTTAAAAAATATTTATTTACTTGAGGGAGAGAGAGGGAGGGAAAGAGCATCCACGAGTCGGGGGCTAAGGGGGAGAGGGAGAGGGAGAAGCAGACTCCTCACTGAGCACAGAGCCCAATGCAGAACGTGATCCCAGGACCCTGAGATCATGACCTGAGCTGAAGGCAGACGCTGAATTAACTGAGACACCCAGGGACCCTGAAACTCTATACTCCTTAAATGATAACTTTCCATTCCCCATTTCCCTTAACTCCTGACATCCACCATTCTTTTTGTCTCTACGATTCTGATTACACTGAGTACTTCATATAAGTGGAATCACAGTGTTTACGTTTTTGTGACTGGCTTATTAATTTACAGTTAAAATAATCACTGATGGGAGATTTAACTTCTACCATTTTGCTATTTGTTTTCTATATGCTATATAGCATTTTGACCCTCATTTCCAGCCTTATAATCTTCTTTTGAGTTTAGCTAAAATTTTTTTTGCTGTGCAATGTTTAAATTCCTTTTGTATTTACTTTTGTGTTCCATAGGTATTTTTTCTTTATGGTTACTATGGGGATTACATTTAACATGCTAAAGTTGTAATATTCCAATTTGCATTTATACCAGCTTAACTTCAATAACATACAAAAACTCTGCTCCTTTAGAGCTCTGTCCCTATCCCTTTTGGTTATATGTCACAAAATTACATATTTACACAATGTATGCCCCAAAACATAAACTAGTAATTCTTTTAAAGCATTAATCTCCTAAATATGTAGACAACAGAATGTAGAATTACAAGCCAAAGTCACAGTAATACTAACTTTTAGACTAATTTTTTTAATGTATCAATCTCTTAAATCATTTAGAAAGAAAAAAAAAAGAGTTACAAACCAAATTTATAATAATACTAGCTTATATAATGAGGTCAGTATTATCCTGATACCAAAACCAGATAAAGACACTACAAAAAACTCCAGAACTATAGAACTATGTTCAGAGATGAACATAGATGTGAAAATTCTTAGCTAACCAAATCTGATAAAACATTAAACAGTCATTTATCACAATCAAGTGGTACTTATTCCCAGAATGTGAGGGTGACTCAATATTTGTAAATCAATCAATGTGATGCTATATATCAACGAGAAAGAATAAAAATCATATAATCATTTCAATAGATGCAGAAAAAGCATCTGACAAAGTGCAACATCCATTCATGATAACAACCCCCCCCTTTTTAAAAAAAGATTTATTTATTTATTCATGAGAGACAGAGAGAGAGAAAGAGAGGCAGAGGCATAAGCAGAGGGAGAAGCGGCTCCTCGTAGGGAGCCCAATGTGAGACTCGATCCTGGATCCTGGGATCATGCCCTGAGCTGAAGGCAGATGATCAACTATTGAGCCACCCAGGTGTTCCCATGGTAACAACCCTTAACAAAGTAGATTTAGAGAAAACATACCTCCCATACAAAAAGGGCCATATA
The DNA here is from genome assembly GCF_905146905.1 of Nyctereutes procyonoides. Taxonomy (NCBI): domain Eukaryota; kingdom Metazoa; phylum Chordata; class Mammalia; order Carnivora; family Canidae; genus Nyctereutes; species Nyctereutes procyonoides. The sequence continues at coordinate 15,414,912 of NW_026575141.1, read as the reverse complement.
TGAAAAACCCATATCTAACATCACACTCAATGGTGAAAAACAGAGTTTTCCCTAAGGTCAGAAATAAGACAAGGATGTCCACTCTCACCACTTTTATTCAACATAGTACTAGGAAGTCCTAGCCACAGCAATCAGATGAAAAAAGAAATAAAAGTCACCTAAACTGGTAAGGAAGAAATAAAACTTTTACTATTTGCAGATGACATGATACTTTATATAGAAAACCCTAAAGACTCCACAAAAAAACTACTACAAGCAATAAATGAATCAAGTTGCAGGACACAAAATCAATATACAGAAATCTTTTGCAATACTAATAATGAAGCAGTAGAAAGAAAAGTTAAGAAAACAATCTCCTCCCAAAAAGAAAACAATCCTATTTATAGTTGTACCAAAAATAATACCTAGAGATAAATTAACCAAGGAAGTGAAAAGACCAACTATAAAACACTGAGGAAGAAACTGAAGACCACACAAATGAAAAGATATCACATGATCATGGATTGGAAGAACAAATATTATTAAAATGTCCATACTACCCAAAGCAGTCTACAGATTTAATGCAATCCCTACCAAAATACCAATAGCATTTTTCACACAACTAGAACAAACAGTCCTTGGATTTGTATAGAACCACAAAAGACCCTGAATAGCCAAAACAATCTTAAAAAAAACAAAACAAAACAAAAAAAAGCCAAAACTGGAGGGAGGAGTCACAATTCCAGATTTCAAGATACACTACAAAGCTGTAGTAATCAAAATAGTATGGTAGTGGCACAAAAACGACACACGGATTATCAGAATAAGAGTCCAGAAACAAACCCATAATTTTATGGTCAATAAACCTTGAGAAAGGAGGCAATATCTAATGGAAAAAAGTCTCTTCAACAAATGGTGTTGAGAAATTAGACATCTAGATGCAAAAGAATGAAAGTGGATCACTTTCTTCCACCACACACAAAAAACTTAAAGACCTAAATGTGAGATCTGAATTCATAAAAGTCCTAATAGAGAGCACAGGCAGTAACTTCTCTGACATTGGCCATAGCAATATTTTTTAAGATATGTCTCCAGAGACCAGGGAAACAAAAGGAAAAATAAACTAATTGGACTACATCAAAAGAAAAAGTTTCTGCACAGTGAAGGAGATAATCAACAAAACTAAGAGACAACTTACTGAGTGGGAGAAGATACTTGCAAATGACATACTCAATAAAAAGTTTAGTATTCCAAATCTGTAAAGAACTTATACAACTCAGGGCAGCCCGGGTGGCTCATCGGTTTAGCGCCGCCTTCAGCCTGGGACGTGATCCTGGAGACCCAGGGTCGGGGTCAAGTCCCGCGTGGGCTCCCTGCATGGAGCCGGCTTCTCCCTCTGCTTGTGTCTCTGCCTCTCTCTCTGCATCTCTCTGTGTCTCTCATGGATAAATAAATAAAATATTAAAAAAAAAGAACTTATACAATTCAACACCAAAACAAGTAAGTAATCCAATTAAAAAAGGGCAGAAGACATGAACACACATTTCTCCAAAGAAGACACACAGATAGCCAACAAATACATGAAACAGTGCTCAATATCACTGATTATCAGGGAAATGCTAATCAAAACCACACGTTACACCTGTCAGAATGGCTAAAATCAAAAATACAAGAAACAGCAAGTGTTGGCAAGGATATGCAGAAAAAGGAATCCTGATGCACTATTGGTGGGAATGTAAACTGGTAGAATCACTGTACAAAAAGGGATTCCCCAAAAATTAAAAATAGAATTACCAAATGATCCAGTAATTCAATCCAGTAATTGCACTACCGGGTATTTACCCAAAAAATACAAAAACACTAATTTGAATGATATACGCATCCCTATGTTTATGGCAGCATTAATTACAAGCATATTTACAACAGCCAAATTATGAAAGCAGCCCAAGTATCCATCAATAGATGATTAGATAAAGGAGTAGTAGTATATATAAAAAAAAGCAGTAGTATACATATGTGTATGTGTGTGTGTGTGTGTGTATATATATATATATATATATATATACACACACACATATATATATATATAATGGAATATTACTCAGCAATAAAAGGAATGAAATCTTGCCATTTGAAACAACAGGGATGAATCTAGAGAGTATAATGCTAAATGAAATAAGCCTGTCAGAGAAAGACAAGTATCATATGATTTCGCTCATATGTGGAATTTATTTATTTATTTTTATTTTTTTATTTTTTATTTTTTTAATGTTTTTATTTATTTATTTATTTTGTTTATTTATTTATGATAGTCACAGAGAGAGAGAGAGAGAGAGAGAGAGGCAGAGACACAGGCAGAGGGAGAAGCAGACTCCATACAGGGAGCTTGATGTGGGACTTGGTCCTTGGTCTCCAAGATCAGGCCCTGGGCTGAAGGCGGTGCTAAACCGCTGAGCCACCCAGGCTGTCCTTCATATATGGAATTTAAAAAACAAAACAAATGGAGAGAAAAAAGGGACAAATAAAAAAATGGACTCTTAATTAGAGAGAAAGGATTATTACCAGAGGGGAGGTGGCTGGGGGGATGGGTGAAATAGGTAAAGGGGATTAAGAGTATATTTATCTTGATGAGTACTGAGTAATACGTAGAATTGTTGAATCACTATGTTGTATATCTTAAACTAATATAATATTCTATGTTAACTATACTGGAATAAAAATAAAATAAAATAAAGTAACCCATATATTTACCATTCCCCATCCCAATCTCCTAATGTGCACAGGTTGCTGAAGTAGCTGCATAAAGCCTGCAGGAGCCAGGGGGCAGTAAAAGGACCCTGTCCTCTAAATATCAGATATCTGAGCTCTTCTTGCTGATTATCGCTTTTTTTCTTTTTTTAAGAGAGAGAGAGCAGGGAGGGGCAGAGGGAGAGGGAGAGAGATAATCTTAAGCAGGCTCATAGAACCTGATATGGGGCTCTCTCTTAGAACTCTGAGATCAGGACCCAAGCTGAAACCAAGAGTCAGACGCTTAACCGAGCTACCCAGGCACCCCTGGTTGCTGCTTCTAAACAAAGAGGTTCAGACAAAAGATGGGTGACCATTGTTGCACCTCCTCCAATTGTTGTAGCCCCTCTCCCTCTGGCTGAAGTGACTTTTCTGGGACTTAAAAGGCTGGTATACTTCCCTCCTCCCTTCATTTTTCTCCTTTTCTTCTTTCGGGAGCTAGACATTAAAAACTAGGACATTCAAAAACAACTGCATATACTGGAAAATTAGACAGTGAGCATGTATATATGTTCAGGGAAAGACTCAGAAAAGACATTAAATTTGAACCTCATCCTGATCCTCAGCATAGACAACCTACAACAATCAAAACAAAAAACAGCAAACCAAATTATTAGATCAAAATATCTTCTATGAGGCCAGTATTATCTTGATAACAAAACAAAACAAAGATATCCCAAGAAAAGGGCAGATCAATATATGCCTTACAAATAAAGATACAAAGATCCTCACCAAAATACAGGTAAAGCAAATCTGGCAATATATAAACAGAATTATATACCATGACCAGGTGGGATTTATGCCAGGAATGCAAGATTGGTACAACAAATGAAAATCAATGTAATGACATATTAATAAGGACAAAAACCACATGATCTTCTCAGCAGAAAAAAAAAATGCAATACCCCTGCATGATAAAAACATGCAGCAAACTAAGACTAGAAGGTAACTAACTCAATCTGATAAAGGGTACCTACAAAACCCCTCACAGCTAGCATCATAGGTAGTGGCAAAACACTGATTGCTTTCCTCTTAGTTTCAGGAACAAGACAAGGACGTCTATTCTTACCACTTCTATTCAAATTGTGCTTAAGTTTCAAGCCATGGCAATTAGGCAATAAAATAAATCATATTGGTAAAGAAAAAATAAAACTATATTTGCAGATAACATAATCTTGTATATAGAAAATTTTTATGAGGGCAGCCCCGGTGGCGCAGCAGTTTAGTGCTGCCTGCAGTCTGGGGTGTGATCCTGGAGACCTGGGATCAAGTCCCGCATAGGCTCCCTGCATGGAGACTGCTTCTCCTCCTGCCTATGTCTCTGCCTCTCTGTCTGCCTCTCTCTCCGCCTCTGAATAAATAAAAAATAATAAAAAATAAAAAAAAATTTTTGATGAACTATTATTAAAAACCCACTAGAATCAGTAAATGAATTTAGTAAGCTAGGAGGATACAAGATCAATTTACAAAAATTAACTATTTTTATTTTATTTATTTATTTTTAAATTAACTATTTTTATACAGTTACAGTGAACAATCTGAAAATGGAATTAAGAAAATTATCCCATGTATAATACCATGTATAACATCAAAAAAATACTTACAAATTTAACACAAGAAGTGGAAGGCTTGCAAACACAACACTTTACATCACTCAAAGAAATTAAAGAAGACTTAAATAAATAGAAAGGCATCTATGTTCATGGATTGTAAGACTTAATGTTGTTAAGATGGCAATATTCCCCAAACTGATCCACACATTCAATGTAATCTCTGCTAAAGCACAGTTGGCTTTTGTAGAGATTGATAAACTGATCCTAAAATCCATATAGAAATGAGAGACCCAGGTGAGCAATCCTGAAAATTGATAACCAAGTTGGAAAACTCGTGCTTCTCAATTTCAAACTTACTACAAAGGTACAGGATTCAAGAAAAAATTTACTTGTTGAAGCCTTTAACCCCACTGTGACTATATTTGGATAGAGGGCGGGTAAGAAGCTAATAAATGTTAAGTGAGGTCATAAGGGAGGGGCTTTAATCCAAAAGGACTGGTGCCCTTATAAGAAAAGGAAGAGACCCATGAGTTTCTCCACCATGTGAAGACACAGAAAGAAGGCAACCATCTGTAAGCCAGAGACAGAGTTCTTGCCAGGAACTCAATCAGCTAACATCCTGATTTGGGAATTCTAGCCACAAATGTGAGAATATTAAATTGTGTTATTTAAGCTAAAAAAAAAAGCCCTCATGTTTTGAATTATGTGGTTTATTATTATTATTTTTTTTAATTATGTGGTTTAGAAAATAACCACCCTTCTGTTATATTTGTGTGTTTCTTAAAATGATATCAGTTCTGATGTGATACATTCTGGTAATATAGTCCTGGGGAGGTGAGTTGAAATCTGGTATGACATTCCTATGGGTAAGGAAGGGGCTTTTCTTGAAATGAAGAATAAACTGAAAAATTTATTGTCAAATCACATAGAGAAGAAATTACAAGTCCATGATCTGTATCTGAAATCCTCAGAATAGGTTATTTTTGCCATAAGAATTTTTTCACATCTTAAAAATACAAGAATGCAGATTCTGTATGTTTTTAACACCCTCAGCCCAATCTAGGGTACCAACCCATTATCAAACAATATTTCCATGGTAAAACATAGGAGTACCCACATTACGTGGGATAAATAAAGATTATAAATCAATCAATTTAGGTCATGTTTTGATGCTATATGATTTTGTACCAAACTTCCAAATAAAAACCTGTCTCAAGAGCTTTTCAATATTCTTCTCTGTGTTAAATGATCATGACTCTGTGGGACTGAAAGGGCTGGTTTGGAATGGAAGATGTCAACTCTTGTCTCTTACAGGACATTTTCCCTCTTGGTTCTAAACTTGCAAAGAAGACAGATTACTAGTTTATTTTCTGGCTGAGAGGTAGAGCACAGAGGAAGGTGGAGTCTGAATATCAAATCAGGCCTTGTTTCATGTTGTTACCTCTCACATTTCATTTCCTTTTGTTCATCTCCAGGTCTATAGTGATTTCATAGTATCATCTCCTAAGAAAGATTTTCCTCTGTTTAGGCACACTGTGACAAAACATTAAAGCCCACTAATTCTAACATCTTATTATATATTAATAATTAATAAGAAGGTGAATCTTAGGGTAAGATTTAAGATAAGAAGATGAACTGTACCTTCCTTCCTGATGGTTCTTCTTCCATTTCCACCCTGGAGAATTTTGGTTTAACTACATTAAACTGGGCAATGGTCCTTTCACATTACCATCACTTACCTTCACAATAAACTTTAAACCCATGAGCACCAATTGCAAAATCAATGGTCAAATGTAGTGAGAATACAGTTTTGGTACTTGTTACTGAACAAGTACATCTGGCAGCAGATGGAATCCTGTTAATCTAAAAACATACACAAAATTAATTGTTAGAGTCGTATTTTACCTAACAGAGTTGAAAGAGCATTAAAAGTTATTTTATTAAGTCCCCAAGCTTTGTACAAATAGGTACATACATACACACACACATTTTTGAATTTATGACATGTTATTTAGAAGTCACTCATTAAAAGAAATTACTGTATGTTTATATAAATATACACTTATTTATGAATGTGTGTATTACTGAGAAGAAAAATACTGGTACTGGAATAAGGATAGACATATAGATCAATGGAATGGAACTGAGAGTCCAAAACTAAACCTTAACAGTTAATTGATTTTTGACAAGGGTGTTGAATAATTCAATGGGGAAAGGACAGTATTTTCAATAACTGGTGCTGGGAAAAATGATTATCCACATGTAAAAGAATGAATTTAAAGCCCTATCTCATATCAATATACAAAAATTAACTCAAAATTGACCAAACTCCTAAATATGAGGTAAAACTATAAAAATCACAGAAGAGAACATAGGCATAAATCTTCATGACCTTGGGTTAGGGAATGGTTTCTACATGACACCAAAGTATAGGCAACAAAGAAAAAATAGTGATAATTTTCTCTGACCTATGATTGTAAAGATGTAATTTCAAAGTTACTGCCAGATCTTTTGTGTCACTTTTCAGTATCCATCAGCAATAGATTAATTTTATTATTTCAAATGCTCTAGTTGGAAAGTCTGAAACCCTGAGGATGCACAATGGGAAAACCACTTCTCTCTGCATAATCACATACAGAACCACCTCTATTAAGAGCAATGGAATGTGTGGATTTACCTGTATTTAGGAAAATGTTCCTTTTCCTTTATTTGTGCTTGCACTGTGTCAGAGCTGAGAAATATTTGTCCTTGGGGTGTGTGTGTGTGTTTGGTCCAATAAGTTACCAGAAAACTAGAGGAGAAATGAAGATGTACATTTCATTTCCCACAGGTGTAGAAACTTGATGGGCCAACTTGATGTGTCAAACAAGATAGTTTTGCTTAATTGCCTCTCACTGAAAAATTCAGACTCAGGGAAATGTTTGTAATTGTGTCCTGTGAACTGCCTTTTTGGGGAGGGGTGGGTTGGGATTTGGGGGTGGGTGGGCTGTAGATCCTAGGGTGAAATAAATTTCTTTGAGGTTAGAATTCCCCGAAATGGAGTTTTTTTTTTTTTTTTACATTAGGGATTAAAGAAAACCCCTTCAGGGTCGCCTGGGTGGCTGTCAGTTAAGTGACCAACTCTTGATTTTTGGCTCAGGTTATGATCTCAGGTCCTGAGATCAAGCCCCATGTCAGACTTTGGGCTGGGTGTAGAACCTGCTTGAGACTCTTTCTCCCTCTCTCTCTGCTCCTCCCCCTGTGCTCTCTCTCTCTCTTTAAAATACACAAATGAATATTTTTAATAAATAAAGAAAACTTCTTCATTGAGAAGTAGCATAGAAGTAAGCTTTCAATAGGAAAACCAGATACTGTTCTGTCTATGAAGGGTACTAACTCCCAGTCCCCATGATATGTTTAATGTTTTGTTCTTTGTCTAGGACTTTAGAAAGTCATATGTAGCATATGGTTTTAGTTCTCTTGGGTTCTAAAATTTTACTTTGTCATTTATAATCCTTTAGTAAAGGTGTAAAGGTAAGGTCATATGTCCAAAGTGTGGTTTGGGGATTTTAAGGGAATCACTCTTCCTGTCAGAGAGCAACATTTAATGAGGAATTATAGGAATGTGAGCAGAGGCTCAAGGCCAAGCTGAGAGGGAGAAGAGCTCTCTGGAAAAATTGCTGCAATTTATACTGATTCAGGCTGCAATCTGTATTGTACTTAATATAATCCTCCTTCCCCTCCCAAATATATCTGAGGAAGATTACAGAAAGAAAACCAGGTTTGTTTGTTTGTTTTTTTAAAGATTTTATTATTTATTCATGAGAGACAGAGAGAGAGAGACAAAGAGAGAGAGAGAGAAAGAGAGAGAGAGAGAGAGGCAGAGACACAGGCAGAGGGAGAAGCAGGCTCCATGCAGGGAGCCCAATGTGGGACTCGATCTCGATCCCAGGACTCTAGGATCACACCCTGGGATGAAGACAGACACTTAACCACTGAGCCACCCAGGCGTCCTGAAAAACATGTTTTTTTTTTTTTTTTTTTTTTTTAATTTTTATTTTATTTATGATAGTCACACAGAGAGAGAGAGAGGCAGAGATACAGGCAGAGGGAGAAGCAGGCTCCATGCACCGGGAGCCCGACGTGGGATTCGATCCTGGGTCTCCAGGATCGTGCCCTGGGCCAAAGGCAGGCGCCAAACCGCTGCGCCACCCAGGGATCCCGAAAAACATGTTTTTAAAGAAAAACATTTTTTTTAATTTTTAAAATTTATTTATGATAGTCACAGAGAGAGAGAGAGAGAAGCAGAGACACAGGCAGAGGGAGAAGCAGGCTCCATGCACCGGGAGCCCGACATGGGATTCGATCCAGGGTCTCCCGGATTGTGCCCTGGGCCAAAGGCAGGCGCCAAACCGCTGTGCCACCCAGGGATCCCAGAAAAACATTTTCTAACAAAACTATCCAGCTAATTTTCAATCAAGCATCTTTTATTTAAGGCTTATAAAATATTTAGAAAAATGCTGGCTTTGGTCACACATGCTTTATTATCACTCAGCATTTCAGTTCGCAATAAGGAATTAAACTTAATTTCAATAATGATAAGAGTGGTCTGATGAAAAGTAGGGCAGCATAGGAAAACGGTGAATTACCATACTCAACTAATAAGATAATACTAGGGTTGAATCCATGGTGAATCAATATCTCCCTGATCATCGTATGATGTGCTTCTGGAACGTCACACTTTGGAAAACATTAAAATAGCAAAAGGTATGGTTATATAATAAGGAGAACTACCTTTGAGTTTTAATGAGTCAAGGTTTTGTTTTAAAACCATTTCACAGGAAGGTCATACAGATGATATGGGATGTGGTTCCATAGAGAACAAAAATTGAAAACCCCACAACTCATGTTCTAGGTCAGCAGTTTTCAAACTTTTTGGTCGCAGGACTCTTTCAGAATTGCATAAATTATTAAGAGCCCTAAAGAACTTTAAAAAAATGTGGGTTATATCTAAACATATTTATAGTAATACAAATTAAGGTGGAGAAACAAAAAAATTTATTAATAACAAGCCCATGTTAACATAAACAATGCATTTTATTTTATTATTTTTGTAAGATTTTATTTACTCATGAGAGACAGAGAGAGGGGCAGAGACACAGGCAGAGGGAGAAGCAGGCTCCCCGCAAGGAGCCCAATGTGGAACTTGATCCCAGACTCTGGGAATTACGCCCTGAGTTGAAGGCAGATGCTCAACTGCTGAGCCCACCAGGCATCCCAACAATGCATTTTAATAAGCATAGTTATGTGTTCAAATAAAAAGAAAACAGCAAGTGGGGTGTCTGGGTGGCTCAGCTGGTTACCTTCCGACTCTTCATTTTGGCTCAGGTCATGATCTCAGGGTGGTGAGATCAAGTCCCCTGTGGGGTTCTGTGCTGGGTATGGAGCCTGCTTAGGATTCTCTCTCCCTCTCCTTCTGCCCCTCCCCCACTCCTACTCGTTCTCACTCTCTTAAAAAAATAGATATTTGGTATTATTTCAGATTTTTGCAAATCCCTTTAATGCTTAGCTTAATGGAAAACTGCTGAATTCTCATACATGCTTCTGTAGTCAATCATGTACGCTGTTTCAGTTGAAGTATATAAAGAAAACCTGGCTTCATATACCTGGAAAAGCAAGAATGTGTATATATATATATATATATATATATATATTTTTTTTTTTTTTTTTTAAGATTTATTTATTTATTCATGAGAGACACAGAGAGAGAGGTAGACACATAAGTGGAGGGAGAAGCAAGTGCCTCGCAGGGAGCCTGATGCGGGACTCCATCCCGGATCCTGGGATCACCCCCTGAGCCAAAGGCAGATGCTCAAATGCTGAGCCACCCAGGTGTCCCAGACCCAGGTGTCTAAGTTTTTCAGATAATTATAGGTATTTTTCTTTATAAGTGGTAGTATCTTAAAAGTTAGTTGCAATGTAGAATCTGGAGGTATATCAATGAACTTTTTGTAGTCTATGAAAATCTTTTGGCCTGAGACACCTGGGTAGTTCAGTTGGTTCAGCCTCTGCCGTCAGCTCAGGTCCTGATCTCAGGGTCCTGGGATCAAGCCCCACATGTTCCTGCTTGTTCTCTCTGCCTTTCCCCCTAACTTGTGTTAGGGAGGGAGCCCGGCATGAGCTCCCTCTTTCTCCCAAATAAAATCTAGAAAAAAAAAAAAAAAGAAAGAAAATATTTTGGTTTAACTTGTATTTTGATTAAATATTTAACTCATGCATGATGTTGCAACATCATCCACTGGTCATTTGAAAATCCTGGTTCAATGAATTATGTAAAGATTTTATCGTTGACACACTTTATTATACAAAACCGTTTTTTTTTTGTTCTTAAACTTTCCTCTGCAGAAAAGTCTCAAGAATTAGTAAGCTGTCAAGTTTACAGTGGTAGATATGTTTTCTAAAATTCTTAATTTTTATTTAAAAGCAGCTTTTTTTGAGAGAGAGAGAGAGAGAGAGAGAGAGAGGGAGAAACTGTGGGGACGGTGTCAGAAGGAGAGGGAGAGAGAGACTCTTAAGCAGGCACGAAGCCTGACTTGGGGCTCAGTCTAATGACTGTGAGATCATGACCTGAGCTGAAATCAAATCGATTGAGTAAGCGACCCAAGTGCCTCTAAAACCTTTAGTTTTATCATTGGCAACATATTGCTAATGGTTTTCCTTAAAAGGACAGGCTGATTTCATTTTCAAGAAAATGTCTGTCAAATACCCAAGTCTGAATGACTAGAGTTTGGCAGTCATTCTTTCAAGCAAAATATGAACAGCTAGTTAAAAAATACATGTACTCAATGGTTAAACTCTAATAAAATTAATATTCACAATTCTTAAGGGAAATAGATAATTTTTTTTCTACTGCAAGTGCATGGCAGTGAGGAATAATGACTGCTAAAGCCCAAGAAGTTTTCATTTACTATTAATTTTACACTATCTGGGCAAATTCCAGCAGTAAAAAAGCAAATAGCAGTATTATTATAAAGAGCTTTGACTTTGCAGATACTCTGAAAGGTTCTTGGAGATACCCAGAGGACTATGGACCACAATTTGAGAACTGCTATGGTAGGAATTAGGATAAACGCAGAATAGAAAAACAATTAAGACATGATCCCTATTTTCAAGTTCATCCTCTAACAGAGGAAACCTACAGAGATTACAACATAGCTTTAGGGATACAAGAAATGGCAACAGTGGGGAGGACAGAGTAAAGACAAGCATGGACAGGTACTAGACAGGTAGGGTACTTTTGCAATGCAGACATGCAAGGATGAGGCCAGACCTGAGGTAGTGGCGAATGGGCAAAAGTTCAAAGTGGTGGGATTATTGGATGTGGTGACTGATTAAAAATATGAGGAATGAAGGGGAAAGGGCAACGGGGTGGAGAGTGGTGCCCTTCCTCCACAGGCATTACAGGCGGGCAGGGTGGCAGCCGGGCGGAGGAGGGAACTTCAGTTCGGGACTTACTGACCATGAAAAGAATGTTAGGCCTCTGGGTACACGTGCCCGGTAGGCAGTTAGATTCCCCTGCTCCCTGCCGCCGGAGGGCCCTGTGGTTTCCTCACGCAGTGCTGTGTCTGCCCGCCTCCCCACGCCCCGGCCCGCGCCCCCAGAGCCTACCTAGCACAACACGTAGCTCTTCACGGTGATCCATTAAATACAGGAACATGGTGGGGAGCTCGCGAGAGGAGTAAGAGAACTAAACTAGGTAGTCTTTATGTATGCATGCTTATCTGCGACCACAGGAGCGAGTGGCTAAGTGACTGTACCTGTAGGACTGAACTTCCGCTTTACAACCTTCCTAGCCAGAGTTCAGGGCCGTTCCTGGGAATGTGGCCTCCAAGAGTCGCGACGGCCTGTAAGAGACAAATTCACTGCGGAAAACCTGTTTCCGTATGATCCAGACAACAACCACGATTTGTTACCTTTATGCCGTGTACTTAATCCTGTCAGACTGGTTTTAATTGGGGTGGCACGGGACTGACCTCCTCGTCCCACCCTTCAGTGTGCAGACGGCGTCTTTCACACTCCCCTCTCGCCGACTACGCGGCCGGCTCTCCAAGGCCGGGGACCCGGACGCGCGGGCCCTGAGAGGCTGAGGCGCCGCGGCTCGCGAGCCCGGGCGGGGGGCGGGGGGCGGGGGGCGGCGCTCCAGCCGCGGGGCCGGCTGACGCCACATAAGCTGAGATCACCTCACGCGCGAGCGGTGCAATCACAGAGCGCGCCGCCGCCGCCGCCGGCCCCTCGCAGACCTCGCTCGGAGATCCCTCCGCCCGCCGGGTCCCGGCGCCGCGGGGGGTGCCCCGCACCCAGGGCACGCAGGCTCCGGCGGCCCGCGATCCTCAGGCGGTCGTCGCCTCTTAAACTCTCGTTCTCTTCTGTCTCTGAGCCACCCGTACCATAGGTGCCCCCTGCTTCTTCAGGGCCTCGGTCCTGGCGTAAGGAGACCTCGGCAGTACGGAGGCCAGCTAGGGGGCGTGGCCAGCACCAGGCCCCGCCCCCTTCGGTGACGCGCCGGGTGGCGCGCGTGGGAGCCGAGAGTGGGGGGTGGGACTGGGTTTAGTAGGAGACCTGGGGGCCGGGGCCGCTTGCGGACGCCCATCAGCCGGCTTCACTCGCTCCGTCTGTTCGGAGGGGCGGCGGCGACCTCGGCCTCCAGCGTCTCTGGCGAGCTGTAGCGGCTGCTCCGCGGTCAGGATGATGTTGCTGGGCTTACTGCAGGCGGGCGGGTCGGTGCTGGGGCAGGCGATGGAGCGGGTGACCGGCGGCAACCTCCTATCCATGCTGCTAATCGCCTGCGCCTTCACGCTTGGCCTAGTCTACCTGATTCGCCTCGCAGTCGGCCACCTGGCCCCCCTGCCTGCCGGGGCGGTATGTGCACCCCAGGGAGTTCGGGCAGCGGCCACCGAGGCCTAAGGGCTAGGGGGAGAGGGGACCTCAGCAGTGCTCAGCTGGGCGGCGGCGGTGGGCACACTGGGGACTGGGAGGCGGCTGCAGCTCTGCTGCTTGTGGCGGTCGCGGCTGCCTTGGCCTTGCTGGCCTGGGTGCTGGGGGGACCCTGTAGTCTGTCGCGGTTCCGGCGGTGGCCGCGTGTGGTCGTGGGGGTCGTGCTTGCCGCATTCGTGGTCCTAGGGACGGCTGTGCTGGCCAAGGTGCTGGGGCCCCTGATGGCCGTGGCCAGATTGGTGGCTGTGGCTTGAGCGCCCTGGTGGCTGTACTGGCCACCACAGTGGTGGTACAACCATCGGCAGCTGCGGCCCTGGTGGCCGTCATCTTGGTCCAGTGTCCTGTGGGCTGTAGTATTGCCCCTAATGGTGACTTATATCAATACGAAGGGGGGGGGTGTTTGGTAGTGTGGGAGTGAAGGGACTGTCCCTTCTTATGATGCTAACGAAGTATCAGTTTCTTTAATTTAGTGTCTTTATTGACCATTAGCTTCATACTTACCTAATGTAGTTGATGAATGTATTTTTTTTTAAGATTTTATTTCTTTATTCATGATAGACACAGGGCCGTGGGTGGGGGGTGGGCAGAGACACAGGCAGAGGGAGAAGCAGGCTCCACACAGCGAGCTTGATGCGGGACTTGGGGACTCCAGGATCACGCCCTGGGCCAAAGGCAGGCGCTAACCCGCTGAGGCACTCAAGGATCCCCTGATGAATGTGTTCTTAACCAGCCAACACCAAGTAGCTTTTAAAACTGCCCTTTCACTGACAATGGAATGTAGAAACTATTGACCAAGTAGTTTGTAAAACCTGGGACATCTAAAGTACCTTTTATATAAAAGTGAGTGCTAGGGATTTCCTCCAGAGCTGATTTACTCTCTAAAACCAGTAGATGAGGGGTGCTGGGTGGTGGTTCAGCATCCCACCCTTCATCTCAGCTCAGGTCTTTTATTTTTTTTTATTTTTTTATTTTTTATTTTTATTTTTTTATTGGTGTTCAATTTACCAACATACAGAATAACACCCAGTGCTCATTCCGTCAAGTGTCCCCCTCAGTGCCCGTCACCCATTCACCCCACCCCCTGCCCTCCTCTCCTTCCACCACCCCCAGTTCATTTCCCAGAGTTAGAAGTCTTTATGTTCTATCTCCCTTTCTGATATTTCCCACACATTTCTTCTCCCTTCTCAGCTCAGGTCTTGATCTTAGGGTGGTGAGTTCAAGCCCCTTCCTGGGTGTGGAGCCTACTTAAAAAATAAAAAATAAAATCTGTGGATGAGATGTGTCCTGTTTCCTGATAAATGTAGCTTCTTGAACGTTTCATGTCTTTCTATACCTCAAATCACTGTCTTTTTCTGTACCTTCTTTATACCTTTTTAAGGCAAGATTCTGGAACTAAAATTGTGAACGGTAGTGGTCAAGACAATATAGTTTGATTTTCCTGGTTTTTCATCCTGCTAATGGTTAAGAAAGTTGCCTAGAGCCACCAGTAAATAATATTGGACATATTCTGGACAGTGCTCAGCATGTGTAATTTCAATACTTTGTGTTTGTGTAGTCATTTATCTTAAATGATGTTTTGAGTTTCTACTCTTTTTACTATTGTCCTCTCCTATGATATATGCAGTTTGGCTGTTAAGTTACTGTTGATGCTTTATTTTTTAGTAACTTTTTAGTATTAGTGGTAAATTTCATTTGTTTATTCATGAAATTAAGTTGGGTTTCTCTCAAAATGAAATGTGAACCCCAAATTTTTTGTTTTTTCTTGCAGAAAAGTCCACCATACATTTTCTCTCCAATTCCATTCCTTGGACATGCTATAGCATTTGGGAAAAGTCCAATTGAATTCCTAGAAAATGCATATGAAAAGGTAAGTCTTCCAAATAATACAGGAAGAAAAATTAGTGCTTTTCAAACTTTTTTTGGATGGCAGAACACTAAAAACAGTGCGATCTTATGCTTATCCCCCAGTATAGGAAACTGATTAAATTGGAGCTGCTCCTCTAAGAGCTGGAAGGGTCTTGGAGACTCTCTTAACCAATCCCATGTCCTGGGTGATCTCACTGTACTTACTAGTCATAGTTAAAATTGATAACTGACTGACCCTTCTTTTTCTTAACCAATCACCTGTGGGATTTTCTAACCTACTCTACATATATCTCTGACTTCAGTTTCACTTGGATGACCCATGTGATACTGTGGCAATTCAGATCTTTCCCCTCTTTTTTTTTTCCCCCTCTTTTTTCTAATGAGCTTTTTGATACTAATTCAGCCATTTATTCCACAGTCCCACTGTGAATTGTCATCACTCTTAACTATTTCAGCGCCCAATATAAATTTAGACACTTTATTGTTAGACCACATCTTCTTTTCCAGGCTTGCCTCTTGTCCTTCCTTTAGAACCATGCTTTGACCTCATTAGATATTCTAGTCCATTGTCTCATTTACTTTCTTTTGATCTATTAGCCTCTGTTCTTTACTTTCCTTTTTTTTCCAGTTTGGGACTGTCATCCATTATTTCAGTTATACTTTGGCTGATACCATATATTTCCTTGCCCCTGGATCTTTTCATTTTGCTTACCTGGTAAAGCTCCAGCCTTGGAGGGGTTTTTCTTCTTGTTTTCTTCTTCCTTGCACCAGATTAGTTCCTTCCTAATTTCATGATTTCCTGACCTGAACAAACTTTGAACACCACTCAGCAATCGTATTATGCTAAAGTATGGTTGGTATACTTTCCACTCCCCATAAAGACAATTTAAACCTTCACTTTTTTAAACTCCTGAGTCTTCTATCTTTCTATCAAAGGAGACAACTTTTTCTCCTCTTTAGAGATACAAAACCATCCAAAGAGAACTCTCTTGTGCTCCTACTTTCAAACATGCATTCTCTTTTCTTCTTGTTACACTAATTATAAAACACTTTGTGCTGGTACTTAGTGCTTTACATTGATTATCTTACTGAAGTTCCACAAAAATCCTTTCAGGTATATCCATTTTATAGATGATAAAACTGAGAAACAGGTTATATAATTTATTCTTGGGCTCACTACTGGCTAGTGGCCGACCCAGGATTTACACAGTCTGATTTCTGAGTCTGTGTTTTTAATGAAAATAACAACAACACAACAACAACAATAATAATAAATCACATGTAATGTTTACTATGGCCAACACACTTTAATATATTTATAATATCTATATATACAGCCATAGTCCTCATGGATATGATATATATTTAATCTTGATAATGGTAGGTACTATTACTATTTCTATTTTATGGATGAGGGAAACTGAAGTACAGAGAAGTTAAGTTCTTTTACTGTAGGACCAAGGTCACAACAGCTAACAGGTGGAGGAGCTGGGGTGTGAATCTCAGAATCTTGTGCTCTGAGCTCACTAGGTGCTATCATGTTGGTTTTATTACACTATCTTGCTGCCTTTTGGAGGTTAAAGTCTCAATGCATCTTTGGTCTCAGGAACCTTAGGCTATAATTTCTTCTTTCTGTAGTGACTTCTCTCAACTGGATCTTTCCTATTTTCTCTGAAAAAAATTTAAAAGTCACTCATTTAAAAAGACCAGACTACTCAGTCTTCTTTCAGGTCCCTCCCCCTTCAGCAAGTTTTCTGTATTTACAGTCTCTATTTCCACATCTCCTGTCCACCCGAGTCTGTCAGCCACTTCACTAATGAGCATCATGTCCTAGTTCAATGAGCTTGACTCCTCAGCTGTATTTGTCACTGGTGATCTCTCCCTCCTCCTTAAATGTGGCTTCTCTCATTTCCCCTCCTATTTTTTGATTGCTTTTTCTCTAACTCATTAATGGGCTCATGCCTGGCCATTTATTATTGGGGTTAATGGAGCTTTGGTCCTTGGCCTTTCCCAGGTGATCTCATCTCTAACCTGCAGCTACAGTTACCAGACACCCCAATTAATGTCTCTGGCTCAGGTCTGTTCTCTGATCCCCAGATCTGGATTGTCCCAACTTCCACATGATTCTGAATTGTCTAAGGCACCTGTTAGTCAACATTTCTGAAGTCTAACCCTTGTTTTTTTTTTCCCTAATCCTGGTTGCCCTGTTTTCTCTTTTTACCACTTTTCTGTTTTGTAGAAGCCTAGGATTCATTCTTGATACTTTGCTCTGTCTCTTAATCCATTGCCATCTGCAGATTCTCTCTCCAAAATAATTCAGTATCCATCTGCTTCTGCCCCATCATTACCACGTGGCAAGTTTTCATTATCAGATTGCTGCAAGAGGCTCTAACTGGTCCTCTGACATTCCTTTTGCTCCTGTTCCTCTTTCCTCCATATGGCAGCCAGAGGGATTTTTCTTTTAAATATGCATATGTCAGTGTGTCTCTCCCATGCAGTTTAAAATCTTCTATGGCTTTCCATTGCTTGTAAGGAAAATACTTCTTGAATATGGCTTATGAGACTCTGCGTGATCTAGGCCCTGCAGACTCAGCTCTTATCTCATCCTCCATCCACCCCACCCCCCCATGCAGATCTTTACGCATGCGACCGCTGCTCATCAGCTCAGGTGGCCTTCCTCTCTTTGGTCTCCTTTTTATCAGTTCTCTTATCACAGAGTTGCTTTCCTTCCCATAATACTTGTCACATTTGCAATTTTACATTTGTTGATATGATTATTAGATTAAGTTGTGTCTTTTTCAATAGACTAAGTTACATGAGTCAAGGATGGTATTTTTGTTCACAATTATACCCTTTATATTATTCTTTAATAATAATCAAAAACTGCAAGGTAAAGCATTTACCACCCAACCAGATTAACAAAAAATTAAAAATTAAATTATTCAGTATTGATGAGATAGTAGTAAACTGGTAACTAAATTTCTGATGTCTTTACATAGTAAGTACAATAGGAAAGAAAGGTCATTACCTTTGGTGACTTCTATAAATTGATCTTTAACCAAGGGGGGAATATCTATATTCTCAGAGATACTCATTGCATAATTATACCTAATTAGTAAAGAATTGACATATCACCCATATGTCCAGTAATAAAAGAATAACTATTAAAATTATGATGTCTGGGGCACCTGTATGGCTCAGTCGGTTGGGCATCTGCCTTCGGCTCAGGTCATGGTCCCAGGGTCCTGGAATCAACCCCTGTGTCAGAGAGCCTGCTTTCCCTCTCCCACTCATCCTGCTTGTGTTCACTCTCTCTCTCTGTCAAATAAGTAAATCTTTAAAAAAAGAATTATGAGGTTGGTGTAAAGGATAGAAAATATTTTCAGTATAAACTGAAAAAAGAATAAAAAATTTATATTTCATTTGCAACTGGATGAAAATAATTATGAATTTGGACAAAGACTAGGTGAATAATTGCATTAGGTTTATGCATGTTTTAATTTTCAGAAATTTTTTGTGAATTAAGAAATTAGTGTTTCTTTTAGTGGTACATATTTTTCAGTATCATCACTATGGCTACTTTTCTTTCTTTAGTATGGACCTGTATTTAGTTTTACCATGGTGGGCAAGACATTTACTTACCTTCTGGGGAGTGATGCTGCTGCACTGCTTTTTAATAGTAAAAATGAAGACCTGAATGCAGAAGATGTCTACAGTCGTCTGACAACACCTGTGTTTGGGAAGGGAGTTGCATATGATGTGCCTAATCCAGTAGGTGACACTGTTAATGTTCAAGAAAGACAAACCTATAACATAATAGTTAAAGCTAGTAGTATAATATTGTACATTTAGAATGTAGAAACAATTGATTCTTTGATTCTAAAATCTGAAGAATGAGACATTTAGAAGAAGAAAAGCTCTGGGGAACTGACAAAGAATGAGTATTCTATTTTATAGCTGCAGGCATGGGCTAAGCAATTTTAAAGATTTCCTGTACAAAGAAATAGAATCAATGATAACTTAGCGTTTGGAATTTGAGTCGAGTGGGTAACAAGAAAATCCCCTTATATTTTGGAAGGGCCTCCTACGGCTACAGTCCTGCCTGAAATTCTAGCATAAGAGCTCTTTTGAGCTAGAGTTTATTGGCTTTAGAAGTTTGTGTGATTTCTTTTCCCCTCCTAAAGTCAGATATTAAAGTGCTGCAAATTGATGTAAAACAAATGAAATCTTTGGTTCAATTGCTTGGTGTGGGCTCTGGCTGAGATCATACCACACATTACCTGGTATCCTACTGTAGCAGTTAAGGGTTGACATCATGTGTTATTTCTGGAGATGAGGGAGGTGTAGGGGAATGAATGGCTCCTCAAGGCTAAAAGCAAGAGCCCTGAAAAATCCCTATGGTCAGATGTATCTGTTCATTTTCTCACACTGCTGATCAGATTCTTAAAATAGAAATGTCCCAAGGGGTTAAGACCATTAGTTGTCTTAGTGTGAATTTATTTCAGTCAAACTATATTGAATTCTCATTAAACTTCAGGAAGATAGGGAGAGGAATGATACTTGCTTGGTAATGGAATAGGAGAATATGTGAAATAGGATAAAAATAATATGGAAGCATAATGAACCTTTGAGGGATTGTGTTGGTATCTGGGTTGGGTTGAGATGCCAGAAGATAACAGGATAGGAAAGGGAAGCCCTGGGGTCAGGAGTGGGAAAAAGCATGTGTAGGAAGGAAAGGCAGTGGAATTCCTAATTATCATTAGTTAAGGTCCTGAATACCAGGTATCTCTCTACATGTTACTTCACATCCATGTAAATGCTCTGTTTCCCATGTGTGGTATAGTTTTAAAAAATCCTTCTACTATTTTTATTTTCAATATCTTTTTTCAGAATATTGTTTTCTTTGAGTGTTACAGAGTTCTAATAACCCATGTGAATCTTGTGATAAAACAAAATTGTGTCTTAATGGTTGGTATTATACTGTTAATATTTTCAAGGTTTTTTTGGAGCAGAAGAAAATGCTAAAAAGTGGCCTTAATATAGCCCACTTTAGACAGCACGTTTCTATAATCGAGAAAGAAACAAAGGAATACTTTCAAAGTTGGGGAGAAAGTGGAGAAAAAAGTAAGCAAACTGTTTTGTTTTTGCATTTGTTCTAATATTTCTGGGTTTTTTTTTTATGACTACAAATATAAGAATACATGTATATGTGTAATGAAAAACATGCAGCGTATGTAAAACCACCATAGCCTTAATGGAAAGAATGTTTTGATAACCACACAGTTTAAAAGACCTCTAAGAGGGGACCCCTGGATGGTTCAGCGGTTTAGCACCTGCCCTTGGCCCAGGGTGTGATCCTGGAGTCCCAGGATTGAGTCCCTCGTCGGGCTCCCTGTGTGGAGCCTGCTTCTCCCTCTGCCTGTGTCTCTGCCTCTCTTTCTGTGTCTCTCATGAATAAATAAATCTTAAAAAAAAAAAACCTCTAAGAGGAAGTGATTATTGCTGTTCACTTAGGACAACTTTAAAATGGGCTAATTAACGTGCATGTTATTCAGCTCATTTGTACAAATAATATAAAAATGATTCATAATTAAATTTTGAAATAAACTGAATGTTAAGACTTTTTGCATGGTCATTTTAAGACAGTAAATAACTTTTTTAACCTCCGTGGGCAAGTAAAAGTCTAAATGATTTAATTTTGTATGTAATACCCTATTTATTTGATACTTATTTCATGAAAAAGGTAAATTTAAATACATAGGTTTTACTCTGTCACCAAATATATGCTTTCTTGCATTATGTAGAGAGTATAATGAGTATAACTTGATTGTCCTTGGATATTTATGTGAATCCATCTTTTATATTGGACAATAAGTGTTCCTTTCAGGGAAAATTGCCAGCTCAAAGCAGAAAGCAACATTTGCCTACAGGGCATCAAGACCTCTGTATAGGTCCCCATGTTATGGGTGTGGTCTTCAGTTTCTATAAAAGATCCAGAAACTTGATTTTATTTTTTATTTACTGAAGCTGATGTGACATATTTCTAGCTATATAAGAACCTGATGTAAAACTAAAATGCCTCTAAATAAGTGCAAATGAGACAAAGTTACAGCACTGAGATCACCAGAATTTGCTAAACTTCATTGGTAAATCTAATTAGAAAGCCAGGTGATAATTGGAAGTTCATTTGGCAAACACAGAATTAAATAATAAGATATTAACAGGGTAATTTTTATGACTTTTAAATGTCATCCAAATGTGCTTCCCTGATGCATTTGTCTCCTGTTTGGGATATACCAGTTGGTAATTAGCTACAGTTTTCTTTTATATATAGTCAAGCAAGACTTCAAATTTTATTCCTGGTCTTCCTGCTTTTGACCTGGGAAATAATCCGTTCTCCAGTTTTTAGACTGCTATACCTTGGGAAGCACCTTGTATACATTAAATAACCAATTTACTGCTTTTGTTACACTGTGAGTTGGGACTCCTGTATCTTCATTTTTTACAAATATTAAGTAATTTCTCTACCCAATACAGGGCTCGAACTCATGACCCCGAGATCAAGAGTCATGTGCTCTATTGAGCCAGCCAGGCGCCCCTCACTATATTCATTTTTATTTCCAATTTATCTTTTCAAGTTGAAGAGTCATGAGTGAGGTTTAGAGATGCCTTTGTGGCCTCTATTTTGGCTCTCCAGGGATGCTTTCCATTAGGAGTTTTTTGTTCCTCTTTGTTGTGTCCATATCTGTCTGTCTAGGCTTTTTTTTGAGGATACAAACAGGATCTTGTTGATTCTTGAGTTTTTATTGTTTTCCTTTGTAATACTTCTATGTCTGAGAAAGCAGAAAATTTCCAGAGAATATTTGGCAATAGTAATGGGAATGATCTTTTTTCTTCTAGATTTGTTTGAAGCTCTTTCGGAGCTCATAATTTTAACAGCTAGCCATTGTTTACATGGCAAGGAAATCAGAAGTCAACTCAATGAGAAAGTGGCACAACTGTATGCAGATTTGGATGGAGGGTTTAGCCATGCAGCCTGGCTGCTGCCAGGCTGGCTTCCCTTGCCTAGTTTCAGGTATGGATAAAGAAACTATACTTGCTTATTTAACTGTAGAATTGCTGTAGTGTTGGTATGCTTTGCGTGAACAGAGATAAAAGATAAACATAAAAGAGACAAATTAGGGGAGATTATGACCCCCCATGCTTCTATAAGAATTCAAGACGGGTGTTCTTTATATAGTGAGTTCACTTAAGCTAAATTTCAGTTTATTAAAGAGGTAATTTGTTGTCTAGCTGTTCTAATTTAAAACCTACTAATCTCACATATTCCTTCTACTCAGGAAAGTCTCTGGACTCTACCTAGAAGTGATACCCCTCTATGTACTTATTTGAAAATATTTTACTGTTTTATAGTATACTGTGAATTTGTTTTGAAGTATTAGTGCCTTTAATTTTCTCTTTGTTTTCTTACAACTATACTGTGATTTCTGTAAGGGCAGGGACCATCTGATACAAAGAAATATTGCTTACAAGACTCAACATATAATTTAGTATTTTGCATAGTTAGTGGGCTTTCTGTATCTTTTGATTCATTTATGTTCAGGTGAGAGATGGGGAAGAATTAAATTGGTACTCCCTTTTCTTTCTATTTCTGCTATTTCTATATAGTTACAGGATAAAGAAGGGGAGAAAAAGGGAAAGCCAGGAGAGATTCTCTGGAATTCTTTGGATTCATAATTCTTTGTAAGGAGCTTTCCAGTTTTCAAAATGCTTTCATCCATAGCCTGTAGTAGGTTCTCCAGAAATGTGCAACAAGCCTGTTTTTACCTTGTCTATCTCCTGGATGAAGTCAGAAATTCCTGAGCTTGATATGATAGACCTTTCCCAGTTATTCAATTCCCTTTCTTAAACAGGCCTTATGTTTTCCTGGCACTGCTGTGTTCTTATTGATAAACCTCTTCTGCCCACATTATCTCAGTTGATCCTCAGTAACAGTCTTACAAACACAGCAGGGCAGCAATTTGTATTGGAAGGCTTAGTTAGGAAGTTAGTTAGTTAGGAAGGGGCTAGGTAGTCAGATTGCCTGGTTTTAAATGTTAGCTCCACTGCTTTCTGGCTGTGTGATACTATGCAGCTGCCTGTGGATTGAGCATAAGAGCATCGACCTTGCAGGAGGTCAAAGTGGGTAATTCATTTTGTAAAACACTTATAGTACTGTTAGTATAGTTTGTTACCTAGTGAGCATCGTACTCTAAAGGTAAGGTTTGGGCACCTAAAGTTTGTTTTCTGACTCTACTAGTATTTTTGCCCCCAACAAAACCATGGTGTCTCAGAAAATGAAAAGTAGAATCAAATCCTGTATACTGTAGTCATGTTCTAAATCCTAGATGTTTATCATCCTAAATAAATCCTAGGTTTATTCAAATCCTGAATCTTCTTCTTCTTTTTTTTTAAAAAAATCCTGAGTCTTCTAAGAAAACCAGAATGACTCTCCATCTTCTACAAGAATTAATTTGGTTAAAATGGGAATTTCATTAATTTAAAGGAGTATTTTGCTTTCTGTTAAATGGAAAGTGATTCTAAAGGAATAATCACAAGTCTTGTTCTAGACCTTTCGTTAGAAAAAAGAGAGTAGGGGGATCCCTGGGTGGCTCAGCAGTTTGGCACCTGCCTTTGGCCCAGGGCGCTATCCTGGAGTTCCGGGATCGATTCCCGTGTCGGGCTCCCAGCATGGAGCCTGCTTCTCCCTCTGCCTGTGTCTCTGCCTCTCTCTCTCTGTGTGTGTCTATCATAAATAAATAAATAAATAAATCTTAAAAAAAAAAAAAAGAACAAAGAGAGTATGTTAAGAATACATCTATTAGGACAAATTTCTTGCTTTTTTTTAATAAATTAATTTTTTTATTGGTGTTCAATTTACCAACATACAGAATAACATCCAGTGCTCATCCCGTCAAGTGTTCCCCTCGGTGCCTGTCACCCACTCACCCCCACCCCCCGCCCTCCTCCCCTTCCATCACCCCTAGTTCGTTTCTCAGAGTTAGGAGTCTTTATGTTCTGTCTCCCTTTCTGATATTTCCCACACATTTCTCCTCCCTTCCCTTATATTCCCTTTCACTATTATTTATATTCCCCAAATGAATGAGAACATACACTGTTTGTCCTTCTCCGATTGACTTACTTCACTCAGCATAATACCCTCCAGTTCCATCCACGTTGAAGCAAATGGTGGGTATTTGTCGTTTCTAATGGCTAATATTCCATTGTATACATAAACCACATCTTCTTTATCCATTCATCTTTTGATGGACACTGAGGCTCCTTCCACAGTTTGGCTATTGTGGACATTGCTGCTAGAAACATCGGGGTGCAGGTGTCCCGGCGTTTCATTGCATCTGAATCTTTGGGGTAAATCCCTAACAGTGCAATTGCTGGGTCGTAGGGCAGGTCTATTTTTAACTCTTTGAGGAACCTCCACACAGTTTTCCAGAGTGGCTGCACCAGTTCACATTCCAACCAACAGTGTAAGAGGGTTCCCTTTTCTCCGCATCCTCTCCAACATTTGTTGTTTCCTGCCTTGTTAATTTTCCCCATCCTCCTCTGCCTGTGTCTCTGCCTCTCTCTCTCTCTGTGTGACTATCGTAAATAAAAAAAATTAAAAAAAAAAAAAAAAAAAAAAAATTTTCCCCATCCTCACTGGTGTGAGGTGGTATCTCTTTTTTTTTTTTTTTTTTTTTTTTTTTTGTGAGGTGGTATCTCATTGTGGTTCTGATTTGTATTTCCCTGATGGCAAGTGATGCAGAGCATTTTCTCATGTGCATGTTGGCCATGTCTATGTCTTCCTCTGTGAGATTTCTCTTCAAGTCTTTTGCCCATTTCATGATTGGATTGTTTGTTTCTTGGGTGTTGAGTTTAATAAGTTCTTTATAGATTTTTAAACTAGTCCTTTATCTGATATGTCATTTGCAAATATCTTCTCCCATTCTGTAGGTTGTCTTTTAGTTTTGTGGACTGTATCCTTTGCTGTGCAAAAGCTTCTTATCTTGATGAAGTCCCAAAAGTTCATTTTTGCTTTTGTTTCTTTTGCCTTCGTGGATGTATCTTGCAAGAAGTTACTGTGGCCGAGTTCAAAAAGGGTGTTGCCTGTGTTCTCCTCTAGGATTTTGATGGAATCTTGTCTCACATTTAGATCTTTCATCCATTTTGA
Source organism: Nyctereutes procyonoides (assembly GCF_905146905.1). Classification (NCBI taxonomy): domain Eukaryota; kingdom Metazoa; phylum Chordata; class Mammalia; order Carnivora; family Canidae; genus Nyctereutes; species Nyctereutes procyonoides. The sequence continues at coordinate 15,389,547 of NW_026575141.1, read as the reverse complement.
GTTTATCTTTGTGTATGGTGTAAGAGAGTGGTCTAGTTTCATTCTTCTGCATGTGGATGTCCAATTTTCCCAGCACCATTTATTGAAGAGACTGTCTTTCTTCCAGTGGATCGTCTTTCCTCCTTTATCGAATATTAGTTGACCATAAAGTTCAGGGTCCACTTCTGGGTTCTCTATTCTGTTCCATTGATCTATGTGTCTGTTTTGTGCCAGTACCACACTGTCTTGATGACCACAGCTTTGTAATACAACCTGAAATCTGGCATTGTGATGCCCCCAGATATGGTTTTCTTTTTTAAAATTCCCCTGGCTATTCGGGGTCTTTTCTGATTCCACACAAATCTTAAAATAATTTGTTCTAAGTCTCTGAAGAAAGTCCATGGTATTTTGATAGGGATTGCATTAAACGTGTAAATTGCCCTGGGTAACATTGACATTTTCACAATATTAATTCTGCCAATCCATGAGCATGGAATATTTTTCCATCTCTTTGTGTCTTCCTCAATTTCTTTCAGAAGTGTTCTATAGTTTTTAGGGTATAGATCCTTTACCTCTTTGGTTAGGTTTATTCCTAGGTATCTTATGCTTTTGGGTGCAATTGTAAATGGGATTGACTCCTTAATTTCTCTTTCTTCAGTCTCAGTGTATAGAAATGCCATTGATTTCTGGGCATTGATTTTGTATCCTGCCATGCTACCAAATTGCTGTATGAGTTCTAGCAATCTTGGGGTGGAGGCTTTTGGGTTTTCTATGTAGAGTATCATGTCATCGGCGAAGAGGGAGAGTTTGACTTCTTCTTTGCCAATTTGAATGCCTTTAATGTCTTTTTGTTGTCTGATTGCTGAGGCTAGGACTTCCAATACTATGTTGAATAGCAGTGGTGAGAGTGGACATCCTGTCTTGTTCCTGATCTTAGGGGAAAGGCTCCCAGTGCTTCCCCATTGAGAATGATATTTGCTGTGGGCTTTTCATAGATGACTTTTAAGATGTCGAGGAAAGTTCCCTCTATCCCTACACTCTGAAGAGTTTTGATCAGGAATGGATGCTGTATTTTGTCAAATGCTTTCTCTGCATCTAATGAGAGGATCATATGGTTCTTGGCTTTTCTCTTGCTGATATGATGAATCACATAGATTGTTTTACGAGTGTTGAATCAGCCTTGTGTCCCGGGGATAAATCCTACTTGGTCGTGGTGAATAATTTTCTTAATGTGTTGTTGGATCCTATTGGCTAGTATCTTGTTGAGAATTTTTGCATCCATGTTCATCAGGGATATTGGTCTGTAAGTCTCCTTTTTGGTGGGGTCTTTGTTGGTTTTGGAATTAAGGTGATGCTGGCCTCATAGAATGAATTTGGAAGTACTCCATCTCTTTCTATCTTTCCAAACAGCTTTAGTAGAATAGGTATGATTTCTTCTTTAAACGTTTGATAGAATTCCCCTGGGAAGCCATCTGGCCCTGGACTCTTGTGTCTTGGGAGGTTTTTGATGACTGCTTCAATTTCCTCCCTGGTTATTGGCCTGTTCAGGTTTTCTATTTCTTCCTGCTCCAGTTTTGGTAGTTTGTGGCTTTCCAGGAATGCGTCCATTTCTTCTAGATTGCCTAATTTATTGGCTTAGAGCTGTTCATAATATGTTTTTAAAATCGTTTGTATTTCCTTGGTGTTGGTAGTGATCTCTCCTTTCTCATTCATGATTTTATTAATTTGAGTCTTCTTCTCTTCTTTTGAATAAGGTTGGCTAATGGTTTATCTATCTTATTAATTCTTTCAAAGAACCAACTCCTGGTTCTGTTGATCTGTTCCACAGTTCTTCTGGTCTCAATTTCGTTGAGTTCTGCTCGAATTTTAATTAACTCTCTTCTTCTGCTGGGCGGAGGGTCCATCTGCTGTTTTTTCTCTAGCTTCTTTATGTGTAAGGTTAGCTTTTGTATTTTAGTTCTTTCCAGTTTTTGAATGGAGGCTTGTATTGCGATGTATTTCCCCCTCAGGACTGCTTTTGCTGCATCCCAAAGATTTTGAACAGTTGTATCTTCATTCTCATTAGTTTCCATGAATCTTTTTAATTCTTCCTTAATTTCCTGGTTGACCCTTTCATCTTTTAGCAGGATGGTCCTTAACCTCCACGTGTTTGAGGTCCTTCCAAACTTCTTGTTGTGATTTAGTTCTAATTTCAAGGCGTTATGGTCTGAGAATATGCAGGGGATGATCCCAATCTTTTGGTATCGGTTCAGACCCGATTTGTGACCCAGTATGTGGTCTATTCTGGAGAAAGTTCCATGTGCACTTGAGAAGAATGTGTATTCAGTTGAGTTTGGATGTAAAGTTCTGTAGATATCTGTGAAATCTATCTGGTCCAGTGTATCATTTAAAGCTCTCGTTTCTTTGGAGATGTCGTGCTTAGAAGACCTATCGAGGGTAGAAAGAGCTAGATTGAAGTCACCAAGTATAAGTGTATTATTATCTAAGTATTTCTTCACTTTGGTTAATAATTGGTTTAAGTATTTGGCAGCTCCCACATTCGGGGCATATATATTGAGGATTGTTAAGTCCTCTTGCTGGATAGATCCTTTAAGTATGATATAGTGTCCCTCTTCGTCTCTCACTACTGTCTTCGGGGTAAATTTTAGTTTATCTGATATAAGGATGGCTACCCCTGCTTTCTTTTGAGAACCATTTGAATGGTAAATGGTTCTCCAACCTTTTATTTTCAGGTTGTAGGTGTCCTTCTGTCTAAAATGAGTCTCTTGTAGACAGCAAATAGATGGGTCCTGCTTTTTTATCCAGTCTGAAACCGTGCGCCTTTTGATGGGGTCATTAAGCCCGTTCACGTTCAGAGTTACTATTGACAGATATGAGTTTAGTGTCATCATGATATCTATTTAGTCCTTGTTTTTGTGGATTGTTCCACTGAACTTCTTCTTAAAGGGGAATTTTAAGAGTCCCCCTTAAAATTTCTTGCAGAGCTGGTTTGGAGGTCACATATTCTTTCAGTTCCTGCCTGTCTTGGAAGCTCTTTATCTCTCCTTCCATTTTGAATGAGAGCCTTGCTGGATAAAGTATTCTTGGTTGCATGTTCTTCTCATTTAGGACCCTGAATATATCCTGCCAGCCCTTTCTGGCCTGCCACGTCTCTGTGGAGAGGTCTGCTCTTACCCTAATATTCCTCCCCATGAAAGTCAGGGACTTCTTGTCTCTTGCTGCTTTAAGGATCTTCTCTTTATCTTTGGAATTTACAAGCTTCACTATTAAATGTCGAGGTGTTGAACGGTTTTTATTGATTTTTTGGGGGGATCTCTCTATTTCCTGGATCTGAATGCCTGTTTCCCTTCCCAGATTGGGAAAGTTTTCAGCTAGGATTTGTTCAAATACATATTCTGGCCCTCTGTCCCTTTCGGCGCCCTTGGGAACCCCAATTAAACGTAGGTTTTTCTTCCTTAGGCTGTCATTTATTTCCCTTAATCTGTCTTCATGGTCCTTTAATTGTCTATCTCTTTTTTCCTCAGTTTCCCTCTTTGCCATTAACTTGTCTTCTATGTCACTCACTCGTTCTTCCATCTCGTTAACCCTCGTCGTTAGGACTTCTAGTTTGGATTGCATCTCATTCAATTGATTTTTAATTTCTGCCTGATTGAATCTAAATTCTGCAGTCATGAAGTCTCGTGAGTCCTTAATGCTTTTTTCTAGAGCCACCAGTAGCTGTATAATAGTGCTTCTGAATTGGCTTTCTGACATTGAATTGTAATCCAGATTTTGTAACTCTGTGGGAGAGAGGGCTGTTTCTGATTCTTTCTTTTGAGGTGAGGTTTTCCTTCTAGTCATTTTGCTCAGTGGAGAGTGGCCAAAAACAAGTTGTATTTGGAAAAGGAAAAAAAAAGAGAGAGAGAAGGAAAGAAAAGAGAAAAAGAAAAAGAAGAAAAAAAAAGGAAAAAAGAGAAGAAAAAGAGAAAGAAAAAGAAAGAAAGGTGAAAAAAAGGGGGTGGGGGAAGCAATCAGAAATCAAAAAGAAAAAAAAAAAAAAAAACACGGGGGAGTATCTTCTGATTCTGTAGACTTTAAGTCCCTTGACTTCCCCTGGAACTGGTCCGTCCAGCTGGTCTTCTGGGGGAGGGGCCTGCTGTGCTGATTTTCTGGTGTTAGCACTTGGGGGAGCTGCTCTGCCCCTGCCTGCTGCCGGGCTCAGCGGGGGTTGTTTACCCCGTGAGGCCCCAGGAGGAACAGCCCCAGTGGCTATGGCAGCTCTGGAAGCCTGGATTCAGCCTCCATAGGAACTACGGGGCTCTCCGTCCGCAGGGCCTGGAGGCTCCGGGGCGGGGCCGCTGATCTGCTCAGCTCGGGGCAGGAGCGTCCTTGCTGTCCTGGGCCCTCCCGGCCTCTGCCTGTCCCGGGGGAGGCCGGATCCTGGGCTGTGTCCCGGCGCCCTGTGCTCCGGGGCCTGGGCTGTGGGATTCGCGCTCCCGCCCCGCAGCCCCCTCCGCGGAGCCGCCGCCCGAGCCCCTCCGAGCTGCTCCGGCCCCGCGGTGCCCGCTGCAGCCCTTAGGGAGCTCGGCGCACTCTCCCGGGGCGCAGGTGTCTGTTAGTGTCCCCGGGGAGCCCGAGGGCATCCCCGCTCTCCTGGGTCCTGCTCTAATTCCCTGCGAGCCCCTTTCCGCCCGGGAAGGTTGGTGCAGCTCCTGCTCCTCCGGGACGGGGCTCTCCTGTCCTGGGGACACTCGCCCCGGCCTCAGCCCGGCTCCTCGCGGGCCCCTCCCCCTCGGAGGCCTTTTGTGTCTTTATTTCTTTTTCCCCCGTCTTCCTACCTGATAGAAGCGCGAACTCTTCTCCCTGTAGCGTTCCAGCTGGTCTCTCTTTAAATCTCAGGCCGAATTCTTAGATTTTCAGGATGATTTGAAGGTTATGTAGGTAACTTGGTGGGGACAGGTGATTTGGGGACCCTGCTCTTCCGCCGTCTTGCCCCTCCTCCCCACATTTCTTGCCTTTAAGGACCCTAGAAATTTCTAACTAAGATTTTTTTGGATTTTTTTTTCCTTTTGGTTCTGAGGTTTCTGTCCATTGTTTCAGAGTCATTGAAGTTGTTAAATAAGGTTGCGTTAAGCTAGGTCCTGGTTATTTTCAAAATGAGTCTAATGCCAGAAAGTATGACATTGTTTTTTAATCATTTTCATCTTTGAATGACAGACGCAGGGACAGAGCTCACCGAGAGATCAAGAATATTTTCTACAAAGCAATCCAGAAGCGCAGACAGTCAGAAGAAAAAATAGATGATATTCTCCAAACTTTACTAGATTCTACTTACAAGTAAGAGCTGCTCAGATCATATGTTAAGCTGAAACAGGAAATTACACATTAAAATGTGCTTAAATAATATATTCAGTCAAAAAATAGTGATACTGACAAAATTAGTAGCTATGAGCTGTGGGCTTATTAAATGGATGAGACTCGAATTACTGGGGTCCCGTGCCTGCCTGGAGCCCCAAGACCGTGCATGGGGAAAGCTCTGCTGACAAACTGGAACAGTGTCCTTTGTAATGAAAATCCTACTTTTCTTTGGTCCACCTCTGTTCCCTAAGGGAAAAAAATTCTCACTTGTGATGGGCAAATGCAAGAGACTGTTAAACTTGAAAAATTTATTCACTTAGACCCTTTATTTAAATGTGAAGGCATGAAATGGGTCTGCCAAAATGTTAAATTTGTGTGTGATTCATTCCATAGGGATGGGCGTCCTTTGACAGATGACGAAGTGGCAGGCATGCTTATTGGACTGCTCTTGGCAGGGCAGCATACATCCTCAACTACTAGTGCCTGGATGGGCTTCTTCTTGGCCAGAGACAAAACACTTCAAGACAAATGTTATTTAGAACAGAAAACAGTCTGTGGAGAACATCTGCCTCCTTTAACTTATGACCAGGTTTGTTGCATTTTTATTTTCATTGCTGCTTTATGACTTTGAGTATTTAATGAGTGGCTAGTTTTTAAAGGGGATAACTTGAGATACTCTGTTTACTATCGATTAAATTGCTTAGCTTCTTTATTTCTAGAAAATTGCCCATAGCCCTCCCTGAAATGTCTTAATGTTGGATTCAGTTTGCTAGGATTTTTGCATCCATGTTGATAAGGGATATTGATGTGTAGTTTAATCATGAGGTCTTTGACAGGTTTTGGTACACAGTAATGCTGGTCTCATAGAATGAGTGTACAAGTGTTCCCTCCTCTTTATTTTTTTGGAAGAGTTTGTGAAGGGTTGATATTGTTTCTTATATGTCTGGTTAGAGATCACCAGTGAAACTATATGAGTCTGTGCTTTTCTTTGTGGGAAGTTGATACTTGTTATACATCTTTTCATATGTTCTGTTTCTTCTGGAGTCTTTAGTTTGTATCCTTTAGAAATTTGTCCATTTTCATCTAGGTTACCTAACTCATTGGCTTATAATTGTTATCGTATTCTCTTATAATCCTTACTGTTTCTGTAAGGTCAGCAGTGATGTCTCTTTCATTTCTGATTTTATAACTTTTAAAATAATAGCTTAATTGATACATAATTTACATACTATAGAACAGTCCATTTAGAGTGTATAATTTACTCTTTTTTGATATATTCAGAATTGTGAGAACCATCACAATTTTAGAACATTTAAATCACTTCCAAAAGAAAGCTGGTACCCCATATCAGTCACACTCCATTTCCCCTGTCCCCGGCAATCACTGATCTACCTTTTGTCTGCATGGATTTGCCTTATTCTGGACATTTCATATAAACGGGATCATAACAATATGTGGTCTTTTATGACCGGCTTCTTTTGCTTACCATGTTTTCATATTTATCCATGTAGTAGCATAATCTTTGCTAACGTTTTTCCTTTTTTAGACAAATGAATCTTTGCAGGCCCTTATTACTATGCTATAGTGAGGGTGATTATCTCTCTTACTTGCCCTCTTTCCCCTGTTGACCATGTAGTAATAGAACAAGATAATCTCAGATGCCAAACCAGTGACCTCTGCACTCCTACCAGAATATAATCTATTTTATAACCCAGAAGTTTAAGTAATATTGCATATTGTTTAAGTAAGTTAAATATTTGTAAAACTCAGGAAATATTTTCCCTTTTTAGCTGAAGGATTTAAATTTACTAGATCGCTGTATAAAAGAAACATTAAGACTTCGGCCTCCTATAATGACCATGATGAGAATGGCCAAAACTCCTCAGGTGAGTCTCTTGGTTAGAGCTCCCCTTCCATGCCCTCAGTTTTTATTTATCAAGAAGAAGAAATATAACAGCAAGGAGGATTTTTAAAATTAAGCAAGTAGAATAATTGTTTCTACATAATTATAGTTTTATATATTCTAACTCTGATATATAATTACATATTCTATTTATATAACTATTTTTTATATAATTAGAGAGTATATGTGCTAATCTGTTCCCTGCATTTTTACTTAACAATTAGGGTTTTAAAAATGATAGTGTATTTTTTTCCTGGCTTAAAAAAAAAAAAGCATGTTTTGTTAAAAATTCTGATAGTATGGAACTACATAAATTAGATTGTGAAAGGCTCCTTGATATCCCTATGCTACCTCTGAGGCATTTATATCTTTTTAAAATTTCCAGCCCAATGTTGGGTCACTTGAAAATCATCTTGAGTTAAAATAATTTTTAGCTGGCCTATCATCTAGCTAATTTTTAAATATACATATATCACATGTGTGTCAATGCTTTATTACACAATGGTCTGGTTATTGGGTAGAATATTTTTGTATTACCTAATGAAATGTGTTGGGACTCCTGGGTGGCTCAATGGTTGAGCGTCTGCCTTTGGCTCGGGTCATGATCCTGGAATCCTGGAACCGAGTCCTGCATCAGGCTCCCCTTGGGAAGCCTGCTTCTCCCTCTGCCTATGTCTCTGCCTCTCTCTCTGGGTCTCTCATAAATAAATAAGTAAAATCTTTAAAAAAAAATGAAACGTGTTGCTTTGATTTCTAGACCGTTGCAGGGTATACCATTCCTCCAGGACATCAGGTGTGTGTTTCTCCCACTGTCAACCAAAGACTTAAAGACTCATGGGTAGAACGTCTGGACTTTAATCCTGATCGGTACTTGCAGGACAATCCAGCATCAGGAGAGAAGTTTGCTTACGTGCCATTTGGAGCTGGTAAGATACCATTTTACATTTGAAATGTTTGTTCTGATAATATATTTATGTCTGTCAAAATAATCTATATGAATTTTATTTATAAATATCTTTCCTTATAGGGACATTCCTGTAAACATTTGTAGGAGTATAAACTTTGCCAAGTTGGAAAAACTATTTGTACTAAAGGAAATAGTTTTGTGAATCCTTATATAATGCTCTATTACCTTCTTACCAATTTAGTTTTATCAGGGTTAATTTTTTATAGCCCACCCTATTTTCCCTTATAGTAGTATTTAAAGCTCTGTGAATTGTTTTAAAGAACCAGTGGAGTTAGCACACCATTTAGTCAATTATTTAAGGCTAAATAAGATAACAGATTATCAGTGTTTCAGAAAAGAGCAAAAGCAGTCTTGTTAAAATTGAAGCTTTTATGGATTGTTAGTCAACTTTTTGGTTCGCTGTATCCTTAAGATAAAATGGTCTTTAAATTTGGGCAGGTCTTGCATAGGTTTGCAAACTTCTGCATTTCAATTAAGATCCTTAAATTACACAGGGAGACCCTTGTTCCTGCAATAATTTCTCTGTTCATTGGTACTCTACAGATTAAACTATATTTTATGACTTTAGTCTTTCCAAAGAGATTTTAAGTGGCACAACTTTTTTGTTATTGATCACGCTTTTTCTACACGTAAAGGAAAGTATAAAATCCTTTAGGGACTTTAGATCGTAGTAACTTTGATAAATAAATTTAATAATATAGTATATAACATTACATTTAAAGGAGTTGTAGATTGTTCAAACAGTTGGAAGGGGCATTAGTTCTGTGGTCCAAAATCTGCCCCAAAGAAGAATCATTTCTAATCTGGTAATTACCTGGATTCCACTTGAACTTTTTTAGGTAATAGATTGCTCAGTTACCTTCTATGGCAGCTCCCATTTTAAAAAACTTACATTAAAGCCATCATCTGGGGGTGCCTGGCTGGCTCAGTCAGTACAGCACATGACTCTTGGTCTCAAGGTCATGAGTTCAAGCCCCATGTTGGGTGTGAAGTCTACTTAAAAAAACAAAAAGCTGTAATCTGTTTCCTTTTAACATCCCATTGTGTTTAACATCCCCTAATTACATTCTCTGAAGTTTATACTGTGTATCTCTGAGCTATCTGAATAGAAGATATAACATTCCCTCAAATCTGTCATCATTGTGCTAATTTCCTAGGGCTACTGTAACTCCCACAAACTAGATGACTTAAAACAAAAGACATTTATTCCCCTACATTTATGCCCGGAAGTCTGAAATCAAGGTGTTGGAAGGACCTTGTTCTCCCTCATGGCTCTAGGGGAGAGTCTTTCATTGCTTGTTCCTAGCTTTCAGTGGCTCTTGACAGCCTTTGGCATTCCTTGGCTTGTAGCTACATCACTCTGACCACTATCTTCACTGGCCGTCTGTCCTATGGGTGCCTGAGTCCTCGCATGTCTTTCTTTGAAGGGCACCAGCATTGGACTTAGGGCTTACCCTAACCTGGGTATGACTTCATCTTAACTAATTATATCTGCAAAGTCTGATTTTTGAGTGGACATGAATTTTGGGAGGGGGATACTCTTCTACCCCATTTGATCATCAGGTTCAGTGTGTCCAATTTCTTTAATCATTACTTTCTGTAGTTTTTTCTGTTTTCGTGCATATAGCATGTAGCTTACTCATTTTCATAATATTACCTTATATGAATCATCAGAATTTATCCATTTTCCTATTAATTTGTCCTTAGGATTCTTCTAATTTCCTGCTATTAACATAATTCTCTAACTAATCTCCCTGTAAGCCAAGCCTCTCCTTAGTTGTTATATTTGAACATGGAATGGCTTGTAAACACCCTTCTTAAATAGAGCTCCTAGAAGTAAGAGCATTTATAGGCCACACAAACACTGTGCTAATAATAAGCATTTTTTGGTTAATTTTTTCCCTATTAATCTTCACAACCACACTATCAGGAAGGGACTGTCTTATTCACTTTTCAGAAACGGAAACCAAGGCTTAGCAAGGCCTTTTTCAATTCCAATAATTTGGCTTGATCTTTTGGTATTCCCTGAAAAGCCATCCTTTGTTACTGAGCTTACTACCTTATGAGGTTTTAGTAGGCCAAAAAGATTGGAAGGTATTAGTTCTTTCTGGCTTAAACATTTCTGATACCATCTTTTATCAAATTTGTTTCTCTGGCTTTTATATATAATCTTTTATTAAAAATATATGAATTATATTTTATCTTATTAAAATTTCCCCATTTTAATAAAAAAACTTCAAAGTCAGAAGAATTTTATAGTGAACATTGATATACCTATTATCTAGATTCTGCCACTAACATTTTATCCTTGTTTTATCACATATCTATCCATCAATCCATTTACTTCAGGTGCATTTCATTTATTTTTTTATTTTTTAATAAATTAATTTTTTATTGGTGTTCAATTTACCAACATACAGAATAACACCCAGTGCTCATCCCGTCAAGTGCCCCCCCTCAGCGCCCATCACCCATTCACCCCCACCCCCGCCCTCCTCCCCTTCTACCACCCCTAGTTCGTTTCCCAGAGTTAGGAGTCTTTTTCTTCTCCCTTCTTCAGGTGCATTTCAAAGTAGACTGTCTACATCAGTGTATGTCTCCCTGAATTTTTTCCAAGTATATAATTAACTGCAGTTCAGTATTTTTGTTTTGGTGTAATGTTTTACAAATGAAATACTCAAATCTTAAGTCAATATTGTTTTGACAAATAACCTCATTCAAATCTAATTTATTGATTTTTTTAAACTGTTGTTGGTTCTTGGTCCTATCTAAATCCTTTGCCTGGCCCCAAGTTGTGAAGACATGGTTTTAACATTTATGTTTAGGTCTATGATCATCTGGAATTAGTGTTTGAGTTTGGTGTGAGACAGGAATTAAGGCTTTTTTTTGTTTTTAAAATTATTTTAATAGACTGTATTTACTAGAAAGAGAGATAGCAAGAGAAAGAGCACACAAGGTGAGGGAGGGGCAGAGGGAGAAGCAGGCTCCCCTCTGAGCAGAGCCTAATGCTGGGCTCCATTCCAGGACCTGGGGATCATGACCTGAGCAAAGGCAGATGCTTAACCGATGGAGCCACCCAGATACTCCCCACTCCCGCTTTTTTTTTTTTTTATGTTAGATAAATGGTTATTCCACACTATGTGTTGAAAAGATTTTTTTTTTCCATTGGTTTGCTTTATTTAGTGCCTTTGTTGATAATCAGATAACCATAAAAGTATGTCTTGGCTGTTTGCTGTAGTCTGTCGCTCTACTTTTTTTTTTTTTTGTCGCTCTATTTCTTGAGCCCTGTGCACGACTGCATTGTCTTGGTTGCTGTGAAAGAAAAAAACCCACTCTCACTTAGAACACTTGACAACATTTCTGATCACCAAATATTTGGGTGTTTTTCCTACACCAATTCTCTGTGGATACCCACAATTTCAACTTGGTTATGATACTACCCAACTGTGGTTAGCACAGACCCCATAGGTTAAGGCCTTAGTCCCACAGGATTCCCTCTTGCCCTCCCATGACTTGAGATACCAATTGCAAATCCAGATTGTCTCCTGTTTTTCTGACCAGTGAGCTATAAACCAGAGGTTTTCTTGATCTCCTTGGGGTTCCACAGTTTCTTAAAATGGCTCACAGAACTCAGAAAGCAGTTTATTTACTGGATTGATAGTTTATTACAAAGGAGGGGATACAATTCAGGAAGACCTGATTGGAGATGCATAGGGCAAGGTATGGGGGAAGGGGCACAGAGCTTCCATGTCCTTTGGGTATGCCCCACTCCCAGTACCTCCATATGTTCACCAAGCAGGAAAGGTCTCCGAATGCTACCTCTCAATCCTTCCATACTATAGGATTTTTAGTGGAGGCTTCATATTGTAGACACAATTGATTAAATCATTGATGATTAATTCAATCTCCAGCCCCTTCTCCTTCTTTCCAAGAAGGTCAGGGGCTGGGGCTAAAAGTTCTAACCCTTTAATCACATGGTTTGTTCCCCTGGCAGCCAGGCCCTACTTACTCTAAGGGGATTTCCAAAAGTCCCCTCATTAACAAACTCCAAGTGTGGTTGAAGGGGGCTTTTATGAATAACAAAAACTTCTTGCTTCTTTATTGCTCCTTTCATGTAAGAAATTCCAAGCTGTTTGAGGAGCTCTGTGCCAAGTATGGGAGAAAGAGCAAATATATATTTATTACAAACCACAGTATCGGAGTTGCTGTACCGTTAGTTAGCACTGAAGTCAGATTTGAAATCAATTTAAGTCTTCCAACTTTTTTTTTTTTTCCTAAGACTGCTCTGGATATCCTAGGTCCTCCTTTGCATTTTCATATGCATTTTATTTTTTTTTAATTTTTTTTATTTATTTATGATAGTCACAGAGAAAGAGAGAGAGAGGCAGAGACACAGGCAGAGGGAGAAGCAGGCTCCATGCACTGGGAGCCTGACGTGGGATTCGATCCCGGGTCTCCAGGATCGCGCCCTGGGCCAAAGGCAGGCGCCAAACCGCTGCGCCACCCAGGGATTCCTTCATATGCATTTTAAATAAACTTTCTGAATTCCAGTTAGTGAACATACAGTGTAATAATAGTTTCAGGTTCATGATATAGTGATTCAGCACTTCTGTACAACACTCGGTGCTTATCACAAAGTGCACTCCTTCATCCCCATCACCTCTCTCTCCCATTCCCCACCCACCTCCATTCTGATAATCATGTTGTTCTTTATAATTGAGTCTGTTTCTTGGTTTCTCTCTTTTTTCCTCCTTTGCTTGTTTCTTAAATTCCACATATGAGTCAAATCATATGGTATTTGTCTTTCTCTGATTTTGCTTAGCTCTCTCTAGCTCCATCCAGGTCATTGCAAATATCAGGACCTCATTTTTTTTTAAGGCTGAGTAATAGTCCATTTTGGTGTGTCTTCTTTGTCCATTCATCAATTGATGGATACTTGGGCTATTTCCATAATTTGGCTATTGTAGATAATGGTGCTATAAACATTAGGGTGCATGTATCCTTTTGAATTAGTATTTTTTTATCCATATGCATTTTACAAACAACTTGTCAGTTTTTACACATATATAACCTTTTAAATTTTGATCTTGACATGTGTTGCTATTTTGATTTATTAAATCCCTTTTTCTTCCATTATTATTTTGAAATGGCATTTAAAGTTTTTTTAATTAATTTTTTAAAAAGATTTTATTTATTCATGAGAGAGAGAGAGAGAGAGAGAGAGAGAGGCAGAGACACAGGCAGAGGGAGAAGCAAGCTCCATGTGGGGAGCCCGATGTGGGACTGGATCCTGGGACTCCAGGATCATGCCCTGGCCGAAGGCAGGCGCTAAACCACTGAGCCACCCAGGGATCCCCTTTGTTGTTTTTTTTTAAAGTTGGTATTTTTAAGTAATTCTACACCCAGCAGGGGGCTTGAACTCAATCTGGAGATCAAGAGTTGCATGCTCCTCTGACTGAGCCAGCCAGGTGCCCCTGGCATTTAAAGTTTTGATTGAAGGGTTCATACTGACTTTTAACTAGGGCTCTCTTAGGACAGAAGCTAAGAATATTCTAGTACATTCACAAAGTATATTGTCATCATAAATTTCAGTTTACATATATTTAAACTTAGGTAGATGACATTTACAAAAAAGTAATTAGAAGAGTCATTATTATAATTACCCAAGTGCTGTTTCCCTTATAAAAAAACTTTGAAAATCTCCTGAGATTTTTATTAACTATTTTACTTTTTTTTTTTTACATTCTTCTTTTATGTGAAAAGAATAGGTCATCTTTTCCCTATACTATCTCTATATCTGGTGTCCATCCAAACTGTAAACAAATTTATCACTCCAGGTAAAAAGAAGGGAGAAATAATTTCAATTAATTCTTATTAAAACTTTCTTTTTTCAATAGGGCGTCATCGTTGTATTGGGGAGAATTTTGCCTATGTTCAGATCAAGACAATTTGGTCCACTATGCTTCGTTTATATGAATTTGATCTCACTGATGGATATTTCCCCACTGTGAATTATACAACCATGATTCATACCCCTGAAAACCCTGTTATCCGATACAAGCGAAGATCAAAATGAAAAAGGCTGCAAGGAACTAATATGTGAAACATCACTGTAAACTGCAAAAGCATTTGAAGAGAATGAAGTTTATGAAACTCTTGGTGTACTCTTTTTTTTTTAGTATAAGTTTAAAAGATAGCTAGTTTAACTTATGGTTTTTATATTTTCTTAACCGAATGGTTCCAACAAATCTAATGGCATTTCAGATATTTCCTAATAGTTTTATGGTGGCTATTTACTATATATGCTTTATTTAAGGAAATCAAGCTTACTAGTACGAAATTATTTACGGCGATCTTGGAATTGACAGATTCTAAATACAGTTTCCAGGTATTAATCTTAACAACAAACATAGCTCTTTGAAAAGTACATCCAGGGTATTCACATCTTGAACTAGATCTGCAAGTATAAATGCCCAGGGAGATACTTGGAAACCTTAGGTTATTTATTTACTGGGTAATGTTTGTGTGTGTGAGTGAGGATGGGTGGGGTAGGGAATAAACTCACATTTAAAGTCTTGGATAAAAAGGAATCCCATCAATTGTTTCAGTATGGTGATACCCAGCAATGATGGAGCTATGCTGTAGTCCTTTGAAATTTTAATTAGAAGCAATGTCTCCAGGAAACAGAGAGATCTGACAATGACTTAGTAATTATATTTCCTAAAGAACAATTATTAATACTAAATACTGTATATGTATCTTGATCTAATTACTAATTATTACCTATTTATCGACCTGATAAATTTGTATATGGTTCTACATGGTGACATATATGTGAAAAGTCCAAAATGAAGTCCTTAAGGAATAATTTTTTTTTCTCTTTGGCTCTAGGTGGTCTCCTGGTCCTCTCTAAAATCTAATTAGGGATGTTTCTATTATTAGTTCTGTTTATTAAAACTTAAATTTAGGTTAATGACCTTTTTTTTTAAATACAAAAATCAGGGGATTCCTGGGTGGCTCAGCGGTATAGCGCCTGCCTTTGGCCCAGGGCGTGATCCTGGAGTCCCAGGATCAAGTCCTGTGTCGGGCTCCCTGCATGGAGCCTGCTTCTCCCTCTGCCTGTGTCTCTGCCTCTCTCTCTCTCTCTCTCTCATGAATAAATAAATAAAAATCTTAAAAAAAATAAATACAAAAATTAGCAGGAACTTTAGCTTAATATAAAGGTACTATGAAGTGTAGAGTCTTTGGGAGTAGTGTCACTGGTCACATTGTGTGAAGCCTCTGTTTAAAAATCAACTCAAATTATAACTGGGGACCTGACTATATACCTGTAATTTAACCATATAATCAGTTTTTACTGGATGAGGCCAAAACGTTTTCCCTATGTATAAGGGGTGCGTTTTTTTTTGTAAGGTGTGGTGAGATCAGTGTTGTTTAGTGGGGGAGGTTGGATTTTTATGACGAGGCGGGTGTTGTGAGGGCTGATTGGTCTTTGGTGCGCGTTGGTTTTTTTTTTTGTGTGGCGGGTGGTGGCTTGTTGGGGGATTTGTGGGGTGGACGGCTGGGTGGGTGTTGGCTGGATAGCGGTGGTTAGGGGTGGGGGGAGTTATTTGTTTGCATGAGGTGGGTTAGTTGGGTTTTTAGGCGGGGTTGGTTGGGTGATGCGGAAGGGTTGGGTGGTAGTGCTTATGTAGTGGTAGTGGGTGGTGCATGCGTCAATGGTGGGGGGTTTACTATTTGCTATGTTGGGAGAGGGGTGGTTGAGGGGGATGTGCGAGGTTTGGGAGGGGTAAGGAAATGAATAGTAGACGGGGTTTGGGAGCGGGTGGGTGGGTGGTGAGTCGGCGTGTGCTGCTTGTCGTTTTATTTGGTGTGGGCTTAGGATTGGGGTGCCGGGGCATTCCCGTGTCTAAGTTGGGAGGGTTTTGCTTTGGAGGTGTGTGTGGTTGGGTCCGGGGGTGGGGGGGTTGAAGGACCGGATGTGGTGTGCGTATGGTGCACTATGTTTTGGGGCGATTTTCAAACGTGGTATTGTGGTTGGCGTGGATGGGTGATGGGTTGTGGGGGGGGGGTGTACGGGGGTTGTTTTTGGGGGTAATCACAGGTCTCCTATGGTCGGAGAGGCTGATTCGGGGCTCAGGTAGGCATGTGGGACGGCGTGGGGCTGAATTGGGGGGGAGGAGCGGGAACTATGGGGGTCTCGGGGCATGCAGGAGGGAGCCAGGGGGATATGCTGTTGGTTTGGAGTGGGTAGGATAGGGTTGAGGATTCGTTTCATTTCATACCAGAAAACCAACGGGACATTGATAGGCAACAGGGTGATGTCATGGGGGTTGGGCGGGGCGGGTTCAGCAGCGGAGGGGGATACGTTCAGGCGTTGTGAGTATTTTGGGTGGTTTGGCGCGTAGTTGGGGTGACTGGGGGGGAGGTGTTTTTGAACTGCTTGTTGGGCCAGGCGGGTTGTATTTTGAGGGTGAAGTCTTATGTTTGGTGTGTTCTGGATTTTTCAGTCAGGAAGAAGGGCGAGGGGGTGGGGGGATGGGTTGAGTGGAGGGGGTTAGTTGATTGTAGGTGTGGGTGTGTTGAGCGCTTGGGGTCGGGGACACACATTGCCGGGTTGGGGGGGAGGAATTTTGTTACAGTACCCGGGGTCTTGAAATTATGTGGGAGGCGTTGGTGGCTGCGTTTAGCACTGTGGTTAATAAAATTTAAGAGTCTTTCAGTTAAATGATTTTTGCATCATCCTAGTGGGCATGGCTTTGTGAAGGCACTTTTGGACACAAGACTAATGAAAATATCAATATAGTTTTTAAAAAATACTATATGTAGGTGTAAAGTTAATAGCAAGTCACATAGAAAATGCTTTCTCAAGGGAGGGAGAGAAAAATCCCAATAGTATTTTAAGATTAAGACAACTGTCTAAATCTCAAAGTATACATATTTCAGATAATGAGATAATCTGCACTGTGAGGGACTCGATGTTTGTGTCCCCCTCACCTCAAATTCTTCTTTGAAACCCATTCTTCAATTTGTCAGTATTCAGAAGTGGGGAGAAGTATTCAGAAGTTTGGGAGGTGATAAGGTCATGGGGGGAGAAGTCTCATGAATAGGGTTAGTGTCCTTATTAAAGAAGCCTCAGAGATCTCCCTTGTCCCTTCTGCCATGTAATGACAGAGCAAGAAGACAGTAGTCTGTGAACCAGGAAGCAGGCTCTTACCAGACACCAAATCTGTTGGCACCTTGATTTTTGACTTCTCAGCCTCTGGAACTGTAAGAAGTAAATTTCTGTTTTTTTGATAAACCATATAGTCTCTGGTATTTTGTTATAGCAGCCTGAATGGACTATGCTCACTTAAAAATGAGAAGTTTCAAAAAAAAAATAAATGAATAAAAGAAGTTTCAAATACAGTGTGGTTAAAATGGTGAAGTCATTTTTATTTCAGTACTTGACAAAATACCCCATAAAATTCAAAACTTCTACCATTATACAAAAATAGGTCTCTACAAGTGATAGTATCTGTCTTCATCACCAGTAGCAAATATATTAGGGCAGAAACATGTAATTCAGTAGCCTTATAAGAAAAGTGCTGGACACCTCAAGCTACACATTCAGCAGTATCATAATGCGCAAAAGTTTAATCTTTTCACCCATTCGATAAATACACAAGTCTTATAATTTAATCATTTAAATTAGCATTCCACAAATATACATGTAATTTAATGATTATTGTGCATGAATACATACACAATGCTAATATGTACAAATTCCAGTTTGTTTTCATGTGCTGGCAAGAGATTTGTATACAATCATAAGCTGTGTTCATATTGATCCCGCTGAATATCCACAATACAAAAGCACAAAAGAATGGACTTACAAAAGGGATTTTGTTTAAAATCACTGATTCATGTTTCAAAGGATTATCTTCTCATGCCAGCATGAAACTGGGTTGAACCTATGAGAGAAAAACAAGACGTAAAATATTTTAAAATAAATTGCTGCCCTTTGCCAGACTAATTAGAACAGGCATACCATGGTGATACTGCAAGTTTGTTTTCAGACTATTGCAATCAAGTGACTATTCAATAGAGTCAAATAAATTTTTGTTTTCCCATGCAAATAAAAATTATGTTTACACTATGCTATAGTCTCTTAATTGTTTATGTAATAGCATTATGTCTAAAATTACAATGTACATACCTTTAACACTTTATTATTAAAAAGTGCTAATCATCATCTAAGCTTATGATCTTTTTGCTGGTAGAGGGTCTTGATGTTGAAGGCTGCTGACCATGTTGGCTGCTGAAGACTAGGGTGGCTGTGGCAATTATTTCATATAAAAATGATATTTGCTGCGCCAATTGGCTCTTCTTTCATGAACAATTTCTCTGTAGCATGTGATGCTGTCTAATACCATTTTACTCAGTTTAGAACTTTCAAAACTGGAATCAATCCTCTCAAACTCTGCTATTTTATCTACTAAATTTATGTAATATTATAAATCCTTTGTTATCGTTTCAACAATCTTCACAGCATCTTCACTAAGAACAGATTCTATCTCAAGAGATCACTTTTTTTTTTTTTTGCTCTTCCATAAGCAACCCCTCAACCATTAAAAAGTTTCATCATAAGATTGCAGCAATTTAGTCCCATCTTCAGGCTCTACTTTTAGTTGTCCTACTATTTCCACCACAACTGCAGTTACTTCTGCCACAGAAGTCAATACTTCAAAGTCAGGCACCAGGTTTGAAATCAACTTCCAAACTCCTGTTCATGTTGATATTTTGACTACTTCTCATGAATCACAAATGTTTTTACTGGCATCCAGAATGGTGAATCCTTTCCAGAAGGTTTTTGGTTTACTTTGCTCAGATCTGTCAGGGAAATCTCTATCTATGGTTGCTAGAACCTTACAAAATATACTTTATAAAGTATAAGACTTGAAAATCAAAATTACTCCTTGATCCATGGGCTGCAGAATGGATGTTGTGTTAGCAGGCATGTAAACATTAATCCTGTTTTAAATCAGAGCTCTTGGGTGAGCAGGTGTATTATCAATGAACAGTAATATTCTGAAATCTTTTTTCCTGAACAGATCTCAACAATGGGCTTAAAATACTTAGTACACCATGTTGTAAAAAGATGTGGTGTTCTATCCAGATGTAACACAGGCAGAGCAGATTTACCATAACTCTTATGGACTCTAGGATTTTTGAAATGGTAAATGAGCACCGGCTTCAACTTAAGTTACCAGCTGCATCAGTCCCCGAGAAGAGAGTCAGGCCATCCTCTGAGGCTAGACACTGACTCTTCATCTCCAGCTATGACAGCCCTAGATGGCATCTTCTTCCAAAAGAAGGCTATACTGTCTACATTCAGCATCTATTATTAAGTGTAGCCACCTTCATGAATTATCTTAGCTACATGTTCTGGGTAACTCAGAGCTTCTACATCAGCACTTGTTGCTTCACCTTGCACTTTACGCTATGAAGACTTCTTTCCTTAAAACACATCAACCAACTTCTGCTTGCTTCAAACTTTCTTCTACAGCCTCATTAACTCTTTCAGCCTTTATAGAATTGAGGAGAGTTAGGGCCTTGCTCTGGATTAGACTTTGGAATAAGAGAATGTTGTGGTTGGTTTGATATTCTACCCAGACCACTAAAACTTTCTCCCTATCAGTAATAAGGCTGTTTGGCTTTCGTATCATTTGTATGTTCACTGGTGTAGCACTTTTAATTTCCTTCAAGAACTTATCTTTTGCATTTATACCTTGGCTCTTTGGTGAAATCTTGGCTTTTGACTTGCCTTGCTCACTGATTTTTTTTTTAAGATTTTATTTATTCATGAGAGACACAGAGATAGAGGCACATAGGCAGAGGGAGAAGCAGGCTCCTCACAGGGAGCCCAGTGTGGGACTCGATCCCCAAACTGGGACCAGATCACGTCCTGAGCCAAAGGCAGACGTCCCACCGCTGAGCCACCCATGCATCCCATTCCTCACTAAGCTTAATCATTTCTAGCTCTTGATTTTAATAAAGTGAGATGTGTGACTCTTTCATGTGAATACCTAGAGACCATTGTAGGGTTATTAAACTGGTTTAATTTCAACATTGCTGTGTTTCAGGAAATAGGGAGACTCAAGGAGAGGAAAATAGAGGCATGGCTGGCTGGTTGGTGGAACAGTCAGAACACATATATTTATTAAGTATGCTGTCTAATATGGGCACTGTTTGTGGTGCCTCCAATACAATTACAATAGCAACATCAAAAATCACTGAGCACAGGTCTAATGAAAAAGTCTAAAACATTTGTGAGAGTTACCAAAATGTGACAGAGACATGAAAGTGAGCAAATGTTGTTGGAAAACTGGCACCAAGAGAGGTGCTCAGACACAGGGTTGCGATAAACCTTCAATTTGTAAAAAATGCTTATCTGCAGAGTGCAATAAAGTGAAGGACAATAAAAAACAAGGTATGTCTGTAGTGATTTCAGATTAGTTTTCTACCTACACCAGATTAACTAGTTCATGAAGGGCAGAAGATTAATATTACCCTTCATTAAAAAAATGCTTTTTGGGGCCCCTGAGTGGCTCAGTTGGTTAGTAGCTTGGGTCTCCATCTTGATCTCAGGGTTGTGAGTTAAAGCCCTGCATGGGGTTCTGTGCTGGGCTGAAGAGCCTATTTTTAAAAAAATAACCAATAAAAAATGCTTTTTATTTTTCTAAAAACATCTTATTCATACTTGAACTGACTTTAATTTTTTTAGATTTTAGATTTATTTGAAAGAAAGAGCACGTGCACATGAGTGGAGGCAGTAGAGGGAGTGAATCTTCACAGCAGACTCCCTGTTGAGCCCAAAGCCCAATGAGGGGCTTGATCTCATGACCCATGAGATTATGACCTGAGATGAAACCAAGAGTTAGATGCTCAACTGACCAAGCCACCTAGGCACCCCTGAGCTGATTTTTAGAAGAGATTTTGAATATATATTCAAAAGTCACTGTGGCTCTACAGCAAGGTAAAACTAATGTTAAGATTCTCTTTGAAGTACCCAGCAGGTTGAATGTTCTATCCTATACCTCTTGCCTCTTGAAAAATCTTTTGGTCTTTAAAATCTGAGTCTTGTGAAATCTCAAATGCTCAAAACAAAATATAAACCAAACCAAACCATACCAGACAAAGTCCAGCTATGATAATAACAGTTTCATATGACTACAAGTTGCTTGGGTTAGGTGATTTCTTGTATGAGGAGACAAACTCCTAAAAATAACCTGCTGGGGATCCCTGGGTGGCTCAGCGGTTTGGTGCTTGCTTTCAGCTCACGGCGTGATCCTGGAGACCCAGGATCTAGTCCCACGTCGGGCTCTCTGCATGGAGCCTGCTTCTCCCTCTGCCTGTGTCTCTGCCTCTCTTTCCCTCTCTCTGTGTATATCATGAATAAATTTTAAAAATCTTAAAAAAAAACCAACCCTGATGTTAGTGCTACCTAGTTTGTGAGAATAGTAGGAAAAAAACGGTCTTTCACAAAAGTAAAAACAAAATATAAAAGTAGATTTTAAATTAATTTAAAGCACATTAAATTAAGAAGCACATAAATTAATTTGTGTGCACATAAAGCACATAATTTAAGCACATAAATTAATCTAATGCACTTTAAGAAGATTCAAACCACTGAATCGAGTGAATTTGAAGGGAGATAGGGAAAAGAGATTGTCCCACAATGAATAAGGAATCCACACATCTATTAAGTACAAATTTTTTTTTTGTTTTTGAACAGAGGGGAAAAAAGGTCATACTTATAGTCTTTTGAATGGAATAGGTTTCATGGATCATGCATAAAAAGCACTGGGTCCTAGTAGGGATAATGGCTGCATTAAATGCTTAAGATACTTGCTTCCTTCTCTCATCTCCCCACCCCTAATTTGCATGCCAACATATTACGGTTATTGACCAATGAACAATGTGGGGGTGAAGGGTGCTGACCTCTTACACAGTCAAAAATCCATGTACAACTTTTGACTTCCCCAAAACTTAATAGCCTACAGCTAAGAAAGCCTTATAGGTAACAGAGTCCATTAACACATATTTTTATATTATATCTTGTATTCTTTTTTTTTTTTTTTTTTTTTTTAATTTTTATTTTTTTATTTAATTTATGATAGGCACACACAGAGAGAGAGAGGCAGAGACACAGGCAGAGGGAGAAGCAGGCTCCATGCACCGGGAGCCCGACGTGGGACTCGATCCCGCGTCTCCAGGATCGCGCCCTGAGCCAAAGGCAGGCGCCAAACCGCTGCGCCACCCAGGGATCCCTATATCTTGTATTCTTACAATAAAGCTAGAGAAAAGAAAACAGTAAGAAAATCGTAACACAAAATACATTTACAATTACTGTAGTGTATTTAGTGAGAAAAGTCTGTATATAAGTGGCCCTGTGCAGTTCAAACCTGTGTTTTTCAGGAGCATATACTTAGGAACATGTTCTCCAGCAGACTCGTAAGCCTCAGGACTTTGTACACTGGTGCCTGTTGTGCATTTCATCTAATCAATCAGAGTAGGGAATCTATTTTTTGTGGGAGTGAAATCTGAGGTGATAAATCATCTCTTGAGTTAAATTCCTAAGTCTAACCTGGTAACTCATGAACTAAACTCTAAGATTTGATTATCTAATGAGGAAGGTCAAAAAGTTTCAGAAAGAGAATGGAGAGCTCTGGGTTGGTCCAGCACTATGGGGCTGCTAATAATAATAATAATACATATGGTAAAGCTGAGAGTACCTGACTGTACAGTTCCAAGTCGTCTCTGTAGGGCTTCTAGCCGTGTGATATAATCTGTCAGGGCTCTGTCGGGGTCATAATTCTGAAGCTGAGAACATGCTAATGAACTCGGATTTAAATCAGCCGGAGGGCCTGGGTACCTATGAAATTAAAAATATGAACATGAAGCCAAATTATCCACAAAGCAAGTAATGTAACAACCTGCTTCCACCCTGCCCTCAAAAGATAAATCTGTAACTTGAGTTATGAACATAAACTGGCAAGAAGAGTCAGAATTCACATTTGAATGTTTCTGTACTATGTGTCTTCAGTTGGTCCATAGGTAGCAAAGTATTTGGCTTTGCAGATATGTAGTTCTTGGTTTGACTATGAACTTCAGTTTTCTAATGTGCAAGGCTGAATGTGGATTAGAGATTCTGAATGTATATAATCCAGGATCAGAGAAGGCTCCAATAATCATTAATTATTGTTATAATTATGTTATTATGTAATATATCTAATATAAATATTAATGTCATCCCTATATTTTCCAGTGATCTTACTAAGAATCAGATACTTAATATTTTTATATTATTAGGGTTAAAAACTGAAACTAGAGAGAATTGTAACTTTGCAATATTAGCATGTGTGTGGCCATGCTAAAAATAGATGTATATAATTTGTTAGTTCTTGTCTAGTGATAACACCTGATATGTTCTTCTAGATTCATAAGCATGTTCATAATCATTCTTTTCTTCACTTAGTTGGCTGACATGTCCTGTCAGCTCAGCATTTTGCCCCAGTAGTCTTTCAGTCAATGAGCCTCAATAAGTACTTGGGGACCTAAGCGTAGAAAAGCTAGGCTTAATCTGTACCCTCAAATGTCTGAGCTTGTGATGCATAAGGCAAAAAAATTTCTAATAAACTCAAGGCAGCTATTAAATCGACATAAAAGTGGCCAATACAATGCTTGTTGCAAAAGTCCTCAAGAAACACTGTATGTACAAATGCATCTTATCATGTAGACTTTAGAGGTTTTTTTTTTTTTTTTCATAATCCCCTGAGACTGTTAATTGTAGTTAATACTTTTCCCAATATCTAACCACAGCATCTACCAAAAGAGATACCTGGTCAGTTCAGTTTCCTATATCCTTGGAAACCAGGTATAAATCCAAAAAGTACTTTTGATTCTGAGCCTTAGATTATATACAACATATGCAACTAAAGATACATCTAGTTATTTCGATGCAAAGGAGTCAAAGCCCTAACACTGTACTCCATTCTCTGTTAAAAATTAGTATAGGTAGCTACTCCAGGCATGCTTATCAAATTCTTACCTATTTTGAAAAGGTAAAGGAGACCTAGGATAGTCCAGCTCTGATCTTGATCGATATGTAGTGTGTCTTGGTTCTCCATAGAGCTCCAGCCCACCAGAAGAATGATAAAATGGGTCAGTCTTTTCAGCACCTAAAGTATCCCAAAATGGACCACATTGTAAAGGAAAAAAAATATTAAGCCCTTGAAAAATTTCTACAAAACAGATAAAGGCTCAAAGGACTATAATACTGTATTATACAACACTACCTCCTATTTATACTCAATTTCAGTTATTCTTTCTAAAGAAGAGAAAAAACAATAGAACTATTAGTTTTCCCTTGAATATAAGTATTTCTGACAATCTGGAACTATACCTCAAAGAAAATAAACTATTTAATCGGAATATTTTCTTTTTAAAAGATCTCTTCCTAGTTATAATTAGAGGTGAAGTGAGGGGTATTTGAGTGTGTGTAGTTTCGGGAAAAAGATGATGTGGATAAAAAATATTACATCACACCATTCTACTTTTATTAGAAAAAACCTGAAATCAAGATTTGCTAACTTATAGCACAGAACTCCTTATGGTATAGATTTCAGCTGTTTCTGTGTAAGGATGCATATTTCAAGGCACTTTGTTTAGGATACCAAATATATTTCCTCTTTCTCTGCTTGGTTACTGGTAGAATATGTAAAGGTGGTTTAATACCAATACATAGCTGCATTAATACAGTTACGCTGTGTGCCTGAAACTCTGTATACTCCCCAGCTTCTGAGTTCATCCACATGCCTAAAATGTTGAAATTCGAATGTTTGTTTCCACTTTTAGGTGTAGACAGAAGGAATCTTAACTGTTACCATTATATACAACCTATATGTAAACTCAGAAACATAAATACTGCTAAATTGTGAAAACTTCAAACCATAAATTCCATAAAACTGAGTAACAGCAATCCTATCTGGAATCAAACTCTTACATGCAGTTCTTAAGGGGTGCTGGCTCTGCCACTTCCTACTGGGTAATCCGGGGGCAAACAAATGCTTCCCATGCCTTAGTTTTTCTTCTATAAAGTGAGAATAACAGTAGCCGTGCTTATATCAAAGGATTGGGAGAATAAATGAGAATACGTGGAAAAAGCAGGGCTTAGTACAGACTAAGCAGTCCATAAAAATCAGCTCTCTTTACTCTTTAAAACAGCAAAGTCCCCAGCTCTGTTGGTATAGGGCTCTGGTCTTTGGACAACACAGGTCCCAGAACACATTATTTGGAATATATTACACAAACAGTAATTTTGAGAGAATCATAAACACAAGAAATCCTATTTTGACTTCACCTGGATTCAGTCCAAAGCCATCCCTGTTAATATTGATGGAACCAGAACTTGTGACTCGTTGCCACCGTCGAACCAAAAATTTCATTCTAAAAAAGATGCCAAGAAAAATTTCACAGCACATATATAATGGAAAGAGTATAAATACACATATCCCACAAAATGATGTCAAACATCTGAATATGAACACAGAACAACTTTCAACACAGTCACATGACTGCCTAATCTAAAATCATGCAAATGTTCTCTGGTTTGTGGCAAAATAAACTGGAAGAGAATAGACTGGCTTCCCAAGATGCAGCAGAGGTCTCTTCTGTTGCCAGCACTAGGTTCTGACTTCAGAGGTTTAGGACACAAAGAAATGAAGGGCAAAAACCGAAAAAAGAAAAGTGGATGAGCAAAGAAAGGATGAGAAATAATCAAAGAGAAAAGAATGGGGTGCCTGGGAGATCCCTGGGTGGCTCAGCGGTTTAGTGCCTGCCTTCGGCCCGGGGTGTGATCCTGGAGACCCGGGATTGAGTCCCATGTCGGGCTTCCTGCATGGAGCCTGCTTCTCCCTCTGCCTGTGTCTCTGCCTCTCGCTCTCTTTCTCTCTGTGTCCCTCATGTATAAATAAATAAAATCTTAAAAAAAAAAAAAAAACTTAAAAAAAAAAAAAAGAATGGGGTGCCTGGGTGGCTCAGTTGGTTAAGCATTTGCCTTCAGCTCAGGTCATGATCCCGGAGTCCTGGGGTTGGGCCCTGTTGGGTTCCCTGCTCAGCGGGGAGTCAGCTTCTCCCTCTTCCTGCCCCCTGTTTGTGTTCTCTCTCTCACTTTCTAACAAATAACATCTTTTTTTTTTAAAAAAAAAAAGATAAAAGAATGGAGATTATCATGCAAATGAGATGGAATGAGAATAAACAGACCTTCACCCTGGCAGTGAGACTAAGCTGGGAAAGCTGGAAAATAAGTGCGGCCATGGGATCAGGGCCAAAAAACAATAAGGCTTTAAAAGGAATGGGGGTAGGAGTGTTGCAGATCAGCTATAGCGAGGTGCTGCCTCCCCTACCCTGGCCCAAGGAACTTTCTGGAACACTAATTTTGATTTCTTAATTCCAATCAGTTGCAAAGCTCAGTTTTAGGAGGGTGAAAATACAATAAACATACAGGAGGGCAAAAAAGAGGGAGTTAGAATGCAGTCCTTTATTAGCAACTGGCTTTCATGGAACCCTCTCAAATTCTTCCAATAAAATTAATAACTAACTCCTGTGACCTGTCACTTAGTGCCTAAGTTATGAGCATACTGGTTTTTCCTACTAGGAAGTGAGCTGTCTTTAGGGATTTTGGTAAGGTTTGTATTTTTTCTTCATCAGTAAGTGCATCATCTAGCACTTAACCCTATACAGTGTACAAGGTAATGAAAGGAATGGAAGATAAGGAGAAACTGGAACCACCTGACAACAATGTGAAGGAGCAGAGGCAAGGAGGGTCTCAGACCATTAATAAAATAAAATGTGAGCTTCCTTTACAGAGCCCACATGGATGAGACTTGGGAGCCCTGGGTGACTGTCCTAGCTCTACCACTACTGGCTTTGCAATCCTTCTGTGTGCCTCAGTTTCCTCATCTGTGAGATGGTATTCTAAACTAGGTGATCTCAGACAACTTCTAGTTAAAAAATTCTGTCATATTTTTCAAGGAAAAGACAGGTCAAGGATAAAGGACAAAACCCTCTGAAGACCTAAAATCATCAAATGTGATCTGATAGGAAGAACTTTAAAAACTAAAAATTCTTCTGAGACTGTCTGGTTCCTATATAAATAAAAGGGAGGGGAAGTATGAAGAAGCCTAGGGGCCTGAGTATGAAGAAGCCTAGGGGCCTGAGTATATATCACCCAGGTGAGAGTTTGAACTCTCCAAACTCTGAGAAAGTTTGGTATATATCACCTAGGTGAAGTCAGGACTCAGACTCCCTTCAGTGGGGAGTCCTGAGTGGCTCCATTTCAATCACACACAGAATGAGTACCAGAGTTCCTAGCCTGGAACTACTAGAGGAAGAGTTACAAAAGCACTAGCATAGTCCAATGCCCTAAAGGCTAACCTTCGGTTTGAATGCAGATGTTAGGCCAGGGCTTTGTGTAGCTGAACCCCATGAGTGGGTTATTCTAGCAATGAAGAAAATGAACGTGTAGCCTAAGTAATTTTTCAAAAACATTTTTTTCCCTTTTGTGATTCCTTTTATTTATAGGTCTGAGCTAGTTCATAGCCTTATTCAGAGTTAAAAAATAAAACAAAACCAAAACACAATCCAGATGGGATGTGCCAGCTCTGAGTTACTAGCTACCTGCACCTGGGAAGCCCTTTTCATAGGATCTTCATGGTGCAATATAAGGTATCCCTGGCTACAAGAATGAAAGAAAGAAATCGGCATGTTTTATTGATGATAAATGTCTCATACTACATGAATACAGAGCATACTAGGCAGAGAAAGGAGAGGATTAAAAATCTAAATCCTTTCAGATTCTATTAAAATGCATTTTATTTCCAACACTTTACCTAGAAATTGCCATGGACACTCTGACGGCTGACCGAAACCTGGTGAAGCCCCTTGGACGATTGGTGATCACCTCTAGGTCTGTGAAGGCTGGCTGTCCCCCCATCCGGGCCAGCAGAGCCAGGGTGGCATCTTCACATTCCTGGAACCCACCCAGTAATAGCAGCAGGTATTTCTTCTGATAAATGAGAGCTTTCCGAAAACTTTCTGCCCTCAGGTATTTACCATAAATTCTCTATGTTAAAAAAAAAAAAGGGAAGAACATAAAGACATTATTGAAAAGCCATTCAAATTGTTCTCTAGGGGAAGATAACATAGATTTTATTTTACAAAAGTACTAGTAGTGGAATGGCAGATATCCTACTACTGTTTTCCATTTGATCAGCAAAGTTGAAGGTAAAGATAATCAACCTTAGATTTTACATTTCTGCCTCTTTTTGGTCCATGGAATGTGACTACAAACCTTATATTTAGGTTTGGGGTTTCATTTTGGAGTTTAGGCTCTATTCATCATATTCATTGCAAATATTTTTGTCATTCCATTATTATCTCAGTTTTTTCTCCTCTAACTGCACAGAGCTACTTTTATTATTATGGTCGCTAATCTTTTTTTTCTTTAAAGTTTTCAATGTTAATGTTCTCTGTCTCTTCAAGAAGCATAAATTTATGTTCACTCCATAGTTAAAAGAAATATTCCAAACACTTTTCTTTCTGTTTTGGATTTTATGTTAACGGATTAAAAGCAGTTTTAACTACAGTATTCATTATAGTCAGGAGAAAGGCAGTTCAGAGGGTTTACCATCTTACAGAACATGATGCTCTGGTATTGAATGTAGTAGAGCTTTTGTTGGCAGTAGAAATGAAACTTTCTGTTGGTCTTCAGGGATGAAATGGTGGAAAGCAGGACCGTGAGCTCGCGGTGCTGCCAGTACGGCATGCCTTGCCACCAAGTTTTTGTGACCAGCTGGAGGCCTGCACTCATGAGGCACATCGAATAGTGAGAGACTTAGAGGCAGCCTGAGCGCCACCTAAATTTCTTTACTCTGTTCAGTTAAGGTTAGTGAGAGATGAAACAAGGCAAGAGGACCAGCCTTGGTACATGTTTAGATGGAAGATGTTTCCTACCTTTATAGTGGCATGCTCTGAATCAGGGCTCAGGTTGTGAAGTAAAGTTTCATTTCTTAGTTCAGCTTTCAGTTTATACACTTCAGCTTCTGCTCTTTTCAAGGATTTTTGGAGAGTCAACTTTTCTCTGTTCCAGATTTCTTTTTCAGAAGCAATGATGGCTTCAATGCTGGCACCACCACTGAATGAAAACCTGGAAGACTGCAGAAACGAGAGCCCACTTACATGAGTTTTAGGAATAAGTCTCTGAAGAAAAATCTAAATTAAACACATTAAAGGTATCCCCTATGGGATCTCAGCTTTCCAATCTCAGAGAGGGAGAGTTCAACAGCAATCTCAATTGATAGTAAAGAATATACATTAAGGATATGGTCCTTTGCTTAGTAGATTAATTTTAAAACAAAATCTCTATGGAAGCCTCACCCAAAAGACAGTGCTTAGATTTTTGCAGAGCTTTGAACTATAAAGTCTAGAGACTTAATAAATGGACCATCTGGGTTCAAATGTAGAGCCTAACCCTGAAACAGCGGCTTGGGGGAGTGCAGAAAAAAAAACCCGGCATATACACAGGGAAGTGGATCCATGCAGAAGCTCTGTGCATGTGTTATCCTGTATTTGTCTCAGGAGTCCTTTCTATCTTTATATTATATTCCTATCTTTATATTACAGAAGCTAGCAATTTATTTTGTAGTTTTTAACTGGAAAAAAATTTAAATAAACTGCTAGAGTGGTTTATTAGACTGAAATAAATAATTTAATGGCATCTTTCACTTGAGTCACAAGCATAATAACTGATAATTAACTGATGAGGAACAGTCAGAATTCACATTTGAACATTTCTTAACATGGACCCACTGGTGGTTCATAGGTAGCAAAGTATCTGGCTTTGGAGATAAGCAGTTCTTGATTGGACTACAGACTTCAGTTTTCTCATGTGCAAGACTGAATGTGGATTAAAGATTCTGAATGTACAGAACCCAGGATCTGGCCCAGAGAAGGCCCCCAATAAATGATATCTATTATTATCATTATTATTGTCATCTCTCTACCATTTTTCAATGATCTTACTAAGAATCAGATATCTAATATTTTTTATTAGAGTTAAAAATTGAAACTAGAGAGTAGAAATTGTAACTCAGCAATATTTCTAACATGGTCACACTAAAATCAGACGTACATAATCTCTGCCAGCTCCTATCTGTCGATACCGCCTGATTTGTTCTTCTAGCTTCATAACTGTATTTCTCAAATCATTCTTTTCTTCTGTCAGTTGGCTGATATGTCCTGTCAGCTCAGCATTTTGTCTTAGCAGTCTTTCAGTCAACGAGCCACAAGAAGTACCAGGGGACACTAAACCAGGCTAGAAAGAGAAAATGGTACTAAGGTCGTGTAAGCACAGATGTTTATGAACAATGCACATCAACATGTGAGCAGACACTGAGAACACCAGATTTCATGATGAAGTGGTGCTTGAACTGAGTCTTAAATAACTAGGAAGCATTTCATAGGTAGGAAAGAAGATAGGGAAGAGCATATTAAGCAGAAGGAATAGCATGTGTAAAGGCACAAGGGTTTTGTTGGAGAGTGTGTTGCTTTTCAGGAGCTACAGGTTGCTTGGTTACGTTAGAGTAAAGGCTGCCTTCACTTTATAGATAATAGACCTAAATGGAGGCAGGAGAGCCCTAAAGGCTTTCAGAGTGTGCTACAAACAAAATTTATGTCTTAAAATATTCCTTTGGGGGCACATGAGTGGCCCAGTCAGTTAAGCATCTGCCTTTGGCTTGGGTCATGATTCCAGAGTCCTGGGATCGAGCCCTGTGTCAGGATCCCTGCTCAGTGGAGAGTCTGCTTCTCCCTCTCCCTCTGCCCACCTCCTGCTCATGCTCTCTCAAATAAATAAAATCTTAAAAAAAAAATTCCTTTGCTAGCAGCGTGCACAGTACAGTAAATTAGGGAAGATAGATCCTGGTGTCAGTTGGACACATCAGGAAGTCATTACAATAGTTTACAATAGAAATACTGGAAGCCTGAATAAAGGCAATGACTAAGGGCACGTGGGATATTTAGGAAGTAAAAGCACAGGACTTCATTACTACTAGGATACACAAGTGAGAGTGAAGGAAGGTAGTCTAGGGTGACTTCCAAATTCCCAAAGTGGGCTCTGTCAGGACCAGAAACATGGGTTGGGGACAGAGGAGAAAAAAAAGAAGGCACAGTTTAGAATGTGCCTGTGAGGTTCCTAAGGGGTCACTATGAGGCACATTTCCCCAGAGAAAGAGTTCCTATAACTAATGGAAAATATAAATCTGGATTACAGGATAGAGGTATATAGACTAGAACCACAGACCACTAAAAGATAGAGATCTAAGTGGTGAGATCTTTATCACATTTATTCATTGTAGCCCAAAACCCAGGGTAGTAACTGGCACATAACACATGCCTTATGTAAGTATTTGTTCAATAAATAGGTCTACTGAGAACTCAGGCTGTGGGAATAAATGAGCTTTCACAGAGGAACAAAAATGGATCAGGATAGGAGGAAGAGGAATTCATGAAGGTGACTGATGAAAGAAATGGAAGAAATATACTGAGAATATACGGTCACAAAATATACTGAGAATATACTGTCACAAAAGGTAAAAAAAGGAGGTTTTTAAGGTGAGGGAGGTCAAAGGTATCAAATGCTACAAAAAAGTTAAAAAGACAGGGAATGAAAAGATTCATCAGATTAGTCAACTATGAAGACAATGGTGGCATTCTGTGGGTGGTTTTGAGAGTGGTGAGATAAGCCAGACTTGATTATCATAATCTTGAAACTTAATTATCATAATATAATAAAATGCCACTATAGTTATTCAACAATGATAATGAAAATTAATTTCCCCTCAAATTTTCATTATTGTCTGTTAGGGAAGAACAAATATTAATATTTAAATTAAAAGACAAAATTAAAACTCTTTAGAAAATACAGTGCCAGTTTCAAATGATTCACATAGCTCCATTAAATCTTTGTTATTGATATCTTATAAAGAGTTTTTAAAAGTTTTACCTCTTCCCCTGGCTGTCCGGTTAATTTTTGCAGTTGTAAAATAATTCCATCAATATTTTCCTGAACCCAAATGAAGTCTTCATCATCTGCTGTTTCAAACTGTAGTCTTCAAGGACAAAGACAAAAAGTCAAAACAGATCTTTCTCAATTAGTGGTGTTGACTAGCACAAACTTGACAGATCAGGTGACACTCTACTTTACTTGTTTTCTCCCTCACACTGAGTATTCTCTTTCCAGGGCTTAAGGTGCTGAGATATTTGTTTATAGGTAGAGTTTTGTTAAAGAATACCATCTTCTAATTTGAACATGCAGTAACTTTACAATTTCACTGTTCCCTGCCCCAGTGGCTAGCTATTACTGAGGGGCAGGTTTTACCCAGCTTGTGTAGAAGAATGTCATCTCTAAGGGTCAAGAGAAAAAAAAAAATCTAACCTATTGGAGGCTTTCTGGGCCAGATGCTGTAGTTTTGAAGCCACACATTGAAGCTTTTGTCTGATCATTTCTAATTCATGATTACAGCCAGTTCCTCCTTCATTCATTTCAATCAGTTTAAGATAGCTTGATTCCTTTGTCTCTCCTTCTATTTTCTGTTGAAGAACCCAATTTCTAGTTCGATCACTGGTTAAACTCCATGTAGTTGGCTAGCAATTTTCAACAGAAAAAGAAAAAGCAGTATCAATGAACAGCAAATCAACACAATTATGGTTTATACTCCAAATAAGCTTCTATGAATCTCCTTTTTAAATCATTTGTTCATAACTATTTAAGTAATTCAATCCAATAGCAGAAGTGTATGTTCAAAGGGCTGTAGTACTATCTCAAAAAACATTTTAATACAGTGTCAATTTACCTCATTAAGATTCTGATAGAGAATTCTTCTACTTTCTCGTTTTTCTTCTCGTTCTAGTTCTTGCTTCTGGAATTCCTGCATAATTCCCTGTAGTCGCTTTCCTTCAAGGTCTAACTTATAAACTTGTTGCCTTTTCTCTTCCAGCTGGCGCTGAAGATCTTCTACTTTGGACTGGAGCTCATGCATTTTTTTCTGTCCTTCAGTGTTGGCCTCTTGTTCTGTCTGCAACGTCTTCCTGTGAACCTGCCTATCCTTTTCCATCTGCTGTCTTGTTTGCAAAGAATCCAGTTTATATTTCTCAGTCTCATTTAACAATTCTACTATGCGACTGTGCTTCTCCTCTAGCTGTTTCTGTAGCTCTTTAAGGAGGTCCTCAGAGGGTAGGGAAGGCCGAGGCTGCCCACTATCATCACTGCTCTGCAGCTGAGCATGCAATTCCCGCTCCCTATCCAGGGTACTACTCATTTCCTGTATTCGAACTTTCTCAGATTCAAGAAGTACTTGAAGCTCTAAGTTTCGACCTCGTTCTTCTGATAACTGGGCATCATGTAGCACTCTTTGTGATTCTATTTTCTCCTGTGATTCATTTAGTAGTTGTTTCTGTTGCTCCAACAGTAGATTTAGCTGGATATTCCTTTGTTTCTGACCCTCAAGTGAAAATTTCAAATCCTTATAGGAGAAAGTTGAATTTAAGAATTTGTTAATATCATTAAAAGTCCTCTGTCAGTATAATTATTCTTTATTAATATTAAGATGGTAGTATTTGGTAATAGAACTGATTATCCAGTTTATTAACTTAAATTTTCAGTGGTTAGAGCATAATTATTTGGACAGCCAGATGATTTTCATCATAGAATATAAACAAAAGACAGGTAAGCTAAATAATACTTTCTCTCCAAATATTAATCATATTTAGTCAAGGAATATGAAGCAGTGTATATTCTTTCTAAAAACAATACCCTTTAAAAATACAAATATTTCCAATATATTGTGATATGAATTCCTGAAAAGCCTCATGTTGTCCAATGTCACACACTGAAAATAATATGGCTTATGGGGAAAGCAGGTTTAGGGACAAACTACTCAAAACTTACACAAATTTGTAATGATAAAAAACAGTAATCAGTACCCAAGGGGCTATCACGTTCTTTAGGTAAAGAGCTTACTATGCTAGGAGGCTACCAAGATGGACATTCAAAAAACCCCAGCAAAACAAAAGTAATAGGGCAGAAATGTCAGCTACGTAGTTTTTTAGCATACAGCTAGTGAGTACCATGTATGGACGGAAGTGGGCACTGTATGTGCAGTACAACCTGCCCTGAGCTGTGAGCTGTGCAAAGCTAGGGTGGGCCTCTTTCGAAGACAGTTCAGAGTGATAGGACTCATTTTAAATTTTTAAAAATATGGTAGTAAGGGCTCCTGCTGCCAGAGAGGTGTCACTATTCCCTATCCCTAGGGGAAAACAGGAACTAAAACTACTCTGCATTAAACTGAAATGGATGCCCCCCCCCCGCCCACCATCAAACTGTATATGCACAGAACTCAAATTCCCAAAACACACATTGTAGCAGAATAGTTTGTAGACACTCCTGGATGTAGCACAGCAAAAATGCACCCCACTATTAGCACTTCCTGTAGACAACAGAACAGTCTTTCATAGTGGTGAACAACTTACTGACCTCATAAGGAATCTAACATGTCTAAAATCTGATGTTTTAGAAAGAGGAAAGGTCTCCAGACTCTCTTCCTCTGTTGTTCCGGATTTTCCACAGGCATTTAAAGAAAAAGGTAACAATACCTCAAGTTCTTCTTTATCCCGCTCTTCATTGCGTCCCAGTTTGGCTTTTTCTTTCTCCAAAGCCCACTGGAGTTCTCTAGATTTTTTCTGTTCACTTGCTAATGTGTCATTAAGCAAATGTACTTCATCGGTTTTATCTTTAACTTCCAACCTAAATCAGAGACAATGAACTTTAATAAAATTACTTTGACCAAGTTTATATTGAGAGAAAGAGACAGCTTCCACTAAACAGTGGAAGCATATTATAAACTAGCTAACAGGAAAATATAAGCCAAGTACAGATTAAAGATTTTTGACTATGGTTTACTTCAAATTAACTGTTTCTAGTAATGCAACTATTAACTATTATTTAGCACTGTAAATAATTTATTTTTACAAATAACATTAATAAATTTTCCTTTGTCTTTTACTGAAAATGGGTATCACCATCATTCAAAATAAAGAATGACTGTCCTTGTAATGTGTTCTTGGCAAGCACAATATCTCATTATTTACACCAACAATTTACAAGCATTTTAAAACATTTTGTACGTAGTAGGTAAATGAACCACAAATTCTATCGAGATCATAAATATCAAATTGCTTGATGGTAAAACAGAAGTCAAAATTATGTATCTTATACAACAGTAAGTCTTCAACAGAACTGAACTCACAGCAGGGAATATGCCAATACCTAGTCATGAATTTATTATTTGGAAAAATTTGGAGTTTTTCCTCACCACTGTGGTTTTTCCTATAAATAACAAAGTTTCAGGTTATTTACACATTATGTATAATGTTATGCTTTTATAAGACCTGCACAATGTCTATGACAAAATTAATCCAACTCCTTCACTGATCCAGGCTTATAATAAGGAAGCTTGACACACCTGAACGCCTCTAATTCCTTCAGGTGCTTATGTTGTGCCTTGAGTGTTGTTTCTAGTTCCAGTTTAGTTTGTGCAAGTTCACTCTTCAGTTCAGCAACCACCATTTTCTCAGAACTCAGCTGTTCCTGCAGTTCTGCTGCTCTGTCCTTAACGCTACTGAGCTCCACCTGCATCTCCAGCATCTGAGACTGCTTCTGCTGCATCGTATACTCCAAGAGTTCTAAATGGAAAAGTATGAATACTTGAATTATGACCTGGCAACTCATATTTGGTTTATAAATATTTTATTGAGAACTGATTTTTAATTTAGGAGATTACTGCAAAGCAAATGTGAAAAGATTACAGTCCCAAAGTTGGCAATATTAATATGTATCATGAATACTTTTCTCATAGTACTAATGGTCAAGATTTCAGAACTATAAATACATAAGGATGATAACAGTTTAACAGAATATATCAATACAAGATGTGAAATAAAAGAATATTAAGGTGTTTATAAGTTGTATACATAAAAGTGTGTATTTTCTCATGTAGAATTTAATAGTTTATACTAAAAAATGCCAATGTTGATAGCCACACAAAGCACTTGCAAGAGTTTAGCATGTTACCACCACTAGAGTGATCAGCAAGTCTTGCTGGTTTTGTTTAGCTCCCTACACACACAGTCCCTAGGAACTTTACTGTCATAGAAGTTTAGATCAGTTTATTCTTTAAGCACCAACCAAAGCCCTGCTACAGATCTGTTACAATGAAAACAAATGAAAATATTTAAACTTTTAAGTACAATAAATGAAAAAAATGTTACAAAATATGCATTAGGATCTCATTTTTGCAAAAAACATAAATTGTATACTACAGCATTAACAAAGGTCTGCAGATAGATGTATTTACCTGGGTGAGGGTGATTTTTCCTCTATTTTTTTTGTTTTTCCATTCTACCTTAATGTATTTTCAACTGAAAAAAATTTTATCAAAGTTCACTGCTTTATATTACAATTCATATTACTGATGTTGGGAGGCAGGAATAACATTGGTTTTAGAAAATAGTCAATCTAGTTTTAAGCTTTTGTGTTTTTTTTTAGATTTATTTATTTATCTTAGAGAGAGAGAGAGCACAAACATAAAGGGCAGAGGGAGAAGGAGAGAATCCCAAGCAGATTGCCCTGAGTGCAGAACCTGACATGGTGCTCGATCTCAGGACCTTGAGGTCACAACCTGAGTTGAAACCAAGAGATGGATGCATAGCTGACTTTGCCACTCAGGTGCCCCTATTAGTTTAAGCTTTTAAAACTATTTCTTAGAAGAAGCTAAGGATCTACAAATATAAATATGTACCTACATATTAAGTTTTCCATGGGGTTCTATTTAACTTAAATAATAATAAAGTAAAATAATACTAATCAATTCTCTAAAAATAATCTTATATATTTATATATTTGTGATCTGATGAAAATGAGACTGTACTTTAATTCCTACTGATTTCCATTTGCAATTTAATTTACTACAACAGACATCCCTACAAAAAAGTGGGGAAAGTACATGAACAAGCATACCACAGAAGCAAAAATCCAGCTAGTTTATAATTAGTTTGGCATTACAAAATAAAAGTGAAATATTCTGTGACTCAGCAATTCCACCCCTGGGGTATATATACCCAGAAAACTCATGTATGTATGCAGCATGTGCAGAATAGCATAGGTTGTGAGAGCTAAAATAAATAAATTAATTAATTAATTAATTAATTAATTAAAAAAAAGAAACAATCTAAATATTCAATCACAGAATGGATATATAAATTGTGGAAATTCTACACAGTAACAAAAACAAACTGGAGATTAATGCAGTAACTTAGAAAAATATTATAGAGACGTAAAAGAAGATACAAACATATATAGAATAATAAAGTTCAAAAGCAGGAAAACTGTAAAAGCTTATATGGTTTAGGAATATACAAATAGGTAGTAAAACTAAAGAAAAATCAGGATAATAGTTACCTCTACGTTACCACAGAGGAGTGTGTTTGGGAAGGGAGCCTCTGAGGTACTTGACATGGGTGAAGTTTCCATAGATATTCATTTAAAGATTTGTTATTCTATATATTTTTGCATCTTGTACTTTTCTTTATGTATATTATAGTTTACAAATAATCCGTAAGAAAAGGATTAAAAAAGAAATAGTTACTCTCATTGTGGATTTCTTTTTCTTTTAGATAGTTAACTTCACAAAGAACTTCAAAACAAAAAAGGGTAATAAAAAAAAAAAAAGGTAATGAACTTAATGGGCTTGTTTTAAACACCCTGATCAAAGCAATGGCTGTTCTTTTAAAATTAAACACATTCGTTTAAAAGCCAATTGGACAATCTCTTAATTCCCAGAGTAATTAATGTAGATTATTTCCATGATATCAGAATAAGAAGAAAATGTGACTATAAGGAAATGTGTTTTTAAATAAGTAACCATACGAAGAAGGGAAACAGTGAAATATTTCAACCTATTTGCTGCTACCATGTGAACTTGACATACAGCATACCTTGGTTTGGTTGATCATTCTCTTGTTCTCTTTTCAGAGTCATTTTCCTACCATTCATCTGAGCATGCAGTGCTTGAATTTCAGATAACAAACTCCTTCTATCTGCTTTCTGGAGGCATTCCATAGCTGCTTGATATTCAATACTCTACAATAATGCAAAATAAAAAAATCAAGTGAAGAAGAGTGTCGTAAAAACAATAATATTAACAACCAGGAAGTCTGGGGAAAAAAATGGAACACATGCTAAAATTTTGGAAAGACACTAATTTTCACTTCCTGTTCATTAGGAACAGGAACTTTTTAATTATTCATTAAACAGTTCATTAAAATGAACTCAAACAGTTCATTAGGAACTTTTTAATTATTAATCTTCACATATACTTTGAAAAACTTCAAACATAAAAATAAGAACAAACACTCATGTACATAGCTTACAAAATAGCACCTGTACAGCTAAAGCCCTCTCTATACAACTCCCTGAGCACTTCCTCTGCAGCACCTGCTTCAGAAATACTCAAATTCTAAGTCTGGTGTTATTTTCATGCACTCTATATATTATGTACACAAATGTATCCTCAGCAATATACAGTATAGTTTTGCATGTTTTAAAACTTTATATAAATGGCATCATATGGTATATTCACCTTTGCATGATTTGCCTTTTTCACTTACGGAATTTAAGTGAATTTCATCATGTTGCTGAACCATCTGGGTTGACACACATAGCTCTATTTCACAATCATTTTCAATGTTATATAGTATTTGATAGTATGAAGTATACAGTAAAGCTTGAATATCTTTTCATATATTTATTGGATATATTTGTATAATTTGTCCATTTTTCCAGAGGTTGTTTTATTCTCATTGGATATCTGGTCAGTGGTTTCCTTTTCTTACGATGTCTTTGTATGGTTTAAGAATCAGAGCAATAATGGGGTCCCTGGGTGGCTCAGTCAGTTAAGTAGCCAACTCTTGATTTTGGTTGAGATCATGATCTCAGGGTCTCGAGACTGAGCTGCTTGCTTGTCAGGCTCCACGTTCAGTGGGGAGTCTGCTTGAGACTCTCTCTCCCTGCCCTTCCCCCTGCTCTTATGTGATTTTTTTCTCCTCTTTCTTAAATAAATAAATCTTAAAAAAAAAAAAAAAGAAAAATCAGAGCAACACTGGCCTC
Organism: Nyctereutes procyonoides; assembly: GCF_905146905.1. Lineage (NCBI taxonomy): Eukaryota > Metazoa > Chordata > Mammalia > Carnivora > Canidae > Nyctereutes > Nyctereutes procyonoides. The sequence continues at coordinate 15,350,037 of NW_026575141.1, read as the reverse complement.
ATAGAATTAGGATTAAGTTCCACATCGAGCTCCCTGCATGGAGCCTGTCTCTCCTTCTGCCTCTGCCTCTGCCTGTGTATTTGCCTCTCTCCCTGTGTTTTTCATGAATAAATAAGTAAAATCTTAAAAAACAATAATAATAAAATAAAATAGGCCCACAGGTTTTTTTCCTTGTATTATCTTTGTCTGATTTTGGTAACAGGGTTATAATAGCCTCTTAACAAAAACACAAGGCATTCCCCTAGTCATCCAACAATGGGAATGTTGGATGTTTAAGATTAAAATTAGTTATTCCTTGAATGTATGCTAGACTTCACCTGTAAAACCATTTGAGCTTGGTGTAATTCCTGGGGGTAGCAGGAACAATTTTTTAAATTGTTTTTATTTCCTATTTTGACATAATTTCAGACCTACAGAAAAGCTCCAAAAATTGTGCAAGGAATCCCCATATATTCTTCATCCAAATTCTCTAAATGTTAACTACATTTGCTTTACCACTCTCTGCATATACCTGTGTATGTATCTACACACATATGTACATTATTTTTCTTTTCCAAAATGTGTGAAGATAAGTTCTGGACAGATGCTCCTTTACTCCCCAAAACTACAGTATTTCCTAAAACAAGAACATTCTCTTACAAACCACAGTACAATTATCAAAAGCAGAAATTAACTTAGTATCATACTATTATTTATTTTTTTCATACTATTATTTAATGTACAAAACTTATTTATATTTTGTCAAATTTTCCTAATAGCAAATGGGGGAAAAGTAGTATTTGTATGTCTTTGTCTTTTGTGACCTTGAATTTTTGAGGACTATAGGCTATTTTGTAGTCTGATTCTCAATTTTAAAAAACTTTTTATTTTGAAATAATTTAAGCAAAGTTCCCATGTATCCTTCAGCCAATATTCTCTGATGATCACATCTTACATAACTTAGTACATTATCAAACCTAGATTTAGACATTGGTATAATTCTATTTAAGTTACAGGTCCTACTGAGATTTCATTAGTTTTTATGTGCACTCATTCATTTCCTGGTATATAGTACTATGAAATTTTATCACAAGTATAGGTCTGAGTCACTACCACCACAATCAGGATACAGAATTGTTTCATCACCACAAAGAAACTACTTTCCCAATCATAACCCCTGATAATTAATGATCTGTTCACTATCAGTATAATTTTGTCATTTCAAATATTACATAAGATGTCTACAGTATCAATAGTCTGTTCTTTTTAAATTGCTAAGTAGCATTGCATTATATGGATGTACTTCAATTTGCTCATCCATTCACCTGTCAAAGGACACTGGGTTGTTTCTAGTTTGGAGTATTACAAATAAAACTGATATGAATATTCTTGTACAGATTTTTATGGAGACATAGTTTTCATTTCTCATAGACACCTATAAATGTGACTTCTAGGTCATATAGTAAGTATATATTTAACTTTGTAAGAAACTGCCAGATCATTTTCCAGAGTGACTCATTTTACATTCCTATGAGCAATGTATTACAGATGCAATTTCTCTGCATTCTCACCAGTACTTGGTATTTTCCCTCATTTTTATTTAGGCCATTCTGATAGATGTACAGTGACCTCAATTTGTTTTGGCCTAATATATGCTTGTGAGCAGGTTTTAGTTATGCACAAAAGTGAGGTAGTGTATTTCATATGAGGAGGTACATGGTGTCTGGTTTGTTCTATTACTGGTGATATTAATTCTGATCACTTGGTTAAAGGTGGTATCTGTCAGGTTCTCCATAGTACAATCATTGCTTTTCCTCTATAATTAAAAAAAGATATCCTGAGGATTTGAGACCATGTAAACATACTTTTCTGAAATATTTTTCTACTAGTTTTAGGACTCATGGCTGATTATTGCTTGAGTTATTACTATAATGTTCAATAAAGGGTGATCTATATCATTTCTTCTATACACTATCTGAAATTCTATTTTAAGAAAGAATTTTTATCCATTTGTTTATATTAGTATGAATTCATGAGTTATTTTACTCTTTAGTTTACAATCTGTCTCTATCATTATTTAGTTTGATGTTCCAATTGTTCTTATCGTGGACATTGGGAACTCCTTCAAGCAGGCTTCTGTGATCTTTTGACATCTCTGCTTCATTCTTTGAGCAATCCCTTATCAGCAAATCAAGATATTCCAGGTTCATCTTGCATGTCCCTCTGCTCCAACTCTGGAATCAGCCATTACTTCCTAGCTCCTTTTAATGCAAAATGTAGTTGAAAATGAAGATCTGGGCACTAAGTTTTTTAGTAGTTTTTTAACTATTTGTTTTGTTTTGTTTTTTACTAGCTGTAGGTTTTTTCAGGTTTTCCATTTCTTCCAGAATGAGTTTTGAGAAGAGATTATTTTTGTGGAAAATCTGTCCATTTTACTCAATTTTTTGAATTGATATAAAATTATTCACTATATTCTAATATTTTATATCTCAGTTAACCTTTCATTATGATCCTATTTTCATTTTTAACTTTTATAAAAATGTGCTTTACCCTTCTCCTTAACCAATTCTCCAGAAAAGTTTCTTATTAACCTTTCAAAGAAGAAACTTTTAAGGTTTTTATCCTCTCTATTGTACCAATGTATACATTTCACTAGCTTCATTTTTATTACAGTAGAACTCATTATTTGTGGATTACGTATCTACAAATCTGCCTATTCACTAAAATTTATCTGCAACCCAAAATCAGTACTTGTGGTGCTTTTACAGTCATTTGTAAACATGCAAAGAGGGGCAAAATATTAAAACTGTCAGCTGTGCATGTACATAGCTGAAGCTGAACTAGGTGACATAATGCCATTTTCTTTCATCTCTTAAACTGCAAACAAGTGTCCATCTATTTTTGCCATCTATTTAGTGCTGTGGGTTGTTGTTGTTGGTTGTTTTTGTTTTTTGTCCTTTTATGCTTTTTATTGGTGACTTTGCTATTTAGAATGGTTCCCTAGCACAATGATGAACTACCTAGATCATAAGAAGGCTGTATTCTCTGCAGAGAATACATGTGATGAGCTTTGTTTAGGCATGAATTATGTAGTGCTTTTGGCCATGGGTTCAATATTAATGAATCAGCAATACCTGGTAAATAAGGTGCCTTTAAACAGAAACACACAAAATTATGTATTGATTGACAAATGTCATGATCATGGGCTCATAGGATCCTACCCATTATATTTTCTCTAGAAGCAATGGCTCAGTATTCACAGCAACTTTACATAATCTAACCACTGCAGAGAATGAGAACTGACCATGGTTTACTACTTCTACTTTACTTGAGCTTATTCTGTTGTTCTTTTCTAACTTTCTAAGTTGGATAAATAGCTCATTAATTTCCAGTCTTGTTTATTTTCTAACATAAGATAAAACATTTAAGGCAATAATTTTTCTTCTAATATTCTTAGTGGCTCCTATTAAAATTTTAACTTTCAGACCTTCCCCAAAAGTCATCAGTAACTCATTTGCTTATTACTATTAAAAAGCATTCTTTGTTTCAAAGTTTTATTTTGATACCTGTTCTTGTATTTTCTGCTCCAAACAGTTTAATAATCCAACTGCATCTTTAGTACCTAGAGCTGTCAGCTCAGTCTGAAATGCAGCTAGTAAAACACTACGCTCCTTTAAGAAAACTTGCTGAAGAGCAAGCAGAAGTTCACCTCGCCAGTCTGGGAAGGTCTCATGAGACTGGGAACCTTCATAAACCTAGCAGAGTATAAAAAATAAAAGTTAGTTTTCAGGTTAGTATGTTTAAAAAATTCTAAAAATGGTATTTATCTACTAATCAAAATAAAGAGTATAAGCCAAAAGTAAAGTATGGATTTATTTTCAAGTGTGTGGCTTGTGGCATTTAAACGATATACAGTAATGCACATGTAATTACATCATAAAAGATAATAGTTTAATCTGTAGAGTACCTTATTATTAATAAAACCCATACAAAACTAGTAAGATGCACAATATTGAGTACCTCAGCATCTCTTTGCACTTGCATTTTGGTAATTAAATCCTTAAGAGATGAAATTGTACTGAGATAAGCTCTTCTTTCTTCTAGCCAAGATTCTGAAACTTGCTGAACAGAATGGTCTTCTCCATCACTATAGGGAGACTCAGTGAGGGAGAGCACCTGCATGCCTTCATTATGGACAGCTCTTAGTAATCCCTAGAAATGAGAACCCAAAGGCCAGAATTCTGACATCTTCTTCAAAGATAGACATACAAAGAAAAATAAATCTTAAGCAAGGTAGTTCTATCTAGTTAGACTGACTTAGAAGAGACACGGCAGGAAGGATACACCAGGCTACCATTATTGACAACCTTCTTTTTATGGAGGGGTAAGCCAATCCCAGAAGACATTCTATGACTTTGTGTAGCTCTCACCTATAAGTTGCTTTTATTAATCTGATGTGCTCTTCTTGGATTTAAAGACTGGCCACTAATTTCGCCAAAAGAAATATGTAAGAGATAAATTCTAGTCCTTGAGATGGTTTTAATAATTTTGGCACTCAAAAACACCAGGAACAAAAACTATTTCTAAAAATCTTTAGACAGATAATTATTAAATATATTGTACTTTATTATCTGCAAAATACAGCAATAACACTAAACAGATTCCCAAGATTGATTCTTGCTATGTGATTCTTCAGAAAGAATCTTACTATGTAAGTTCTAATAAACTGGTATGTTCAATATGGAAACCACATTGGCTAAGTGTCACTAAAAGACATCTGTCCTTCAGTACCTTTATTTTCTTTGGAAATGAATCTGTTGAACTTTCACCTTCATCTCCTCGGTCTTCTGATGTTGTGTCAAATCCTTGACTTTGTGTGAGATAAATTCCCTGACCCCAGTCTGATCCAGAATCTAAAATAAAGAAAACCACCACTATTAAAAAGAAACAAATATTTTTTAAATAAGTACTACAAAAATGTCAGAAATTTATATAACTTACCACTGGAACATATTTCTCTAGTTTGGTACGCATCAGAATGTGTTAATTCAGGAACTGAGGATCCCTAATTAGAGAAAACAAAAGTATAAGTAACATTTTTTTCCTTAATAAAAATAGGGCTCAATAAATAGTTTTGGTCTTTTATAACGCTGTTAAAAAACAAACGAAAAACTCAATTCAATCTGTCACACATTTTACAATAAATGTCTTCAATTTTTTTCTTAAGAGATATTACCCTAAGAAGACATTCATCAATTAAGGCATAATAATATCATGTTCCAAATTTCCAGAGGAATTCTGTGGAAAGTTCTCATCTGACTATACAATGGGAAGATTTAAAACTGCAATTTTATTATAAGGAAGAGACTAGGGATCCCTGGGTGGTGCAGCGGTTTGGCGCCTGCCTTTGGCCCAGGGCGCGATCCTGGAGACCCGGGATCGAATCCCACGTCAGGCTCCCGGTGCATGGAGCCTGCTTCTCCCTCTGCCTGTGTCTCTGCCTCTCTCTCTCTCTCTCTCTCTGTATGACTATCGTAAAATAAATAAAAAAAAAAAATAAGGAAGAGACTATCATAAATTTCTTTTTCTCTTAAAAACAAAGAATTTGGGCAGCCTGGGTGGCTCAGCAGTTTGGCGCCACCTTCAGCCCACGCCGTGGTCCTGGGGACCTGGGTTCGAGTGCATTGGGCTCCTGCATGGAGCCTGCTTCTCACTCTGCCTGTGTCTCTGCCTCTCTGTGTGTGCATGTGTGTCTCTCATGAATAAATAAATAAAATCTTAAAAAAAAAAAAAAGAATTTTTGGGAAAAACACAAAGAATGTTGAAAAAACACATATTCTGAGAACCAAATACCTCTTTAGATCTCAGACACTGTATCACTGCCTTCAAGGTACCACATTCCTCCGTCAGTAACTGAACAGCAACATAGTGCTCCCTCTTCAAGGTTTCGGTTTCTGAAATATGTCTGGATTCCATATCCAAAATTTCAGCAGCATGTAGTTCTTGCATCTGCTCAATTTTTTCAGTAAACTGACTGATTATTTCAGTGACTTCTTCTGATGAACATTCACTCCGTAAATCAATTTGGATTCCTGCATTTCTAACAAGAACTTGTGGAGTCTGACTGCTGCTATTGACCTTGAGAGTCCCTTCTGTCTGGGATGCCAAACTTGCATCCATGTTAGTAGGAAGCGGCTCTGATACGCAGACTATTCTGTTTTCCTGTACCTTAGTCTTATCTTCTTTTTCTAAGAAGTAGGATAATTTCTCTTTCGCTTCTGTGAGCTGATTTCTAACTTGGCTTAAATCTTTCTGAAGAGATGCCATATTTGTTTCTTTTACCTAAAACATAATGAACAGTAGAACATTCAATTAAAAATATTAAATGTAGAATTTAGGGTAGAGAGTATATTTATGCTAAGACATTCATTTTCCTCAGAACAATAGGAAAAATATTTCAGAAACACTCATAGATTCCACATCTCCAGCATGTGTGTGTATATATATATATACACATATACATATAGTCACAGACTATTATACAAGTGAAATTATTTTATCAGCCTCTTCTTTTGGTTTTCATGGGATAGAGAATTCTGTTTAACATCTGTCTTTCTCCTTGATCATTAATGGACTAGAGACTAAAAGCATCTTTCTAAAAAAAAGATTCAAGGAAAACCAAGCAAGAACATGCTAGTAAAGAAATTCATAAAAACTTTTCATCAAAACTACAAAAGGTTTTTTTCTAGCTTTTAAGTTATGAATTTGGTTTGTCTTTATAGAAGAGAATATACTTTGAAATGAAATTAAGATATGTAAAAATAAGTGAATTTGGAGAAATGTTACTTATCTTACCAAAAGCTCTTCTTGAAGCTTTTCTGCTTTCTCTTTATAATTGGCAAGTTCTTCTTTGATAGCTGATGATTCAGCTTTAAAAGCCTCAAGTTGACAAAAAAATCCACTTTCTTCACTGGTATGAATTAGCTCAGCAGTTGTCTGAATGGCAGTGGAAAACATTTAAGAACACATTATTTTAAAAAAATACAGCCAGGTTCAAGGTACTTATACATTCTAAAGAAGCTTTTGCAGGAATGACTACCTCTCAGATAAGAAGGTATGGAAAGGATTCATGTTCTTTCAACAAAGAGGAAAACTATTTTTTAGGTACCATCAGTTTATGTTTTTGAGACAGTAAGAAAAAAATTATTTTCTGGGAACGAAACATACATCATGTATATATATTCTAAATATTTATAAGATTAATGAAAATGTAGTTACCATTCAGAACACTTTCATATTTATACCACTTTCCTCTAATAATACCAAGTCTTACTAAGATATTTCTTACAAGTTTTAAAAACATGGAAAGTCATGTTAATATTTTATTTTAATAGGACTATAGGAATTTATAGTTCCACAGACCTAAGAGAAAAAAGCCCAGTAAAAGGAAAGAATTATCATTCTTTGTAGAACAAATTATATATTTAGAGAATTTTGATATGTCAGTTAATCACCTATTCAGATAAGACTGCACATTTACTACTCAAAATTATAAATACATAAAGTGAGAATTTGAAAATTAAAGTCCTTCTATTTCTGTCTTGTGCTAAGAAATAAATGCCATTTCAGATCTTTACAAAAGTAGACTTACAAAGGAGAAATACAAATTACTTCTAAGAAAGGGAAGAACCTATTATCAGGCATAAAATCTATAAAAGCTAATGACTTATCATTGATATGTCACTTCAGAAGAATGCTAATATATTTTGATATTTTCCATTACTTAAAAGGAATGATCAAATAGCATACATCTTAGATGGAACAGGAAAAAAACCCACATAAGTTTCAAAGGACATTTGCTACACTTAACATCTCTTTCTTCTGACTGCTCTAATAAGTATGCTAGTGAAATAAATAACATGATTTGAAGCCCACAAAATAGAGTTTGTATTCATTACTTTAGTGATAATATGGACTGCACAGAAAAGTAATATTTTTATAAAAAGCCCCTATATATGAATTGCTAGATGTAAAGAATACATATTTAATTTAATAAATTAGCAATCAGCTTAAGGAACAAAGAAAAAAGAGAATTCTTTATGGAATTTAAGTGACAAAAATAAAAAACAACCTAACCTTGAGAATTTCAAAATCTCCTTCAGGGCTTCTTTTCCTTTCTTTATTTCCCTGTTTTTTCTCCTCCTCCAATAGTCTCTGTAGTTCTAGTAGCTTCTTTTCTTTTTCCAAAGCATTTTTCTCCACAATTTCTATCTGTTCTTTTTCTAAAATCAAACTAGTCTGCATTTCAACCACCTGGCTTTCTAATTCTGATATTCTCAAGGTTAATGCTAATACGTTTGACTCCATCTCATTGTCTGTTACTTGATTTAAATTCTGTACATTTGTTCTTTCAAGTTCTGATGAAACTGCTTGTTCATCTTGACAGAATTTTGCATATTCCTTAACTGCTTCAAGTTGGACTTGACTCACAAGAGCAGCAGCAACTTTTTCTTCAAGTATATTCTGTAGGTTTACAATCTTCTTTTTAAGCATTTCTGTTTCAGATTGGCCTTGCTCTTGCATATCCTTTATTTGCTTGTAGCACTGAGTGAGTTCTATGTCCTTTGCACTCACAGTGCCCTCAAGTTGTAGCACCTTTGTTTCCAAACTACTTATGGAACCTTTGCTGTTTTCTTCAAAAGATGTGAAGTAAGTCTGATTTTCTAGGGGTTTAAGAGCATTCTCAGCAAGGACTACTTCCAGTTCAGGGTGGATTTTGCTCAGATCATCCATAGCCATGTTAACGCTTTTCTCCGGTACACTTCGGATTTTTTCCATATTTTCACGTTCTCTCTTTAAGCTGCATAATTCTTGTGTTAGCTGGTTCATTTTTAAATTGGTTTCTTCAAGTACATTTTTTGTAAAGGCTATTTCTTCATTAGTGGTTTCTACTTGCTGTTCCAAAGCCAGTTTTTCAGCTATTACCATATCCAATTGATGTTTTAAACTATCTGCTTCTTCTGGGAAAGAATTAGCATCCACTGACGTCTTCTGTTCAATATTTGCCAGTTCCTGTTGAAGTTTTTCAATTACTTCATTGAGCTGCTCAATTTCTTCTTCTCTATTTTTCTTAACACGTTCTTGATCACTCATTAAACATTCTATCTGGGTTTCAAGATCCCTTATCAGTTCATTTTTTTCTTCCATAACCTGTTAAAGAAAACAAAGTAACAGACATAAATATGTACTTATATTTTGGGAATTTTATTTTTTATTTTAAGGGCAGGATCTGAAAGTGCTGATCTTATACACACAAATAATATACCTCTCAGACATGTGAGACTAATTTCAATATAGACCAATAGTCACCATCATATCAAACAAGGACCTTTTGTCAAGCTTTGTTCAGAAAATTCTGTTAAATAGAAAGTGATTTACACATTAGTAGCTGATTTCCTAGAAATAAAATAGTCAATAAACCCTAACTGAAAAGAATGAAGTATTAAAATAAAAAAGGGCTACAGCAGATGGTGCTATTATCTGATTTAATTCATACTGAATAGAATGATTTTTAGTAGATTTGGTTAGAATGATATGATGAAATCTGAGTCGCCAGGGACTCTCTCTGGAAAACAAAAATCTGTGACATAATATTAGGAGAGGACAAAAAATAACACATAGCTTATTAAGCCAATGTGCCTTAATAAATTCAAATTAATGGGTAAAAGAGAATTAAGGTTTATTCAGTTTTATATTCAAAGAGAAGCTGAAAAATAACCATTTGGCCTTTAAAATTCTAGCTCTATTTCATGGAGTAATTTTAAACTAGTGTACCTTATTATCTGTTGTAATTTTAAGTTGATACTGAAGTTTTGCAATTTGCTCATTTAATCGGTCAATTTCTATTTCTTTTTCCTGCATTATTTGAGCAAATTTTCCAAATAACACATGTTGGTCCTGAGTAGGGATAACATCCGATTCCTTTATGGCATACCCCAGTTTCTCCATTTCATCCTAGGGATAAAAATAACCAACCAGTTGGACAGATTATTATATGTAATTTTCTGAATATTCTTTCAATTAAGTGTTACAAAAGATAAAATGCCCAAAATGTATACAAAATTGGATTATCATACAGCCATTTAAGTCAATAATTCTTAAAATATTTTGATAAAAGTTCTAAAAAATTCTTCATTCATGATGAATTCAAATGTTTATGTTGGGTTGAAAATAAATTCCATGCAAACCCATTTGCAGTTAATGTTCCTCTGTTAAGTATTATTTAGTAGCTGGATTCAGCAAATACTTGATACAAAGACAAGACAAAAATTATGAATTATTTACAGGCAAAGTTTTTCTTAATTAATTACCTTAAATAATTTGTTTTCTTGTTCCAGTTCTTGGAGGCGGGTAGTAGATTCCTTTTTCTGTATTTCTAATTGCATATGTAGTTGCTGAACTTCTTCATTCTTATTTTCCAGTTCCTCTCTAAACTGCTCTAACTGTTCTTCTAAGTTTGTAATCTGATACCAAAATTATCATAAAGAAAGAAAAAAAATACCTGTTTATACAATGTCTGTCAAGAGAGAATGAAAAGTACTATAAGTAGCTGTATAAAATGTATCTGCTTAAAACATATAAGCCATGAGAATAAAGGGGTTTCTCTAAGCCAGGTATAACCGTGTGGTTTCTAGGTATTTTCAAACTGATCACCTTTAAGTCATCCTACTCAAAGCAAAGGGAAGATCTTCAGAGGAAGGATACAAGGAGCCATTTCTTACCTAAAATATTCTGATAAAGCAGAAAAAAGTCAGGGGAGGAAGGGAAAGAGTCCACATTTGAAATTTTATTTCATGTTAAATTTAGTTGCTACCAAAAGGTCCAAGAAAGCTGCAGAATTAAGTCAATTGGTCAGCTACCAAGTGAGACTAGCTCAAATTAGTCCATACTAATGCTTAATGAAAGGTTTGGGTGCATCTGTCTTGTTTAAGCAGAAGAAAGCAGAGGTATACACGAAGACCATGAGATCCTTAGGTGTGCAATACAGAAACTTAATAGTAAGCTATTAATACTATTTTAGGAGAAAATTAAGAGAGCTCCTATGTGTAGGACAATAGAAATTTAGCTCTTTTCTAAGCATAGATTACTGTTAATGATAAGCAATTACTCTGTAATGGTTATACAGAGACTATTATATAAGGACAAGTTTCAAGACCTAGTTATTATATTTTAAAAGTTGAGTTTGATTAAGGAATAGTAATTTAGCTCAATGCTTTGTAGCTGCTTAATAAATACTTAATGAATTTCTAAATATGTATTTATCTGATGATCAAAATCGCTGCATTAAAAGCAACCTAAAATGCAGGAACAACATTACTCAGTGGCAGCTGGCTGAGAGAGCAGCCTACAAATCATTTATTGCCTTAGAACTTGAAAAGAACCATATTCTGCTTACACTTAGACATGTAATCAGAATCCTATCTTAGCACTAGCAATGCAAAGCCCTTCAAAATCATTTAGCCTAATATTTCCTTAAGAGAAATAGTACTGATACTAGTAATAAAAGCCTCACTTATAGATAATTTATTACTAGATACTGTATAAGGTGCTTTTCATGTATTATTTTTTTAAAACTCTCTAACAACCTTATGAGATCTTTAGTTGGATTATCCCCATTTCAGAGATGAGGAGGGAGTCACTAAGAACAAAGTACCTTGTCTGAGGTCACAAGGCTAGTATTGGTGAGATTTTACCTGTGGAGACTTACATATTTATTATTTATTTGAGAGAGAGTGAGTGAGTGATTGGTGGGGAAGGGCAGAGAAGAGAGAAAATCTCCAGCAGTATCCCACTAAGCAAGGAGCTTGACATAGGGCTTGATCCTGTGACCTTGAGATTATGACCTGAGCCTAAACCAAGAGTCAGACATTTAACCGACTGAGCCACCCAGGCACCCCTAGAGCCTTACATTCTTAACTATCATTTATCCTGCTTCTAATAACTAATGTCCAAGACTTATACTTAAATTGTTTTCTGTACACTGGTATTCAACTCAATAAACACACCTTAAATACATTTAGTAGTTGTTCATATATAATTAACAGGTTGGTCTGCTGAAAACTGTGGTGATTATTATCTTCTTCAAAGTTATCTAATACGGTAGTATTTATACCTATACCTATCTTCCACAACTACTTTTGATAAAAAGGCATTATTTTAATATGTATGTAGACATTTAAGTTCAAAATTGATGTTCTACCTCAAATGCTATTTGTTTTGGGGGGTATCTATTAATCTTCTTCATCTATTTCACCCTCCCCTCTGAAAAACTACAAGTTTGTTCCATGTATTTAAGAGTCTGTTTTTTCATTTGTTCATTTGTTTTGTTTTACTTCCTTGATACATGAATTTATGGTCCAATTCTAAATTTGAAATAAAGTCTTGCTATTCAAAGTGTGATACCTAGAGCAGCAGAATTGGTACCATCCAAGAACATGTTAATGCACAGATTGTGAAGCCCCACCCCAGACCTACTGAATCCAAATCTTTTTTAACAAGATCCCCAGGGGATTCATATGCACATTAAAGTTTGAGAAGCACTAGTCTAAAGCACTAACATTCTGTTTTAAGCAGCTGAACTTGAGTCATCACAACAGAGACTTCAATTCCCAAAGATGACACTGTAGGATTCTTTCCTCCTATTCAGCCAGACTCTAGTTTCAGTCCCAGGCTATCCTATTACTGAGTCTACAACAACCAAAACCACAAGAATATTATTAGGGTTTTAAAAGAGAATGGTGGCTCTTTGTTTTAATCTTGTTTAATTTAGCTACCGAATGTTATCTAGACTGGATTATATTAATTTGCAACTATTTGTGTTTTCTTTTAAAGTCTTTTTTATCTCTTTCAAATGTATATATGTCTTCTTAGTCAAACATTAGATTCTTTGAAATCTGCTGCTGTTTTTACAACTGGATGGTGGTAGTCAACATGAGTTAAGATCTCAATAAGTATTGAATGACAGTCTTTAATACTTCTCACCAATAAGGCAAAACATTCCCCAATTTTTTGGTAGTATAGCATTACTGGACTTCAGAATCAGAGAAATTCAGGAGTAATTATTGCTTAACCACTTACTGCGTGGCCACGAAACAAGTTATTTACCCTTTTAAGAGTTTACTCATCTGTAAAATGAAGGTAACACTAGAGCCTCTTCTCAGGATTAATGACATAAGGATTAATGACATAATGCTTTTAAGACACTACTTTCTAGCACAGATCGCTATGAAGTCCCAACTACTACTATTTATTACTGCCATCTATAAGCTAGATCTCATTAGCTCTACAGAGTTAAAACCTATGAAGGCATCTTTTTCTTTTTTTAAGATTTTATTTATTTATTCATGAGACAGAGAGAGAGAGAGAGAGAGAGAGAGAGAGAGGCAGAGACACAGGCAGAGGGAGAAGCAGGCTCCTCGCAGGGAGCCCCACGTGGGACTCAATCCCAGGTCTCCAGGATCAGGCCCTGGGCTGAAGGCGGGGCCAAACCGCTGAGCCACCAGGGCTGCCCAAGGCATCTTTTTCTTAAAAAAATTCTTCCTACTCTTTTTCTCCACATTATTCACCTTATCATCCTAAAACTCCTATCTTCAAAGTTTCTTCTCTATTTGTTCTGCATAAACCTCAAAAAGAGTTTTACACAAATTAAGGCTATGAGAGTAGTAGAAAGTAATCTCAAAATCTAATGACACATATGGACATATTAGTTTATACTCTGTCAGGTATGAAAACATCTGCCCAGTGCAGGAGAGAATGCTTAAGAAGTTGTTTTCATTGACAGATACATATTTTAATTCTATGTTCCTCTCTTTCAGTCTTTAGTTACAGATGAGTGGGTTCTGACAGAGTACCTGTCCCTGTTATTAAACACTAGGTAGGCCAGGATGAGCTATCATTTTAACCCTTTACTCAACATGTCTGGCTCTATCTTATCTATAAACTCTGGGAGTTGGTGGACAGAAGCTGGCTGACCGGTCTCTTTGTAGTTCTGAACAACTATGATTCTGAGTAAAAGGTAGACAGCTATTGGATACTTCCTTTGAGAAATTAAAGTGTCAGTAATGTCCTATAAACTTCAGAAGATAATTAAAATATAAAGTCAGTAAACTTAATCAACTACCCATAATTAACTATCGTCATTGTTTTGGGGTCCAGTTTTGACTGTCTCTCTTTTTAGAGAGCAATTTCTTTACCAGTGTAAGGTACTTTAAATGTTAATGCTTTTCAAAACAGAAGTGGTTACAGATAAACAAGTGCTCTCTCTCTGTTGTGGAAAAACCAAAAAAGCAAAATAATCAAGAATCTTTTAGGATAAACATTAGTCATTATAATAGGATAGCAAGAAAATAATCTTTCTCATGGAGATGATCATTTCTATTCATCATTTATGTAGATGGTTTTTTTCTCCCTCTAAACCACAAGTGTTCTGAGCTGGATTTTAGATTATGTCTAAACCATTCTGATATTTTCCAAAGCACTTATTAACATTTATTTACTGTTTAAGTTCAATAAATATTTGTTAAAATGTATTAAGTATACAGAGAAAATTATATGGAAATAAACGTGTAATATAAAAAAACCTTAAGTATTTTTAATGATAAAGCTAAGATAATGCAGAGTATAATATGTCTTAGATACTATATTAAAAGCGGATTTTCTTTCTTTCTTTTTTTTTTTTTGAGAAGGGAGGGAGTAGAAAAACATGGGACAATTTATATAATTACCTTATTGTTAATCTTTTTTTCTTCCCCTTATTGTTAATCTTGTAACAACATGTTTAGTATATTGTAAAATAGCACTATACAACTATTCCCAGGGCAAGAAACTTTAAAAAAAATTATTATCTATTATTTATTTTATTTTTAAATGTATTATTATTTAAAATTTCTTAAGTAAAAAAAAAAAAAAGAACTATTGCAAAGTATCAATACTTCAAAGCCCATCGTAAAACAGGAAAAAGAGATAACGCTTTTTGTTCTAACACAACTCTCTCTCCACTGTCCTCTTCACTCAATTTGTATTTACCTTTTCTTTGTTTTTATTTAATTAATTTATTTTAAAAAAGATTTTACTCATTTATTTGAGAAAGAGAGCACAAGCACAAGCAGGGAGTGCAGCAGTGGGAAAGGGTGAACCAAAGTCTTCACTGAGCAGAGAGCCCAATGTGGGGCTCGATCCCAGGACCCTATGATCATGATCTGAGCCCAAAGCAGACACTCAACTGACTGAGCCACTCAGGCGCCCCTTCTTTTTGTCTTTAAAACTTCATCGTGTGTCAGGGTTTCATATTTGACCCCTCTGCCTGGAACACTCTTCCTCATACCAGCTTATTTGTTCAAATCTTTATTGTCTTCAAGTTAAAATCATATAAACTTTGGTTTTAGACTCTAAACTCTATTCTGTACAAATGATATTCTCAAGCTGACTTATTTAAATTGTTTAAAATATTTCAAACCAGGGGATCCCTGGATGGCTCAGCGGTTTAGCGCCTGCCTTCGGCCTGGGGCGTGATCCTGGGGTCCCGGGGTGGAGTTCCGCATCAGGCTCCTTGCGTGGAGCCTGTTTCTCCTTCTGCCTGTGTCTCTGCCTCTCTCTCTGTGTCTCTCATGAATAGATAAATAAAATCTTAAAAAAAAAAAAATTCAAACTACATTTTGTCATTAGAAATAAACTCCTTACCTCTTTTTCCTTTCGGTCTATGGCATCACGCTCAGCCTGCAACTGTACTTCTAGGGACAATTCTGCTTTAGCTTCTACAGCTCCACACTGTTTTTGGTCCTCTACCTTTAAATATAAGAATGTTTTCAAAACTTCAGGCATTAAATCCTGATTATCCACTTTAATTAGAGACACAGAAATTTCATTTCTCCAATTAGCAGCTGATATTCTATATGAGTGAATAATCAAATTTATAGATACTCACTTTTGAGTGCATTTTTATACAAATTCAAACAGGAATGAAATACATTCCTCAGATAAAACAGAGACTATCCCTCGAACTGTTCCCTTCCTAATCTTCCATTCCTGCTCTTCCTTGATTCATCCTTGCTTTCTACATTATAATGGGAATAGACTTCATTCCTTTTTAGTCTGGGATAGAGCATCAAGCCTCAGCTGGTGTCCACTGCTTTTTCACGTGGCTATTATTCCACAGTCACAACCACTGTTAAAAGGATAATTAATTCTTCTGGTTTAAACTAATCTTCCTTTCTCAGGAAAGGACTAAAGTCTTGTTAAAAGGATAACTGTTAAAAGGATACTCATTGTTAAAAAGAATAATTAATTCTTCTGGTTTAACTAATCTTCCTTTCTCAGGAAAGGACTAAGGTCTTAGTCTCAGGATTAAGGTAGCAAATAACATCTGGAGATAAGAATAAACAGATATAGTTACAATGTCACTGAAGACATAAAGGTCTCTTTATGTTTTGTAATAATAACAACAAAAAGTCAGTAACAATTTTTTATTTAAAGGAACTGATGTTTTTATGTGACTAAGAGTAATCTGCATTAAAACATTTAATAAAATTAACATAAAGAAAATGCCACACCTTTTGAAAAGTGTCTGCACTAACGAGCAAGGCTTGCTCCAGTTCCCTTACTCTGAACTCCAATTTCTCGATTTCTTCATTCCGTTCTTGTATATCCCTCTGAAGCTGCTCTTTAGAGAGCAAAAGCTCACTGCACTTGTCTGTTTTTTCTTTCAGATGATTTGTTAACTGTTCAACCTGGAAATATAATAAGCAAAAATTGTAATTAAAAAAATTTCAACAAGCTAATTATCTATCCTCATTTCAAAAAGTATTTTCAGATCTTATGCTAATTTTATTTTTGACAAGGATAGCAATCATTGTCTCCAACTATAAAGAAGTTTTCTAAGCTGACAAAACAAAGTGGTACTAACAAAACAAAAATAATACTGTTCTCATCAACTCTTTACAAAAAGTTGTTTCTCTTAAGACAAAGACTTTCTCCAGCTATGAGGACAAATAATTACATTTTTTTGAGATACTTACATTTTTGAATAATGTTGAAGTAAAAGCTGTATTGGTTACAACCACACTAAAATCTAATAGAAGTGACAAATTTGCAAACTATTGACTTACACTCTTATGTGAGATAAAATAACCTTAAAAAAATCTTACATGGAATCTACTTTTCTTTCCACAAATGGTTAAAATTGATATACAAATACTGAGGGGTCCTAAACACCACAGAAATAGGAAGGTTTAATATGGTCACTCAGAAAGCTTTTTCGGCCTACGTATTCCTGCAGCACAGAATAGAGATGGGAATGTGGAATGATGACAGGAATCTGAACGCTTGGGTAAGTAATTCTGGTAAGTAGGGTCCATTCAAGATAATGACTCTGTGACGGAAGGATTCAGGAAGCATTAATAAGATAGTTTATGAAATTCATTCTCATCAAGAAAGTAGAGAAAATTTACTAAAAAAAAGAAGTGTGATGGTAAGAAAAAAAGGAATTCTAGCTTATTTCAGTGAGATATTTTAAGGAAATTATCTAAAATGATACCCTCAAAACATTAAAACAAACGCAAACTTATTTATAATTACATGTTCAAGGATGACAGTAACAAAGTCACTGAGAAATTTTTGACAATAATAGGTAGATTAAGATTTGAAGTACAGGGATCCCTGGGTGGCGCAGCGGTTTGGTGCCTGCCTTTGGCCCAGGGCGCGATCCTGGAGACCCGGGATCGAATCCCACGTCAGGCTCCCGGTGCATGGAGCCTGCTTCTCCCTCTGCCTGTGTCTCTGCCTCTCTCGCTCTCTCTGTATGACTATCGTAAAAAAAAAAAAAAAAAAAAAAAAAAAAAAAAGATTTGAAGTATAGTCAAGGAAAAAAGATAACAAAGCAGCAAAATAGTACAATATACTGTTATAGTTAGATTGTTTTGATCTTGAGAAAATCAGAATCTGGGAAATCAGATTTGGTAAGGTAAAGACAAAACAAATGGATCACAACGTTCCAGGAAAAAATCTAATATACATATCCCTGTTAGTTCAAGCTTTCCTGAATGAGGTAGGTCACAGTTTTCAAATATATGAAAATGAGTAATAGGAAATGACAAGAAGTTTAGACCTTATTTTTTTTTTTGAAATGTTTAGACCTTAAATATTCTTTTGAGTTTCAACAAATCTAGCTATTTTTCAAAAGCTGAAAATATACTAGGAATAAGACCAGTAACTACAAACTCTGTGGGGACTGATAACTTTCCTACTGCTCTAGTAGATAAGGCTATTTTATATCAGATTACTTCAATGAGAATGTAGAAAACACTTTACTATAATGAGTTTATAGACATTCTATGCTTCTTTGAAATTCTTTAAAGAGAAATGAAATCCAATAATTTGTATAGAAATTAAATACAATTAAGATTTTAAAAAAATTATTTCTGAAAACAATTTTATGTCTTCACTATGTAGCAGGCCAATACTCCTATGAGATGGGTTCCATTACAATTTCTATTTTAGAAGTGAGTAAACAAGTTTTAGAAAGTTTTAAAAAGTGACTTAGCCATTGTCATACACCTGGTAAATGGCAGAGCCGTGATTCAAACTTAATGCCAAGCAGAATTTCTTCATAACCATTACAAGCCATCGTTAGCAATTTATGCAATAAGTCTTCTCTCATTCATGCAGTATTCATTTGGTAAATTTGGGGTTCTATGTTTCTATATGAGGAAATAGACAATTGGGATGAAAAAGTAGAAGCAGGAAGAGTGGTAAGGAGGCTACCAAAATCATCCAGGCAAACAGTGCCAGCTAGGATTTAAGGAGATGAATGAAAATGCAAAGAACAGGAAGATATAAGATGTAGTGCAACCTGATTCACTGATGGGGTGGAAGTGGGAATTGGGAAAAAGAGAGGAATCAAGGATGAATACTACACCTTAGCAATGAGGAAGGTGAAGATGGTATAATATTTACTAAAATGAAGAAGGAACATGTTTTATTCTTGTCTTTCTCTGGTGGGGACTAGTTAGGAATCAAGAACTCTCTTTTGAGCATGTTCACTTTGAGACATCTAAGTCGAGATATATAGTGAGCATCTGAGTATTCGAGCCTGGAGTTCAAAAGAGATGTCAGGGCTGGAGATATTAATGCACTGTCCTTTACATGTAACTACCTGAAAGAGAATATTAATAGGAAAGAAGAAGGGGGCTCAAGACTAAGTCTTGGGGTACTCCACCATTTATTTTGGGGTGAGAAACAAAGATCAGAAAAAGAAACCAATGAAGTAGTTATGTCACAGAAGCCAAGAGAAGGAAGTGTTTAAAGAAGAAGGCTTTAACGAAAGCATCTGAATGGCTGTGTAGGATGAAGACAGAGAGATGATTATTGGACAAAGCCATCAGGCTGGTAACCTTTACAAGAATCATTTCAATGAAACAGAGGATATAAAATCCCCTTTAGATAGAGGGGTTGGAACTTTACTGTAGGGGACTGAGAAAAGAATGCAAGATGGGGAAGTAAAAAGTAAATACAGATAATTCTTTTGATTAGTTTTTTGGGAATGGGAATAGAGAAATAAAGTTTATTTAATTGGGCAATACTAGAAGATAAATTTCAATGTAAACAATTTTCAGAATTTCAAGAACCTTTTATACTTAATTTTCTGATTTTGAAGATTTACATATAATAAGAATAATTTCCTTTAAGTTTTTCACAATACACATCTTATTTATACTCGATATACAAATTACTGTAAGGCGGACAACACCAGTAAAGTTCTTACCTCTCTAGTTTGATGTTCATTGATAGGCTGGAATCGAGGTACAACCTTAAGTTGCTGTTCTAATTTCTGTATTTCCTGTTGGAATACATCTCTCTCATGTTCTCTATCAATGGCTTGCTCCTAAAGTTTAAACAACAGTAACAGAAGAAACAACATCTATTGAAGTTTTTATTTCTGCTACTTCCCTTTAGTTATACATACAGTTTTGTTTGAAGACAAAAAAACTGATACCCACAGAATACCCTAAACCAAAAGGTTTACAAAGATAACATCTTTATATGGTACATAGCCTATCTGGATTCTTTAACAAAAATTTATGCATTTAAATATTATTTGAAGCACAACATTTCTAAAAACTCAAGTAATGTTCAATATAGAATGAAATAAAAATATTCACCCACAAGTGAGTTTACTTTTTTGGAACAAAAGAGGAATTCCAGTGTTAATTTAGTCATTAAAAAAAAAAAAAAAAAAAAAAAAGAGGGCAGCCCCAGTGGCTCAGTGGGTTGGTGCCACCTTCAGCCCAAGGGGGGGATCCTGGAGACCCGGGATCGAGTTCCATGTCGGGCTGGGCTCCCTGCGTGGAGCCTGCTTCTCCCTCTGCCTGTGTCTCTGCCAACCTCTCTCTATGTCTCTAATGAATAAAATCTTTAAAAAAAAATAGGAGAACAAATTGGTTAGTAAATCAATTTCTTTCATCCTAATCTAGGTTTCATATCAAAATTATAAAATGTGTCAGAATCTGATTCTTTAATATATTAAGAATATATCAGGCCTTAAATGAAAGCCCAAAGAGGAAAACCCATGTGAAAGTAGAGATTTAATAACATCTTGCAAGAGACTAATGACAGCATAACAACTGTTCCAGTCCCCCAGTCATTTCCAAAAGCATAGTTACTGTGTGTATTCTGTGCGTGAAAGAGTGTTGGCCAGTTAGGATCCTTGCCTGCACTGGCAGTTGATTAAAGGAACACTTGGACTAACTTCTTAACTCTGAATTTGGAAAGGCTAACTGTTAAGGGTTTATTCATAATCTGCTTGTACCGCTTTTAGCTGTGATAGGTGTACAATAAAAACAATTAGAATTTTTATTTAGAATACTTTTCAGTTAATTGGCAGAAAACACATATAGAGGAAAATGTTAGAATTTAAAGGCCTCTTCATAACTCAAAATTCACAACCTAGAGTAGCAGCAAGTAGGCATTCCACTGAGAAAATCAATATTCAAGTTGAGAATACTTACATCTAAAAATTTTCTCATTTTTTCTAATTGCTTTTCCAGTGCCTGGTTTTGCTGTCGTAAATCCATTAGCTCAGCATTTTTTTCTTGTTCCAGCTCTATAAACCTACTGACTTGTTCCTCAACATCTATCTCTAGAGCTTTCACTTGTTTTTGAAGGTCATCGCGTACTTTTTCAGCTTGGCACTGTACTTCTAGTTTTTCCTTCATTAGTTTTTCTGTCTCCTGCAGTAATTCTGTTTACAAATATAAAAATATTCTAAGTTAAATCACAATTAAGATAGTGAAATCACCCATAACTATGCTCAAATTTTATCTTCATGATATAAGAAATTTGAGATTTCAAACTCATGGAAAAAAGGAAAATGTTCCTGTGAAAATATCAAAATAACATAAGCAAGCTAGTATCAAAAAATTATGTTGTATTAACAAAAAGAATCATCCTGTCACTAAAAACAATACTTTGAAAATGCTAAAGCAAATGACCAAAAAAACCAAAAAATCCACTTTCACTATAAGGAAAAGAATAAAGTCTAATTAAATTTTTTAAGCACAGAAATAACTCACCTCAGGCAAAAATCAATTAATTCCAAACCAATAAAGTCACTTTTAAATGCATACACAATACACACGAAGATCAAATACTGTAAATTTTTAACCAAGGCAAGAGTTACAGGAAGAAAATACAACTACAATCAGAATTTCCTGTTAGTCTTTCTCCTTATTAGATCCATATTCCTGAGTTAGTCTTACATGCTCATACAATGTTTATCAAGAAAAAACTGACAAATATGAGAGGCAGTATGGTGTAGTGCTTCAGAGCAGAGACTGTGAATTCAAATCCTAGCTCTGCCACTTATCTTCTATGTGATATTTAACATGATGTCCTCCAATTTCCTTATACATAAACTGGGGGGAGTAATAGTACTGATCTATAAGAGTTATTGTGGATCAAGCGAGTTAATATATCTAAAGAATAGTGCCTAGAATATGGTAAGCACTATATAAGTGTTAGCTATTAATATTAATAATATAAAAAGTATAAATAGCAAAGTAAAACAATTCTCTAATGAAAAAATAAAGGAACATGACCAGAGAGTCTTTACACTAACCAGTCTGCCGACACCGTACTCAGGACTAGGAATCCATAGAAAATAGCTTTCCTTTTAAAACAGTACTGATTTAGAAGTTAATACAAGAGGAAATGAACCAGAAAGTCTCTTTACTTCACTAAATTTCATTGATCCTATTGTTACCATCATCTTATATTTCCTGATTTAGAAAGAGCATTTTGAAGTTATAGGCTGCAAGAGTTTAAGTAAAAAATTCAAATGGTCGTAAGCTTTGTGGAAAAACAGATATAAGATGATGATCACTAAATCTCAGCTGTTAATTTCAAATATAAATTGTTTTTGTATTTTATTGTAAGTAAAGTTTTTTGTTAAAGAGAAAAACCGTAAGTATGAAACACAACAGCAAAATTAGAGGTACGTTAGTTGGAAAAGTAGAGTATGTGATTGAAAATCCATGGGTCACCCAAATTTTGGAGTTGTAAGTTTACCACCCAAAGACTGGCCATGCAACTGTATAAACACACCTGCTCCAGGTGCTGCATCGACTGCAGCATTTACTAGTCCTATAAGAATAGAAAGAAAACACACACACAGAACAAAAATATAATTTACATGTCTATTTCCTAAAATAGGATAATACATATGTACAAATAAAAATGTCTGTAAACAGATCTTGTATGGTTTGCTGGGTCAAACAATGTTCTCAACCTAAAATCTATCTCATTTCCACTTTACTTCTAGTCATATTTATTAAGTGCTGCAGTTTGTACTTTTTTATTTTGTAACATTTTGTTATTTTTTTGTACAATACTGTATTTGTACAATAGAGCGATTCTCAGCCAGTGGAATGAACAAAATGCATAATTTTACTTTTAAAAAAATAATAAAATGGGATAATAGGGATAATACATACACACAAAAGAAGAAGTAAAGCTGAAATCATTGGTAATATTTTCACTTGATCTTAGCCAAAAGGCCGAGAAGTGATTCCATTGGTAATATTTTGATGTCCCACTATTTCTTGAATATTTTACATGTATGATATATATACTTTGCACATTAAAAAGTCCAAATCTAAACCTGTGTTAAACAAATCTGAACACCAGAAACAACTGCACCATATTACAAAAATGTATGCTGTATTTCTAAATTGGTAAAGTTCAACTGATGAAACTATACATTTATAATTCTAACTGCATGTGTAATATAAAAGTGAGAATATATGAAAAATAATTTAAAGGTCCACTGTTGGGATCCCTGGGTGGCGCAGCGGTTTGGTGCCTGCCTTTGGCCCAGGGCGCGATCCTGGAGACCCGAGATCGAATCCCACGTCGGGCTCCCAGTGCTTGGAGCCTGCTTCTCCCTCTGCCTGTGTCTCTGCCTCTCTCTCTCTGTGTGACTATCATAAATAAATAAAAATTTAAAAAAAAATAAATAAAGGTCCACTGTTATAATGACTGGCTTTTTATTGCCAAAAAACTAAGATATCGTGCTTACTTTCTCATTTAAGAAAAAGATTAAAGGTTATTTATAAATTGTATCTTCTTTGAACTCCTACACAGATTAAACCAGATGTCAGCCTGCTTCTAAGAGTCACTGACCTTTTCAATCTATTCTCTACAGGCTGAAATCTCCCCCGACCTGCTTGCTACTAGTATTGGGTCAGTTTTGTTAGTTATTCAATTTATGTAAACATTTTTACTGCCTTTCTGCTATTAGAAGAACAATCTTACAGTTTAAAAAAGACCCTCCTCATTATATGCAGCTTTCTCTTAAGGCAGAAGTTTGAGATATTTCCTGTTAAAATCTGCGAAAGCAAAAAAGAAAAATAAACCAAACACACCAACCCTGACTCCACATGGTCGGCTACCAAAACATTTAGCAAAGCAGGAGATGGTTTTGTAATTTTTCAGTCCCTATATACAATACATGAATAAAGGCAATGAAATGGAAAAGAACCATCTTGAACTGTTAAAATGTTTCCTATACAAAGTCTAAAAATACATACGTTGTTCAACTGGGCCTGCCTCTGCTTTCATAGCCTCCTTCTGTCGGGACAGTAATTCTCTTTCTTCTTGGATCTGCTGTTGCTCTGCTTCCAATTCCTGTAGTCTATTACCTGCACATAACAATTCCTGCTCCAGACGATCTATTATGTCAGTTTTTTCCTGAATTTGCCTTTCAAAAAGAGTTTTTTCGTCTGCATAACCATCAATGACACCTATAAGATAAAATTAATAGGGAATAGGATTATAACTCATTTCAAATCTTACCTTGGTGTTCTATAAATAAGAAAAGGTGTACTGTTAGCAAAACTTCATTCTAACATATTAAATATTTTGAATGAATCTGCTGATGATAGTAGCAATTATGGTACATTCAATGCAACCTTTTTCTTAACCTTTGTGCCTAAATATGAAGTTCCTTTGAACTTTGTTACTTTGCTGTGCTAATGTATCACATCATGTAGGTGTAACTCACTTTGTTACACAAATATAAATAGGTTCCTGGAAAGCTTAATAAAAATCAGATGTTTGTGAACCAAATCACATTTTAAATATATCAGAGAAAGCTGGTATTTTAAGTGACACTAGAAGGCCAACACCCACAACAGTATGGAGAATATAAACAGTGTTTGCTAACAGTATGGAGGCATAAAGCCTGGCATCACCACTTAATGGTGACTCTGAACAATTTATTAACATCTTGTAGCTTCAGCCTTTTCATTGCTAACTTAGGAGACTTGATGTAGAGTGGTGGGATCATGGTACTAAATCACCATCATCTATTTCTATATTTTTCTAAAAATTTTAATGGTTTCTGTAATTCTATTAAATTCTTTCCAATAATTAAAAATATACACAGTTTTTAAAATTGCCTAGAGAAATCCTGAAGACAAATTCCAACTACATTTCAGTGGTCACTCTAAATTATGTAATGTCCAATCTGGCATGTCCAAATCTGGCCTGCATCAAAAAATCTCTATTTTTAAACTTGAAATTTTTCCATCCTCAGTTGCTAAGGGCAGGTTGCTTACCCTCAGCCTTACTGAGCTCCACAGCCAGCTGTTCCCTGGCCCTGGACTCCTCATGAAGGCGCTCTCGCAATTCTTCTTGGCACTTAAGGGACTCTGTCACTTCTTGTTTCTGTCGAAATGACTCCCGCATCAACTCTGTCTGTGTAACTTTCGCATGTTCAAGCTAAACAAGGAGGGAAAGCATACATGAAGAAAGACATTAAAGTGTTGGGAATGCCAAGGTCATTCCCCACTAAAGCTTAAAAAAATGATTTTAAAATAAAAAAATAAAAAATAAAGATTAACTCTAGACATTTATTATTTCTAGTGCATGCTGACATTAGTAGGTGGAAAAAGTCAGTATACAACTAGATTTAGCCACATACAACTTTCTGTAAGAGATGTATTCTAATTTTATTAAACAAAAAAATGCCTCTTTTGGAAATAAACCACTTTATATAAATAGAAAGACATATAAAGTTAGTGACACAGAAGCTCTTGTATTTTCCGAAGAATTTTCTGTAATTGTAGTCTATGAAAAACTTAGTATCTTTTATATTTAACATTTATGGACTGTGGACTCCTGCTATACAATATGAGAAACTAATATATGATTAATATAGTAGCATCAATTAACAAAACTATAGTGGCACAACAAAATGAAATTATTATAAGCCACGTATATAGTACTTAGTATATTAGAAAGATACTACCATGTTTTACGTTTAAAGCTTTTATTTCTGTCCATCTGTGAAACATCTATAGGACTCTATATGAATATTCAAATTTATTTTGAAAACCTGAGAATATAGAGGCATTACTCATAATTACACATACATACAGCCTCCTTAAAATGCTGTTATTGGCATGACTATATTCTTACACAATTTTTAAAAATGATAGTCAAATACATACTCAAGCCAAAGCTCTCAAAAACAGTGATCACTGTTACCAATTCCATGAAATTATAGAGAAATGCTGTCCCTGCTTTAGTTTTCTGAACTTCTGACTACCAGCACCTGCTTATGTTTTTACTTTTAAGAGAAAGAGCACTCGAATGAGCAGGAGGTGGGAATGGCGGGAATTCAGTGGGGCAGAAGCAGAGGGAAAGGGAGAGAATCTTAAGTAGGCTTCACTCACTCCTACCACACAGTGTGACATGGGGCCCTGAGATCATGACCTGAGCCGAAATCAAGAGTCAGATGCTTAAAAAACTGAGCCACTGAGGTGTCCCTGTTTTTATTTAAACAACTACCTGAGAAAAAACTGAGCTCAAATGTTTCTAATACTTAGTCCTATAACATTAACACTGTTGAAAAAACTTTAAAAAGCAGTTACCATATATATTAATGATAGGCTCACAATGTTGTAAGAATTTTTAAAATTATATATTAGTACTTAGTATATTAGAAAGATATTACCATGTTTTACGTTTAAAGTATGAATCAAAAGTAATGGTTTCTAATTTACAGTCAAATATCAATAATGTATTATTAAATCATGATTTTTAAGAGTATTTTATTCTTAAAGACTTCTCTTCATATCTTAGGATTTACCACAGCAAACAGATTTTAGAGATACTAAATAAAGATTTTTAAGTCAATTTCCAAAATATCTAGTATGCGATTATTCTTGTTTTATTTAACAGGATGTGTTAAATATTATTCACAGATTACTTGGGGATAATATGAATTTGCATTTAAGACTTGGATAATGACATAGATCTTAAATCACAAAGTATTTCCTAAAATATCCGTGATATCCTTGTTACCTCAACAAAAATAAAGCTTTATGTATATACTTTTACTTTTGACTGGCAATAATATTTTCCTTTAAATGTAGATAATATACACTGATTTTTACTAGAAGAAACAGAACCATAAGTATAAACTAATTTATATATAGCTACTCTTCTGAATATAGCCACAGCCTATATTTTCAAAACACATCAATTGCTTCTACATAGGTAGATCTGTAGCTTTTTTCTACATTACAAAATAGTTGTCTGGTAAATACATGAAGTTTCTAAGAGTTCAAAGCTCTTATTAAGAGGGACAGGAGGGTTTTTTTTTCCTTTTTCAAATTTACTATACAAACACAACAAGGCATTTAGCATTTATAACAAAATACTTGATTTAGATAAGAAAATTAAGTTTCTGCATCTAATGTTCTACTTCCTGACAAGATACAAAGCAGCCTTAAAGTACATTTAAATATTTCCATAAAACCAGAAGAAATAACTCAGTTTTACAAAACAAAAAAGTTAGAAGAATCAAATACAGTAAAGTTAGCAACCAAATTTCATTTATTATAGCAAATGGCACTTTACTGAAATAAGAGACTTCCTTCAAATGTTTATCTAAATCCTCTATTTTTTAATTTAAATTTTTTTTATTTTTTAAAGATTTCACATATTTATTGATTTATTTAACAGAAAGAGAGAGCGAGAGCACAAACAGGGGGAGTGGCAGAGGGAGAGGGAGAGGGAGAAGCAGGCTCCCCACTGAGCAGGGAGCCTGACATGGGGTTCCATTCCAGGACCTTGAGATCATGACCTGAGCTGAAGGCAAGATGCTTAGTCGACTGAACTACCCAGGCACCCTAAATACTCTTTAAAAAGCCTCTTCTAACTGGTTAAGCTATGATTTATTCCTAATACATATATCTAATATTAACAATATGAAATACACACAAATTTATATTCAGCATTTTTAAATAAAAAACTTATCATTACATTAAAAGTATAGAGTATACATTAATAACTATTCTGTCACTTTAATACAAAAGTCTCAAGAGAGGTAACAAAAAACTATTCTGAAAACCATCTGGTCTGTTAAATATTAGCTAGTGTATTATAATTAAAGCTATGAAAGTCATAAAAAGTGTTGGATAACTTGTAGTTATACTGGATAACGTGTAGTGAATCATTCACAACATACTTACATGTTAAATAAACCAGAAATGCTAACTATGCTAAATACTCAACAATGTCTGTAAAATACATTTCACATAAAAGGTAGAATACAGTATTTCCTCACAGGATTGGTGGGGATATTAAAAATAAGTTCCTTTATGAGTTAACAAGAAAATTAAAATTAGAATCCATATTTTCTTTTTCCTGGTCTTGAACTACAGCCAATATACCATATGATTTTAAACATCTCCTGACTGGCTCAATTGACTTAGCTGTTTTAAGTACTACAACACTCATTCCTTCAAATATTCCTAATATTTAATTAGGATAATATTCCTAATATTTATAATTAGAATATTTATAATATTCCTAATATTTATAATTTATTTAATATTCCTATAATATATTATAATTTCATTTTTACTCAGGATTGAGATCACAAACATATAAAAGCAAGATTCTTAAGGACAAGCAAGATCTATTTAAACAGCTTGCCTGGCATGGAAAACTGTAATACTATCTCACTCTGCTTTCTGGAATAAAAAACATAGCCAAGTTGGGGCTCTGAGACCAAATTTAGCTCTTCAATACATCCAGGATAAATGAGTAGTAACACATGAAACAATAATAAAGCAGGATTCTATTTGATTTAGCCTTACTAAGGACATTTAAAGTTCATTTCTCATGATACAGTTTTTTTTTTATGATACAGGTTTTTTAACTGTATAAAAAACTGAAAGTATAAACAAAGTATAAGAAACTAGATTTTTTATACTTACTGAATAAGGAGGGGTAGGCAGTGAAATTTTAGAAATAAGCTTTAATATGTGTCCATTTCTTTTATGAATAAAATGAAAAATAGAAGTATTAATTATTATAGAGTTATTTTCATCCAAATGTTCACATAGAGGAAAAGGATGTGGTAAAGGCACACGAGATTCAACCTCGTAAATGTCTTCATCTTGTTCTTCCAACCACGAGCCACTGAGTTTGAGAGTAGCCAAGTAGGTACCGTAAGAATCCATTCTAGTAGGTGCAGTTGCCAATTTTCCTCACTTGCTTTAACAGTTATTCTCTACATTAAAAAGTTCTTTTTAGTTTATCAAGATATACCATAGTGGTAGGAAAATGTCTTTTTAGTACCATCAAATAAGCATTAATTCATACAAATAAACAACAAAAGAAAAAAAAAACCCACAAATCTATTTTTAAAAAACTACCTTTCCATTAGTTTTGATAAAAAAAAACCCAAACAGAACAAAACAAAAACAAAAACAAAAATAAAAGCAGGCAAATACCTTCTTAACCAGAATAATTAATTAAATCCTTAAAGAATAGAAAGATGAAAATACAAGTATCTAATTAGACGAGTCATAAAACTGCTTTCAGGAGCAGATATATCTGGAAATAAGTAAGCCTTCCAAACAGAACCTGGCAGGGAAGGTCAAGGAAATCTCCATAGTAGCAGTCTTGAGAAATGTAGTTGCAACATTATTTCCGTTCTTGCTGCTTCACTCAATTCAAAAGTAAAAGCTCTTCAACTGAGCTATTCAAAGAGCCTCTCAGGCTGAGCCAAAGGATTCTAGTCAGTGTCCCCTGAGGAAAAGGTCAGAACAGAGGGTGTGGTTTCCTGTCTTTACCTATAGGTACTGACAGGTGGAATGTGAATTAATACGCCCACAAAAAAAGCTTGCCTAACAGGATCCAAGTTCCACGTCAGAGCTTTGAGAAGGGTATTTAGACAAGTTTATAATGTTTCTAAGATAAGCTAGTATTTTTCCATCCTATCAAAAAATTGCTTTAATTTGGGGCGCCTGGGTGGCTTAGTGGTTGATGTCTGCCTTTGGCTCAGGTCATAGTTCCAAGGTCCTGGGATGGAGTTCCATATCAGGCTCCCCACAAGGAGTCTGCTTCTCCCTCCCCCTATATCTCTGCCTCTTTCTCTGGGTCTCTCATAAATAAATAAAATCTTAAAAAAAAAGTTTGAATTTGAAAATGTAAAATCAAGTAGGTTTGAGTCCACATTAGCAAGTAGTTCTTAAAGTATATAGAATAATCATAATTATTTCTGGAATACTTAGTATTTCCTTTTGCTATTTCCTTAAAATAATATTCTTTTCAGCAGTCACTAGAACTAAATACAGATAGTTCAGTTATAACCTATTTCCTCATTGAATTGTTTTCAGAGTGAATGTTAAGGGAAAAAAATGCTCTTTAAAAAGCTGCATTATATGTAAGATGTTTGGTAATTACACCACTTAAGGTATCCTACAAACTCTGACTAAAACTCAAAAGTGCAAGTTGCATATAATAGTCTTCTAGTAGCTCCAGAAATGTCGGCAGCAGTGAATAAACTAGACATACAGAATTTTAAAAGATGAACAACTTACTTTTTAATATCAAAAGAGCCTCAATAGTGAGAGTTGTTTCAAATAAATGAAAAAGCTTTCATTGTGGTGTCTTTTCTCTATCCAGTAACTAAATATCCTAAACCCATAAAACTAAAGCCTTTTATCTACTATGGAAAAACCCATACTAAAGCAAGAGGGTGGTAGCAACAAAAATCCATTTTATAGCCATTTCACTACACAAAATTGTTTATAAAGGAGCCAAACACTCAAAGCCTTCATAGTAGGTAATAAATTAGGGAAAAGTAAATAAAATTTTCTACAGAAAACCCAGAATCTACAGGTAAATGCTCTGGGGGGGGGAGGTGCAGCTGTCTATTTTAATACTGGATTAGACAATGACAAATTTCTGTTTATTACTTTTTTCAGTGTGAGCCCACCTGTTAGTCTGTGAAGAAGTCTTAATATCTGTACAAAATGGAGGCCTAACCCTATACTGGTTCAGCTACATCTGATTTTTCTGGATCTTCAGCAGATACAAAATTGTCCATATCCTAGCTGCTCAGCTTTATGAACGGACAGCATCCATGCTTACCATATCATATAGCTCTCAAATTACTCTTTCCTGGCTCCCTCTGGAAATTCTAGTTTATTTTGATAATCTAGTGTACAATTTTTCTTATTTGAAGCAAAAACAAAACTCTGAGAGTAAGAAGTATCTCTTTATAAATAGAAACATTCAGGTCAAGATAAGAACTAGCTACAATGAAGAGAAAAAAAGGAGGGAGGTGAAAAAGACTCAAAAAAGTAGCAGATTAAGATGATTTAGAATGAGGTAAACAGCCCTCATAACAACAGTATATGAACTGATGATGTATTATATATTTCAGGTTCAAAAAAATGACCCTAAATTAAAATCTTTTTTATCCATTTTTGAAAGCATATTAAACTTGTTTCCATCCATTTAAGGCCAAAACTACAAGTGAGATGTATCGCCTTCTAACTAGGAACATAGGTTAAGGTTAAGAAACTAACCACGGGGATACCTTGGTGGCTCAATGGTTGAGCATCTGCCTTTGGCTCAGGGTCCTGGGATCGAGTGCTGCATCAGGCTCCCCATAGGGAGCCTGCTTCTCCCTCTGCCTATGTCTCTGCCTCTCTCTCTCTGTGTGTCTCTTATGAATAAACAAAATATTAAAAAAAAAAGACACTATAAATAAATAAATAAATAAATAAATAAATAAATAAATAAATAAATAAATAAATAAATAACACTAACCACAAACCAAACAGTAAAATTAGT
Organism: Nyctereutes procyonoides; assembly: GCF_905146905.1. Classification (NCBI taxonomy): domain Eukaryota; kingdom Metazoa; phylum Chordata; class Mammalia; order Carnivora; family Canidae; genus Nyctereutes; species Nyctereutes procyonoides. The sequence continues at coordinate 15,318,348 of NW_026575141.1, read as the reverse complement.
GAGGGAAAGCGGGATTCAAAACAGCAATAAAGACGACTTAAGATAGGGGCAAATAGCTCCCCTAATAACAGTTGTATTAACTGACAGTATATTAATTAATGTTCAGACAGACTACCCTGCATTAGAATAATACAAATTGTATTCCATTTTTTATTTTAGAAAGCATATAAAACTTTTCACAATCAAAAGCAGTTAAAGCAAAATGACTTCAATTTTTAGGAAGATACCCTTCTAATTATCCAGACTTGCTCATTTCCCAGGTTCCAGATAATCAAGATTTTAGTGCATATTTCGAAGGTTATTAACTTTGGTTATAGAGCTATGTTTCCCAAACTAAATAGCTTTACTTTAATCTTACAATGTCAAGATATTCAAACTCCTTCTCCCATAAACATTTCTCTCAAATTGTAAAACACTTTTGTTCCTCTTTTTTGGGTATTGATTTATTTACTTGTTTCTCTAGGTTATTTAATAGAGAGGCTGAATACTGGATGTAGTACTCTGACAGAGCCCTGAACAATGCTTATATATATATAAGCACACTGTGGGAAACATCTAATGGCAAAATGCATTTCAACACTTGGATTATGCTTAAAACTTAATGATAAATCTTAAACTGTTTCATCCTTTCTGAGAAAATACAGAAACATGCAGCTTAGGTTCCATTACTCTCAAAAATGATCATAAACTCATGAGAGTTATTTACAAAATCATTATTCTGTGGAAGTAAGTTCCTCATTAATTTTTCCAAGGCCTAAAGGTATCTCTTGATAGTACCTGTGAGTTCTGGAAAGCTTTAGTTGCTGAAAAACTACTCCCACGAACAGACTGAATTCTTTTTCTACCTGATTCAAAAATGAAGAATCTGAAACCATACTCTCAAAGATAACTTTTCTGCAGAACCACAAAGAGACTACTGAATACAGATTATGTTAAAGAGATTATTTTTCTACGAGTGTGCAGGTAGTCTCTAAGCACTTTTCCTCATATTACAATAAAAGCTCTCCTAACCAACAGGAATCTGTAATAGTTTGAATATAAGCCTAATTTTTATGGTAGCCTGTCTGGGCAAATGTTAAATATAATTCATCAATAATAAGTGTATCATTACATGGATTTGGACATTCTATAGGGCAAATCACTTGTCAAATCAAACACATAAAGTAAAATATTTTTAATAGATATTATGAAATCAGTCTATAAGACAGATACCCTGATACTTTGTAATGAAAATGTTCACTAGTTCTTTTATTGAAGCAGAATGTATCTATAGAAACTACAACAAACTAAACCTTAAAATGAAGTACAAGGCTTAATCATACATCTACTAAAATCACACAACATATAAATCCACACCATTAAAAAAGAAAGAACCTTGTATATTTGACATTTACTTAGACTAGGGAGACTTCAATGAACTCCTCCTCCATCTCAAACATAAGCCCACAATAACCTGCAATAATCTTTTTCTCCAATCTTAAATGAGGGAAGGTCTTCCTGATTCGAATGCCACACCTCCCACCTGTATTCTAGATTCCATCCTAACCTACTTCAAGGACCTGGCCTCCAGAGAGCCCATCCCTTCTGATCTGCAATCTTCAACTTCTCTATTGCTACTCAATGTACACTATTCTAACCTTAAAAAAAAAAAACTCTCCCCTTTTCAAGCTTTTCTTTACTATCTGTAAAGAAAACAGAACTGTCTTGATTTCTCCAATTCTCTGAATTTTGAATTCTCCTCTACCAATTCCATGACACTATTTTCATCAAGGTCACTGATGACACTCAAGTTGAAATATCCAATGGACACTAAATTCTCAGCAATTATGACTTTCCATAGTAAAGACAACTTTTGGAAAATCATTCTTTATCTGGCTTTTTATGACATTATTTTCTTGACTTTTTTTTTCTCATTCTTGATCTCTTCTGTAGATGTACCTACCTTTATTCTCTTTTGAATGTAAGCATTTACAAACACAAAAAATAGCTCTGTACACACTCTAAAGACCATGGCTTCAAATATCTTAAAGGGAAGACAACTTCCAATAAGTTCTACTAAAACTCTAGACTCTCGTGAGTATCTTTACTTGATGCCCCCTCTATGTATTTCAAACTCAGATTATCGAAAATTGAACTCATCACTCACTTCTTTTGCATCTCCTATCTCAGTAAATGAAACACACCAAGGATTTATGCTTGGTTTCCTCTCCTCTTCCTTATCCCCTATATCTGATCAGTCACACTAATTTCTATCAAATTCAGCTTCTTAAAAGTTTTAAAATCACTTCCCTCCTGCCTTAGCTTGATCTCTATCACATTTTACCTGGAATATTCTTTTCTTTTTTTTTTTTAAGATTATTTATATTTATTTATTTATTTATTTATTTATTTATTTATTTATTTATTTATTTATTTATTTATGAATGATAGACATAGAGAAGAGAGGCAGAGACGCAGGCAGAGGGAGAAGCAGGCTCCATGCCGGGAGCCTGACGCGGGACTCAATCCTGGGACTCCAGGATCGCGCCCTGGGCCAAAGACAGGCGCGAAACCGCTGAGCCACCCAGGGATCCCCTACCTGGAATATTCTAAATGTATCTTGTTTCCCTACATTCAGCATCTCTCCTCACCATCTTCCTGCCCATCTACCTATCACACTGTTGCCTGAGGAATCTAAAACAAAAATTTGGTATTATTATTTTCTCAACAAAAATATTTCAATGACTCGCCACACTTTATAGCATGAAGTTAAAACACCTTACCTTAGCCTACATGGGACTTTGACCTGTAACCAGGGGATATTCCTCTGCTCTTACCTTCTACCAGTTTCCCACCTTCTATCCTGGATATTTGTAACACAAAACTATCCACTATCCTCATACACATCATGCTGGTTTACACTAATATGCTACACCCTTTGACTCAAATTTTCTTCTTGACCTACTACTTAGTCTACTTGTCTTTTAAGTCTTTACTTCCTTTCTTCTCATTTTCTCTTGAATTAGTTTCACCTCCATTACTCTATCCAACTACTCTTGTAAGGTTACAAGTGACACCCCAGATTTCAAAATCTATTCCTTAGTCTGTGTATAACATGACCAGTCAGTAGTTAACTGACAAAGTGATTCACTCCTTTCATTTTCAAAGGGCAGAAAAAGTGGCAGTTAAAGAGCACAAACTTTGAAGCCAGACACTCTGGTTCACAGTCTTATTCCACCACCTAACTTGTATATCTGGGAAAGTAATTACTCTAACTTGTTTCTATGCTTCTGCTCTAGACTTCTCCATCCCCTCAGTCTATTTTTGACACAGTGGTCCAAATAATCCTTTTGAAAAATGTAAGTTAGATCAGTTACTCAAAAATCTCTAATGATCCGAAGGTGGAAACAATCTGTATATCCTCTAAATAAATTGTGGTACATCCATACAATAAAATACTCCTCAGCTATTAAAAGGGAAACTATTAGTACATGCAACAACATTGATGAACCTTACATGCACTCTAAGACAATGAAGCCAGATCCCAAAGAATACATAATGTGTTATTTCATTTACAACAGTCTGGTAAAAGTAGAACATCCTCCAACTATAAAAGATGGAGGAGAGAAAGCAACCAGTGGTTGCCAATGGCAGGAGGTAGAAGGGCTAACTACAAAAGAGCAGCACCAGGGAGTCTTGGGGGATGGAACTATCCTATGCCATGTTTGTGGTGGTAGATATACATTCTATGCATCTGTCACAACTGATAGAACTACCCATATAAAGAGTGAAATTTACCATTTGTGAATTTTTAGAAAATGGGGAAACTCAAAATGGAATAAAAGCTGTAACAAATGATTGTAACTGTATTAAAAGTGAGTAACAAAACCACATTGAAGAGGGTGAGGGAGAAGAGTTAACCTACTTTGAAAAACAGTAGTTTTGACTATATAAGGCTAAAGACAAAAAGTACTGTACATAAACATTGTACTCTAATAAATTTGTTCTTCACAGGGATAAAGGCTAGCAATTGTGAAATTATTTTATGGGTATATATGGCTAAACAAACAAGTAAAAATACTGTAGATAGTGAAACCCTGGTTTCTCACTGATCGAGAACAAAGTTACAAAGGAAAAGGGGAAGGGTAGAATGAATGTTATGGTACTGGATCAGAATTAGACGTAATGTATGAACTAACGTTTTTGCTATATATATATATATCTATATATATATATATATATACACACACACACATAAAGATACAGAAATAAATACGTATCTGTATTTATATATACCCCCTATATTTTCAACAGTCTGATAAGAGGACCTACGAGTCATGACTCTTTAGTAACAATGAGTTCATAGAGCATCCAGATCTTGGTTTCTAAATATCATTATCTGATAAGAGGACCCTAATTTCCTTAGAGGAATGTTAGAATCTAGGGCTAGGGCAGAAATAACACAAGATGGGTTTGGAGCCTCTGATAGTTACACTTACAGTGCTCAAAAAAGCAAGCACTCCGATAGTTACACTTACAGTGCTCAAAAAAGCAAGCACTTCAAAAAGGCACAAGAGCCAACCTGAAAGAGTCCTCAATGCCAAAGCTGGAACAGAACCAATTACTATAGTACTGAATTATAACCCACTGAAAAAAATAAATAGCCATGAGTCCATATGGATCCTGATTTTATTTGTGTGTGTGTGTGTGTGTGTATATATATATATATATGTATGTATATATATACATATATATATATTATATATTTTAAAGATTTTATTTATTCATGAGAGACACAGAAAGAGAGGCCGTGACATTGGCACAGGGAGAAGCAGGCTCCCTGTGGGGAGCCTGACACAGGACTCAATACCAGGACCCCGGGATCACGACCTGAGCCAAAGGCAGACACTCAACCACTGAGCCACCCAGGTGCCCCATGGATTCTGGTTATAAATGTGAGTGAAAAACTAGCTCTTTCAGAATAATAAAAGAAGGAATGAGGAAAATAGAAAATCACCATTAGAATACCACAGTAATAACTGTACAGACAAGATCTACCAATAAATGCTAAAGTTACTGGGTGAAAGTTTAAGGAGAAACAAGATATTTGCATAATCTCAAAGTACCTCCTCCAAGGTATGTAATTACAAAGGTTAAAATAGTAATAGTATAGTAGAGAAACCCAGAAGATACCACAAGAAATCAAGATTAACATTACCAAAAAAAAAAAAAAAAAGATTAACATCACCATTAATAAGATATGTAACATCATGTGCCTTCTGGTATGATACTGATTAGGGCACATCACTTTTGTGGTATTCTTGTAAAAAATGTGTAAGTTTCATGCAATCATTAAAAAAATATCAGACAAATCCAAATTGAGGGACATTCTATAAGTTAACTAGCCAGTCCTTTCTAAGTGTCAAGGTCATAAAACACAAAGACTCAGTTACTAACTGAAAAAGAGAAGAGAGCTGACAAAGACATGACAACTAAATGCAATTGGGACCCTGGAAAAGGAAAAGGACCTTAGTGGGAAATAGTGACAAAATCCAAACGTTTATATTTCAGGTTATAGTATTTTTTTTTAAAGATTTTATTTATTTATTCATGAGATACACAGAGAGAGGGAGAGAGAGGCAGAGACAACACAGGCAGAGGGAGAAGCAGGTTCCACGCAGGGAGCCTGATGTGGGACTCGATCCCGGGACTCCAGGATCGTGCCCTGGGCCAAAGGCAGGTGCTAAACCGCTCAGCCACCCAGGGATCCCCAGGTTATAGTATTATACCAGTTTTACTTTCTAAATTTTGATAATTATGATTATGCAAGATGTTAGCATTAGGGGAAGGTGAATGAAACCCTTTGTACTATTTAATGACTTTTCTCTAAGTCTAAAATTATTTCAAAATATGAAGTAAAAAAAGTTGTACATGATGACTCCATCATATCTGATTAGGAATTAAATCCTAGGGATCCCTGGGTGGCGCAGCAGTTTGGCACCTGCCTTTGGCCCAGGGCGCGATCCTGGAGACCCGGGATCGAATCCCACGTCAGGCTCCCGGTGCATGGAGCCTGCTTCTCCCTCTGCCTGTGTCTCTGCTCTCTCTCTCTCTCTGTGACTATCATAAAAAAAAAAAAAAAAAAAAAAAAGAAAAAGAAAGAAAGAAAAGAAATAGTAAAAAAAAAGGAATTAAATCCTAAATTCCATGTGATCTGGTTCCCAGGTACCACTCTGACCTCTTCTCCCACTTTCCTCTCTCTTTGTTCCAGCCACACCGGCCTCTTTGTCAGCCACACAAAGAACAAGCACACAACCACTTCAGGGCCTTCACACTTGTTATTCCTTTGCCTAAAACATTCTTCCCCTACTTATATGGCTGTCTCTCCTAATCTTACTTAGCAAATATGCTTGACTATTACTTCATCAGAGAGGTCTTCCTTGATTTTTCTATATAAAATGTCCCCTTTCCCCATCACGCTCTATCTCCCTTTATTTTTTCTTTCTGGCAGATATCACCACCTGACACACTATATGTTTATGTATTGTTGGTCACCACCACTGAACTGTTGAGCTCTACAAGAGCAAGGATTTCGACTATTTTCTTTTTCTTTTTTTTTTTTTTAATTTTTTTTTTTTTTATTTATTTACGATAGTCATACAGAGAGAGAGAGAGAGGCAGAGACACAGGCAGAGGGAGAAGCAGGCTCCATGCACCGGGAGCCTGATGTGGGATTCGATCCCGAGTCTCCAGGATCGCGCCCTGGGCCAAAGGCAGGCGCCAAACCGCTGCGCCACCCAGGGATCCCTCGACTATTTTCTTTAATGCTATACTTCGTATGTAAAACAGTAATTATTATATAGTAGGTGCTTAGTAAAATAAGATGAATGAATGATTCATCTCAAGCATCGAGTCTTCCAATAAGCTTTACTTGGACCTACCTGACTCCAAAGTATGAGACGCTACTCTTTTTCTTAGTCTCAAGGTATGCTCTGCAGAGCTATTTATCTGGACTTCTCTGTCATTGCAAGCACAAGTAGACTACTAGCAGTGTCTCTCATTTCTGCTTTAGAATTTTTTTATAACAAGTGAAAAAAATTAAGATAAAAGGGAACTATACCATTATGAAGAACCAAATGATACATTAAAATGAAAATGAAATACAAGTTATTTCAGAAAGGTAATTACACATTATTCTGTATCAATCTAATGTATTATTAAAAATATTTATCATATTCAAGATAATTTTAGTTATTAATGAGAATATTCTGAAGCAGTCAATGACTTTAAACATCTATCCATGGAAGAGTAGTAGGTGAACTAAATTTGGATTAAAAGAAAGTTTTACAAAGCTCCTCTTCTCATCACTTTAAAAATACACTTCAATTAAGAAATATCTGATTTTTATACCAATGGCAACAACCACTTTAACCTTTTATATAGCAGATATTAGAACACTTCAAAATTCAGCTAGCATAATGTGAACATGGTACCAATAATCTCTAGATCAGTGGTTCTCAAACTTCAGTGTATATCAGAATCACCAAAAGGACTTTTGAAACACAGGTTGCTGGGCTCTATCTTTCAGTAGGTCAGGGGTGGGGACTGAGAATTTAAATTTAGAAGTCCTCAGTGATGCTGATGCTGCTGGTTTAGAGACTGCAGTTTGAAAACCGCTTACTACTGTAGGCAAAGTTTTTGTGACCTGTTCATTGATATCTAAAATAATACAGTAAAAGCTAAATAACATATGGCTATATTAATATTTTACAAATTAAGAATAATTTGCAAATTGCTGTGGTCAGGCTCCTGCTATACATCACAACCTGGTCACACAAGCAGATGTGATAAGGTGTGATCTTGACCTGGGAAAATGAGTGTTTCAGGAGGATCCCACACCCGAGATGCCATCTGTTGGCGGTATTAATGGATTAACAGGGGAACTTTCTCTGTAGTAGCCTATAGGAATAAGTCCAACTATGGGTCACTTCTGATTTATTTACCATTTTCCACGGTACTTGTGAAAAGACCAATATTATACAACTGACCCTTGAACAACAAAAGGGCTGGGGCACTGACCCCACACATAGATACACTGTCAAAAGTCCATATAACTTTTGAATCCTCCAAAACTTAACTACTAATGGCCTACTATAGACCAGAAGTCTCATTGATGACATAAACAGTTAAGTAACCCATATTTTATATGTTCTGTGTATTACGTAATATATACTGTATTCTTACAATAAAGCAAGCTAGAAAAAAATGGCATTAGGAAAATCTTAAATAAGAGAAAATGCATTTACAGTACTGTACTGAATACATTGAAAAACATCTGCATATAAATGGACCTGCACGCTTCAGCTGTATTATTCAAAGGTCAACTGCACTGCATTAACTATGCTGTCCAAAATTTACAATGGTATCAAGCAGCAGCAACATTATTAACAGTGTTCAAGATCCAGGTTAAAAGTATTTAATAGGGGTTAATAAAGGAAAAGTATTACCAGTTTTCTCATGGTATGAAAGAGTACAAATCACAGAAATTAAATACTAATGTAGCTGAAATAAGAAAAAAAAAGGCAGGATTATGTGGAGACTCTGTATAGATTTATATTACTTTCATAGAATAAAAGGAATAATTATGATGCATATGCACTCAAACTTTAAAAGTGCTGAAAAAAAAAAGTGCTGAAAAGAAACAGCTGAAAATGCCTGAATTGGCTCAGTTGACTCAGTAGAGTAGCATATTATTAAAGTGTTTTATGTGTAAGCATTCTAAAAGAAAGCGAATCCAGGGCTTAAGACTTGAAAAAATAGTAAATCTTAGTAGAAAATATGTGTTTTCTTATAAGAGCTATGGAATTTTATATTATGAGATATCATTCATAGTTTCAAGGTTTGAGCTTAAGTCTACCCGAGGCTGAAGAAAAATGGGGTAAAAATTAAAATTCTTTGATCCAAGAACATATGTCTTAGATTAGTAACACAAATGAAACTGGTTTTTATTGATGCCTTTTTTCTTACCAGGACTTTAAAAAAAAAGTAAATACACAGAGATTTGAGTTTTCAAAAGTGCTGTATTTGTTTTAGTTCTTTGTGATGCTCACGGAAATCTTTAAGTAACTGAAGCAAAAGTCTTTTAATCATTTTATACTTGCTGTAAAAGAAAGCTTCAGAAAAACAAGAATTGCCCAAAGACAGCAATTTATGAAAACATTTCTGAGACCTGCTTCACTGAATATGAATACCTTAATTTGGACAATCAAGTTACAATCCAGAAAATTAACAGGACATATATTATGATACATTCTGCTGGCCAACTAGTGAATTCTCATTGCAGTGTGTGGTAATTTGTTCTTAAAGATATAGTCTGCACTCTTGCACAGAAGAGAATTTAAACTGTCTCCCTATAAGGAAGATGAACCTGGGGAAAACTCTTGTCTGAAGACTATTCAGAAGACAAATATTTCACTGGAAATATATGGTGTTTTGATAAGGCCTGTGCCAGCAAGTTGCCAAGAGGAAAAAAATGGATTAATAATAAAAAATTAACCTAATACTAGGTGGTTAAAAAGTAATTTCAAGAGTCAATAACCAAGACAGGACTCAATCACTAACTTAACCTAAAAATACATGAATTTGGCATTAAAATACAAAATATATAACAATATTTGTCAGATATGGTACATCCAACAGTCACTGCTATTGCAGAAATACTCCATAACAGAATAATTTCTTAGAGGGAAAAAGGTAGCATCAACGAAAGCCAGACATTAGAAATAACAAGATATCAAAGACACTCTTTCAATTTCTCAACTGTCTGAAATACACATGGATCTAGGATACTGTGAATAAAGATATCAATGAAAATGTTAACACTGGCCCTGTAACTGATGACAGTGGAGTACTCATTTGATTAACATAATAGCTATGACTGTACAGTTGTTTTAAACATTTTTAAAATAAATAAGTGGATTTTCTTCATTTTAAAGCAATAAATAATTTTTAAAATTCTACATACAGTAATGTAAGAGATAATTATCATACATAGTATAAAAATGTTAGAGACAGAATTGCATTTTAAGTTATAAATGGTTATATCTTTAAAATTTTAAAATTTCTGTAAAAACTTCTTCAATGTGGAAATTGTCCCTCACTCTAATCACCTACCAAGAGATAGTAAAGTGAGGTAATCTATTAACATTCATGAAAAGATGTAAAAATCATGTGAAGGACTGTAGGTCTGACTTGTTATTATACTGTAATAATAGTATGTTGGGATATACTAGAGTATATGGTTTGTTTAAAAGAGTCCTTATATTATTCCTTCAAATAAATGACATAATGGAATATTTCATTCAATGGTAAAGTTAAAATCTCTTTTGATATCAAAAATGTAATTTGTAAGGGTCTAGATAATAATTTTTAAATTACAACAACACTGAATTTTAGAAGCTGAAAGAGTCCATCAAGACACTAAAATTAACACCAACTGAAAAGAAACCTGTTGATATCAATATTGGTTGTTACAAATATAACAAACTGTTAAAGAAGAACATAACAAAATTTCTGTGAGACAATAGAAAACATTTAATTCACTGGCTTAAAAGAAAATCTGCAAAAATGTAGTACAGTTTAGTACAGAAGGAGGTTACCTGACTACTAGTCTCACTTATAGCTTCTAGGAGTTTCTCAACTGCTGCTTGTAGTCGAGAGCTAATACTCAGCATAAGTTCTTCATTTTCAGGGTCTATTTCAGTTCCAGCAAAACCACTCCTCACAAGCCGTTCTGAGAGATCTGTCCCTTCTTCAGTTACTTTTGACCACATACTGTCATTTCTTGGCTTATCACTTCCAGAATAAGATGGTATAGATTCATCTGTAACTGGAATAACAGTATTTTAAAGACATTAATTACAATTAATAATCACAGTAAAAAAAATTACAAAATAAAATCAAGACCTGAAACCATGAACTACAAGGTCTTTTTTAAAGGCCTTTTAAAAACAACACAGCAATATAACAAATAGGCAAATACAGAATGTAATATTTGATAACCAAGCAGGAAGAAGAATGAGAAGGGTAATGCTATGCTAAGAAGGCTTTGCAGAAATTAATACTTGGGTTATTCAGTATTTTTTCCTTTGACAAAACCTTTAAGATTTTCTTACTCATTTTAGAGAGAGAGAGTGTGTGGACACATGTGCAAACAGTTCGAGAAGGGACAGAGGGAGAGGGAGATCTCAAGTAGACTCCTCGACTGAGTGTGGAGTCCCTATGCAGGGCTTGATCTCATGACCCACCCCCAGAGCACTACCCAAGCCAAAATTAAGAGTTGGATGCCCAGCCAACTAAGACACCCAGGTGCCCCTTTTTGCTATAGACTTTAAAACAATTTTCAATAGATATTTACTAAGTGTCCACCATGCAAGATTTACTAAGTAATGGAGACACATAGGTGGTGAGATCTGGTTCTTATCCTCAAGGACTATATGATGAGAAAATAAATACATAAATGATATGAAAAGGAAAACATAGTGCAATGGGATATTCCAGGTATATGGAAGGATAGAAGTGCTCGATTCTGTATGGAAGAGATCCTCTGACTTTTTTTTTTTTTAAGATTTATTTATTTGACAGAAAGAGTATAAGCAAGTGAAGGGATGGGGGGAGGGGAGAGGGAGAAAGGAAGAGAGAAGG